>NW_028262357.1:0-1200000 GCF_047370975.1 Nipponia nippon | reverse complement strand
AAATTGCTGACAGTTTAGCACAAATGCAACTTGAAGCATGTGAATTGCCCTATTAATTTTAATGGTACCAGATCACATATTTCAAGCTACAGACATGCTAAGCTGACACCTCATCTCTCACCATTTTCAAATGGCTCTTAGTGAGGGTTCAGCAGTTTGCAGGTTTAAATACCAAACTCCTAGCAATAAATTATCAGAGCCTACTACAGAACCTACCTTGATCACCAGCAATGGTGCGTGATTAACTATTGCATGCAAAACATTTTTAAAAAGTCATGGAAGAAAGTAAGGTGCCCCAAAGTTAGGAAATTCCAGAATTAAGATTTTATCCCATTGCACCTTCATGGTCAATCTTAAATTACATTTAGTCATGTAACTTTTTCTGTAGAGTTCTTCCTTCTTCAGTGCAGGTAACAGATGGTACTGGCGAGCCAAACAGTTAATTGTCCGTCACCGTGATTACCACACATACTTCAAAAAACTTGCTGTAACCGGAAGTTTATTCTTATCAATAACTGGAGTTTTTGATGATGCATTTTCCTATTTCCATTCTAGGGTACATGCATGTGCCTTAAGCGCTCAAGCATGAGAAACTTAACATGGAAGCACATGGACTCTTGTCTCTTCATGGTCCACACTGAGGACTTCTGAACTGGGGCATCCCAGCAGAAGGGGAAGAAAGGCAAAGCAAGGATGGAAGAACATCTACCATCCATTTGTCTGTTCTGGTACAGGATGCCCCAAAGCAGGTCCTGGACCACACGGAAGGGAGCAGCACCTGAGTGACAGGCAGCTGTGCTGATTGTGGTGAGAGACTGGGACAAGTTGGCGGAAACTGAAGCCTGATGGGAGTTGCCATCCAACACTTGTAACCTACCTCTGGTTTCTGATGGCATTTACCACTACAGCAACCGAGTAGTTCTTAAAGATTAATGCATCACCTGGTCCCTGCAAAGTGACAGGACTGTCTTATCTCCACAGGCAGGCATGGAAGGATTGTGGTAACCAACAAACAAACAAGCAACATGCATGATTTGGGTAATTAATTTGTGTGAGCACAAATTTTCCTGAGGATGTCAAACTAGAGAGCAGTCTGTATGGTGAAAGCATAAGCTCAGTTTTCAGCTGCAGCTGTGAGTGCTCAGCTCTTCTGTAATCCAGCCTGGGACAGAAGTAGACAGAAAATCTGATTCTCTCAGGTGGCATTCAGCTGCCTTAAGTGAGACCTATGAGTTTCCAAGGTCTGTAACAATTAAGGCGGGGCCCAACAGCCTTGGCCATTACACAATCCTCACCTATACCTAGATGATGTGTGCTGAATGAGGTGTGGATCCTGTTGAAAAAGTAGTAGCACAGGATTTTGGAACCAAAGTTTGCTATAATCATGCCTACAGGGCTGAACATTCCCTCCCACCATATCGTGTCACACCTAAAGAAAGACTGTCTTCTTTTACTATGTATTTGGATAGCATCAGGCACAGCAGATACCAACAGGGCACTGATTTTCACTCTGTGTATTATAAGAGAAACAAGATTTCCTATTCTTATTATGCTCTTGGAGTCTACTAAGCAGTCTGGAAGCAGGACAATACAGTAACAGCAGATAAAAAGCAGGAGATCCCAAGTGCTTGTGAAATAATGTATTTATGGTTACTCTGATCAAGTGGGTAGTCAGGTTGAAAAGGCTCCAGGCAATTTTCTTTACAGGGGAGAGCAAAACTTTTATTCACAACACTGTAAGCAGTTAAAATCTCACTCTTTTTCATAGAATCATAGAATCGTCAAGGTTGGAAAAGACCCTTAAGATCATCGAGTCCAACCATTAACCTAGCACTGCCAAGTCCATCTATACCATGTCTTCAAGCACCATATCTATCCGTTCTTTAAATACCTCCAGGGATGAAGACTCAACCTCTTCCCTGGGCAACCTGTTCCAATGCTTGACCACCCTCTCGGTGAAGAAGTTTTTCCCTAATATCCAACCTAAACCTCCCCTGGTGCAGCTTGAGGCCATTTCCTCTCATCCTATCACTCGTTACTAGGGAGAAGAGACCGACCCCCACCTCGCTACAACCTCCTTTCAGGTAGTCGTAGAGAGCAATAAGGTCTCCCCTCAGCCTCCTCTTCTCCAGGCTCAACAACCCCAGTTCCCTCAGCCGCTCCTCATAAGACTTGCGCTCCAGACCCTTCACCAGCTTCGTTGCCCTTCTCTGGATACGCTCCAGCACCTCGATGTCCTTCTTGGAGTGCGGGGCCCAAAACTGAACACAGTACTCGATGTGCGGCCTCACCAGTGCCGAGTACAGGGGCACCATCACCTACCTCGTCCTGCTGGCCGCACTATTCTTGATACAGGCCAGTATGCCATTGGCCTTCCTGGCCACCTGAGCACACTGCTGGCTCATGTTCAGGCAGCTGTCAACCAACACCCCCAAGTTCTTCAAGTAGTATCTATTGATTTTTATGATTAACACCTATGGAGCTAAATACCTGCCTACCAAAGAAACATATAACTGGAAACCATATTCCATAGCATAACATGGAAAAAAGCATGCATTTATGCTACAGTCTCATTGCACTCCTGCTAAGCAATACCACTCAAGTTTTACATGAGTGGTTGTACAACATTTTAACTCTCAGCTGTTCAGCCATCTTTATTTTGTTCTGAGTCAACATGTGGCATACATGTATTGCAACATTTTAAAATTTTATTTGTTTTGCTCCAGATTCTTTTAGTAGAAAGTGTGGGAAAAATAACGGTAGACCAAATCAGCTAACAAACAAGAATGTTAAGACTCAGACTTCTCAGAACCCTGTTGTTTAAATGGTTTATAATTAACTTCCTGAAACAGATTAATGGGATAAGATCTGGTTTGTGAAAGTCACAAACACTATAGTAATGTTAGTCTTTGCCTATAGCTGCCGTTTGATAAATTATCTAACTCTGATTTAGTGGTCTAGTAGCTAGTTTCATGGTAGCATGTTTTCCATCAGTGGGATTTAGCAGATCATAGGATGGAGGGTTATGCAAGAGAACATCCTTCTTGTTCTGGACAGGATGTTCCTATAAAGGAACTGGTTCACTGTTGGGAAGTGGGAGATCATCTAACAGTTTGAGTCCTGTGGCTGCAGCACTAACCAAAGGTCCCCTGCAGTGTTGTGTTTAACAGCACTGTCCTCAACTCTAGCACAGAATTTAGCCACCTCTCTACAGAGCACTTGGTCTTCAGCAGCTTCACATGAACTCTCAGTTATCCTGTACCATGCCGTATCAGACAGTCACACCTTCCTCCAACACTGAGATTTTCTTTAGAACAAACAAACAAACCACCAACCTGCACTAAGTGCTGGCTTGCATTTCAGATGGAGATGTGTAACCATCTGTCCGGATTAGAGGTGACACATATGCATGGAAAGTAAATACCAACTAAATTTCATGCTGGGACTAGAGCCTGGAACAGACCAGATCTACAAAATGAAGGGCTTGGAAAGGGTGGATAGGAATTCATTGTTCACTGCCATCTCTTCCAACAGAAGAACTCGGGGCCACCAACAGAAGCTAGTGAGAGCAAGGGTCAAAATAATTAAAATGAGGTGGTGCTTTACACAGTAGGCATTAAAGCTGTGGCACTTCTTGCAGAGGAAGTTGTATATGATAGAAGTTTTAGAAGGTTGCAGAGGGAGACTGGACAAGTACTCAGAAGAGATATCCATTGGAGGTTACTGATTAGACAAGCCATAAAAGCCTCTGTAAATGCCAGAGGCATCTTGAATTAAAACCAGTCGGGAGCTGGAAGAGTATTAGGAAGAGATGTAATTTATGCTTGCCTTGTCTTTTCCTTAGGCATGTAGGCCCTGCTGGAAGCCAGAACAGAGACTTAGACCCTTGGTCAAACTACTACAGTCACTCTTCTGTTATTAAAAGAAAAATAAATACACAACGTGACTCTAGAACTAAATACGTAGGGGTTTCCTGCACTGCATTTTATCAGTATTTTGCTGTCCTCAGAAGGATAACTAGCGCTTCCCTCTGCAGTGCAGAATGAGCTTGAGAAAGTATCACTCAGGCTGGCAGCATATGAGAGCTTTTCTGCCTGGCCTGCAGAAAGACCTTGGTTTATCTATCACATAATTCTACAATCTGCCCAACAAGGGACAAATTCTGCTCCCTCACTTTCAAGAGCAGGTCTGAATAATGCAGTCACTTAGAACAAATGGGATAAATTGAGCTCATTTGGAATTTTGGAATAAATGGCACAGTTTATATGTGCTATAAATAAAAACCACCCCAACATATGTGGGTAGCCTCAGCTCTTAACTAGTCAACTAGTTAATAAGTTTGATCTACTGTCAGTGATTTCCTAGCAATCTACAAAGAATTATGAAATGCTGGTAGTTTATGCTTTTAACAGTCATTTATAGAGGCTGCAAGCGCAAAGATGTAATTCCCAGAGGAGGCATCATATACTGTTGTGAAGATACTTGGAAACAACTAATAAAACGAACAGCCATGCAGAGTTTTTGACATTAAAGCTTCATGAAATTCACTGCTGGAAAATGTAACACCATACACTTTAAGAGAATCATTGTAATGACTTCGATTTGTTTCTGATTTAATTACAATTACTAGGGAAAGACTGGTATACCACTGTGAACAGCATGATAAACAATTCCCGAAGACAATGAAAGACAAAAGCAAGATGTTCCAGTACCTAAAGCATGAAACTAAAACCAATATTGATCCCTTCCAGCAAATCTGTGCCTATTTTACAAGCCCACAGTTCTGCTCTGTCACCTGGAATATTTGCTGTGGTTAGTCTTCCTTACCCTACTTGCTAAAATGGTAGAACAGAAAAAACAGAGATGAAGATGAATTAAAATCATGTTATGGGAATGGAAAAAATTATTCCCATGTGATCACAGAATGAAGAAAGCTGCACTTCACTGAAAGGAAAAAGTAAGAAGGGACATCACAGAAAGATGATGAATAGTAAGTGTTATAAAGAAGGTATAATAATTAATTACAGTTACAGAAGTGGGCATTTCCACTCATCCTCTCTCACAAAAAGGACAAAGGAGTATCAAAAAACAGTGAAAAACAGCACCAAAAGGCTTAAAAAAAACTCTCTGCAAGTTACTTTTTGGAACGCACAGTAATACATTATCACTCGAGCTAAGACAAGAATAGGATTTTTAAGATAAAAAAGAATTTGTATGGTTTTCAGGCACGCCTGCACCTAAACTGAACGAAAAGAGTATCTATACAGATGAGAGCAATTTCTGCCATTCCCAGCACAGACTGCTCAGTAACTTGCACTGGAAACTTTTTAGAGCAGCCCACTCCTAATCTGTCCATTACTGTGTTTCTGCCACCTTGCTCTGAAATGCTTGGGAGCTCTCACTGTGGCAGGCCTTAGATGCCACACTAATCTGGTATTAGAACCAACATTTTCCTTTGGATAAGGCTGCTATTTAGCATTACCAGAGCCCTCCCAGTATCCGTTACCTGGGTGGACAGTCCTTTTCGTAGCATTTCTTTTGTCGCCCATTTGGCTGTGTTGCTGGGTCGCAGAAGGAGTTTTTGATCGCTCCGCTTCCCTTCCGCATGCACTGGGCAATCTGGCGCCGCACCCCTGCGTGAGAAAGACATAAAAAAATTTATCGGTAATCCATGTAGGCTGGGAATGAGGTGTAGAAATCCTCTAGCATGGGGAGTACACACTGGTCGTACTCCACATCCCAGAATACAGTAACAGCTGTGAAAGTCAGTTCTGCTGAAGGTCTGGGCTAAGTCAGGTATGAGCATCCTTTAATCAAGCTGAAAAGGTGTTAAGCAGAGCTCTTTTGCATCAGATAGCTCAAGCAACACATGAGAAAGCACTTTCCTTAACCTCAATTTAGTTGTCAGCCTCAGAAAGGGCTCCTGCAGGCCCTCAAGCAGGTTTAAAGGGCTATGGATGGTTCTTGGATTACTCACAGATAAGAGGCAACTCAGTAGCATCAGGCTATTCACAGCAAGGTCATTTTTCCTGATCTTTTCTTTGTATTTCTGGGAAGGCTGTTTAAGCAGAATACAAACTGGAGCGTATAAGCAAAACTATAACCCTGTGACTTAATGCTGAATTCCACTTTCAAGAAGCCTTGGTACAAATCTTGACCGAAAATCATGATGCCATAATACGAGGGAGAAAATCTTCTGGTTCTAAATAACTAATACACAGCACTCATCACAAGAGGCAAAGCACAGTAATGATGAGAGACAAAGAGACATCCCATACATACAATCTAGGTTATTTCCACTTACAAAAACTCCCACGCATTTAACAGAAAGAAACACGAACCAAAATACTGCATTACCCTAGTGCGAATCTAAAGACGGTTTCCAGGGGCCTGCCTTCCACACAGTTTTGCAATAATTTGAGGTAGGTCCTGTGCTGCAAACCCAGTGTAAAAAAAGTATTGCAATATTACAGTTTGAAAGGTTGTAGCTAGACTGATACAGAGGAATTAAAGTCGTGGCATTAGGCCCAAACAAATCCCAAGGACTAGAAAGACTGAAGAAACCTTGTTTATTAACTCTCGTTAAATTAACTGTGCTATTAATTCACAGCAGTTAATACGCAGACGGTAGGTCACTGTACCTCCATGACTTTTTTTCTTCTGGGACACAAAGGGCCTAACAGCACTGTTACTATGGTGTCAGGGATAAATGTTAGGCTATTTTGCAGAATGTTTAGGAATCAAGCTTTTCCTTGCCTCACACCTCCTAATAACCAGCATGGGAAACTATCAGGAAGATAAGAACAGTAATCCATAGATAATAATACTTGGGAAATAGGAAAATATTCCTCTATACAACATATACTTATGTTCGTCTATACAGCAATGTCCCCATATATGGCAATTAAAACATATTTCCTAAAATTTCATACTAACATTATGTTATCTTGCTTTAAGTAATTTCATAGCATTCAAATTTTTCCTCTCCAAAATTTAACAATCTGCTTATAAAAATAAATACAGAAAAAACAGAATACCAACTCTAATACTAGGAATTCCAAAGCTAGCAACAGAGGTTACTTTTGGTGGGAGAACTGAGCATGGACTGCATGTGTGAAGGGGAGGTTATAGTCAGCTATTACTGAAAAAGGCCTCCACAACACAAGGAAACTAAAAACTTTCTATGCATATTTGGGTCATTCCATAGAAGCAGACGGAAACCTGTATCTCATTTTTATAGCACCTTAAGACATCAGGTCTGTGACACTGTGAGGAAATGCTATAGCTTTTACAGTACTTTCAGACTTGGTGACTGAGACATATAAAACAGTTACTGACAACAGCACAGGACTTGATGACCGAGTCTCCTCCAGTCATACATGAAGGTTGATTTGCTAGAACAAGGATTAGTTTCACCTAGAAAGGAGGATTAAGGGACTGCAGTCCTGTGCTCCCATTAATACTCTTCGCTGAGGCATTCAAGCTCCAGGGTACATGATGTGGAAGTAGCTGCATGACTCTGCAGCGTGGCTGGACGTGGCTCTCTCCTGTCCCTAGGGGACTTGAAGCAGCAGAAAGCTTTCTGGTTCAGTGCAGGACTCCCAATGAGCAGTAGTTTGTTTTATGCTATGAAAAATATGACTGGAAGAGTTAGCAACCTTCCTGCTAGTTGTAAACAAAGCAATTCACAAAAATACGTTCCCGTCCCTTTCAAAATCATGATAGGTTGCTGTTACAAATGCAAATAAAACAAGAACTTCTGCTTTGATAAATTTTTAGTGTCATTTCAACTGCTGTAGTTCACTTTAAAACCACCATAAACCTTTGCAAAAGTTTTGTTTTGAGGCTGTACATTCTCATAAAGCATTTGCTGATCGCTGGCATCAATAAACTGATTTATTCACACAAACAATTTTTATATTGAAAGTTATGTGAACTCCCACTGTAGTTTCAAAATCTGGAAAGTTCTGGGATGGATACATATATTTAAAGGAGCCATAAATGCACAGTTTTTTCATCATGACTGTGTATAGTTCAGTTACAAAGTTGGAAGGAATCCTGTATGCCTATACTGATACACACATACATATGTAGCTATACATATGACATAATGAAACACAGATGTTTTTTTCAGCTTGAGCAAGTTGAACTAGAAAACACTGCAAAAGTAGAAAACTTGTCACCTCACACTGACTCTGCCCTACCAAACGTTTACACAGTTACATAACTTATATGTGTAATATCCTATTTAAGTCACAGATTAAAAATTCTAAATATACTTAAAAACTCAGTGAACTTGGAAACCTAAATGCTATTTCTATAGGCTCTGAGAGGGTAGTGGTTTTTCTCCCTTCACCTCTTTTACTTCTCTCTGACCCCAATGCTAACTAGACCACGCTGACAACTGTTTTGCATGCACAAAGATGCTGGCTGTATTCATCAGGACGTTGTCTCTGGGGTCATAACCCCACTGCAAAGATCTTGTTTTTTCCTCTGGAGTGGGAACATCCCATTCCTTTCAGCTCACCTCTGATTGCACTGTAGCCCTTCCCACACCCATGTTTCTTTACACTGAAGTGTACCGTCTCTGGTCTGTGGAAAAAACCCTACAAATATTTCTAGAAAAAAAAAGAGAAATCAAGAATGACAACAGTCAGATCAAAGAATGGTCTTCAATTTCACTAAATCTGCTCAGAGATTGCTTCTACCTCTCTGTGCCACTTCATCCCTAATGCAGGACTTTTTAGATGGGAGGTTGACCTACCCAGCTCCTGATTTCTCACTTAGTTCGCAGTCTAAAATCATTCGGGTGTGGAAGGTTTTTGAAACAGAGATTAGAAATCTGTTGGCTGCATAGCCCTCAGTTTGGGCAAAATTAAAGGTGGGAACAATAGAAATGAAGGAATGAAGGACCAGAAGCAAACATACAAAATTTGTACACAGAAGAAGATTAGTTGTAAAACTAATTTGAACACGTAATTGTCACAGCTGTGCATCAAATCAGATACTCTGCAAGGAGTTCACTTTGGTATTTGAATGAACAAATTATATTCGGTGCATGCACAAGTTACGTACACAATACAAGAGCCAACCTTTACATTCTTGGTGTTAACAAAACTTGGACTCATAATAGAAAAGGAAAATACAGGCACCTTTGTTTTCTGAAATCAATGCTACAAGTTTAGTACTACATTTCAGTTCAGGAACACCTGGAGGTAGTTTTGCAAAGTAGCCCTGATAACAGTTGTGAAGGATTTAGAGGGCACGTCCCAATTAACCCCCAAACAAATCTTACAGTTAAGTTCTTTTGCAAAGCTTTGAAAATTTGCCAATTACTGATGTTATCTATGGAGAAGTAAGTTGTTGCGGTTGCCTAATATGCTCCCTTAGTTGCAGCTGTGATGCGCTTTGCTTCTTGTTACGTTCAATGCCACTCAAGGCTAGTTCTAAGAAACATGATTAAAACCTTTAGACAAGGATGAAAGATTTACACTTGTAATTTCTAATTGACCATTATTTAAAGAAAGAATAATGGGTGGTTGGTCTAGAAAAAAACTCAGTGAGGCATTTAAATTAATCTTCCTATCCAAAAGCTTAAAGGCTTTAAATGCTGTCTTGGCAGTACACTCTGAAGGGACAGGCTCTTGCCCAGAGGATGCATCAGTTTGCAGGACATTGTCCAGTCTGCACACATTCTGACTGCAAAGCAACTCTTTCTGCATAAAGCAAATGGCAGGCAGACAGTCAAACTGCCCTGCAGTAAGGACAGAGCAAGCTTATAATTTTTGCTACAAATTATCCCCTTCAGTGTTTGTTTGTAGTGAAACGGATTGCAATGAAATTACTGAACTATTTTCTACATTGCAAATGGATATCAGGTATTGCAATGTGTTCTCCTTTTCCCTGCATGCAGTATTAGGTATGTTTGCTGTAAGAAACATTGATTTTTCAGACAGTATTTTTTCCCTGTTAAGTGGTGTTATTGTAGACTGGCCAGACCCACTCTTTGAGACTACAAAAGACAAGGGCACATGAAAGAAATGAAGGAAAACACAAGCACATTTGCATCTTCTGTTTCTCAGTTGCAATTAGTTACAGTTAGTTCAATAGTTCACCTTTCTTGACCCTCCCTTTTGTCCTGAAAAATTATTGGTTTATTATTTACCAAATGATAACTGCAAAATTCCTTGAAGGTTATTTTACTACTAACTTTAGTCTAAATAAATGCAACTTTTCTTATCTCCTTGACCCCCACTGTAGGCTTGTCTTCGGTAAGACTTGTCATGCAGCACACCGATAGTAGAAGATGATCTTGCCTACTTCAACGCACTTTATCTTACAAACCTTTCAAAACTCTTCTAATGTCTGAAATTTGGCACAACAGGTCTGTTACTGCCAACAGCAATAAATTCTGAATCTAAACAGCGTACGTTCAGATAAAATCAATCTCATCATTCAAAGCCAGAATGAAGTTCTGTGGAACTCAGGGAAGGGTGTTGCTTAATCCAGCAACATTGGGAACATTCAGTTCTGCTTTTATTCAGCCTCCTGGTCCTGAACTGAACTCAGAGGGATCAAACCACAATAATGCATAACTGTGTGAGACTTTATGGTTCTAGGTCAACAATCACTACCATGCCCATATTCCCTCCTAAATGTAGCAAGACTTCAGAGTTTTCAAATTTCCACAATGGTGGAGAGCTAACATTTTCCAAATACACCCTCCCTGCTCCTATGCCCTCTTTTTTATGCAGCAAAGCTCCAGGTATTTTTGCTGATGTGTTTGTGCTCTGATCATCTGGGCATAAATCTGCTATATTACTGCACGAGTGTGGTGCTTAGGAGGGCCAGCTAGCTCAGATTCAGTGCCAAGCTAATATGACAACAGCACAGCTGGTCCACATTCGGACAGCCCAGAGCACAACCACATTATACATCAGGTACCTGCAGAAAGCCACAGACAGACTGTAATATCAGAGCTCCCCTGGTTCAAGTGATGCACTGAAGCTCTGTGCCAGGGTTTCCCTTTTTTCTGGGCAGGGAGTACGTGAAAATACCCTGGCTGCATCATATATTAGCAGATTACATCCTTCTTTAGACTTGTTCAGTTACTTTTATAAATGTATGTATCTAACAGAAAAGAGAGGAAAGGCTCTATTAATTTCTTTTCTCCTGTCCATGAAGGAATTCAGAGAACTGGGAAGGTTTCTGTGCCCTTTTTGAACTGCGATGCACCTCTTCGTTCCCCTGCAAACTCACGTCAGTAAGTCCACAATCTTGCCTGAAACGTATCGTATCTACTTATGCAAAGAAAGAGCCAATAACCTCAAGAAATATTTATTAAGACCCCAAAGACAGTAAACAGGGCAAGCCACTTATTAAATAAAAACTGAAAAAAACCCTATATCCTGCAGTCCTCTGTTTAAGTAATCCATGTGGCAGCTAGAAATCAAAGCCAAGTCACACAGTTCTTTAGCCAGAAGGTAATACACAGGGTTATAATTTACTTAGTGAGAAACAGTTCTGGGAATAGCGCAGCTGATGTAAAAAAAACCAAACCAACAAAATAAACAGCCTGATAACACTTTTTTCCTCTCTCTTTTTGTTATCACGCCAATTGTCACATTAAACACCGTTCACAACTAGGTATCAGAACTAAAACATACAGCATGCAATTAAGCAAAACACTTATTTCAGGTACCTATTTAAAGAAAATGTTTTGGTTTTTTTTTTCTGCTAACCAGAAAGCACATGGTGTTTTGTGCTCAGAAACTCTTCTCAAAAAAAAAAAACCAACAACCCACAAACCAAAAAACAAACCATGCAAATATTTGCACAAACATATATATGGATGTATGAACATTTATATAATATGTCCATTATATATATAAAAATATTTTTTATAATATAGGAATGTTATTTGGATGGGGTAACTTACACTATTCTTCTAAAATTCTTCTTTTAATCTTCTGAACTTAAGGCCATACAATATCCTTTGTTCAAACCACTGAAAATGCATTATTTCAGTGTCTTCCCCGACAGGAAAGATTAAAAAATTGTTACTCCTGTAATCATCACTGCTTCTAGACTCCCAACTGGATTTGTTAAAACATTTGTCTTTTTCTTTCCTTCTGGGAAGTAGTTAAAGGAAGCAATAATTATCAAAAAACACTGACAGTACCCTAGCATTAGAAAGAGAAAAGGTTTATTTTATGTTGTTTGTCCAGTGGCTGTAGCATCGATCCTATACTGTTCTGTACAGTTTTCATACAGATGGTCAAAGAACAAGGTTCCCATCCTATCTCCAGGGCTCTTCTGTCCAGTGAAACTCAGGAACTAATTCAGATGAAAGGCTGCAATCTCTCCTGCCCAAGTGCAGACTTCCTTACACACAACTTTTTTCTCATCTTTTAAAAATTATTCCCACAGAGGATGGATAAAAACCTTTCCTTCTGTAAAGAAACCTTCAGTCTTCTTATCATTATCATTGGTTTACTGCAAGCATTAATTTCATCTCATTGACCTGTTAACTACTTTAAAGAAAGTTTTCCTGCTGGCGTTTTCTCTGTGTTACCAAAGGCAAACTTCTAGACCTGTTGTTAGATCCTCCTTCATGGTCGTCATTCTGCTTGTCTGGTTTAACATGCTGCACAGAACTACAATATAACTGCAGCTGTTCCCAAGCCATTGTACTGAGAGTTGCAAAGACGTACAAGTTCTCAAGACTGATTTAAATAAAGTAATTACTGAGGAATGAACAAAAAGCATTGCTGCTTATCAAGGCAGGACAGAAATTAAGGATATTTTTTGTAGTTAACATATTGGAAAGACTCAGTAGGGAAACGAGTATGTCATAAACTAGCATTGCTGTGAGGTAGGGTTATTGTGAACAATACTGACAACAAATTATGAGGAAAAGAAAACTGTGGTTTTTCATTTTGGTTCATAGAGGTTGAGAATTTCAGGGCAGGTGTTATAGAAACCTATTTGCCTTAAATGATTTAATAACATTTTATTGTAAAGCCAAAATACATTACTGTAACCATGTGATCTGATTTCCCACCAAATGCAGATTAACGAACGTTACCTCTTTGAGGACGCTGTCTGGATAACTTAAAGTAAAGATGAGATTTGCCAGTAATGAAGACAAACAGTAACAGAAAAAGGAAGTAAGGAATTACCTCTTCCACAGGTAACGCTGCAGGCTGTCCAGTCTCCATACTGCCAAAAATACTCCGGCTCTCCAATCTCATTCTCATGACTTTCTTCTTTACGTACAGTATATTCATACTCGATGCCAGGGTTAGTTTCTTGAAAAAGTAGCTGGAAAAAGTGTGGTTTATTTAACTGCTTATGATTTTAATGATCTGGCCCAAAGCTTTCAAAGCGTGAAAACAGAAGAATCAGCAAGGTTTAAAGCAGCCCATTTTGGAGCCTACTACCAGTTCAGAAAAAGCAGACCGGCAAAACTCCCATTTGTGCACTGACAGTGGCATACGTGTATCTTTCTACGACGCAGTTGTTTGCAAGCACAGGTGGGAGTAAGTGGGTCAGCATAACTGGTGTCCTATTGACTGTAAGAAAAGATAATGCAAAGTCCATCCCCATCCAAGGCACTGCCAAATGTGCTGCTGATTAAGAGCTATTGCCTATCACCATTATAAATTATAATTTCCCTACCCTTCTGAAATAGCTGTTACAAAAAAACAGTAGGTCAGAAAATTACAGACTTTATTCAGACACTGCTTTAGTATTATTTTTCAGTGTTTCTGGATTAAGAAGGAAAATTCCAATTAAGAAGAGCCACTCAAGAAATTTATCATTTGGCTAATGAGAGGGAGAAAAGAAAAACATCATCAAGGGATAAAAGACCTCAGCAATGAACTTCTACTCTTCCTCCTAATTGTTTCCTTGACCTTGTTACAGACAGTGAAGATTGAGCACCCATTGTAAGTGTCTTCTCACCAGACATTCAAAGTGTGAAAGTGGCTCCCATCACAACCCTAATACTTCTTTTAATTGCATGGCGGATACACAGGCAAACAAGGCAGGAAAGACACATTCAGAGAACAAAGGGGCAATTTAAAACTATTTTTGCAGAATTAACAGAAACTTGTTATGTTTAACTTAGAATCTATAAAGCAACATAAAAGAAACAAAAGGGAGCAACCTCAGTGGGTGTTAAATGGATCCATTTCACTTACCATAAGCTATTAACCCATCTATCTAATACTGTATTTTCTTGCTCAGTGTAAGCTGGCACGGCTGTCAGCCTTTCCCAGCTCTCACTGTTCACAGCCTGACATCAGCTCCCTTTTTGTGATAAATAGTTACTTTTCGTCTGGGTCTGGTTCACATCACAGCCATGTGTTGGTCTAAACTGGCACAAGAGGAAAGGAAGTTTGGGGAAACGACTGACCAACTACAGGTGGCAGGACCCCTATCCTAGTGGCAGCACTGGATTATACCAGCCTTTAATAATCATCAGACTATGATACTGGACATCTGTTTTCAGACACGATGAACAACCCTCTCAACCAACGTGTTTATTTCTCTCCAATTTCCAGCCTCAGTTTCAGAGCCCCAGCACATTCTGCTGCCAGCCAGACCCAGCAGGTTCTGCTAGTGATCTCCTGTTTACCTGAATCCATATTGATTCATTGGTGGGTCCTGGAGCAGTCAGATTTTCTAGATCCCCTGTTCTGTCATACTGAAATATTGTGCCTGCCACTTTGTATTCACCATTCCACTGGATGATAAAGCCTCCATTCAGGTAGTATTTTTCTGGGTCTTTGCTTCGCACAGCAAGGAAATTTCCTGCTTCTGCAACTTCCATGACTTTGATTCCCCTTGCACCTTTCGGAATTAGCCCAATATCAACGTATCCTAAGAGACAAGAAAGCTTTATGGAGATGAACAACTAAAATGTCCTTGCATTTTACTTATGTATAAGATTATTAAAATACCAGCTTTGCTTGAAAATATATACAAATGTGCTATCATAGAGCTTGTATTTCGGTTAGTTAATAGCATAACTTTCCAAGCCAGTTTTTCCAGTATCAGTCAGGGAATACGAATACACATTGTGTTTAGGCAATGACAGTGGCATTTAGAAGGGATATGGAAGTGAATGACTTTCTGAGCTGTGCCAGGAGAAATCTACTCCACAGATAAGCATCAACATCTCCATAACCATACCCGAGGACTCTGGCATGCTGCAATGTGAGTAATCTGGAGAAATGCCAGGGAGTCCCAGCAAGTTAACAGTCTGTTGTGGGAAAGGTCTTTTCAATTTGCAAGGAACATTTTCATCTGTCACCAATGTACAGGTATGTACGTAATTCCACGTACCTTCTCTTAAGTCATTTAACTTCTCCATGACTGTTTCCCATAGATAGCTTTGCTACAAAAAACTGAACGTTATTCAAATGTCTCAAAATACTATGATCAGTTGAACACATTTTTATAAACTGATTTTCATAAGGAAGTTCAACAGCTCTTCATGTATAACATTATGCGTAAAAAGAGATTTTTGGTATGTGTGTTAAGAATGAACCCAGAGCATCTATTACAGAATTTTGTTTGCACCACAAGCAATATATGACATCAGGCTCTGTGCTTCTCACCGTACTGGGAACTGCTATTGCTACTGAACGATAGAAATAGGAAGTTCACATGGAAATTTGAACACAAACTCAGATAGCTTTCTTGCTATTGCTCCTGGCTGTGCTTGAGAAATTGGACGGATGACAGCTTTACAAGCAGGTGCCCTGGGAGCGTGAACTGCAGTTTGTGCTGGTTTATTTCAAGACTGGAACGTATGTGGTCCCCCAGTTCCCATCACACACTGCTGAGGTCAGGAATTAAATTCTGAGACTCACATCCCATTCACGTTTCTTGTGAAATAAGCTTATCACCTTTGATTACTCACTCACATGAGTGAGATAAACCGCACTGGGCATACTAAGCAATCTTCAGTATCAATGCTCTCCACCTACCAGAAGTACTTACATGCTGTACAACAACCTGCTGTCGTAAATAAGTGCCCCGGTATTTAACATCAGAATTTTCTTTCCAGCTGTTTTGTGGGGTGATAAGTATTGGTTCTAATGTCATATGTTGCTTATGGTACAAAAAAGGATCTGTCTACTTCAGGCCCTTCCTAATTACATTAATAATATATAATTACATTTTTTTCCCCCCTGTGTTCAAGAGGGAGAGTTTTCTGGATGTCACCATTTGCAAGTTTCCTAGACTGACTGTGGAAATGCAAACTTTTCAGTCTTTCATAAGTGAAAGGAATAACAAAATCTGGAGGATTACCGAATAACATCTATTACAGGAAACCAGCAGTCTAGGTCTATTGTAAGTAACCAAGGTCTAATGGTTCTCCCAAATGTTCTATTCATGCAGTGCAGAGGAGGCATATTATGAACACAGTGTGTGATGTGTGATTGTGTAACTGAAGGCTTGATTAGAAGTGGCCACTCACAAGTAGGCCAAATTAACACAGCATAGAAAATCTTAATTGTCCTGACAGCTTGGCTTTGCAACATTAGTGTCCTTTACCAGTAGGTTTTTTTTTTATGTAATTAGAATAACATTTGTTCAAAACACAAAGTATAAAAACAATAAAACTTAATTTTTTTCTGTTGTAACATAAAAATCTGTATCCTCTCAAGTTTTTTGCATAATTATTTTTGTCTGAATCACCTGTTGTTGCTCATAAACCTGATTTTAAATGTATTGCAACTGTCGGGTGATAGATGTTACCATTTGGTCAATGTATCACACTCCCTTCTCCGCAGCCCTCCCTTTTTTGACAAGTTAAATTACTTTCTGATTTCCCAGAACTTCACACTAATTCCCAATGAATGTTATCTGTTTTTGAAAGCAAGGCTAATCAGCAGCAAGCTTTTGAGTTTGTCACTCAGCATAATAAATTTTCGTTTAAAAATGATGTGGATGGTGTTTATATAATTGTTGCTGGTTATACGGTTTCCTCTGATAAGTATCTAGAGATCTGAGATTCAATAACAGTCAAAATGCCAGGTAACTTTCATGCTGTGCTCATTAAATCCTGGAGCATGCATATTGTGGGTGCTACCACACACCCATGAAATGGCAACGCTCACATGCTATTAATCTTTCCCTTTTTAATTAAAATTAAATCCATATGCTCCTAACACGGATGAGAGTACAACATGAACAAATTCATGCAACCCTTGTTGTAGGCACAGCTCTACCAGGACTGAAGAGCTTGTTTCTCTTTTCCCATTGCTGTGAGAGAGGAGTAATTTCACTCAGGTGGTTAGCACAGTATTGCAGATCAGATGATAATCAGATCTAGCTATTTCTCCTTATCACAACAGCTCCCATCCTCCTCTCCAGTTTGTTGTATCTGCAAGCTTCTCTCTTAAAAATACATGTTCCTGAGGCACGATTTTCCTCTAAGCCAGGCTTTAGGCACTACCACAAGAATATTACGTGGAAAACACCACAGGCTCCAAGTGGCGTATTGGGTTTGCAAGGCAAGGTATAGTTGCATAGAGCCTTCCCATGGAACAGAGGGAGCACTGCAGTGTGTGATGGCAATGAGAAGAACATTATAGTCCAGACACAGTCTCCTGAGTGAGTACCCAGGAGACCTTCCAGTCTCTCAGATCAATATTTGCATCATGGCTATGTCCAGACTCCATCTTGGGGCTAGATTCAGGCACGTACCAGATCTCTGTCTGCACTTCAGTTGCATGAAAAGGAAAGACGGGTATCAGGGAGACAAGGGCACATGCTGATTCAGTCGCAGCCAAGTTGGTCAGGAGATAACAGGACCAGGATAAATCTCCAGGTTAGGGTAAGTACAGCCACAGTTTCCTTGTTTGCCCATCACTTTGCTAAAATTCAGCCCTTCACAGCAGTGACATGCACCTAATCTTGCCTTCTGACTGGCAGAGTAAGACATCACGCCCCTATTGTACAATCCCTCATTTCCTAATTTTCATGAATTTAAATGCATTGTCCCCTTGCTACTGGAAGTTGGAAAATTCATTTCCCGGTGCACACACAAAAGGGTGAAGACAGGACAATTACCCATCCTTCTGACCACTGCTTGTTTCCTAGCCACTCCTCGCACCCAGGCACATCCCTTTGTCTAATACTCACAACCTCATTCCCTTATTCATTTACTCCACACTCCCTCACTTGCCACAGTCCTAAACCCCTGTCCCTTGTGCCTCAGTCTTTCTCCTACCCCAACGCTTCTCCTCATCCAGCAGCGCAATTTATTCTCCTTCCAAACTTGCAAATGTTCTGCTGTACACAGTAATACTCCTTTGCAGTCATCACAACAACATGAATAAGAACAGGGATTTCCACTTTTAAATACTCTACCTCAAAATAAAAGCAGACTTCTACCTTAACAACAGGAGAGTTTGTGACTTCTTTGCCCAGGCCTAGACCTTGCTTTTCAATGCCCTGCTCACGTTGCAACCTTTCTGCCATAAGAGTTCAGCTGAAGCAATGGAGATGATTTTCAAATGAACCTCCTGAAAATGAGGTGCAGACCAGGTACTTGCTAATATTAGTGTCAACAGCTGAGACCATTTGTGCACATCAGACTTCTGATTTGTTTTCCATCATGAAACTCTAATGGAAGCCATTACACAGATGATGCTGCCATTCCTGTGGCTGTGTTGGTAGCCTCTGGACCGCTTTTCCCATTTTGCATCCACAGGAAAGACAAAGAACTTTAAAGAAAATCCAAGTAACAATACAAATTTTAAAACTTTTATTTCTGAACATGAGGTGGTAAGACTTCAGGTAAAACTGATCACCCTGCCCTGCAGTGAAAGGCTGAACTATTAAAACTCTTTCCTAGAATTTCATTAGTGTGTCCTGGCACCTTAGTCAACTTGCAGACAGAATACACACTGCTGCAGCACCAGACCAAAGAAAGGCCCTGCTGG
Organism: Nipponia nippon; assembly: GCF_047370975.1. Taxonomy (NCBI): domain Eukaryota; kingdom Metazoa; phylum Chordata; class Aves; order Pelecaniformes; family Threskiornithidae; genus Nipponia; species Nipponia nippon. Next base: position 1,181,035 of record NW_028262357.1, on the reverse strand, counting down.
ACTTAGGTTCTGAATAACGCTTTAAATCAAAATATATTAGCTTTGATTTTGAATGTCTCTGTGCCATTAAACATAGAAGAAACTCTTCAAATCTTCCTTGCCAGTGACTGGCAGCATGCTTTGGTCCAGTTTTGTTACCTATACTGAATTTATGAGCCTCAAGTCTTTATGTTTACATAAACTGTTCAGTAGCCACTCTGCCATAAATCTGTACTGCAAGACAGAACACCACAGCACCTGTCAGAGACAAAAAGAAGCCAGATATTGTGAACAAAACCATTTTCCTATTCTCAGTTTAACACCTGTGAACATCAGCGAGATCCACATGTTGTCTTAAAAGCTGAAGAGCCCACCAACCTCTGGCTTTCCTGACACTTTTCCTTATTTTGTCTGCAATGGAGTCGAAGTCTGTAGAAGGGAAAGAATCTGCAGAATCAATCAATTTTTTACTGAATCTAAAGAAAGCGATGCAATAATTTTACTTAACACTCATATCCCTCACCAGTATCTGTCAGTGAGGTGTACTGAATATTGGGACAAGGAAAAAACTAAGTGAAAGCAAAACATAAAATGAATCTAAATAAAATAAGAGGCACTTATCCTCCCATGTGTTACAGTACTGGACCTTTTTTGTAAAACTGTTATTCAGAAATAAACCTCAGATCATCTCCAGCATTGGAAAACCCCCACACAGTCAAAGTCAGAGTGAATTTTAGAATAGCAGAAGCAAAGGATCATAGGCGGGATGATTACTGTAGTATTGGAGGAGAGGGAGCTCTAGACTTTCCTTTGTAAGTCCCACACACATATACAACCTGCACTGCTGCATGGTTGCAGGCATCTTCACAGTTCACCTGTGGGACATGGAGCAGAGGAAAGCAAATCCAAGTACACAGTACAGAAAAAAAACCTGAAATGTTAAAAGTGCTTTTCTCCCAAACTTTGAAAAATCTTATCAAACCAGCTCTAAATTATTAGCACAAATCATATTTGTGCAGATCAGAATTATTTTATTAAAAAAACCCCACAAACCCAAAAGCCAGACAAAGCCACACCCTCACCACAGTTTCTGCCTCCTCACTGGCACGGTACTAATTATTGCTCTTGAGACTTCTTATCTCCGCACCAGCCTCTTTCTTCAGCCACAGTCCTTGCTCTAAACCCACTCTCCAGTGCCCCGTCTTCTCACCTTTCCCCCTCCTGTCCTGGTTTCCCATTCAAAGCTGTTCATCTTGGCTGTCTCTTCCATCTCCAGCTCACTGCCATGGTTCTCATTCAGTATTAGTCTCCCACTCCCTCTTCTAGACTCTCTGGCTCCCATTCACCCCACGCAAGGCAACTTAAAGCCTGAATGTCTCACTGCCATCAGTGAAGAAAGGCTTAGTCCTCCGAGTGCTGATTCAGACCACCTCAACCCTGCAGGGAGTTACTTTTCTTCCCTTTCAAGACAGAGGCATCCCACAGAAAATTTCAGAGCAACCAGAAGTGCAAAGTTCTGCACGGGGAAGAGGTGGCACATCGTCACCAGAGCCAATGATACCAGATTTATGACACTTAGAAATGAATCCCCAAACCACTCATGCCAGCATTTTCTTGGTGCATTACACTGTCCAGAGATTTGGTTCAGATTTTAAAAAAAAAAATTGGTAAATTACATTCATTTTGTAAACACACTTACTATTCTGGGTTTTATTATTATCTGCGTAACTGTGTAGGGCCTGTTGGTCTCTGACATAATTTTTATTAGACAAGGTGAACTTAAAAAGCACGGACCACAGATCTTTTCTGGCAGAAGCATGATTCACTATGAAACATCCATTTACAATTTCCTATGCAGATCAAGCGCTTAGTTTGCAATGAGAAGTGCTTAATCTTTTTTATGTAGAGAAATGACTTCACCAACTGAAGAGTTTAAAAAAAGAACCCATTTTACCAAATCCTTCACTTTGATTAAACATCATCTTCACTGTATGACAAGCAGAGCCGTCTCCCAGGCAAACTCCACACTGGTCTTCAGTTGCATTGGAATTGATCTCATAATCACAGCCAACAGTCTAGAAGAAAAAACAGTTTCAAAATAAATGTGGCCTCCGCAATGAAATACTCAGAGCTCGTGTACTGCTGCCTTCAGTGTACTCTGCTCTTCTAAGAAGGGGGAGAATCAATTTTGTGGAAGAGTATATAACCTATATAAACAAACTAATAGTAGAGATTGTTATATCTAAGTCAAACTCATGTTTATTATATGAAGATCAAAAACAAATAAACAAGCAACAACCACCCCCATGTCATGAAACGTATAGTAGTGACCAGTTACTTGAGATGGAAATGTGCCACCCAAATGGCCTCCACATCTAGGATTGGCCACTTCATCTAGGATTTGCATCTGCTTTCTTATGTCATAGAAGCATCCATGGATTCCCAGGAATACAATGCAGTGACAGAACTGAAATCTCTGTGTCAGCTTTTTGTGGCTGTCAGACAGTACAGAACCTCTACTGCAGTCAAACACCCTGGCAAAGAGAAAGTCTTCAGCAGGCTTGAAGTTTTATACCCATAACAGCTGCTTCTCCAGCTTGCCAGCACGGGGGAATGGGTCAAGATAAAGTTCTGGTAAAGACTGATCTTCCAGTTCATGCTTGCTACAGGGAGAAAGCAAGAGAAAGATTTATTCATACTGAGTCAGGACTAAACTTCTTCCTTGCCCAAACCAGAAATGCTGTGCACTAATGCCTTTAAACTTCAACAAAATCTTCATTTGGTTTTGGGGTTTTTTTTGCCTCTCTTTAAAAAAGTAGCAAGGTTGCAAAACACAACCTAATGTCCAACACTTAATGGTTGTTAATAGTATCTAAGATATCTGGAGGCCTGTTGTCCTGGTTTCGGCTGGGATAGAGTTAATTTTCTTCCTAGTAACTGGTATAGTGCTGTGTTTTGGATTTAGGATGAGAATAATGTTGATAACACACTGATGTTTTAGCTATTGCTGAGCAGTGCTTACACTAAGTCAAGCACTTTTCAGCTTCTTATACCGCCCTGCCAGTGAGGAGGCTGGAGGTGCACAAGAAGCTGGGAGGGGACACAGCCAGGACAGCTGACCCCAACAGACCAAAGGGATATTCCATACCATATGTCATATGCTGAACAAAATATCATGCTGAACAAAAAAATGGGGGGAGTTGGCCAGGGGCGGCGGGACTGCTGCTTGGGAACTGGCTGGGCATCGGTCAGTGGGTGGTGAGCAACTGCATTGTGCGTTTCTTGATTTTTATATTCTTTTATCATTATTACTATTTTCCCTTCCTTTTCTGTCCTATTAAATTGTCTTTATCTCAACCCACAAGTTTTACCTCTTTTCTGATTCTCTCCCCCATCCCACTGCAGGGGAGTGAGCGATGTTTAGCTGCCTGCGAGGTTAAACCACAACATCTGTGATTTAGAGAAATAGCCACAAGTCTGATAGTATGCAAAGTTCTTCTCAGCTGATTTTTCTCAAAATAAGCTTTCAGGTGTGATGCTTGCCAACTTCTCTAATACCCTCTTGATGTATGAAAATCTCGGTATCCCCTCTTTTGATTCTAATCTTATTTTACCTTCAATACATTGGCTACTGTCATCTTCTGTAAGCTTCTGACAGGAAAATCCATCTATTAAGACTAATCTACGTATAAAGACTCCTGCATTCTCTAATATTTTTTCTGTCATTTTCAGCTAAAGAAACACCTGAACTTCTCCTCTATGTGCCAGTGATTAAATGAACAGCTAGAGAAGCTGCAAAAATGGAAGCAAGGAAAGGCCTCAAGTTACAAATGGTGTTAAACCATGTCACTTGCATTTTTCCAGAGGATTCAAAAAAGACTCATCCTTCACTTAATGCCAACACTTAGCCAGCACCTTTGATACCTGCTCTGAAAAACAATAGCCATACCAAAAAGTTCTGCAGCAGCCTCAGTTTCTCTCTCTTTTCAGGGAAGGCTACTTTTAAAAAAGGGAAGGTTTTGTAATGTCTTTCAAACAGACACATCTCGGCACCAAGGACCATGTTTATGAGCAGTACAGAATGTTACAGAGATAAGCACATGTTAAGAAGGTGACTACATTTTTGCCTCCAAGCACGTAGCTATTCGACCAAAGGTGGATTTAATGAAGTATTCAAAGTACATAGACGTCACTGCGATAAGTGCAGGATGTCTCTTTATCGTGCCAATAATTCAGATCTGACTTTTCACCTGCTATCTACAGATGTGCTGCAGTTTATATTTAACACTTCCTAAGAATTTAAAGAGGTGAGTGTGTAGCTATTTTCTTGAAGAGATGCATTCTGTAGTATATTTACAGTACTATCAGTACATTTGTTAATCTACAGTTAGTAAAGTCATTGTTATCAGGTTTATTATTAGAGCAGAGGAGTAACCAGCCTCTCTGGAGAGTCCTGAAAGTTGAAGTTTATTTTCTATTCTGTGCACATATTCACTGTTAAACAGAAAGTTGGGGAAAGTGTGGAAAGGGAACCCTTGCACTTCATGTTTTGCTATTATAAAATATTATTAACGAGTGTTTTGGAGCTTCTCTTTTGATCTTCTTAAAAAAATTATTTTCTTCAAATTGTATCACTTTTGCCAAATTAGCATTTTTTGGTAGAAAATGCATGTTCTTGAAAAGGTTTCTGTTCATCTTTATTTACTGCTCATGCTTGTTTGAGTAGTTGTACCCAGGCATAATTATCTAGTTCAGGCTGTCAATCAGACATTTTAAAATTAACATCACTGAGCGTATTTCCCTTGTGAGTACTGTGTAATGTAAAAATCCCCAAACACTGAACAAATTAGTCCTGAACTACTGCACTGGCACTAGCAAATGAGTTCGGTGGCAGCACCACAGTATTGTCACTCTCCTGCCTTTGGGGTGCCAATTAGTGTCTCTGCGTGGGCAGTCCTCTGTATCAGCTCAGTCAGAATGAGCTCAGACCTTTCTCGCTTGGCCATGCATTTCCTTTAGCAACACATCCATGGCATCAAAATATGACATCACTATGACATGAAGGGAATCCCTTTGTCCCCTCCAGTTATAACCACAGAAGCTTGTATTTTGTTTTTCCTCTGATATTTGAAACATAGTTTGTATCTGACCAGACATCAGAGTCTTACCTGTACATGTGGCAGGGCAGGGTGCAGGGATTCCCAAAAATGAGGCACTGCAGACAACTGTGGCAGGGCAGGCAATTTACTGTTTCAGAGTAAATAAAGCCTTCATTATATTCCCTAGTTCTGGAGTGCTGCTGGCAGTGCAATGACCTTCATATCTAGCAATAGGGCCTCATCTTACAAGGCCATTAATGACCATCACAAAGTGTATATTCTCATGTGTCAGAATAAACAGCTCCAGCAGTCATTCATTCTAAGTACATTTACATTAACTTTAATTTCCAGGCCATGTTTTACTTTCCTGCTCCAGTGAATATCACATTATTTTTGTCATCCATTATATTCATTTCTAGGTGCTTCCTCCTCCCTTTTACTTGCTTTCCTCATTCTTCTGATTCTTCCAGATATGCAGTAGCCACATTTTCTAGAACTGCCCTAAATCCTGTGCCTCAAATTTCTGTAAAACTGCCTGTTAAAAGGAATCTGGAGACTAAACGCGGGTTATAAAACAAGAAAAAAATCAGCAGCAATTAGGCTCTGATTCTTTTGCACACATGTGTCCTCGTGCATCCTCTGCCAGTGAAACATGCTGTGCTACAGCAACCACTGTGTGCCATAGCATGTGCAGTGCAAATTAGCATCCCTCCATGCAGCCCTTTGCCATTGCCCCATTCACCAAGAGCCTTTTTGACACACCTGAGACATTATTTCTGGTCCCAGCAGACAGTGCAGAGGCAGAAATAATGACCTGAAGTGCCTTGCTGCATTACAGGAAGGAGAAACAATTTCTTTCCTGCTGCTCAGTGACTAAAGGGAAAACAGCCAGAGATACTACCCTTTTGCCACTTCCAGAGGGGAGACTTTTGTGTCAGATTGGCAGCTGGGGGCAGATACAAAAAGTCCTTGCTGTCACTGAAGGGTACAGCCTGGATGTACTGCCTCAATATCAAAGTTACATGGATGCTACATTGTGCTTTTAAGCTCTTCCTTCCATTTGTCTCCTGCACTGGTTGCCAAATAAAGAAATCATGTTCATGTCATGTTGGCCATGACATTGCCTTGAATGGGGAGAAACGTGTCCTGATGCGCCTATTTCTCTTATAATTTGTCTAGATGGGTCTGAATCAATGCCCTGTTGGGCTAGCAGTGGGAGGAGGAGATTGAACCATAGTGAGAGGTAGTAAAACTACTACAAAATATCTGAGATGTGTAGTCTGTTTTTCAGCAAGAGAAAAAACCACTTTCCTCCCTAGTACTACACAGCTGTGTAATTCTGCAATACAATGTTAGCCTCTCAACATAAAAATCGTGAATTACCACAGGGAACAGCTCACAGATTTGCGTGACTGAAGGTCAGGGGGAGGTGCATGCCTGTTAGAAACAGCAGAGATGCCAGGTCTTCCACCTTCAGTGTCTGCACACTCTCAGTGCGTACACCATGTAAGCCTTCACTTTTAGATGATGCCATGGCTTGTATTTGACCAAACTCCTCAGTCATGTACATATCACTGCTCAACAAACATAGTCTGGTGGCTGTATCTTTGCTTATTTACACTGGAGGAACAACTGACTGCTCTAGTAAGAATTAAGAGTGCACTTGTGCTGTATAATTTAAAACACGGGAAGATAGGAATGTGCTTTAAAGATCTTCTAAATACAGGGGGAAAAGTGACACTCAAAGGATGAGTGTGGAGGAGTATGGTTAAATAGCACACTAGTCATGGTATATCTTGATGATTTTAGACTAAATTACTGACAGATCTTGTTGACTCCATCCACTCAAAGCTGTTTATAAGTCAGACATGATGACAGGAGGGCGTCTAAGAAGGTACCTGAAGGAAGGCCAGGCTAGGTGCAAATACAATAAAAGGATTAAGGGGCCCGCATCTCTCGTCTCCTTATTAGCATCACCTGGAACAAAACATGGTTGCAACTGCAGGTACATAGCTTTGAGATCCCACTTTGCAGCCACTGGTTCCAGCACTGAGTGATTTAACAGCATTACATATGTTTAGGGAACTCCTCTTCTGTGTAAGGACAAAGCTGAGAGAGGACCCAGCTATTTTATATGCCAGGCCCTCAAATGAGTTAACAATTCTAGCTTGTCTTTGAATTGAGGAGACAAGTTCTAAAGGAATACCATACCAACACCTGGTAAGGCTTCCTTCTGCCCTGAGGCATAGGCGGCACTTCTAAAAAATTAGGACCCATATATTGGACACATTGCAAGGGCTAAGTGAACCAGTGTTAGTATCTGTCTGTACTTACTTCCCACTTGAAGATGCACATTATGGCTTTACCAAGGTGGCTAGGAAAGCATCCAATATACCTTAATTAGCTAAAATGAGGCATTTCAATCCACATTTAGCCATCAAGGTAACATCAATTTCTCTGATTGCTCTGAACAAAACCATGGCAAACTTCAAAATCAGATTGAAATCAGATGAATTTAGGAGATAAAATTCTTGATTGAATCTGAGTCTATCTATCTTGTTTTGACATACCCACTAGGAAAACTCTGAACTTGGTTGTTAAAAAAGAGCTACTCTGCACACCAAACACACGTGAGCAATATGGGCAGTGGATCTAATGTACAACATCTCACCATTCTAATTTTTTGCTCAATTTCAGACCTAAGTGAAGTGCTATTTTAGTACTCAGAACAAATGTGAAGTGCTTTTGTGAGATACAGTACTGAGAACCAGAACAGGGCTTTAACAGACATTGCTATTAATGTTTGTGAACTCCTTTTTCATATCGTTAGCAACACGTTGCTATCAAAGTACAAGAATGATGTACCAGACTAATTATATTAAATGCATTTCCAGATTTATTCACTGTAACCTGTAATGTATGTATTGTGTTTAACTAGCTGGACTAAAATACTAGTGAATTATATGGAGGTACCTGAAAAAGCTTCTCCTCAAGTGTTATGTTGGGTACCTATTTCAGATAAAAGCACACTGTCTTTCAGAAATGTGAGCTATTTGGGTTACCTATTCATCATTTGGTCTCATTTGTGGCAGTTGCATGATTATATTATTTACTCTGTGATTCTGACTCCAATTAAATCTGTCAGATGTGAAGTAGTAGTCTACATGTGAAATGCTGACAAATCTGTATTTATGATAGCACCAGTACCTTGGAGGAAATTTTTTAGAAAGGCTTTGAATCCCCAGAGCTATTGATGCTGAAGTATATCTAGTATCTACAAACTGCAATTAGAATTAGCTTTCCTTTCACCTCTGATCTATCGCTTCTGATGAATTAAGTTTTGCTATTGCTAAAATAGGTATAAATTTGAACTGTCACAGGCAAGGTTCAATACAGAAAGCACAGGGAAACTAAAATTAACCATAGTCATCCCAGTCCATTTGGGCTGGAAATCAGAAAATGAAAGTGTAACATCACAAAGACAGCCTTCTGAGTTTAGCACTTGGCCTCTTCCAAGTGAAGGTCAAAAGCACTGATATGGTATGTAACGTTTACTACACGTTTCAATATGCTAAAGATGTGTTTCCATCTGGCTTGAACTGCTCAAGGACAGGTCAGGTCTTTCAACAGCATTGTTAAAAGGCCCATCCTGGCTCTCAGCAAAGTCAAGCAGAATCTCTTCACTGTGAATCTGAGCAGGGTCTTGGTAACTCCCTTTCACAAATGCATGTCCTGCAAGGAAATCTTAAAACAAAACTTTTATTGCTGGTCTCTGAGGGACTGGTGTTCTACTAAAATAGAAAGTCTTCAGAGAGGGTATACCAATGGCCTATTAAAAATGTGGTGTTTCCATCACTAAAAGTCTTTAAGAAAAGAATGTGAAAAATGTTAGAAAAAAGGAACATGATTCTGTAAAGGGATGAAACACACAACTTCTTGAAGTCCCTTCTGGTTGCATTTTTACACGATTCAATGTCTTTGGACATAAAATCCCAAGCTCCCTATGGTAAGCTAAGGTAGTTTCCACAAGACACCAAGTCTTCAAGGGGGTACAGTATGCAAATTCCCAGTTTGAAGAATAGTTGTAAATAGTTGTAAATACATACCCGACAAGTAAAGTAATCATTTTATATATGAGAAATTCACTAAAACCAATGCTAAGACTGTGGGTGTTACAGCATTTACAGAACACACCTTCAAATGCCACAAATGCACACATCATCGTGGAAACTACTATCAACATGCAGAACATGCAGAGAACTTTATACTTATTCTTCAATAAGCAGAACATTATTGAACTATATTATTGAACAATATACTCTGTGTTTGCCCATTTATCTCATTGTATAGTGTTGTTCAATTTACTATTGTAAACTAAAATAATTTTTACTGACTTCAAGTGCAAACGTCTAATCCTATTACAAGTCAGTTCAGAACTCCTACATAATGTGTAAAGTTAAACTGCATTCTCATAAAAAAACACAAGAGAGTGGTGACACCAATTACAACCCCAAAGCTACAATCCTTTGTGAAAACATCTCATCAGAAACAAACAGATTTTCTTAAACTGATGTTTTAAAATAACAGGAGAAGAAGAGAGGAGTTAAAATGTACCAAAAGTAATTAGTACTCAGTTTAATGGATTCATTAAAAAGGATGGAAACTACTTTTATGTCTACTTGGAAAAGCTGTTTCTATAAACTTGTTTTCATGACCATTAAAAGTGTGATAAAATGGAGTACTTGGCCTCGATCCTCAAAAAAATTTGTTAAACATTTTCCCATAACTATAAAATAAAATTGTAAAGAAAGAAACATGCAAACATACCCAATACCTTACACATGCCATTAATACAGATATCTCGGCTGTGCCTTCCTTCAAAGCAAGGAGTACCATCAGTGACTGCATCAAGCATCTTCTCTGAAAAATGGCCATCTATCGGGCGACAGTGGAGCTCACAGGGGGCTGCTGAAAGGAAAAGGAAGATACTTTCTCAGAAAATAACTTCAGCAGGACATTGAATTGTAATGCAAAGGGAATGACAGTATGTCTTTACTGCACTCCACTCAGCTCCCCTGGCATTTGCTGACAGAAATGGCCTAATCAGAAGCAGTTAGCAAAGCCAGGGTTGTACTGCTAACAGAGTGACATAGGCCTGATAAATGCCACTTGTAGACTTCTAGGAAGCAGCTGGTGGCTGGTGCCCTCACACCTCCACGCTCTTCATCGCTGGTATGTTAACAGCCAGCTGGCTGAGTCAAGCAGAAATGAGGCCATCAGCTGTGATCGAGAAAGGAATGGGAAACCAGCAAAACCAGCTGTCATTAATGAGAGGAAAGGAGGAATCTGGGGGTGAGATTGACAAAGACACTGAAAAGTAACAGTTTTCCACCAGCTGATGACTGAGTGATTTCAGAGATAATTTATAACTGCTCATCACTGCTGCCAGCCTCTCTGAGAGGGCAGTCAAATGGTCGTTTCTGATCTTCTGCATGTCAGTAGAGAGTCACACCATTACTTGTTTTCAGCTGTCTGCTGGCACTTAACAAATTATTTCAAACACTGGACTTTTTTCGTGCTTGGCACCTTACGAAATGGGGATAATATTGGTGGGTCTGACAGACCCAGGCTGCTCTCAGACAGATGTGCACGGAAGCAACAGGGAAGAGAAAAGCTGTAGCAAAAGCAATCTGTGGGACTCTGAAACAAGATTTTCTGCAGTGGACCAGCCTTAGTCTATTCTCTCTATGGAGCAAGAAGAGCCAAACACAGACTGCCCTGCCTCGCAGACACTGGCCCTTGGGAATGGGAAATTTTGAAACTCAGGCTTCGGAGAGTCAAAGGACACAAGCTTGATAAATAAGTTTTGTACCTGGACGACGAGTTAGAACTGAAACCAGGGTCAAAGCAAAGACAGATATAATCCCTACTTATAAAACTCCCTGGAAACCCTCCAGCAAAGCCAGAGCTATCTGACCGAAAAAAGAATCATCCACTGTCATATTGATGAGGGACAGCAACAGAGGACCTGTCTTCTGTTTTTGGTCTATTCCGAGACCTCAGTCTAGCCAGGTGCTAAAGCAATTTGTTCATGCTCAGCAAGCTGAAATGCTTTGCATAGCAAAGCAGTGGGCCCTAAAACCGCCAGTCAGTAGGGACTTCAAGGCACCATTAATGAGCCATTTTAATACAATCTCCCTGTGTATTGCAGAGGTGCCTCTGCTGAGGGACAGTTTCATCCTGTGCCTGACAGAGCTGACAAAAGCCGCGCCCTTACTCTCAGAGGGATGCAAGGTAACTATACATCATCTACATCCTGGCTAATGAATTTCGTTCTCCCTCTTCCTCCCATTCCTCCTTCCCCTTCCTTTGTTGACCTGGCTTGTGTCATACACAGAACTGTGTTTAAAAATTAGAGGAATTTTTAGTAACGAGAGAAATTCAAACTTCTGGTAACGCAAAGAAACTAAATAATTTCCTACAAAAGGGTTTATTATTTTGAAGGGGGAAATTCACTCTCATTGCTTTGGTTTGTACAGCACCAACATATACACAGCACCACACAGCACCAAGGTGACAGCAGCTCCTGCCCCAAAAGTGCTTGCAGCTCAAGGACTGAATCCTACACAGCCTGAGCTTTAAAACTATGGATCTCATTCATGTAAACAGGATCTCTGCTGAACCAGGATCCAAAAAATAAAAAAAGGGACACTAAAGGAAATCCAAAACCTTAATGAGGAGTTTTGTGTTTTCCCTCTTGTCAGTAGAGCTAAAATGTCATCTTAGGACTGACAACAATGTTGTGCTTGTGGCTTCTCAAACAAAGATGCCTTCATAAAGGGCAATAGAGTAATTAGAGGCAGAGGACACACATGGACCAAGGTTATAAAACTGGTGGAATTCAAGGTGATGTGAGTCATGTTCAAGAATATCAATGGACATGGAGCTACAAAAGTCTCAGGCAAGAACATAAAGTTTGTAATCCTTATCAGCCGTCAGCCCCTCTGTGAAAACTGCCAGCCATAACATCCATTAGTTGTTCTGATAAGAGCTGTCATGGTAAGTGATATAAGTAAATTTACTTCTATCTGCAGAAATCTCTTTCTGGCCATGTGGCTAATTTGATTACTTTAGTGCTCTAAATTTTGTTTCACCTTGCTTACCTTCTCAATGCAACGTTTTTTAAACAGAAAGTACAATATCCTTCTGGAAAGAAAAATCCCAGAATTCCAGCTAGTCTGTTACCTGCTCAGAATCGGTCCTGACAGACACAGACTTTTCATAAAGCCATTTCAGCTTTTACACTGTTCGTAATGAAATATGTAGAAGAGCAGTTTTATATCTGTACCTGCTCCCTAGCTGTGTGTTGACATAACGAGCAAGATGCTATCCAATTTCATTTCAGTAATCACTGAGCAAGAAAAAGCAGGCAGTGCTGGCTGCTGACATATTCCTGTCATAACTACGATGGTCTAAGTATATAACTCAGAAAAGGTTTGTAGAGAAAGATAACTCCCTTACTAAGCCAAAATAAAAAGTAAAAATAAGTAACAAACAAACTTTCAGACTTGCAAATGTTCACAATTCAAAGAAGGGCTTTCCAGGCGTGAAAGCTTTCCTGGTTTTCCTAATTGTAGTAACTGATCTAAAATCAGATCCTACCTGTGCCGACAAATTTTGTATTGCTTTTCTTCCTATCAGTTTTCTACTGAGCCCCACTGGAAATGAGAGAATATTGCTCCCTCCCCACAAACTCAATCCTACCCGATTTTTATACTCCTGCCATCATTCTTCAAGTTATTTTGAGATTTCATCTGCATAGAAGGCTGGGTAGGGCACCACTGAGGAAATTATCCTCGCACTGTATTAGCCATTCATTTTCTAAAATTATTTACTTATCTATCGTTATTATTTTTTTACAGCTGAGCTCAGGGACCTGACAAAAGATCAGGGCTCCATTATTCTAGGACTGTAAATAAACCATATCAGAATCAGCCACTGTCCTCAAAAAGTCTAAGATTTTAAACACGAAACAGATACAGATGTAGAAAGTACTTTTATCTCCTATTTTCAGATAGAGAACTGAAACACAAGGAAAATAAATACATTTCCCGAAATGATGGAAGAACTTGAAAGCAAAGATTGGCATTGAATTCACATTTTCTAAATCTTACTTCAGTCCTGAAAATCTAAATAGACTAAACTGAGATCAATATGAGCACTAGGGTTGCTCAGAAGGAACCCATTAAAGCAGCTGGTTTAGTTTCACTTACTTCAGCAACTTTGATTAATTCATGATGAGACTTCAACAAAAAGGCTGTCATCTTAGTAACTTTTAGGCCAAAATATATAGAAATTCTTGCAAGCCAGCATATGCATGAAATCTGTGAACACTCAGCAATGACCATGCTCACACAATCCTTGTTCAGAAAAAGCACACTGAATTCCCCTTTAAACAGAGCTGATTTCTGCCTGGGTAAAGTCTACAGGGTTTTACCCATCCTTCCACACCAAACTAGGATCAAAGCCACTTAGGCTGCTCCTGCTTAGACTTTATTTATGTCTAGAATGATAATATTCATTCCTCAAACCCTCTAGGTAACCTGCTCTAATGTTTAACCACCCATATGGCAATGAAGATTTCTTAACGTGTAACCTAAAGTTCCCTCATGCTGTTTTGGCTGTTTCTGCTTGTCCTAACTTTTACGGACATGAAGAATTGCTGGATCCGGCACTCTCTGGGGATTCCTGCACTGCTTGAGTGGAGGGGAAGGGAAGTTGCAGTATGAGGTACAGTGGCAGAAAACTTGATGCCAAACACAAGTTTGAAAGCAGAGGAGCTACATTCAAACTGAGCTGGTAAGACCACGTGGTCTTGCCTTTCAAAGTCAGTTAACAAGGGCACAGAACCACTTGGATCTCAACAGCTTCTTCCAGACCCGAGCACAACACTGCATGGAGCCATGCAGCCTTGCTAGCCTGTGTCTACTAGCTCAGGGATACGCATGCTATATAACCTTAGAAACTCTCTTAAAGTATTTGGCATTTACCTCACTCCACCTTCTCTTTTCTAGAGCAAAACCTGCTTTTCTCAACCTTTCCCATAAACTATGTTTTTCAAATCATTTGACTTCCATGTCGCTCTCTTGTAAACCTCCCCAGTTTGGCTGCATCCTTCTGGCAGTGCGTTGCTCCTAACTGGACATAAGATTTTAGCTGTGGTGCCACCAACACTCAGCAGCCTAGAAAAATTACATCCTGGTTTTTTATCCATAGTGCCACATCCTGCACCAAGATTATGCTACAGATTTGAAGAGGGACAAGTTCAATCCTCTAATAGATAGAAGAAACCCAGATGTAATGGAATCCCAAGCCACAGAGCTCCCATAAGCACCCAGTCACTTATCTGTAATCAGAATGGGACTGAGTAAGCAAGCCAGCAAAGCTGAGTAAAAATCCTAAAATTCAGACGTGATTTTTTCCCCTGTGTATATTTTAATGGAGTTCAGATTCACCAAGTGTAAACAGAACAACATGAAGATAACTAGAAAGGAACATATTGTCCTCCTAATTTAAATTTGTTGCCCTCACAGCTGACTCTCATGAGTTCACATGCAGGAAGGATCCAGCTTAACCTGAATGAGAAGGATGTGATTAATGTGTCTGCCAGCAGAAGATAAGGCTTCAATATTTTTTCCTACTTCTCAAGGAAGAAAAGAGGTGGGCCTCTTCAAACCCCTACCTCTGTGACAACTCAGAATTGGATGAGGAAATCCAAAATAAAGAAAATTAGAAAAGACAATTACCAAATACAGAGAAAGCGGGGAAAAAAGCTGAGGTGAAGCTACTTTATCACTTTAACTCCAGGAGAAAGTTTCATTTCCAAGCAGTGGCAGCAGAAACATTACGTCATGCTATTAGCTCAGCCCCTGTGACCATATCAGTACAAATCTTACTTGATACACAGACATATTTTGGAAGAAATACTTAATTTAAAACACTTTAGCAACATAACCCCTATCCACCAGTACACGAGATGATCCTGGCACTGACTGAGAAAAGAAAGGTATTTATGTGATTTAATGTAGGGCTCATACACTACATGGAAGTTAAGCCCTGAGAAGCTATCAGATTCAGATAAATGTAATTTGTCAAAAGGTATAAAATAAATAAATGTGGGGTCAGCCTGATGGCAAGAGAAGTAAATTAGCACCGAAGTCTGACTAAAGTGTCAAAGTAGGGGCCTGGGTCATGAGAACAATTCAGAAAATATCCTGGTCAGAGCTGCTGGATGCTTTAGCCACCCCTGAACCTGGAAGTCCCCTTCATGTTGAGACTCCTAGGGATACTCAGGTGCTCCAGCTTGAGCACATGGGTTTCTGTGCGCCGGGGCAAAGCCACAATAGGCCTATGCAAGTTCCCTAACAGGCCCGAACTCATTTAAAACAGAAGGGAAAAATCTCAGTTGGAACCTTAAATATAATTAGCCTAGGTAACAGTGAGATGTCATTCACTGCTCTTCTGCCAGGTTGCTTGTTAAAGCTGCTTGTGGCATCTCACCTTATATGAAATCATAAGCCATTCAAAAAAAGAGTATTTGTCCTCCTGTGAAGGTACAATTTACACAACAGAAAAGGACATTACGACAATGTTTAATTATGTGATATTCATTAGAACTGGCTTACGTAAGCTATGAAATTAAAGCCAGGAGAGAGAGTTGTGACCATCTAGATCATTTACAGTTTTTCCAGCTGGATGAAGGAACACAGAATGTCTAAAATGTCACAAAATGTCTCGCTCAGGGTTTCATCTCCTCAGCTAGACGCTTCCACACAGAAACAGTTACATGCACTCAGGGTTTGGGAAAGCTTCATGATATTTTCTTTACCCCTTATATCCCATGTGCAGCACATGAGGATTTAAAATGCCTTATAATAAAACACAAGCTGTATTGGGTTTGCATGGCAAGGTTTTGGTCTTGGCAGGGGCTACAGAGGTGGCTTCTGTGAGAAGCTGCTAGAGAAGCCCTGTGTCAGATGGGAGCCAACGCCAGCCAGCTCCAAGACAGACCAACCGCTGGCCAAGGCTAAGCCCATCAGCAACAGTGGTAGCGCCTCTGGGATGACATAGTTAAGAAGGGGGGAAAAAACCTGTGCAACAGCAACTGCAGTCAGAGAGAGGAGTGAGAATACGTGAGAGGCACAGCCCTGCAGACACCAAGGTCAGTGAAGAAGGAGGGGGGGGGAAGAAGAAGTGAAGAAGGAGGAGGACGAGGTGCTCCAGGCGCTGGAGCAGAGATTCCCCTGCAGCCCCTGGTGAAGACCATGGTGAGGCAGGCTGTCCCCCTGCAGCCCATGGAGGTCCATGATGGAGCAGAGATCCACCTGCAGCCCACGGAGGACCCCATGCTGGAGCAGGGGGATGCCCAAAGGAGGCTGTGACCCTGTGAGCAGGCTCCTGGCAGGACCTGTGGACCCATGGAGAGAGGAGCCCAGGCTGGAGCAGGCTTGCTGGCAGGACTTGTGACCCCACGGGGAACCCACGCTGGAGCAGTCTGATCCTGAAGGACTGTGCCCCGTGGAAGGGACCCACGCTGGAGCAGTTCATGAAGAACTGCAGCCCTGGGAAGGGCTCACGCTGGAGCAGTTCGTGGAGGACTGTCTGCCGTGGGAGGGACCCCAAGCTGGAGCAGGGGCAGAGTGTGAGGAGTCCTCCCCTGAGGAGGAAGGAGCAGCAGAGCCAATGTGTGACGAACTGACCACAAGCACTATTCCCTGTCACGCTGCGCTGCCCGTGGGAGGAGGTAGAGAAATCAGGAGTGAAGTTAAGCGCGGGAAGAAGGGAGGGGTGGAGGGAAGGTGTTTTAAGATTTGTCTTTTATTCCTCATTATCCTACTCTGAGTTGACTGGTAATAAATTAAACTAATTTCCCCCAAGTCGAGTCTGTGACAGTAACTGGTGAATGATCTCTCCCTGCCCTTATCTCAACCCATGAGCTTTTTGTTATATTTTCTCTCCCCTATCCTGCTGAGGACGTGAGTGATAGAGTGGCACTGGCATCCAGCCAGGGTCAGCCCACCACACAAGCCAAAACCTTCTTGGCAGCAAGCTGAAGTAGTAACAGATTGCTGTGAAAAGTCTTTGAAATTGGATTGCACCAGTTAAGGGGAAAACAAGGGAAGCTGGTGTATACTGACAAAGGTTGGTGTACATATGGTGGACACGGTAATTAAGTCTCCAGAGCCCTGAAACATCAGCTCTTTGTTGTGTGGGGTTTACAGAAGGCTGTTGGTTTGCTTTTGTTTAAAGTCTTGGCTTGTTTAGGACAAACACTCACAAGAAAGGCTCAAACTGCTCCATCTCACAGAGAGAGCACTGTTTCATTACTCTATTTGAAGTTATTTTGCCCAGGACAACCAATTGAAGGTGAATTGAGCAACCAACGGAAGGTGAAAGAAAATTTGAAACTGAGATGGAAGGAAAACTTTCAGATGTATTTCAGTGCAGTAGGTAACGCTGGCTGGACAAAACTGGAAGCAGTGTGCCCATGATAGCCACCCACCGTCAGTGATGATATCAGATGAAGAATCAGCACAGGATTTGGCCAACTCCCTGCTTAGATGAGTGTTCCCAGAAGAGCCTGCCTATCTGAGGAAGTCAGAATTTTTGTAAGTTAGAGATTAACAGCAAGAAAACCCTTCAAATGCTGTTAATGGAATGTAGGAATGAAGTTGCAAACATTAAGGACCTCACAGATCACGGGAGAGACATGTAACTCTAGATTGAAATTCTGGCTGCTGAGAAAACAGGTGAAAACAGTCAAAGAGCTTGTTAAGCCACAGAAAAAATATTTCCTTGGTATTTGAAGGATTTTGCAAAAGGTCACTGCAACCCAGGATGTTCCAGATGAAATATATCAGGCTCAACAATGCAGCATTTTAAAGATAAGTGATGTGTCTGTAAAGCTCCAATCAGCTCTGTTTGAAATATGGCATGAACACACCACAGGCCTGCTTTCCAGTGTGCAGGAAGCATTTAATTCACGATTCTTAATGTCCTTTAAAAACACACCTTCTGCAACAAATGCACATGCAGAACAACCAGATCTGTAGCACTGCCCTAGAGAGGATATGAACAGAACCAAGGCTGTACCCTGCAGTGGCACATGTAACAGAGAGGACTGGAATCCCAATTTCAGTGACAAGCGACTGCAGATAATGGTTTATAAGTTTGGCTTTGGACTAAGCCTTAGGCTGTTAGCGTTTACCATGGTTTGCTTTACTGGGAGTCCTTCCGAAAAAGTCTTTTTCTATCAACGATATTTTCTTTTATCAGAAATTTTCCTGGAAGTCTGTCTGCTCCAGCTTGATCTTCAATGGTGTATTTGTTAGATGAAATTGAAACAGTAGCTGAAATTTAGGAAATGTATTCAGAACTGCCAATAACTGTGAAAATGAAGCAATGAAGATGCTGAAAGATACTATTAGCAAACAAAATTGAAAGTTGAATCTTGAGCTTCACTTCCCCAACTGGTTTATTTTTTCATTAAAAAATTATACTGCTAGCTTCTACTGGATAATCTACACCTTACATTTATGCATACGCCAAGAATCAAACTGCATGGTAATAACTGTTACCCCTGTATTTAGTAACTAGCTGTTACAAAGCAAGTTATAAGGCAGAAACATCGATTCTGTCTCTGCGATACAGGGCAGTACAATACTGAACCTGTTGAGGTATTACTTCCTCACTGTGGTGCCAGGTACACTTACCACGCAGATCTGAGTTTGGAAGCAGTAAAGCCACATTTGTGCAGTGGAACAGCTCTGCTTATTGGGTGCAGCGATACCTGCAGGCCGAAACACACAGCTGTATACTATACTACTGTAATTCTTGTTCTGCAGTTGACACTGGAAAAGGTGGTTTAGGTCTATCCTGAACAATTGCTATAGACGTGACTTCAACAGCTTTTCTTAGTGCAATATCTTTCCAGGAACTGGGCTAGTTACACTCACAGCCATTATCACCAGAGCTTTGCAAAAACATCTATGTGTAGAGGAGAACCACTGCCTTTGTGTATACAGAAAAGGCACACCTGCATTTGGAGGCACAGCAGATTTTTCTCTCTAAAAGACTTATAATTCAGTGACTTCTTGCCCTCATAGAGGTTTCTCATAGGTCTGGAAATTTGACTTTTTATACAAGATATTAAAAAATGTGTAGCTTCATACCTGTGTTATAAACAGGAACCCAGTGGTAGAATTCATTCTGGTAGGGAACTGTATCAAATTCACTGCACTGCATCTGACGAAAGGTTGGCAAGCCTTTGCGACAGGGGCTAATGTTACACATGCGATAGCGTTTCCTTTCTCCAGTGCAGTAGTCTCCTCCAAATTGTGGTCTAGAAAAGGAAAATTGAGACTGGGACATGAGATTCTGGGTAAACAGTAGTTTTAAAAGAGCAATGTCTTTCAGATTACAATGGGATAACAAGGTGAATCTGAATCCTTGATAGGGTAGAGATACTGTTCACATGTTCAAGTACTCAAACATGTCAGTATGGAGCACAGAGATCTAGACAAACCCTGTATTCCAAAGAAGTGCTTAGTACGTTGCCTGGCTGAGCCCACAACAAATTACTTTATCAAATGAACTCCCCCAAAATACCACATTTTCCAGAATGTTTGACAGTTCTTCCAGAAAAGCCATGTGATTTCTGCTGTTAGGCACCCTCCTAGTGATTTCTGCAAATGAGATGTAGAGTCTTCATGAACTCAGATATGTATTAGAAAATTCTGCCTTTCATGTTCTGTACCCATCAACTCATGTGTCTGAAGCTCAAATAAAGCTGATGACTAGAACAAAATATGAAAGGTGAGATTTCCCTCAAGAACAGATTGCTAGCTATTGTTCTCACCTGATGTTTGAGGACATTTATTTATTCAGGCCAGTATTATTAAAGCAACATTTCTATTATTTCTGCAAAGCCTGAATGCTAAATAACACAATTTTTTTTTCATTTTGTGTAGAAATAAGCTCCGTGGAGGATAAGGATTAAAAAATGAGATGACAATTGTAAAAGGTGAGCCAACTGAATTTCACACAGGTATGCTTAACTGGGAAGCAGAGGTGTTCAGCGTCTGTCTTGCTGTGGCACTTGTTGGTAACAGTCTCATCCAAAAGAGTTTCCAACGTCTTAAGTACCTCAAAGATCTTGAATAAAAGGTAAGAAAAGATTGTGCACTCAGCTTACTCTGGGTTATCGCATGGTCTCTCTGCACTCTGAACTCCTGCCCCACATGTCCTTGTGCAATGGGACCAGGATGACCAAACGCCCCATCCGCCATGGATTGCTTCGGGAGTCTTGCCTACCGTAATGCACTCACCAGAGAAGCACCACTGAAGAGAGAAGAGAAAGGACAAACAGCTTAAGATCATTGTCACAGGAAAATGTTACTGTGAATTATTTGTTATTTCAGTCCCTGAAGGTTGAAAACTTAAGTGGAAATTTAAATGGAGATGTCACAGGATGCCCATCCTTTACAGTAAACAATGGCAGAGCTACTCATGGCTCCTCTGCTGCCCTTTTGCAGGCAGCACAGCTCACAGTCACCTTGTCTTCTCCGCACCGAGTTCCATCCGCAGCTGCATCCAGTTTGGAGCGGCAGGAGCCTTTCACTGAGCACCAGAGTGTTTGGCAAAGGTTCTGGAAAAGAAAGAAAACTGCAGCAGCCTGAAGGAGAGCTGAACTCCCATGGCCAAGATTTTCAAAATTCTCCCATGGTTTCGTACATCCATTTACAAAGCCTTATAAGGGTTGTATTACCAGAGGTTCAGGGTTTTTCCACAAGTTAGGACCCACCAAGGATCCAAATTTAGGTACTTCTCATTAGGGTACAAGGAGGGACTGTTTGACAAATACAAAACAGTGAATACTTTTTATCAAATGAATTACCTGAACTATGTGAGTTTAAATATTCTCCTCATTGGCTGCTCAGCTCCCAGCTACACACAGGAAAAATGGCTTTACCAAGTTTGGGGACTACTGTTTACAGCGAAGGTGAACAGAGTTTGTAGTATTTTCATTTGATGAGTACTAATGAATACAATGTTCAATTTTGCATTGCTGACTGCCTGACAACATACAGTGAAATCAAAGAAGGTTAGAGAAGCCAGCCAGGTAAGTAAAAACAACATCATGTCTCCAAGTACACCAGCCAGGCCAATATTCATGGAGGTCCCAAAACTGAATGAGGAAATACAGATGAAAACACAGGTCTCTTAAAACACCAGGCAAGGAGATGGCAAGGGAATGATCTAAAAGAAGCAGACCAGGCTAGCTGGCAAAGAAAAAAGCCTTGTGGGCTAGGTACAGTAAGGGCTCTGGTCAGTGAATGCTTGCATATTAAGTTACTCAGAAACTGGTCCCAGTTTAATGCAGTACATTGCCAGTAAAGCACAGCATTTCAGCTGCTGCTCCACATGCAGCATTCAGCTCCACAGAAGGGACAGAAACTCCTGCGAGTCAACAAAGCTAGCAGGGCAAGAAACATTACAGCTACCTTACAACAAGTCGTCTTCTCTCAATCAGAACTATTCTCTAGAGAGTGAGGACAGACATCGAGGGCCATTTTCCCCCCTCCTCATTTCACATGCACACCAGCTTCTATTTCGGTTGATGTGCAGGAGCCCTCCATGCTTGGGAACTCCTGAGTGAGCAGGGCTTTGTGTGGAAGATCGCTTCCAAGCTGGAGAAACCACGGGTGTCAGAAAGACTGTGCACTCCCAACTGGAACAGCAGAAGCAAAAGCCCACGGGCTCTGGGCCAGGTCTTGGCTGAGGCTGTTTGAACTGCAGAGTTCAGCACTGGGAGAGGGAACAGAGCTGGCAGCATTTACCCGTGAAGCAGGGACAGCTGTAAGTCTCATCAGAGAAAGGAGCTGATAAGAAGGACCCTGCTAGCAGCTTCCACTGGGATTCTCAGAGCAACAACATGACATGTTTGGGAGCCACACAGAAACCGAGCACTTGCAAAATTCCAGCCCCAATGAGCCAGCAGCAGCATTTGGCTGAACGTGAAATGCAAATCTTGGCTGCTGGTTTCTGACCTGCTTCTATTTAAAATAGCTAAGCTTGGGCACAGTCGGTTTTGAGAGAGTTGCCTTTTGTTTACTTTGTATTGTGTGTTCACCTTGGTTTTCATCTAGAACATCGGAAAGAAATTTGATAGTATAGAACATCTCGGAGCACTCCAAATCTCCGGTTGGAATACAAGGTCTGGGGCATTGCATCTCAGCTCATTTAGCTGCTTTTGGGCAATCTATACAAGTCAAAGGTTGTTTTGCAGTTCCCTATGTATAGTTCAAGAGTAGCATTACTTAGCAACTCTTTGTGAAGCCATTGTTGTCAGGTTCTTAAGGCAGAGCTACCCAAGAGTTCTGGTTGATGAATTTTCTTTCATTATGAAATTCATCCTTTAACTCTTGTACATAGATTATGTTTTGTGCTTTTTAGTGTATGAAGTGCACTCCTGCACTGTGCTTCAGATACCAGAGAAAGGCACAGAAACTGAACACAGCTTCCCACTGACAGTTAAATTTTTATGAGGTGTACTCATAGATTTCAAAGCCAAGAGTTCACAGAGGAAATTCTTCAGCTTTGCAAGAATTTTTCTGTATTGATCTCCATGTACCAAAGCTTTTTTCCATCTTTAAGCATATGCAATAACAAGAGTACAAGAAAAAGCACTGTTTATTGTGTGCTTTTGGAGGTAACAGCCAGAAATTCATGACTCTACCATGGCCTCATTGCAAGGCAAGTGATTTTATCATAAGCAATAGGGTATACACTTTCCACGCAATCTATGAGAGCAGGGTCTGTGTCTTAAAGAAAGTCAAGTCCAAAAAAAACCAGTTTCACTGAAGTCAGTGGAAGTTTTGGAGATAAAGAGAGGTCAATCAGCTAAGGATTCTGAGCTCCTACAACCTGTCCTATAGGAAGCTATAGATCTACCTACCACTTGGAAAATTCCTCCCCCTAATCTGTATTTTGCTTTTCTTTTCCTTATTAGAAGGACAATATTTATGTACTTTGCAAGATGCTTAGAGGACTTACTACCTAAATGGTTCATGGAAACCACTCTCTGAATTATAAACCTCTGTCTTTGCTAAGTGTAATCACCGAACCCTGGGGCATCTTCAGCTAAATGCAGATTCTTCTCTCAAAAGGAATCTGTGGATCGAGTTCAGTCAGACATTAAAACTTACAGAACAAATGTAGCCTGCTCAGTGAGTGAGTGTTAAGTAAATAGTGGAAAGGCAAAGAACAGTCAGACCTCTTAGACAAAATGACTATACTGATCATTCAACATGCCAGGCAGACTATACTATTCACAATTCCTCTCCTTGCCAGTGCAGCTACCTGCAAAACAGAGGCCTTCCAGTAAAATGCAAAATGACATGACACCAATTAGTTTTATGACACATCTAGCTGTAAAATTGGTTAATCAGGAGATGTCGAATGTAAAGGCCTACGAGGTTCAAACCCAAGGAGAGACAAAATGAACCAACACTGCAAAATTACACTTTAATTTTCTATCTGTACCAACAGACAAATTACAGTAACTGAGGAAACTGGAACAGCAGGTAATGAAAGCAATCTTTCAATACCTGCTTCAGATTCAGTAATTGTAGTTCAACCCTGGTAATTATGTTATCTATTAAGGCTGAGAAGATTAATCAGAAATAATCTCCCTAATAGAAGGGTATATAAGGATACACATAATTGTCTAATGGAATAAACAGTCAACACTGGCAGTCCCCAGTCCACAGCTGTGCATAATACCTTGTCTAAAAAACACTCCAGCACTGCTGATAGCCATAACACCGCTTCTGCCACAGCTGTGTTTAACAGGGTGAGCAAGCTGGATGCTACCTGCAATGTTTGCTGCATATTGCTGCAAAAACACAGCGAAAATTAGTGATCACTTAGCTAGACTAGCATTTGAAACCACTGCTTCTGAACTGTTCTATGTAGAAAAATGCTGTATGGAGCCAAATAGCTCTGAACGTGCTATGTACAGTTGAAATACCATACCACTGCACCTTAGCTAATATAACCTGTTACTCTGCAGTGGCTCCTAGCTCTCGCAGAATTGTGCTGCTGTGACTATACTGCTTCCTTGCATCTCCACACAACACTATTTTGCTGTGCTGTGAGACAGACCCCAGGGTACTTCCTAAATTATGCATTTCCACATAAAAATCTGATGTCTGATAGGAAAATAAAGATTCTTCAAGGTACACGGACTGAAATGTCCTTTAATTAGTTAAACCACCAAGAATGTGAAAAATCAGGACATATGGGAAGAAAGCGCAACCCTGATTTCTTCAGAAAAGAATTGAACAAAAATACAAGGAAAAAAATGCAACAACTCACTTCCAGAACCTGCAGAGTGAAATTAAAACAATATTAGGCAATGCCTGCATTGCACATCTAGCCTACGAGACTCTGAACATACTGCATTTGTAGTTAGCCACTGAAGGTCACTGACTGCACTTCCACACTGTTCAAGAAGCTTAAGTTCTTATTAGGAGAACCAAGAAAAGCATACAGCACTTACGTCCACATCTTCACAGAAAGTAGCATTGGAACCATACTGAAGCTGGCACTGGTGATGCACATCATAAATGACGCCAGGAGCAATGATTGGGGACTTTAAAACTTCTTTTTGGGGGATATCATCCAGACAGAATCCCCACCCGCGGCTAAAAGACAAAAATTGCATATTAAAAAAACCCTACAACCACATTTTTTTGACACTTCTATACAGACTCTTAATATCTAATTCTTAATGGTAATTTTGCATATGGCCTTTCAAAAGAATACTTCCAGATTCCAGAGAAGTTATGCTGAAGTGCTGCTAACAAACAGCACTCCATCTAGTAAGGGAGGGTTTACAAAGGCAAAATATAGCTTGTCAAAGTGGAAATATCACGAGGTCATTACGTTTTGCAGAGTGGCTTCAGAGCACTTCACAGCCTCTGGTTAAAGTTATACCATACTGCTGCTCTTAAAAAGAAGATAACGAATTTGAACAAGTCATTGAAGTAAAGCACATGTCATTGTGGCCAAAGGCAAGGTCTGTGATGTTCCATCACAGTCCTTGATGGAAAGGCTTCCTTCTTCCCGATAACCACAAAAAGTTGCAGGATGCACCAAACCTGAGCTGATATGACAAGACTTGAGTTCACTTCCAGAACAGAAGAATATAATGGAGCTTTCCCCAACTACTAAGTGAGCAATAAGCTTGGGGTATGCCTTCCATGGGAATTAACTCAAGCACACTAAAAAAACCTACATTGAGTAATATAATGATACAGGATTTACTTTAAACTCGACATAGACATCTCAAAAACAGTTGTACTCATTTCAGGGAAATGCTACAAGCTGATCACTCACTCTAGGAAACGTGTGATGTATTCCTTGCTGCACTGCGACCAGGTGAGTGGAGTAGGATCATATTGCAACTGTCGGGACATAATATATGGGCGCTTTCCAACAGGCTCACAGTCATTCTCTTTTCCATCGTGCTGGATACCAAAACTGGAGATAAAAAACAACATTTAATAATTCCAGCTGATTGGTTGTACCACAACACCTACACATGCGTTCCACGTTGTGCTTAAAAAGACATTAAGGTTGCTTCCTCCCCTGGTGAGCTGTAGATACCTGTTTGCTAAAAAAAAATACAGATGATCTGATCCAAACCCTACAAAAAATCTACACTCCAACTGGCTTTCAAATATGTCTGTTATGTACAGCAATATTGTCCTGTACAAAATAAAGAACAGATTGTCAGAGACTATACTCAGGCGTATTTTTAGGGGAGTCAGAACACTATTGCACAGTTGGGCCGGGAGTCACAGTTTAAACCTCAAAGTTATGTTAAAGCTGCTAAAGCTAAGAGCTCTTCCTAGCTCTTGGATCCCAGTTATTTCAGACTTGTACCACTTTAACTAAGATCAGGCTTTGTTACACGCTGTCTTACACTTTCTTATAATCACATCTCTATTGCTTATTTCTTTTGAAATCTCTTTTGATAGATTGAAACAGAGAGACTGTTTTCAAAATTACTGAATGTTCAGTGAATTTGCCTCCGACCTCCACTCCTTCTTCCTATTTAGCTTTCTCAAACTGTGCTTTACAAACAGATCTCCATAGCAGGTCTTCCCAGCATGGTTCTCCCCAGCCTCTCTGGGTTATTAAGAAATTTCTTTATTCAACAGCTTGTAAAAGTCATAAACATAAAAAACTTTGGGTGGGATTCAACTCACTAAACATACATGCCTCCATATCACCTCATTGTGAAGGAGATTATCTGAAATAATAATATACAAAGATATTGATTTATGAAGGTGTTGACGCCTACACTGTTAACATCTGAAGGTGCGTAAGCCCTTGTGTGAAAGAGCAGTGAAAACTGACTCAGGTTGTGATTCAGTCACAGATCAGACAAAGTGAGTTCAAACCACTTAAGACTTTGTTTCTGGAAAATGTAATTGTACCATGACTCAAATGTTCCAAAAGCAGGCCACGATTTCAGTCAGAATCAACTCCAGTAGTGGCTCTGAGGCATAAAAGCAAGTGTGTCCCCTTGCTCACAGGCTCTTTTCCATGAATAGGGTCTGCTGACACAGAGGCTGAGAACATCTAGAGGGACGGTATGGGGAAGAGTTGACTTTTGGCATTCATTTAAGGAATAGGTACATGGCTTTCTTCTCATTTTTTGTTCATCTGTTCTTACAGACTTCTATTGTCCATACTTAAACTTTTTAACCTATGTACTCTAACCTGGCTTGAGGGAAGGATGGTTTCATGTTAACAACAAACCCTACAGTATTCAATTTTCTCTGTGGAGACAATTCTTACAGGCAAGGCCCCGCACCACTCCTGCAAAGGCAAGTATAGCAGTACTCTGTCTCACAGCACCCGAAGGACAGTGAGTTACCAACCAGCCAGGCTAGACCAGGAGAAGGTCACACAAAACTCTATGGGGAAGAAATGTCTTCTGATAACAAGTGTTAATGAAAAAAGCTCCCTGTCAGCAAGAGGTTGTGGGAACCAAGTAACTAAACCCAAAGCACCCAGATCCAATTGTAATGATTTCACCATTATTTACTTGTATTATTTCCTTTCTGGCAACTGAGGGGTTGAATAAAGAAAGGCCAATTAATGGATCAATACTTGAGTCATCTTTGTATCAGATTATTGTTATTATTATTATTATATCTCATCAGGAAATACAGACTTCGTCCTGACTGGTGGTTGGGTGCATAATGAACGTAATGTGATTGTGAACATGTCACCTAGCCATGCAACATGGTCCAGCTGAGAAGTCCAGGCATTATAGCCAAACCAGAATATCCATGAGATAGGCCTCTACCCTGGGGAAAACAGCTCAGTGTCAAAACAGATTCAAAAATCACATTTTTTTCAGGTGAGTTTAATAAACCAACCAACCAGCCAAAGCACCCTTAGAAATCAGAAATACTGAGAAATCTAGTTTGAAGCAAAAATAACCAATCACAAGAAAAAGTTGAGCTGTGTCCAAAACTAAATGCCCAGGAAGTTTAGTTGACTTGACCTAAGTGTATCCACAATAGCAATATTAAGAAACAGAAGATACCAGTTATTAAGAAATGCCCAAAAGTGACTTTATTTGTTCGTCAGAAAGGAGAACAAAGATTTGACATTTCTGTGAAGTTTGACTGCTTGAATTAAAAATGGTTTCTAGATAATCTGCAATATTGAAATACCTTGATATAATGAAACAGGTATGTTTTATGTAAATGATTTGGATTGATTTGGAGATCATCTAAAGCAATTGAATAGTAATTCAGTATATGTTTGGAAAAATTAGCACAATTAAGTGATGTTTCTTCACAGCTTAATTATTTCATCCTGATGTACTGCCCTAGCAGAAGCAGTTAAAAGGGGCAAACTGAATAGTTGTAAATATAAACAAAGGTCAAAGGCTTAAGAATCTCTTTCTTATTCCTTTGCTTAGAAAAAACAAATACAGTTTTGATTTTGATAATAGAGACACTAACTCACTCCTTGTTTTGTTTCTGTCTGTCAATTTGAGTATTAACATACAAATAATAAATTAAACTCAACTAGGTCCCCCCTTCACTTTCAACTATACCTGTGTCCAAGTTCATGAGCAATAGTGAAAGCCAATGGAAGGCCAGAATCTTCATTGATGTTACAGCTTCTGTGAGGCTGACACATGCCTGACAGATGAGACAAACCTAAAGTTTCACATGGACGATTCATGCCAGCACAAATGTCCTTTCTAGAATGACAAAAGAGGCGTGCAATTAAAACAGCTTAAAACCAACTGTAGAGTGTCACTTACATTGGGTAGCAAGTCTCCATCTGATAATGCATCAGTGCTAATTTGCATTTTAAGCAAAGCATAGTGTTAATGTTTTTACAAACATATATGCAACAACAACATGCACTTGGTCTGTTACTCTCATATTATACTGCCTTAATTTGTAGCCAATATTTATGTTGCTGTAGTGCCTGAATACGTATGTTTATTGTCAACTCACATAAGAAAAAGTTTTAAAACCTCCACCTCTGACAGTGTTTTGAGGTCTGGTTTATTAAACTTACCATACCTCAGCTTCATTCAAGTGAAATGTTTGAATCCTGTTTATTTAGAGAGGTAAACCATGCTTCATTGTAAGACTTCTTTTTCTCATTCTTATTTTAAGATTTGTTGACTCTCTTCTTCACTGCACCACTTGAGGGTTTTTTTTTTGTGTGTGGGTTTTGTTTTGCCTGACAGACTTTAACTTAGGACTTTTTTTTGCAGACCTTAGACCCAATTTTTTCTCTCAGTTGTGTGCAGATTGGATCCATTTTTACGCACCTGTACAAGTTCTGTTTCATGACCTGCCACAAACTTCCTGTGTAACCTCAGAAAGCACCTTTTTTGTTTTCTGTGCCTCCCTTGCTCACACGTAAAAGAATATTTTGTGTCTCCTTAAATACGGAGACAATATTTAAAAATCATACACTTTAAAGCTTAAAAATAAATGGCACTGTGTTTGCAAAATACTCTTCCATTCTGAGCTGCACCTGTATATTACTTTAGGATTTGTCATTAGGGAGTTGTTCATCTACATGCTACATTGCTTTGTTATATTGCCTTAAAGAAGAATAGAGAAGTGACAGAGCACAAAATGAGATAGGATCAAGTGGGTAAAATGACGTGAGCTCTGCAAATTGCTAATCCCTCAGGACATACAGATCTCAATTTCCTGACTAAGATGCATCTCTAATAAAACACCCACATGCATACATCAAGCATTATATGTACTTTAAAAACAAATGAAAAACAATCCCCTTAAAAGGTACAGAAGGTCTAACTTTAACCACATGTTTTTATAATACAGCTCATATTGTCTGCCTGTATGAGTGTCAGTCATGCTTACACTAGGTTATTTTTGCTTTAACACTGTGTTTCAGAAACAGCATGTCTTCATCAGACCACTTTACTGGGTTCTGTGCAGGATGAACTAAATGATGGTGTGAGCCTATAAAAAAATATCATCACCAAAAAAACCACAATGAAACAATAGTCACAGATGCTGAACTTCTGTCGTACCTGGTTAGAAGGACGGCCACATCGTGGTGTGTAGGGTTGACATCACTCTTGGGATTGACACTCTTCTGCCATTTGCAGAAGCTGGCTAGTGTCTTATCAGCATGGTGAACTATCTTCAAGCCTTGCTAATGGAAAATGAAAGAATATATTATTGTAAAGACCACACTGCATTGCAATAACATGTCAGTGATGTTAGCTGTGAAGCTGGGTCATCTTTGAAATGCAATTGATTATGCTTTTGCATAAAGCTATAGCCACCATTAGGAGCAATGACATCTATTTATCTAACATATTAAGTTAAAATGTTGACATTTTTGTAATTGGTGCAGCTAAAGGAAAAATTAGAATCATAGAATTGTTTACGTTGGAAAAGACCTGTAAGATCATCAAGTCCAACCACTAGGCTAGCACTGCCAAGTCCACCACTAAATCATGTCCCTAAGCACCACATCTACGCAGCTTTTAAATACCTCCAGGGATGGGGACTCAACCACTTCCCTGGGCAGCCTCTTCCAGTGCCTGGCTACCCTTTCAGTGACAAAGTTTTTCCTAATATCCAACCTAAACCTCCCCTGGCACAGCTTGAGGCCATTTCCTCTCATCCTATCACTTGTTACTTGGGAGAAGAGACCAACCCCCACCTCGCTACAACCTCCTGTCAGGCAGTTGTAGAGAGCGATAAGGTCTCCCCTCAGCCTCCTCTTCTCCAGGCTCAACAACCCCAGCTCCCTCAGCTGCTCCTCATAAGACATGTGCTCCAGACCCTTCACCAGCTTCATTGCCCTTCTCTGGACACACTCCAGCACCTCAATGTCCTTCTTGTAGTGAGGGGCCCAAGACTGATTCAAGGTGTGGCCTCACCAGTGCTGAGCACAGGGGGATGATCACTTCCCTAGTCCTGCTGGCCACACTTTCTGATCCAATCCAGATAGTGCTGGCCCTCTTGGCCACCTGAGCACACTGCTGGCTCATGTTCAGGCGGCTGTCAACCAACACCCCCAGGTCCTTTTCCGCCAGGCAGCTCTCCAGCCACTCCTCCCCAGGCCTGTAGCGTTGCATGGAGCTGTTGTGACCCAAGTGCAGGACCCAACACTTGGCCTTGTTGAACCTCATACAGTTGGCCTCGGCCCATCAATCCAGCCTCTCCAGATCCCTCTGTAGGGCCTTCCTACCTTCAGGCAGATCAACACTTCCACCCAACTTGGTGTCATCTCCAAAGTTACTGAGGGTGCACTTGATCCCCTCATCCAGATCATTGATAAAGATATTAAACAGAACTGGCCCCAGTACTGAGCCCTGGGAAACATGGCTTGTGACCAGTCACCAACTGGATTTAACTCCATTCAGCACAGCTTTTTGGCCCCGCCACCCAGCCAGTTTTTTACCCAGCGAAGCGTATACCCATCCAAGCCATGAGCAACCAGTTTCTCCAGAAGAATGCTGTGGGAAAATGTGTCAAAGGCTTTACAGAAGTCCATGTAGACAACATCCACAGCCCTTCCCTCATCCACCAAGCATGTCACCTTGTCATAGGAGATCAAGCTAGTCAAGCAGGAGCTGCCTTTAATAAACCCATGCTGACTGGGCCTGATCACCTGGTTGTCCTGTAAGTGCTGCGTGATGGCACTCAGGATGATCTGCTCTATAACCTTCCCCAGCACTGAGGTCAGGCTGACAGGCCTGTAGTTCCCCGGATCCTCCTTACGGCCCTTCTTGTAGATGGGCATCACATTTGCTAACGTCCAGTCAGCTGGAACCTCCCCAGTTGGCCAGGACTGCTGATAAATGATGGAAAGTGGCTTGGTGAGTACCTCCGCCAGCTCCCTCAGTAACCTTCTGTGGATCCCATCTGGCCCCATAGACTTGTGTGTGTCTACGTGGTGTAGCAGGTCACTAACCATTTCCTCTTGGATTATGGGGGCTTCATTCTGCTCCCCATCCCTGTCTTCCAGCTCAGGGGGCTGGGTACCCCGAGAACAACTGGTCTGACTATTAAAGACTAAGGCAAAGAAGGCATTAAGTACCTCAGCCTTTTCCTCAGCCTTTGTCACTATGTTTCCTCCCACATCCAATAAAGGATGGAGATTCTCCTTAGCCCTCCTTTTGTTGCTAATGTACTTGTAGAAACATTTTTTATTGTCTTTTACAGTAGTGGCCAGATAAAGTTCCAGGTGGGCTTTGGCCCTTCTAATTTTCTCCCTGCATAACCTCACGACATCCTCGTAGTCCTCCTGAGTTGCCTGCCCCTTCTTCCAAAGGTCGTAAACTCTCCTTTTTTTCCTGAGTTCCAGCCAAACCTCTCTGTTCAGCCAGGACAGTCTCCCCCACCACCTTGTCTTTTGGCACATGGGGATGACCTGCTCCTGCACCTTTTAGATTTCCTTCTTGAAGAATGTCCAGCTTCCTGGACTCCTTTGCCCCTCAGAACTGCCTCCCAAGGGACTCTCAACCAGGCTCCTGAACAGGCCAAAGTCTGCCCTCCAGAAGTCCAAAGCAGCAGTTCTGCTGACCCCCCTCTTTACTTCTCTGAGAATCAAAAACTCTGTCATTGCATGATCACTATGCCCAAGCTGACCCCCAACCACCACATCACCCACTGGCCCTTCTCTGTTCACAAACAGCAGGTCCAGCCTTCCCTTGTTGGCTCCCTCACCAGCTGCGTCAGGCAGTTATCTTCCACACACTCCAGGAACCTCCTGGGCTGTTTCCTCTCCACTGTGTTGTATTTCCAGCAGACATCTGGTAAGCTGAAGTCCCCAACAAGAACAAGGGCTAGCGATTGTGAGACTTCTCCCAGCTGCTTATAGAACATTTTGTCTGCCTCTTCATCCTGGTTGGATGGTCTATAACAGACTCCCACCAGGGTATCTGCCTTGTTGGCCTTCCCCCTGATTCTTACCCATAAACACTCAACCCTATCGTCACCATCATTAAGCTCTAGACAATCAAAACACTCCCTAACATACAGGGCTACCCCACCGCTTGTCCTTCCTTGCCTGTTCCTTCTGAAGAGTGCATAGCCATCCATTGCAGCACTCCCGTTGTGTGAGTCATCCCACCACATTTCTGTGATGGCAACTATGTTATAGTTTTCCTGCTGCACAATGGCTTCCAGCTCCTCCTGTTATGTTGCCCATGCTGTGTGCATTGGTGTAGATGCACTTCAGTGGGGCTATTGCTCCTGCCACCTTTCTGGGGGGAGAAACCCTAATTCCTATGTGACCATTCTTAGGCACTTCCATGGTTTCTAACGTATCCATAGCCCATGTGTCTTTGCTGCTGCATGGCTCTCCATCCTCTACCTCTACTGAGACGGCAGAGTGAAGGACCTCACAAGCACACCTTCCCTTAAACATTGGCAGGCTGCCCCCAGGCTTATCTCTAGTAAGCCTGGTTTTATCCCTTTCCCCCTTCAAATCTAGTTTAAATGTAGAAATGTACACATCCAAATGCAGAAATGTACATATTTTTGGTGAGCTTCATAAGATCCAACACTGAATTGAAACTTTCAAACAAACATTTTACACTCTTTTGAAAGCAAGTTTTCCTCTATAGAGAAGGTAAAGACTAATTAGTGTGGGACTTCATGCTCAAGTTACTCATGTTACGTGAGTAACATGTATGTTACGTGAACTCAATGTTACGTGAATAATGTCATGCCCAGGAAACAATTATGCTTCTAAGGGTGTATTTCTTCCACAATATTATTCAATTCCAAAGAGAAACAATGAAGTCATAGATGTTTCTTCCTCACCTTATTATTATATAGTATACATGCAAGTCACTGACATTTCTTCTGAAATACAAAGTATGCAAAATAAATTCATTCAAACCCACATTTTCACATTTCTGCTCTTGGGCATTCACTGCATCTTGTTTCAGTTTACTCTACTCAAGTAAAGTAAACTTTTTACAAAGCATCTAAATAACATTGTTACCAGATAGTAATTTCTGGGTAACTTAAAACCGAATTTTGAAAGATACCCAACACTACTGCTTCCAAAATTGCCGTGCTCAACTGAACAGGAATCCATGGATTATTATGAAAAGAGCCACAGAAATTTAGCAAGTAAACTTTATTGGAGGTCACCATGGACTTCACATCCTAATTGTCCTGTTAAGGTGCGAATTACAGTTTTTGGCCCACGTATTCTTACACTGAGACACAGCATGGCCCCATGGCTTGGTTCACTGCCTTCAATAGCATTGGGACCATCTGGCTTGTGGTTATAAATCATAAGCCACTGAGAAAATCCCCTTAATGTGTTCCTGCAGTCAGAGCAAGGTATGTCATGCACAGTGTTTTAAAAATAACTATAAAACTATGATAATCAACATGTATTTAAGCATGTAGCAACATATTTGTGAATGAGAGACACTGGAAACTACCAATGTATAGCTAGTTTACAGCACTTAGCATCTACTTAGTCCTCATTTTCTTGTTTCGAAAGAGATCTAAAAAGAAAAATGTGTGTTTGAGCTGCACAATAACAGATTTACTTCTTCAGAAACCTGCAAATACTCTAGCATTACACTCTATAGTACATTTCAGGTAATGCTAGGTAATTAGATTCTGAATGATGATGCATAATTTCTGTTTCTCTTCTAGTCTTCCTTGGCATCCCACGTTCTTTTGACACTGGGGAGATTCCATTTCCTGATTCCTAATTTGCCTGGTTTAATTACATTTTCCTTGGCAATTTTACACAGTAATACCTGAAGTCATCAGCTAAATACTTTGCTATCCAGGGTAGCATTTATTCTAAAAACAGACATGCCAAAGATCAACAGACGAGTAAAATGAATACATTATTTTAAGCAAATAAACCCTTCTCTCCATAATTATAGCTCAATGCATTGAACTCCCAAGTTTTGTAAGTGACATTTTGAGGAAAATAAAAACCTTACCTCTTCCTCCTCAAAGAGGATGAGCCGGACCAGCACAATGTGAATTGCATTGCCAATGCTTGGATCATGGAACAACCCTGTGACCTGTGCCAGAGCCAGGAGGTATGAGATTAACTGATTCCTCTATAGCAGAACAGGACTTTAGAGAGAAAATACGACATTTACTGCAAGCACACTGTTCATCTTGGGGTGGGGGTGTTGTTTTCTTTTTTAAATCCTCAATGCACTTCATTGAAAGTTTACTGAAATGCAATAAATGTGTGATGATGCAGGATTTGGAAAAAGTTACTAAGCTAAAGAGCAAAAGCACACACAAGATTATTTTATGTCCATTTCCCTTTCAAGAACTTCAGAGTTCTTAAAAAGCACTAGCATAAAAGAACACAACATCCAGATTCATATAACACTGATGGAGAGGTCCACTCGCAGTGCAAAAAAACCAGCATATCAAATCATTCTGTTTTGATTTGATAGGAATCAGCTTCTACCACAACAAAGCAAAAATTAGTCAGTACTAGGAAAAGAAAAATCAGTTAAATGATGGATACTCTTGTGTTTTCACAGCACAGAAGAGGATGATAAGAACAAAAGCAAAGATAATGAATCCATTAAAAAAAGAATCCACATAAAAAAAGAGCAAGAACTGAACTGAGCAAAAATTTGATCCAAATGTCACAAACGACATCACAATGTTGAATTAGGCAGGAGGAAATGGAATCAGAACAGAAGATACTCATAACCTATCTATACGTGAGCTATGCCATATATCACAAGAAATACGAATGGACAAAATGGATTGTGGTTGGGTCAAAACTGTTTTGGAGAAGACCGTTAAAGGAGAAATTACCAAAATGAAGTTGAAATCGTGTTTACAAAGGTCTGATTTGGACATGGGTCTTTTTCAAGGTATTAGACTGAAAACTGAATCATTGTGAGTAACCCTAATATCTCAGGTCCAGACTGCAGAGAAAGTGTTACGACTTTTTGTTCCCTGAATCTGATCATGATAGGGTCTTATTCCACATATTTTCCCTGTGTGGACAAAACCTCACGTGCTCAAATCAGCTTTGTGTCTGTTTACCCAGGCTCACTGCCTCAGTAGCGAGTCAGACTGTTTGGGGCACAGTTGGGAACATACTGTATAAACATAAGGGACAGATTGGTAACCATGGCTAGAATTACACTGTGATTAATTTCACATATATTACACATGTACCATGATAATGACATAGAAGACATGCTCAATAGACTCTCCAAGGTCAATATCTACTATGATACAGATTGTAACAGAAGACATATCCGCAGGCAGTCTCATCAAATGCTATTGCTTTTTCCAGGTCAACTTACATTTTCAAACTTTCCACACAGGAAAACATTGACAGTTAAATATTTTATTTTTTTTTCAATGTGGACTTTGCATTATAGGCAGGATACTTACCTGGAAAAACAGTTCTACTGGTTTTAACTGGGATAGAGCTAACGTTCTTCATAATAGCTCATATGGTGCTGGTTGGATTTGTGACCAAAACAGTAACACACTGACTGATATTTTAGCTCTTGCTAAGTTACTACAATTTCCAGTGGGCTCCTGTGTGCCTTTCTCATCCACAGACATGGGAAAGAATCCATATGCTTAAAACTGTAATATTTCTCTCTGTTGCTGTAGCTACCAAACTGAAATCACCAATGAGCAACAGATTCCAGGGGAGACAGGGAATTCAGTGGAAAGAAAATTAGTGCTGGCAATTATAGCTATGAAACTTCTCTCACTTAAAATCCAGAGAAAAATTACATCTATGCAAAACATAAGGTAAAAAATGCTTTAAAATACAGAGTTTCAATGAATATATATGAATTATATTACATTTCTTTCACTGAGCAATGTTATAGACTTGTTTCAAAGTGATCAGTAACATAATCAAGTTAAAATCTGCTTCATTCATCTCTGTAAAAAAAGGAAATATTATACATACCATATTCATTATAGTGAGGATATATGATTCCACATGGTCACTTCCATGATATTCAACCATCTTACTGTCTGCAACCACAAGTGTCTCTACCCATCGCTCCTTGCTGACAGAGCGCCGAGAAACCTTTCTGACAGCCATATGATTTTGTTCCCATCTTTCCCTCCAATGCTGCTGCTGTTTGAAAAAGCTGAGGGTATCTGGAAGAGTAAGAAGCAATGCTGACTTAAAAATATTTTCAAGCCTGATTTGAAGTGTATGGTTATAACGCTTGCAGACAGAATGGCTGCACTGCAGAACCACAGGATGACATAGGTTGGAAGGGACTTCTGACCCACAGCAGGGCCAACTCCAAAGTGACACCAGCCTGCTAAGGGCCCTGTCCAGTAAAGTTCTGAATACCCCCCTAGATGGATTTAACACACATTCAAAAGTTAACCCTGCTCAAATGCCAGGGATTAAGGTGCAAGACGGAGTCAAGCTAAAAAAAATCAAATTGCAGATGCCATTTTCAAGGAATTTCTCTTCTGTGGTTTGGTTCTAAATTCTCTAATGACAGCAGTTGATAGATAGATAAGGCATACGCTTATCTTAAGAGCACAGGCAGCTCTTATTCTCAGCACATTAAGCCCAGTGCTGTGGCACATCCATGAACGGTTCGTTCTGCGCATGGAAAATATCCCCGAAGAGTGGAGACACTTCACCAGTAGGTGTCATCTAAATACCAGCCAGGCAGACGTCTGTGGGTTCCTCAGCTGCTGCCATGTCTGACTGACAGGCGAGACACCATTTCCACTATAATTTTGGGATCTGTGCATCTAAAGCCGTTCATAAAGAAGTCTTTGCTCTGTGGAGTTGCTAGCAACCTTGCACTGCACTCAGTGGGGCTAATTACTCTCCACTCATTCTAGCTTTGAATGCCAGCTGACTGCGTAACCAGGGAAATACCAGGGATATAAATACCCCTAGGCCCGAAAAAGAAGTGAGAGATGCCAGTTTGACAGCAACTGGTGGCATTTTTCCAATCCAGAAGCCAGAGAAACACTTCTACAGTGCTGGGATTCCCCAAGTCCTAGGAAGGATCAGGAGCACTTGCTGCTACTATAGAAACTGCAGTAGCCCTTTGGCATCTCACTCATAGAAGAGGATGTCTTTATTCCAGATGGGGCACATCTGCAGGCCAGAAAGACATCTCTTCCCTCAAAGTGCTTACGGCCTGTCTAGCATTACTCCCACTACTGTGTGGCAGGGGACAGTTATCCAGCACTACCTCCACCTCCCAGCACTACTAGGTGTTGAAGGACAATTACTCAGACCACTCTTCCCTTGAAGAATGGATGACCTGGCAGCTAGGTCCCAAATCTTGTGTTCACACCAGCAGATCTGTTATGCCTTTGTCATGAATACACTGCCCTTTAGAAGACCAAAGTGCAGCTAGCATCTTGCATGTCTAGAAAATGCGGCACCATTGGACTATTAGTGATGTGTATAATACGTCTCTCAGCGTAAAAGGTTGTTGAGATCTTGGTTTACTGTATATGTGCAAAAGAAGTTGCATAGCTTTTTAGAAATGGGTTTTCTGAGGTCAGTCTGAAAGATGCCTAGAGAAAGAAATCCTGGTACTGATAGCTCATTATGTGTAAAATTGAAATATGCCACATTAATAATCAAAACTACAGCAGCCACGTCACAAATTTAGAACTGAGCTGCAGTGCACAAGTGTGCAGTACACAGCAGCTCCATTAGTTAGCACTGCATCGCAGTACCCGTTCAGGATTTCAGCCAGTTGCAGGCAAATTACTGAGAAGCACACAAACCTACAAACCTACCCCAGTTCGGTTCATTCTACTAGATGGAGACCTGCACCTCCCTGGACCACCTTTTAAAGGATACTGTGTGAAGCTGAATTAACATACTATGTAGAATGTCACGTATTCTATGTTGTACATTTAGAATATAATAAATAAAAAAAATAGTTTTAAGTAAATTTCTTTTTGCATGAACTGGCATTTCCATTTTAAAAGATGCTGAAAGTACTACTTGTGAAGAACAAAGAGCCATTCGATTTTTGACTTGCTTGGCAAGGCAAACAGCATAAAAAATAACTGATGTAAGTGAAGTTTGAATAAATGTAAATAAATTCCAATAAATATGTAAGCTTATAATTTTTACTATCCATACACTGTCACAGTAAGAGCCCAAGCATATCAATTTCCTTTGTGATTACCAACCCAAATCAGCTGTCAGTGTCATCCTGTGCGCCCACACAAAAATACTCTGTCCTGTAGATATGTCACCTAGT
Source organism: Nipponia nippon (assembly GCF_047370975.1). Classification (NCBI taxonomy): domain Eukaryota; kingdom Metazoa; phylum Chordata; class Aves; order Pelecaniformes; family Threskiornithidae; genus Nipponia; species Nipponia nippon. Next base: position 1,142,098 of record NW_028262357.1, on the reverse strand, counting down.
AATAAAAGTTAGTCAATTCAGAAAGTTGCCTTCCCACCAAGCCAAGGGCCTGAAAGAAAGGTATACATTTTTGTATCTTAATCTTGAAGAATGAGCTGCATGGGAGAATAGCTTCTTGTCTACATGGAAGAATATAATTTGTAAGTGTAAGACAAAGAAAAGAAAGTGTGTCATTTATTTGGTTTTGGGGTTTGGGGTTTCGGTGGTTTTGTTTAAAGAGAAGGAAAATGGACTATCACTGCTATAACCTCTACCCTAACCCCACTAACCCAGGCTGCAGCATCACTTCTGCTGCCTCCCTCAATCTTTGTTCAGTTACTGCAATAGTCACCTCTACAAGGGGCTATTTATGAGCTGCATTCATTAGTCTCTGTTGTACATTTGCGTGGTTTTCAGCATTCTTTTTTCTGTGAAGTGCAGTTCTCAGTATCTACATTTTGAAGGGTTTTGTGCTGAGAAAAACCTTCCCCACAGCTATGTGAACAAAAAATTCTGTTCAGGCTGCTGGTTAAGTGATTTGTTTACAGCCAAATAAAACAACATGCCAGCTGTCAGGCTTTGTATTCACATCTAGCAAAGAGTTTTGTTTATTGCCTGGACAGGTGATAGCACTGGAGGTAAAAATGTTTAAAGCCATACAGACCACAACAGTGAACAACTCTCAGGGAAAAGTCTGGAGTCCTGGTTAAGCATGAGGTTATGTACCACAGGAAAATCTCAGAAGAGATTAGAGTTGTGAAAATTAATGCCAGGTAGCAAGAGGATTCTGCAGACAAAACTCTCTCCTTGGTGACCTATCTCCTCCAGTGCAGGGATCTAACCTGGAAGGGTGTCATCTAAGGACTGGATCCGCACTGTGTTAAGTCTCCTGGCAGCTTTTTTAGTTAGATGAAGTAGAGAGGGAGAACCTCTTGGAGCGACACTAACATACAGGCAGCTATAAAGTATGGTTCTACTTCTGCTTTTATGTCTCTCCAAAAGATGATTGTCTCTGTTCAGCTTTTAAGTCTGAGGTAAAATAATTTCACCTTTCTTTTACCTTAAATTAGCAAAGTGTTGCAAGTGATTTCAGATTTGCTGAGAAATCCCAGACACCCTGTTATACAGGAATGGAAACCTCGACTAGGAGCCCACCGGTTCCAGAATACCCGAGAAGTGATGGATGGCCTGAGACCTAGTAACGTACAGTGCTGTCTGAGAAAAGCCTGCCTCCTCACACTCTTCCATCAGAACTGTGGAGCACAGCATACTCTACAAGTAGAGGAGAGAAAGGGGGTACTTGAACCCTGATGGGTTCCATGTGCTTTTAAGAGGTAGAACACAGACAGGTATAAATGCTGGAGTCCTTAGGAATGGACGTGAAGGTAGTGCTGAAAGTATACCCAGGACAGTCTAAGACTAAATAAAAAGAAGGTTGGTAAGAGATTCAGCTAACAAACTGCATGAAATTCAAGCAGCAATACTCAGAAGTTTCTACCTGTTGTGGGAGACAATTTTGCAGATGTGAAGCCTTTATTAGAAAACCTGATTCAGCCAAATGAGTCACATACAATGTTCCATAAGTCATATGTGATACCCAGCCATATCACTGCATACGCAGGAGAAATGCTGTAGATGACAACATTTTGTCAACTTCTAGTTAGAAATGGCTGATGAATTTCAGGAAAAGAGCTGTTTTTTAAAATAAAAATCCAAACTGTTTTTAGTGAAAAAAAAAAATGTCCCCTGAAACTACCTATAGAAATCCTACTTGACTAATTCAACAACTTACAGGACCCTTAACTCTCAGCTACAAGGAAAGACTTTAAGTTAACTGTAAGTCTCAACTATATATGAAAAAACAGTATTATACAAACTTCTCCTGTACAGGTTAAAGCTGCATGGCTTCTGTGTAGGAAAGAAAAGTTATATTCTCTCTTTTAGCAAATAAATTTCATTTTTCATTAGGTGACAGCAGAACTATATCATAATTTGCCAATCCCTATTAAGACAGAGCTTTCTAATGTTTAGGAAGTCATATCAACAGTTTCACTATAAAAAGCATTTAAGTTCTTCACTTGAACAACTCATCCACTCAAAATGTTGCTTGATTACGGTTTTTTGTTAATTTCTGCTTCCCCCCCTCCCCCAACCACCCTTAAAGAACAGATATGACTCACCGCTCTTAAAGGCATTATGTGAGATTTCCATATCAAAGGCTTTTTTTCCACCTGTGTTTCCTGCAGGTGCTGCTCAAGGAAGAGCCAGCATACAGGGCAACATAAGAGGACCTCAAGGTGCTAACTGCACACAGCCACCTTTCAACACCTTTGGAGGTACACAGGGCTTTGAAGAAGCAAGGTGAAAATGGCTGGAAATTCCCAGAAGAGGAGAATGCAACCTGCAACTGAAGGATGTCAGACAAAATATAGCAGCACTGATTTATGTCTTCACTTTCTATCCTCATCTCCTTTCTCTTTGCACAAGAGCTCTTTCATTTTTACCACTTTATATTATTCACATTCAAAATGCCACATCTTCAGACGTGAAGTATGAACAATGCTAGGGATGCTAGACTAATAAATCCCACGCTGTTCAGAACTTGCTACATTATGATTTTTCCTATAACCTTTACTTTGTCTTTGTTCTGAGACATACCTTTAGTGTAAGTATTAGCAAAAAGACTAAAGTTTTGCAGTGAGTTCTTCAGGAGGTCAATAAACTTTGCTGAACAGAGTCATTGTACAAGGGGAGATGAATAAACATATGAAATCATCAATAATAACATTAACCTAGCACTGAAAAGTATACATAAATCTAACCGTAGACTAAATAAAGGAAAGGCTGATGAGTGACTCAGCTAATGAGAATTAAAATGATAGTAAGGCAGAAGAAATCAACACAGTTTTCTGAAAAGTGATTATTATCTGATCACTGGCTAGATCTAACAAAGGACTTGGGATTTCCCAGTGCTCTAGTCACTACACTTCTGGATAAAGAAGGCAGGACCTTTTCCTCTTTCACTCATGAAGGAGGAGAGCAACACTAACGGCTGACTTACTGCAAGAACTTACTAATTATTGACAAAACTCAAATACAGTAAGTGAATCCCTTCCCCTATTCTAACAATCTCTGCTGAAATAAATAAGGTAGCTATCTAGAAAAGCTCCATGAAACAAAATACGGTAGAAATTTTGTACACACAGAATCTCTTTATACACACAATCATGGTTACAAATATCCATAACAAAACCAAGCCTGGATGCTGACAATGTGAGGCACTATATGGAAAAACTGTTGTGAAACAAGGAAGAAAGGATGAGAATTTAAAACAGAACAGGTAATCAAACCAGCTCGTTTTATAAGCATTTCTGAAACAGGTTAAGCTAAATCACACAAAGGCTTTCTGAGTGTGAAGTAGTGTTCACACAGGAAACAGTTACAGTTCTTTAATCATGTACTTCCCCATGTTGACAACACTCCAGTCCCAACAAAAACAAGCACAGAGAAAGAAAGCTTACAACTTTACAAGCTTTGTTTAACTTTAACATTCCTACTGTCAAAAACATGAAGTATCAAACAGTGGAGTCACACCACTCTAATGCAGAATGAAGCCAAAATTTGACCTGTGTTGGCTGATGCACTTAATCAGATACTGCTGCTGAGTGCGTCTGCTGCTCATTAGTGCTTATGCTGGAAGGATGGAATGATAAATGGTCTGGGCCACTGGCATGAGGTGGTAGATAGAGAACAACGTCATGGGAAACAGCTATACGTGGAGCTGCCTATATTTTGCAACCACAATTTTCCTTCTGCCTGAATGTTCTTTTTTTTTTTTTTTTTCCCAGGGATTAAACCCAAGTCAATAAGGGACAATAAAAAAATTATAGCTGTGTAAGATGCTGTTCTAGCAGTACATTGCTCAATGTCATTTGAACTTTCCATGCTCATTCTCTTGGTAAATTCAGTGGCTGGTTTGTCTTATTTTGGTGAAAACATTAATGCAATGGATTAGAAGAATAAGGTGACTTTTCTAGAAATTAATCTAGCACTTTGTAAAACAGCATCTGAAAACAATTTAACCTGCAGCACAATTCTATTTTCATTTGATGAAAAACAAGTATCTTCTAAAACAGAATACATCTCACTGTAAAATAAATTTGCAGATTAAAAATTCCCAATAAATTATGTCTATGTCTTAATGCCTCTTACCAAATAATTTAAGAACTGTTGACCTAAGAATGACAGAGAAATGCAGTTTTGGGGGGCCATTATGATGTAAATGAGAATTTAAACATATGGGCTTTATTAACTTTTTTTCTTCTTTTTACATCTCTATATGAAAACTCATTTGCACAAAATTAATGCAAAGTCACTGAAAGTGACATCTTGAAGTAGCTGTCTGCATTGTCAGGGTTAATCTGCTTTCCAGCAAGGCTGACCGAATAATATCCAGAAGCTCTTGAATCAGAATCCAAAAATTTCTATTAATGTTCCATAAATTTCATTCACATAATAATGAAGAAAAATCAAACTGGTTATATGCTGGTGATCAGAGGTCACCAACCTGCTTAAGTCAGGAATAAGAATAAAGCTAAAAGGCTACAAGGATCTTATTCGGTACAAGAAGGACATTGAGGTGCTGGAGCGTGTCCAGAAAAGGGCAATGAAGCTGGTGAAGGGTCTAGAGCACAAGTCTGGTGAGGAGCGGCTGAGGGAGCTGGGGTTGTTTAGTCTGGAGAAGAGGAGGCTGAGGGGAGACCTTATTGCTCTCTACAACTGCCTGACAGGAGGCTGTAGTGAGGTGGGGGTCGGTCTCTTCTCCCAAGTAACAAGTGACAGGACGAGAGGAAACGGCCTCAAGCTGCGCCAGGGGAGATTTAGATTAGATATTAGGAAAAATTCCTTCACTGAAAGGGTTGTCAAGCACTGGAAGAGGCTGCCCAGGGAAGTGGTTGAGTCCCCATCCCTGGAGGTATCTAAAAGTCATGTAGATGTGGTGCTTAGGGACATGGTTTAGTGGCAGCCTTGGCAGTTTTAGGTTAGTCGTTGGACTCGATGATCTTAAAGGTCTTTTCCAACCTAAACGATTCTATGATTTTATTCCCTAAGCTTGCACGCTGCAAGTAAGTTTGCGGAGGCACTACAGAATTCAGCAGTGAAAGAAAGCATTGAAGATCTGGAAGGATACATATTTTGTGGAGATTCTTGGACATATAGACAGGAAGACAGCTATGAACCAGCAGGATCCAGAAATCAGCAGCACAGGTCTCTGGAGTGCCCATTAGTTCTTCCAAGTTACCTAAGTAATCTCCATAACAGGCACTCATTGCAGGCTGCCCTAATGCCTAGTTTCAAGAGTTGGTGAGAATGTAGGAATGGCAGACAGAGTATAAATGCAAGGAAAGGTGCCAGAAAAAAGCAAAATGATGCTGGAAGAGGCAAAGAACAGGAAAGGACTACTAAGGGTTGTAATTCCAAGGATTTGGGCAGTGTGATTGATTTAGATGGAAGGCTTGCTCTTTGCATATAGTTGGGACACGAGAGCAACGTGGTTTTCAAGCTGCGCAGATTGCAACCAGCCACTACTGGGACTCAAGAGGCAGATGAAAGAGGCCTCCACCTCCTGGGTTTTAATAAGCTTGTGTACCCAGCAGCAGGCTGGGTGCTGTACCACAGGGACCAGGGAGGGCCATTCCTCTTTGGCAAAAGCCATTAAGGCAGCTTATGTACCCACACTTACAAATTTAAATTCACAATACTAACTGAGTCTAAAACTGGTGAACATTAGCAGTCCTCTCGTCAAGAAAGAATGATTGAGAATAATCACATTTGATTCAGGGGTTATAAGCAAACTGGTACATTTCCCCGTGCAAACATTTTACTTCAGAAATGTTGCGCTGCTCCTCTTTTATCAGACACTGAACTCTGCATGGTACAGATACCTATCAAAGTCCTAAAATGAAGAAACATTTTGTTCTGTTCCCCAACAGAACCACAAGCTGAAGTACAGCAAAGGAGGTAGGTATGTCAGCATAATGCTCTCCTCTGGTCCACAACATGTGCTTCCTTCCACACTGATCCATCCTCAGCCAGGGTATAAGTTTCCTGTGGTTTGACCAGGGATAAACAGCTGCAGAGCAGAAGGGGAGGGTTTGGGATTCCCCTTGAGGGAAAACAAGAGGCCTCTCTTCCCACTTGCAGTCTTGCTCAGCTCTCTGCAAACACCTCAAGATTTCCCTGCACCTCCCTGGAGAGGACAGACTGCTGCTCCTTATACCCAAGATGCCCATATTGGCTTTTTCAGCCTTACAACAAATGAGGAAGGATTCCCTCCACGCAGATACCCTTCACAAAATCCTCCCTGTACTATCACTATCACCACAAAACCAACATGCCCAGCACTATTTTGCCTGTTTATGCTCCCCCATGCAGAATCAGAAATGTTGGGTGGGTTTAGGAGCCTCCTCTAGGTCTCCAAGAGTTGACTTGTGCACCACAGGAACTCTCTGGCTCATCATTTCCTTTCAGTTAATACAGCAAAACCAACCACTTGCATCTGTCTGTCTGTGCTTGCAAATGATCAGTATAGAACCAGCTGGGACCAGCTGCTCCTGCCTCCTCTCGGGAAGGGATAGGAAGTCGGAGGGAAACACACGCAGGCAGCACAGAGCAGCCACGAGATGCCACCACTCCTGTGTTTACCCAGCCTGTTGGGTGGTCCCAAAACAGGATGCAGCCTCCTGGCGGGCTGTGACCCTGCTCCAGCTCATAGCTTCACCCTCACAAAGAAACTTCCAAGTTAACAAGAACCGAGTCTCAGCAGTTTGGTTTACAACTGTCTGTGCAAGGCATGGCTGCCAAACTAAAGCTATTTCACGTCACCCACCTCTGTCCTCCTGCTTGGCTCGATCTCTGCATTCTTCTGCGCCTCTTGCCCTAACTGTACCTCTTCTCTTCCTGAAACACCAAACAACTCCCCTTGCCAAATACTCTGCAAGGTTCCAGCTCAGCTGTGACTCCCATGAGCAAGCCCAGCCATCCTGAACCCCTCACGCCATTTTTAGGGCCAACTCTCTCTCTCTCAGGTGTCGGCACACTCTGCTCCACTGCCTCTGCTCTGCTTGGACTTGTTCTGGGTCAAAGACAGCTCGGAAAGTGCTGCTCAGCTCATCCCCCAGAAAGCTCCAGAGAGCTGTAGCAGTCAAAACCAGCAAGCAGACAGTTGTGCCTTCTTCGACCTTGTGAATTAATTATCCATATTCTTCTGGCTAAAAAGTTGAATCATGGAGAGATTTCTCAGCTGAGGGAAGCATTAACTTCGCTTTGGAAGTGGCAGATTTTGTCAGCTGTATTTGTGACATGAGAGTTACAAAAATACAGGAATTCGGGATATGACTCCAGGTCAAAAGCTTGAGCTGAAATCTGCCACGTCCTAGATGAACTGTGGAATGAATCACATCAAATTACATACTGGGACAGGGCCCACTTATCTATACTGGGTTGGCTGAGGGCAGAAGAGACTCCAAAAATATTTAGGGACCGAAACAGGTCATCTAAGTTGTCTCAAAACTACTTAGGTCAGCAACAGGTGTGAGCTCTTTATCTTTCCAAACTGTCCCCAAGCCCATAACGTATGCCCCCTGCTCCAGACATCCTACTGGCTACCATAGATGAACACTATCTACATATATTGAGTCTCTATAGAAAACCTAACAGCTATTGAGTAGCTGCTCTGGGGCAGTCTCTTGCAGTTAACCCAGGAGTTTCAGGTTCTCTGTATAAAGTTTGCTGTGATGAGGAGGGCTCAAGGTCTAAATAAGCTCTGTAAAGAAACAGAAACTTAACAATATTCCATAATAATTGACTGTCTCTAGCTTCCAAATCACATTGTATGTTAAAAATGCTATGCAAATTTGCTCTTCATTGTCTCCATTGACTTCTGGAAGTCAATGGCAGTTCTTTCCATCTCAGCTATTATTACTAGCAATAGTAATTTTGCAGAGTTTTTTGCACTTGGGCAATATTATCAGTACACTGGGCCTCTACCTTATCTCACTGTTTTCTACATATAGAGATTATTTTTGATAGCACCTTAAAAGACATTATATTTCACCTCTCTTTATAATTCTAGTATTAGCTTCATTCACTCCCCGGCAAAAAGAAAACAAAAACTGATAGTATTTGTGTGGTAACAGACTGGGGAAAATGTGGCAAGAGGTTAAACTTAGCAGTGGCATCCAGTATAGCTCATATTTGTTATTTACCTAGCCTTAACTATGAAAGTTGACCCCCTTAAGTTACAGGCTGTCTGAACTGTTTTGTAGCAGTGTTTCTTGACCGCTCATGATCCATGAACCATCTACAAGACAGTTAAAAAAAAAAACCCAACATTTAAACATTTCTACACATATGAGCAAGCCAACAAAATAAGACCCACAAATGATCACACAAAGTTTAGCCAATTTTTAGCTGGACATAAATGAAAACTGTACAAATGTGGCAGTGTGCTCCCCGCCCCGCATAAGCAGTAACCACCAGTGGGGATCGCGATGGCTGCATCCAGCTTATGCTGGACTTTGGGGATGGATGGGCAAGGGCTCTCTGCAGCAGGGACCCAGACGTCTTGCTGGTATGCAAATGTGACTATGAAACAACCATCTTATGCTATAAATAGTGGACAGCCCAGGGCTCGTTGAGCTCTCCTGCACGTCAGGAGGCTGCATGCCAGGGTCTCCCCTTGAGTAGGGATGCCTCTCAAGGTTACTCCTCGAGTCTGAGAGGTTCCTTGCCACAACAGATCCTCAGTAAGTGACTAATAGCATGCTAAACTTTGAAATCTTATCTAAGTGATATAAAGGATTGATTGTGCATATATAACCCTATAGATATAAACCGTTTACTAAGTCTGGGACTAGGACTGGATCCAGCCACACCTCCACTCCTCTCTGAGAAGGAGTTTAGAAAGCAAAGGGGTCCTTTCTGAACCTCGTGACACAACGGGAGGGTCTCCCTGACAGTTTTGTCTGACTCTGTCCTCTATGCAGTAAATAATCAAGTGTACCTTGCCATTGAATCTTGTTAAACCACTGTCACATTTACCACTGAACTTCATTAACTCACTGTTTTATATCAATAAAGTATATTTTTGCTTCTCTCTTATGAGTGAAGTGCACTCCTTCCACAACAACAAAACACTCATTTTTTTTCACCTAAACCAATTGATCCTGCAACTAAAAAAAGGCTCAGAAACACTATTGTGTAACAGCAGTTAGTGGTGACCGGCATTCCTTGACTTGCAGTGAGTTAGCATGGAGAGTATTCATCAAAATACTATTGCAGCGTTCATTTCTGACATTACTACAATATTGAACTGGTTGTCTCTATGGCTGTAGATTCAAGTGACTGAGAAAGTGCTATTCTGACATATGACTACTGCCTAGAACTTCAAGAAAATTTTCAGTCTGCTATTTCTGTCACCAAAAATGCAGAGTCAGGTCAACTGAAACTATTCACAGATTAATGTCAATACCATAAAATTAATTCAGTCAAAGAAACACCATAAAAGTCAAATAACCAACCCCCTGGTCACACCTCAGCTGCTGCAAGCAGAAATCACTCCTGAAAACTCACTTCCGTATTTCCATATTGAGTAGCAATCCTCATACACTCCTATTTGACTTTTATATTTTGGAGTGACAAAGAACTCTGCTACTCTAATCTAACTGGCTTATTCCTACTTGACCATCAGCTATAAAAAACTGACACCTTTGGCTTTCTGTGAATGGCATCCCGGCATTTCTAAGCCATCCTTGCCAGAGAGCTCAGCAGCCTTGCTGTCCCAAGACAGATGCTCTGCCAGGGCACAGAGCACCCACCACTAACTTGCCTCCTCTCCAGGTGATGCTCTTTTTGTGTACCACGGATGTATAACGCCACTCCTGAAGCTTTGTGGTGCAAAACGGCACTCCACCCTCTCAAGTCCTCTCCTTCTCACAAAAAAAAATACAAGAACTTGCCCTATCAGGCTTTGCCTACTCCAATAAGTTAAGTATAGTCAGAGAACAAACACACCCAGGCACTGGAACTTGTTTGCCTACTCTATTAAAGTGGATGGTTCCCGGCATGGCATCGGTAAGGGCCAACAAGCATGCTCTCAGTCAATTCCTGAGCGTGGCACAGGAGCGGACACAGGCCAGGAATCCCTCTCAGTAGTCAGGATCTGGCCACTTTGTTCAGGAGGCTGAGAAAATTTAATGTATGCACACAGACTGTTCCGTGCTACTTGGCAGCAATGCCAAAGAATAACAGAGTATTTCATTTATTAACACAAACATGGTCTCATTATGTAGGAATAGTGTTTGCCACAAATATCTACGGTGTTACAGTACGAGAGTAAATGCCAGCTCAGCACTCACCTTACAGATACAAAGTAATACTATAAACCAGAATATATAGTGTTCAGAATACCACTGGCATCTTTTGAACAAAATTTTTCAGGCAAAGTTATTAAGAGGATGTCTATTTATGTTCATCATATAAATTGCCTGCCTTTGTGGCTATTCTATATGTTTACAATGTCAGGTTTTTGCTACACATTCTGGCATTGGATTAGTATTTTCAGGGTATTTTTATCATTCAGTTACTCAAATATGTTCACATTTCTAAGAATTAATAGTTTCTAGTTCAGCTTTCAAAACGTACGGCTTAAACTGTGACATGTTTCAAATAAACACCTTCAAGATGTCAACAGAGAGGTTACTGGATACCCATACGCATGGGAATTGGGGAACTTAGTTGAAACCATCCCAGCTGGCATCCAGCATGCCATTCTTTGGCATTGCCACCACAAAAATCTTGGGTAGATTTCAAGAAGACAGATTCACCTACTTTAACTTGTCCAGATGTGCAAATAAGTCAAGAATTCAGCTAAAAATATCATTTCAAGGCTGGATTTGAGAGAGTTCTCCAGCTGTAACATGACAATCCAATTATAAAGCACTAGACAGGAATAAATTACTTCATGTCCAAACATAAAATAGGTAAAAAAAAAAAAAAATAATGGTTCTAGACAGTTCTTTGTCTTAGTATTTGCAGAATTGACTAGTTAAGAAATAATTTGACCCCAGATCCTAAATATCTGAGTAAAAATGTATGAGGATGCATTTACTTATATAAATTAATGAAGCATCCATTAAAATATACATGGGATTATTTCACTGAGCACTGACAATTTTCTGGTCTTATAATCAATAGTTTAAAAATTGGCTCTTAGCTGCCTTGAAATCCTGATTTATAACACAAAAGGACAGGAGAATACTAAGCAGATAATCTAGATTACACTTCCTTTTTTCCTGCATCTTATCTTACATCTATTAACATAGAAGACAGAACCCCATTTTTTTCAAAACTTACCAGAAGGTATCCACTATATCAGCCATAAAACTACCTACTGTACAGGGTACCCACATCAAATAAAATGTATCATACAATTTTTTAGCAAAACACACATAGGAAGGAGGTGGAAGAAAAATACTCAAAAACCCAATATAAAGTATTGGACTACCCCTCGTAACTTTTAAACAAAACTTTTTCAATCACTGAAGGAGTTTAACAGAAGGTCCATTAGTGTTCCTTATATAAATTGCCAGGCTTTGTTTTAGCACTGTTTTAGGCTGCTGGGCTGACAGCCTCCATGGTGATGGTCTTCCCTTTGTGGCACTGCTGAGCTAACGACTCCGCACTGGTGAGCCGTGAGCATAGAGATCTTGATTAAAATTTGTATTTATTTAAAATCCCGGCGGCGTGCCTTCCTGTCCTGGTTTCAGCTGGGATAGAGTTGATTTTTCTTCCCAATAGCTGGTACAGTGCTGTGTTTTGGATTTAGGATGAGAGCGATGTTGATAACACACTGACATTTTAGTTGTTGCTAAGCAGTGCTTACACTGGTCAAGGACTTTTCAGCTTCCCATGCTCTGCCCGGTGCACAAGAAGCTGGGAGGGGGCACAGCCAGGACAGCTGACCCAGACTGGCCAAAGGGCTATGCCATACCCTATGGCGTCATGCTCAGTATATAAACTGGGGGAGTTGGCCAGGGGGTAGTGATCGCTGCTCGGGGACTGGCTGGGCATTGGTCAGCGGGTGGTGAGCAGTTGTATCACTTGTTTTTCCTGGGTTTTGTTCCTCTCTCTCTTGTTATTTTCCTTTTCATTACATTTTTTTATTATTATTATATTATTTCAGTTATTAAACTGTTCTTATCTCCACCCACAAGTTTTCTTACTTTTGCTCTTCAGATTTTCTCCCCTATCCCACCGGGGCGGGGAGGGTGAGCAAGCAGCTGTGTGGTGCTTGGTTGCCAACTGGGGTTAAACCACAACACCCCCCAAACCAAACAGATACTTCCCTAAAATATTGTAGCCCATTCAGTCTTTTTGGCATCATCATATGAGATGAAATTTGAAAGCAAGATGGGGGAGTGGACAGTACTGGGTGGAAGGTGTCAAGTCAGTGAAATTCTGTGCCTCATTTTCCCCATCTCCCAATCTTCATGCACCTGTCTGAAGACCTTCATGCTGGAGGCATGCCGCAGACACATAGGCCAAGTTCTCATGAATGCACCATCCATCAGTGAGTGAACATTCCTGGCACAGTAGTTTGTTATACCTGGAAAATAGCCATTACAGTTCACCCAGAATTCCAGAAACCTGACTTGTTTAAAAAAAATCTCAGTTTTAAATGTTCCAAAGATGGTTTAAGAAATGTAAAGTACCCCAACTAAATTAATGTATAATGTCTGTGTTGTAAAAGAGAAATGGCTATTCACAGAATAGGTCTTTGAAGGGGTAGTTAAACTATGGCTTTTAATTAGTTTGGTTTAAATTCAGATTACTAAGGAAAAGAAGAGAAAGACAGTCTGGAATTACTCTTGAGATTAAATGCTATTCTTTCAAGGTTTGATGTCATATCTTTAAGAAATGCTGCATATGCTATAACTTTCTCATCTCTGGGATTGTACAACAGAGTTTATTTGCCCTTTCTCTGGACCACCTGTTGTTTTCCCATTCCATTTCTCCACTGTATTTAAAATATACCAATCCCACTAGCATGCTCAAAGAAAAAAACACATGCTAGCACTTTGAGGGGCCTCCTTGTCCTTGGCTGAGGCCAAATGTCTTATATTTCAGATGACGCTACTAAGCAATACAAGCCTTCAAAGCCTCAGTCCCAACCCTGCTGTGCTTCTGCAGCAAACATAAGCAGTGCAAGAGCAGCTCTTACAGGTGAGGACTCCCTTCTGAGCCTGGGCCTGAGAAGGGGTTGGTCAGTCCAGAGTTACCAAAATGAATGATGCTAATGTGACATCTTGAAAATCTCAGACACATACTGCTTTTAATGTTTTCTATTCTTAGAAGCAGGTCCTGACAATGACATTTTCCAGCTTCATGACATTTTGAAAGATGACCGTGGAGGTTCTCCTGCTCCAACTCAGCACACAAGATTTCATTTTGCCTGATTAAGCCCCTGAAGAGGCACCCATGCACAGACAACAGCCCACCACCCAGCTACTCCATCCTGCAACTGGAGAGAGCTGACGAAGGCATCTGTAAACTGGTAGAAGGAGTGAGGGGAAGAACAGTGCAAATGGCATTGAGACACCTCAGGGGAGGCAGCCAACGGCATCTTTGCACATGAGAGGTTAAGGACTCCTGCCACCAGGCACCTTGCACCAGCAGTCCTGTTAGGATAACACTGTCTTGGGGTGATCAGTGCCATTCTTGGCTCTTCATGAGTACCACTACATGGGCTAAAGGATGTTTCTAGTTTTAGCCAGAGTTTTGAGAGTGACTTTTTCCTTTGATTCCAGTTTCCTATCAGAGACTGGTTGTCAGGGTTATTATAACGTGTTGGATGTCATGATCCCATTAATTCGCTTCCATTTTTGTCACGCATAGGCTGGAGGTTCACCAGTTAATTAGACTCCCTGTGGTTCACTTCCTACAGAAAACTATGCCAGAATCCTTCACAGATAGGAGCTATTTGGCTCCCACACGAAAATGCCAGGAAGTTTGAAAGTGTTTGCTTAGAACTGGGTTTGAGCTTTGAAATTTGCACTCCCATGGAAAGAGAATCAAGCAAAGCCTTGTCAACAGATTCAGCCTCTGTTATTTTCTAAATTACAATCTCAGTTTTCATTTGCAGAAAGTCCCTGGCTCCTCTTCTCTCCAGGTAGCCTTGAAATTATAAAAGTATGTAAACCCGTGGGACCAGAAAGAGAAAAATGCAGACACATTTGCCTGAAAGAAACATCCAGTTCACACACATCATAAAATAGTATGATTAATTACAGCTTACGGAGAGAAAAATATTGCAAAAATGGATAATGATGGATAACACCAGGTTACATCCATCAGCTGGGGAAGTGGCTGTTCAGTAATCCATTCCCCAATGTTAAGGCTATCTCTGCTTGGACTACTTTGAGCTGCCTGCCAATGTTACCAGTCCAGGCCTTGCACAAAACTCCCTTCTTCTACTGCCCTTCTTCCCATTACCTCCCTGGCAGATGAAATTTCATCCCTCGCATCTCCTTCCATCTCCTCTGAGGAAGAGCTGACTGACAGAAGTACCTCACAATGGGCAATGGATGCAACTGGGACACTGAAAAGAAAATACCATAAAACAGAGAGTGGTTCAGTGAATATTTTATCTGGAGAATGTCAGGCAAATAATACAGAAAATGTCAGGAATGATCCCTTGTTAAAACTGCAGCACCTGAAAGAAGACTTTGATCCAAATCCAAACCTCCACAGAGCTGAGGGGAATCCAGACTGGGGGCTCAACTGACAACAGTGCAGATCAGAGAGGAAGGAACTTGATTCAGTTTGTGTTAGAGCTCAGGCAGGCAAGAAACTTGCTGCTAATTCTAACTTTGGCAGAATCAAAGACTCACACTGAGGCTGTGTTTTAACTGTGCTTTAAAGTATTTAAAATACAAAAATCTATCTTTCTGCAGCTTCAACTCAAACACTGTTCTGCAGCTCAGCAAAATATTAGACAAGACCTTTTTTAAAATGAGTACAAATCAGAGACAGCATGGAATTAGAGCTTTTTTTTTTAAGAGGTGAATAAAGGACATCAAGGCTTTGGACTTTCTATTTTGCACAAAGACTCATTTTGGGGCAGTGTTTCTTGAGACTGATTAGAACAGATAAGAAGAGACTTTCTCTGATTTCACAGTCTAATTTACGTGCACAAAGACTGCATCGTTAGTTGTTTAAAGAGGACAGGAATATGTAGTTTTTTCAGCTAAGCCACCTGATTACATGTTGTTTGCTGAAGTAAGTTTAAGTTGAATATTTGCAAGAGAAGAAAAGCAGAAAGCGTAGAAGAGATCATGGCAAAAAATCAATATTCTCTTCTACGTTCTTTCATATAGAAACTTGGACATGCAACAAATGGTTCCACAAAGCCTTCAAACAAGTGCAGTATTTAAGGGCATCAACTAAAAACATTCACTATACCTTTTAGCATAGCAATCTTCGCGCCACTTTTTTTTGCATAAAGGTGGATGCCTACTTCTGTTGGACAATTCCTTTTTCTAGAAAAAAAAAGTGTGTAATTCTGTATGACCTTTAAATGAATAGTGTCCCTCCAGTCTGTTATTTACATACAGTTTTTTCAGGACAGTTCAGAAATAGCACACAGTAAAGAGATATTATCTGCAAAGATACTCTGCAACAGGTAATCTTCACATAAGGACCGTGAAACTGAGGAACAAACCTCATCCTACCAGAAGTCTTTCACAATAAATCAAATCCAGCTAGCAAGTCCAGTAACTCACCAAATCTGTGTTGAGGCAGATCTTTGTTTTCAGCAACTGAACATAAAAACAGTTCAGACATGAAGACCTGTGTCAGAAATGACATCCTGGATTCCAAAAGATGCCCTTTGCAGACTGCTGTCTAGTGAAAATTGTGTCTACTAAACAGAATGTCCCAAGCTACTCACTATTGCCAGAAATTCATTAATAAGAATGGGCCCCACAAGCACCCATCACTGGAGTTGAGAACTCCATCCTACACTCAGCAGATAATCAGGAGTGCAGAATAGGATCTGTGCACCCCAGAACATGCTACCAAGTAATTGGATGTGGTGTGGGATAAGTCCAGATAGAGCCCCACTTCTCCCCAAGAAGGAGAGAGCTTATAGTTCTCTACAAGATGACTGAAGTAGTGGTGGATAGAAAAAGTCTTATAACCTCCTAAGTTACACAGTTTTCCTTGTTCCCAACTAATCATTAAGCTAAAATCTATGTTAAGAAGAGTATTACAATCTCCTTTTAAGTACAATTTGTCCAGAAGAGTCTCTCCAAGTACACAAAATGCATCCAAGTTCAAGCAGATGCTGGGAGCATGGAGCAAAGAACACCAGCCCCAAGCAAGAAGTGGACAAGCTGCAAGGACACTGTGTTTCATGCAGAAAAACTCTGCTCAGACACCTGTTTAAAGTGGGTCACATATGATAGGAGGCTGCCAGAGGCTCATCAGGGACATGCAGACTTCAGACAAACTAATTGTGAACACTGAGCTGATATCAGTGCATTAGCCCCACAGCACAAGTCCAGCACTTCTCAGAAGAATTAGAAATCTGTGATCTGCCCAGAAATAATAAGGTAATTGTAGTTTCTTTTTAGAAAGTTCACAGAGAGTTCAGTACGACTGAGAAATCTGGCACTAGCCAGACTGAAGGCTTTGGCAGCTTTGGCAATGCCACTCCATTAATGGGTCAAGTGTTCTGAGCAAATTTTCAAACTTCTGCAACAAAAATGTTTCCTAAATGCAGCTTAGCTTTCTTGGTTTTCTATTTCAACTGTGGAAATAGGGTTTACAATTGTTCAAGGCTAGTGTTATCCTACAAAAGAGAAAGGGGTGGCATGTGACATGTAACAGTTTAATTTTAAAGCTTGGTATTGCTCTCTGAATCAATACTGCAGCAATTTAACATTTACATTACCACAGCATTTGTTTACCCAATCAATGGCAATACTCAAAAAGTGCAACAGCATCACACACAGCTTGATAAGGAAAATTGTAGGCACAGAGCAAGAGCAGAATATATTCCTCTACAACAGTACACGGTTAGAAATGCTGAACTAAGTTCAGTCTGGATCCAGACTGAGACTTCTCAATCTGAGGTGTGGTTAAGCTAACTGTTTCAATGAAGACATGGAAGAAACCACAGTTTACCCTTTAAACTACACGAAAGCAAGTGCAGTAAGCAAGCATGGTGTAGCAAACACTATTTCTTTCCAGTGGCGCAGGGACTCAACAGAAAGACTCCACTGAAGCTGTGAAGCAGACTTTTCCCTCCTTATAGTTTTGATTCATATTAGCTGGAAAATGGCCTGTGACAGAACTTTAAAATTTATTCAGTCGCTGAGTGAGGAAGCATATCACGTTTCTGATGCCTTTTGGTGGCAACAAGTGACTATTATCACGTTGTAATAAGAATCTTGTGTTTCCACATTTTTCTCCCTTACCTCCTGCAGAACACAAGTACTTATGGAAAGCACCTTGTTTCAGTTAGTAGGAGCTAGTGAAATACCGAAAGTTAAATTTCAGTGGAAAAGAGAAGATGAGAAAACAATCAGAGACTGGGAAAGCAGGTGCCAGCACTCTGCCACCACTGAGCTTTCTCTGGCCCCTGTTCAGCACAGACTTTGGATCCACTTGGAGAAAGTTCTAGTTTTGCCTCTGCACTCATTTAACTGGAGAGGGACAATTGCCCAAAATACAGTATTTTATTCCTTTCTCCTCTACTGACATTTCTACTGCTTCTAAGTACGACCTAGGCAGCTCCCAAGGCCAATTCATCCCAAAAGTCGAAAACAACGTCTTAGGATAGGATGAATCAGCCTTTGATGATAACCGTTCTACTCTGCTAACTATAAAAAGATCCAGCTTGTAATACAACTAGCTTAAACTCAAGTATTTAACTGCCAGGCTACTCAAGTTAACAGAGAAGAACCTTATCCTGTGTCCTTCAAACTTGAAGTTCAAGTAATAGTAAACACATCTGCTAAACCTCTGTATGCTAATGAAACGTAGAATACTTTTAATTGCTCAGCGAGGCTACACATTTGCACCTGGTAATTTGTTAGAAGTAACATGATTTTTGACAGCAAAGTGAAATGAACACAGAAGTCATCTTGAATTCATGTCAGATGTTAGAAATTCAAAGTTGAAGGATTCTTATCTCCCCAGCAGAGAATCCAGAGGTTTTAGAAAAAGAAGACAACTCTTCCTTTTTCTGGAGAAGGAAAACATAAGACAATGAAAAAAAAGTCTACCTTATCTCTGATTAGCTTCTAACAAACTCCAGAGAGCAATTGAAAGAAAAAAGTCTTCCTGAAACCTTAAAGTTAGATTCTTCTGCTTTCTTTCATGAGACTGTTTGGTGGGGAAACCAATCTCTTGATACCAGTTAGCAGCCATTGTTTCACCCACCGAAACTAGCTATCATGTCTTTGTTTCCCAGGTACCCCACTCCTGAAATGCTAAATCTCCTGCTGTCTGCACAAGCAGGCACTCACTATTTTCAGTTCAATGCAAACTGTTCCAGAGATGAGAGATACTCCATGTACTCCTGCAGGCTGTTTTGTTGCTCTTGCTTTAAAATAGAGGTCATTCTGACTGAATGTATCTATTTGCTCTTTTTTCATGGCAAGAATCTTCTAAACAGGTTAGTAGAGACTGTTCACAGAAAGCAGAGGGATGCAGGGAGTAAAATGCTCTTCCCTCCACATTGAATTAATCTCAGTTACTACAATTCAATGTGTGAAGTTACCATCCTAAGAATAATAGTCTCTGTGTTTTGGAGAAACTAAGCAAATTAAGCTGAATAGTAATTGACGTGGTTAAGTACAGGAAAAACAAATACTGGAAAAATGTCAGCATCATTCTTTAAAAGATATGGAAGCTACACAGCATGTACCAGGGGTTCTGCCAGCAAGCAAGGCTGCTGACATTGGCCACAATGTTCTTCCAAAAAAAGATAGGCTATCCTTTGAGAATAAAACAGCGTCCTGGGCTTTTTTTCCCCTCCCTCTTCCAAGTGGTTAAACAAAGGACTTCACTGACAAAAGCCAAGACTAACAGTTTATGCTGTACACTTGCAAACAGAAAAATTGAAGAGAATCCTCTGGCAGTATCAAGTTAATCATCAAATAGCAGGACCATGATTGAATAAAATCCTGCACTCAGACATAACCCTTAGGAAGACCAACAGGTAACTATTGTCTGAAACAGCTTAATGGCATTCTAGTCACCTGTTAAATGAACTATGCCACCAAGCCATCATTCAAAACACTTAAAAAACAGTTTTGCACAGATGATGTTGCTCTGTTCCTTCAGCTCCCCTCACCCCTCTACTCATTTCACATTGCACCTGGCCTCTGTCTCCTCCCTCCCACCCCAGCCTTATCCCATCACAGCTCCAATGCAAAATTGCTCCAAATGCAGAATTTTCAGTCACAAGATTTATAACTCCTCTGCAGACAAGGAGTTGGAGGTTCATGTACAACCCAAACTAATTCTAACTTCTGATCTGTGTGGAACTCATCTATCAAATTTTTTCAATGCCAAAATGAGGGCAAAGCATATGACAACTTCTATACACCTAAAGCTCCAATGAAGTATTCTCAGAGATCCATTTTAATAACCCTAAACCTTTCTTTCCACAGTTATATATTACAGCCTACTGCAGCTATCAGTGTGTTGCAGTCTGAATAAACTCAACTACCTTCCTTCTGAACAACAGCAACCTGACCACTTCAGCAGTCCAAGAAAAAGAAGTCCATCTATCAGTCCCCTCTGTAGCGCTGAGTCAGGAAAGGCTCCATTACATCACACCATTTCCATTCACAAACTTCACAGAACTTCTCCATTTTGCAGCTCACAAACAAACCAATACCATGTGGCAGACTGCATGAAACCAGAAAGAAATGGGAGGAGATCTCTTCTAATTCTGTACAAGGGAGGATAATTCCTTCTCTCTTGCATTGTATCTCGGAGCACTGCCAAGTTTTTAAGATAACTTATTTAGAAAAACAACAAATCCCCAAAATCCTTATTTTCCTCTCCTAAAGGCACAAATGATTAGAAAAAATATTTATAAAGCTCAGGGACTTTTTCATTTATCATTTTTGCTACTTCTCACACAGATTTCAAATGATACAGTAAGACAGCAGCTTGCAATGTACAGTATCATAATGCTACTTTCAAGATTAGCACTCAGTTTTGCATGCAGCTAATGACTGAGTCATCTGGCAGTTGCCTAAGCAGCAGTGGAAGTGAACAGCACAAACCTAGGTTTTAATTTACATAATTTATCATGATGATTTTTGTCCAAATATCTGAAACTGTTAAGGATACTGCAAATTATAAACTAATTAATGTAATCATTGCAAGAGCACAGGAATGTAACCAATACTAACGTATTACTCTATGTAGGTGAGACAGATGACAAGCAGGTTGGAGCCAACACTGCATTTTAGCCTAGGTACACAAAGGGTTTCCCAAGCATAAGTCTTAGAAATGACTCAAATTGTCTTAGCTTAAGTTTAAAAAACAAAGAGAATCAGAGCTTAAATAAACAAAAGATAAACAAAAGCAGACACTCTGTATGATGAATCTCAGCCCACAAAGTCAAAATATTTGATTCTGAAAATCAGTTCCTACAAGAGACATGGCAGGCAACTCTTCATCAGTTAAGGCCCAGCCCAGTGGGTTCAAAGCTAGGGCTGAGAATACAAAATGGTCATGATGTTTAATCTGTAAAATAGAAGTCATTTCTACAACTATATGTGAACTGTAAATTGAAGTTTTTTTGCTTTAAGGTGAGATCCCAAAAGGCACTACTTTGGGCCATCTGTGACATCATGTGGGTGTACCAAACTTCTGGCATCAAACTTAACAGCATGAAGTGCTTGAGGTCTTGAAAAGGGGGAAGGGTCAACTTACCACCTTTAAAATTTATTTATGCACCAAGTATTCCCCATTCCCCAAAGCCTATGTAGTGAATATATTTAGCACAGAAAGCAAGAATTAACTCACTTTCCTTTTTTGTTCTGTATTTCACTTCTAACAAGAGCAATTGCTCTTTGAGAATGCATAATGTAAACAGGAGATGACACTGACTTCTTTCTTTTTGCTACCCTTTTTGAAGAGCTGGCTACAACAGAAGTGAGATAACGAAACATAACATACAAATTCAGAGTTAAGGCCTTTAGAGGAACCAATGATTGTTGTATCCTGTCACACAAAAGGCAAAAATGTAATGAAGGAAATGCTTTCTTTTCCACATGCATTTTTTCACACTGATTACAACTTTTGTGACAGTCAAGCAGATTACTGCTTGACCAAAAGCAGACATTACCTCTAAAGGCTGATCAAGTCAGTTAAATATAGAAAAACAAATGACAGTATATTACTTTGTTAATTCATAAGACACTCCCTTTGTTAGCATGGAATATCATGAACATATTATTACCATAAGCAATAGTTCTGTCACATTAGAATGAATAACATCAGACAGGCACTTTAAATTCAAAAGCCCATTACAGCAAACTTAGCTAGTCTAAGTGATTAAATCTCAGGGAAGCTACGGTCAATTTTTCCCAGGTACAGCCAGTCTTCTTCTGTCTCATTCTGCAGGACTTTGAAGGAAGATACAAGAGGTAAAAAGTGAGAGGTAGAAAGAAAATAAGCAGGCTACACAAAGCAAATACACAGCATGATCCCTGGTATCTCCTGGCTTCTCTCCATACTTAAAATTATTGCTTAAAGATGTTATTTCATGCATAAAAGAAACCTGGAAGCCAGGACGCAAGAACGTTTCCTCATTCTTCATAGTCAAGTCTAAACTAATTCCTCTCATTGATCCCAGCAGTCATCAGAAGAAACAGAAAATCAGGAGCTATTACAGACTTAAGCCAAAATAGACATCAACATTAGATGTTCATGGCTTTTCAACGTCAGGTTTATTTGTCTAACCAGTAGATAGATATTTATTTGATGAAAAATAATAAGGAACAGCATTCGTATTAATTCTTGCAGCTTCCCCTTATCCTCACCTACTCAGTGTCACAGAAGACTGGATAACTGCCCCCTAGCCATCAGCCTTCTAGTTTCCCCCAGCTATTATTTCACACTGCTCTTGGCCAGCAAGCAAGACGTGCAAAGCAGGTCTATGACCAGAAATATCGTGGGGATGAGTTGTTGTTCCCTTCTTAATTTATCAATTCATATTAAACAGCAGTAAAACTTCAGCAGCCATCGTATCTGAGGATTAAAAATCAATGCAAGATCTGTAAATTTTTGGTATGAAGTCAATCAAGTAAATGATTTTACTAAATAAAGGAACTCATTTTATAATTAGGATATGCCACCTACCCTCTAGATATACTTTTACTTTCCAGGATTGAGTATTAGTTTGTTTTCCCAAAAGACACGATGTTGAGTGTTATTGCACAAATATTTAAGTTATTTTTACTTATGCTTCTACAAGAAAAACCTTGCTGTTGATGCCTTGCACTCCACTTTCAGAACAACAAAATAAAAGTCTTTAAATATTTTGGTAACTATCGCAGAGAATCTAGATATCCTAAATTTAAACCATGGATTGAGGGGGGATATTTTATGTTGAGGACAGCATTTGCATGGAGTGAGAATATTTTACTAAAAATAATAATGACTGCAATTCTTGTCATCCCAGAACTACTCAAGAATTCAAGTCAAACTCACTGAACTGTTCTGGCTGGAGAAAAAAGTGAAGGGTAGAAAGGATCAATGGTGTGAAAAACATATCCCAACAGTCATAAGGGGGATTTAAGTTTTCAGACCCAGACGCGTGGCTCCTGAGGTGTTTTGACTGAGATGCTCTCATTTTGCATAATCTCTTTTTACAGAATTAAAAAAAAACTTGGCAGAAGGAAAGGCACACACCACTGGAAAATAAAAGCTGCTTAAAAAGATGCAGAAAGCAAATAGGCAGAAAACCAGCAATATTTGTACCATTCAATCCACATGCTTGTTCTTTTTCCATCGGGATTGCCCGTCTTCTCCTTAAAGCATTTTGAAGGATATTTGCCCCATAGATAATATGGGGATGGGGTGTTCCCTCCTTCTGTGGATGCTTTTTAACGGGCTCAATGAAATAGTCTCCATGGGGCAGATGGAAATATCCAGTCTGAAAATAAGCACAAAAGAGTTAATCTCTACTGTCCAGTACTGGAAGTCAAAAATAAAATAGACTCTTTTCATATCATCATCCCTGAGCTTTTCTTATAAACCAATCATTACACTGCAGAAATATGAAAACAACAGGTTTTCAGCATTTATTTTGCTGCATACATCAGGGTTGCTCTGTACCTCACAAAGGCATAGCAGTCCAAAGGGGAACAGAAAAAATACCTTCTTCCTAATAACCTGAAATCCTGTATACGGAGGCAGAGGCTCCCATATTTGTACAAAGCCATTGAAAGGTCAAAAGCTAATTTGTCAAACATGATGCACTAGAAAGAGTTGCATCTTGTTCTTCTGGTGTTTTGCATCCATTCCCCAGAAAACAAGCCTTGAATAGAAGCTATTTCGTAAGTGCAAAGTGTAATTCTGCTCCTAGCTGCAATTCCACAGTCAGATTACACAACCCATTAGATGGGCTGGACCGTGTGGTCCACCCTTGACTCAGACTACAAACCCACCTGGCTCCCAGGCTTCCAGTGGAAGAAATAAGTAGCTTTTCATGAACTACAGCAAGCTATTGTGATCATACAATAGAGCTGCATAACAAAGGCTGTAGCATTTCTCATGCTATAACTTCTGTATCAACCTCCCAGCTTTGACTGAGCTACAGGGCCCTAGATATCCATCTGGACTACACAGGATTAGTTTGCACCTCCCTCTGCCATGATCTAAGAGACACATGCAACTGGGCACAGCCTTGGTCCCTCGTGTTGCAGCATTTTTGCAGGGATTGCTAATATTGCAAAACATTGTATAGTGCTTCCACTTCAACATATACAGAGCAATACTAAATCTAAAGCAAGTGATCTACTGACATCCCAGCCCACACTGGGGATGTGACAGGAGATTCAGGTATCCCACTCTTATGGCTTTGTTTCCTCTTCACTTTCTTGCTGTGGCCAGTGCAGCCTTCTTAACTTGCCCTGGGGCAGAAAAAAATGCAGCAGCACTGTGTTCCTGCAGCTGCTGTATTCAAACTTACAAGGACAGACCAATTTAAAAAACCTTTTGAAACACTCTAAGGTCTTATAGTTTCCCTGGACAGTTGGGAAAGCCAGTATGAGGGTAAAGGACAAGAGGGAAATCATACGAATGGAGGAAAAGCATTCTTAAAAAATAAGCAACCATGGGCTCTATGTACTAGGAGCCCAAAGGCAGGTCAGGGAGATCTCCACACAAAGTGCTTCGAAGTCCCCTCTACCAGATACCTTCTGCCTCCACTCTGATTGCCACAAGACCAATACATCCCACAGCAAACTTGTACAAACAACTGTCACTGTCATTTCACAGAGTTTGTCCAACAGGTATTAGGAGAAGAAACTTTTTCCTTCCAGTCTTCCTGTGCAAGTCAAAGTTTAAAAGCCTAGGTTGGCCTAGGTTTGAAGCTTTGGTTACACCCATAAAGTTTCACAGGTTCAAGACTCAAAGTCACATATGTTTGCTCATCTGGAATTACAGTTACTGCTTGCATGTTTTTTCTTTCATTTTCAAGAAAAAAGAAATCAAGCCTTCTGATTCTTAAAGATGAAATCAAAAAATGCTCAGGTTTTTTTTTAAATTATAAATCAAGGCTGCTTTTGATACAGGAGCTGAAACACACTATGAAAGCAATAAATCCCATGTTCAGATTGGATAAAGATGTCGGGCAAACATAAATCTATAGAGGAGGAATGCCTATACAGAGGCTGGACCAGGAAATCGGTAGATGTGGTTTTCCTCCTGCTGCTCAAGGAATCAAAGCACCGTCACAAATCTTTGCCAATTCCTTTTCATTCCACAAGATTCGATCTTCCCTGGATATTCTGAAAGTCTCGGCTATTTGACCTTCCTTTCCTGTTGTGTTTTTTGACCCAGCTGGAACCAGCTTCTTCACTGCAGACCCTGATTTTATAGGGCAGGCTGATTAGTCACTGAGCTATTGTGTCAAAGTTGCATCTGTAAGAAGAAAGGCCAGGCAATCATATGAAAAATGAAGTATATTAGTAGCAACCTCATTTCCCAAGCTCCCCCAGCAATGTTTGCATGCTAAAATTCAGCTCTCCATCCAAGCTGCATGGAGCAGGAGAAAAAACAAAAATTCATCATATTTCATACTGCACATGCACACACACAGATGTCAGTAAAGGTTGTTTAATGAGCAGCAAACACTGGCTACTACAGAACCTGGCTTCAGACATTCCCACTGAATTTTTTTTTAATTATTGTTTTCTTAACATTAGCATTTTTCAGTATGGAATATCTATTTTCACAGTCTTACAGCTTTCTGCTATAACAACTCTATCCCAAGCCACCCCTGTTCCAATACAGCCACAACACCCCCAATCAGCTGGCTTTCCGTGGACAACATTTGTTAAGTTCAGCAATACGACTGTAATGTCCCACCCACCTGCGTTAGAAATCCTGCCAGTCTTCCTCTAGATCTGGGATGATACTAGGAGTCGTCCCTCCTGCCCTCAGCAGTAACTGCTTGTCTGCACTAGTTCATGTACTGCTCTTGTCATTGTCACTGTAGTGCTTTCCAGGAATATGTGTTGCTACTTGACTCACATCTACTGCATGTGCTTCATTCTTTACATTGATAGATAACTGAATATGGACAAAAACACAGTTAGCAGCACCGTCCTTCTCTGAGTTGTAATTACTGCCTTCCTCCTTGTCTCCTCTTTGTTACACAAGGCAAGGTCCAAGAGAAGCCTCCTGCACTTCATGCAGAAAAAGTGGAAATTTGTAATGTCCCTTAATTTCTGGTAGAGGCCACATCTCTGTATCAGAACTCCCCTGAAGAAAGCTACCTCAGGGGTGTGTAACTTCTACATGATAGCTTTAACATTTGCTCTTTAAAAGAGGTTGATATTTGTGGGCTACAGCTTGCTGAATCTTGGGAAGATAAAGGCTGCTCCCACACTCAACATCCAGACTGAAGTCACTGTAAAGCATGAAGAAGTCTGAGGACCTATTTTACCAAGGAGACACTCCAGACTTTGCAGAGTGTCATCAACTCACAGTTCAACTTGCCACAACAGCTCCTGACACCTTGGGACTATCAGAAAATCTCTACTTACTGAAAAGCAACTAAGCCCGCAGAGTACCAAAACTAAGCTGGAGGTAGAACTGCTGCCAGCTCAGAATCAAAGAAGAAGAACCTGAGGTATATTTTCAGGTTATGCACAACTCTTCGTGGTTGGCTTGGCAACACCGCTGGGCACACCCACACAGCCATTTCAGGCACTAGTGCAACGGTGCATCCCCATAAACAATTGATGGGATGGCACGGAAATATATAAGCCAGCCTTGTCACCAAAGAGAGTGCAACGGTACCCATCAGCCCACTGACGGAGCATTTCTGAACCACAGACGTGGCTTGTTGCAGTTTCTCTGGTTTTAGCTCTGACCTCACGAAAAACCCTTTTATCCTCAGCCTAAAAAGCAGTTCTTGGGACAGGAGGATGCTTCCTTCACTCCTGTTGCTTCTTGCAGGGTTGAAAAATATCAATATCATGAATTCAAGGCTACAAGTTAATAGGCCAGTGTTCTGCATCAAACTCTTGGTGTAACCCAACAAAGCATTTGCCTCTTTCCCATGCCCACCTACTTGTTACTGCCATCAAATTATGGCCACTGTCCCTCCACAGTGCACTCTGAGGAGGGAGGAAAGAGGAGCACGGATACTTTGAGCCTGTATTGCCTCTAAACTCATTGTAACATGAACTCTCTATCATGATTTAATTCATGGAACAGACTTGACATTCGCCATGAGACCTTACGCACATTCAGCACTTGGAAATCCTCATTAAAAAACTAAGTTATAAATCATCACTGTTGTGCAAAACTTTCTCCTGTTTTCTGTCAGTCTACAGACTAAAGGCCAGCGCTACTCACAGTATCTAAAAAGTCTGCAAAGAAAAGGCTGGGGTGACACTGTGTTACTGTTCTTGCACAAAAGATCCACCAGAACATACAGTTTTCCAAGTACTACACTTCCGGATAAGGTGACAGATTGCAAGTTGTAACAATAAAATCATTTGTTCCAAAAGTTCTCATGGATCCTGAGTTCTAGTAGCCGTAGAATTTATTTAAACAAAACTGTCTGCTCTGTCTGTAACAAATTCCCCAAAAAAGGAAGATATTTATAAGCAATCTTTCCTTTCACTTGAACTTTGTGCTCTGGGAGTTTCTGAAAGAGTTTGAAATTTGGATGAAACCATCATCATTACAATACAAAATAAGAGAAACGCCGTTACATCTTACACGGCATTTTAGTGCTATCTGCACTCTCATCAGTAAAGAGAGCTGCCTTGATGCGTTCGTTACCTGTTACAGGACAGAGATGGTATATTGTAACCAGGCCACATCATCTCTCTCCAAAGGTGTCAGTCAGTGTGTTACCAAACATCCCTGAGTACTCCTTCCCTGACAGTTTCAACATATGGGTATTCTCTATCCATGTTGCTAGCCTGAGATCAGTGCATGCATTGCCCTAATTTATCTTGCAACTGCAGTTCTCATGGTGCTACAGCATGTGGAGAAAGTAAGCTGGAAGAGAAGATGAAAACAGAAAAAGTAAAATAATCTGAATAGATTCTCTGGTCTGTATTACTACTCCCAGACACCAGTCAAAGATGAGATAAGGGCTTTTTGAGACCAGTGTCTTAAATACAGCTCTGTAAATGTGTTACAGAAATGTTTTATGTCTTGTGTAATCTGAAGTACCATAAGCTAAAGCAAATTTAGGCAGGCTCAGGAACTGTAGACCTTTCTGCATGGACATATTACGCTCATGACTGCAAAAGTAACTGAAGATTGATACCAAAAAATGTGCATTACGCCGTATCCTCTAAAAATCTGTAAAACATTATGACATGCTCCACTTTTGTTATCTGCAAATGGCTGCACTGTGTGCCTAAACTTAACAGAGACGAGAAGAAGGACACAATGTTTAGCTCATGTAAAAGATCAGTTCTGGAACCTGCCTCAAAACTTTCCTCTAATTCTAGTACCATGTAATTTTTTGAATGTCTAAAAACATCTGCCAATTCCACTTTTGCACTACAACAAGAAGAGGAGCTGATATTCTCCAGGAGAAAAGTTCCTCTCATGGCTATTCCCAGAAGTAACTGGAAGGTAAGTTAGGCATTTGTCTATCTTCCAGATCAAAACCCTTTATCCTTGCAGTGTTTATCCTGAAACTATTTTATTTTTGACTGATTGGCTGTCAGGTGGAAACCATGATTTTCATTCCTGTCCAGAATCATAAAGGCGGGCACACACAAGTTATACTCTAAGTTATAAATTTAAAAAATCCATCAATTACACGATCTATCAGTTGGAAGTATAAAGACCTTATACATTAGCACTAGTGAATAAAATTATTATGGTTTTAACCCTAAGAAATGTGGTTCTCTCAGAAATAGTGCATTACTGTAAAAAAAGAAGTATTTCATATTTCAAATGCTAATCTACTGTGGGAAATAATATTTTTTATTAATTTTATTTCCTGCTTTGTCTTACAAAGAAATTAGTTATAGAGATACCTGCATAAATTTATGGGTAAAACCAATTAAGAAAATCAGAGTGGGAAATGCACCGTGCCTGCCAGTGCTGCTTGGGATGAAGTGACTGTAAAAGCCCACTTCTACCATGCACATGTGCTTTCCAACCGCTTCCAGAGACTTCCAGCACTTACTGAACTCGTCCTTTGCACTTGCACTTTCATCCTGCACAGGCTATACACTGAGAAATGAAATGCTGAGACCAACTGGAAGAAAACACAACTAATCTTCACATCAAACTTACTTCAAAGCACTCAGAACCAACAAAATTCCCTTTGCTGATTAAGTACTTCTTTATGTTGCTCTTTATATCTGTTCTTTTCTGACTCACAAATATAATAGCAAGAATTTTTCATTTAAAGTCCATCAGATTTCAAACTACGTATACATACGATACATGGGGGTTTTTTTCAGCAGTTTGTAGCATCATCTGCTTTTGAGTGCATTCACACGGCCTCAGAATACATAAAGGAGCACCGTTGTGACAGCCTCATCAGAAATAAGCCAGCCTTCTTTACGTTTATTACAGAGTTGAGTTTTCACCACAGAAAAAATGACTGTAGCCAAGTTTCCCTCATTTAAACTGCTTTAGGAAAAAGAATTACCATGTAAAAGAGTAATAGAAATGGCCAGAAAATAGGGAGTGGTGCTGGTGGCGGGGGGTGGATGTGGGGGTGTGGGTGGGTGTGTGTGTTTTGGGTGTGGGAGTGTGTGTGTGGGTGGGGGTGTGTGGGTGTGTCTGTCTCTCTGTCTCTTGGGTGGGTGGCTGGCTGGCTGTGTGGTGTGATGCGGGGGTGCGGGGTGTGTGTTTCTTTGTTCTTTCCCTCAATGCCTATAGATGAAAATCTAAAAATCTACCACAGAATTTTTTCCAAATTGTTTTTCTCCTCTCCTTCAAGTCTCCCCCCTTCACCCCCAAATTCAGGCATATTTTGGCCAAAAATGTTTCCCAGACTGTATTCGGAAGTGTTGCTACATTACTTAATGGGATTTTTAGTTCAAGGACCTTATTATTTTGACACAAACAGCTCCCTGGACACATTGCATCTCCCACACTGCATGTTACTCGCCAGGAGGACATGGTGATCCTGGGACACTTCTGACTCAAGTTTTCAACCAACTTTTTGATTTCCAGTAGAAATCTGTGTTTTCCACTGGAAAGTAGATATTTTTCACATATTTCTTTCAGTCAAAAGTTCAGGGATTTTGTCAAACTATATTTTCTGGCAGAATTTTTTCAGTCAGTTCCATGTGGGAAGCTGAAGTCGAGTCCTGTGGGAAGGGAAAAGAGCAGCTTTAGCCTTGGCTAAGGTTTTGCAATTGCAATGTTATCCCAGACAGGAGGGGCTGGAATTCATGGATGTATGTCATGAGAAAAAGGAAGAGAAAAACCTAACGATTTGCAGTCTAAAGCTACATAACTGAGTATGTTGACAATAATGCCAAAAAATAACATCTGTAGTGAGGACGGTGTGTAACTCACTGAAAGCAGACAGCAGTACTTCTGACAATAGGGCAGTGACAGACTCTGAAAACACAGTGAGTTTTTAGAAGCGACGTGAAACAAAAATAAGACGACAAGATGATGGTTTTACCTTTAAGTATTTTGCTCCAGCTGCTTATTACAAGTAATGCAAGGTAAGAGAAATTCAGTCTGAATAAAAGAATTTTCTAATTAAAGATAAAATTGTGCTGTAGAAAACATGCATTACCAGAGAACTTCAGCCACATATAATCAAAACTGAGCTAGTGCAGTAAAGTATCTGTATATATTACACATGCTGAGCTTATTTTCCTTTTTCAGCTTATGACTTAATTGCTTTCCATGTGTTATTTATTTGCCAAGAATCTTTCTCTTTGAGTTGTCATCTGTTCCTATCTCAGCCAGACCACAAACCCCATGGCATGAGGGTCCAGGTAAAATTTTCATGTCTGACCTCAGCTACAGCTACTGAAAATGGACCTGCAATACCATTGCTCAGGCAGAAAGGAGGAGGTTGATTGTTTGTTAGGTAGTGAGAAATTTGACAAGAGACTTTTACGAACATCGCCTGCAGAAAAGAACATTCTAGCTCTTTTTATTGAGTTCTAAGAAAAAAAAGCGATGCTTTCAGCAGCATTTGGTGAAAAAGGTGCTACGACACTGGAACACAGCCTTATAGTTTTAACATAGCTTTGGTCCAAAATTAAAATGGCTTATTTTTAAGACAACAATGTGAGTGAAAGAACAGGATACTATCATATGAGAAGATTATATGCCCTTTTGTCACATTTTAGAAGCTGCCAGAAAACTGCTCAGAGGTGTCAGAAATGTGCAGTTAGGTCCTGCCAGCTCAGAAAGTTCAATCACATGGAAAGGAGAAGGGAGAAAAATACCAATGCAAAGCCAAATTTACAGCAAGGTGGACTTTTGTGGCAGGAATAAGGTATTAGAGGAGAAAGAAGTGTCTGATATCCTCCAGTTCTCAGGTTCCTAATGGTCAGACTTCAGTCCTGAATACTTCTGAGATAAGGGCCTTCCTGGCTGGGGACATACCCTCAGCAAAGGAGAAAAGTCAAGTCTCCATGGTCATGTCAATCAGGTACCATACAACCACTTACAATACATTATCACTCAGCTGAGAGACTTGGCAGAGAATCATTACTCTGGGTTACGGCATCAGCTTGCTGGTGACCACACTCAACTTCATTTCTTCTTTTCACTGCACTTGAGCAGGACAGATCCGTTCCTCTTCCCACAGTTTAGTGGAGACAAGGACTTGGATGAACGTTCTCTAGGACACGTTTTAAGAAGCTAAGGCATTAAAAATCCACCCTTTATGAAAATGGGTAAGAGAAGCAAACATTCCAAATCCTGTGTTCATTTGCTTCTCTGCTGTGTCCCAGAAACAGTTCATTAAGCAATACTGATTGTCAGGAACAATTTCTATGGATCTCCAACTCACTGTGAGCTTTGCATCTCTTACAGAATCCAAAGTACCCTGGCTACATTGATTTATACTCGAGGAAATTAACTGTGAAATTAATCTTCTGTGGGGATTTGAGCGGGCTCACAGGAGAAAAATACAACTTGGAACACAATTTTAAAGGACATATTTGTTCATACTTCAGGTCATGGCGTCCTCCACTATCAGTCTTTATTGTCCATCCTAAAAACATTTATTACTGCTTCCAACTATTTTCTGATTATCCTTAGAAGCAGCAGTCTAGGTATCTTATTCATACATTCATTTGTGGGTGCCCTCTTGGCCACGGCTATATTTGTATTGCAGAAATATCCCATCTTACTTGTTTTCTTATGATAGAAGATCCACAAATGAAAGATGATAACTGTGTGCCTGTGAAGCTGCTTAGAGCCTCGTTAGACTCTCTACAGGCTTCTGCTTTGAGATCTCCAGCCATTCACAAGGAACATGAAGCTGTGTTCCTGCAGCTTCTACATCTTTAACTGTATCACAGTGCCCAGCAGCAGTCACTTCATGTTGTCGAATTCCCAGAGAGCCCTTCAGCTTCCTTCCACATTCTCATTTTCTACTTTTTGAAATATGTCCGATTTGATTTCCTTAAGCCAGAACTGTCCTCCTTTGCTGCATCTAAAGCTTAGACACACCATTAAATTCCAACAGGGTAAAAATTTATTGTCCATTAGAGGAGATTTAGTAACTAGCCATTTTTATAGTCTTAAAATACAGCAAAGATGACATTTAATAAATTTTACACAACTTCCAGTGCTGGTTATATCATATTGAAACAAGCCTGTGTTTGCCACAGGCTGAGCATCCAGCAGGGAGATTGCATGGCACAGCTGACTCTTAATTCATTAACACAAACACAGCTTGAACCCTTATTGTATTTACCAGTGTGATTTCCACATTGCAGCTCAGAGATAGACTATGAAGGGCTCTCTGAAGCCCAGAGCACTCCTGAGATCTGGGGCACCTTTTATCAACATTTCCTTTGTCACTCAACTGCTGACAGGTCTGTTGTGTCTTTGGAGAAGACAACATTGTAGCCCTTTGGGCTGCCTAAGTCTGCCCAAAGCCAGTGAGGTGACACCCCACCAGGACAGGCTGAGTGGATGGTGCCTAGTCTGTGCCTGAGCCCATCCACGTAGCAAGTTACATCACTGCTAAGGATAAAGCGCATCCGGAAGTTTTTTCTCCTGGAAAAATCAGCTAGGTCACAGGGGGCAATCCATCAAGCAAGGAGTATGAAAAATTAGTCAATATAGCTTCAAGCTATACCTCAGGGTGAATCTAATAGCAAGTGAAATCTAAATTAGAAATCAATAAGCTTTGCTATCCAGCCTGAAGGACACTCTTTGGTGAACAATAGCACAATATTTTTTCTGAGTCTTTGACTCTTCCTCTTATCCATGCTTTCTCCCCTGTTTTTGTACTGGAAGTTTTAATGGCAACGTGTGCTGGGGGGGGGGGAAGCGCTGTTTCTCCAGGTGCAAGAGGCTTACTTTGACTACAGGCAGGAGAGGGTGAGACTCTTGCAAGTCTTTACTTCATTTGGGATCCAAAAACAACTTGGCAAGTGTCACTGCTCTGAGACAAAACAAAACGTTTGTCCAGTTCCTCCAAAAATGAGCTTTAGTTTAGAAGAGTAGGAAAGAGCAACAGCTGTTTCATTCCTGGAAAACACGCTCGGAACATCTAATTCATATCTTTCTAATGAAACTTGTTCAGAAAGCACTGTATCCAGGGGGCTTACATTGTACAAATAGGTTTTTTTTCATCTCATTAATATCAGAACAGACTCTCATGAAAATGAAAATAAACACTATAAATATGTACTACACAGCATTTGAAATCCCCTCTGAAACTTTTGATAGCAGGATGAGAAGTTCTAATGCTTTGATTTGGAAGACAGTAACCTTTAACAGTTTGCAAAGCAGATCAAGTTTTAAAGCCTACGTAACGCTGAACAGTAAAGATTTAAACACCAGATTGGTAAGAGGTTCCTTGCTTAAACTGTGCTTTGCATTAACAATAAAAAACAAGCAAGAGGATCACAAAGCAGACGTGATCTCTAATCCTGGAGACAGAAAGCACCATGGCTGTTTTGGCTTCCTGCTCACTTATGTTCTAAAACTAATTTCAAGCTAGTGAGCATGACAACGTTAACACTGCAGAGCTCAAACTTTATTAGATAATAACTAAATGCAAATATTTGATCAAATGACAAGTGGCATTGTTTCTATTGACAAGTATTGTTTGTATTACTGTGACCCATAGGAACCCTAGTCAACAGCCAGAAAAGCAGAGATACAAATGATGACAGCTGCCACAACGTGTGCAGATAGATGGAAGAAAGCACAATTATCCCATTTTCCAGTGGATGAAAGCCTGGCAGGAGCTTTACTGTCCTCAAGAACAGAGCAAGGGAAGGTCACAGCCCAACTTCTTCCACTCCACAGAAATTATTTTGCTTGAAGAAACAAATGTCTGTGGGGAAAAGCAACATCACACTGATGAATCTGCTGACACTCTTCTCCTAGCTTCATTCTCTCCAGCCCAGAAGCAAGCAGAGATGTCGAGAGCAGACAGCATATTTTAGGTCTGCAGTTGTGATCACAGGTGTGTTGGGGGAGAAGGCTTCTGCTTCTGTTTTCTCCAAACTCATGAAACCTCTGGCTGCGCACCACAGATGGGACTTATGAATGAACTTCAGCATGCCTAGAAAGGGTCACGACACCACTTATCATGGAAGTGTCACATCAAGGTGACCTAAAAAGCAGCCTGTACTGATGCGCTCAGTCTCTTCTTCACTTACGATTTATGCTTCCCATGCCTTTCTAAAAGGTGACTTCCCCACACCGAAGGATAACCTCAGAGCAGCAATGTGACATGGAGTTTCAGCTCAGTGCCTACAGGAGGAATCATGGCTTCTGCTCAACAACTGCAGCTTGAAACACACTGCCCTTGTTTCCGCAGGTGATATGAGAAAACAGCTGCTCCGTTTGCTCTGCCCAGCCTTGCAACAGGCTGTGAGCCATGCTCAAGCTGCAGCTTGCTCTGCTATCACTGGGGAGGAATAAAGGGGGAGGGAGCTTAACAAAACCAAATACCTTACAAAATAGGAAAATTCAGGCCCCAGTTGAGGGCAGATGTGGCACATTAAGTTATCAGTGTCAAGTGAGTGACACACTACACTGAGAAGTTACTTTCCATCACAACCAGTCTCGGTGTGGAAAAAGGATTGAGAGTTAGAAATGCGATGAGAAGGAGAGGGGAGAAGAAATGAAATGAAACCAAAAGAACAAGGTTCAAAGTGAGTCCCAGAACCTGGAGGACAAAGTGCAGTCTCCAGTACACAGCTGATGCTTAGCACATGGCAGTCTGGGAGCCAGCACAAAGTGCTAAACTTTTGCTGGCCTGAGGCAAATGACATGCCACTCATTTGACTTTCCCTGTTATTTCTGTCTGCCTAAGAAAGGAGAAAGAAATGATTTTATGGCCGTATCTGGCACTCCACCATAAATGTTTTTACAAATCTAGTACATGTCCCAGCTCCCATACATACCAAAGCTGAAGGCTGATCAGATTCAGCACTGGGTTCAGGTCAGTTTAAAAGCATAAAGCACTTAAGTTAGCCCTGAACATAATTTAAATCCCCCCTTGAAGCTTGAATTCTGACCGAAACCCATTTCTGTTGATATGAGAGGTGCAGTGCATATACTGATCTATCACTAAAATTACCTGCATATATGAGATGCTACAGCTTGCAGGCAAAAAATTAACAGCTCGCTCAGAGGTGCAGAGAGGTGACCTATACCTTCAAGTTCCAGTTGTGGAAAAAAAAAACAACAAACAACCAAAAACCAAAACAATAAGAATTAAAGCCTGCAAGCCAAACAAATACTCCTCAATCTACTCACAGTCAAGTTTCAGCTCAAAACTTGGCAGGATGTGTACTCAAACCAAATCAAATTTGGTACAAAACCAATAATTGAGTAAACTACTTATGCTGTGACTAGCATAAAACCTCTGCTAATTCCAAGGCCCCCCCTGCTAGGAGCTAAATCTGATGAAATGCCAACCACCTTCTCTAATGTGCTGAATACTTTAAGGTCCTCCTGAAGCTGGTGGGAAATCAGCAAGTTCAATGCTCTCCAGAGCAAGGCCCTGTATAATGAACACCTGAAAAGGCTAGAAAAGAGACAACATGGGGAAGCAGCAAGTGGCACAGAGACACTGGAGAGTTTCTGCCTGTTTGCTGTCTGCTGTAGCACAAGAGGTAGGGAGCTTCAAAAGAAGCTGCAGGCAACAAACTATTTTTTTCACCAAAGACGTGCTTAAACTGAAGGAGCATTTGCCATAGAAAATTGCAAATCGGAAATGCTGTAGAGAGGTTCCAGAAGTGGCTGGATAAATCCATGTAGGGAAGATTAGTCCCGCATTTTTAAATAGAAAAATACCACCTACAGCTCAGAAACAGACAGCACGTCAAGGAGATGTGCCTATTTTCCAGCCCTGTTCTTACACCCCTCCCCAGGAATCTGCTGTTGACCATTATTTCCTTCTGAAAGTCAGCAACATACTCAACAAAGTCAAGGGTCTGGCAAATTAACACCCTCCATCAACACAGAAATCACAATCTGCTGCTCAGGTGCTGCCTTTGTAGGAGCTTTTTCGGTAGAAAAAGAGGTTTTCTTGGTTAGGCACTTAGCCTTCTTAGTTGCTTTTGCTTGTTCCTATTGTGCCTTTCATGCTCCAGGGTTCTATTGTCTTTCAGCTGTAACATCAGCCCAAGATGCCCTTCTGGGATTTCACAGCAATGAAGCACTTTCTATCTCTTTAGACTAACCCTTCTTGTCCCTTCTTGTCTTGACTGACTATGGGCAGGCTGGACTTTTGGGCTGACCTTGTACTGCCATAGGTGTTAACTCTTCACACAAGCAGCAACCACTTTAAAAAGTGCCCCTTTTCCAAACCATTCTTGGGGATATACTTTTGTCTCCTTGCAAAAAGAAAATGCCTTAGTTGTGCAGCTCACCCATGGAGGTCAAAGGGACAGATTTCAGTCTACAAATGATGAATTTAGGATTTTAATTTTTAAGTGTTTCGGTACACATGTGTTTGTTTCTTTTGTAGAATATTTCTGTAAAAAATTAGGTTTTGCCTGTTGAAAAAGCTATTGTTTTTATTTGAAACTGACAGAAGAATTAGACTTTCCATCAAAATAATTCTTTGTTTGACTGCAAAGAGATTGCTTTTGCTATTTTGGAAATACAACACTGTAATAAAAGCGTTTCATTTTGTCTTGCTTAAAAGCAGCAGTCAGCCTTTCAGGTTTGAATGTGGTATCCCATAGCGCAAAAAAAGACAATATAGAGAAGAACTGGGCTATTTATCTGAAAAAATATTTGCAGTAAAACATTCTTTGGAACCAGGCAGGTGAGAAAAAGTATTTTGCTATAGTAAAAGGATTCACTTACTTTCTGTTAAAGCTCTGCTGTCACCTCTTCTTTTGCTCACAGGATGTTAAAGTTTTGTCTTTAATATTGGCATGTTTTGAAATCCTCATAATGTACCTTTCAGGAATTCAGAAATTATGAAAATAGCTTTTAAATTAAAAAAAGGCACAGATGTTCAGCATTTCTAAGAATTCAGCAGTTTGTTTCTTTAGGATGTATAATACTTTTTTGCGAAACTGATACAGTGTTATGTATGAAAATATGCAAAAGAATAAGAAAATACTTTTTGTACTGATCAGACAGATATTGTCTGC
The DNA here is from genome assembly GCF_047370975.1 of Nipponia nippon. Lineage (NCBI taxonomy): Eukaryota > Metazoa > Chordata > Aves > Pelecaniformes > Threskiornithidae > Nipponia > Nipponia nippon. The sequence continues at coordinate 1,104,527 of NW_028262357.1, read as the reverse complement.
AGATGAAACACCTTCCTGAAGACAGGCTCATAGTTCTGTAGAATAAAGTGTTTTACTGAAAAAGTTTACTCAAACCTAAAATATACTAAGTATCTTCAGCTCCTACTCAGCATGATTCTTGCTAGTCTAAGAATACTGAAAATTCAAAAATTTCATAACAATGGAAAGAAATAGAAGATAATAAAGACTAGATCATATACAGTCCTGACAGAACTCCAATGGACTTAAGAGTTCTTTAAAAGAGAGGTATATTTGACCCATAAACCTCTAATAAGCTTTTGTGTGGTCAGGGGACTGTTTAGAAACAAATTTTGGAAGGAAGTCAGGACTGAATCATCGGTAATTCACAATTCACCCCTCCCAAACGTGAACTTATAAAAATAGTACATACAATAAGGAATTCATTCTGCTCTCACTATTAGCCAGAGTTGCACAGCTAAATACCAGAATTCTACTGCAGAAATATTTACAACTGAGAGGTGAGACTGAGGCTTTTTGAGAGAGTCATTGTCAAAAGCAGGATTTTTATACAGGATGATGCCATATCATGACCGAGGCACTGAAGCATCAGTAATGGAAATGCTATAATTGAAAATGTTTTTGCACTAGCCAAGCAAAAGCTATTTTTCTTCCTCCCAAAAACAATTCAGGCAAGATTTCCTTGAGTTGATATGTTTATTTGCCAGTGCTATGTCTTTTTTCTTTCTTCCCTCCAACAATGAAAACCAGAAAACAAACACTGAACCAAATACATCCTTGGCTTAACCTCATAGATTTATTTGCAGCAGGCATGGATCTGACAGCCTACATCACAACAAACTATGTGCAGATTCCAAAGGCAATGAATAATCCTCTCTAGGCTCAGATGCAAAACACATGCATTGTTCCCATCCCTTCATTTGCTACTTTAAAATATGCTGGACCTTACTCTATGCTCAGTACTCAACACGTGGTGGCACTTACAGATCCCTAACAGGCATTTTGTAAGAGAAGACTTTCAAGGCAGGTTGTGCCAGAGCTGAGCTGGAAACACAGAGGTGGTTAGGCAGAACTGGCTGTTAAAAATAACTTTCAGCAGGCTTCTTTCCCCAGTGCTGCTGGCTGTTATCCAAGAACTACGACCCCAACTCCTAGTCCAGGATGCACGTTCTCCTTTCCTTCCACAGATTGGCTCATCCCCCCCAAAATGGTTGTTGTTTGGCAGTACGTCTCTGGATTCTGCTCGATTTTCTTCAAAACATCAAGACTCACATGTGCCTTGTTACAGCTTCAACAGGTCTACCCAGTGCTGCTGACATGGCAACAGCTACCCTTCCACTGTGACTGCCCGTCCAGTGTCCAGCTACCCTCCTTCTTAGGCTCTAGACACCCCTATGAAGTTACTGCCCAAACTGTCCAGAACCCTGCATTTAGTTTCCCCACATAATCTGATCTGACTAATTTGGCACAGCCTTTGATTACCTTTCACTGAGAAGCATTTGAAAATATTTAAAGATAAGAGCCATGGGTAGTAACTGAACAAGCTCTGTTTTTATCTTCAGTCTTCTTAGTTTTCAGACAGTCTTTTCAGAAGGTTTTTTTCCATAGTTCAAGTCTCAGCAATTATTTTGTGAGGCTCCAGGGAAACTGTCGGGATTTTCTTGTCTGCTGTCCTTAGACAATAATTCTGCTAATTCAGGAAGACTGTAACACAGATGGAGAAATGAAAGACTAACTCTAGCTCCAGCATTCAAAATCATGTCCAGCTCTCAGCCACAGCAGTGTAAACTGCAGAAGGCAAGCAAATGAAGGATAAGCAAAGGATGCAGTTATGCACACGCACAGAGTAAAATCAAGCACACATAAAACACAAGAATTATAACAAAGACTTCAGTTGGATCGCTACAATTACAGAGTAGAAGGTTTGAGCAATTCTGCACTTCAGCTAGACTAGAACTGAGGAGAGAACTCTTAGCACAGGAATTTTTAATTAATCCTCAACTTGCAACAAGCCAGCTGACCTTTGTCTCATTCTATTGGCAATGCATAAACAAAAATAAGTGAGTTTCACTACATTTGCAGTCCTCCAGATGGGACATTTGTTATATATATTTTTATATATATATATATATATATATGTATGGAAATATATATATATATTTCCGTATATTTTTATTTATATATATGTATATGTATATTTTTGCCTTTTTCAAACTGTAGATAATTTTCCTCTACAGCCATAAATCCTTTAGGAGTATCATACTCCAGCTTGCTGCAAGCATGTGTGCCTGTATATGAGAAAGAGAGACAGAGAGAGAGGTTCAGAGCATATAAGCCCATTTTATTGATCATCTGCCATGGATCCTTCAGACATCGGGGATCCACAAGGATTTTTGGGCAATACAGCGTAAGACACAACTCTGAATTATCTGTAGGAATAACAGCCAACAAACAGCAGATTCTGGCCTGCTGACACTAATACCCAGCGGCAAACATTGCCTCGCTGGTGATACACACCATCTGAACATTTCAGGACTACTCACAGTATTGCTGGGATTTGCCAGTTTGGTTTCAGAACTGAAAGGATGAAAAAACCCTTAGAATTCAACAGAAAACTTCATTCCCTTTGTTGAAAGGAAAGGGTAGAACACCTAAATGTATGTCAAATGTACCATTTCCCAAGGGAAAACATCCATTTCCAGCTTGCACTCATCCTGCTGCCTTTTGTTCCACGCTCACAGTCTCACAGCAATGAATAAATTTTTGGGGATGTTTATGCAGAACCTAGCACAATGCCTGTGACTCAGACACACAGCACTACTGCCATGTGAATTATTACCCTTGATAATAATAACAATAAAAATGAGTAATACCCAACAGAAGTAAAATTTATTTTACTGCTTGGCCTCCCTATAGAGATACGGCTTGAAAAACCATCTGACAAACAATACCATGTACACCCATTTGTCGCAATGGGGCGCATGTGTGTGTTTACAGACCTCCCTCTGAGTCTCAGCAACGCAAAACATCCGTGTTACAGCCAAAGCTGCAAGATGTCATGGACCCTGCTTTATCTCTTGAGATACCCAGCAAACCCTTTGTGTGGTGGCCAAGACACTGTTAATCACAAAAGCATGCTTCCTATGAATCTCTATGACTAGCCACCAATTAAGTGATTTTTTTTTTTTTAATGCCTGACAGACTCCAGCATCTGCTAAACATACACTAAATATAGAGGAATCAGAAGCATACCAGAAAGCCAATCTATAACAGAGACAATTGTTTGAAGGTTGTCCGTTTGTACTTCTACAGTCAAACTAACCCAGGACACTTCTGGTCCTCCAAGAAGAGCAATGTATTAGTCTTCTTTCAAACTGTAACAAGATCCAGAAGGTAAACTTTTTCATTTATATTGCTTTATTTTGCAATGTTTACTATGTTTCAAACACAGTATTTTCATATTCCTAGAAAAGCTTCATGATCCCTATGCTGCAAGTTAAATATGATCTTTTCCTGGGTAATTAACATCAGGCATCTCTGCAAAGAATGAAAGAGTAAGCATTTCATTGCAGTCCCTTGCTGCCATGGACTGATTTCTACTAGGAAAGCCCAAAGAGAAACAGAAATCTGCAAGCAGAAGTGCAAAATGCACATAAGAAGTGCATCTGGATTAATTTCCATCAGCTCTTCATCCATATTCAGACCTGTCCACTTGGACCACGGCATGCCCCTGCCAATATCTAGAATTCAGAAAACACATTTATTTAATAAATGGCACATTATGTAATTCTCCATCAGAGAAGAACATTGTATGTTTTACAATGTTTGGTGAAGACCATGGAAAAATTTATGATATTCAAAGATCTTGTTGCAAAAAAAACCCCACAGTATTTTCATTGCGCTATTCAGATGAGTCCTGCTTTCACTGCTTTGTGCTAAAAATTGGATTCCTCATGGTGCAATTACCCTCCTGCCAGTCCTTCCACCTGCACTGGCTGTCTCAGTTGTCCATTTTGACATGACGAAACAAGTGAAAAAGTGTGGGCAAAGTCAATGCTATTGCCATCGCATGTTGTGTTTCCACAGGCTATAGGCAGGAATTAGGTAACAAAGTTTGTGATTCTGCTCAACTAGCTTTGAAGGTTGCTGAAGCACAATTCTGCCTCTGAGTTTGCCACCCAAGAATCAACCTTAAAACATCTGTTATGCTAATTCTCAATCAAGGGAAAAATATTTTGGAAGGACAAGGACTGATTCTGAGGACTGACAGCCTGATGTGGTGGAGCTGTGAAAGCCTTCACAGAAGAAGGGGTGTAGGCATCAGGGTGATCTCAGGTATTTTTCAGGCAGGTCATCTCATGACAACAAAGATTTGATGGGGGGGCAGATCTGGACTCTTTGGTGGGACAGACTTCACTGCAGAGGCTCTACTGTGCTGTTTAGGCAGATATTCTGGACATCCTTACATCTCATGTGAACTCCCCAAATGCTTCTGGAGTCAGTGCTCTGTGTGGGATCCCGAACTGAATTGCTGTGGGGTGCAAGTTGAGTAAGGCTGGACAGGAGCCAGAAGCTTTCTGAGAGGCCAATGCTTAAGCCACGTTGGCACAAGAAATATCTGTAAACTCTTCTTTTCCTTTCTTCAGGAGCTGAGCTTGATGATCCTTGTGGGTCCCTTCCAACTCAGGACATTCGTGACATCCCTTCCAACTCTGATTCATGTTTACCTTGCTCCTTCTAAAACTGAACTTTGCTGAATGATATAGCTGCTTTAGCAGAACTCAGCCCCTTCCCCAGTGAGACACCAAAGCATCTTTGAAGATTCAGAGATTTGAAGGGATGGGAATGGTCAAGCCCACACAGAGGGCTGGAGAGCAGAAAGGCCTACGTAGAGCCCTTGAGCTCATGTGAAGCTCTGCTGCTTGTTCCCGGAAAGAAACCCAGCAAGGGTTTTGCAAGCTGCGGTGAGTACACAAGCCCATGGTTCACATATCATTGTGTAGCACTGGAGAGCAGCAGGATGTTTTCACAGGGAGGTCTTTTGCTTGCCACAGGGTACGATCTCCTGGCTTAATGTCACAGCACAGCAGTGACTATTGACTACAATTAACACTACCACTTTGACAATGTCATCAGAGTCTTTGATCTCATGTTTAAATCATCACACAAACAACTCTGAGTTGTGCTGTCTTTTATAACTTTGTCTGTGGAAAGAGACAGGGATCTCCAGAGGATGACTGAAATCATGGGCTAAAGGACCACAGAATAAGGAAGTATCTAATTTAAAATCTCAGTTAAGTAGATGGGAAGACTCTAGAGCAAGGTGTTCAGGGTAACATTGGGTAGTAAAAGGAACAGGAATTAGCAGAGGTAGGCAGCAGAAATCAAAGTGCCACTGAACTGTTAGCATTGCCTAATTTATTCTGTATTTGTAACCAGCTTGAGCTGAGGTCTTTCAGCAAGGCCAATGGAATAGAATAACCAAGTCCCATGTAGCGCTGCTGCTGTCCTGTGGTCCCCTGTGAATATGAAGGGGCACAACTGGTAACATAAGTAGGGGATTTAAGCAGGCAGGATTTGAAAGTAAAGATCAAAGGTTTTTCTCTGAGCCTCACATAGCTTTCTCAAGCCTTCTGAGTTTGAGAGCATTATTTCAGAGACACTTGACACATTGAGATCCAATGATGACTCAAGACAGAAAAACAATTTAGCTTGCTAGAAAAAGTTCTCTGAAAATTACTTTTTTTCTTTAAATACTGGATTCAGCCAATAGCCAGGAGTAAAAATAGTTTCAAACCCTTTCATGGTAGCTCAATGCACCCGTACCCAGTGACTTGCACCTATGTGGAATACCAAGTCATGAAGGTTCAGGAAAAGGACTGTCTTTGTCTGCTTGAACTAGAAAGGATCAGCTTTCCTTCCCAGACAATGACAGCTAGGCCAATCTGCCTGTGGGTGGTTCCATTAAAGATCTGTAATCTCCCAGCATTGACTAGCCATGTTTGCCCATCCCTATTCTTCACTGATAAATCATTTGTTACCATCACAATCAGAAGCATCTGCTCTCTGAAGGAAAAACACTATTCTCTTTTAATTGGCAACATACAGAATGCAATACTGGAAGTGCCTTTTTTTATTCTGACTTATGACTGATGCAACACATGCAGTAATGAATAACAGTATAGAGTTAAAATAAAATCAGTTGCTCATATGCTGCATTACCAAGCTCCTAGCAATGACCTAAACCAGAAAGGAATTCAAACAAACAAGAATAGCATGAAAAGTCACTATGTGTAGCACTCCAGCAGGAGAAGCAAGTATATTTCCCAGTACCAGTTGGCCACCAGTTCAAATCCTGACCAAACACACTTATGCAGTTACTGCACAACAATGCTCTTGTTTATGCTCTGATGCTTCTCTAAACTATGTTTCCTGGGGGTTTAATGTAAATCTAGTAGAGCACAAAAATTCACATCACTGGGAACTGGACTGTGGTAAATGGAACAGTGATTGAGAAGATTCCTGACAAGGCTCAGAGGGTCAGTGATCCCAAGCTGAAACACAAGACACAAGCACAAGTTTAAAAAGCGAGAAAGGAATCAGACTGCTGGTTGTGAAAGGAACGGAACTCGTGCTACCATCAGCCCACATTATTGCAGCAAGATGACTGCGGAGTCTTCAGAAGCGTCTCTGAAGTAACTCAGAAGATCCTGTTCAGAAGAGCCAACGAGCATCTACGGGTTTTGTGGCTGCATATTAATTGCTTACAGAACCGCTACCAATGAACCTATTACTTTAATCATGTAAACCAATGTTTACTTTAGTCCTACATTAGGGGACAGGCCACACATTGACTTACTTTTTAGGGAGACTTTTCATTGTCGCTTTTATCCCTTTAGATTCCTTCCCTGCCCCCCCAGTGCCTTGTCTCTGGCATTGTGTCACTGGCAAAGCTGGTAAAAATGAATCCCAGATGTTAAACTTACTCTGACAAGCTGAAACAGCAACAACAAAAAAAATTACCCTCCCAGTGCTGGGCAGATTGGACCCAATGAGCTCCACCCATAATTTACTATTTTTCAAGGCCAAAATCAAACTCCAGACATGACATTCATCTGACCAAATGTAAATATATACCTCTAAGCTTGTGCCCTCAGGATCTCTTTCATAATCAGTGAAGACTAGGCAAGTTCATCTGATCTGAACCATCAATCTTGGGATGAGTTGAAGTGTACCCAAGAAAGTGTCCTAGAAATGTCTTCTTCATTGGCCCCATAGGAGGTCTGGACAAGCTGAGAATTGGACACCTATACATGAGACATTCATGTTTGGTCAGATACATCTCATTTACAGTGACCTGGGATACCTTAGACTATTCTGTGTTCCACTTAATGATTTTCTCCCTGCCACACTGGGGAATGCCAGACAGCTGTACTCGGTTGTAAAAAACTGACTGCTGCTAAGTCTGTATTGCTGTGTGAAGGTCAGACACCTGGGGCGTAACATCTCCATCTAACTCATGTAAAACTCAGCATGTGTACGTAACTCTATAGCCCAGCAAGCAGTACTGAGGATATTCTCCACTGCATGGAGATATTTCTAATCACCACATAAAGAAACGAGAGAGATTCTGGAATATTTTTAATTTCTGAGTTATGATCATTTGTGGTAAGTTCTCACCTGTCCAACTAATGAAGCGTTTAAAACCGTAAAGCACTGGAAGCAAAATATAACAAGTGTTTCATTTAGAAGCACACACCTAAATATTCTCATTAATTTGAGAACTGAATCTCTCTCCAGCTGTGGAAAATTTTGTTGCCCAGCTTTCTGATCTTCTTTTTTTTTTCCTTTTTTAATTTAGGCTTTTAGGATTTTATTCTTTTGATTTATTTCTTTTTGATGATCATTTCATAATATTGAAGTTACAGTGGCAATATCAGTAAATAGAATACTGGACCAGTCAGTGAATCCACTGAGTATTTCTTATGCTTCTGTGTAAGTTTTTGCTGCTATGAATGCCATTACTCAGAAATTACTACCTCCCTCCACTGTCTTTATTCCTACACCTCACGAAGCAGACCTGCAAAAGATTCAATTCTTCCATCCCATTCCAATGCAGCTGAATTACAGTGCTCATTATCACTAGCAAATTGTAGCAATAATGAAATAAAAAAATAACAAAGCCGTTTGTAAAAATGACACTCCATAAACACTAAAGGATGTTACCCCTGAAACAATGTCATTTAATCAGTATTATTTTTACTAATTCATATAGATGATGCTTATTATACATTCCCTCTTGGACCTCTGTATTGCACAGTGATGGGAAAGCTAGTTTAAAGCACAGAGTGCTACATATACTACATCAGTTCCCAAAGCATAAGAAACAGGACCTCATAAAGCAAATAAAGTCAGGAAACACTACCACTGCAGACCATTCAGTTTTTTAAAGTTAGATTCTTGTCACTACACATGTGAAAGACTTGTGAAAACACAGAGTCTACCTTTATAGGTATATGAACCTTTATAGTTGCTTGAGATTGCAGGAAGCCTGAAACAAGAGCTCCAAGATACATCCTATTTTGTTTTCAAATACTGTTATCTCAGATACCAAGAAGAATACAATAGCCTCGTGAAGCCTGTCCTTCTTCAAAGCGCACACAGATGAAGAGGAATTCAGTCACGAAGAACTCTGCCAGTGCTTTCAAAAGCAAGCGTAGCCTGTGGTCAGAGCAGGGTTTAAAGAGTACAGTTCTTGTCAATTGGGCCCAGGACAGTTGCATTAAAAAAAGGGGCCAATCCCTAATTTCACGTGGGTGGAAAAGATAAGCACATTCTTCGCCCAAAGTATAATGCCAATAATGCCGTTATATACTGGGTGGCAGATAAAAATCCTTCTGCTGTGATGTAGTTGCTTCTGCGGGGCTATAAAAAGATATTTTGGAGCTCAGCACCATTTCCCTGAAGCCTTGCTTGCAGGTCCTTATTGTCCTGCAGAATCCCTTCCTAGACAGCTGCAGCAGCAGACAAAACTGCTTGTTTATTTATCCCTTTGGAGCTCTCTCCCTCACCCTTTGGTAATGCTCCATACCTGGTTTCCAGTAATTGCAAGCTACGGTTAGGAGCAGCAGCTAAACTGGGATTACCCTAGTGCATCACATACTGCTGTGTTTGCCTTGAATTTCTGGCTGCTTCTGGAGCAGAGGTGCTAATTAGACAAATGGGACCTTTGCTGGCTATTTAGGAATCCTTTGCTGGTTTTAAAATAGAAAGATGGGTAAAACTGTACACAGACGTAGCGACAAGGTCTCCACTGCCAGTTAGATGCAACAGGCTTTTTACAATACTATACATTCTTCCCCTTAATTCCACTAGTCAAAATTAATTAATTAATTAATTCTGTCTTAATTAATTAATTAATTCTGTCTTAATTCCATTAGTCAAAATAGTGAGCCTTCATTTGAGAATAGCATTAGTTTTAATCCAAATTATGTCAGCTTTGCTCAGTCAGTGCAACAACTTCACAGGCTGGTGCTGCAAGATACTAGCAGAGTGTTAGAAACTCTGTTAAAATGTAGTTTGCCCAAACAATTAAATGCTAGCTAACCATCAGAATGGCATTTATGTGCTAATAACCATGTTCATATTCCAAATTCCAGTCCCCATGTGTAATCATTCCAACAAAATTGCAACTGATTGCAGCTATACCTAATATGGCATTGAGTTCCAGATTTTGGACCATGGCACTATGCTATGGGCTATTTCTGAATAAAATCTGTCTCATCAGCCAAGTTATAAAACTGACAGAAAGAGTAGTGGCACATTCCACTTCAGTTTATGCAATAACTCTGTTTTTCCCCAATACAATCAACAGTTTCTCAAGTCCTGTGCAAGTATTTTACTAACATTTTTAAAATATCAATATACAATTCATGGGTAACAAATGACCTAGCTGTTAAGGGCTTGGCAAAAGCCAAATTTTTGACTTGGCTCTCCCAGAGCAGACTCTCTTCAATACAAACAAGAAGTAACTGCTGTCTGATTCTTCTACTTACATCTAGTGATGCAGCTACAGGACAACGCACAAAGCCAGATTCTCCTGTCCACTTCTGCTGCTCTACCCTTTTATAGCAACTCACCATATTTTAGAAAGAAGGAAAGAAAAAGGTTCCATGATTAGACCACTATTTCTTTCTACCTGCGAGCATATAAAGGACCTATTGTTAAAGCAATCTTCGATAATTTACATCTACCACTGCATGTGTTGTAGCATTCTTTGATGTTGGGCACATCACTAGCACAAAACCTCATAAGCGACCCCTGATAATTACCTTTTTTTTTTTTTTTATATCTAACCTGCAATGAAAGCTGGCAGGAGCTGAATACACAAAAACTTGTGATTTTACATTCCCAGGGAAAGTATAAATTAACTTTCTGATACTTTATAGTAAATATCTCAAAGCAGTGAACTCATTTGATTTTAATCTCTCTGTACCCAGTTATAATATGTAAAATAGGGTAATACTATCACCTTAGCCACTTCAGCTCTGTGAAAAGTACATGCATTTTTGTGGAAGACACACTGATGAGCACAGAAAAACTCACAAAGAACTACATAAATTTGTTCTCAAAATAAAAAAAAAAAAACATGTTCTCATTAAACAAAGCATGGGTCCACACAGCAAGTGATGAGAAACAGTTGAAATGGAAACAATTAAGTGTCATTAGGAACACTTGAAAGGAATCAATACAAAAAGCATTTATGACTAAGTCTTTTAAAGATCTCATGCCACATGCACCCTTCATTCCACACTTGAGGTTGTAACACCAACACCACAGCAGGCATTTCTCAACCTTAATGCTCTTATAGTAGATTTCTTTAATAAAAATCATGTAACAACTCAATGTGCTGTGGATTCTTTCCACACATGGCCACCTTTTGCAGGAGTGATATATTTGACAAGTGCTCTATGTTTACTGCTCCAAAGTATCTCCCCACAGTATGGTCAGCAATAATAAAGATCATACAGCAGCATGCCTTGTATCAGGCAGCATGGAGTGGCAACTGTTAAAAAAACAAACAAACAAACAAAAAAAACCCAAAAACCCACACGCAACGCACCAACAACAGTGCTTTAATGCAACTGTTTCTAATTCTCAGTAATGGAATTAAGGGATTGTAGGGAAGTGAGGCCATCTATATGGCTCCCCAGTATCTGCTATTCACACACACACATGAAATCAGCAAAATCTTATTTTAAAAAGCTAAAAAGGATGCAGGAGACTGAGTCTATTTCCTAGAGATTGAGCCTTACTTTTAATAAACACCCAGACATAACTAGCATACATGGTCTCCAACAAACTTCCAGATACAATAATCATTTGGGAGAAAAAATATTTTTGTTGCTATTTTGTATCTGTTCTCTTAATTAATTTTGCATGTAATCAGCCCAAGGAGAGGTTTTTTTCTTAAGTTTTTCTAGGGCAATTAAAAGTTTTCAATAAAACCTCCCCTGAAGAAGAAAAATGAAGCAGTCCTCTTGTACCCTTCAGATTCACCTACAGTTCTTTAATTCAGTTTACTTTGAAACAATCAGAACCAGGAGAGTCCTAAAAAAGAGTTTCAAGCAAAGAAAAGCTGTAGATCAGATTTATCAACTGTTGTATTGTTCCAGATCATGTAATTCCCCGTACTTTTTCTTTGTGCACACCTTTCCAGTGCTCAGACTATGTACTGTACCATCTAACCATACACAGCATGCAAGTATTGGTCCAAGACAGCTTTATCCCCTCCCAGTAATGCTAGTGACTGGCTGTGAGGCTCAGGGAAGCCACTTCTGTACAAATTTACTGCCTGTAAGGAAGACAACACTTCTCAGCCTCACACCAAAGGAAAATTCAGAGGAATAAACAGCAGAGATGGATAAAGTGTCCTTAGTGAAAGAAACAGACTGAGTTATCTTCAGATTTCAGATGCAATTCTAAACTCAAACCAGCTTCCTCTGACTGTCTGCTGACGTTGGGGATGAGTCAGATGCAAATTAATCCTGGCTTAAGGACTGGAAAAAAGGCTTCTGTTAACATCCTTCAGCAACAGCCTAATCCAATTTTTAGTTGCACATAGTTGTGGAAAAAGCCTAGAGAAACTGATTTCAACGAAAATTTGTCTTTGGCAAAGAAAAATATAATCCCAGAAGGATAAAACCCATGTGGGTCATTCATTTAAACACTGCAGAAGCAGCAGGAATATCTGCACAGAACTGCCACCTTGCACCTACAGCAACGAGAAAGTTGCAAAGCCCATTGAAAATAAGAGACATTACTCATTTTTTAATGGTCTTTCTAAAGAAGAAGTGGTTACATTTTGCATCAGTGGAGATTCCACCTCAATCCTAACCAGGGAAAAGGAAAGAATAAGTTTCAGTCAGCAGCACAGTCATCCAATAGATCATTATAATGAGCTATCATGCACACAAAAAAACCAGATTTGCCAGAAGTAGCAGGGAAATGACACATCTTTGGTCTACCCTGTCGTATGGCCAACAGCATCCAAGGTCTGTTTATAATGTGCAGTGTGCACATATTTGGGGTTGTACTCTGCGTATCTATCTAGAAATAACACAGCTCTGAAGAAAGAATGAACGAACATGAATATAATCTGTGCCAGTAAACTTTATCTTTAGATGTCTGACTAAAACTGTAAAGATTAAACTAATCCCCAGCTGTGGGATTAGGATAGATCTTCCTCACCTGAAACTTCCAGGGACTACCAGAAAGGAACCAGGACCACCTTTTGCAACATGGCACAACTTACTTAGCAGAATCCTCTGGACAGACCAAATGATCTCCTGCCACTTACGGGACTTCAGTCATTTAAGGTGCCCTTGGTCTCCCCTCTTAATTGTTAGCGGCACACTGAAGTTCAGTTCTCTAATGTTAAACACGGTCAAAACATGGCTAACTGGGTGAAATTTAATGTGAGAATTTGATATCTCAATTCAAATAAATAAGTCTTACGTTGTATTATCTTTTTAGGCCACATGAGTTAATTGGTATCACTTTGATCACTTTGAGCCAAAAACCCAAAATCTCTCCACCACTGCAGTTTCACTATCATTTCAATAAATAGTTTCACAGCATGTTGCATGCATGGGTTTGAAAATAATAATTCTGAAATCACTAAACCTGAAGTAGTAGGTTGGATTCATCTGTTAGGACCTAAGCTCAGTTTGAGCTCTTCAATTTCATTTTTTGTGCTTAAGCAGCCTGCCTCACCAGAGGCACGCTAGGGACTATCCGTTTTCATGACTATACAAGCTGTATACATGCATGCTCGCAAATCCAATAAATTATACAGCCATGTATTTAACAATCTATAATATATTTTCCTGTAAACAGAGGAAGGATTTACTCAAATTAACAAAAGAACTCAGAAAAATAGTCAAGTTCGTCTGCTTACCCCACTTGAACTTCACGATTCGTTCAGAAGCACTGCTCAGATGTAACTTGCCTAACAATATAGTCCACAATTCAAACATAACACAGCTGAAATTTAAATGAAACATGAAGCTTCAGTATCTATGCTGGTTTGCTTAAAAAGCTTCAGATAGGGGGAAAAAATACTCACAAATAAGATTTGTTTCAATCATACACATAAATCACTGAGTACGATACCAACACCAACGATGTTGTCTTTACCAAAGCGATACAAAAGTAAGACTTTGACTTAAAGTCTCCATTGACTCAAAACTGGGTAGTACAAAAGCACTTTTGTCTATACCAGAAAAGGCAAATATGTAAGTCTATTCTATACCAGACTTACCAGCATGGCATTAAATGACATTAAGTCCCCAGAACAGCCTGGACAGGTTTTCAATCACAAAAACACCAGTTAGGATTGAAAGGTGTTTGTTTTCAAAAAACACAAGAACTTGCACATCATCCATCTTGGTTTTATTACTGTACTGTCTCATACTGCTTTTCCTCAGCATTCACAGCACCACCTACTTTTGGTCAGGGATTTTTTTGTCATGGGGTTGTTGCGGGGTTTTTTTGGGGGTGGTGGGGGGGGGGTGTTAAATGGCTATGCCTCCCTCTTCATTTCCATAGAGGGAGCCAGTACCTTCCCTGAAAAAGAGCAGGAACTGAATGCTATCTTGTCTACAATGAGTGCAGATAAAGGAAGAAACAAAACCTTCCTGTTCCTCCCCCTGCTCTGGTTCCCCAGCCTTGGCATATTTTAAGAATCAGGCACCATGTAGTGCTAAGGAACCCACAGTCAATACTAGAGAAAAAGTCTCATTTCCCAATTTGGTTACATCTGTACAGCCCCTGATTTTGTAGGTTCAGAAAAAAACTGGAGCTGAAAGCCAAAAGATGAAGTTCTTTACCTCTGGGATGTTAATAATCTGTTTACATTCAGAAAGCTTGGAGATATTTCTTTGAAAAGCAAATGAAAAAAAGCAAACACAGGATTAAGTTTAAGACCCATGTGGTCTGTCCCAGGCAAAGGCTGTACAATGAAGTCCTTCTCTCAGCTCAGCAGCTTTGAATACTTCAGATGGAATCACACAGCCAATTTAGTCACCTATTTATGCATATGCACCACAGATTTCAGCATTTAATTCTAGATGGTAGAGATCCAAGACTAAAGTAAGCCCTTGCATTTCCTGGATGTGCCAGGGAGAAATGAAAACCTCTTGAGTTGAGCCTTGAAATGGGTCGCCTACTTACTGAGCAAAATATTCTCACAAGTAGGCTATAACACAAAAGATGAACATTATTTCCCAAAATCATTGCCACGACCACAATTAACTTTGCATCGCCTTCACTAAAATCTAGGTTCACAGCCGAGCTGTAGGTGAGATGTTAGTGTGTAGGAGCTTTCAGGGTTAGATCCAAAAAGTAAGCAGACTGAATCCTTTTGTGGGACTGTGGTAGAATTTTACATATCTGGCTTAATAATTAAATAGGATTCAGACAGGATCTTATCTTCAGATATTCTGGTCTCCCTCTTCTCCCTTCAGCACAGCTGAATAGAAATACCCATTGTAATAACTTTTGCCAGAACACGATGGGTTTTTAAAGCAGTCACCATTCTGAAAAGTAGATAATGTCTTGAACCCGTCAAACTATTAATATGTTTCACTGTGCATTACAGACACCTTTGAAATAAAATTCATTACTTCTGTCTGTCACTAATGCAGTACTATCAATGCAGAGAAGCAAGTACTGTCCAAAATTCTCCATTACTCAGTAGTCTTAAGTGCATCATACAACAGCAATAGGTATTGTACAGAATAAGAGTGTATCAAAGACAGGGTGACCACGCACTACCAAACATATATTTTTCAGATGCTTATTTTCACAGGAGAAAGGAGGAGTGGGTGGGTTTGGAGCTACTACACCAAAAAAAGGGTAATGCAGTTGCTGATAACTGCGGGGACAGTCTGTGCTCCTGCAAGCAAATTCTGCAAGAAGAAGAGACCTGAAAACTCAGATCAAAAAAAAAAAAAAAAAAAAGCTGTAATGAATTTCAAGCATCCTTCAGCTGGAAAATCCACTCTTCTCATACATACTATCTCCATGCAAGCGAAAGAGCATTCACCAGTTTTCCTAAGCTCAGCACACATAACAAGAGTACTATGAGCAGCAGGAAAAAAACAAACTATAAAAGTGATTGAGAGATTAGGGTTTCTCCAGATTAATTTTTACATCTTTTACCACAAGAAAAATAATAAAAAGGAGCTTCTTTGAAGACCATATGCAGGAAGGCCAGCTGTGTCAGTCATGCACATCTCTCCACTCTCTAAAAAGAAGAGCTATGATTTCAAACACATTCCTATGTACCGCCAGGTGTGAAAAACCCTATAGCCCAGAGCCACACTGAAAAGGCCATTTCAATTTCATTTATTACTTTCACACATCAGAGCTCCCGGAGAGGCAAACAACACTGAGGAAGAGCTCTGGACTTTACTTAAGTTTTTAAACAGAAATGCTTACTAAAGTCATGCTTATGCAGAACTAAAGGTCGACACTGCCTTTAAATTCAGGGAAGTGGTAGCATTTAAGGAACCAGAGTCATCAGAGGCAAACTTAGGAGCTGTTAGTAATGAGAATAAATCTTGATACCTGGTTATTTAATATACTTTTACATTTCAGTAAGCTTCCTCTCATTTAAGACATGTAGTGGGACCTGTAGTTAGTTACAGCACTCAGTGGGACAGCTGTGGGGTAAAACACCACAGTCAGTGCCGAATTCACCTTGTCCAGGACAGGATCGACCTGTTCGGGCTGCTGTCAGGAAACGGACCTTGCTGGAGTTGGACCTTTCTGGTACCTGAGCTAGTCTAATCCTTGCTTGCACATCCTCATGTTCCACCACATTACAAAGCACACATGTAAGCAAAGACAGCCGGATACCCAGGCAAGCCTGGAGACAGACAAGTTGTGATACAATCTTTTCGCTACTCTCCTTTGATTACCTCATACTTAACAGAAGGCCACTCAGCCCTCTTATCCATCTGACTTGCACCTAAACAGTCCTTCTGCCTGCCCTCCCGGTCCAACTCTTCATTCTTGGAATATCATTACAGAGTCTGTTCTCTTTGTTACAGCTGCATCACATGAAATAATCCTTGAACAAAGCAGACCTACATCTGTTACATCGAGAGCAAAAGTTGGCCCTCCATGATGAAATCCAGTATCTTCTACTACACGTTTAGCCGCAGTTCGCTCTTTATAGAAAAAAAAGTAACATTATAACATAAAAGCAGGAATAAAAATAGTTTCTAAAAAATAAAAGCATTTATAAAAGCATTTATAAACAGAGCAGGAAGTAATATTTCTAGTCATTTGATACCCATTTCTTCAATCTATGGATATCTCCACACGATACATATTAAACAACTTCGTACGAGACATTGCTGGAAAGATCAAAACCACAAAAGAATACACGGTGACTACCTCTAATAATTTAATTTAAGATAAGGCACAACAGGTTCATGTAACAATTTATAGAAGAACAGCGGGGAGTGAAGGACAACAATGTTCCAAAATTAACTCTCATTTTTGCTGTTAGCTATTGCTGCCTTTGATTGCCACAGATCATTAACAAGTTCTTAGAACAAATGAAAAGCAGTCAGAAATGAGAAAAAACAACCCTGGGGTTATACTTGAAATGAGAAAAAGGCACTTATTTTTAACCAGATGGTTGTCCCTCTGAGTTATAAGTTTTTATAATATGAAACCATTACTCCGCATAAGTATTACTACTCTCTTGCTTGCACACGTTTTTAAATGCTAAGAAAACCTAACTACTGCATCACCTGCAGCAGAGACTTTCAGGAAATGTTAAGAATCAGGATACTGGTCCCTCCAGTGTCAACCTGTTTATTGACCAGCAGCACAGAGCTGAAAACCCAATCAGCTGTGCCATGGGCTCACACATACTCAATGAAGTCAAATATTTGTCAAGATAATTTGCCTTGGTTGGGATGAAGAAAAGAAAGGAAAACAGCCAGGATTATGGAAAAAAAAGCAAAAAAGCAAAAAGCCACCATATTGTCCAGAGAAGATGTTAAATTACGGAGCTGTAGCCTAGACAAAATGTCTCATTAAACCCGTCAATGGGTAAGGATTCAGAGCACCCTTTCAAGAGCCTCTGGGTATGACATAAACCTGAAGTAAGAGCAGACTAGCAGATTGAAAAATCCTCGCTGTAGTAACTTCATTCCTTTCTGAACGTGCAGACTCAACCCCTACTCAAGTCAGAGATAACACCATAGATTCCCTCCACCCAACTTTAGGCACTCAAATGGAATACCTATTGAAGTTATTAATGAAAGATAAATGTGCTAGATAAGGCCTTTACAAAGCTATGAAGCACCAATAACCACAGTTAAGAGCTCAGTTGCTGAAGGACCCTTTTAGAGGTCTTCAGAAAAATGATTCTGACCTTTAGCAGGCTGGACCACCCTCCTGAGCAACCATGCTCCCACCTCAAAATCCTTGGGTAAGTGTCTAAAATAAACCCATATGAATCCAGTTCTAAGAACACTGGTTTGAAGCATGAACAAAACTAAAATTCGCGTCCATGCATCTCTCCGAACGCACCTGTTTTTGTTCAGGCTCTCTTTAAAATACTGCCAACCAAATCAGCAATATAAAACCATCAGACAGTTACCCATCCTACTTACACCAGTTCACAGGAAAGCACAGTTAACATCTGTGACTTGATTTCTTTCAAAACAAAGACAGAACATCATCCCTCATCAAAATGCCATATGGTGGTGCCAACCTATGTTTCATGTCTCTGAGAACCGGTTTCTCAGAAACAGGGAAGCACAAATGTTTGGCCTTCTAATTCACAGCAAAGAATTATTTTATGAGACATTTCAGTAAATGAGGGTTGCATTTCAAGTAACATTTCTAAAAAGCACAACAGCAAGTTGCTATGTATTTTTCAGCAATAATTAACTGACCATCAACTTTGCAAATGCCACTTACTTTCTTTCATATGAGAACTGCTTTATCTCTCGTTCCAATATGCAACAGCCTGACAGAACGCAACTGCAAACAGCTTTCCGGACCATTGTCCTTGGACTCAAACACAAGCTGTATTAACATTCTTTTCCCCAGTGTTAAATGTTTTTGATAGCTAAGAGAAAGGCTCCATAGTGTAAGAGCTAGTTGCTAGATGAGGGCATCCCACTGTGGGCTGTATTTGTCACTTCTTTCCTATAATGTGAAAGCATGACACCCATTAGTATAATTGGGATTTACAAGCTTGCACAATGAAGCAAAACTTATAAAAGACCCAAGAGAGTGAACATAAGCTATCATCAACAGGGGTGAATTTGACATGTAATGCCATAATGCCGCTACCAGAGCATTTCTGGCTTTCATGAAAAACAAAATTCTTAGTACTGTTTGGTATTCACATAGTTCATCTGTTTTGTGCTTTTATCTCACAACAGTTTTTAAAAATAAAAGTGAAAAGCCAAAATAAACAAAGTCATCCTAAAAGATGATACAGCCACCATTAATTAAAAAAACAAAACAAAACAAAACCACAACAAAAAAGCCCCAAACATTGAAAGGGAGAAATTGATGGAGTAAAACCTGCAGGGAAACAGGTGTGGACATCTTCATTTCTTTGGTTTTCTTGTTAGCTATTTTAAAGGATCAACCTTATGCAGGTGGCACAGTTTAAATAACTGATTTTCCCTGAACTACACTTGGGAAAGGAAATTTTTAAGAGATTCTATTTCTTTTTAATGCTGCTCAAATTGCAATCAAAAGCTGTAAATCTAAGCCACGGTCCTGCAGCTGTCTGCTAGAACTTGGCTTCTGTCATGTCCAAACTGAGTTCAAACACAATGGCTTATCTGCCCAAAAAGCTGCACACATACTGCTGTGTTATTTTAACTCGTACTGTCCTTGCAACCTCATCCTAATAAACTGTAACTACCATATGTCTGTTTACATTCATGAACAAGTCATGCTACCTGACTCAAAAGCAAGGACTGGGATTTACAAGTTTCCCGTAGAAGTATCCTCAAGCAAAACGAACAGATGCCCAGGCCAGCAGAGAGGAGGAGCTAAAGAATTCAGTGGAGGTAGGCTACCTCCATGTCTACCTTGTCTACATCCTTTCTACCCCTCAGACGGTGATTACAAACCCAGTGAAACACAAATACAATGCACCTATTGGAAATGAAACTACAAATATTACTTCTAGTCTGTTATTAAATGGAGATGATCGAACTGTTGACACATAGAAAATAGCCAGAAAAAAACCTAAAACTAAACCAGAATTGTTTATCAAAATGTTCTTGTTTTGTACATGGGACGACAGTCCTGCAATGTAGTCATACTATTTCTACTTCAAACATAACTATGGAGGATGTTAAAAAGCAACTCCTAAAGCTTGACACTTTTAGGGCCAGCAAGTTTTGATAACTTGTATCCAAGATTTGTAAAAGGGAAGGTCAAGAACTGTGTGGGAACTTCACGGTGTTGTTCAATAGATTTTGGAACAAGAGAAATTTTCCGAAGAACTGACGAAAGTCAGTGCTGGTGTAGTAGCTACTGAGGCCACACAGCACAACACAGAACATCACAATCATGTCAGCTTGACATGATTCAGGGTGGGCAGGCAGGGAAAGAAGGAAGGACAGCTGATGTTAACCAGACTAGTAAAGAATTAACAACAGGAAATATGGCTAAAGCCAACTTTATAAGCAACAGATCCTATCTAATAAGATTACAATTTTTACATTTTCTAATCACATTTCCTAATGAGATTGTAAGTTTGACCAGTAAAAGATACAGTATGCTTATGACACATTTAGGGTTTGTAAGGCATTTATCTTGGCACATTTTGATGAAGAATGATTTCAAAGAAAATCAATGTTATACACATTCCATTGATTCAAAACCTGGCTAACCAGGAGATCTTAAGATAGAATTATAAACAATGAGCCATTATCAAGCAGGTACATTTCTACCAAAACCCTCTGGAGGTATCAACTTGCCCCTCTGTGAGTGAACATTCTTACAAAGATTTGAAAGACAACATGAAAACATTCCTGGTGCCATCTGTAGATAATACACAGATCACGGGAATCAGGAGGACAGGTGACAGACATGCAACCACCAGAGCCATTTGTAATCTGAGCTCCAGGAAACAGCACAAATTTCTTTATGTTCAAACAAAAAGTCACATAACAGAGAAATTAAGCCTCAGGAAACAAGGCTGTAGTCTTCAAAGCAGCAACTCTTGAGACTCTTGGTGTTACCTTAGAGTGGCTGAACACTAGGTCTTAACAGGGAGGCTCTGCCATCTATTGCTGCAGGGGCCTGCTTGCCTCTCTGCCAACTCTGCTTTGCCTGAGGGATACATTTACTCTACTTTCACCAATATCCAGGCTTCTCTCAGCACAGAAATGCTTTGCTAGAAAGCAGGTACCAGGCTAGTATTGCTTTCTTTATTCAGAGCTGCCATACCAAATGACAAGAAAAAGTATACACTTCAAAATTACATGTTGCTACCTACCATGACACGGTAAGCAGTTATGACATTTCATATTTTTCTCCATGGTCTTTTTGTCTTCAGCTGCCTGTACGGTTAGACCTTTACTTATGCAAGCTGTACTTACTACAACCTTGTTATTCTTCCACCTGCCAGTGCTGATTTGTTCACATCAGGTTGCTAGCTTATGTTTCCTCAGAAATGAAGAAAAATAAGTTTTCTCTGTGGCACAGTGACGGCCATTGCTTTACCCTTCTCTCTAATCTTTGTATTTTGGCAAATCCCATGCAGCATTTATCTTTCTTTGGAAAGGCACACACCAGCTCCTAAAAATCAATGATCCAAACTGTTTAAACCTGTCCCCATTATCAGTCCTTCAATTACTATTCAATGATGTGTGTTTCTGAAGTGACACGCACATAGTATTTTTAGGACAAGATATAGTGGGCAGAGTAAGAGGAAGGCACATGTGGCAGCTCAAGAGAATATCCTATGAGTTTCAAATCAGGCTCAAGTCAGTCCAGTCCTAAGGACATGAACTTGCTATTTTTCCCAGTAAGCTCAAAAGCATTACCATGCTTGCAGGAGCAGTTTACGCAAAAACCAAACTGCTTGAAGATTAACTTCTGATTACTTTCCCAGGAGACTCTTCCCAACTGCCTGCTGCCTTTCTTATGGGCTTGATATTTCAATAAATATCAGCTGTGGCCTGCTATAGTTTTGTGTATGCAAAAAGATTCTGTTTTCCACCTTAAACTAAACAATACATATTAGATCTTTAAAAAAAAAACCCAACCACTGTGGATGCGAACTCCATGTTCTGGGTAGGATGTGGTAATTAAAACGGCAAACTGTCTGCTTTGATAACAGGAGTGGGGTGTGTGCTGGTCTTGCATTCTCGTGTCAGACATCCAGTTTCCACAGCCGCATATGCCTCGTGAACCTGAGCAATACAAAGCAGTCTGAACTGCAGCAAGCAGACTGCCAGCACTCACAGGTACCACCTTCACTGATGACCTGCACCCCCCACTACTGCTCACAGCATTGGGATACTATTCCCAAATGTCCTGCTTTCTGCTCCATCCCGTCCCTGGCTTCTCCTGCCTGTCTCTTCTAGTTCCTTACAGAGCTTATCAGACATGCTTCCTGATATCTCTCATGGGTTTGAAAACCTTCCTGTACCTTTACTTCTATCATTAGTAGCTACATAGACAAGTAGGTCACTTCAAATTTTCTACTAAGCTTCAACTCCAGTTTCAAATGGTACTGAACTATATTTAATAGGGCCAACTAGGTATCAACACTACTTCTGCATACCGTTTTTGGCAAGACCACACAAGTAACCCGAGCTACACTGAAAATACAGTAAAACTTTTAGTCAGATTGTAGACTCTGCCCTTGTGTAACAACTGTGGTGTCTAATAATACTACAAAAATGGAAAAATTATTTAGAAGCATTACGTTCTTGCTTCATTATACTGAAGGAAATCTGTATCAACATGCAGCCAAAGATCTAAAGTTGCTCTGAGCATACAAAAACACTCAACATCACACTCTGGTGTTTACCCTTTTCTTGGCTGTGCAACAAGAGCAGAATTTGGCCCTTAGCTGTGGGCTATACACAATGATGATTTTTTACGGCTCAGAAAATGTTTTGCTTATGACAAAAACCCCTGCTCTTCTCATACTCCAAAGCCCCCTGGAGATACTATGCCTAACTGCTGCTGTACTACTGCTTAACTAGCCCTTGTACAGAGTAAATTCATGTGCAAAACCAAACACTTTGTATTTAAACACTGCCTTTAATTTGTATTTCACAACTGGATTGGCCATGCAGCGACTGGGCTGACTGGGCAGAGGAGCCAGCTGGCCAGTTCATGGGAGCCAGGAAATCTGCCAGAGACTGACAAGACGCCACTGGCTTCTGCCCACAGAGGTAGCCAAGAAAACGCAGCAAGGTCCCCAGCAGTGTGGGCACCCGCTACACCTGCTCACCCTGCTGCCCAGCTGTAACTATCACTCCTCCATTCCCGGCCCTGACCTCAGCACCTCTTCTTAGCACTAGTGGGAGCAGTCCTACCCATTTTACAAATTTAAAAAAGTCTGGCGCAGTTAACAAGTCAGAAACAACAGAGTAAGTCATCTGGGACTTCTGTCTCTTTTCCTACTGTAACGGCAGCATGAAACTGCCCCTCTGGGTAAATCTTTGCTCTAATAACACGTAATACAACATGAAGAACTGTATTACAAGTCAGCCATTAAGTTTACGCTGCTGCAGAAGAGAGAGGGAACACATTTCATTCTTTGACATTATAGTAATACAGAAAACCAGAGATGCTTTCTCTCAGCTTCTGTACAAGACAGATCTGGAAGCACTACCAGAGTATTTTCTGCGATGTTGTGCAATACTTACACAGAGCCAAACAATTAGAATTTCTTGTCATCAGCATCAAGTTCACCTCTCTGTTTTTACCACAGTCCTTGGACCACAAATTAGCCTTTCAGAGATAAGAAAAGCAGAGACTACAAAGTAAGCACCATGTCTGCTGACTAAAACCAACGCAAGTGTATACAGCAAAGAATCCAAGCCAGAAAGTAAATAGTTTGCTGCTTCACATACTTGCCCAGTAACTTCTGAAAGTGAAAGGTGACCCCAAAAGCCTTTCCAGCCCTGGCAAACTCCTCAGAAAATAGTTCTCTAAAGAGTTAATCTGGCTCTTATGTTGAAGAATTTAGCATGCAAGTACAGGATGCCCAGGCTTCTCTCTCTGCAACTCCAGTGCACTGCGATCATGTAACAAACCAACGTAAGAGACATCATCTTACTTCAGCAACAGGAAGCAGTGAATTTGAATCCTTCATGAAACCAACACCAAAAAGACACGTGATAGTACTAGAAACTGTAATACTATTAAGCCTTTCGGACAAAGGGTTAGTGAACTTCAGGGGACTCTGGGCAGCACCTATAGTCACTCCCAGGTTAATCCGCTCTTGCTGACAAGCAAGGATATAGCCCTGGGAGACACCAACAAAAGACGGTGGGCAGTAAGTGGAGCCTATCTAATTACAAAAGTCAGAGGCTGTATTTAGAGTAACTCATCCCCCCTGTCACCCCTTCACTCCCTCAATGTATGAGACTTCTGCTCTCAATCAGCCTTCTCCTACAACCAAACATTTCTGATACCACGCGAAAGCACCACAGCACTTTGCTGAAGAGAAAAAAGGATGCCACCGATTGCGAGGAGGTAAGGGGGTGCCCAGCCTACCTCCAAACCCATCATCCTCCTCGGTTTTGGACTGGAGAGGTCATGCAAGCAGCCGGCCCCAGCTGCAAGCAGGGTCAAAGGGAGTAACAAAAGCCAGAGCAAGCAATGAACAGAAGAGGGCTGAGCCGCAGCACACAGATGACAGTGTATGGCAGATGACAGTCACACCTAAAAGCTGATATTATGCTGCAGAATTGCACTCACAAAGTAACACGGTATCAGTATGTCATCCATGACGGGACAAAAGGGGTCTTATGACAAAGTTATGCGAAGACAGAGATGTTAATTTGCTTTAGACATCATATACTCCAAGGTATGGCTAATGCATACAAAATACCGTAGCAAGTACAGTAGGACCAAAGCAACGGGAAAATTTTAAGAGCACCTTTTTCCTGTTTAGTAATTGTAAAAGCAATTATGGTGGACTCATGATCTTTAGTGCATCCTGCCTGAATGATCCAGCAACCTTCACCACTCTGTTCAGACATTGTTCTTTTGAATGAATATTGGCCAAGAAGACGCGATTGTAAGGAGGGAGGAAAAAAACCTTCTGAGGCTTGCTCCATTCAGCATCTCCAGAATGCTGATGCTCACAGACATTGCTTTTATCAGGCTGTGCTTGGCCACGCATGGCAGAACATCCCACACAATCAGTGCGCCCCAAGGTTCACCCTCTACAGCGGACAGGTATGAAATGTATTTGCAGAGGTAGGTTCATCTCAGAACAGGACAAAGAAAGGGTTTATAAAAACGTCCTAAGCCCTGTCTGGAACTCATGCTTGCCTCCTCCCTTTCACTGCATCAGATGCCAAAGCACTTGCTGTTGTGGGCACTGCACCCTTCACATGCCAAGGTACTGAGATGCTCTCTCCTGTTTTTCTGAGCTAGACACTCCGGTAACCTATCCTTAGTTCTCCTGAAGGAAAGAGGTTGGGCAAAAGTCTGATGAGGACAGGATGATATTTGATCAAGTCCAGAGTGCGGAGTCCTCGTGCAAACCCCGTTTTCAGGATCCATTTCATTTTCTCTTGCTGTATACCGGTAGTGACCAGCAGAGAAACACTTAATACTAGGGAACAGAAATGCCCCAGATGGGAAGGCAGACAGGACAGCCTGAAAGAACCCATTTGCAAATATGCTTTTTGCCCAGAACAACATTTTCTGCCACAACCAGCAGGAAAGAAGTTAATGCTATGCCAGACTCCACAGCTGCAATGCTGTGGCATCCACACCCTGCTGCCCGTGACTGAAAGTACCAGAGAATTATGCTACAACACCCCTAAAAAGCAGGGCACATTTCAGGCATTTTGTTGTTCTTTTAAAAGATCTTCAGCAGTTTCTAAAGTTCTGCTACAGTCTCCCTAAATATCTGTGTTCCCAAATAAAGCCACTGGCGAGTGGATGCTCGTGATGCATACCGCCGCAAAGCGCCCCATGACACAAGCCCCACAGGAATATTGCTGTTCTCGCTGTCCTTTAGACATATACACACTGCACTGCCTCAGCTTCTGTATATAACAGAGCCCAGACAAATGAACTTTATGGCTGCCAAGATCTTTTCTCTGCAATCAATCACATGAGCAACAACCTCTCCTTTTCTTTCTTTTTTTTTTTTCTTTTCTTAAAGTTCTGCCTCTCCTTTACTTCTTCTCTCCTTTGTCTCCCTGTTTTACCCACGAGTGTGTTAATTTAGCTCATGTTAGGTGTCTCACTTGGTTCAGAGGTCTTTTGGGTATTTGGGAGGTTATACTTAGGAAAGGTGCTGGTTTTAATTATTTGTATCAATTTCATTATCTGGATTTACACCAAATAGAGACACACTGTGCCCTGGAGAAATCTCTTCACTTCAGCCTTTATATCCTTAAAAGAAAGATAAAGGTGAAGTGAACGAAGGCCACTTGTGAAGGAGGTAAGATGTTTATCAATCAGATTTCAGAGTAGTACTAAAAGGGAACTGATTGGAATCCTACCCTCAGATAGGTCCAAGTATGCCGGAATCATCTCCCACAGTTACCTAATCTCTTGTGCTCCAATTCCAAAGCTTGTTTACTTTTTGTCAGTTTTCCAGGTCTTCCCAGGAATGTTAGCCTGCTTGTTCCAAGAAGAGTCTGTGAATCCTCACGAACCACGCTGGTCTGAGCACTCAAAACAGCACTCAGGCAGCTAGAAACAAGACTTGAAGGGAAACCCTGAATCAACAAATCCAGTTACCAGTTCTCCATCACATAAACTAAGTCTCACGTAACAACAGCAGGACTGGCTCAGATGAACATCTCTCTCCCCCATCCTGTTTCCTAGAACTGCCAAATGCAGACACTTGGAGAACAGTAAAACAGCACATGGTACTTCCCACTAGTTTTTTCTCTGCCTTTTTTAAACTGAGTGATAAGAAATGTCCGCTCTATTCTAAGTGAATCCTTAGCCATGTTTTCCCATATTTTTCTAATATCTGCTCAATCCTACGATTTTTCTTTTTTTTCCCAAGGTAATATTCTGCCAGTAGTAAATTATAAAAAAACCAAACTATAAAGCAAGTATATTCAAGTCTTGGTCTTACATTTCCAACAGATGAACTTTGAAAAGCAGAAACTCTTATTATCTGCTAAATTTATGACTTCTCACTCCAGACTACAACACTGAAATTCCCCCCCCCAACTTCAAGTCTAACATAACCTATTTTAGTGATACAACATCCCACTTCTTTTCAGCATTGCATCTTAAGCAAAGTTCAACTCACACATTCCTTATTCTTGTCCCATGAGTATCAACGAAAATTTTGAATAAAAGCAGACCCAAAACAGACTTAAGGGACTATGTGAACAGTCTTACTTCTCCCAATAATTTCCCCTCACTTGATATTCTCTAGATTTATAAGGCCATGCAATTTAGTAGACTTACTTAAAATCTTTGCTGTGGTATTTGCAGTTTTATTGGCTTCTTTCTCCAGTACTCCAGAATAGAAGTTACTGTCTTGACCTGTGGTACATCTGTCTCACCACACTGCCGCTAGCCCTGCAAGCAGGTTTTATGCACACCAGAAGGTTTCTGCTATCTGTTCTATGCTGGGATCTGTTACATACCCTGCCGCAGTCAGAAAATCTCTGCAATCACCAGTTACTATCCCCTTGTCGTAGGGGTTACATTCAGGTTCTTCTTTACCACTGCCAAATTAGACAAATTGGTCAACTATTCTGCAGTCAGATACTACATCCAGGGGAGCAATGAGCAGCTCAGGTAAACTGAGTCAGCCAAGCTCAGCTCCCTTTCTAGTCAATGGATAGGAATCATTGCAGTGCCTAAAGCAGAACTGAGCATGGCTCATGTCTTGACACCAGGCAGGGGAAAGCCAAGTACCACTGACCTGCACTTAGATCCTGTAACCCCAAGCAACACAGTACTCTGAAATGCAGAGCTATCATTACACTTGATCTATGCCAAATAGTGGAGAGTAAAACCTACACAAAGATGCATACATACTCATCTCACCACATATATATCATTAGCCTGCTTAGCTGAATGCAGTTGGGTGGGTAGAAAGGATGAAAGGCAGTTTCCAAGTGCCTAACATGATTCACAGAATCATCGAATTGTTTAGGTTGGAAAAGACCTTTAAGATCATCAAGTCCAACCACTAGCCTAGCACTGCCAAGTCCACCACTAAACCATGTCCTCAAACACCACGTCTACCTGTCTTTTAAATACCTCCAGGGATGGAGACTCAACCACTTCCCTGGGCAACCTGGTCCAATGCCTGACTACCCTTTCTGTGAAGGCATTTCTCCTAATACCCAACCTAAACCTCCCCTGGCCCAACTTAAGGCCATTTCTTCTTGTCCTATCGCTTGTTACTTGGAAGAAGAGACTGACCCCCACCTCACTACAACCTCCTGTCAGGTCGTTGGAGAGAGCAATAAGGTCTCACCTCAGCCTCCTCTTCTCTAGACTAAACAACCCCAGCTCCCTCAGCCGCTCCTCACCAGACTTGTGCTCCAGACCCTTCACCAGCTTCATTGCCCTTTTCTGGACACGCTCCAGCACCTCAATGCCCTTCTTGTAGTGAGGGGCCCAAAACTGAACACAGCATTCGAGGTGCAGCCTCACCAGTGCCGAGCACAGGGGCACTCTCACCTCCCTGGTCCTGCTGGCCATGCTATTCCTGATACAAGCCAGGATGCCATTGGCCCTCTTGGCCACCTGAACACACTGCTGGCTCATGTTCAGGTGGCTGTCAACCAGCATCCCCAGGTCCTTTTCCGCCAGGCAGCTCTCCAGCCACTCCTCCCCAAGTCTGTAGCGTTGCATGGGGTTGTTGTGACCCAAGTGCAGGACCCACCACTTGGCCTTGTTGAACTTCACACAGTTGGCCCCGACCCATCGATCCAGCCTGTCCAGGTCCCTCTGTAGGGCCTTCCTACCCTCCAGCAGATCGACACTTTCACCCAACTCGGTGTCACCTGCAAGCTTACTGAGGGTGCATTTAATCCCCTCATCCAGATCATCGATAAAGATATTGAACAGCACCGGCCCCAATACTGAGCCCTGGGGAACACCAGTAACTCTCCTCTCAGTCAGTGACACAGTGGTGCTTCACAGACTGTAGGCATACCATGTGAGTACATAAATTAGAGCCCCGATGTAATTCTACAGTGGACAAATGACAGTAATGAGTACTACTGAATTCTCTGTGGCACTGATACCAATCTAACACAGATAAACAGCTCAATCTACTGTCATGGTCAGGTTAAACACCTGAAGAGACATTGTCTTGTAAGCAGGTTAAAAAAATTAAGAAAAAAACAAAAGAGAGGCCCCTATGCTCTAGTTTGGCTTTGGGATGTGGGTTTTTTTTGTTTGTTTGGGGAGGTTTTCTGTTTTGGCTTTGTTTTGTTTTTAAATTAGATCAGTCTGATCTCCTGACTTGAACAGAAATGGGACCCAAATGACTTGCTCAGTCACAAAAATAGCCTGTATGAAGGCTAAGAGTCAGGAATGCCAATGGCAGACTGACAATTCACAAATTCCTACACTTCACAGAAATGCATCTACTTTGAGAGTCTGAGCTACTAGGCCTCATGTGTTTTTCTAATTTGGACTTATAACTCCCCCAAGATTTACCCATTTACGGGCTTTGTACATCACTGCATCTCAGTGTTCTGCATCTTGAGTCTTCACACGGTAGTGTCTGGGTGAAGAATGACTTCCCACACAAGTGTTAGATGGTTCTTCATAGTTCAAAGAACAGAAATTCTTAGCAATGGGGAAACACGGAACACTTGTCAAAGGATGAAAAACGCAACTCAGTTTGGCTAGCTTCAGTCTCCATAAAGAAGCTCAACATAAACAAACTTGGCCATTTTATATTTTAAAATATCTAATTGTCATTCAAGGTCTTTACAGAACACATTTCTTCATACGTGTTATGATAATCAACTTAACTAAAAAAAGTACCATATAAAGCAGCATTCATAGCTATAACATGAGGAGGCTATGCCAAAAGTTGCTCTGCTACCTTGCTGGAAAAAGATATGTCCTAATTACAAAAAAATGGCCAAAAAGATAACACAACTGGCTTGGAGATCATATTCCTTTCTAACGACCAGCAAAGCAGTTCAGAGCACTGCTGCAAAACAAATTTGATGGCCTAAAACCTCACCTGGGTAAACCAGTGTAGCTGATGATTTGGCATTACATATTTAGTCTCTCTTTCAACACACAGTTACTTCTTTTCCTGCAAGACAGTGATTATTACTGCAAGCAGGGGCTTTGCGGTTAGTCGTAGCTAATTTACGCTCTCCAGTTTCATTCCCTCCTTAGATCTGGGTTGCCTCCCGCTGGAACAGTAATGGTCATTTAGCTTTATAATGCTCCTTGGCATCTCTCTCCTGAATTGCTACTACTCTCAGTTGAACTCTTCTCCAAAGCCAAGTGAAATCCATTTCCTCATTCTAAAGAGAACACTTAATTGGATAAACAAGTGACATTTTGTCCCTGTAGCTTAGCTAGCAATAAAATAAGAAACACGCATTTCTCTGGGTAATGAGAAACCAGTACTAGTCTAATTTATCGCTTTTTTCTGGCTGTTGGGACTGACGTCTTACTGTGAAGAAGTACCAGTAGCTTCCTCTATGCATTTTGATGCAAAAAAGGTTAAATTCACCAGCCATTTTTTGACAAGCATCTGCTACCAGGCTGTAATTTAACTAGATTCTATAAAGATACATTAAAAGCTGGCAGCAAGTACTGAGCCACTCTGAACTGACATGATGTAAAAATGTGTCGAGGGAAGAAATACCATTTCTCCCTTTGGTTATGAGTTATGAGGAAAAAGACAACAGCTGTTGTAAAACATAGGCAACGCAGTTCAAATGCTTTAGTGTCAACTAGAGACATGGCCAAGACTGTTTAATGCAGATTAAGATCTAACAAGGCCCTTTGAGGACAAAGAGCAACAAAGGACATCCAGATTTCATATGGAAAACAAAGCCAGAAAGAACTTGTTTTTAAAAGAAATCCTTGAACCTCATGGCACCAATAGCAGCCAATTCTTGTTTTATATACCATGCACAACACAACTTTCAAGAGAAGGGCATCTATATTAACAACTAGATATACCAAAAATACTCGGGGTTGGGGAAAACCTGTTATACACCCGATGCCATAAGAACACAAGAATGGCCAGACTGGATTAAAATAAAGATCCCTTCAGCCCAGCAGCCCTCCTCTGGCAGCAAACAAGAGCAGGTTCTTACAGAAAGGCTGCAGGAACAATGCAAGGAGGAAAGGCCACAATCCCTGACCTCCAGATGTTCTGGCAATCTTCCAGTTAGGAACTTCTCAAGTCAAAGGCTGCTTTCTCATCACTTTGCTGGAGCTCTCCTCCATCAGTTGCTCATCTGATCCATTTACTATTCTGCCATCCAACAGATCTCATTGCCTGCACATTTACCCACCTTCCAAGGTCAATTTAAATGACATACTATGTCTCACAGTTAGTAATTCAGCATTTTTATATTAACTGCTCTTGAATAGCACCTAGTCTTAGTGATTTGTTGTTTTTTCATTAAATAACGTAGCTTCTCCGCTACAGCCTTGTCTACTTCAGCTGCTTCTTTTATTCTCAGTCACATACTTGTTAACAGAATCTCAGGAAGGCTTCCTGATGCTTAAGTGTTTGAAAACATTCCCAATTTTGCACCTTTAACAAGCTTTTCTTCAAGACATTTTTTGCTTATGAACCAAAATTTTCAGTTATTTTACCAGCTTGTACGTTAATTTTCATTTTTTCCCCCACCAAATATAATTACTGCATTCGCCAGAACTAAATTTTGTGTTTCCTTTTACTTCTTACTATTTATTCACACCAGCTTTTCGTGTTTTTTTTTTTAAAAGAATAAAGACAATAATAATGAATTATCCCTTGTCTTTACCTTCCAAGAAGATATCGTTAAACAAGTCCCATACAATGTAAGCATTTTATCCCTCCAGCTATTTCTTTTTAAGCCTTCATCATTTTTAAGCAGTTTCCTTTTTAGAAGTTAAACACACCCATAGCAGATTCACACTAGATCTACAGGATAAGAAATCAGAGCTGCAACTCCGCCACAAGTCAATAGTTACAAATTATTGCTTGTAATTATAACAGATCTTAGAGTCCTAGTCTTAGATCCAGTACCTTATTATATTCAGCACAGCGCTAACACAACATAAAGATATTTTTCACCCTAGCAGGACCCCTGACAGTCCCAGTGTGAAAAAGAAGTGATAATAAAGAGTGAGAAACACAACATTGTTTCCTTTTTTTTTTTTTTAAAATAATAAAATACAATGCATCATTAAGACAAGCACAGTTTCCTCTTCCTATTTGTTTTGCACACCTTAACACAGCAGAAAGACTAGGGAGGGCAAATACTATGTGTTTAATACCTGTTTGTAGAAACATTTAAATACATAAATAATCTTGTCAGAATATGACCACAGATGAAAGAAGTGACTATTACTGACAGCTATCGTAATAATAGCCAAGTTGGCTAAAGGAACTTAGCTAGAGGAAAATGCAAATGAAATACAGCAATCACAAGGGTAGTTATACTTTGGCAGCTGGTATATTATGCCATGCTGCATAGCACGCAAGGAGAAAAAAAATAACAACACATCAGCGATGCTGCGAGGAGCAGTTTTGTTCCATTCACATTTCCCTGCTCCATTTAAGATGCTTAAGAACACAGCCATTGATTAAGAAGTGAGGCTACTACGCCAATTTTAATTGCCAAGGTAAAACCGGGACTACATAGCAGACATCCACTCCAGGCATCTGTGGGCAGGATTCACTATGATTATTCATGAATCGCACTTGGAAGTCTTTTCTTCCAAGACATTAAATTTTACCTTTCCTGAAGAAACAGCAGATTGGAAACCTACACACTCACCCCAAAGAGATCTCCAGGTGCTTTTTGCCTCCCGTGCCCTCTGTGAGGCAGGCTGCTGGGGTCCACTGGTTTTATTCTATATACTACTTTGCATTATACCACCACTCTAGCTAGTCTGTCAGCCATCTGCCAGCATACTGCACTCTGTCAGGAGTGCTTCTTTATATGGCAACTCTGCTAAAGAAAAGGTATATTAAAAAATCCATCTTACGAAAAAAAGACTTTCCCACCCACACAAGATGCAAGACTCAGCCCTATTTGTACTGAATAATATTTTTTTCTTAGTTTCATACTGATAACACCTGAACTGTCAATCTCCAATGCAGTCCAGAGCACGGGGCACCCATTACATTACCTCCAGATGGAGACCGAAGGAACAGCCCCATGTTTTGGCCTCCTCTTTTCTGGCTGAAGCACATTCTGAACATGCCATGTCTCCTGGCATGCAGGGCCAGCCATAGTGGCCCCTTCACACTGCCTAAGCTCACCTGCCTGCTGTCTGATGCTTACCATGCCTGGGAAGCAGCAGCACCACCACCGAGATACCAGTGTGAGGGCGAGGGAGCATTACGGTTCCTTGCTACTCCACACGGCTGCCCAAACAGATCCAGACACTTAACTGGTCCCATGCAGCCCTCTCATACATCAGTACACTGCAAGAATGAGACGTGTGAAGTCTGCAGGTGCTTGCTCAACACTCTGGCCTTCATACAAATTTCTCACCTGCTCTTTCCAGCCCCCAACTTACTATTATTCCAAAACTTACCATATTCATTCAGTAGCATATTCATACCCTGAGCAGGAAGGACTCCATGCCATGAAACGATACACAAAGGAGCACTGAAGGACAGTCACAGTTTATATTCATCAAGTACTCTTATTCAAGCTCGCTCTTCATTTAACTGCCTGCAAGCAGGCAGAGTTGCGAGGGGTCAGAGCAGTTGGAGTACTGAGATTACTGTAGAGTCAACAGCACCAAACTGAATTTTAACCTAAATGCACTCAAGTCTGCAACTTCCCCATATGTGATTGTTATTTACATCTCAAGCCACGGCCCCTCAAAGTCCCTGACAGTACTGACAGCACAATGAAAATGCTGCCTTTCTAAACCAGTTACTAGATTGTCTGGGGCAAGCCATGGTATACTTCACCTAGAAAGACTGACAATTTCTGGCTTATCAAAACACATTATTACCAGAGAGTAACAGTTCTACAAAGAACTTCAGACACAATTTTCTTTCACTTAAAGGACCGGAGGGGGGAAAAAAAAAAATTAGCAGAAATTTAGGAAATTACCTGCCAGGCTTGTTTGTATCCAATTTAAGATGATGTTCCTGACTATAAACATTCGCAGATAACAATATTCCTCTGCCAATCTTGCAAGTACAAACTGGATCCATTGTAGAATGCAAAAATGATTTGCAATTAATAGATTGCCACCACTGTGCAAATCATAAACAATAACTACGCAACATTCAAAACATCAAAGACACTACAAGTATTTGCATGGGTGCACTACAATATCATGTCTGTCATTCAACACTGATGGAAATACAGCCCAAAAGAAAACGCTACTAGTTCAGCTGCCCCTGTGCCCACCCCCAAAGTAACAGGCATCTAATCAGGGTCTAATTAAACAAAATTTTTGAGATGGGAACAATTGTTTGGGATTTGTTGTTAAACTACCAGGCACTCAGAAATACAAAGCTGAGGATTTTTTTCTGTCAATTCCCATCCCCCCCTTAAAAAAAACCTGCAGATTGAGATCAACTAAAACAATGTAATGAACAAACTGGGAGAATTTTTTCCCAATAATTTCCATAATTTCAAAACAAACTCTTTGCTAGCTTTCATTTTATCCAAAATTACATGTTGAGAGGCAAAATCCTAAACAAAAATTTAGTTTTGGATCCACCTAAAGTTCCAGCTGAAGTTATACTTATGTGGGCATGTCAGGAAAAGGGGGGTGGGATAAATGTTTTATTCAAACTCTGCAAATTAAATGTGGCTCATTTGAAGTTACTAAAAGTAATTATTCATAGTATACTTTTTGGCAAAGACATTTTTGTCAAGTGGTACACACAAACTGAAGTGTAATGGACTTCAGTAAAGGTGAAATACTATCTACAATGTCATTCCAGCTTCATAAGTATCCACCAAGGAGATTTATAGTAATACAAATTATTCATATATCTTTTGCTAACACAGGAAGCATATTAATTCTTAACAGAGTAGTTTCTGCAAAAAGAAAATAAATTACTTCACAATTGTTTTTTGCCAAAAAACAAATATGCTTTACCCCCCAATACCTAATCCACTATTTGCTTGATCTGATCTAGTCATGAAGACAGGGGACTTGACTAGATCTTGATTTACCTATTTAATAAATTCAAACTTGGAGAAAATTTGGGGGAAGAGAAAATGAAGATAAAAACCACAAGCACCAAAAATGAAGAAAAACATTTGCTTAAACTATTAAGTTCCATTAAGCTCCAGAGCTATGGCCATGTTAACAATGTCGCAAAAGAACATAAAGAATTTTTTCTTCATGGCAACTTTCCTTGTGTTTACATTTTGGATTAAAAATTAGTTTAGAGTCTGTTACACAGGATATAACACAGCTATAAGAAGGTATTCAGGAAAGTAAGGGCAAAGGATGACCAATAAAGTTCAGAAAGCTCTCCACAGCCCGAGCAGCTGGACAAGAAGAAGGAAGATGTAATTCACCGTAGATTAAAGAAAATTGATAAAGCATGGCATGGTGAGGGGGAAAAGGCCGCAGAGATATAATCCCAACCTTTGTGTGTTAAAATGATGGGCTCTGACCTACCTGCTACTGTGCAGAAATAGGAACGTGAGCTGCTATTCTCATGGAAAAAAAATTTGGAACTATATAAGAAGCCCATCTCAACAGCTGTCCAACAAGGCTGTGTCAAGTGTTCAGAATTACCAAGAAACACAAAAATAATGAAGAATACACTATGTCACTGAGCAAATAATCTCAAACACTGTGCTCAGTGTTTGACTGTTCATTGTCTCCTCCAAGACAATAGCTTCAGGAAGCAGCAAATGAAGCTGATAAATAGCTAGTGAAAAGCAAAAGAAAATACATCTAAATCAATTTTTAGGTATTATAATTCGTAGTAAAGATTCATGTTTCTAGCACCAAGTGACTCAGTGGAAACCAAGAAAGTATGTGAAAGACTAATCCATCAATAGATTCTCAACAAAGAAAACATACCTGTATCAAGAAATTTGATCTGAGTTGAAAACAGAAGCAAGGATGAACAAAGGGAAGATGTCCTACTGCCCTGTTCTTACTCTTCCCTAGATATTTACTTAGTCACTGTTGGCCAGAGGGTGCTGGATAAAACAAATATTTACCCTATCCACAGTCTCCATTCTTACAATTTTGACCAGATTTGGTCCATGACAGTTCCAGATAAGGAAATGGACAGAGTTAACATTGCATCCAAATAAAGAGATATTCAAGTTTGGACTGAGCATTTAGAATCATCTTTGTTGTAAAAATATACATTTAAAAATGGAAAAGGAGTACAATTTGAATAAAAGAAAACTTCAAATCAAAAACAGTTCTGCATGAGCCTTTAGTGTGAGTTACAACTACAGTGGATTTAGATATAGTCTTGGGATGTCCATGCATCAACAAGCCTAAGCAGGTTATTAGGGACTTGCTGTTTGCCGTGAGAATTGGAACGCACGATGGATGTGTTTAAGCATAGGCAATGTTTAGCCAGGACAACCAGCTTTTTTTATTACTACTTATTTACTTCTTTATTTTTAAAGCTCGCAATTTCATATGACTCTTTCTCCAGAGCACACCCTGGAGCCAGTGTGTATATAAAGTGCATAAATATCCCAGCCTAAATTACTAAATACTTAAATTCTGCTGCAGTTTACAAATGGGTTGGGAAAGTCCATTGTTAAGCATGAGTTTCTGGAAAAACCCAATATATTTGGCCATGGCTTGGTAATACCCAATACATACAACAGCACAGAAGCCTCCTCAGCACACAGCGTGGATCTTAAACCAAGAGCTTTAGCTGCAGTGTAACTGTCCTGCAATGACAGAGCTACATATACGTATATGGATTTGCATGTGTGTGTGTGTGTGTGTGTGTCTCGTACACCTGTATATATAACCGTGCCCTGATGCTGACGCTGCTCAGGGACTGCAGCTGCTCCTCTCTGACAGACAAAGAGCATTGAAGAGGCAGGACCTGATCTTCAGGCCGCTAGTTTTCAGCTGGTGCCAGAAGCCAGGCTCACACAGCTGCTGTAGAAGTACCACTAGCCCATCTATCCTCTAAGTGCAAGCAGTAGACACAGACTATTTGGGTCTGTTGTTTACACCACCATTGCTGTTCACCACCTAACATCCTGCCAATGTTAGTCTGCTCAGAAGAGGAGCAAGGCAGGCTTTTCTCGGTAAATTTTCTCTTTTTTTTTTTGAACAGCTAGAAAATAAGGCATGCAATTGGCAAGATTTGTCCCTATTAACGTCACGTTATATGCATCACTGACCGGGTATGCAGGAAAGCTTCAGTTCTTCCCCTCTCTTCTGCTAATCATTAATGATTACATACAAAGCATGTGCGGTGATGGGCAGCAGGTACAGCATGTTGTTAATATGGCAACCAGTGCAAACAATTCTGTTTACTTCCAAGCTGGACCCTTCCTTTCAGCGTCATGAAAATGGATTAAAGAGAAGAAAAAAAAAAAGTTCTGTGAACAGCAGAACTATCAAAACCTCGTTTCCCCACAGATTTGCTTCTCATATGTGCTCCATTTCCTCACTTAAAGTAATTTTCTCCAATCTCTCCTGAATCGTCCAGCACTCCTCACTATCAGCTGGACCAGGGGTAGCACTGCACCCTGCTCAGTAACAACTTACAGTTCTGCTGAGCTACCAGTCAGCCTGCATGTGTTCATCCATCATTTCACTGATCAAAAGTTCCCACCTTTACCTGCAAAATTCGTAAGAACTTAATGGCTTTAATACCTCCATTCCTCTTTCAGATTGGGCTGAATTTGGCCAACAACGTCCAAAGATACTACAAGAAACAGACCATCTTCCAAACCTCATGTTATTAAGAATCAAGGCAAAATAGATGCTATGTATATTTTTTACTTCTAGGTCTAACTTTTAGACTGAAGTCACAATCCCACAGTTTTCCCTCAGCAAACAAGACACCTTTTATAGAAACACCACACTCATGAAATCATGAATTAAGACTTTCAGAAAAAAAAAGAAAAAAAAAAAGCAAACTACACACACATACTTAGAAGATTCATTAAAAAGATTAATGGAAACTGGAAATAACCACTGACAGTTCTGTATACTAACAATATTCCTAAATAATTAGCAAATAGTTAGATACAGATTTAAACCAGAGAATAAATCTTAAAACTATATAAAAAAGAAGAGTCTATCTTTCATATTCTCAAAAAAGAGTTATCTTAAAGGAGCCAGACATTCTAATCCTGGGTAGCCCTTTCAAAACAGTTCATACTGACTAATCCTTATTTTAACCCACCCCATCAATGGCCATTCCACTGAAATGTAACAACCATGTTATAAAAACTCCAGCCATACCCAGCTTCTGGGGTAACAGCTTCATATTGGTTAAAGGTGACAAGGCCAAGACCAGGAGCCACAGACACAGCCAGATTCTCATGTATTGAGATCACTGATGAGATTCGTTTGACCTGTCAATTAGAGTATTTTTGCAGACAAAAGGCTGGGGGAAGGGAGCTGGCAGATGGATAGCTGAAGTTCAAACACAAAGAAAAGGGATGGATGTTGAAGTAGTGCAGCAAATACTCAAAGTTTGAATGATCAATCTGCTGGGAAAAAAAAAAAACCACAAACAACAAAACAAACAAAAAACCACCACCACACACCCTATCTTGGGATCACCTTAAAAAAAAAAAAAAACAAAACCAAAACCACACAGCCACAACACTAGTCAAGCAAGGAGACTATCCAGATATTTATTATTACATGGAGAAAACTGGCAAACCAAGCATGACATAGAACAGATGCACAGGGAACACTGTATTTACTTTCAGTGTAAATTTTTCTACTTACAGCATTTTCTGTACTACTGCCTAAGAGAAGAAACGTACAGCAGATACACAACAGAGTTACTTAGGAGGTCCTTCCTTCTTTACATGAGCCAAAACAAGCCAAATCACAACATTTAGACTTTGGAAGCTCCATTATATCCAACCATGGAGCAATTCCTGTCCCCAAGGAAAAGGCTGGCAGCTTGCTTTCATGCCTGGCATTCTCCAAACACCTTATTCCTACCTTTTGGTTCCATCAGATTATCACTAGCTGGACAAACCAAAAGAGGCTGCTGTGAAGATGTCACTGATATCTAAATAAGAAGACATGGCTGGCAGATAGGGCCATCTACCATACTTCCAACCACAAGCAGGACCCACCAAGTACTATACAGCAGGGGAACAGCAAACAAAGAAGTGAAAGACTCAGAATCTTAAGAAGAGATGAGTGAAGGGGAAGAGACCCCTGAAGAAGAACTTGTGGTTTTGTCTCCCAGTATCCTTGTTCCCAGAATGGAATTCATTTCTTTGAGGTAGCACTACAGGAACACATGCCAATTCATCTCTTAAAATAACAGCCACCAAAACAGCATGTGTGTCCAAATGTGTTCTGGGGCTGTACAATTCCACATCAGGGATCACTGCTGAATCCAGTTTCAGGTGGTCACAAATGCAACTGAAGAAGAGGTTACATCTCCCCTTTCCTTAAGTGCATTTCTGCACTGCCACATGCTTAGCCACTTAGAGTAATTGAAAACCGCTTCCATTTGAAGAGAAGCAATTTTGTTGGTCACAGGTATACCACAAGGGAATAAAAAGACATGGTCATTTTTCTGGGCTATAGGAATGAATTGTGTAGAACAGCAGCTTTGCAGAGCTCTGGTAACTACTTTTAACAACAGATTAACAAACCAATTGTTAATAACCAACCAACCTCACAAACTGAGAGATAGAGAAGCAGAGAAAAATCCCTATAATAAGCTTAGCAATGCATTTTATTCTTCCATTACTTTAGAACAAAATATTACAAAACTATTTTAAAGTAAAAGATTCTTTTATCCCTAAACCTCATCTAAGGAAAACACAGAGTAGTCGGACATCCTGATGCAGGCTTTCCATATCCATAGGAGAGGAAAGTCTAAACAGTAGTATTAGACCACTTTCCCAAGGAAAACTACCACTGAAGTACTGTTACAGTACCTGCATAGAACTGTTCAACCTGGGACAGGTCATAAGATCTGACACGTGGGTCAGCATGAAAAAGGCATCTCACACTAACTACAAAAGCTTCTTGGCATGTAGCAGGAGAACAGAGATCATGCTGAATTCCCCCAAACTGAAGCAAGTCTGCAACAGATGAAATGCCATTGGTGGATTTAATGTGACATTGAGTGGACCAGAACACAGGTGACACTGCATAAGTATCAGAGCTCATTCTTAGGCTTGATATAACGGTGATATCCTGTACTAAAGAGAACAGTTACATTCAAGCAGAATTCAGCCACTATTCTGCTTTTCATTGACATGCTTGCCACATGTGTCAGGGCAGACACAGATCTGCCCAGCGAGGTCCCACTTGGAGCATCTCCCACCAGCTGCCATATAAAGAGGAACGGTCATACAGCCACCAATTAAACATTCACAGAGGGCTGCCCTGACTGTGGCTGGGCATAGAGGGAAGAACTGAGGTGAAGGAAACCTTTCAAAAATCCTGGGCACAGGCGGCAGACTTTACCCAGTTTTCTACAGATCGCCAGGGTATAGAGCAGCCACCAGGTTTGGTATGTATGCCTGTCACTGCTAAGAAACAGCAGTGTTCTGCAGTAGCTGGATTTTGGGAGGGGGAATAAGTAAACAAACAGTGCTTCATGACTTTGTACTGCATTGCTGTTGCCTGGGCAGCAGCCAACAACAGCACTTCTTGGAAATGCTGATGCCCATCAGGACAGAGACAACTCTCTGACCAGCTGGAGACGGCCAAAGCATGATCTGTCTACAGTGCTACGCAAGGCCCAGTATGGCCAGAGACTTACCAGGTACATGTGTAAAGATCGTTCTCAATTTCCATACTGATGTTTTTCCACCCTTCTGCCATTTCCCTGCTGATGCTGGTATAGCCTTTGAAGATAAAAGTATTACCAGCAGCAACTGTCCATTGACAGCTCTACACTGTAAACAAGTGTCAAGGAAACAAAGCCTTAATGATGCTCTGTCATCTAAAAATACTATAAACAATGTCTGTGTTACTGATGAATAAAAGAGGGCCTTGTTCCTAATAAAGAGCATAGACTATCAGAGAAAAAATCACTTCCCAGCTCTATAGGACTTAGTGCATAAACCTAGGGTATTCATTCAACTTCACTGAGCTTTGCTCCCTCCCAGCTCTACTGAGGGGACAAGCCGACACTACTGCTGCGACACAAGGCATCTCAGGACTAGCACAACTGAGAATTAAGGCATTAGTATTTGGAAAAGTTCATTATAATCTTCTGCAGAAAAGCACTATGGAAACATAAAGCATCATTAGAAGTGTGCCCCAAATAGCCTGCCAGGATAAATTCAAATATTATTTCCACAGAGAGAGACAAAACCAAAACTATTTTCTCCCTTTCCTTCCTCTTAGAAACTTTCCTGTACCTAAGAGATGTCATGTCTTCTCTCTTCCCAAGTGTCACAGATTGATCCGTTTCTGGTGTTCTTGTACTGACTTCTTCTCTGGCATTTCCTCCTCCAACTGTGACCCGAAATAAACAGCAAGGTCTGCCCCACTCTACCCATGTTAACACAGTCTCATGCATTATTCTACAAGATCCAGAAGTGCAAAAGACTTAACCAGACAACTGACCCAGAGAAGAAAAAACAGAGCTTACAGCATCATGTTCTTCACCCTGTTAAGAAGGTCATGACCCGTTTAGCATGAAAGGGAAACAAGAATATCACAAGGTGTGAGAAAAAAAAATGGATTTGCAAATTACAAGTTAGTTCCTCCAGATCTCTGCTAGTTTGTCCTTTTTATCCTCTTTGTCCAATTCTGCCCAAATCCCTTTATGAACCTATCCATTTGTTTCCAAATATATTGCTGAAATTAGAGACATATTTTTTAAAAAGAACAATGTCATACAATGACTGTCCCCCCCCATTCTTATGTCTCAAATCTGTCACTCTTATTTCCCTTGCAGGCCATTTTAATAACATATAAATACATAGGAAAATGAAATTTGTAGGGCATCAGCACACCCTGTTTTCAAAACAACTAAGGAAATGCTGCAGTTCCTAAGTATGATGATGTTCCAGCTGAAAAAGCAACATACTGTCAACCTGGAGAAGCACTGAGGGCAAAAAGCTGTTTCCCCCATTTTAAAAGTGGCACTTTTCTTTTTCAATCATTTGTCAATATGATTTAGTCAAAACAGACGCCCCTCTGAAAACCACATGTTCTCAGCAGCACCTACTTGATCTATGCAGAAGAAATTTGATTCTGAAGAGTGTCACAAATAAAAACGTATAGTAAGAGTTATATCTTTGCTATATGAGCATTGCTAATGCCTATGGAAGCAGGAATATAGTTCAAAGCAAAAACACAAGGGAGATGAAAATCCATTTCTAGATTTTCTATACTTTCAGTGCTGTGTGTGAGTGATCTTTATGACAGAACACAAATCTACACCACACAACTTTGTTTTCGTCTTATACACTGCTATTATCCTGGAAATTCAGGAACTTTCAAATATGAACCAAATAAACTTCACATGAGAGGAAGTCATTCCAGAAAGAGGACTAAAACTAGGATTCCCCTCCCACAGGCATCTTTAGGATTTTATTTTGCCCCACTTGAGGCCAAGATTTTTTTTTTGACAGGAGGACACAGTATTGCAAAAGATGACATATTGTTAAGCAATTCACTTGGACAAAATTACAAGATAACATTTCAACCATTTCCCACTACAAATGTCAACAAAAGGAATATTCCAGTAAACATATTTATTTAATCAAATCAGTATTTTCCAGTATTTTAAGTTTTTTGACCAGCTCCCACCATTAAGAAAGCCAAAAATTAGCAGTTTAGGGATCACACACTTTCCTGTCACTCATTCCCATGCTAAATTGGTGCCTCATTTAGCTTATTAAAGACCATCTCAACAAAAAAAGCACAGTATGTTTATCATTTTATAACATACCTGAGCTGTCAAGCCAAAACGGTGTCAGGAAAGGAACATCACTAATATTCCTGTTCCCCATATTTGAAGGCTAAGATATTGGTTCTTACCAGTTCTTGGGTTATGAGGCTTGAGCACATCAGCACTCTGCCAGCTCGCAGTGGTGGGCTGAGGAGCTAAGTTTTATTGGGATCCATTTGCCAAAGCACACAGAGTGCGGTCCTGACCCAGGCTGTCACAGGTGAGGTCCCATGCAGCAGCCACTGCTGTCAAAGCATATTCTGAGAAGCTGGCACCTTTCAACCACACTTTTTTGTTATCTTCCTCTTCTTCCCATCTCAGTCCCAAGGATCCTTATCAACTTGCCCTGTGCAATTCATTATTTCAGATAACTTTTTATCAAGTAGTTTAGAATTAAACTCCTACAGTAAACAAGATTATAATTTCTCCTCATGGGATAAGTTTTCAGTATCTCAAATAATTTGCTCTAATTCCATGGTGTTTACCTATTCTCTGTTCTCTTTCCCTCCCTCATAAGAATAAACAGGAAAATTCTTTTCAATGGAGAAACACAACACACCCCAGGAAGGAGGGGAAAAAAAAAAAAAAAAAAAAAAAAGCAAAAAGCAGAAATAGACATGATGATGAAGAGAAAAAAAATTGGGGATCTCCAGCATTGAAATAATTTACCATTAGCTCAGGAAGCAGCAGACCACCACAAACAGTTTCAGAAACATCAGGCTTTTATCTGGAAGACCAGACTGCAATTCTCAATGCTGGCAAAACTATTCATTAATAAATGTTTTCATATGACACTGGATCTTTTGGAAAACTTTCAGGGGAAAGGCAAGCTAAACCACTTTTCCTGAGCTTGTGGCACTCAGAGGACTTAAGAGATTCAGACCCAACTCTTACTGCAACCTCTTCAGAGCAGTGACTTCTGGACTTCAAAAATCATCGCATCAAAACCATCATGTTTTTTCCCAGAGGCTGCTTTCAACCTGAATTAATTTATGATTCTATATTTTCAACATTACAGTTTGGGGTAGGGGGGAAACCAAACCATAACAGTATTTTCCTGATACAAGTGTTTTGTCAAAAAGAAAGAATCTCCAAGCCCGTATCCTAGTAAACATTGTTTCACAAACCTCCAAATGAAAGTAAACCTCAAAAAGTTTGTAACGCAAATGAAAGGATTACTTTGAATGGTGTTACCATGCTGAATTTAAAATGTTATTTCAGTATTTTTTTTTTAATCCTTGTTGCAGACTAAATACTTCAGAAGGCATAATGAAGACCTAGCACCTCATTTTCAAGTTCTCATCCTAGTGAAAACTAACAAAGACTTTCTGGTAAAGCACAAGACAAACAAACCAAAGGAACTACTTGTATCATCATATCTCCTTTTCCTTACTGACCCTGTATGACCATAATGTGTTTCAGGGAAGTTTTGATAAGTTGGTCACCACTAGAAGAATTACTTAGAAAATCCCTGAT
Source organism: Nipponia nippon (assembly GCF_047370975.1). Taxonomy (NCBI): domain Eukaryota; kingdom Metazoa; phylum Chordata; class Aves; order Pelecaniformes; family Threskiornithidae; genus Nipponia; species Nipponia nippon. Next base: position 1,060,078 of record NW_028262357.1, on the reverse strand, counting down.
CTTCATGCCTGTGGGACTGAAGCTTCTGACCTCAAGCAATGGTCTGTTTCTCTGGGCAACATGCCAAAAGTGTTATCAGCACTTGTGTAAGATTCCAAAGTTTCCCATTTCATCTACATCAGAGCTGGCTTCATGTTACTTTTTGTACATTGCCAGGATACTTCTGTAACCCACTGATTTTCCAAAGCTTCTGAAAGCTTCATACTTCTCAATAGCAAGGAACATATGTTGATATTGGCAGGCTGGCAGGGAAAGTATGTACTTTACAGATACTCACCTTGGTGTTGAGTTCAGGCTCAAGAGTGAAACAGCAGTCCCTAGCCTGTTGCAGACTGAGATGTGTTGACCAAAAGGCATCAGTGCACTGCTCTATGCACTTTCAAATACTATCATCTGTCACTCAAGGGTCAAGGTGCTAGAGCACATACACACTGCACACACTTCATCACCTCTGCCTGCACACTCCACAAACCCTTTGCATTTTCCCTCTCACAAATTATATGTGCCATTTTACAGAAGCCCCTACAGCATCCCCTTCACATTCAGGCAGTTTGTCTCTTCTTCCACTCCCTCACAGGACAGGTTCAGCCTTATCCTCTAGAACTAGAAACCTAAGCTATGGTAGTGCTAAAAAACAAAGCATAGCAAAAATAAGGTTTCCACCTCCTTGTCTCAAGCTTGAACCACAAGCTATTAAGAAATGTAAGACTTCATGCTCCAGCCTTAGAAGCGCTCTTTGGAATGAGGGATGCCTAGAGGTGGTTCAGGTGTGAATTTAAAGCTCCGGCTAAGATTGCATCTACCCTATCATTTATTTCTGAAGTTGCAGTGCAGTTTTGAAGCAAATCTCCCAGTTTTCCCAACCTACCATCAGTTGGTTTCATTTGCAGAGCAGTTTCAGTGCACCTGAGCTACATTCCTTTTAGAGGAAACTAAAACAGAAGCTCACATCCAGATGCACAACAAAAGGCACTCCAACTACTAGTGGGATCATAGAATCATAGAATCACAGAATCATTTAGGTTGGAAAAGACCTTTAAGATCATCAATTCCAACTGTAAACGTAACACTGTCAAGTCCACCACTAAACGATGTCTCTACGTGCCACATCTACACATCTTTTAAATACCTCCAGGGATGGGGACTCAACCACTTCCCTGGGCAGCCTGTTCCAATGCTTGACAACCCTTTTGGTGAAGAAATTTTTCCTAATATCCAGTCTAAGCCTCCCTTGGCAAAACTTGAGGCCGTGTCCTCTCATCCTATCACTTGTTACTCAAAAGGAATCAAAGCAATGACTGGATGTTTGGATGGCTTCAAGCCATATGAATGATAAGAGACGTGCAGTCCAGACCACCAGAAAAAAAAAAAAAATCCAGTGAAAAGTAAACCCCAAGGGGCCTCAGCATCAACTTTTGACCTTCTGATTCTCTCTTCCAAAAGTCCAAATGACATCCATAGTATTAAACTGATTCTTTCCAAGCATTATGGATGGATACACTCTTTCAGAGTACTGCAGATGCCCCATGCCTGGAAGTGTTCAAGGCCAGGCTGGATGGGGCTTTGAGCAATCTGGTCTAGTGCAATGTGTCTCTGCCCATGGCAGGGGGGTTGGAACCAGATAATCTTGAAGGTCCCTTCCAACCCAAACCATTCTATGATTCTGTGATTATGTCAGTAAGGTATTAGATTGGCTCATCCAGTTGCTTACCAGACATGTGCATGCACCAATGCTCTATCTCAGTTCTAATGACACCAAAATCAGCCCAGAACCCCAGTAAAGGTCTCATCACTTACCAGGCCATTGCAGGTGCTGATCGCTGCTGTCCCACTCCCGGAACCCGGCTGCAACACTGTGCCAATGAAGTGGCAAGGAACTCCCGAGTGAGTTGCAATCTTCGCACTAGTGTAGTTGCCACGTCTCCTTTCTACTATGTAGTTATGGGAAAGAAATCCCATGTGGACAGTCAAGTTAAAAAACAGATCCTTCTCCTCATGGTTAATTTTGTAATATACCACATTTTCCTTTTTGCCGAGATCTCTCTTCTTCCTCGTGTTTGAGATGTGATGGTGTAAATTAAAAGAAAGAAAATGCCCACTTGCATCTACTCTTGCTGGATCAACCACGTGGTATTCTGGCAATGTCTTGATAAATTGCTCTGAGAGGAAGGGGAAAAAAAAGAAGCAAAACTAGGGTAAGTGCTAGCCTGTTCAGATCTCGCATGATTTAATGGGAAACTCAAAAGTGACAGCAATTCACCACACCATCCTACCGGTGCAAAGGCAGGCAGTGCACAGACCATCGTGCAATACAATCCTCATTTGGGCTTTCTACTCTCCCATTATAACACTCAACTAAACATTCTTCTTTTCAAATATTTTGTGACCATTCATATAAAGGATTGACTGTCACACCCCACCCCCCTTCCCAATCCCACAAGAGCTGGAAACCCTCTCTGTCCTAGGTCCCCAGCACACGATGCTCTGATCAAGGAGATCATCCTAACACATCCAGAAAGCTGACCACCTGAAGTAGGAGGCAGAGCCTTACAAATACACATGGGTGAAGAGAACACTACTAATTGGCTTGATAGGCTGTAGCAATAGCACCTCGATAGCATCAGCTTTAGCAGATGCTGCAGCAGAGGAAGGAACTTTAAAGAAGGGTTTGAAGAGGAATGAAGTAACCGTGCCCTTTTGTATAAGGGGTTCCAACCAGGGTAAGACTGGACACCTTACCACTTGTCAGGATCTAGAAGGGGAAAAAAGCGTTACTGGCATTCTTGTCTCCTGCTATGATACAGAACAAACAACACTTGTTCCCAATTTTATTTTTTTTAAATTAGTATAAAACTCAAAAGCCCCAAGCAAATAACATAAATTCACGTAAAACACAGTCGCTAAGAACTCATACCCTAAGGGCCAGATCTTCCGCTGGCATGCTTGACTTCAGCCCAAGAAATCACAGTCTGGACATATTTCATCAAAAAAAAAAATCTGAGGATACATGTCACTCTAGTTCCTCTTTCCCCAGGGCTGTTCTTTATTCCCAAAGTCCCAGCCACTTATACATCAAGCAGATACACCTCATTCATTAAGCTAGTTAACAAAGCAATTAACCTGTTCCAGGTACTTCCAGAGCAACTTACTCCTCCCTAGAACTGGTAAGACAATCCTTCTAGAGACACTTCTCTTTCCAATGCCTGCACCTTCAAAGCCACACAGGATAAATCATGCCCAGACAGCTGTCCAGATTCATTCCCTTTGGGAAGGAACATATCTCCTTTTGTCCTTGTTAGCTGCAGTATGAGACGTGGCTGCTCCTGTTTCCTCAGGCCATGGACACGTGCACTGAAACACTCCCAATTCAAAAAAAAACAAAACAAAACATACAAAACCCCCACTTCCCAGCACATATACAAAACTACATGAGAAATTTGGCCTTGTCTCGCTAGCATTTTTATTTCAGAGGCAAGTCTATTCTCATACACAACACATTTCTTTGTACACAAGCCTTCCCACCAGCCTACAATGACTTTGTGCCTTTGCAGGACAAGCCACAGCAGTGGACTTTTAGATCTCCATAGTGGCAGGTCTCGACAACATGGAGACTAATACCTACCACAAGTTCTGAGAGACATCTCCTGCCCTTGTCCACATAAGCACAGCAGGGACTGAGACACTGAAAACTCAGTCCACACCTTCATGCCTGCAGTTTACACACCCTGTAGATAGCATAAAAAGGTGCCAGCTGCCTGACAATTTAGCAGCTGAAACTACACCAAGGTCCCCCCTTCCTCACACTCCAGAGTGAAGCAAAAAATGGGCAGGGGGAAGAGAGGAGAAACACCCAAAAATATGGCTTACGTGCAGAAGTTGAATTATAAGACTTCTGGGAAGTCCCACATCCCACGTTGTGCTAGCAAAGATAGGCTACCAGAGAACACCGCAAGACCAGGCCTCCATTTCTCTGGTTTTCAGCACAACTCATGAAATAATCAAATTAAATGCCTGAAGGAAAACTTACTCATTTGCTGTCACTGTGCAATTTGCCTCTGCTTGATGTCTTGAGCTTAATTTGTTGTGGCTTAACTGTTAAGGTCCGTGCAAGACCAAAGACTTGCGGTTTTGGGCTTCAAACTATTCAAGGAAGTTTTCTATTTCACCACTACAGTAATCAGTGTGTAGAGGTTAAGGCAAATTAGACATTATCATCAGTAAAAGGGAAAATAATGCCTAAGCATCTGGTGGCAACAGGATTATCAAAGCAGAGAAGTCTAACTTCTTCCACCCACTCCTTAAACACTCATTTCTGAATGCTAATCACTGGAGAGGGGAATTATGCTTCAATAATAATATACTGAAATGTAACTGCAGAAATGAATTATTAAAAAGTTTCCAAAAGACCAGAGGGAATACGATTACAACAGAACAAAGTTTAACAAGATGAAGCTAAAGATAACTTCTGCAAGTAATCGTTACCAGTTTTCTCTAAACTGTTGGCTAGAGGTTAGCAAAGGCAATCCTACCAATAACAGAACACTTTACTGAGCTCTGTGTTAAGCCTAACATACCGCTTGACCTTTCTAGCTGGAGAAGAGTCTAAAACAAAGATACAATTTTGGTGATACCTTTCTGCCCTTCTGGTAAAGAGTAACACTCAACTAGAAGGCAGAGGCAACAGACAGAATAACTTAATACATGTAACTCACACTGCACAAGAATAAGGGTTGTATTCTTCAATATTGACTGCCTTAATTTTCCTAAAGTAATAATTAATTCATATTAAAACACCACAGGTTCCCGTAAAACTTAGTGCCAGCAAATCTATCCCCGTGCCTTGGAGCTGGCACGTCACAGCGTCCTTCTCCTGGGCCACCTAGAATACTCTCCACTCCAGGGAAGCCCAGCCTGTCAAGTGGCACTGCTCAGGATTTATAGGCCAAGAAAGGGAAGACTTCCCTGGTCGGCTTGTGTAGCTCCAGGGAATGCTCTGTCTTTCCACAACTCTAGCCTGAGCACCCCAGCTTGCACTGGTGCTGGGAGCAAGACCAAAACATCACACTGAGCAGAACATGTTTAAGTCAGTACTCTGCCTTGCAATCACGGTGTTTGCACAGGCCCTTCTGGGTACATGGGAAGAGCAAAGTTCAGGCCCTTCAGGCTTGTTTGGCAAGTCTAAGAATTGTTTAAGTTGTTGGAGAAACCTTCCCTGCAGACCTTCCTAATTCTGCATCATTGAAAACATCTGATAATATTCAAAACCACTGCTGTCTGTTCTGCTCCTCTGTGGATTCAAACTCACCACACATGACAGAGAACTGCCTGTATTAGGAATGGCTGTACACAAAGTGAATAAACTAGGATAAAAACATACATGGTCTGTCACACACGACAGGAAAAGCACAATTTCTTTTAGACAGATAACACATTTTCTGACAAAATTCCTTTAAAATATGACACATCATCATTTGCCATTGTTTCATCTCCATCTTTGTAGTCTATCTACATCTGCCCCTCAGACCCTCTGGCTTCTTTTCAAACGATTCCTTGAGATAGGAAACAGTGTTGCTCCTCTCTGGAGGAAGCGTCTTCCCAAGCCAAAGAAAGGCTGTGTACCCAGGAAACAGCTTGAGCTCCGAAGCCCCATGGCAGGGAGCAGGCCTCCAGCATTCAGGAAGGGCATCCTTAACTGTCCCATCTGCCGTGCTCGTCATGGATGTGGAGGGAGCACAACACTTAACAGTCACTTCAGCTATGCGAGATACAAATTTTAGTCCTTCACACTTACCACTGCATTCAATCTTCCTTTGCAAAAAATTAGCCAAATTCTGAACTGTCCCTTTACGCAAAGCCATTTGCAAACTCTTGGAAAAGCCTAGGTTTTTCATGCCTAGAAAGTTAAATTAATTCTACATTCATTTCCTGACAATTAAACAGCTACTATGTGCTAACACGGCCATCCCTGTTCCGTCCCATGTAGAGTCACAGAAATGCAATGGTTATTTGCATTCACTTTAGATGAATCCAGCAGGGACTAACTTCAGGATAATTGCTCACTTTTCAGGCAGCTTACTTAATCACTTTTCCTTTCCATGATCTCTGAGGAGCACAGATTTTCTCCTCTGTGTTCAAGCTCTCCCACTAACAGCACCACAGCTGTTGATTGCATCAGGAAGCAAAACTTCCTCCTACACTTTTGGGTCTTCTACCACCAGGCAGAGTCTTCCATCTAATCATAATTTTTCTCTCTTGGGAGCTGTTTCTCTGATTTTCCCTAAACAGGCAACAGGATAAAATTCCTGAGTTACCAGGGAGGGGTGCAGCCACTACCAGCTGGGGGAATGAAGTTAATCCACCTGGGGGAGCAGCCTCAAGGGATTCCTCCCGCAGATGAAGCCTCACTTTTAATTTACCATCCTCACTGAATATGAACAACTCACAGTGGGTTTTATACCCTGGTAACACCAACCCTTCTGTAGTTTGTGCTGCTGCAGTACAGAAGTGATCATTTGTTTAAAAAAAAAAACAATCAGGACAGTAAACTTTTTTAGTTTAGTAGTACAAAATGATTCTGGTATTTAGAGAGATGCCTTTTAACGAGGAAGATGAGCAAAAAGCAGGACTTAGCAATACCTTCATCTACGCAGCGCAACTCAATGACTTCCAAAGAGCAGCAGGCAGGCCCAGCCAGAGCTGCCTGCTCCCGCTGCAGATCCCTGGGGTCCCAGGAGGCGCCGAGGGCAGCGCTGGGAGCTGCCGCCCCGCGACGGCCCGGGCAGGAACGCTAACGCCAGACCGGGGTCGGCGGGGGTGCCGGGAGCAGGGCGGCTCGCCGCCTCTCCGGCCCGAGCAGCGCCGAGGAGCCGCGACCCGGGCGGCTGGAAGCGCACCCGCGGCGGGGCTGCTCGGCGGGGAGGCGGCGGCGGGAACCCGCTCTCCCTCACGCCGTGCCCGGGGAACTCCCCGCACCCCAGCCCGCCCGCCGCCACTGACCTTGCCTCCCGTCGGGGAAGAGCGAGCTGCCGGCCGGCGGGACCGTGCCCAGGCAGGGCGCTGGGAGGTGAAGGACGAGGAGCCAGAGGGAGACCTGTGCCGCCCGGCTCCGCGGGACACATGGCATGGTGCGGGCGGGGAGCTCCGAGCGGGCCGCCGCGACCGCCGACGCCTAGCCGGGCCGCGGCATGGCCAGGCGGCGGGGCAGCGGCGGGGCAGCGGCGGAGCGGCCCTCCCGGCGCCGCCCGGACACAGGCGCCGCTCCCCAGAAGGGCTGCGCGGGGCCGCCCCGGTGTCTGGTTTCTGCCGGCGGAGGAAGGAGGGCTGCGGGGAGGGAGCCGCTCCCAGGAGCCCCCGCCTCGGAGCCGCCGGGGTTAACGCGCCGGAGAGAACCGGGCCGGGCCAGCGGGGAGGGGAGGAGAGGAGAGGCCGCCGGCGGGGGCTGCCCCCCCCCACTCCGCCCTCCTCAGTGGCAAAGGTGGGGCGTTAGCCCCGGCAGCCCTCGGGGAGGGCCGTCCCGCACAAGCCAGCCTCCCCTCCCCGGGCCGGCCCGGCCCCACGCCGCGGGTCTCCGCTGAGGGGCCGGGGAAGGCGCCCGCCGCAGCCTCGCAGCCCCGCACCCGCCCAGGCGGGGTTTTCCCCCACGGCTTGTGGAGAAAGCGCTCGAAGCACGCGGGTGTTCAAGGCGTTTTCCGCCGCTTCCCGCCGCAGCGGCAAGGGACGGCGGGGGCCTGGCCCCGCTGAGGCGCCCGGAGGGCGGGCGGGAGCCCCAGGGCCCTGAGGGCCCGGCCGGGGCCTCTGGGCCCCGCGCAGCCGGAGCCCGGCTTCCAGGTTGTCTGCCCCAGGCGCTGAGGCCGTTCCTGCGTGCCAACAGCGTGCTGCCACGTTGGGGCCACTTCTGCATGTCCTGCCTCTGTAGGGAAAGTTTCTAATTGCCTCGGCGCCTGAATTTTTAAGTGCGTGCCATGTCCTCTCTGCTCTCATGTCCCCTCACGGGCCTCTGCCGAGGTTACTGCCCCACTGCCGCTCCTCAGGTGCCACCGGTGGGTGCCCAGGGCACAGCTTCGGTGCCGTCCTGTCCTTGAGACCTGGGCCGAGTTCCTTGTCCGCTTCGGTAGCCCTCTGCTTAAAATGGACTGTACCATGTGTTTTGTGGATAGTTTCATGGCAATCTATGCTTAATTACGCTTGTTCCTCTGTTCAGACTTTCCCAAAGGTGAAGGGCTGTTGCAACTCATCTGCCTTAACTGCGAGAACTGTAAACCTCGAACTCCAGAGAATGAAAATGCAAGAAAGAGTTAAAACTCCAAGGATTTCTAAATCAGACAGAAATGTGGCTTCTCCCAGGCTTGAGACATGATAACTCTGGAAACAGAGCATACTTATAAGAGTCATATTTGATTTATGAGTCATAATGTGCTCGCTTCTAGCTAATGGAATTACAAAAACTATGCAAAAGAGGATGAATTTATGTAATACTTGGTATCCAACAACGCTTGCCAAGAGAAGATTTGTTCATTGCAAGGTATTTATTTTAATATAGCTGTCTATATATTCTCCCTGTGAATAACTTTGCCTCGCCTGTTACAGCGACAAGTTTCCTGGTGTGCTTGCCATTAGGATTCTTTGAATAGTCTAGTCACATTGTGGAGCCTAGACTGTTCTGTGACATGGGATATTGTAGCCTGCTTAGCGGTTTATCAGTACTTCCCTGAAATTGATTTAAAGCTAAGTGTGACCTGAAATTGATATAATGTCTATAACACTTAACATTCTGAAAACATTTGACAATTGTTGCATAGGACAAGCCACACAATTTGCTGTGAACATTTTAAAATAATTAAACTGGAGAATAAGGAAGTACCTGCAGTAAATGGAATAAAAAGGAAAAGGACTGTAAAATGAGCAGAATAGGCAAGGAGCATTGGAAAGAAGGGGTGAAAGTTCAAGGGATGGGCGTATGTTTACAAAGTACTAGTTTAACAAACTTGTTGAAGGCAGTCAGAAAAGCAGCCCTTCTCTGAGAGGCATGTAACTATTTGCTTCAATTTCCAGTCATCTTTTTGGGTAGGTTTTCACTGTGTCTGATGTGAGGCAACTAGTATTTCATGCAGGGTTCCATCTTGGTTTCTTCCTCAGCCTGAAAAGTTAATTCCCATTGCTTGTAATTCTCTCCAAGTGCGAGATGTTTTTCCTTATGCCCTTTCCTGAGACTACAGAGTTTCTCATTCTGGACTAACTCTCTCAACCTGTTACACTGGCCTGTTTTCTACCCTGTTATCTCTTCTCCAGGCAGCATCATGTGAAAGAAAGAAAAAAATCAGGAAATGATGGAGAAATAAAAGCTCTAGGAACTCAAGAGGGTTTGTGGGAATGTGGATGGTTTTTTTTTATTTTTTTTTTTTTTTTAATGACCAAAAATTGTAGATGAAAAAGTCATACAGAATGGAGAAAGAGAACTGTGGGAATCTCGTCCGAAACATCTATAATTCCCTGGGCTTTGTGCCAGTGTGCACATACACAGAAGAAATGGTTCACTGGGTGTAGTGTCAGAAGATACCCTGGGGGACAGTAGGGCTCCTGCTTAAGGGATGCTGTGGCTGTAGCTGACACAGTCACATACAGTTAAAATGTGAAGCAATGGCACAAGTAGAAAGCACTTTCCTGCTGTGAGGACGTACTGAGGCCAGCTATTTACGTGAGCAGAATTTATGGCACTGTGTCTTCCCAGTACAGACCTGATTTAGGAGAGCATTTGTGGGCTATTAAAATAAGATGCCTATATATTAAACTATTTGGTCACTCAAAAAGAATTGTAAAAATCTAATGATAAGGAATTCATTAGTGGTTTCCTGTTCCAAAAGAGACATAACATTAGGTTTTGGAGACTTTTGTGAGTATAAGGGCATTTTTTTTGATAACACAACCTCAGTTATAAAAATAAAATGAATACCGTACAACATCAGTTGTGTTCTTGTGACAGCAAAGCTATTGCAGTTCAGTAACTGCAGCTCAACACAGAAAAGCCTGTACAGTTATTGAAAGGAGGTCAGAAAAAAACAGGACATGTGATCAAGAGACACAGTCAAGTCTGGCACATTGACAATCCAGGCACAATCGATATCTGGGTTCTTTTAAATTTAAGTAGACCTTCAGGCCAGAAATAAAAGAAATGTGTGCATAGGAATTCATATGCTTGTGCAAATGTGTACAGAGAGACAGAAAAGCAGAGGTTATGAGCAGTGAGGAACGGCAACATAAATTATATGGTTTTACATTGAGGAGTTGCTACAAAATGAAGCCCAGCTGAAGACAGTCAGGAAATTTTGCTTCACTGGGAATGAGATTCTCTGCCCAAAGTTTAAATATCTAAAAGGCATCTAATACACACTTGCTTGTCTGCTCCTCCAGTCAGTAGGGAGAGAAGACACCTCTGGAGGATAACACATCCCTTTCTGTCACATACAAGGTTGTGCTTGTTTTGGCTGGGGTAGAGTTAATTTTCTTCATAGTGGCTATGTTTTGCATTTGTGCTGGGAACAGCATTGATAACACAGGGATGTTTTTGTTATTGCTGAGCCGTGCTTACACAGAGTGGAGGCCTTTTCTGCTCCTCACCCCACCCCACCAGCGAGGAGGCTGGGGGTGCACAAGAAGCTGGGAGGGGACACGGCTGGGACAGCTGACCCCGACTGACCACAGGGATATCCCACACCATATGATGTCATGCTCAGCATATAAAGCTGGGGGAAGAAGGAAGGGGGGGACGTTTGGAGTGATGGTGTTTGTCTTCCCAGGTAACTGTTACACGTGATGGAGCCCTGCTCTCCTGGAGATGGCTGAACACCTGCCTGCCCATGGGAAGTAGTGAATGAATTCCTTGTTCTGCTTTGCTTGTGCGCACGGCTTTTGCTTCACCTATTAAACTGTCTTTCTCTCAATGCATGAGTTTTCTCACTTATACTCTTCCAAGTCTCTCCCCCATCCCACCAGGGGGGCAGTGAGCAAGCAGCTATGTGGTGCTTAGTTGCTGCTGGCGTTAAACCACGACAAAGGTGAAATACTGTCTGGACCTGACTATCTATTAAGTATACAGGCAGCTTAACAATTTGCTTGGACTAGAAATATTAGGAAGATGAATCACACGTGGTGTACATAAAGGTCACATGTAAAGGTACTGAGTATTAGCAGAGAGATGAACTCGAAGAGAATGACACTGAATCCCAAACACTGTTGATTTTTTTTCTGAGACAGATTTAGATGGAAGCTTGTGAGTACTTTTTTTTTTTCTTACTCCCTCATTCTCATTTAGAGATGCGGCCTCTTAACACAGCTAACTATTGGTAATTGAATCAGAGACACTGTTGGATCTCTCAACTTACATTTCAATTATAGTCTTTAAAGATTTTTGGAATTTCATAAGTTACTCATGCAAAAAATATTTGCTGGCATTCCACTTATGGTATGTCTGTGGGCAGATTCAAGTAACAGAATGAAGTAAACACTAAAGTAGTCAGTGATTCTGTTACATTTTTTAGGATGCTCACAGATTCCTGATCACTGTTCAGACATGGATTGTTATTTGTAATTGGTGAGCTGATTCTCAAAATGATAATTTCGTGCTTGGACTATGTGAATTTAAAAGCTCATTTGGTCTTATTATCCATATTAACAGTTTTAAATCATGTTTTGGGAGCAACAGGTCACTTTGAAATTAACTTTTTATGAAAATTAGTGCCAGGAAAATATCTTCTCAGTGATCTACCTAGAAAGCAAATGAAAAGAGGATGTGAACATGATTAAAGTAATTTTTTAAATTAAAATTTATATCTGTATTCAAATAATACTTTCTGGAGAACACGTCTGTCGTCCATGAAGCATACCAATGATGTTTTCCTCTGGGTATGATGACTGTGTTACCTAGCTGAGTTTTTGTAATGAAAACCTGTATACATTCCTCTCTACACTTTTAAGAAAAGAATTGCCATGAAAATCTTCCCATGGTGGATACACACAAAGTCACACCAAACCTTCACTCTCAGGATGGAGAAAGTAGAGCTGTAAAATCTAGTTCAAAATGTAACTGTTAACAGTTATTGTCTGAGTATAGTCAAAAGCATGAGATTGTAGCCCTCAGCTCTTAAAAAGCCAAGGGAAGACCATATGGGTTCCAGAAACTAGAAATGGGAAAATAAACAAATACGAGAAGTCCTTTTTTTCCTATTTCTCTTTCCTTCTCTTTCTCAAAAAAAAATTTTGTTTTAATGAGAAGAAAATGCCATAAAAAAGATTGTTCCTAAAACAGAATTCTGTGGCAAGAATGCAACGTTTAAGAATAAAATAAAGCCCGTCTAAGTAACACACATTAATAACTCTTTTTAATGAAATCTGTTCAAGAGCTTCAGTATTACTACTCTTTTCTTCAGTATATTGAATAGAAAAAGATAAAAAATTCCTTTGCTGCTACAAAAATGCCCCAAGAAGTAGTCCTATGTTTCTGTATTTAAAATACTGATACATTCAATATTTCAGAAATCTGCTTTAAGCTACAGAAATGGCTTTCATATTGAAAAAGAACCTCATCTCCATTGCCAAAATGTTTCAGAACAGCGTACAGCTGTCTCAGTCACTGTTGTAATCATAATCCATCCTCCGTTTGTAGTACGAGCTCTAGAAAGGAACGGAAAAATGGTAGGGATCCTTCAGGGTAAATTGTAGGAAAATTATCATTTTCAGCCAATGTTTATTTGGCATATTTATCTGAAACATTTTTAAAGGCTACTTAAGAAATACTTGCAGGGACACTTTTATCTCTGATACAATATAGTCGAAATCAATGGGCAGTTTCTGTTGGTGGTCTGTACAGGCGCAAGCTGTTAAAGTTTACTGCACAGATTGATGCTATCTGAAGGCAAACTAGCAACCTTAGCCCCATGCATTTTTTTAGCATAGTACTATATAAACCCCAAAAAGCCTCTTAAAAAGCTCTACAGGATCTGTTTGAGATTTCCAAAGTGAACAAATAAGCTGTTATTTCTGCGTTATGGCCAGAATACTTCCCAAAAGCCTAAGCCCATCAAGTTTGTTACAGTTTTCAGAGAGATTGAGTCAGTAACACCAATTACACTGACACTTTGATAAAGAGAAGTTACAGAATATTACGTATTAGCAACAAGCCTTTGGCAGCATTGGTGGAATAAATAAGGAAGAAACAGAAGACAGTATTTTCCATAATAATAATCCTTAGGTAATGTATCTGATGAGTTTTGCAACACTTTTTCAAAATAGCTGATGACTTTTTAAACATTTTTCCAGCTATGGAAATGTTCTGATGGTGTGACGAATAAATTATTCAGCAAATATTGATTATTCATCTAGGTAAGGTTCCCTTACCTGCCTCTAAAACTTCTTCTCTGAGGTGAAGAATGACGAAAGACAAAGACAGACCACCCAAGGCTGAAAAGGAATTTGCCTGGTGGTCAGATTATGAGCAAAAAACCTGGACAAGCATTTCACATTTGCAGCCCAGAGTTGAAAACCCACTACCAGTGTTCCCGTGAGGTACCTCAGTTCACACTCTGTTGCTTTCTCTGGGTGGCTAACAAAAAAAGCAATATATCTTCAGACCTTATTTCCCTTGTCCTCCCCTTTCTGAACCTTTATTACTGTTCAGCCTCTGCCGTATATCAACAAGATGTGCTGAGCAGGGAAATACTCAAATGGTAGAAGGAATTATTTTGTGCAAGACACAGTTTCTGCAATTTGTCCTGTGAAATACTTAAAATAGGGCATGGAGGTAGCAATGTGATTGCAATGGGGCAGAATTCAGTCTGCAAAAAATGCGTTTCTGCACTGTCCATCCCGCTAATGGTTCACCAGGTGGACGTGTCATAGTCTCTGCATGGCTCAATTACAGGTGATTTTTTCCTTGTGAGCTCATAGTGGAAGGACTAAGTAGAGGGGGAAAATTGAACAAGAACTTGCTTATTTCAAATATTTTACTAACCTCCATTTTGGCTAAGTGCTGATACTAGTGCTAAGGCAGCCAGTGCTGCTGGGGGGCACTTCACCGCCTGCACCATTTGCAGAACCTCTGCAGTGGTGCGGCTCTGATTAAAACTCGGTGTTTTCACTTTGCTTGTTTATGCGGTTGTTGCACTACTGGTGTTGGAGGATCCTTGGCTTTCTCTCCTGCCTGTACTGTTTTACAGTCGGCTGTGCAACACTGATGGGGTTGATGGGGTTGTTAGGTTTTACAGCAAGGACGGTTTACTTTGGGTGAGAGAATTTGAGAAACTGTTGCCATTCAGCAGGCTAAGGGATGCAACTTAACGCCCTGCTTTTGAAAATGTCACCTGAATGTAACCCCAGTCAGTGATTAAGAGGTATGGAAGCCTAGAAAAAATCAATGATTTGCAGAAAGCGAGGAAGAAATGTCAGGAGTCCATTTTTCAAGGCCTGCTGCAGTCAGCCTTTTGAAGGCCCATTATTTCAATTTTTTTGTTTTGTTCTGTTACCAACGTATTTAGTGTAGCAAGTAGTCTAGAGGCTAAGCCTTCCCAGAGCATTGCATTGCTAATTCCACCAAGTTGTACCCTCATTATATGCAATACAAACGATATATAAAACTTCCTAATTACTGTTGTTCCCCTTTAGCACTCCCATGATCGGGCTGGTGCTTTTACAGTGCCACTGTAGATATAAACCAGAGTGATGAGTGGACTGCTGGCAACAAATGGCACACACAGTGATGCCTTTGCAAGAATTTCAATACAATAAATCAGCTTAAAGACTATGGAGAAATAATTTACCTTTTAAATCTTTCGTTAATCTCCCCTAGATGGCTGATTTACAGTGCTTTATTTAGGTATATTTAGAATCTATTTCGTTTTCAAAATGTGCACTTATTTTGATTTATTTAGAAGCAGAACGGGAGAAGGAAAGCCTCGCTTCCTATTTCTGCCGGTTGCTTTCTGTTCCTGCTGCAAACCTGGTGGGAAAGCGAGTTTCGGGCACCGGGCACGGCAGGGACGGGGCGGGCTGCAGCCGCCGAGCTCCCGGGGCCGGTGCCGGCCGCCGCCGCTGCCCGGCGCGCCGGGGCCCCCTGCGGGCGGGCGGCTGCCGGAGTCCGCCGTCCCCGCTGCCTCCCGGGGCAGCGGCTTCTGCCCGCCGCGGGTCTTTGCCCTCTTTTGCCTTCGCCCGAGCCCTGCGTGCTACCGGCAGCCGGCCTTTACAGCGTCCTTGTCCGCGCCGGTCGTTTTAAAATCAGGGATGGCCACCCTCGTCCCACGTCCCGAAAGCAGGAAAGGTGTTCGTCGGTCCCTGTCCTGAATGTGGTCCTTCGGGGGACGGAGCAGCACCTCCGGGGTCGGCGCCGAGGTTTCTCAGGCAGGAAAGCGCAGGTCGTTTCGGGCTCGCCCTGCGGCCGGGCAGAGGTGCGACGCCCCGGGCGCTTCCCAAGCGCGGGAGGGGAGGCAGGGGAGTGTTTTCGGGAGCTGACCCCGCTGGGCGAGGGCATCGCCTCGGGCCGGGCACTTGCCCAGCTCAGCTCGCGGAAACGCTCCGCCCGCTTGGTTCACGCCCACGGCTCCCCGCCGGGCGGGCGGAACGGGAGGGAGGCGAGCGGCGGGGGCGAAGCCGCCGGGCGGGGGGGGCCGGGGCGCGGCCGCCCGCGCTCAGCACCCGGGAGAGCTCCGCGCCGCACCGCGCATGCCCCGGCCCCGCCGCCGCGGATATAACCGCGGCCGCCGCGGAACCGCCGCCAGCCGCGCCGACCCGCCGAGCCGGAGGGACGCCGTCCCCGTCCCCGTCCCCGCTCCGGCAGCCCGCCCGGCGAAGAGGCTGCCCGCCGCTGCCGGCTCGGGGGTCTGGGGAAAGGCTCCCGCCGACCTGTCGCCCTCCCTAGCATGGGATGGGCGAGCCCTGCGAGCGCGGTGCCTGCTCGCCAGCCGCCGGCATGAAGGAAGGAGCGGACTGGGAGTCCTGGGACGCGCCGTTGGGTTTTCTGGAGGGCGCTCAGGTGGGCAACAAGAGCAACGTGTCCTTCCTGCAGCTGTTTAAGAACATCAACCTGGAGCGAGCTGATGGGATGCAAGGGGACAGCTCCGACGTGGTGCGGATCGTCATCTCCCTGGTGTACTCCGTGGTGTGTGCCCTGGGGCTGGTGGGCAACCTGCTGGTGCTCTACCTGATGAAAAGCAAACAAGGTTGGAGAAAGTCCTCCATCAACCTCTTTGTAACCAGCCTGGCGGTGACTGACTTCCAATTTGTGCTCACCTTGCCGTTCTGGGCAGTGGAGAACGCACTGGACTTCAACTGGCTCTTCGGCAAGGCAATGTGTAAGATTGTCTCATATGTGACAGCCATGAATATGTATGCCAGTGTCTTCTTTCTCACTGCCATGAGTGTGGCTAGGTACCGCTCTGTGGCTTTAGCCTTAAAGAATCAGCGGCGAGGTGACCCACTGGGTGGCTGCTGCTCTGCCAAGTGGCTTTGTGCACTCATCTGGCTGTCAGCTATCCTGGCTTCCCTGCCTCATGCCATTTTTTCCACCACTGCCACCGTCTTTGATGATGTGCTCTGCCTTGTCAAGTTCCCTGAGGGCCGAGGCAGCAATGCTCAGTTCTGGCTGGGTCTGTACCACATCCAGAAGGTGCTGCTGGGCTTTGTGGTGCCGCTGGCTGTCATCAGTCTCTGCTACTTGCTCCTGGTGCGCTTCATCAGTGACAAGCATGTTGGCAGCACCTGCAGTGGCCCCAGCACCAAGCGCCGCTCCAAAGTGACTAAGTCTGTGTCCATCGTGGTGCTGTCTTTCTTCTTGTGCTGGCTGCCTAACCAAGCACTCACAACGTGGGGCATCCTCATCAAACTCAACGTGGTGCACTTCAGTACTGAGTACTTCCTTTCCCAAGTGTACCTCTTCCCCATCAGCGTGTGCCTGGCACACTCCAACAGCTGCCTCAATCCCATCCTCTACTGCCTCATGCGCAGGGAGTTTCGCAAGGCACTGAAGAGCCTCCTCTGGAGGATCACCTCACCTTCCCTCACCACCATGCGCCCTTTCACCGACACCACCAAGCCCGAGCAGGAGGAGCAGGCTCTGCACGCCTTGGTGCCTGTCCACCCCGTCACTGCTTCTTCCCCTGCTGCAACCATCCAGCCAGAGGTGGCCTACTACCCGCCTGGGGTGGTGATGTACAGCAGCCGCTATGACCTGCTGCCCGCTAGCTCCACGGAGCAGCGTTGCTGAGATGGGCAGGGGGCTCTGGGGGGTGGGATTGCAGGGTCTGTGCAAGATGTGTGGCCCTGGGATATTGAATGCCTGGTAGGGACAAGGGGAGGAGGAATGGGTAAAGGAAGGCTTCTGTGCGAGAGATCATCTTTTGGGGTTTTTGTCTGCTCTCGGAAACTTGTTGATGGAAATTGTCTTGAAAATGTCCCCCAGACTGGAGAACAGGAGTAGGAGCAGGCAGTGGTGGTGCACTGGGGATTGGGGTGTTTCTAGGAGATGCTTTTTAGTGCTTGTACCTGTTCTGGGGAAGAAGAACTGGGGAGGGTGACGGGACTCCATCCAGGGAGGACACAGGATGTTCAGGGCACCATAGGGAGGAGAGGGGCTGAATGGGGTAGAGCGAGGCTGGAAGGCCTCAGCTGTGTCCCCCCAACCTGGAGGTGCAAGCAGCAAGGGGCCGGCAGCCCTCCCACCCCTGTGTGTGTGTTTGTGGCAGGGGGAGGGAGCTGGGCTGCTTTCTCACTGCTGCGTGGCATCATTGTAAATGATGCCAGCCCGGCTGTGGTCACTGCTCTCTGGGCTCCAGTGAGGGCACAGGGATCAGGCAGCCCCTGTCCTATTTCACACCTGCCCTGATGGGAACAGCCAGGACAAGTGGGCACAAGGATCCTGCTTGGTCAGGCTTGGCCCCTTTCCCCTCTCTTATGGACAGAGAAAAGAGAGAGGACAAGGAGCAGTGTGCTCTCCTCTGGATCTGTGCAGGATCTGCTTTTCCAGCTCCCCCCATCCCCTCTGCTGCTGCCAGGATACAGAGCAACCCAGATAGCCAAGGAGAAAGCCAAGGACAGGACTTGCAGCTTCACGGAGAGGTGTTGCTTTACATCGGTTTGGAGGGGAGGGTGTGAGCCCCCTAATATCATGTTCCCCAGACTCTCTCCAGGCTGCTGGGGTGGAAACGCACAGCCCCAAACCGCGGGTGGCAAGGCAGGCATCTCTTCCCAGGGCACTGAGGCTGCAGGCTTTGTTCTTGCTGCACTTCAGACTGTTTGTATTTCACTCCAGGAAATGAGCATGACTGTAAACAAAAAAAGGGGGGAAAAAGAAACAAATCATAGCCACTTCGAGCTGCTTGCTCTGGGATACTTCTGTGTTCAGCTAAAACCAAGCACAAAGGTTTTTGTTCTGCTAAAGTGTTTAAGGGTCTGCACTGATACTTGCCAGTGTTTCAATTAACTCCAGTTCAATTCCTCTGGTGTGAGCAGCCCCAGAGCCTGCAGTTCATTGCTCTCGCACCCTGGAGAAGGGCAGGGACAATGCCTGTCCCAGCCTGTGTTCCAGAGAAACATCTGGGAAACAATTTGATGTTGATCTGAAATGAACTCTTAGGGGCATGAAAAAAGTGTAATTTTAAGCTGTGAAATTTTTTATGGCAAGGTTATATATTTACTTTTTAAAATATTTTTTTAAATTATGAGGAAAAAATTTAAAATGGAAAGATCAAAACATTTCTTTTAAAAGACAAAAATGCAACAGTTCTGGTTTTGTTGTCAAAAACCATATGGGATGAATATATAAATACAATATTCAAAACCCCTCTCTATTTCCAGCCCCTTCCCCTGCAGCCTAACTCCAATATCTGCCCGACTCTGCTAAAAAAGCATTTCTGCAGAGGGTTGTTTGTCACCTCTAAGTACTGATGTGGAGTAAACTTGCTATTTCTGTCCAGAGAAAATTGCAGTGCCATTAGTGGCAATTATGCTTTGCAGACTCTGTCAGGTTTCCTGTACATGTCGATAACTCCTGTTGTAAAATTCAAGTTTGGTCTGGAAGCAGCAGGTTCTGTTGCTTGCAAGGAGAAGCTGCCCTGTTTCTTCAAGGCAGAAAAGACTTCTACCCAGCCTTGCTAACTGGGAAGATACAGGTGCCTGGAGAAGAACAGCAGAAGTGAGCTGGCAGCTGATGGACATACTTACACAGATGCAAAGACTCTGAAGAAATCAGATATATCCACCGAAGAACTTTTGCATCAAAGTACTGTACTGCCCCTCTAAGTTCCTAAACCCTGACTTGGCTGCCAGTTGAAGTCTCTAGGTACTTAAAGTTTTTTCTAGTAAAATTTTTGTGCCTAGAAGTCTGCTCCTGAGCATGCCTAAATCTGCTTAAGGCTGTAGCATTTATCTCTCTGCTTCATGGGGATCTCTCAGTCAGGACTGGCCGCAGCGTGTATCCTAAGCAAGGGAGGCAGCTCTGCATCCCGACATAGAACACCCTGTGCCAGGCCACACTAAGTTAGGAGGTACTGTAA
This sequence comes from Nipponia nippon, assembly GCF_047370975.1. Taxonomy (NCBI): domain Eukaryota; kingdom Metazoa; phylum Chordata; class Aves; order Pelecaniformes; family Threskiornithidae; genus Nipponia; species Nipponia nippon. The sequence continues at coordinate 1,040,546 of NW_028262357.1, read as the reverse complement.
ACTTAACTCATTCCGTCCATCCCTTTGCATCCATGTCTAGATATGCTTCTCCTGTCCCACCTTCAATGCATGTACAGATTATGCTCCTTCCTCTTCCCCTTTGAAACACTAATAAGTGGGCAGAGCTTTCACCCACAGCCTGGGAAACTCAGCTTCCCCCCTTCCACATCCCTGGGGAATGGCTGAATCTCTGGGCTACTCTGTGAATGTACTCAAATGCCCTGGCTTGAAACAGTTCCCTGTTGCATGAGTTGCTCACCATTGCTGGATCATAAAGGGAAGGCAAGCCCTTGAACACTACTTTGCAGCATAGTGGTTGGGGAGTGAGCTCCAAAGAGGAAGTGCCAAGATTTTTTTCCTTGTAAATACAATAGAGAAACTGGGTCCAGGTTTGGATTCTAGGTCTCTCCTTTCCAAGAACAAGGATTAACTTGCTCCCAGGCCCTATTTCAATTAAAGTTTCAGTATGCCATGCAAGAGGCTGAGAGCTTTCTAGACCTAGAAATCTAGCAGCTTAATATGTCAAAGGATTTGCAAGAAATGCATTTGCGTCTCGTGTGTGCTGGGAGAAAGCCCTAATGCTTGTGCTGGGGGATGAAGGAAGCTACACTGCTGTGTGAGAAAAGGATACCATGAACACTTAACTCCAGAATTCAGAGAGATCTAACTGTGTCTCTACAGGCCTGGAGAAAGTACCTAAATTAACAAGAGGGGATGAATCTCAAAGCCAGACTCTCTTCTTAGTGTTTGCTTTTGAACAGCATAGTTTCTTGCTTGGCTTGCTGTAATTTTAATCCCTATCCTGATGCCTAACTGTTCTTGTGCATTACATAAAAAGGTATCCAGGTGGCTAAAGCATAACTATGAATTCCAGTAGATAACAAATTGCCTAAAAGACATCCTCTGTGGTGCTCAGCATGACAAAACCCATGTGCTTTTGTGGATGTCAATGCAGACATAATTTTATGCCAGCAAAACAACACAGTAAAATAGGTGAAGTTCAGAACAACCCACAGTTAGCTCAGAATACTAGCAAGATACCATGGTCAGAGGAAGCCCCAGGTATCTGATCACTTAAAGACATAAACACCTTACATTTGGCAAATCACCCAAATAGGAAAATACCTTGGGTGTGTAGGGACAGCACTATGGACTTAGAGGGCAGCTCCCTCTTAAGCCACCGATCCACCAGGTGTAGGTCAAGAATCTGCTGTTCGAAAGAGGCACAACCTATCCACAACTGGCCAAATGTTGGCTTAGGCCAGACTGGCAGTTCAGGCTACGTGGGTCAGTGTGTGTCCAGCATGGCCAAAGAGCACTGCTCTAGCTGTTCATGAGCAGAGAGAAATTGTGCTTCAGATGTGCTGTGAGTCTCAGCTATCAGTGCATGAAATCTGGGCTCTGTGTTGTATGGGCAGGAGCACCAGCCTGGGCATTGCAAGGAAGGGGCAGTTGCTCTGAGTGTGCACACAGCATCAGGTGCGTGGCCTGAGCAGAGGGTCTTTCCAGGTCCAGCTTTGAGACTACATGTTGACAACAACAAATTCTGCTGGGTATCTGGGGGTTTCCTAAGTAATCAGTACAACGCTCTTCAAAAACACTCCTGTTTCCTCCAAATGTTCATGTCTTCATTTGTAACAATCGCCTTTTTATGGACAAAAATAAACACAGCTGAAGGATACAAAACAATACTTACAGAGTTCTTTAAGAAATTTTTGCGGCCGGTCCCCTCCTGCTGGAGATTCCTGATGGGATGCTGGTAGAGAGGTGCACATGACTACAGAATGGTAAGGACCCGAAGGCGCAGGCTGACATCTAGTGACAAACTGAAAGAACCTTTAAAGCCTAGATGTTCTCATTACGCACTGACTTTGATTGCCTAAGGACTTTTAAATACCACCCCCACCCAAATAACTAATGAAGGTCTTAATGTAATAACAACCTCCAATTGCATTTCCAGGTTTCCCTTTGAAATGCCTCTTCAGTAGAAATATCGCTTCACTTTCTCTGAGTTATTTTGGCACTCTCTTCAGCAGTAAAAAAAATCCAGCCCCCTTCATTCCTGTTCATGACTGTCTGCTTTAAAACTTGATTATTCAATTGAGTGCCTGCACAGAAACTCTGATCTAATTGGTATCCCTGAGCTTGAGCAGGCATAGGTATAGGTGCGGTGCAGCTCAAGGGCATTAGATCGGGAGCTTGACTCTCCAATTTTTAGTGAGGGTTATTTCTGTCCTGCTTCAAAAGAGAATTCTGATTAATCCATTCAGAAGGGGTTATTGAAAATATCTTTTTATCATGATTAAGCAGTTATAAGAATCTGCTCCAGGTACATTCTCAGCATCAGTCAGTGCAGCACCAATTGAGACAAAGTTTGCAAGAAAAGGCTGGGCAGCCAGTTAACTCATTTCTTTGCTAAAGTCCAGCTGCTAACATGCTTAGATGTGTTCCCTAGCTGCAGGGAGTTGTTTTCTTTTTAGAACCCTCTCTTTCAAATCCTATGTATATGTGCAGGTTTCTCAGCCTATGTTTGTGCATAGCCTCAGAGTCTTTTCCAAAATCTTAACTGTAAAATACAGACCCACAGGACGCCTGGGCAAATTGGGCCAAAAAAACACCTGGAGGCAGAAACTATTTATTTAGTTGTGCAAGTTTTTTGAAACCTTGACCTACCTGCATGGGGAGTGCTAACAGAAAGTTAAGGTGACCGACTGCAGACTGTTCAGTGTGGAAAATAACAAAATAAAGGTAGCTCACTCGAATATTAACTGTCTCATTCAGTCATCCGCTCCTTGGGACAATGAGATACTATTTCTCCAAAGACCTGTGTTGTTCCTTGCACAGACCAACTGAATGAGTACACTTATTGCACAATGATCAAATTAACTATTCAACACTGACTTATATCATCATTGTTCCATGAACCTTTCCACTTCCGTTCAGAAGTCACATCTAACATAATGTTGGATAAAACTGGAATCTTGCAGAAAAATTACTTCTTTCTCTCTGTAGTTGGGAAAAAGTCTCTGATCAGCTTAGACAAGAAGTCTGAAAATCAAATACCTTCGATTTTCTTTTCAGGCCAAATCCTAAAATTGAGATAATAAAGTTGCTATCAATTCATAGCTACCAACAATTAGCCCAGAGTTAAGATGATGGGGAAATCATGTCTGACCAAGCTGGTAACCTTCTATGATGAGACAACTGGCTTGGTGGGTGAGGGGAGAGCAGTGGATGTTGTTTATCTTGACTTAAATAAGGTTTTGATGCTCCCTCCCATGACATCCCCATAGACAAACCAATAAAGGACTACATAAGTGGAAAGTGAGCTGGACTGAAACTGGCTGAATTGCCAGGCTTAAAGGGTTGTGATTAGCAGCAGAAAGTCCACTGGAGGGCAGTGACCAGCAGCGTGCCCCAGAGATCAATACTGAGGCCAGTCCTATTCAACATCTTCATTAATGAGCTGGCTAATGGGACAGAGTGCACCCCAGCATATTTGCAAATAACACAAAAGTGGGAAGAGTGGCTGATACACCAGAGGATTGGGCCACCATTCAGAGAGTCCTTGATGGGCTGGAGAAATGGGCTGACAGGAACCCCAGGCAGTTCAACAAAGGGAAATGCAATGTCCTGCACCTGGGGGCGGATACCCCCAGCACCAGTACAGGCCTGTCGCAAATCCTGATTTAGGATCCTGCTGACTATGCCAATTTGTCACGAATGGGTGATTTAGAGTGCTTAAGGAACCAGCAACAAAGGTATCAGCAAAAGCAGTTTTAATGAAAAGCGCGACTTAACAAAGTTTGATGGCAAGGTTCACTCTATTAATTACTGCATGGAAGAATCATACAAAGGAAAATTGAGTTACATCAAATTAGAATGATTCACAGAGAGACTGAAGATGCAAAGAGTAAGGGAGACCCTCCCATTGAGTCACAAGGTTCAGAGTAGACCCCGCTTGCTTTCTAAACTTCTAACAGGAGCTTAGGTGCAGCTAGGTCCACTCTTAGTCTCAGACTTGGTCAACAAGGTATGTCTAATGGAGTAAGGAAGACCCTCCCATTGAGTCATGAGGTTCAGAAGGGACCCCTTTGCTTTCTAAACTCCTTCCTCAGAGAGGAATCTAGGTGCAGCCGGATCCAATCCTAGTCTTAGACTTGGTCAACGGTTTATGGCTAAGGGATTGTACATGCAAAATTCATATGATGTTCCATTAACATCAATTCAGCATGCAATCAAGTTACCAAGACAAAATCAAAGTTACCATACTACAAAGTTATGCACAATATTGGTTGCTTACCAAAGATCTGTCATGGGTAAAACGTTTCTCTGCCTTGAGGAGCAACGTTGAGAAGCGTCCCAGCTTGAGGGGAGATCACCGCCATGCAGTCATGGTGTCTAGTAGGCAGAGCTCAAAGAAGGCTCACTTGGCTGTCATATATATAGGATAAAGTGGTTGGCTTGTAGTCAAATTACATGTGATGGAAAAGGTACGCAGGAGACTCCTTGTATCCACAACATTCTTTGTTCCTTGATAAATGAGTCTTCGAAAAGCTAACCACTATTCATGTGTCAATCACATCGTTGGTGTTCCAAGCTCATGTGCATCGATGCTCACTGTGTCACTCTGCTCCTTTGTGGGTTTTCAGAGAACAGCTTGAAACATGAGGATTTCATGGCTCAGGCCTTTACCTCTTCTGGAGCCTGCGCCAAACCACCGTCAGTCTGGTCAAGGCGTTGAGTGCATCCATCACACTCCATGCTGTGACTACAGTCAATCCACTTTATTGACTCATAGAGTGGTAGTACAGTTGCAATAACTACTGTGTCCTGCAAAACCCTGTTCTGTTATAATAGGGTCATGAGGTTGTACTGGCCCTAGTGACTGATATGTCTTTAATTCCTGTATTAGAGTTTTGACTGCCTTCTCATGCTCTGGGTTCCACTCCACAGTTTTCCTTTTCGTAAAAGTGAATACAGTGGGCGAGGAATAATAGAAAATCCAGGTAGATGTTTTCTCCAGTACCCATAAGCTGTTGTAATTCCTTCCTAGATTGGGGCATCTGCAATTGTTCTGTTTTACTTAGGGTGTCCGGTGAGATTGCTGCACTACCTGCAATCCACCAAATACCTAAAAATTGTACTTCTCTGCTTAGTCCCTGACATTTTTCAGGTGGAATTTCAACTTTTGCGTTGTGTAATGCTAGTCTCACTGCTGTTGCTGCTTCCCCCACCTTTTCAGGGGAGGTCCCTCCAATTAGGATATCATCTTCATGTTGGTGCAGTTTTACATCTTTAGGGAGTGACGCTATAAGAGTTCAGCAAGCACAGCGTGAGCCATGGCAGGTGAATGTTTATACCCTTGTGGGAGTCTGTTAAAAGTGTATTGTATACCTTCCCCAGTAAAACCAAATTTCTCTTTACCCTTCTCCGGCAAGGGGACCATCCATCACAGGGCTGATCGACTGGAAAGCAGCTTTGCAGAGAAGGACCTGGGGATCCTGGTGGACAAGTCAAGCATGAGCCAGCAACGTGCCCTTGCAGCAAAGGTGACCAACAGCATCCTGATCTCCACTAAGTAGACCATTGCTAGCAGATCAAGTGAGGTGATCCTTCCCCTCTGCTCAGCCTGGTGAGGCCACATTTGGGATGCTGTGTCCAGTTCTATGCTCCCCAGTACAAGAGAGAGATGAACTTATTGGAGAGGCTCGAGTATGATGTAGGGCTTGGAGCATCTGCCATGTGAGGGGAGGCTGACAGAGCTGGGGTTGTTCAGCCCAGAGCTGAGAAGGCTCAAAGGGATCTTATCAATGTGTGTAAATACATGATGGGCATGGGGGTTAAGGAAGATGGAACGAGACTCTTCTCAGTGTTTTCCAGGGAATGGACAAGAGGCAACAGGCAAAAATTGAAATTCAGTAAATGTCATTTAAATGGAAGGGAAAAAAAACTTCTTTATGGTGAGCATAGTCAAGCACTGGAACAGGTTGCAGAGAGAGGTTGTGGCTCTCCATCTTTAGAGATACTCAGAATCTGAGTGGACACAGCCTGACCAGCCTGGTTTAGCAACTTTGTGCTGAGCAGGGGGATTGGACTAGGTCATCTCCAGAGGCAACCCCAACTATTCTGTGTGGTTCTATGGTGGCAAATAAATTGCTATGGATACATCTTTGTTCCGATACAGTAGAATTAGCATGTCTGTCTTGCTTGACATTTATTCTGAAAAACCTCTAGAAGTTTTATGCCCTCAAATAATCTCCTACTGTGTATTTCAAATAATCTATTATATGGTTTTGGTCATAAACAGATTTCAAAAATGTTTTTACTGCTTTTTATTTCTGCTGAAACAGCAGAGGGGGCTCAGATGAAATATGTTCTTCCTCTTGCCCATCAAAAGTCATTTCCTGCTGAAATCCAGTCTTATTCCCTTATTCCCAGGCAAATCCAGTGATGCATATAGAGGTAGAGAGCTACCCATGAGCTCCTGAACTGAAGGTAACAGGGATCCCACAGCACTGTATTAAATAACTGCTCAATCTGTACAGCCGATCATAAATAGTGAAAAGAAGAATCTAGTTTGAACTTCAGATTTGGGATTACATTTTCAGAGATGTAGACTAAAATCTTGAATTTTGAGCACGCTTGATGTAAAGTCATTCCAAGTAAAACATTCCAAAAAACAAAATTCCTGTTCAGAAAAGAACAACACCCTTTGATAAGGTGCCATCTCCCTCTCAGAGATAACCATAGTTTTAACAGCTGTTTTATTGCCACATTTTGCAATGTTATGGCAATCTAACAATATTAGGGATATATTTCCTAAAGGTCCACTTATTGGGATTGGGTGTTATACTGGAATTTCAGCACTTATTAAAGAAACAAGTACTTCAGCCCTTAAAATCCCTGGTATCTAATAGGTTGCAAATTGTATTGCAAGATGGCATTTCTTTTCTTAAAAACAAAACAAAATCAGATCTGAATGTTGACAGGCAAATCAAATAATTTGGGATACAGTCACACTTATATGATGATCTGCCAGCCATGCAACTCCAGGCTAGTGCTCCCAGCCTTTAACAAAAGGCACCTCTACCATGACCTTTGCCTTTCCCTCATGCTACCCCTTAGACCCTGCAGTTCTGCTATTTTCCCCTCTCCTCCTCAGTAGCTAATGAGCAGAGGGGCCCTGAAAACAGAGGTGTCAAAGAGCCTGATGCTGCCTATTGCCCTCTCTATATGGGCTGATGACCACTGTCCCTGCCTCCTGATGCACCTTACCTGTTGGGAACCAATGCAACAAATATTCATCTGCCAAACAAATGGGGGGCGGCTGCACTACAGGATTAACTCTTGGTATTGGCACTGAAGGTTTTGAAGGCCAGATTCTACCATGAGTTTTATGCTAAGCGTGTCCTTGGTGGGCTGCCACCACCATGTGTCCATATGGCAGTGTCTTCATCGGCATTACGCAGCTGGCTTACAGCTAGGAGCCAGCAACTTTCCTTTGCTGTCTACACACGAAAAAAGAGAACTGAACCGCAGCAATGCATCACTATAAGGAAACTTCAGAGTAGGATGAAACAGAGAGGGGCAGGATTGAGGTTGGAAAGTGGTGCAAGGAAAGGCAGGCAGCTCCTGCGCCCTGGAGAAGTGCTATAATGTCATTGAACACCGGGGGGCAGGCAAGCAGCCAGCCTTCAGGGAGGGAAGTACTTGATCCTCAGAAAGACAGAAGCCCCATTCCCTCTCCTCCTTGGAGCAGACATCATAACCTTTGATAATTATCCTTTCAAAAAGCAGTCCATTTTTTAGAAAAGGTCATAGAGCTCTCTCCTTGAAAATATCAGGCAGGATCTGCTTATGTCTGTCTACTATGCAATCCAGAGCGGAAAGCACTGAATTTTGGTTTTTTCCACTACTGCAAGTACTTACCTGGAACAACACACGTCAACATTCTCTGGTTTGATGTCTCTGCATGATGTGAAGTCATTATACTTAATACACAGGTAAAATGTTAATGCATGGGGAGGTATAAAGTTCATTTCCAGAAAGAAACTTTAGGAAATAAAACTGATTATCACACTTTGCATACCTAAAGGAGCAATGTATGAAACTGAATACACCACAGAAGGCAACAGAATTACAAATTGCTCTTCACAGTTTAGTCTTGGATAAGTGGCCCCAAACATTTGCTGTTTAAATAAACAAAGAAGGAGCAGCTAGGGAATAAGAAATGAATGCTGGAAACTTAGAGGGAAAACTTTTGTTTTATGGGTATTTTTTTATAGCTTTATCATGCCAAAAATAATTTGAAGACATTTTACAGCAGATACCTCCACCCTTTTCCTCTATGAAGCAATCCCTCTACAGCTCAGAAATATCAGATGTCATCATTGCCACATCTCCTACTTACACCATTCTCCCCATCTTTTGACATGCTGCAGGGACTGGTACCAGTTCACGGGCACCAATGCTAAAGCTGTGAGTTCTGCCAAGGCAAAGAGATTTATGATTCATCCTGATTTGTGTAGTTTATCTGGAAGAGAAGTGTCTCCCATAAACCACCTGAGTTTCTTGTTTTCAAGGAAGTCAAAGAAACTTAATGAGATCCCTGTGAAAGGCAGAATGAACACTGGGGAAAAAAAAATGATGTTACTAATACTGCAAGTCCTCTAAAGAAGAGTACCAAAACTTCCTTGAGTGGTTTTCTTGTGTGACATGCCTGCTTTTTAAATGGGAATAAGTGGCAGGCATTCAGAAAAGAAAGAAAAAGGCAAGTGTCATGAAGACAAGATGGCAGATTTGTTTCCTGCCTTGTTTCATTCAACCATGACTAGTTCTGTTAAAGTGGGAGGGAGGAGGGGTTGGTTATCTCAAGACATCTCATCTTCATCTAAACATATCATTTGCATGAACACAATAAACAGAAGATCTTTATTTATTGGATTTTATGTATATGGAAATACAGCCAGATGTGAAAGATCACACACAGTGTACTTCTAACTTTGTAACTCACATCATTGCAATAAAAGCTGATATTAAGTACAATACCTGATCATATTGATAACTTAAGTCCTGAACTAACGTAAACGGACAGAAAAGGTGGAACTTCTTAAATTAGTAGCACCACAATACAGTTTTTCAATGCCTTTAACATTTTTAACACTTTAGTATTTCTATTGCTGAAAGAAATACTTATTTTATCCCCTCTTATGAATTAGTAACATTTTAGATTGTTTTCAGTAACACCTGAAATACATTTTTGACTTCAGAATGAGCACCACCATAATTTTTCTGTTTTAAACACTGTTTTTCAAATTGTTCATAGTTTTTTGTCTGCTTGCTATTTTTGACAAAGACCCATTAAGAAAGATATTATTTTGAAGTCTTAGAAACGAGTATAGGATGTTTTTATGGAAAGATTTCCAAAGAAAAACTCACTCTATTCTGTTCTGTGTTCTGTAGCATGCAGTGAATTTTAAAAGGAAAGATCATGAGAAGGATGATAATGTACGTTCCTGAAACAGTCTTCTCTGAATAAATTTGTAAATAAAAGCATTGACATACGTGATGGTCACGACTCTCTTCTCTCTGCAGGTTCACAATTCTTGTTAGGTTGCTACAGATCAACAGTCACTTCATGGGCTTGAATCAATGCCAGCTTTCTCTTTGTGTAACAGAGTAGAGATAGCACTGACCATTCCAATTTTAATGTGCTGATGGCGTTAAACCTCAAAGAAAATATTGACAAAGACATCATAGGTAAACATTGCAAAGTTCCTTTCCCAGCCTCATACTGGATTTGGAGCTTTATATCCTCAGCTTCTGGAGCATGGGTTCACATGGTGCTTCAAGTCCTGCAGTCCTATAAAACAAGATCACTTCCTCCTGTCCCTATTTTTATGGCTCCACAGAAGCCTTGCTCTTCCCTTAAAAATTCCTCCTCCCAGGAGATATTGAGTTAACGGAAGTCAGTGAGTTGATGATGGCATAAAGCGAATGGAGAAGACAACCATCCTTCATTTTCTGGCCTTCTCCTGTTTGTCCTGGTTGACACCCTTGTGCTCCAGCCATCTCAGCACCTGCAAAATGTTTCAACCACAGTCCAGGGGCTCACTCTTCCAAGTTTTTCTCTTCCATGGGTGTGACATGAGGGGGATTCATGAAGAGACACAAAATCAAAGAAACGATAAAATGTGGCTTTTTCATAAGGCAGGATGAAGAAGCTGTGAAGAAAGGTAAGGTTTGCCATGCACTGATCCCCATTTTGACTCCATGGTTATAATTAATATCACTGGTTATAATTAATAAGAGTTTGTCTAAGGGAAAACTGTTTTTTCTGAGAGTAAATGGCTCACTCTACTCTTGAAAACATATAAAAAAGATGCAGTTGGTGCATCTCTGCAGAGGCATCTTATGCTCAAACATAACCATTTATTTGTGGTGCTGTCAGTTTGTATCACGCAGAGCTTCTAAGAGCTGATCAGCTCAACACTGCATTTGACTGAACAGTGTTGATAATACATGTGCAACATTTAAAAAGAAAACAACACACAAACACCATACCTGGCAACAGTCTCTCTGTGTCACTGTTCATTAACAATATTGCATTAGCAGATAGCTTCATGTAGCTTAGCATATAATATAGCAAATGGATATGATAGTTTTCAGGACAGAGAAAGCACAGCATAAATACAGTGTATCACTTTCACAAACACAGGGTTTTCAAAACTTTGGCAATATTATTAAAAAAAAAATGAAGCTTCATGTGTGATTAAATACAAATAACTGGACTTAAGTATTTACTGTACAATAATTCCTGATAGTGTTTTGCAGAACAATACAATATTCTGTAAAGAGCAAATGCCATTTCACTCAAAGCTAGATGCGTGCAAGAAAATAGAGAAAACAGAGATGCTGCTTTAAGGTAAATACTGTCATATCCAATATCAAGATTTAAGTGGCTTATAACCATTCACAAAATTCTTATTTTGGCTAAGTTTATTTTTTCAATTACAGTATCGAAGTCAAGAGGCCATTTTTTTAAGAAGGAAGAAATGGCAGCTATTTCCCATAGATGGATTGTTTAGGTGCCTACACGTGGATTTGCAGAGCAGCCTGAGGCAGACGTTCATGACAAGCTCAGTCAGTACTTTCATTTAATTTATACAGAAGCAGCAGCATCCAGTATAAAATAATTACTTCACAGTTATGGTTTTAAACAATAGGCTTCAATCTTTTTTATATTCCAATCATCTTTCACACCCAAATCTGCTTTTGACAGTAGCTGGGAGTTAACTGATCCCATTTAACAGTACTACTAATCATAACACAAATGCACCCTGCATGGCCTCTGACACCTATTTGATCCTCCTGCAGCTTTTGACTACCAGAGGGAATATCCCCAAACTTAAGACACTTGGAAAAACAAGACAAATAACAACTTTCTTCCTAACTCTGTCTATTTTTACTACTTCTTCAATTTATCACATGCTTCATCTATTAAATTCCACAAACTGGTAATGAGGAGTTTCATAACGACTCCTTATGTAGGGCATTGAGATACCATAGGCGTACACACCGTGATGTGTAATAGCATGTTAATATACTGAGGGCAGCAGGAATGAAGTAATAAAGCAGTCAAAATACAAAAGCTTTCAATCTGAGGCATTAGGCAACTTCTTAATGGCTCAACCTGAGGCATTGGGCAAGTCTCCATTTTGTAAAGCTCTGGAATTGCAATGGCTCCGAGGAGGTAAGAGAGGAGGATATGCCAGCAGTATCAACACGGCAACAGGACCAGTGCTACTGACCCAGAAAGAAAGCATTCCCCTCGGGAGATTTCTTCCAAGTGCTTCACACAGTCCTACTCCACAAATCGAACACAAAAAGCAACAAAGCAGCAGCCGATCAGTGCCACCATAGATGCCGAAATCACAGTGACCACGCTGCCAGCAATACTAACCAAGAGCCCCAGGCCCACACCGAGAATGATCTGGGCCAGCTGAACCATGCAGGTGAGAGCGGCACAGTCAATGCCCTTCCCTCGCCTGTGCTCTCCAGGTTGTTCCCCATACTGCAGCTTCAGGCTCTGCAAATAAGCACAAAAGAAAACCCAGTGAAATGAGACAGTGCCGATAACTTTTGCAGCTCTCAGCCAATGCACTGTCACGACCCCCAGGTGCAGCAGGACAGGCCAATAGCTCTCTGCTTCCCTTCTGTTTTTTCTGCTTGTCCCACAGAGGTTACAGAATTCAAACACAGATATTAAAAGTGATAATGGGATTTCCAAGCTCCCCTCAAATTGTCCCGTTTCTCCCATTTGCAATTTTTCCCTCTACCCCTTCTCTCAAGGAAAGAATTGAAACTTGATTAGAAAAATTAGCCATTTCCTTCAAGTTCAGGTCTATTTGAGCTCTGGCAAACTGACGTTTCACAGTACAGGACGCTCTGTCACAGATAATTTAGCTCCAACTCTCATTGTTGAAGGAGAGCCTCAAGGGACGTTAAGATGAGTCATACTGTCCCACACACATACAGATCATAATTCGTCATAATGGAGCACTGTGCTCTGATGTTATGCCTCAAAGCGCATAAAGGAGTTCAGTACTAAAATGTAAATGTAATGTTTTTATTACTGGGGAAAAAAAAATAATCTGAAAACAAACATCTAGACTAGGATTCTTCTACACTACTGAAGACCATTATTAACTACTGATTATCTGCATATCTGCTATGATCTACATAGCAGAGCAAAAGGCTTCATTTATTATATACAAGCGTCTTATATGTAAGTACTCTGTGAGGGTGGTTGACCACTGGAACAAGTTGACCGGGGGGTTGTGGAGTCTCCATCCTTGGAAATATTCAAACCAGACTGGGCATAACCCTGGGCAACCTGCTCCAGGTGGTCCTGCTTGAGCAGAGGGCTGGGACTACATGATCTCTGGAGGTCCCTTCTAACTTCAGTTGTTCTGTGATTCCCTCCAGGAGGGATTTATTCTGTTTTGCTGGAAATCAGGTGATAATTTACATATTTATTGTTCTCCTTGCATAGGGTGTTGAATGGAGAAGGCTGTATTGTAACAAACAACAGGTTTCCATGCTGTAGGCTAGCTGTGCTGCTGTCTTCTGGTATTCAAACACTCTCGGCCATTAAGATGCTTTTTGTTTTTCGCAAGACTAATTACATTGCCTTTGACCTGTTACCACACCAAGCTCAAAAGTACCGGAGACAAACAGTCTCTTCCTAATCCAGTAGACAAAATTGAATTTGAATCCTAGGGAACAGCAGCACGGAACACGAATTGAAATGGAAACATTTTAAAACCCAGTACGTGATCTTGGTAGAATGCATAGTGAGGAAAATGTCTGCTCTTTGTTCTGGAACGATACAGTCCTTTCACCTGAAGCATTTCCAATTTTAGACACAATTTTTTGGGGGGATTATATCTATTTTTCTGGGCTGTGCCCAGTGTTCCTATGTGCTAGTAATTCTGACCACTATCATATGAATGTGTAAATGAATGCAATCTTGCACTTGATGTCTCCCTCTTTATTTTTTTTTATCTTGTACATTATAGAAGATTTTAGATAAACCTAATTCGGTTAATATCGGATCTAACATAGAATTATATGTCATTTAACATCTAGCATAGCAAGTACCACACATCAAACAAGAAACAATCAGTTGTCTTACAAGTAACATTTGAAAATACTAGCCTATTAAATATAAAGTCCATGCACACTTCAGCATATTTTATTTCTCTTCTGTCTTGGAACAGCTCTGAATCAGAGCTAAACTACAATTTTGCCTTTACTCCCGCTCTCTGAGTTGGCTGGCCCAAAGTTAGGATGGTGATCTCACCCTAAACTGGGTTAATTCTCTGTCCTTTGTTATATCTTTCTACAACTCTTCATCATGATCGTTCTCTGTTGGAAGGAATAGAGAAATTAACTGAAAAATTAGGAATCAGATCTATGAAATATTTAGCCACATTGAGACATCCTCTTAGGATTCAATAGAATAATTAAGAGTTTTCTTGTATTCATCATTCAGACGGTGATGCTTAAAAGTCATACAGAACAGTAAGACATGTTCTGAAGGACTTGATCTAGCCCTGTGCTGGTCTCAACTATGTTTCTATGTTGTTTTTCAATGGTTCAACATTTGCTTTATTGATTTCTTCAAATATCCCCAGATACAATGGGAACTTTTCCTAAGTCCTCCCAACTCTCCTTAATCCTTCTTGTTTCCAGCTCTCTCGCTAACTAAGAGACTTGAGAGAACTTTTCCATTAAAGAGCTCAACACTTGACAAGACACAAAGATCCTAGTGTGCCTAGTAACATGATATAAGAAATGCAAGCTTTTCCAGGTTTTCCTTGGAAACAGGATTTCATGCTGTGGAGGACCAAAAACCAACCCTAGACATTCAGAGAGATAATGAGAACGTGGTATATAATTTAATACTGAACTATATAAAACTGTTTGCACTTGAATTTCATATCTTTATTAGCTAACAGGTTTCGTAACACTTTGCAGCTAACTTAAAATTCTGCCAGCCTTTAAAGTGTGGTTATTAACCTTAAGAACTCAGAAGTCAAGTCCTCAGCTAATACAGCTAGAAGGAAGGATATAAGGAAAGTAGCACTTGGAAGCAACACAAAGTGGACGCCTGTAATCTGCTTACTGCCTGAACACATACTGTGATTGGCTTTGCTTCGGTTGTGATGATAAATAATTATTTGTCTCACTACAGGACTGTTTGGAGAGTTTGGAGCTGGGACCTTAACTCTCTCCGTCAGAAACTTTCCATTCATAACATGTGTCATCATAAACAGTTTGAAATTAAAATTAAAAGCTGCTCACCAGTTCTACCCAGTTTTCTCCCAAAATAGACTAAACAGACCCAGACAGACATAAACTTACCCTTCCTTAGACATTAAACTCACCTCTTCTTCCCTGTGATACTCTGCAATGAGGTGGAATGGCACCGTGTACAGCGTGCTGGACATGACACCAAAGAGGGAACATAGAGCCAGGGTGGAATACACATTGGGAAACAAGCCAATTAATCCAGTACCCAATCCAAAAAGTAGGTATCCAATGAAATAAAGTCCCTTTAATCCTATGTATGGCAGAAGGATTTTCTGCAGGTCTGTGAAAAGAAAGTGAAAATGCCAATATGACTAAATCAAAACAGGTCACATTTCATCAGGGAGCTCCTTTAAGGGGTTCTATTTTGTAAAATGCAATGAAGGAGATAATCTTACTGATTTTGGAAGTTGCCTCAAATTATTGTAGGTAGAAAGTTGCCAAAGAATACTTGCTCTCTCTGGGGGTAGTCTTATTCTGTCATAGCCAACTCCAGAGAAGAAGTAGTTAACAACCATTCTGGAAGAACTGCCCTCATTGACAACATCAGACATTTCCGCTGTTTGATTATAATGCGAACATTTGGCATCAACCTCTGTCTGAGCTGAGAAAGGCACTACAGAAATGCCTGTAGTTAAAGCTCCAAAGGGGAAAAGATTTCCCTCAAGCCTCTCTTAGATGCTCAATTCATCCCTCAAACCGCTACTCATTTGAGTTTCAGATTGCAAGTACTTTTTTAAATCCTTGGTAAGAAAGAGCTATGGTGAAATCTATCTGGGGAACTGTGCTAACATATTTACATGTAATTTTGGAGAGCAAGGCTCATGCTTCTGGCAAGAACTTCTACTGCATTGTGAAAAAGTTATTTTATGACGAATGTAGATGGGGAGAGTCCATCAGAGCTACCTTCAAGGACCTACAGCTACAGCACTGCTAGGTGAAAGAGCATCTCAGAATGATGCCCATGGCACCCATTTTAGTCTGGCATTTAACTTCAGGATGATTTTCAGTGTTCAGGGTCAGTTCCCATGCAGAACAATGCCGTACTCCCAAAGTGACCCCTCATCATGTGGTCAGGAACTGTTCATGTTAAGATACAAGTTTCTAACAATGCTGAGAATGTAACATTTCTTAAAGTTTTAATATGGAAAAAAAAAATTCAGTTAATTTTGCAACACTTTATATTTTTAAACAATGGCAAATAGTGAACAGTTTAAACACTTCCAAAACACAGTGTTGGAGTATATTCCTGGGTACTTACAAGAATAGACTGATGAAGAAATTGCATTGATGCACAGCCCCCAGCATCCCATCTCTACTCCTGTTTTGTAGGTAAGGTAAAGTGTGGAGTTATGAGGTGCATAAGGACTACCCTGGTATACAACCTGAAAGAGACCACAAAGATCACAGAAGGCAAGGATGGACTGCATCTGTATAATACCTCCTTCTTACGGGAACAGGGTAGCCAACACAGGGCCTCATCCCTGGCAGGGGAGATAATTAGCACCAAGAAATCTGTTAAGCAGTGCCCTAACCATCCCTTCACAGTTCTCCAGGTTTCACACTCATTTCTCCCACATTCTCACATCCCAGGCTCCTCCTCATTTATTACCCTCTGCCTTTTCCTGGACTGTACACTCTACGCTGACTCATTTGCTCTTTTTCCTTTGGGTGTCTTATTTCCCGTTCTCCTTCTCTCTCCGCTTCTGCCTTCTTGCCTTAGCTTTTCTTTCCCTTATTTATCTACAATTAATTGTTTTGTTTTCTCTTTCAGGCTTACCCCAACACACTCATTTTTCCGCTCAGTAATTGTCATATTCAGTTCCTTATCTAGGCAAGAAAAACTTATTCTTTCAGTTGTTCATATACACTGCAGGGAAAAAAAAAAAAAACACCCTCTTGCCTACAGAGACAAAAAAAGGCAAGGAAATGGGAATACTGTGTGGAAACCACAGAAAAAAGGAAATGGCAATGAGAGGATTTGTGCCAGGAGTGTATTTGCACCCTGGAAGAAAGGAGGCAGACAGGATCAGATAGGTAAGAATCACTGTCAGGGACATAGAGTCTTACTGCCTGGGAATGATGTGGAAAAGGGAGAACTGGGTATCACGAAGCTAAATAATTGCTGGTAAAAGGAACTGCAGGAAAGGTTTAAAGAGGTATGGCAGGGACAGCCAAACTCAAGGAGACAAGAGCTTTCAGCCATCAAGTAGCTCACTGTGTGCAAAAGCTGCAGAGCCTGAGGCCAGGGAGGCTGCAGTGCTGGTGAACAGCTTTGTGCCGACAGTGCCCATGCACCAGGATAGAGCCAGCTGCATCCAAGCAGCATCAGCATTACTTTAGTTAGGAACTCTGCCCATCCCAGAGCGGCTCCGAAGCCAAAGCAGAGAATGAATGTGTTTAGATCAGCTCCGAGAGCTTCATTTGGAACAGTTAAATAGACACAAATGGCCTTACAAATACTAAAAGGTTTTCCCCAAAGATCCAACAGACTGGCTCAGAACGAGGGCCTGAAATCAATTAGCAGTTTTACAAAACTCTCGTTGAGCCATCCAGATACAACAGGCTCTGCCACCACTGTCATTTCTTCAGGATTATAACACTGTCTCATTTCTTTTTGGTCGAGGAGGAGATGCTACGAGGAAAGAGAAGCAAGAGGATTTTATGCTTTTACCTGTCCCATGAAATCTGTGAAGAAGAGCATGTTGGACAGGAAAGCCATCCATCCAAAGAGGTGGCTCACACACAGACAGCGATAGTGGGATGGCATGCTTGCAAGTGTCTTCAAGAGTGATTTAAGTGTCATCCGCCTTTGATCCTAAAAGCAAGTATTTAACAATAACACTGTATTATTGCCCTAAAGGCTAATAAAATAGTTGACAGCAAATGAAGAAGGCCTCAGCATCTTTTCATTGCTAAACTTCCAAAGTTTTTTATTTTTTGCTTAGGGAAGGTTGGTTGGGTACTCAGTGTCCTTCAATATATATTTGATTTGTAGAGCCATTGCCTAATAAAATCATCTGAAAGATTCACAGAGAATCTGGGAGAGCTGGGGTATAGCAGTAAGGATGTAACATTTCTTGCTGTTATAATCAGTAGGACTATTATTTACTTGTAGAACCAAGTGAAAATTTTTTCCAAAACAGATTCAGTGGAGTTTCAAAAAAAACAAAACCAGAAACAAAAATAATTTCTTTATGGAAACAATCAACTTTACATTGAAAATCTAAAGTTGCCACAAAAAAAAAGAAACTCAAAATACTTCCTGAGAATTAAAATGTAACAGTTGTGGAATATAGCACTTCTGAGACGTCCTTGCCTTTCCCTACTATGTGCTAAATTCCCTAGCAAACTTCACCTCTTCTGGCGTATCATGAGATTTCCACTATGTACTGTCCTCCCCTCCCGTCCCCATGAAGCAGGGAGAGACTGTGATACATCACAGGAGATGCAGCACCACTCAAAATCCTAGCACCCAGAGAACATGAGCTCCAGCACCTGAACATCTCATCCTATGGGAGAAACAAGTAATTTCAAAATCTGGTGCGGGTTAACAAATCTCACTGATGAGGAAAGACAAAATTTCTCACCACCTTCAATGCTCCACATTACCTCCCTCCTTGAGCCCTGTGCCCACTAACTCTCTCTGTTTCTTTTCCAGCCACATTCATCAGATCACTTGTATCACTTGAATTTTTTTTAGTACTGTAGGTACGCTTGACGTCAGGCATTTGCAACACACAATTCTTACTGCTTTAAAGCTCCTGCATGGTTCTTTGCTTTTAAAGAAAAAAAGGTATGATTTTATCTGTGCATGATGAAACACTTCCAGTTTTCTCTGTGATGTTTGGAGGCAACAGTGTTGGGAGAGATGGTAAGGGACACTGTATGGTCATGAAATATGGAAGAACTGTAAAAGTTATGTTCATTACTGGAAATCTGAATGTTGTCTTCAATTTGCTGTAAGATAATGACTTTTTTTCCTTCCTTCAATGTTTTACCTACTTTTCACAATTCTGCCTTCCTTTGAATTAAGTTATGTTGCAAGCTATTCTATGAATAATCACCACATATAAAGTTGGAAAATGCTTTGCTCCAGTGGGAGGTTTTTAATCCTCATTGGAATGCCAAAATTCAAGTTGCTGACTTTCACCTTGAACCGCATATTGTCCAAATCCCTTGGAATTTCTCTTGGCATCACTCTCTTTTAAACAGCGTAAGCTTTCTATTCTTCTACATTTATAAAAAACAACAAAAAAAATCCACATTGACTCATTAGAGTTATTTCAAGGATAATTACTATCATTTGACTTGGCTTATTTAATTTATTCAACTCTTCCACACAGTTCTTTAAAACAGCCTTTCCAATCAAAGTGTTAACATAAGGTCAGGGAACTATGAAGGACACTGCTGTAACTACAAACAGTAACTTGACAGCTAGATAGAAATGCTTGCTTTGTATTTAGATATTTTAGAGAGTGGAAATGGAAACTGAAATGTTTAATGCACATTCAATACACACCAACACACAAACCCCACACTAATTTAAACGACATGCTGAAGTCTGATTCCATGTAAGTGCCTCATCCTTCAAAAGCTCACAATACCCAATCATTTTCTCTATAAAACCACTACAACTCATGGCCTAAGACGGTTCATAAGGATACAGGGGAATCAATATGACTTGGGTTTTACGGAAGTAGATTCTGAGTAATTTGGCACCAAACTAAAGAACAAAAGACAAATCACTTTGGATGTCTGTTCATACTGTAACAGGTCAAATCTCATTAATAATCACAGTAGCTATTAGCATGTAAGAGCATAGCCCTTAATTTAAAAGATAAAAGGCCATGATGTCTGCAGCAAAAAAAGAGACACAGAAAAACAGGAAGCCAAACCATTTCTTCAAGGAAGCAATTACAGTAATGAATGAACTCAGAAAACATGTGCCACAAGAGACAGACCATGAGGGCAGTGAGTGTCTAGAATTTATACATGCCCAGGCACATCAAAGAAACATGAGACAGATCAAAGCACTGTAAGCCTTTGACAGGCTGTCCAGCTACAAACAGAGAGAGGAGGGCAATGGCACAACTTGCCCACAGTGGATGCCAGAGCTTCACCTCGGGTGTCAGACCCGCTATTCTCTCCTACCTAAAAGTTCTGCCAAAGACACAGCTACAATGTCACTTCAAAATAAAACTAAAACTCCAGAAGCGAGGTAGTGTTGTTGTAGACATAGTCATTCTAAATGCGTCAGTACTGTCAATAAACCCTCAATGAAATGCTGAGCAGCAGCATAACTGGAATGTTTACCAGACCAGGGAACAAACACTTCATATGTACTACATACGTAAGTGTCTGGACTTCAGCGGGAGTTACAGATTTATATCAAAGATGAATGGTCTGTAGTCCTTGTCTGCAATTTGATGTTAATTCTGTCAGGACTAAAGGACAAAGTATATCCTCTTGACAAAATTCACATGAGGAGGGTATCAGGAGACTGACACAGAGCAGAAACCTGAACCTGGTTCTCCCTCATCCCTGCCAATTGTTCAAAGCATCAGGACTAGTCCATCTTGTCCCTCTTGGTGGAAATACTTTATAAATAAGAAAAGAGAAAAGCAAGCAGGCTTTCTACTGACCCTGTATCCTAGTGCAGGATTCTTTTTCTGTGTGTGTGAAAGGGCTCTGTTCCAAACAGTCAGCATTAGCTAATGAAAGGGTCTCCAAGGATGGAAAGATATGGGTTACAAACTGATCTCTGCACTCACCTCTGTACGTGATGTAACAGCGCACTGCCCTGGTTTAGCTGCAGCCTTTATTTCTGTACGTGTTGATTTTAAGTAACCGTTCTTGATTTCCTCCTCTATGGAGCTATATTTATAGGATTCAGTCACTTCCAACAAAAGCTTTGTCTCTTCATTTTCATATCTGAGTGGGACTTCAGGAATACTGCACAGATGTACGGTAAGGCAGATTAGGAAAACCAAGGCTGCGAAGAAGAAAATCACCTGGAATTCCGATGCCAAGGAATATCCTAGTACAGTTTGACCCCAATCCGTAGCACCTGTCAGGTAACCCAGGGCTCCTCCCAAACCTACGGAGGTGGGAAAAAAGGAGAAGAAAGATCTACTGGCATTGATAAAATAAACAAACAGTACAGAATACCCCCAACATGTGATCCCCTCTAGAAATGCCTGTATAATCATTCTCCAGATACTAATCACAAAAAACAGCTATTTCATATGTCCAAAACCGGCCTGTTGTCAATAGCTACTACACCTCCCTCCTCGACTAGAGTAACTGCCACTGAATCTACATGCCTCTGCTCTTGGTACAGCTCAGTAGGCACAAAAATCTGCATCAACACAGACTGCATGACTTCTCATCTAGTCTGCTTTTTGTCTAGTCCTTTCACAGTGACTGCTCCTGGGCATGGCTGGAAGTTCTTCCCGATTCACATTACAGGTACAAAGCGTTATGTGTTTTCCCTGTGCATTTTCTCCACACAGGGCTCACGTAATACAGGTTTCCTTCTGTACAGAAGGTTTCCTTCTGTAATTCGGCATCATTCCAGACATGTATAAAGGCAAAAGAAGCTCTTACTTCATTTGCAAGAGCCTGGACTGAACCATTTGGACTTACTTTGTGGAAGTTGTGAAGCTCTGAATTTTTACAAAGAGCTCCTATTTCTATACAGGAAGGCAGCACATATTGGAGCACTGCTGAAGAATGGAAATCAACTGTGCTGGTTTGTGCAGCTCTTGCTCTATGCCACATGCTGAGTCAAAAATGTTATTTTTGTGTGCTATGGCAAGGAAACAAGTTATATCGCTAAATTCTTGCTTCACCGAAAACTTGAAAAAAATCAGAACAAGCTGAATAACCACTATTTCACTTTTTAAATAATTAGTTGCTCTTACTTAAATCACGGCTATGTTGCTGTAATTATTTATGACTGCAGCCTTCTGCAGCAGAACTCCTGCAGCAGCAATCACGAGTTGCTGTTCTCTGGAGTGGAGAAAACCCAGCAACAAACGACTCGTGACTGAAGCGCGGGATCAGATGATCAGTTCATTCAAGATTAGAAACACAGTAAGAATAAAATCCATGCAACTACCTTCCCCTCCTTCAAGAGGTAGGGGGGAAAGGAAGGGATCTGAGTACCTGTAAAGAGGGCGTGGTAATGTAGACCCTTCTCTTTATCCTGATGAGAGCAGACATCAAATAAATATGCTTTGATGGGGCCATCAATAAAATCAGCTGCAAAATCAAAAAGCACTACTCCCAGCATGGTAACAACTATTGCCCACGTCCGCCGATTGTCTCTCTCATGGATGACAGCTACAAAAAGAAAAACGACCTCATTCTGACAGCAACAGTGCCATATTCTGCAAAACCACATTGTATCTTTCCTGATACCTCCAAATCTAAACAATGCTTTATTATGCAAGAGAGAGCAGCGATGCCAGAATCACATCAGAGAAGCGGGGTAACTGAGTCTGTGTAGCGCTGAGCTGTGCTAGGTTGACTTACTGCCTTAAGTCAGCACAAGCTCAGGGTGCTCTAAGCTCCACCATCAAGAGCATCACTAGCCTTAATCTACTCCTTCGCACCTCCACGGCATGCTCTGGTAGCCTAACACACATGCATTTTGTACTACTCTTTTGCTTTATTCTATTTGTCCCACCCTTCCATTGTTTTAGATAATCAAGAGTTGACTGTAACATCTCTTTTTGGGCAAATCAATAAAAGTATATTCAACACCACTGATATCCAGGAAGAGAGAATAAATCAATCCATAAAAACACACACCTCCCCCCTCTGCCAAGTCATAAGGACAGCAATAACTTTCCATCAAGACTTTGAGAAGTTACATCCCAAGCTGAAATATAACGGTATCTAGGGATGTCACTCCTATTTGATTTTTCATATTGCAGGTGCAACACAGTTTCCAAGGAGTTACGGATTTCTGTTATTCATCAGCATAACAGAGCCACATGTCAAGCCAGTGCTGCATTAATGAGAGATATGTATTTTGAATGCTAATCCATCTAAAACAGGGATTAACAGACACTCAGTTTGGATGTTTATTACAAACCACAAACAATATTGATCATTTAACTTAACAAGGTAGATTTTAGTTTATGAGAACTTCTCTGGGCCTAAGCAGTACTTTACTTGTATGAACTGATCAGGCAACCACACCACCATACAACATACTGTAATCACACACAGAAACTACAGAACACTATGTACAGGGTACATAACATGCCGCATTAGGATTGAACGTATATGAAGATTTTGGTGTTCCCCAGCTGCTTCGATGCAGCTGGGTAACAGGACACCCAATTTTAACTGTCCGTTTTAGCAGGGAAAAAAGGAACCCTTCTTTTCTTTCAGATTCAAAAGGCTAGGATGAGTTTTGTCTGTCAGCACAGCGTATACCCCTCACTCACCTGAGATCATCACGTCCCCATTGAGGTACAAAGCCATGCCTAACAGCATTATGATGCCCAGACCCAGAATGTAAGGTCGCCTCCTGCCCCAGCTACAGGTGCAGTGATCGCTGGCTGAACCTACCACGGGCTGCAGCATGAAGCCCAGGATAGGGCTGATGAGCCACACCAGGCTGTAGAGGTGCTTGGGCAGCCCTACAGTGAGAAGTACCGGCGTGACAAAGGCAGCCTCCACGGCGTAGCAGAACTCCCGGCCGAACATCGCCATGCTGTGCATGACCAGCCTTCCCACCGCTCCCTTCTTCGGCACCACTGCTCCAGTTCTCGTCACAGATTGCAGCAGAGTCTCTGCCTTCTCTCTGATGCTGTCCATGTCGGCCCTGGCCATCTCAGAAGGGGGTGGAAGAGCCCCGTGGAAGTTCGCTTCCGTTAAGGTCATCGCTCTGGCTACACACAGCGCTCCAGCAAGTCGGTGCTGCCTGCCCTGGCTGACCTGGAGCCCAGATCATATGCTGGGTGGGATCGGTCTGTGCTGGGGGAGGGACTCACATACTTTCATGGCTCTGTGATCACAAGTTATGAAAGAAAGGGGGCAGGGAAGCATGTGTTAACATTAGCAGATCTGAGCTCTTGGGCATCTGCAAAGCTCCCAACTATCCACAACTGAAGAACTACTGTTTAAGCATGAAACACACATATAACGGGAACATATACCACATGGGCGAGGCGCAGGATTAGCGTGACACAAAGCTAGAACGCAGGATTAGCGTGACACCAAGAAACCAGAGCCCTCATCTTTCTGTTCAGCAAACAACAGGAGCACCAGACAGAGCGCCGATTTCCTGCTGACTGAACAGGGGGAAAAGAATCTATAATATATATCCAGAAAAGGATTTCAGTGCACTTAACGAAGATAAGTAAGTGAACCTTCCTATTGCCCTAGAGTGTCAGTGGCAGATAAAAAGCTTGACAGAAGCCTGTCAAACAGCAACAGGGGAATACTTTTTTGTATATCTGCTGTGTGCCACCATCAATACAACTGATTATTTTCTTCATTTCTAAAAAACAAAGGATATCAGGATCACTTGTTTGTTTTTTTTTTTTAACAGTCTTACCTGCCAAGAGAAGGCCTTAAAAGAAATCTGTAGTGACATACCAAAACTGTATTTTTCAGGTTAGCCACCTGAGTGAGGCAGCTGATTCAACCTATGCTGAATCATAGAATGCTTTGGGATGGAAAGGACCTTTAAAGGCCATCTAGTCCAACTCCCTGCAATAGGCAGGGACATCTTCAACTAGATCAGGTTGCTCAGAGCCCCATCCAGCCTGGCCTTGAATGTTTCTAGGGATGGGGCATCTACCACCTCTCTGGGTAACCCGTTCCAGTGTTTCACCACCCTCATCGTAAAAAATTTCTACCTTATATCTAGTCTGAATCTACTCTCTTTTGGTTTAAAAACATTACGCCTTGTCCTATCGCAACAGGCCCTATTAAAAAGTCTGTCCCCATCTTTCGTATCAGCCCCCCTCAGGTACTGGAAGGCCACAATAAGGTCTCCCCGCAGCCTTCTCTTCTTGAGGCTGAACAACCCCAGCTCTCTCAGCCTGTCCTCACAGGGGAGGTGTTCCAGCCCTCTGATCATTTTTGTGGCCTCCCCTGGCCCCGCTCCAACAGGTCCATGTCCTTCCTGTGCGGAGGACCCCGGAGCTGGACGCAGCACTCCAGGTGGGGTCTCACCAGAGCAGAGGAGAGGGGCAGAATCACCTCCCTCGACCTGCTGGCCACACTGCTCTTGATGCAGCTCCGGACACAGTTGGCTTTCTGGGCTCTGAGCACACACTGCTGGCTCATGTCCAGCTTGTCATCCACCAGTACCCCCAAGTCCTTCTCGGCAGGGCTGCTCTCAATCCCTTCATCCCCCAGCCTGTATTGATACCAGGGATTGCCCCAACGCAGGTGCAGGACCTTGCACTTGGCCTTGTTGAACCTCCCGAGTTTCACATGGGCCCACTTCTCCAGCCAGTCCAGGTCCCTCTGGATGCCATCCTGTCCCTCAGGTGTGTCAACTGCACCACTCAGCTTGGTGTCGCCTGCAAACTTGCTGAGGGTGCGCTTGATCCCGCTGTCCGTGTCACTGATGAACATATTGAACAGTACTGGTCCCACTACGGACCCCTGAGGTTAACACCTGTAGTTAACATGAGTTTTTAAATTGTCTTCAGCGATTTTGAGATCAAAACTTAGGTGCACTGGGGATGACATTTGACAACATTTATTGTTTTCCAACACAATCAGATGCATCTGCGACTCAGCAAATTGTCAAATCTTACTGTAATGGTGTATAATATTCAGTAATTCACATTAGAGTGATTATCAGCTGGAAACTTAGGATGTTTTTGCTGATTTTTTATCTAATTTGTCAAGACCTACTAGATAATTCTTGCTTCCAGACAGGTGTTTATGTAGTAGAACGTAAAAGGTTTTTTTATAGTAATAATACTGACATTTTGGCATGACCCATGTAAAATGAGCTAAAGTATATCTCAGCTTTGGAAGTCTTCGTAAGCAACAAACTAATCTTCAGCAAGGTAAATACTCTGACAAAATTATCAAAAAACCCAACACCTCATATCATAATTCCTGACATGTCAGACTAAAGAAAACTGTATTAAGGCCATATAACTAATTCTTTTTAAAAAGCATATATTTTTTGCCTTGAAGGAGACTGTTTCAAATAACAGTTTAATTTTGAAGGAAATGAAAACCACCATGGAACAACCATTGTTTAAAACCTGTGCAGCTAAGTTGCCTACCATTTTTCCAAAAAGAGAGGAAAGTATTAATACCTGACAGCTCTTTTAAAATAACAAATTTCATTCTGAAGTGATTTTCTAGGCAAACTGAAATTCCAAATGTAATAAAATCAGGAGACTGCATTAGGAAAATGTAGTCAAGCTACTTAATAGAATTACTTTATAATAATAACTACAGCAGCACGTAAGAAAACAGCATTATTTTGATCATTGCTTTGGCATGATAATACAAATGAATTAATAAAATATATAGAAAAAAATCCCTTCTAATCTATGATTAAGCAACACAATCACTTGTTTAGGAAGAATATATTTTATGAGAAGTATTGTAATACATGTTGTAGTTACATGAAAGCAAAGCAACGGTGTAACTATTAAACTAAATGTATGTAACTAAATAAAAAGAAACATTTCACAGGATATGATATTTAAAGAGACATTTTGAGGATTTACAGCTGCTTACTAAGCAAACTGTGTAGATCTTCAGAACACAATTTTGGTATCATTCTAGACTGTAGACCATCCAGGTACACAAGTACATAACTCCCACTGTTTCCAATTAAATTTAAAACTTCAATAATTTAAAAAAAAATATTTAAAAGCTATATCAGGTAAATATTTATGTGTCATATAATTCAATTTTAATGCATTAAAACATACTGTATCAGCCTGAAATTTTTCTGATCTGCATAGCTAGAGGTTACAAATTAGCTTCTGGTTTACGGAATTCTATTACTTTATTCTGATAAAGTTTAGTAATCTCTTGCTTAGTAAATCCATATTCTAGAAGTATCTCTTCTGTGTGTTCCCCTATAAAAGGATCTCTTTTCAATGATGGAACAGCAGGGGTCCTTGATAGATGAGGAGCAGGTCTAGGACTTATCTCTTCCTGATCATTTTTGATAAAAGATCTTCTTTCTTTGTTATGCTCATGTGAGGCAACACCATCAAAGGATAAAACAGGGGTCACACAGGCATCAGTATGATCAAATATGCTGCACCACTCAGCTTGTGTCTTCTGTGCAAATACGGACGCAAATTTTTTCTTCATTTTGGGCCAGTCAGAGAAACTCCACTGACTGGGAAGTCCATCTGAATCTAGCCCAAGACCTGAAAGGAGAAAAGCAAAGTTTTACGTAGTATAGCTTACATAAATTGAAGTGCTGCCCACAATGAAGTATGTTCCTTGAGAAGCTAATGTTTTGCAGGCAGTCCAACGCAGCAGAACATACTAACTAAAAGTCGCTTCAAACTTTATTATGGTATCTATGATTGAGGAGGAGGGAGCAGAAGAATAAAATGTTCTATTATTTGCAATTAGACTAAGCCGCATCAGCTATAACCTTTTACTAAGTATATATAATAAACAGTCATTTGTATAAACACTTCATAAGAGCAGCAGCTGCCTAGAGATAACATTTTGTCCTGAGAATATTTTCTGTAATAGGCACTGTATTCCCTACCTGGCAGCAGCAACACAAAAGTCTGCTGAATGAGTCTTGGACTACAGCAATATACTTATCTCTTAGAAGCCAGTACATCTGCCAGAGCTAGACATTCAGGAGGCTGCAGTGTGTCCAGCGTGATTGGGTTATGTCTATGCCAGAGATGAGAAGATGGTGTGGATAGATATACCCAGATTCAACGTGCATGAGGCAGCCCAGCTGCAGGTGCCTGTGGATTAACTAACCTGCTTCTCGACTCCCTCACTCCAAACAGACTCCAGCAGCGTTTGCTGCTCTCCCCTCTTCCCAGGCTCCAACTCTCCACTGCTGCTCTTTTGGAAACGTGAAACCATAGCCCTTCCACTCACTAAACTGCTTAAGACCTCTGCTTCCCAGAAGATCGGTCGCATAGACCACCTAGGTACGCAATACACACGCTCTTTCTGAGACACAAGAGCAGAAGATGGACACATATGCTTTGTACTGAAAATTTCCTGAACTAGGCAAGTCTTAGGTCCTTCCCTTAACTAAGCACCACCTTTACATCTCTCCTGTGCAGCCAGTTTCCCATCTCTGTTTCTGTTCTCATGGATTCTGCTCTCTGCACTCCCTACCCTTCCACTCTCCTACTTCAAGGAGATCCAAGAACTGTTATGTAGGGTTTGTCTCAAAAAGGAGGTAAGAAACAAGAAAGAGAAAAGGCATTTAAAGCACGCTTTCAAAATTGAGATAGTACAAACAGAGGTACAAACAGACTCTACGACATCAAATAGAAATAACACGTGGTATATTGAAGGCTGTCCAAACAGTCACATCTTGAAATTCAGGAGCATGAACACAGCAGGAAAAATTCAGAAAAAGCAGGGATAAGAAACCACTTAATTTGAGAAATTAGAAAGGCTAGAGAACAACTATCATCATAATGCTCCACAAACAACAAAAAAAGGGAGCTGCTTAGAAAACAACAGCTCTGTGTAAAAGGCAGAGAAAATGTGGAGTTCTGCAAAGATTTTGAACATGCTTTCTTATATCTTTGGATATCTGGTATCAGATTGATGATTTCACTTGCAACTGTTAAGAGGCTTGGCTACTAGATGCCTGTTTGCAGGTAGAATTTACACAGAACTCCTCTAATCTTTATCTGTAGATAGGCAAAAAACACCCTTTCTGTATCTTCTATTTCTACAGCTTCCTTAGAAACATTGTTTCATAAGTATTTATTTGCTTATTAATTATGGTTTGGGTTCTAGCAGCCAGTCCAACATGAACAGAGCTCTACCATTACCCCATTACACAATTATATTTGAAGATCATGCCAGATGGAAAGCTGGCTGAACCTAACCGTACATGCTCTAGCAAAATAGAACAATATGCAGAACCTGGAATTTAATATTACATGCTCATTTTCCATTGACCACTGAAGACTTCAACTTTAAATAGCACGAACCGACAGCATTTAAACACTACAGCTTCTCATTTTCCAGCTTGTGCTAACCACTTGTGGTGCAGACAAACAGAATCACAGCAGGAGCGACTGAGTCAACAAGGAAACAATTACACAGCACAGAATTGTTTGGGATACCACAGGATGACAGATTTCACCCAACATAATCAAAAGCAAAGTATCTTTTGCACAGAATACCTGGTAAAGCAATCACAACCTGTTTCCAAGTTTTTTTGTTCAAATTTTCACCTAGGGATTTTTGTTTAGAAAAGCCCAGTAACCTACCCCAGTACAGACTTCAAACAATGATTTTTGAAAAATGAAAAATTAAGCCTCCTTATAATGATATAGCTTTAAGTCTCCTTTAAATGCTATAGCTCTGTTGACATATATCTGCACGTCCTTTATTAATGCAACAAATTGAAATCTCTATTTCTACAGAACTTCTTGGACAAACTGCAGTAAAATTAGGCACCTATTTCAAGAGAGAGAAAACAGTAAAATTCATTAGATAAATCAGCGAAGTTGCTTTAGTATGTTGGAAATGGTTTCTTACAGTATTTCAGCCATACTATTTTAAAAGACTACTGAGGATCCCTAGCACAGCTTTGTTCAAGATTTTCTTGTTTTAACTTGCTGATTTTCTTTCCAAAATTGTATGCTCATAGCACAGTAATTCTGAAATTATATTGTCACAACATGACCGAACAGAACCATCTAGTATGGGAATCCTTAATTTTGGCCCAAACCACAGCCATAAGGTGTATGCCATTACTCTCTCTCTAATTCATTTTCATTCTGAGAGGGAATTAAACTTTAGAATATTCCAAGACAGTAGTGAATGTTCATTGAAGTTAACTATGTAAAGTTTTTTCTGTGCTCAAACTTCTGAAACTAAATCATTTTTTAGAAAGTGACAGTTCAGCAAAAGGTTCATCAGGCCCAGAGTACTACAAGAGCATCACTGCAAATGCATGCATAGCTGTCCTCCAAGTTTACGTATTTAATTACCACAACTGCAAATGTTTTGGTGCAGCAAGAACTTGGCCCTCTACAGTATCTGTACAATGTTTAAGGCTTACCATGATAAGTACATTCAAATAAAGTTTAACATTATGTGTAACTGAGGGTGTCTAAAAGGTAATGAGGAAACTGTTCATCCACTTTGCATGTCTTAATAATAATAATGTACTGAATTCAGTGTATTAGCAGATTTTTTTATACAGTATACAATACTTTACAATCACAAAATGGAGGGGCCTGCGGAAATCCTTCATAATGATGTAAACTATGTTTTTCAAGTGTTTCATAATTTTTCTCATTTTTAAATAGAAGTCACACAATGTACAATTATCAAAGTAGTATGAAAGGAGTACTATCAAATACATGTTGAGAACTTTAGTGACTGTTGGTGCTTTTCACATCAATGTAAGTTGACACTAAATTCACCTTATGTAACTGAGTGCACACCATATGACTAATGCAGAACCAAACCTTTACTCTCACCTGATATACAAAATTTACTGTGTTGTGCATGCCTCTTGCAGCACGGCTACAGCAATACTAAGCACATATTGCTAAAAATCAAGGGAAACCTGCAGAAGCAATTTACAGGTCAGCTGAAAGACATTCTGTCTCTTTCTGTCAAAATGTTGAGACTTAACATTAGTAGCACACGTTTCTTACATCAGATTTTTCATAAGATGCAAAGGCATTTTATTTATTGGCTGACTTTTGTAGTAATACAATTAACATAAGCAAAAGGATTACAGAATGTTTGTTAACAGCAAATAGTCTATAGTGAGCCCAGAATACAACTCCTAATATCACAGCTACTACAGCAAATATTTACCATCTGTTTTATATAGCTTCAGTTTCTCGTATAACCTTTTTTTAAAAAATTCATAAATTCATGGCAAGCAGAAATTTAATTTTCCTTGCCAAGCACAATCTACAAAGCCAACAATCTTCTCAAACTAAGATGCTGTATTTTCTTAAACTTAGCTTCCCTCTGCAGACCCCTTAAGAACTTTCCTCACCCTGTCATTAACTGCGCTCTGGTCCAGCACTGGGTTCCTAATTCTGCAGGGAAACACTGAAGTGAACCCAAACCAAAAGGAAATTAGTTTCACTTTGGCTAACCAGAATTCTGTGAGCAGTGACAAATGGTTCAGAAATCCTGTTCCTTTCTCAATTCTGCAATCTTAATATCTCCAACTCTTACATCTGCAACACTCATGTCCTTGTGTTCTCAGAGAGACATAGAGCGGCTTTTGAATATATTTTATCTGGAACAGCACCAAGTTGCTCACCAGCAGAACTGACCAGAATTATGGAAAAAAAGTATGAAATAAAATTATGGAAATTATAACTGGAACATACCATTTTAAAACTACTTCAAAGCAGGGAATTAATGCCTGGAACAGACAACTCAGTCTAAGTCAAAGCACCTTGGGTTTGTGAAAGAGCAATAAAATTCTCACAAGCAGCTTTTTCTTCCCTATAACACTCAAAGGCTTAAATTCTGAATTGAATGCCTGCAATAGATATCCCAGAAAGGAAAAAATCCCTAAGCCACAAGGAGGATCTGCTGTTTTAATTTAGTACACTATTGCTTCAGAGAGCTTGCAACCATAACTACTGAAGGGGATAAATATTTCCTATGTGAAAATCTGAACAATTCATAATATGCACCTAAAATACAATGAAGAAAGACCACTTATTTTTAAAAGCAATATTGTGAAAAAACCCTGAGTTCGGTCTGATATTTTAAACAACGCACTTTTACAAAATAAACAAAAAAAAATTATTGACTCTAAGCAAGCAAAGACTGTGATACAATTAAAGGCAAAAAGCAAAATTTCCTTAGAAGATTGTACTCTGTATGTAGGATTTTTAAAATATGACCAAAACAGACTGAAACACAGGCACAGCTGTGACTGCAGTTGTTGTCTACTTACAAACAGATACATCAGTTCTTTATTGCTGGAATAACTATTTTTGAAACTTCAGCTGTTAAAATCAAGCCATTTCTGTGCATTGTAAGCACAAGGAATACTTTCAAACTTGAAAATAAAGTTGTCCAATGTGGGTCTCCCAGTATAGGCAGATGAATTCATAGCTGCTGCTTCAACTTTATGCTCTGAATTTCTGAGAAACAACTAAGAGGAAAAGAGATAATTTTAACATTTTCCTCAGTAAAGAGTTATCTAAGTAAGACAGAGACTGGTCAGTAATCATGTTATATTCCTGACCGCTGGATTCATCCATCAGAGGCTTCAGCCTCTTGACCTAGCCATGGTTCCCACTCAGGTAAGAGCCATCGCCAGAAGGGATGTGGCGACGCAAATGGAGCAGCCGTCCAGGTCTCTGACTGCAGGGAGTGCCAGAGCCTTGCTCTGGTGATGGAGGGCTGCCGAGACAGCACCTGCATGAGGTGCAACCAGGTGGAGGATCTGCTCAGCATGGTGGCAGAGCTGAAATAAGAAGTAGAAAGACTGAGGAGTATCAGGGATTGCGAGATGGAAATAGACTGGTGGAGCCACTCCCTACCATCCCTGAGACAAGCACGCCAGATGGAAACATCAAGAGAAGCAGAGGCTCCCCTACCCTCTTGCCACCAGACAGAAGGAGGGGACCTAAGAGAAGGAGGAGGATGGAAACAGATCCCTGCTCAGCGCAGCAAGCAAATCCTCTCCCGGC
The DNA here is from genome assembly GCF_047370975.1 of Nipponia nippon. NCBI lineage: Eukaryota > Metazoa > Chordata > Aves > Pelecaniformes > Threskiornithidae > Nipponia > Nipponia nippon. The sequence goes on along the minus strand of NW_028262357.1, from coordinate 1,007,802 downwards.
CGATCTCGCTCCCCCAGGTGCCCTTACACAATAGGTATGGGCTCTGAAACTCAAGGGTCAGGAGGATGAAGATACGGACAAAGATCCATCCAGCGGGTTGACGAGGGTGAGCCAGTCAGCCCCACGCATTACAACGGCCACTGGTAAGAAAAAAAGAAGGGTAATTGTCATAGGCGACGCCCTTCTGAGGGGAACAGAGGGCCTGATATGCTGACCAGACCCATCCCATAGGGAAGTGTGCTCCTTCCCTGGGGTCCGGGTCAGAGTCATTACTAGGAAGCTCCCTAGGCTGGTACAATCTGATTGTTACCCACTATTGGCTGTTCAGGTTGGCAGCAATGAGGTAGCCGAGAGAAGTACAAAGACGATCAAAGGGGATTTCAGAGAACTGGGGCGATTGCTTGAAGGATCAGGAGCACAGGTAATGTTTTCCGCCATCCCATCAGTACCCGGGAGGCATATGGAAAGGAGCAGGAAGACCCACCTCATTAACATGTGGCTCAGAGGCTGGTGCCAGCAGTGGAATTCTGGGTTTTTCAATCATGGGGCAGTTTACATGGCACCAGGCCTGCTGGAGACAGATGGGGTCCACCTGTCACAAAGGGGGAAAAGGATTCTGGCTCAGGAGTCAGCAGGCCTCACTGACAGAGCTTTAAACTAGATGCGAAGGGGGAAGGGGATAAAACCAGGCTTGCTAGGGATGAGCCTAGGGGTGGCATGCCTGTATTGGAGAAGAGATCTATAGCCCAACTGAAATGCATTTACACCAATGCATACAGCATAGGCAATAAGCAGGAGGAGCTGGAAGCCATTGCGTGGCAGGAAAACTATGACATAGTCACCATCACAGAAACATGGCGGGATAACTCCCATGAGTGGAGTGCTGCAATGGATGCCTACAAGCTCTTTAGAAGGGACAGGCAAGGAAGGAGAGGTGGTGGGGTAGCCTTGTACGTTAGAGAGTGTTTTGACTGTCTAGAGCTCAATGAAGGTAATGATAAGGTTGAGTGCTTATGGGTAAAGATCAGGGGGAAGGCTAAAAAAGTAGATATCCTGGCGGGAGTCTGTTATAGACCACCCAACCAGGATGAAGAAACAGATGAAGCATTCTACAAGTGGTTGGCTGAAGTCTCCCAATCTCTAGCCCTTGTTCTCGTGGGAGACTTCAACTTACCTGATATCTGCTGGAAATACAACACAGCAGAGAGAAAGCAGTCTCGGAGGTTCCTGGAGTGTGTGGAAGATAACTGCCTGACACAGCTGGTAAGCGAGCCAGCCAGGGGAGGTGCCCTGCTGGACCTGCTGCTTACGAACAGAGAAGGCCTGGTGGGCGATGTGGTGGTCGGAGGCTGTCTTGGGCTCAGCGACCATGAAATGATAGAGTTTTTGATTCTTGGAGAAGTAAGGAAGGTGGTCAGCAAAACCACTACCCTTTAGAAAGGCAGACTTTGGATTGTTTAGGAGTCTGGTTGAGAAAGTCCCTTGGGAGGCAGTCCTGAAGGGCAAAGGAGTCCAGGAAGGCTGGACATTCTTCAAGAAGGAAGTCTTAAAGCCACAGGAGCAGGCCATCCCCGTGTGCTGAAAGATGAGCAGGCAGGGAAGACCGTCCTGGCTCAACAGAGAGCTTTGGCTGGAACTCAGGAAAAAAAAGAGAGCTTACGGCCTTTGGAAGAAGGGGCAGGTGACTCAGGGGGACTACAGGGATGTTGTGAGGTTATGCAGGGAGAAAATTAGAAAGGCAAAAGCCCAGCTAGAACTTAAACTGGCCACCACTGTTAAAGATAACATGAAAAGTTTTTACAAATATATCAGCAACAAAAGGAGGGCCAGGGAGAATCTCCCTCCTTTATTGGATGCAGAGGGAAACATCATCACAAAGGATGAGGAGAAGGCTGAGGTACTTAGTGCCTTCTTTGCCTCAGCATTTAATAGTCAGACTGGTCATCCTCGGGGTTTTCAGGCCCCTGAGCTGGGAGATGGAGATAGGATGCAGAATGAAGCCCCAGTTGTCGAAGAGGTGGCAGTCACTGACCTGCTCCTCCACCTGGATGCCCACAAGTCCATGGGGCCAGACAGAATCCACCCGAGTATACTGAGGGAGCTGGCAGAGGAGCTGGCCAAGCCACTCTCCATCATTTACCAGCAGTCCTGGTCATATGGGGAGGTCCCAGATGACTGGAAGTTAGCTAATGTGACACCCATCTAGAAGAAAGGTCAGAAGGAGGATCTGGGGAACTACAGGCCTGTCAGCCTGACCTCGGTGCCGGGGAATGTCATGGAGCAGATCATCCTGAGTGCCATCACGCAGCATGTGCGGGACAACCGGGGGATCAGGCCCAGTCAGCATGGGTTCACGAAGGGCAGGTCCTGTTTGACCAACCTAGTCTCCTTCTATGACACGGTGACCCACTTAGAGGATGAGAGAGAGGCTGTGAATGTTGTCTACTTGGACTTTAGTAAGGCCTTTGACATTGTCTCCCACAGCATTCTCCTGGAGAAGCTGGCTGCTCATGGCTTAGATAAGTGCACTCTCTGATGGGTAAAAAACTGGCTGGACGGCTGAGCCCACAGAGTGGTGGTGAATGGAGTCAAATCCAGTTGGCGACCGGTCACGAGTGGTGTTCCCCAAGGCTCAGTACTGGGGCCAGTTCTGTTTAATATCTTTATCAATGATCTGGATGAGGGGATCGAGTGCACCCTCAGTAAGTTTGCAGATGACACCAAGTTGGGTGGAAGTGTCGATCTGCTGAAGGGTAGGAAGGCCCTACAGAGGGACCTGGACAGGCTGGATCGATGGGCCGAGGCCAACTGTATGAGATTCAACAAGGCTCAGTGCTGGGTCCTGCACTTGGGTCACAACAACCCCATGCAACACTACAGGCTGGGGGAAGAGTGGCTGGAGAGCTGCCTGGCAGAAAAGGACCTGGGGGTGTTGGTCAACAGCCAGCTGAGTATGAGCCAGCAATGCACCCAGGTGCTCAAGAAGGCCAATGGCATCCTGGCTTGTATCAGGAATAGCATGGCCAGCAGGACCAGGGAGGTGAGAGCGTCCCTGTACTCGGCACTGGCGAGGCAGCACCTGGAATGCTGCGTTCAGTTTTGGGCCCCTCACTATAAGAAGGACATCGAGGTGCGGGAGTGTGTCCGAAGAAGGGCAATGAAGCTGGTGAAGGGTCTAGAGCACAAGTCTTATGAGGAGCGGCTGAGGGAGCTGGGGTTGTTTAGTCTGGAGAAGAGGAGGCTGAGGGGAGACCTTATTGCTCTCTACAACTACCTGACAGGAGGTTGTAGCTAGGTGAGGGTTGGTCTCTTCTCCCAAGTAACAAGTGATAGCACAAGAGGAAATGGGCTCAGGTTGTGCCAGGGGAGATTTAGATTAGATATTAGGAAAAATTTCTTCATGGAGAGAGTGGTTAGGCATTGGAACAGACTGCCCAGGGAAATGGTACAATCACAGTCCCTGGAAGTATTCAAAAACCTGTGGATGTGGTGCTTAGGGACATGGTTTAGAGGTGGACCAGGCAGTTAGGTTAACGGTTGGACTCGATGATCTCAGAGGTCCTTTCCAACCTTAATGATTCTATGATTCTTTCTAGATAAGCTGGCTTGCAGGTTGAGAGAGAAAAGCCTGAGTCTTGCCCTGTAGCAATGATCAATACAAGAACACTGGAGTGTCCAGCAAAGGTTCACTGAGAAGAAGAGTGACAAACAAGACCAGACTGCATTATAAATTTTTTTCTGAATGAATATAGATTTCATCCCACTCCTGTAGCTCAGAAGTTAAGTACTATTCAACTTAATCTCTAGAGAAGAATAAAATATTGCAGCCATGAATACTGCAGGCCTGTGTTTCATCACTTTAAGACAAACATATGGGTATTTGAGTAAGCAGCTTTATTACTTTCTTTTTTCCTCTGTATTTAATACAGACATTCTCCCTGAAGAGTATTGGAATTCCAAATTCCCTGACTTCCAGAGCAAGCGCTTACATTTTACTTTGATACACTTTTATATTTGTTTTTGTTCTCCAACTCCATTTCTTGAAAGCAAAAAAATCTCAAGGGATTGAATGAGAATAACATTTCAAAGAACTGCAAAGTGTAAAACAATCAACTATACTGTCCTTTTCAAGATTGAATAGCTTAGAACTGGAGTTCACAAACAAGTTATTCTCAGGACAATGAGGGACAAAGTACCAGCTTCTTCAGCCAAGAACATGGCTCTTCCAAACTTGACATCTGATCTGAGGGCACCATATAATGCTGGACATGTCCCTGAGTCACCCCAGGAGCCTGCCTTATGCATTTCATGTATCAGCATGTGCCAGTTTGGATATTCTATGCAATTGCACAGCCCTTTTTAAGCTAGACAGAGAAGCAGCCATTTACAGCCACAGATGCGCAAGAACTTTGGTAGCACCACAGGTTGCAAGAGAACAAAGCCAAAGTGTACAGAACAAGTTCTCTCTTTGGGATCCTGCTCACCAAAGGCATACCCCACCTTACAACACCATACCTTCATTTCATCTTACTGTGCTCCTGAATTTCAAAAACTCCTGGAATTGCAGGCCCTGGCACTGACTATGCTCTTGTTAGCACAATGTAGCTGATCTGGGCTGAGCTGGCCGTAACTGCCTGTGAGAGGAATTGTCATGATTTAGCCCCAGCCGGCACCTAAACACCACACAGCTGCTCACTCACTCCCCTTCCCCCTGGTGGGATGGGGGCAGAATTGGAAGGGTAAAAGTGAGAAAGAAACTTGTGGGTTGAGATAAAAAGTTTAATAATTACAAACAAATAATAAAAATTTTAAAAAATGTAAGGAAAAGAGGGGGAAAAACCCAATAACAATGAGAGAGGAAAATAAAACCCAAGAAAAACAAGCAATGCAAATGAAAACAATTGCTCACCATCAACTGACCGAGGCCCAGCCAGTCCCCAAGCAGCAGCCCCCCAGCCAACCTCCCTCCCAGCCTTTACTGCTGAGCATTCCATGGTATGGAATACCCCTTTGGTCAGCTGGGGTCAGCTGTCCCAGCCGTGTCCCCTCCCAGCTTCTCATGCACCCCCAGCCTACTCGCTGGTGGAGCAGTATGAGGAGCAGAGAAGTCCTTGATGCTGTGTAAGCACTGCTCAGCAGTAACTACAACATCCCTGTGTTATCAACACTGTTTCCAGCACAAATCCAAAACATAGCCTACAACCTACTATGAAGGAAATTAACTCTATCCCTGCCAAAAACAGTACAGGTATCCATGCTGCATTTCAAGGAATAATCAGTGGGGAGAGACTGAGCAAGAATAAGAAGCTACTCCACTGCCACCCTCACTCAGCAAAGGTTTACCACACGTAAGTCATGCATGTACAAAAGTGGTTCACATAATACTGGGTACATCCACTTCAAGTATTTCCTTTGTTGGTATTCCTTCTACTCATTAAGCAAAACTAAAATTAGATCGAGAACTTTTTATATCCTTCATAGTCAGAGTAATGGAAAGACAATAAATACCAAATTCTTTTGTGAATTTTTTATATTTTCATAAATTCTGTGTGGAAAGCATAGCAATCCACCAAAGGAGCACAACAGAAGAAATTATTTTTAAATTAAATAACCAATAAGAAGCTAAGAGCACATCTGATCAAAAGCCTGAAGCACACAAATAGTTTCAAAGGTAAAGAGGCACCTGCAAATTTCTGTTTTAAGTTCACACAATTATTTTACATGACCCATTCTAATTTACCAAATAGATAAATCATATTTTACAGTAATATTTAAAGAGTCTTCAGTCAAATTTAAAAATTATATCCATAGCCAGACACTAAAAGCACTCTGAAATTCTGTGGTGGAAATTAATTTAGAAAGCGAACTTTGCTTCTAGAAAAATTCCAGTCTATCAAGACATATTATGAACTACTTCCAATGAACATTCATTTCTGAAACAACTGAAATAGTTTCTTTTTAAAAAAAATTAGAGCACAAATAACTGAAATTGCTTGAAATTTTATCTGCAATACCAAAGGATTAGGTCTCCTTTTTAAAGTATATTCACAATCCCTCAAAAAAAACAGATTTCCAAAAATAGTTGTTTAGCACTCCAGCCACATCATAGACTACCATTACCATAACTCCAGAAGAAACCCTGTAATTGAAGTGTAGTTTCTGAGGGTAAGGTGAAGAAGGGATGGAAAAGAAAGAAATCTATTGCTAGAAGAAGAAAGTCAACGGAACTGCTACACTACTACCCAAGTAGTTTCAAGAAGTGTTTGGCTTTTACAAAGAAAACAACATAACCGATGTCATGAATCAAAATCAAGTATTAAAGAATTCATTCAGTCATGCTTTGCTGATGTGAAACAACTGCTCCAAGCTACTTACCTTTTATTAACTGCTCATAGAATTGAGGCTCAATGGCACCAACAGCCATGAATTTTCCATCGGAGGTCTTGTAGGTGTCATAAAAAGGCGCACCACCATCTAGCAGGTTCTCACCTCGAGGTCTCTTCCAAAATTCCAAATGTTGTGATTTCCACAGGAAAGAACTTAGGTATGCTACTCCTTCTACCTTGAAGGTTTAAAGGAAAAGTAACAGCTTCAGTAAATTAGTTGGCATATTACCTTAATTCTACATAAACAAAACAGCAAAGAAGTACTACTGGTTCTGTCCTTTGGTAAGATTTTTAATAACAAGATCTCTGGTAAGCAGTTTAATTTCTTAAAATTTTCAATTACTGTATATATTGCATATGTGAAATCATCTAGAATTAGAGAATAACAAGGAGCATAGGTGTAATAATGCAGCTTCAGATGGATAACGCACTTTCAACACACAAAGTTTCCTCATTTAGCAAGTTTATAATCCTTAGGAGTTCACAAAGAGAATGTAAGTAATTAGGTGATGGGACAAGCTTCTTGGCTCTATAGAACTTCAAGTATCTGACAGCCGTCAAGCCTCCTAAACCTCTGGAAATCAAGATGCCTATACCAGTCCTGTAAGTATCAAACTTTTACCTCAACATTAACTTCTTCGGATTTACTGATTATAGTAAGACTGCTATTTTTAGAAGAAAACTGGAAAGAAATCAAAGGTTAAAGCTCTCATACCATGGGAACTGGGAAGCTCATCTTCATCACTAAGTAAAAACAAAAATTATTCTCCCACTCTCATCACTGGCAGGTACATAGACGTAGCAAGGTAATCTCTAAATAGGCAAGCGTCTGATGAATACAGCACTAGAAAACATGTTTAATCCCGTTCCAACTTGCTCCTTAAAATTTTGGCTATGTGGAGTATAACAAGATGAAAATGCAGCTTGTTCAGCTTTTCAATAGTTATCAAGCTTGTACCAGTCTTTCCAAGCAAAATCACATCCTACAGTTTTGCTCACCAGCAGAATCCATTTCCTTCCAACTGCATTAGAAAAGCTGTAAGAGAAGATGAGGCAGTAACAGTATGTGGCCTGAAACATTCCAGTGGAACAGAGAAAAACCTGAGCTGTACCATTTTGAGTATCATTTTGATTGATTCATTTTCAGCTGTGTAAAATTAACCTAATATTGTCTATAGAGAAAAGCACAGAGACTGTACCAAAATAAAAAGCTACTGAATTTTCACATGGAAAGATCTACTAGTTTCTACCGTTCTAAACAAGAATTTAAAACATGCAAATCTTTGAAGTACGCAGTCATGAAGGCTTCATCATTTAATGTGTATCACTTGGGCTCTTTCTCAAGCACCTGCCACAAGGACAGGAATACTTCTGTCCTATTTGTCACATGTTAAAGTCAATGAAAGTACTTTCATATGAGAAAATACTGTATACCTTCATCTACATGTTTGCAAAATGATTGCAAGGATATCAAAATAGTGTCTGCTTTACTAATGCTCTGATCCTGCACTGCTCATATTAACAAAAAAATACACAAAAACATTGGAAGTAAGAATAATAATAGATGAGGATAATATCAGAATAAACTCTAACTGCAAATTAGATTTTGGTGCTGACAGAACTACTTACAATACCTATGTACAGTGCTACTTAACTCTGGAAACACTTCAAATAAAATAGCACGTCTGTTTTGGACTGGTATAGGGACTTTAGAAATATCCCTGGCTGGGCAACTGGACAGCTAGCTTCTGCCTGAGGCCCACTGCAATTCAGAGACAAGTAAAAAGGTGTCTAACATCTGCACCAAACCTCCAAAGACATGCTAACACCACACACACACGCTAACATGGTCATTTTCTTTTAAAACATGAAAAGAACACCATGGGGAGACTCCACTTAGCCTAATTGCAGAATGATTACAGTAACAGTTACGTGTTTCACTTAATGTCTCCCTCATGCTAAAAGCATCAGCAGTCTCTGAGGCAGGGACCAGAACCCAGAGGCACCACCCCACTGGGTGACCTGTCTGCTTCGCAAGTCTCCTGTTCCTTCTGCAGAGTGAAACAGTTCAAACAAAACTGAGAATGAATCCACACTAACCTAATTTTTATCCTCGAGACTGATGAACGCCTCTAGGATGTGGGAGTTTCAGTTTTGAATACGTCCAGGCTGAGAAACACCTGGAACCCCAGTCATCTGTTGGACAACTAAATGCTCTTGCCATGAGACTATTATGCAAGTGATCATTACCACCATCCTCTCCTGTGGCTGTCTTTTCACAAAGATTGAGTCATGCTTGGTCAGATGCCTACCATCAGCAGAAGGCTCTGTGTCTGAGTTTGGTGTGAACCTGAAGTGTGGCCCTGGCTCACATGCCTCTATTCCAGGGTGGTGCAACAGTGCAGATGTACCATTGCGCCTACCGCATTATACCTCAGTGTCCACTCCACATCCCACTGGGCACGTGGGAACTATCGGGCTCACTGTAAGATACCTATGATCCCCATAGAGTCAATAAGAAGAGACAGCAACTAACATGAATCAGTTCAGACCAGATATTTAATTCTGCTGAGGTAGACAGCTGAAACACAGGACCTGGTGTCTACTTTTTACGCAGCGCAACAATAACATGGGACACTGTGAGCAGGTGATGCAATTCTAGCCCTTGGCCTGATCCTCTCTACCCTCTTTTTGTATTAGTTTAGTTTCATTAACTAGAGGCGTTCCTCGTGTGTATATTACTGATCATAAGAATGCTCCAAAGCCATTTTTCAGCTTTCCACATAGTAATTAGAACTAAAAGATAAAAACCAAATTTTTCTATCACAAAAATTTGGATCTCAATCTAGAATTACTAGCCTCAAAGACAAGAAATAATTAATTTTTTAGATTACCTCAGAAAAATGGACATTACAATAAAAGGAAAAAAGAAACAAGTGGTCAGCAAAACAATCCATGAAGTAAGATGAAAACTTAATAAATGTAATCCTGAGGACACAAAGCTGCTAAAAAAGAAATTCATTTTCCCTCTTCTACTGGAGAAAATTCCACCATGTGTCAGAGTCATTAACATATTCAGACTACCTAAACTGTACAACAACTTAAGTAATAGGCCTATTAAAAAAGAATGTTAAAGCAAAATGACAGCTGAAATGCTGCGGTATCGCCATTTTAAAAATATCTATTTCCATGAAACAAACTTAGATATAAAAACAGGCTCATCAACCCAGTCTATTTAACTGTCTTTGCTGTTGATGATGCATGTATGTTTTTCACCATCTCACTGAAAGTCTGTTCAAGTGAAATCAACGTATCAAAATGCCAGGTAAAGTACATCCAGTGATATGGGACAATATTCCATCCATTTCACAGGACACCAGGAACATCAGCAGGGAACTGTAAATTCCACAATTACAATGAGACAAGAAAAAATTGAAAGGGAGAAGTTCTTAGGGCTTAAAACACAAAAAAACACAACACGTTCCATTCCCAATGAGCTGGAGATCTCATTAGGACATTAGCACACCTACAGTGATTCTTTTCATAACCAATTCTTTCAATTACTTAAAGTACCGATAGTGAAAACAAGGTAATACTCGAAACTACAAGAAATATCTTTTAAAATATTTGAAGACTTGTCACAATTCTCCACACTTTTTGCCTCACAAATATACAAACTCCTTCAGTTTTTCTTTGTAGGTCTTGTTTTCAGACTCACATAATTTTTGTTGTGTTTCTCGGACTTCCTCAAGTTGGTAATTTTTTTTTTTGAAAGATGATGGCCAGCATCAGAAACAGTATTTTCCTGAGGCCTTATAAATGTTGAATAGATTAGAAGAGTTACTTCAGAAACTTTGCTGGCTCTATTTCCTGTTTATACATCCTAATACAGTGTGTATGTGTTTTACAACAGCATGATATTGTTGACTCATGTTCAGCTTGTGACTACTACAAACCCTCAGGATTGTACTTTAGCCAATTGTTCTCATGCTGCATTTGTGCAGCTAATTGTTTCTGCCTAAGAGAACTACAGAGCAGTGGTCTCCATGAAATTCAGCCAATTTTTTGAGGTCATTTCTCCAATTTGAAAAGGTCATTTTCAATTCTAATCCAAGTGTCCAACACACTGGTAGTTCTTCCCGCATGCATATCAGCTGTAAATTTACTAAACACAATCGCTTATCCACCATTAAGCTTATTGGAGAAAACACCGAAAAAACCCTAACAAACAGATGCCTGTGGAACTCCAGTTGAGAAGTTCTTCATTTTGACAATCAACTACTAATAACTACTGTCAGGGTAAAAACATTAGACCAGTTTTGCACTGATCCCATAAAATTTTCACCTAGACGATAATGCCATGGCCTGCTTCTGAGAATGTCATGTGAATTTGTCAAAAACTTACTCAAGTCAAGATAGCTAACATCCCTTGCTATTCTCCTACCTTCAAGAGCTCTTCAACAAAGGGATTTTTTTACATTAATATAATTTTTTTCAATTTATATTTAAGTCCAAATTACAGCTTTCACTGTATCACAACACCTTGAAGGGAGGTCAAATTTTAATTGCAATGCTCTTTAAAAAGAAAAACAGAAAAGGAGAAAGACAGAGAGAGAATAAACACTTGCAGATAATATAGGTTTCAAGGATAAATGTAAATACGTATTTTTCCTCTGTGTGTAAGTGGGTGGCCTTGCAATGAAAAATTCCATAGTATTCATTATTAAGCTAATTTAGCCTTTCATTTATTTTACGGCACATTAACGCAAAGTGTTTGAAATTGACTTCTTGGCAATAATCTGTGGCAGTGTAATCATTCACAGTGCTTCCAATAAGACAAGACCTGTTGCAAATTCATAAGCAGATGTATGTTGGAAAAAGTTAATGCAATTCTTTATTTTATTAGGATCGTAATTTTTGCTGTTATGCATGATGTTAATTGTTTATTATACACCCTATTTCCATACATCAAACTTACTCATAAAATATATACAGCTAATATTTTTTGAAGAAGACAGACTGGTAAAAGGAAAGATAGGGAATGGCACAGAGGGAAAGCCACAGTGTGTGTCCCGTGTGATAAGGATGTTATGGCAACAGTGATATGTGAAAACTGCTTGCAGGTGAAGGAATAGCCTTTTTATGTTATTACTTACTTTTCCTTTCCCAAGTTCTCAATTTTAAACCTTATGAATAGCTCCAATTTCCTCCCTTTTACAGACCTAGAGCAGGAAAAAACCCAAACAAACAAACCTAAGAAACCCCACCTTCCTCAAGACCAAACTTACCATACTTGCATCAATGACCTGCCCTTTGCCAGATTTCGTACGTTCATAAAGGGCTGTAACAATGCCCATTGCACACATGACACCTCCACCAGCAAAATCAGCCAGAAGATTTATGGGTGCATAAGGATTTTCATCTTTTCTACCCAGCTTTGACAGCACACCTGACAGTGGAGCAAACAAAGCAAACATAAGTATAAAATTAATGATAAACATTCATTTCTACAATTAAAGTTTCATTCTTTTCAATCTGTGCAAGTAAACAAGGGACAAAGCAAAGTTCTACCAACAGTTTTCCATCTCTACTCGGCTGTGTCTTAGCAAATAGTTACTCTTTAATTCACAGAAGAATAGAATATCTGAAAGCATATTAGCGACGATGCATTTAAATAAATAGATTAATAAAAGTCTCACAGATAAACCATTGATAATTTGGCTATATAGGGACAAAATTTCATCCAAAAAAACTTGTGTGCAATAATTCTATATTAGTACTTTGTACATGCATAGAACCTCCCTCACAAGAATTCAATAGGCATTATGAACATGTCCCAAAGAAGCTTTGGTAAATTTTTCTTCTTTGAATCTTTTAAAGTAAAAATGCAGACGTGTAGTCTTCTGTGCACATAAGCCATGAGTTAATAATCATAACAAAGTCTTTCACACCAACAACTGCACTTTAGTCCTATCCTCCCTCTTCAGCTACCTTTGGGAAAAAAAAGAGGAGTGGGTGAGTAACACAGAAAGGTTATCTCTGATTGCGTGCAACACAGACACAGGGAACCAATGCTTATGCCAGAAATCATGCAGAAAAGAAAGGGAATAGAGCAAAGGCTAAACCAGTTTACTTCAGATGGAGCTTTGAATCTGTTAGCATTTCTCTGCCATCCTGAACAACCTCTTTACTGTCACCTTACTCTTTGTAGTTCCCTCATTGCGGTTCCCTTTGGGCAAGCAAGAAACTCTGCAGTATGATCATACCTCTCCTATGTCTGTAGCCTAAGGTCTGAGACTTGCAGCATACACGGTCAAAGTCTCCTGAAAACTCCATGATTCTGATGCACTGTTTAGTTAGCTAATGGTCTAATGCACTTCCTAAGCGCAAGCAACTGAGTGCACAGTATAAAGAAGTTTCTAAAGCCTGTAGTGCAAACGTAAAGCCCTGTCGCTGACTAAAACCTCACTTTTAACAGTCTAAACAGGTCGTCACAGGCACCAGCAGATTAACATGTTTACATATATCTGGAGTTCCTCAGGCAAGCCATTTTTTAGTTAAAGAAAGCCAAAGCTCATCAGGAAAATACTCGGGATATGAGATCTCATTTTTGAGGAATGGTACCTCCCAAACACGTTGTCCTATTTCCTTTAAATAGGCAGAAAAACTTGACCTGTGAGATTTCAAGCAAAATGATTTAATTTTAGGAAGACACCACTAAATAAAATACTACTGATTAAATCAGCTCCAGAGAAAAAAAAAAACACTTCTTTTTGTCAACAGAAAGTACTACAATCTAAGGTAGCGACGGACTATGCTGTTCTGTACTGACTCTTTCCCAGTGCTAATAACAAATAAAAATATCATAATACTTTGAAATCATCTGGACACAAAGTCAAAAGTGTTTCAAACGAGGCGTCCTTTCTTTAATCTTTTTTATTCTCTGACAGTCTCACATAACGAGAGAAGACTGAACCCATCCCTGAAGAAACTTAATTCCACAACACAATGGCTCCCCATAGTAGGTGATACTGGATCACCACATTTGCAGTGCCTCTGCTCTGGCCCTTTGCTGGGGCTAAAAGAAATGCTTTATCCAGTTAGAAGCTAAGAAGTTTTGGGCCACTTTCTCTCCTCGCTCACAGGCTCGAGAAGCAGCAGAGGCAGCAGCAGCGTGAACAGCAGTAGGTGGGGCCATGATTGCTACCACCAGAGCTGGGTGATTTTGTTGCTGTTTGTTACTGCATACTTCTAGAAACATGACACTTAAAACCAGCATATTGTCTGCAACACCTTAAGGAAACATAGCATTGCCGCTTTATTTTAAGCCTACTTTCCTTTTGGTTGGTAGCAATGGAGAGATATTTACAGCAGAAAAGCACAAGAGCTCAAATGACTTAGGCTGCCTAGGTTTTTTTTGCTCAAAAAAAAGCTGCTCACAAACACACAAAATAATCTGCAGCCCTTTTGGGATTATAAGCATACAGATTTTCTAGGAGAGAGGCCCTGAAGACAGACAAAAATGCATAAAAACTTCAGCTTTCTCTTCAAAGTGAAAAACTTTTCTCAGACTGAACAGCACAAAGGAAGCAAAATATTGTACAGCCTGAGAAGACATGCTGACCCAGCCTAACAGCTCACTGCTGCTGCCAAAACGAACAGCCTGTCCAGCCCACGTTTTCCATGTGCTGACTTTTTATGTTTGTTGGATCCCTTAATGAACTGCTTCACCTCAATAACCTGGCAGAAAAACATCCTAATTTCTCCTGGCCAGTTTTTGACTTGTGAGGGAGCTTACAGAGGGTTAAGCAAGTGCCAAAGCCATCTGGAGAGAAAGGAGCAGGGAGAAGCACACAGAAAGAGAAGGAAATCCTCCGTTCACTGACAGAGATGCTTCAGATCTGCTCAGCTGTTTCAGCAGACTGCACCTCAGGTGATTTGAGCTATCTGCAAATAACCTTTCAATAAACTCTTAAGTCTTGATTTAAGGGGGGAAAAAAAGCCTTATTTGACAGAAAATTTTACAGCCTACCTGATAAAGACAAGAAATTGATGTCATGACCTGCATGCTTGGCATATTTTCCCTTCTGGCCAAATCCTGTAAGTCTAGCATAGATGAGTCTGGGATTCTCCTGTAGAAGGACCTCTGGACCAAGCCCAAGATTTTCCATGACACCTAAAAAAGACAAAGGCATGTAATCCTAATTCACGTTTATTTTTAACAAGGCTCAAAATATACATGGTTCAAAGTTAAACTATACAACCACAGAACTGAATTGCAATTCATGAAGTAATACATTCTAATTCAGTATCTGTATTACAATGTGAACAGCCAGGATGTTATAAACTACCAACATACTGCATACATTTTGAATACAAGCCAATTAAGTGGAAATTAAGCTTTAGGGTCCTTTCTTTTTTTTCATTTTTTTTTCCTGTTTTACTTCCCCAAAAGACTGCCAGACAGCTTGCTGTAATCCATGTACTATTGGATGAGAGAGAAAGCTACCAAAGGCTTGTTGAGAGAGAGAAAGAGTGAGAGAAAGAGCAAACTCTTACCTTTTCCACATTAAAATTACTTGAAATTGCTTCCATCTTTCACTGGACTATACTTTCCTTACTGTATTAGCCTCTCAGTACCCCATGTGTTCCTAGATCTTTTAGCTCACTGATGCAAATGGACCATGCCACTATTCCACAAATGATTTGGAACAACTGCACAAAAGAAAATGTGTTCCTTTGTAATGCAGAGGGTAAGGAACTTTTAGAAATCAATGAAATGTATGTTTGGTCAGCATGGGTTTACAATAATCAAGGCTAAAATTCTGATCTTGCAGATCTAAAATAGTGGCTTTAAAAGAAGCAAGTTCAAGTTGCAAATAAATGATACATTTTTATTGGCTCAGTGCATCTTGGTCAGACTATGCCATATAATCTACACTGACACTGCAGGGAGACACATTTTGCAGGGGAAGGGATAACAGAACTTCAGTGCCTATTCCACCCCAGAATCTATTACTGCAACTTGTTTCACAAGCTAATCCATAATATTACTAAATCTTCAAATTGCTTAAGATCTGTTTCTATTGTATTACTTACTGGGCAGTGCCATGTGATTAATGCCAAGGAGAAACCAGTGAAATTTCGTAAACAGCAAGATTTTCAAAAGCACAAGTGAGAACTGGCTGCCAAATAAACCCTGGTGTCACAAAGTCATTGTTGGAAGGTCAACGGTACATGTGCGTTTAAAGAAACTCTCCTGCCACTTGGGCTCTCATCTTCTCATTGCTTCACACCAGGTTCACGCTGGATCACAGACTTGCCAAGTTTAGTTACAGGCCCATAAAAGCTAATGTCTAGTTACAAAATTACCTGCATTTCCAGATTTAAAAAAAAAAAAAAAGCAAGTGCCTATAAAACCAAAGAAAACAGGAATTTCCATGATAAGAAAAAAAAAAAAATTCCACTAGAAAATAGAAAGTAGCTACCATGAAAACAAACAAAACCAAAAATTCTTAAGGTAAAAAACATCACAATCATAAAATCCCATTTTCAGAATGAAAAGCATTATCTGTGACAGAGGACATGTAAACCTGTTTATGATGTGTGATGTTTAACTGATACAGCCTTCTATTTCTAAACTGACTGCAGAAACCTCAAAACACTTTAGCTAGCTCCTCACTGAAGCATGAGAATGCTTTGGGTTGGAAGGGACCTTTAAAGGCCACCTAGTCCAGCCCCCCTGCAATGGGCAGGGACATCTTCAACCAGATCAGGTTGCTCAGAGCCCAGCCTGACCCTGATGATACTCTTCATAACAGAACAGCATCCTCAGGGAACACAAGGGATACTGAAAGAGCCCATGCATGAGCATCAGATGAGCGTCTGGGTATGGTTTATGAACGAAGAGAGCATGTTAGATCTGCTGTATTCAGAGGAACCACAACCTCTGAGACTTAGACCACTATCGGCTACATCTTACGCACATGCTAACCTTACAAATGTGAGTTGAATTATGTCAGCAGGACTGATGCCCAAGCTCATGTGTGACTCCTCAGCTCAGACATCCTCCGATGCCGTCCAGAACTATTTGTTCAGTCCCTCAGTCAGTGGGGCAAGGCCCTGTGTCCTGCTTTCAGCTGGGACAGAGTTAACTTTTCTTCCCAGTAGCTGGTATAGTGCTGTGTTTTGGATTTAGGATGAGAATAATGTTGATAACACACTGATGCTTTAGTTGTTGCTAAGCAGCGCTTACACTAAGTCAAGGACTTTTCAGCTTCCCATGCCCTGCCCGGTGCACAAGAAGCTGGGAGGGGGCACAGCCAGGACAGCTGACCCAGACTGGCCACAGGGCTATTCCATACCGTATGGCGTCACGCTCAGTATATAAACTGGGAGAGCTGGCTGGGGGACAGGGATCACTGCTTGGGAAGGTGTTGCGCATCGGTCGGCAGGTGGTGAGAAATTGTATTGTGTATCCCTTGCTTTGTATATTATTATATTATTATTGTTGTTGCTATTATTATTACTATTCTATTTCATTGTACTTCAATTATTGAACTGCTCTTGTCTCAACCCACGCGTTTTCTGACTGTCACCCTCCCGATTCTCTCCCCGTGCTGCTCCGCTGCCGGCTGGGGTTACACCACGACACCCTGGCTGAGCACCATCACAGCCTCCTCCCTGCGGCTTTGCAGGGCTGCTTGCGCTTCACAAATCCCGGCCCGGCCCGTAGCATTTTTCACCCCGTCACACGAAACGAGCCCCCGAAGCCGGTCCCTTCGTCCCACGGTGCCCGGCAAGAGGTCACAGGCTGACAGGAGCCCCCTCGGCCCCGCACCCCGCCGCCCCGCACCTGCCACCCCCCCGGCCTCCCGCTTGCACCGCGCTGCCTCCCTGAGCTGCTCCCGGGCCGCGGCCGCCCCGCTCCCCCACCCCTACCCCGCCGCTCCCCGGGGCCGCCCTCGCCTCACCGTGGCGGAAGGGCTCGATGAGCACGTCCGCCTCGCAGCAGAGCCGCTTCAGCACCTCCGCGCCGGAGCGTTGCTTGAGGTCGAGCACCATGGAGCGCTTGCCGCGGCCCTGCACGTCGGCGGCCAGGGAGGAGCGGGACACCCGGTCCACCCGCACCACCTGGGCCCCGAAGTCGGCGAGGATCATGCCGCAGAGCGGCGCCGGCGCCAGGCCGGCCAGCTCCAGCACCCTCACCCCGCTCAGCGCCATGGCGGCCGCCGGCGGCCGAGCGCCGAGACATCGATCAGAAGGGCCGCGGCTCTTCAAGGCCGCCCGGGGGGCAGGGCCGCCCGCTGGCCCGGGGCGGGGAGCGTGGCGGCGGGGCCGGGGCTAGCCCCGGCCGGCGGCGGGATCGGGGAGAGGCTGGGGAGGGTGACACTCCGAAAACGCGTGGGTTGAGATAAGAACAGCTTAATAACTGAAGTAAAATGAAATAGGTACTCGTAATAGTAACAATAATGATAATATAATAATACAATAATAATATACAAAGCAGGTGCTACATAACACAATTGCTCACCACCCGCCGACCGATGCCCAGCACGTCCCCGAGCAGCGATCGCTGCCCCCCGGCCAACTCCCCCAGTTTATATACTGAGCGTGACAGCATATGGCATGGAACAGCCCTGTGGCCAGTCTGGGTCAGCTGTCCTGGCTGTGCCCCCTCCCAGCTTCTTGTGCACCGGGCAGGGCATGGGAAGCTGAAAAGTCCTTGACTTAGTGTAAGCACTGCTTAGCAACAACTAAAACACCAGTGTGTTATCAACATTATTCTCATCCTAAATCCAAAACACAGCACTATACCACCTACTAGGAAGAAAAATCAACGCTATCCCAGCTGAAACCAGGACAGGAAGGCACGCTGCCGGGATTTTAAATAAATACAAATTTTAATCAAGATCTCTATGCTCACGGCTCACCAGTGCGGAGTCGTTAGCTCAGCAGTGCCACAAAGGGAAGACCGTCACCATGGAGGCCGTCAGCCCAGCAGCCTCCTGCCCGCCAGGAGTGTCGTGGAGCTTCAGACAGAAATGTCTCCTGTCATAGCATCATAGAATCATAGAACCGTTAAGGTTGGAAAGGACCTCTGAGATCATCGAGTCCAACCTGTTAACCTAACTGCCTGGTCCACCTCTAAACCATGTCCCTAAGCACCACATCCACAAGGTCTCCCCTCAGCCTCCTCCAAACTAAACAACCTCAGTTCCTTCAGCTGCTCGTTGTAACACTTGTGCACTAGGCTGTTCACCAGCCTTGTTGCCCTTCTCTGGACATGCTCCAGCACCTCAATGTCCTTCTTGTAGTGAGGGACTCAAAACTGAACACAATACTCAACGTGCGGCCTCACCAGTGCCGAGTACAGGGGCACTCTCACCTCCCTAGTTCTGCTGGCCACACTATTCCTGATACAAGCCAGGATGCCATTGGCCTTCTTGGCCACCTGGGTGCATTGCTGGCTCATGTTCAGGTGGCTGTCAAGCAACACCCCCAGGTCCTTTTCTGCCAGGCAGCTCTCCAGCCACTCTTCCCCCCACCTGTAGTGTTGCATGGGGTTGTTGTGACCGAAGTGCAGGACCCGGCACTGAGCCTTGTTGAATCTCATGCAGTTGGCCCCGGCCCATCGATCCAGCCTGTCCAGGTCCCTCTGTAGGGCCTTCCTATCCTCCAGTAGATCAACACTTCCACCCAACTTGGTGTCATCTGCAAACTTACTGAGGGTGCACTCAATCCCCTCGTCCAGATCGTCGATAAAGATATTGAACAGGACCGGCCCCAACACTGAGCCCTGGGGAACACCACTCATGACCGGTCACCAGCTGGATTTGACTCCATTCACCACCACTCTCTGGGCTCAGCCATCCAGCCAGTTTTTAACCCAGTGCAGAGTGCACTTATCCAAGCCATGAGCAGCCAGCTTCTCCAGGAGAATGCTGTCTTCCTGACACTTTCACCATTTCCCCTAAGCAGAGCACAAGGGCTTGTGTTTGGTTAAATCAGACCAGGTTTAATAAAGCCCGCATTCATGCACAGTTGCTCTTTCAATGCAGCCTGCCAGAAAAGCAGCCATGTTTGACTGGAGGCCATGGTCGTTTTGTTTTTGTTTAGGCTGCTCACAGGAACGAACATCCATCCAGGAGAGGTGATGAAACAGGCATTGCATTAACACAGTGTTTCAAACTTAAGTCCTGCTGCCAGTTTTTCAGGTTACCAGGTAGAAGACAGAGTGAAGAGGCCCTTAAAATCAATCCATGTTAATTTTATTTCTTTCTTTAAATTAATTGGACTACAAAAATGTGCAAAGGCTGCAAATACAAATGCAGAATTTGTTCTAACTCTGCAATAACAAACAGAAGAGGTCTGTTGCCAGAATACCCTTTATTTTCCAGGCAGACACCTGATCCTGTAATACAGGCACTGATTGTATCCACATGTATGCTGCCACCCACAAGAAATGGCAGAGAGAAAAATACATGCATTTTCTTCAAATCAAACTGGCTTCTTTTGTTTATTATCCATCTCCCTTAGAGACACTATTCCATACAAAGGTTTGTTTCCACAGACATCATCATGTTACTGGGACACTGTTTATCTTTAAACGATTTTCAGTTTCATTTGTTCCCTCTCACCTTCGGGTCTTCGACTTGGTGTTGAATAGGAACAGGTAATTTCTGTTGTGTCGCCTCCTTTCATTTCAGCTGATGCTCTTGAGTTTATCACAACCAAATAACACCATAGTCACACACTGGATAATGTATGGATTTTGCTGTGGTTTAACTGAGCAGCCCTTTGCACCTGCTTTTTTGTTGTCATCCACCATTACAATAGGTACTCTCTGGCAGAAACATTCGAGTCAGGACCTTATTAAATTATTTCAGTTTCAGGGAGGTGAGGGCAGTATTTTATGAGCATTAAATCCGCATTGAAAAAATGGATTTGAACAAACTAAGAAATAAACAGGCATGAGAAACAGATATTCTAATTAACCCAGAGGCTAATGATCTGAATCCAGCAAACTCTCCTGAAGAAGCAAGTTGGCCAGCAGAAAATATATGTTAAAACCAAGGAGCCATCCCTTAGCATGGGCTCGCAGTAAAAACAGTGCAGTGCATATCTATGCGATACCATTTAATATGCATCATTAATGTGTGGCAGCAAGTAGGTGGCTGTATGAATTCAACACTGCAGAGGTGATAGGTGTAGGAAAGGAGATTGTTTCGAGACTAAAACCCCAGTGTGGGTGGCAGGACACTCGGTTGCGTTTCACACCTTGTCAGACTGCTTTTGTGAGCTTTATTGAATTACGTCAATGAGTCGCTATCTGTGTCATCATGTGAAATTTATGTAATTCCTATACTGAAATTAGTGTATTCCTCTAAAGAAATTACATAAAAAAAGAAATTATATGCTAAAAAAAAGAAATTATATATCCTGTATGTTTTATCTGCTTTTCTTGCACAGGTACAGGCACTTCTGTGATACAGGCTGGCTACACTGCATGCCAGACTTACAATTTGTATCAGCTTTGTTGTTTACAATTACTCTTACGTTTCAGTCCTTTGGAAAAATGCCAAGGCAGGAATGTGAAATTATAGCTGTACACAAAACCTTGACTCTGCCCTTTCACACATATATTGTTTACAATTTAGTCCATCTTAATACATGGTTAAAGAGATAGTGGTATCAGTACAATTGGTATTGGCTTTGTTAAATGAAAAAGCAAGAATTGCTCACATCTGTTATAACATTTCAAATCTTGATATTTATAATTGCCTAAAAATGCAAGTAGTAGGTCACTACTTAGAGTGAAACTTCTCTAGTCAATACAAACATATCTGCATTAATCTGAAATCGAGAACTTTAAAGATTCTTATGAAATTTATAGTGGTATTTTTGTGCCCAAAGTTTATCAAAGCTTTCAAGCATGGGTGCTTTATCCCAAAGCCTGCATTTATGCCTTGCCTGAATAGAAGCTGTGCTCCATTCACAACGCTTCTCGATATCCACAAAGACAGTGTAGGTGATACTCCACGTTCCTGACCTCATATTGTGTGCTGTTGTGACACAGTTCCCCTCATACAGTGTGCTTGTCAAATGCAGCAGCTTGATCTCTGCAATTTCAATAGGTTCTTCAGCTTGGAGCATCTCTTCACCTTTCTGTGTTTCTCTGCTTCTGTGTGAGTGTGGATTTGCACATTATTGCTCACTCTCTTATGTGTACATCCCACCACACACCAGCAAAAAGCCTCAAAGTGAGTCTATCCTGAGATTGATATATCCCTCTAAAGTAGCTGTGAATTCATGCTGCTTGAGAATCTGGCTCTGTCTGAGATTATGAATTACAGATTTGGAAATGAAAGCTCAGCCTCATCCACAGAAAGTGATTGTATAAGCTGCTTTGTGCTACTTCATTAAAATTGACATATCCTAGGGAAACTACTGTTTGTGAGTTCTTTAGTCCAGTAAGTCACTGGGTTAATGATCTGGCCTTGCTGCAGTGAACAAGCTTTGCCATTAACTTTCACAGTGTCAGAAATTTGCCCCCTGGTACTCTGTTAAAGTAGGAGAACAAATTACTGATGCCTGTGATAGTGATTTCTGTACTTTGGAGCTTTACCCTTGTACCTGAACCAAAATACTCATCTTTTATTTAGTCTGAGTCACAGCTTATGGTATTACTGTGCTTTCATGATTTAGATTAAGAGACTGGCAAGTAGCTTTGTATAGCTAATCTTTATATTGGCTAATCAGTAGAAAATAAATATTTTCCTGCAAGTTTATTATTAACCACTATTGTAGGGACTGGAAACTCTAGACCAGGGTTATTCCTAGATCTTGTTTGCCTGAATACTTCAGCTCTGTGCTGGGCACCACACATACTAACACTTGGCCATCCTGCCCTAACTTACTTCCAGCGAGCTATTCCTGCTGGATAGTGTTGTCCACCACATTCATTAAAGACAATTTCTCCTGCATTGCTAGTGCGAGGGATTAAGAAGCCTTTGTTTTTGTGAAGCATTTCCATCACCTTGCCCATGAGCCATTTATTAGCACCTTAGCTATGGCATACCTAATTCATGTTCTTTATTTTGTGTGCCTTTGATAACTTGAGAAAGAAAACATGGGCCATTCTGAGAAGCAGGTAGTCTTGGAGGGAAGAAAATACTGATCTGAAGTGATGCAGTACCTGAAAGGTTTTATTCAAAACAATCATACTTCCACTCTTTTCTAGTTTAAAAGATGAACAGGAGACAAATTAAATTCCATCCAGCACTTTCAGCTGCAGACCAGAGCTTTTCACATGACAGAATGGCACGAACTCTGAATTCCCATCTCCTGGCCCAAAGTTCCAGTCCTTATGGACTTCTTTGACTCTCATCAATTTTGGTGTACTGCGAGAGCCTGGAGTGTTTTTCTTTCATAGAATTGCTAAGATTGAAAAATGAATCTCTTAGAAACTTAGAAAATGCTAAAATGAACATTGCTGCTGTGGATTTAATTCCTCTGTTCTTTCTTACATGTTACATATTTCTTTAATACATATTAGTATGCTTTATTTTCTATAGTAACGGTGCTTCATTAATGATACATTTGGATGAAGTTAGTGAATGAAACTGTTCTATATTCATCTCTTGCTATCACATTCCAGCATATGGCCCATGCCTTATTCAGCAAGCATCATGTAATTGTTGCTGGATGAGGCCAAAAAGTAGCATGTGACTATGTGATGGGAAGAACATCCTGTGAGACACGTTCACAGGGAACAGCAGCTAAGATGTCAAAGATGATTTTACCAGGGGTATTTCCATTCTTGGTGTTGTAACAATGCGATTCTTTTATAACACGGCTTTTTGTGGAATTTTGCACATTTGCTGGATTGTTTTCAGGAAAGCAGAAGGATAAAACTCCATTTGTGCACTTTTTCACCAGTTAACACAAGAAGTCTCTTTGTTTAATAAAACCATGCACCACATGGGTTTTATTATTTTTTGAATGTGTTCATGGGGGATGCCCTGCCCTATTTCAAATGCAAATGCACAGTATTGAGCCTCTTCCACTGTCATCTTTACAGTCTTCATGCCAACATCCATGCACTGATTTCATCAATCTAGTGGTAAAAAAGAGTGACCTAGCCAGTCACTCCTGTTGGGAGAAATTTGCAATGTCAAGAAGCCAGCATAGTCTCTTCCCACACCTATTATCAGTCCTTGTTCAGCCTACAACGTACTCAGGACGATGTACACACTAGTGAATTAAACAGCAACAGGAATTTCCATGTCTGGGAATTGTAGTGTTGTGTTACCAGAACTGATGGGTTATACAACTACGTTAGCAGAAAGGTGCTGAGAATGCCTTTAGCCCATGGCAAGGAGCTATCTCCCCAACTTAGTATTACTTGAAAGTTGGCACAAGCCAGGGACCAGTCCCAATGTGGTGCTCGAGGACATGGTTTAGTGGTGGACTTGGCAGTGCTAGGTTAACGGTTGGATTCGATGATCTTAAGGGTCTTTTCCAACCGTAACGATTCTATGATTCTATAACTCACACAACTGGAGTGCTACAATGGATGGCTACAAGCTCTTTAGAAGGGACAGGCAAGGAAGGAGAGGTGGTGGGGTAGCCTTGCACGTTAGAGAGTGTTTTGACTGTCTAGAGCTCAATGAAGGTAATGATAAGGTTGAGTGCTTATGGGTAAAGATCAGGGGGAAGGCTAAAAAAGTAGATATCCTGGCGGGAGTCTGTTATAGACCACCCAACCAGGATGAAGAAACAGATGAAGCATTCTACAAGTGGTTGGCTGAAGTCTCCCAATCTCTAGCCCTTGTTCTCGTGGGAGACTTCAACTTACCTGATATCTGCTGGAAATACAACACAGCAGAGAGAAAGCAGTCTCGGAGGTTCCTGGAGTGTGTGGAAGATAACTGCCTGACACAGCTGGTAAGCGAGCCAGCCAGGGGAGGTGCCCTGCTGGACCTGCTGCTTACGAACAGAGAAGGCCTGGTGGGCGATGTGGTGGTCGGAGGCTGTCTTGGGCTCAGCGACCATGAAATGATAGAGTTTTTGATTCTTGGAGAAGTAAGGAAGGTGGTCAGCAAAACCACTACCCTTTAGAAAGGCAGACTTTGGATTGTTTAGGAGTCTGGTTGAGAAAGTCCCTTGGGAGGCAGTCCTGAAGGGCAAAGGAGTCCAGGAAGGCTGGACATTCTTCAAGAAGGAAGTCTTAAAGCCACAGGAGCAGGCCGTCCCCGTGTGCTGAAAGATGAGCAGGCAGGGAAGACCGTCCTGGCTCAACAGAGAGCTTTGGCTGGAACTCAGGAAAAAAAAGAGAGCTTACGGCCTTTGGAAGAAGGGGCAGGTGACTCAGGGGGACTACAGGGATGTTGTGAGGTTATGCAGGGAGAAAATTAGAAAGGCAAAAGCCCAGCTAGAACTTAAACTGGCCACCACTGTTAAAGATAACATGAAAAGTTTTTACAAATATATCAGCAACAAAAGGAGGGCCAGGGAGAATCTCCCTCCTTTATTGGATGCAGAGGGAAACATCATTACAAAGGATGAGGAGAAGGCTGAGGTACTTAGTGCCTTCTTTGCCTCAGCATTTAATAGTCAGACTGGTCATCCTCGGGGTTTTCAGGCCCCTGAGCTGGGAGATGGAGATAGGATGCAGAATGAAGCCCCAGTTGTCGAAGAGGTGGCAGTCACCGACCTGCTCCTCCACCTGGATGCCCACAAGTCCACGGGGCCAGATGGGATCCACCCGAGGATACTGAGGGAGCTGGCACAGGAGCTTGCCAAGCCACTTTCTATCATTTATCAGCAGTCCTGGTCAACCGGAGAGGTCCCAGATGACTGGATGTTAGCAAACGTGACGCCCCTCTACAAGAAGGGTCAGAAGGAGGATCTGGGGAATTACAGGCCTGTCAGCCTGACCTCGGTGCCGGGGAAGGTCATGGAGCAGATCATCTTGAGTGCCATTAAATGGCACACGCGGGACAACCGGGGGATCAGGCCCAGCCAGCATGGGTTTATGAAAGGGTGGTCCTTCTTCACTAACCTGGTCTCCTTCTATGACAAGGTGACCTGCTTAGTGGATGAGGGGAAGGCTGTGGATGTTGTTGGGAGGATATTAAGAATATATCTCCATTGTCTCCAAAGGG
The DNA here is from genome assembly GCF_047370975.1 of Nipponia nippon. Classification (NCBI taxonomy): domain Eukaryota; kingdom Metazoa; phylum Chordata; class Aves; order Pelecaniformes; family Threskiornithidae; genus Nipponia; species Nipponia nippon. Next base: position 982,247 of record NW_028262357.1, on the reverse strand, counting down.
TAAGGTCCTTGGGAAGTATAGATATGAACAAACCCGTATAGTTTTATGAGTATTAAACTTTATTAGGTAAATGTATGTGTTACAAAGTAAGCAAACATTCCTAACACAACAAGAAATACTTTTTTAAAGAGTTTTCCTACTGTGAACATTAGCTCATGATGCCATATATCTCATACAACTTGTGCTCTTATTCCAAAAGAATAACATTATGTGATTACCTGGTGGGTGGGTTTTAGTTTGAAGGCATGTCAGAATTTTACTAAAATGCTTATTAAAATAACATGGTCTCAGGTTTTGGAAACCTGTGTGGTGCAAACCTGACCAAAATTCATAAAGAAACAATAAAACTCATCGAATGACAGTTCATTAAAGCTAATATTTTCAGTGGTTGATGCATAAAACTAAAAAATCACAAGTCATAATCATTAAGTAACAACATGCATTTTTCATCTTAAGATGTGATTTACTAGGAATGTGTACAAGGACGTACACATTCATAGAGCAAATTTTGATTCACTTGCTCTATTGTCATGCTACTGTTATCTGTATCCAGTATAAAAGAATTTCAAATAAATGTTTTCCTATCCCCACCTGCTTGTTATACATTAACAGCAGGTAATATCTGGTTAAAATGTAATGTCTGTTAAAATGTAATTTATATTTCGTTAGCTTGTGTGTGGAGAGCCAGAATGTGCAGAAGATACATTCAAACTTCAGTGTTGTCTTAGTATATTTGGTGCTGATTCCCATGAAAAGAAAATAGCTAGGCAGGATTTCAGGTACCCAAATTTTGAAAAGCTGGTCGTTAATATTAACGCTGAAGAATGGCCCAGTTTACTGTGACCAGAACTTCTGAGCCAGTCAACGTTTGCTTTCACCAGTTCAATATTGAACTGAGTTAGGTGCTGCTTTGCCAGGCTGCAATGCCTTTTCCTGAAATAACTGGTTCTGGGAAGGCTGGTAGGAAAATTGTATCCACAACTTCACTGTTAAGTAAATATGCAATATTAAAAGGTACATCCTTCTAAAAGATCTCCAGACTCCACAAAGCGTGCGTTCCTCTGTTTGTGCTTTTGGCATATCCCAACGTGTCCAGCTTATATGCCTCTGCTGTGACACTGAACCTGTGTTGAGTTACATCAGGTTTTAACAGTTTGAAGGCTAGGAAGAAACATTACAGTTCCCCTGTCTGATCCCCATTACACTGCAGGCTAAATTACCTTACCTTTAAGCTGCTACTAAGGCAAGAATTACTACCACTCTTTTTTTTAAGAGAGAGAGAGCATAAATATGTACTAAAAATCAATGAAAAATGACATCAGATACATCTTCAGAGGTTTTAGATTGGAATGCAATAAACCTGAATCCTTGACATTTTTATTTTCACATTTTTTTCTTCTATTTGTAAAGCTCATTCTAGTCCAGTAAAAACATCTTCCTTTAAATCTGCTCTCAGCTGAGCCTACTTATAATCCATTCAGGCCTGTTTCCATGACGCAAACTTAAATGAACATGTAGTAAGAACTGAATAAATGAACAGAAAAACATTAATCAATTGTTCAATTCCTGACATATACTTCACTAAAGTATATTTACTGACAAAATTGACTTTACTGCGCAAACTGCTCTCTGAATTATTTAAACTCCTTTTTCTTTGTTTTTCAGTCACTTTGGAGAAGAGAGCAATAGCAACATTTAATGATTCACTAGATATAACCCAGGTGACAATACATCTTCTGTGAATCTGTAAGTGTGTCAACTACCCAATGTATTTAGCTCATCTTTGATACACAAATAGCAACACATTGCATGAAAACAAGCCTTGTTGATCTTTCAATGTTGTAATGCTATCCCACAGTACAGAGAAAAATACCAGTACCAAAAAAGAAGTTTCCTCAGATAAGCACCTATTGTGTTGTTTCTTTTTCTACTTGGTTTCAAAAAGAAGAAACCCAGCAAAGGTAGAGAAGCGTTGATGGTCCCCATGGAGGGCTCCATTTCCCATTCGCAGCCAAACTTCATCGCCCTTGGCAAGTTTTAGCACTGCACTGTTTCCTGAAGTGTCTGCTTTCCCTTTTGATTCATAGCTAAGGATGAAGATTTTAACAAGTCAGATTTTTGTTTCTCAAAAATGATCAAGCAAACAACTTAAAAAAAAAAGAATCCAAGAAAGCACATTTTTATCCTGAGCAAAACTTCCTTGAAAGGCTTGCCAACATTTTTTCAGCTTTATAAGGAAATTTTGGCATCTTTCTGCATTTGATCTCCTAGTCAAATTTTGCACCTTACCTAATTGCATCATTTCATTCCTTTCTGAAATTCTGTACGTTTAACTTACGTATTTTTTTACAGGGCACAGGAACAAAGTAGTTGTTTAAAATAAACCCCTGCTCATTCATCACAGCACTCCAGGTTTCCTGTGTTGCTCTTTTTCCCTTGGATTCATCCCAGCTAATTTTAAATGCCTCCAGGTCAGGAGTCTCATGTGAGCTGAGCCCCTGTGCTCCCAGCACAGGCAGTGGGCAGTAACAGGCAGCTCACTCCATCCTGAGGCCTTTCGTTGGAACATAGATACGTTTATTGTGGGCTAACCTGCTGGCTTTGCGTGAGTGTTGGTTCCCTTTCTTCCACCTGTTGCCTTTTCTGACATCAGTGCTTCAGGGGAAAAAAATTGGGCACTTTTTCTTTTTCAGGAAAGATCTATCAGGAATGAAGCACCCTTTGGTGGTGCTTCAGGTACTGGCTGTTGAAGAAACCTTGACAGCTTAAATGAGCGTGCTATCATCCAAGTGCCTAAAATCCAGTGTGATCAATCTAAGCTTTTGTGTCTGTTTTATTCAGGCTCAGGAGAGAAGCTTGGTTTTGGCATCAAACTCCTGGTTGGTATTAAAGAAGTAATAGTTTTTTCCAAACACATTTTTTTTTTTTCAGATGTCCATCTGGCTACAAGCTTCTTGACCTGGTCCTTATAGAAGTTGATAAGCTAGAAGTGAATCCTATTCTTGATGATCCTCCAGCTAACATAAAGAGTTCAGAAACTTTTTATTCCAAGTGTGCTAATGATAGCAAAGCCAGTAAATGGTGGACCTTTGCTTCTTACTCATCCTTACTACTGCCATTTAAATACTCTCCACCTCTAGAGTAAATTGCTCTTCCCTAATCTTTACAAGGCTGTTACCAATCTGACAGGCAAAATGAGGATGAAGATACATTTTAGCAGAGTGACATTTTAGCAGAATTACCACTGGACTCCAACCCTGACTTGCACTGCTAATTCCTTTCCCCTGAGCTTTGAGGAACTTGTGATCAAGGCTGAATTTTAGGTCCAGGATCTGTGGCAGGTATGATCCAAATTTGCAAGTTGAGGAGGTCAAAATACAATAGTTTTTTGTTGTTGGTTATTTTCCCCTACAGAATTTTCTTCAAAAAATGAACAATTTCATGTTTCTTGAAATGTGAGCAGGCTATCACATCTGTGCAAACATGTCTTTTGCATTAAAATGGCCAGGCCTTTCACTTACCTATATAAGCTGAAAACTGTATTACCATTATGCATCAGGTATACATACACTTCCTCCACATCTTCATGTTTCATCATATTGAAGGTGAAGAAATACACCCCTGAAAAGATCACCAAATACGACACGTTTGCTTCATAGAGGGAGGTAGTCATGCTACAGACTTGTGCTTCTTGCTTAAACATAGCAGCTGAGGCCAAAATTACCTTCCAGTTGGCAGTTGGTAACTTGCTTCTGCTTACAGCTTGCCAAAATCTGATTAATTTTTATTCTGCATATGGCAGGGTTTCAGCCACATCCTGTTCCAGAGAAATGACTGTATTTGAACATGGCAGGACCACTCATCCCTTCCTTCTCAGTGAAAGGGAAATTTCCCAGAGGCTGAGTCTAGTGACCCCTCTCTCACTTTTTTTTTTTTCCTTATCTTCTTGCTCCTGCCCTCTCCCAAAAGTGCAGCCTCCAGGCCAGCCAGGCCTCAGCCTCAGAGGCTGTCAGCCAGCCAGCATGTCGCCCAGGTCAGGCAGGGCATGAGTGGTTTTAGCAGCGGCTCACCTGGTCCCACTGCATCCTGAACAATGCAGACATGGTCACCACTTTCTCTGCTTGCACAACACACCCTTACCATCACCCTTTTTCTTTTTAGCTCTTTTTCTGTCTGAAAGGTCCCAACAATGTTGTCAGTGCAACCATGTTATGGGTCATGAGCTCTGCAAGACTCCCTTAGGGGGGGAAGACAAGCTCCTGGCTCCTGAACAGTAAGTCTGTAGCATTGGCTCTGCAATGGGAGCTTGGAGTTTGCATCGAAGTCATTAAATCATTGTGGGTCAAAGTTTATTGACATCCACATATTTATTAACCTCAAAAGGAAGCAGCTGTGAGGACACACACCCCTAACTGTCAGTAAAAGATGTGCTACAGCAAGCTTGGAAGGCCTAACTTTTATTTAACTTAATATCGTTTCCCATAGCAGTGAGTAAATGAATAGCAGGGTGAGAAAGGCCAAGCGAAGGAAAGTGATTTCAGGCTTTGCTTAGACATGTTTTTGGTTATGGCCTTCCCTCCCCCATCTCCTATTGTTCTTCCTGCGCCACAGCTGCGTAAGATTGAGGATTGATGCAGCTGAAAAATAACTCAGGAAAAACTGTAACGCCTCATTTCCAGCCACACATCTGTTGCAGGCCAGCTCACGGCTGAACTGGCATGAGGGAAGATGGGGATGAAGAGAGTGACTGGAGGCAGGAGGTGGAAGAGGCAACTGTGAAGCTGCTGCTGCTGCCACATCAAGGCCATGGTTATCTCATCAGAGTGGCTGAAGGGCTAAAGGTCTCAAAGCAGATGGTCTTGCTCCCTCCCTGGCTCTGGCCATGCCTCTTCCTTCTGCCTTTGTGCCAGCAATAGTCTCACTGGCTGGCAAGCCCTCTCTTTGCTTGCTCAGTTTCTAGTTTCATTTTTTCTGAAAGTAGGTAGCAAGAGCTATGCAGAGCGAGTCTCATCAGTGCCTTGTGCAAAGGTAGTTAACTAGTTTCTCATCACTATTAACCACGCTTCTCCCTATAGCTCCCAGAATTGCATTATTTTGTTTTGCAAACACTCACCGTTCACTGGAGCACCAAATCTCCCAGTCATGACATCAAAAAAATTCCCAACGTTGGTTTCAACACTACTGAAGATGATCCCACTGTTCTGGTTGCTGAAGTGAGTAGCCATGGAAGCCATAAATGCGACCTGCAAAAACGCAGTTCTTATTCAGGCAGTCGTTCACAAAGTGCACATGTGTAGAGGAATCAGCTACAGAATTTTTTCCTGTATTTGCAGTCTGTTTATCTTCCTGACAGAGATGTTCTTCTAGGGCCTGCTCCAAGGCCACTAAACTCCAGTAACAAAACTCCCATTGAACGAAACTGGAAGAGGACTAGGCTTCTTACATTCAATTGGACTATTCATGACTGTAAAAGTAAGCGTATGCACAAGTGTTTGCAGGTCAGGACCTTCATTTGGGATTTTATTTACTTTTAAGTCTCTCTAGAATGATGCAACAGAAAAGTGGTATTGAAATGGATGGTGTTTCTGACAAAACTGATTTAACTAGTTTTTATATATTCCCCAATGCATTTAGATGGGATGTTGCTTTTAACTGAATGTGTGAAATAAATAATGCTCAGTAAAATTCATACACGTTAGTGTTCCTTGCTAACTACCTTCAGAGATACATTAAGCATTTTTATTAGAGGTCCTCTGGAAGTGCAGTTGCTGGGACTCAACATTCAGTGCTTTTTCTTTCTTACCGGTTGCCCTGTACCCTCAGTCACAACAACAGAGGGTGGTGGAGACCAAAAGAGGAAACTAAGAAAGTGAAAACCGTGCTTCAACGTCATGTTAGACTTCTTGCAGTGAGATGTATTGGCTGTGGAAAATGTTTTATAGGAAGCAGTGCAAAACCTCTCACATTGGACAATTCAAATTACCCTCAGCAAGATACCAGGGAACGACCCTGCCAACTTGCATGGGCAGGGAAGTGGGTTATCTCTTCTGTGAGTCTGCAATCGCCCCACCTGACTGTCAGTAAACATGGTACAGGCAGAATTGCTGCACCTGGATGCCAGAAGGTCACATAGTGACTTGGCATTTTATCTCTATCTCTTAACTTCTTAGATGAGAAGTGTTCAATTACAGTTATTACTGCTGCTCACAAAAATTACATTTTTCGTGAGATTCCAGCTATACTGGCATTAAAAAAAAAAAAAAAAACAAAAACCCACACCCCAGACTTCTTTTGATTTCAGATCCAAATGAGAACAAAACCAAAACAGGCAAAATCAAATGCAAGTCCGGATCCAACAATGGAAATCATTAGCCATCTGCTCAGAAATTTGAGAAGCTCCAGATGTAAGCTGAAAGCTTGGACTGATTTTCCTTATCCCTGCATGGGTGCATTTTCTATGACGGCAAATTGTTAACTTCTTGCTTCTCAGCCAGGATCACATCAAAGTTCATCATGTGTTAAAGCAAAGCAGCTGCAATGGCAGCTTGAAGGAATTTATTGCTTTTTTGTCTAGATTCCATTTCACATTCTCTTTGACCCCAAGCTACTTCTCTTGGGTGGATCAGAAGAGTTGAAAAAGATGCTCTTTCTCCCCAGGTCTCATTTTGAAGCAGCAGATCAAACATGGACATGCCAAGTCTTTCATAATAATCTCGTACTTAAAACAGTATTGTATTCAAAAGTGTTTTCTCCTCTACCTACCCCTGCTCTAAAATTCTTAAGTGTGAAGTTAAAAAGAAATTATACGCTATACTGTGTAAAGAATTTTTGAACACAGCTGTTAAAAAACAGTGGTGGGATTTTACTTGGAAGTAGGTATTGCAATATGAATTTTTGTTATTCATCCTCTTTCATTATTCAGTTTTTAATTAACTTACTACCACTATCTTTATGTAAGAATAAAATGCTGATAGCTCATTTTAAAATTGCAAAAGGCTTTATGTTGAATGTAATTACAACAAATATGTTTTTAAGATTGTCCTGGTTTCAGCTGGGATAGAGTTAATTTTCTTCTTAGTAGCTGGTATAGTGCTGTGTTTTGGATTTAGTATGAGAATAATGTTGATAACACACTGATGTTTTAGTTGTTGCTAAGTAGTGGTTACACCAGTCAAGGACTTTTCAGCTTCTTGTGCTCTGCCAGGTGCATAAGAAGCTGGGAGGGAGCATAGCTAGGACAGCTGACCCAGACTGGCCAAAGGGCTATTCCATACCATGTGACATCATGCTCAGCATATAAAGCTGGGGGACATTGGGCGTGATGGCGTTTGTCTTCCCAAGTAACCGTTACGCGTGATGGAGCCCTGCTTTCCTGAGGATGGCTGAGCACCTGCCTGCTGATGGGAAGTAGTGAATGAATTCCTTGCTTTGCTTTGCTTGTGCGTGCGGCTTTTGCTTTACCCATTAAACTGTCTTTATCTCAACCTGTGAGTTTTCTCACTTTTACTCTTCTGATTCTCTCCCCCATCCCACCGGGGGGGAGTGAGCGAGCGGCTGTGTGGTGCTTAGTTGCTGGCTGGGGTTAAACCACGACAAAGATATTCAGCTATAATGTTAATTCCAGATAATTCTTTAAAAATACTAAAATAATTCTGCTTTGTTACAAAAGTCCAGTAATTTTGGAAACTATTTTCGTTGTGAATTTTATTCTGTGCAATTATCCCATCTTCATGCATCCTAGGGTGGAGAATTCAAACCTACACAACGCCAGGAAATCCAAAGCCATTTTCCACACTGCACACATTGGTTGTACTGTTGATTTTGCTGTTAACTTGCATGCCTTTTATGAGGATATAAAACATATATTAATAACTGTTATTGGGAAACAGTATCCTTCGGTTAAAAGGTGTAGATCTGTAAATAGATCAGAACTTTCCCAGAAGTTTTCCCCAAAGTCAGAGTGTTTGGAAGTGGGATTTCTTTTTGTGCGTGTTTGCTGTATCCCATTTTGTCCCTTCTGTGGTGAACTTGGTTTTGGGGGTATGAATCAGATCAAGACTAATGCATTTCCATTAAAGTGTGTATGTGTGAGTGAGGGTGTAAACTCCCTTATAGTTTCTGGAGATCTATGTACTCCGTGGTGTCTGAAGTCTCATTTGCCCAAAAGCAGCAATGACTGTCAGATTAAGCTGAGTTGCTCTTCTAGATCCTCAGTAATTGTAATGGGAGCTTAGATGCTTCCCTCACATGTAGGCTCTCTGGAGCTGAATCTGACTGCAATCACTTGTCCGTGCAAATGCACCTAGTGTCACCTGAAGTGCTTTAGGATTCCCCCACACGGGGCTGGCTGATCTGACCTACAGAAGCGCCTTCCACAGTGGCAGCTGGAGACCAGGAAGGATACATCTCGAAGGCTTGCCATGCATCTAAATCTTGCCTTTAGCACCTTAACTGTGCTACAACATGGAGATAGTCAAGTCTTCCTGCTATTGCAGATGAACTGCTCATATATTGCTACACTGCAGTATACAGTGTGGACAACTCTTTTTAAATCCCCTCTGCAACAGCAACCAAGGGTCTTAAGTTATCCAAGTCCCATTTACTTTCGGTTGCCTTAAGAACCGGACTACACCATGCCTCTGCTGTACTGCAGGTACGTATACATATACGTATACATATACATATACACATACACATACACATACACATACACATACACATGCATATGCATATGCATATGCATATACATATACATATACATATACATATACATATACATATACATATACATAAGCTCTCTGCCATCTGCCAGATTCCTGGGACATGAAAAAGCTCTAACGCAAAAGTTATGGGACTATGCCAACACAGTACTGAGCCCAAACAAATACATCCCATCCCTCAGCAGAGCTTGTCAGCTCTGGTTTGAACCCATGTTTTAATGCTCATCTGGCTTTTGGGTAGTTCATTCATAGGCAGAACCTACATGCTTCTCAACATGTGTAAGGTATCTAGACGCATAAAACCACAGATAGCTACTGAGAGTTTTTTTTCAAAACCAGAGGACTTCTGTCTGCACTCAGATGTTTTGACCCCGTACTTTGAGGAGTTGGATACATATGCTTCTGAGAATCTCACAAAGGCTGATTAACCGCAGAAACATGGGCCTGAGTGACTCCTTTACTCTTTTCATATGCCACAGGAAGCGCAGTTATGTATGTGATACAGCTTGACAGAAAAATGATAGTCCCCGCTATTCTCCTTTAATGACCCAGATACTGGCTTTCTGCCCTAAAAGGGAACCATATATGTTTCTTCCTGCCCATTTCTCAGTTGGATTTTTACTCTATAGAAAGTCTAAGCCCTGATGTCTTTCTTTTTCAGGAAGATCTGGCAGAGCACATTTGTCAGTCATGACAAGGGCTATCTATGTATCTCACTGTATTAATTTACAGGGTGATTTGCTTCTTAACTATCTTACAGTAGTTAGGTGCTCTTTTTCAGAGAAGAAAACCATAACCTGAGAACTGCTGCAGCCAACACAAGCCAGAGATTTTGTACCTGTAGCTCTGGGGGAATCCCAGGGTAACCCTTCTCGCCTTTGGGTCCATGATGGCCACGCTCTCCCCTTGGTCCCATATCTCCTTTGTCTCCTTTCTCACCTTTGGCTCCTTCCTGGCCAGTTGCTCCATTATTTCCATTGTTCCCATGATTTCCTTAAAGGAAACAGAGCTTTCTGTTTAACTTAAATAATTTCATATAATATATTTTAACAGGTAACTGTGACAGGGTCCTTTTCCACCAGTTTGCAACACATGAACTTTTCAGTACCGTAAAACCCAGACTGAGCTGCTATGGCTAAGAAACAGCTGTATGGTTAGGCTGAAGATGAAGGTTTTGATGAGCAAGTTTCCAGAGGATGTAGATTGATGTTTAAGAGCTAACTCTCATGCTATCTTGGTGTTGCTGTGTAAACTGCCGAAGTCTCAAGTCATTGCGCTGCTGAGGAGATGTGCAAGGACAAGACCTCAGCAGCCATGAGGCTGAAGGGAAGCAAAAGTCAGTGCCTATTGACACATACCAGGTAGCCTGCATAAGCACTCTTGCTTCTCCTTTTGTGTAAAAACTTATTTCCTGATAATTTAAGTTTATTAGGATAGGATAAGATAATTTTGAATAACATTTTTCTGTCTTTAAAACATGTCTACACAATTGAAGAATGTCTGTAGCCTTAAACAAGCTAAATGACCCATCTGTGCCAAAACTGGGAGACTGTGCATTCTCAGGGTGCTGGTTAGCTTGAAGGGCTTGATTGATTGCACATTCCTAGATTTAAAGAAAGACAAAATTTTTATAATGAAGCTTTTCTCAGATGGCTTCTTGTAAAAAGGGTCATTATAAAAATATGTTCCTGCATCTGCAGTATTACTTTCTGATGTTTACTGAGGAAATTACTGAGCAAACATCTATGCGACTGACAAAATTTTAAAGTTGGCTAGAATCACTCAGCAATTAGTATGCATAGCTGAAGCAAAAGCCTGACCTTTCAATTAATTACTCAGGGGATTACTGTAATCATTGTTCTAATTCTACCTGAATTGAAATTAGATTCTTTCCCACTCTGCTTGTTCTCTGTTTAGTCACTCTACTTATGCATTTACAAGAAGAACGGTGGTGTTTGAGATCAAACCTAATGATTAAGTGATTCTTCAGAGTTTTTGTATTGAGAAAAAATTTACTTCAAACAAGGAAGCTAAATGGTGGAAGAAATGAAGCAAATTTTTGTTTGGATAGAGAAATCAACAGCTCCTAAAAATAACAAGAATGATCCTTCATGTAAAACCAGAACTACTTCTCTTACCAGTTCAGAACAGAAGTCTGCAAGCAACATTTGGTTTAGTCAAGAGAAAAGCATCTGTTGTCATTTTCCTTACGGGCACAATGATATGCAATGCAGCAGATGAAGGAGACAGAGAAATTCCAAGGTTCAGAAGGTTGCTGTTGGCCATACGTTTGTGGCATCCTGTGGTGCCAAGACAGTGTGACTAAGATACATTCTCACATGAGGAAAAGGCAAAGCTGGGACTGGGCTGTGTCCCAGTATGTCCACTGCAGCCTTAAAAGTGTGGGTCTAATACAAAATTGTGTCCTGCTTCTAAGAAGCCAATGATTTATTAATATGTAATGCAATATTTCTGCACAAGAGGCCTTACAATTAGATTTCTTTTACTTCTGTAATGGTCAATAGTATTTTTACAAAGGGTTGATGCATGAATAGCTTACAGCAGGCTAATACCAAACATGCCTATGACCTCATTTTGCCTAATATCCAAATTATGTCAAAGTAACAATTTATTTCAACATTTTGCCAGCTGACGCTAGTTCTTGAAACACTTCATTCACTCACATTTAACTTCATAACAGTCAGATTTAACTGTTACTGTAAACTGTTTCTACCAAAAATCACTACATTGATTTTTTTTTTGTGGATCGTTCTCTGTCATATCTGTTACTGTTAGTACATTTGTGAGACACAAGTATTATGCAATTGCATTTTTATTGCGGTAACAGAAGACATAAGCTTCTGAAGATGAAACAAATCTGTCAGTGACATGTTCATTTACATTATACATCTGCTTTAGGAACAGTGATTTTTCAAATCCCTGAAGGTAGCTGCTATAACAAACTTACTTACACCAACATGCAACTAACTATCTTTTTCCCTTCTTAGGCTCTTCTTTTTCCATACTAATTATCAGATTGAGGTATACCCTTTTCTTGTGTATTCTCTTCTCCTGTATGCATTTTTAATGGGGAAAAAAAAGGTACTTTTTATTATGGAAGACAAGAAGAAAGAAGGAAAAGAAGAAATTTCTATGAGAGAATAGAAGCATGTGTGTCTCTGTAAAATATTGGCTAGCAGTATGCTAGATGAAAAAAAGCTCCTGAATACAGTACACAATAGCACAGCTGGATATTCAAAGGTGATTGCAATAATCAACTCCAGGAAACAGGTTCTTCCTACTTTAGTGGAAGCTTCATGCTACTTTAAGAAGACAGACCAATTTGCTCTAGAAATGTTAGAAGATTACTTTCAGTATGAATTTGTGAAAGCTGAATTTTAATACCAAATGGGTTTTCACTGGAAAAGACTTTAGAGTCTAACTGAAAATCTCTTGTCTCCCCAGAAATTATAGAAAAACTTGTTTCTGAGTCTGTCCCCCAATACTGATATCTGGACCATTCTCTGATATTTCATAGTATAGCCTGTAATTTATAACCTGTAATTAGACTGATCGAAAAATCAATTAAACTTCATCTTTACCTGGCATCCCAGGGGGCCCAGGAGGTCCTGGGGGCCCTTGGTAGAGTCGAACTCCAAAGTCACCACGGCAGCAGGAACTACAGTCTGGATTCTGTGGTCCGGTTTGTGGGGGCTAAGTGCACAAAAATAAGCTTTAAATAGCTCATTCATGGAAGGCATCAATCATATGCATATCGGTTACAGGGTCTTCATTATATATTCTCTGTTTATATATTTGCTAAGTTTTCAAACACTTCTTATCTGGGCTGAAATCTCCCATACTTGGGTTGTCCCTGAAGTTGTTATTTTTGGAAGATTTAAGGGAATAGTTGTTCAAGTGTTCTAAGAGCTATACGGATATTAAAAAAAACCCCAACTTGTCCTGTCAAATAATGAGGGTTTTGAAAATAAAATAATATCAAGTAATAAAAGTTAGATGACTATTTCACTTAGGTTCGTATTCTGCTTTTCACTGATCCCTCATTTCAGCTAACATTTCTCGACAAACAAGCCTACGTACAACAAGCGGTAGGACACAAGGGACTTCATTTGACCTTCAGCAATGATCTATCCTCCACTGAACATAAAGAAAACTGTGTTGGACTGCCCAAAGGAGGTGTGCAAAAATGTCTGTGCAGCATATGCCTGTTCATGGCCCCAGACTTGTGTATTTACAGGCTACCAAAGTTGGGAGAACCTAAAAAAGTGTCAAGATACATGACAAAAATTTGAACTGGCCACAACACCTGGTGTTATGGACATCTGATTATTGGTAGTTATGGGTGTGTAACTATGAAAACCTATTCATATGCTGAAACTAATATAGCAGCATAAATAAACTAATGAGTTTATTATACACAGCTCAGCTACTGTAATAATAGTTTGATAATAGTTTTGTTTCCCAAATTATTCTATTTATGCTAATGGAGTCTCATTCAATCCTGGCTGGCTTTTGTAACTAGGCTCTTGCGATGACTTAGTGGTCACAAATCTTCCGACGGGTCAGCTGAGGTAGGGGTCCAGGGTTTGATTTTATTTCTCTGCCTCCTTTTCATTTCTCCTTCTTTGTTTCTTTTTTCCTACAGTTCTTTGCTATTATCCTGGGGTGCAAATCTGCAGTTCTTAAATTCTGGAGGGGCATAGTTACACCAGTCCAACTGCTACTTTTCTCTAATCATTCTACTGTTTGTCTTCCTTCCCTTTCATTCCACACATCTTTATTAGCCTCAAATTACTTGCCTAATGCAGACCTGTTGGTTTAATGGCAGAAAACGAGCCTCTGGTGGGATGGGACCTGCCAAACAAACATACAGATGTGCTGTATTCCTGCCCTCAAGGTCATCATCTGGCTTGATCTGAAACACTAAAGCTTTCTGCCCATGTTTTGAACAATACCAAGCACACCCCCAGAATTAATCAATTTCAAGAGTCTTTGGAGTTCATCTTTATGGATAGAGAAAACCCTTTTCATGCCACCAAAATACTGCAACTCCTCCAATGGGACACACACATGCCATCTCCAGCTGGAACGACCAACAATGGAGCTACCATGGGAATAAAGGCTGACCTGAGAGCTCAACAAATATTCTTCATATTCAAAGAGTTATGGAAATGTTGACTTGCCAATGGGCAGAAGGGCTTCATATTTATGGGGGTTTGGTCAATGCTATGCTTTTTACCTTAATTCTGGATAAGGTCTATATTTTATGAGAAAAATGAGTTCTGCCTGTTGCACTGTGTTCCTGGACAACCTGTTTGTATCTTTCTTGCTGTTTTATCTCTCCCAGTTGTTAAGAAGAACATAACTGACAATCACCAGACACACTGTTTAAAGCTTTCCTAATATGAGAGAAGAAGTAGGCCTGCTTTCAGCTCATTTTCAGTCCTTGAAGGAGAGCCAAGTACGAGAGGACTGGAATTGCGCAAGCATTTTGCACCACCTGAAATGCAAATGTTGAGTGTTGCACTGAGATTAAAATTTCCAGCTCTTTTTTGATAGTGCTTCATATTCATGTTAAATGAGAAGGCAAACTATGCACATCTGCCAGGAGCAAATAAGTCATATCAGCCTAGAAATATCCAAAGACTTAGAACTATGGATTATAGGTAAGAGGAGGCATGAATCTAGCAAACTGAACTGCACTTGAGACTCTCTCTGTGCAGGTAAGATTTGTTTTTTTTTTACCCAAGGCACTGAAATCCTGAACGACATTATTAGCTAAGCAGCTACGTTATCATAAAATAAATACTAGTGCTGGTCATAAAGAAATGCTATTTGGCATTTACCTCTCGAAAAGCTCAGCAGGTTATTACGTGTGAAATGAGGCAAGTCCTGACAGCCTGGTTGTATGAGAACAGTTCCACTGACTTCAAAATAACTGCTTAGGCAAGTCATAAAGTAGTATTGACTTATTATCTTTACTGATCCTTTGACTAGGAGGAAAAAAAATGCTCAGTCAGCTGCCAAGAACAATGAATATTCAGGATACTCTTTTAATCTCTAGAAACAGAGAACTTAATGAAGAGTACATTTAAGGAAAAACCTGTTCCTAAAGAAAAATTACACTCAAATGGGACAAAGAGATTAATTACAACTTACTTGCCAAAGGTGTCCTATGCAGCCATTTACACATAAATTCTATTGCACAATGAATCTTTGGCATTGCTCTCAGAACACGAATATGATTTAGGAGCTTGTGAAATGCGTCTGCCACATTGATATCCCAATACAGATAGAAAAGTGGAAATATTTCTGAGGCTATTTGCTGAATTTCCTATGATTTAGTACGTAGGCAGCACTTCTAGGCAACAGACGGTCTGTAAAATTCCCTTAACTTAAAGCTGTGAATGAACCATAATTGGACACCCAGCCCCTTTTCACTTCCTGATTAATTTTATGGTTTTCTGTTATATTGTCTAAGACAATGCAGAGGACGAGTAATGTACATCCACCATTCTTGGCTCCTGTTCTGAATGCAAAATAGCAGGTCTCTGTGGGCACTAAGGCTCTCCATGCCCCTTCTCTAGCAAAGAATTAAACAAACCAAAATTGCTAAAATTCAGGGTAAAACACTAGTAGGTTGAGGGGTACCTGGAGGCTTTCAAAGAACAACTTGAAAAGGAAGAATGTGTCTGGCATGGTTCTCCCCAGCCACTAAGAGTTCTTGTGCTTGAGAAATGCACATTATATTTTATGTAAGTTACCAGCAGTGTGGAAACTGGCCTTGTACCCAATGCAGTGAAGACCAATGCCTTTGTCTCTATTCCACAACAGGGAGTAGGACCATTAAAACACTTTAGCAAGAGGGTGAAATTCTCCAGCCAGAGCTAAGAGAACCAAGAAAGTAGGGACTTAGGGGTGAAACAGCTTTCAGATAGCTCAAGGGGAAGAGAGAGGTTTGACAAGAATTAAAACATGTCTGTGCCATCTTTGCTCCTCCTCTGCCTGGAAATCCCTGGAGTTGGAAAATACCTATTGCATCAGCCACTCTGTGATGGATTATCCCTGTCATGCATCTGCTAGTGCTCCATTTCATTTCAGTAAGCCAAGAATTGCATCATTTCCCCAGCAAATATTGCTTCTTAGAGAGGGTCTGGCAGGTAAATGACTGCCATCAGCTGTACTCAGACTCACTGGGCTCAGTTTTAATGTCACAGCCTCTTCCCCCAGCAGGCAACTCCAAACATGCTGCCTTAAACTCTCTGATGAGAGACACATGCACCCCAAACACAGTGACACTTTCTGTGAGGGAGAGATTGACCCCTGAAAAGGTTGTAATTTTGTATTAAATCCTGCATTATCTGAAATTATGTTGATTTAAAGGGGAATCTTCTGTAGGTACCAATAATACATGGTCTGTAGTATGCAGCTGCACAATTCTCTCTGCACTAAAGAGGTACACACACACTAGACGGCTCATTGGACCACATACCTGATGGTTTACACTGTTTATATACTGCAAGTGCAATTTAACATACCTACAGTTAAATTTTCCTGAGTGCACTGGAGGAACATATAACTCCTGCCCAAGAAATACAAAATGCAAAGCACTACGAAATTTAAATACAGGAAATATAGTGGTATATTAAGCCTATTGCCATACTTGGATGTGTTTCAGTTCTTCAAGCCTAGGACAGGATTAAAATCAAATCTCATCTCTGCTTATCATGAAGTAGGTTATTATTGAACACTTGTCTGCATGTCCATGATTTTTGGAATTCAAAATATCACAGTTCGATCTGAAAGAGTTTTAAAAAACAAATGCTAAAAGGTGAACTATACAAGACTCAAACACTTGTATCAGCAATAGGAACAAAACACTCGTGTTCTTGTTGTTTCTAAAAAACATCAACAAAAACTTCATTTGAGTGGAATTTTGGCTTGCCTAGTGCTAGAAAAATCTTCATCTTCTGCCCTTCAGATTTTTCCTTTTAAATTTGGACTGCGATATTTTATGTATAATGAAATTATGCCATTTTCCCTTTGCTGTGAGCTAATGACTGTAATATCTAAAATGCCATGTAAAAGGCATAGAAAGATTCCCAGTTTAAAACACAAATACTGCAGATGATTTAGAGTTTCATTCTGAGTCTTTTTTCCTCTAAAACTGTCAAGTTGATATATATTATTAAATCTACTCATTACATTAGTATCTATTTTTATCCAGCTATTCCTTAGAATAAAATTTGTGAACACTCAGAATTTCATTGTTTGTCTCAAGTTCAAAAGAATATACTTTATATACATAATTTTCAAGTAAAGTTATCCTCTGCTAATTGAATCTTTCCAAATACCTCTATAAATTCTGTGATTTTCCTTCAGATCCAAATGAGTTAACAGAATCTAAAACTTTAATATATTAAATAAGTAATACCTTGAAATAACTGAGACTGTATATCAGAATATATGATTGCACAGGAACAGTTTCAGCAAAACAAAGGGCTGCTGTCTATGTTGAAACCAGTGTCCCCAACCAGCTCATTAAAAGATCCTATAAAGCAACCCAGCAGGATACAGACCAATACACAGCTTAATAGAAATAATTTCATAAATATACTACTAATAATATTAGCAAAAAAAAAAAAAAAAAAAGAAAAAAAGCATTAGCTTTAAAGATATCTTTAGAAGATTAATTCAGAGTACCTGGACTCTATCTGAGGTAGTCAGTTCTACATCATCTACCTCTGGTCTCAGGACTTTTTGGTCTGTAGAAGTGCTATTATCAACAGTCCACTCTATAAGTTGACTCCGCTGTTTCAATATTTCCCTGCTTCTGGAACCTTTATGGCCAGTCTGGTGGTGACTTTGCAATACTTTGGCCACTGGTTTATAAGATCTTCTGCTCACCTCCATGTATTCATCTTGACACAGGCAAAATGGAAGAAAAAATAAAGCCAGTAGATGCCAGCTGATGAAATCCTTCTCTGCCATGTTACTGAAAATAATTTTTCAGGAGTCCAGCAAATGCCTTGCAGAAGGAGAACCTCTTTGCTGCACCAGGAGTTATGTTGTCCTTTCAGCTTTTCCACTAGTAAGCCTGGCACTGAGGCTAGTACCAGGTTTTATACGGTTGCGTGCAATAAATAAAACTAAAAATGCCAAAGTGACAGGATCCTTCATCCAAAATCAGTCATGCTCCTTTAAACAAACCAGGCATTATTCACCACTTCACCACCACAAGGAAAATTGATTTGTATGCTGGAAATGACCACAGTGTTTAACGGACTCCCGTGGTTCCTATTTGGGGGCATTAAAAAATGTATCACCTTTTCTTTGGCATGTTTTTGTTTAAGTGTGAAAAAATGTGATGGAAATGGAGAACATGTGGCTAATGGTTTACGCTCCTTGATTAGACATGGAAAGGCTGTGAATTCACACTCTTAAATGTCTTTTGGACACAGTTACCTTCCTTATTTGCCAGGAAATTCACACACACAACTGCGTCAGCTCAGTCCGAAAAATCCTTCCAAGAGCAATTAGGAAACAAAAGCACAAGAGGAGCTTTTGCATATGATCCTGACCCAATGGCTGTTTCTGACTATGCTTTTCATTCACTAGAAGAAAAATATTGAATTTCTGTCAGTTGGCCAATGGTGGAAGGAGACTGGGTAAGTAGCTCTGAAAAACTGGGTTGAATTCAGATTCACAGAGCCCCATTTCTCAGCATTAGTTCAACATATTCAGCCAGGCAATATTTTTTCCCTTGAGTTCCCAGTGTTTTGCTAAATGTAACTGCCAAACCAAGTCTTATATCTTTGCTGCCAAGTAAATATAAACTTGCCGGGGGCTTATTTCAGACTAAAAGAATCAAATTATATATGTATAATAATATCCTTATTATATTTTTTGAACCACCCACTAGTATCCTCTAGAAAGCCACAGCTGCAGAATGCAGTTCTGGAAATGCATCCACATCCACACGCACTCCCAACCTTCCCAAAAGCAACTAGCTCCTTGGTTTGTGAGGAACACTGCACCAGTACGTGGCTACAACAACATTACTTGAAGCCATCAGCCCCAGAGAATGATCCCTGGCCCCTCAGTGTGATGAACTGGCTCATACTGTAGTTGTTCAAGGCTGACCACCCTGCTTTTAATGTTTGGCTGGGGCTCCTCTGTCACCTCTGGGATGCTCTGTTGCCCTACATTATCCCATTTTTTTTCAGTTTTCTCTTTCTTCCTGTTCAGTTGCCTGACAAAATGTGAGGGTTGTGGTAGAGGGTACTACACTGGTTGTTTTTAGACATGAGGCTGAGGTTGCATGAGCACAAGGGGCCTGTTGGGATGGTGATGAAGATTTCATCCATCCAGAAGGTAGTCTCTGAAGCTAATGATCCTCAAATATCACCCAGGCTTAATTCTGAGGACAAAAATAGACAGTGCACTTGAAAAGAGGTGCTGGGAACAAACCAGGACATGACCAACCAGATGACCAAGACCAAGAAGTGCTAAGTTATTCAATAATGTAAAAAGGCTTAAGCATACCAACATGCTACAGCAGCAAAGCGTAACACCACAGGCACTGCTAAACAAGGGAAATAAATTACATCTGGAAAAATGCCCCAACTGCATTGACTGCAGCTGCAAGTAGCAGCCATTATGTGTCTTCACTGCCTGGCCTATTACTGGGATGGGGATGAGGTACGGAGATTCTGAAGAAACAAAGCCTCATCTTAGTCCTTGTGAAATCATAGGAAACCCTCTTTTTGACCCCAAGTAAGGAGAATAAGGCTCAAGCAGCAAGGATTTTGAAAGTGGCTGTGGCTCTCCTGTCTAAATGGAAGATGATCCCAGCAGGGAGATCTGTGATGTGAAGGCTTCTCATTCAAACCCTTGTAGATGCTGGAAGGGATGCACAATTGATGGTTGCTGACTGATGGTGAGAAAGAGCTTGAATGATGGTGAGAAAGCACTCTGGTTTATACTCTGCTCTTTTCTGTGGGAGACAGCAGGGCAAGTCACGTCACGGGAGAAGGTGCTCAGTTAGGGTGTGTCTGCCAGTGTCACAAGTGCTGGGTGGGGTGTCAGTGTCAGCCTGTACCCAGCCACTTTCCTCAGTTATTTCCTATTTAAACAGCCCACAGAGTGGAGTGTGGGGCTGCACCAGTCCTCCAGAAAGGTAGTGCCAGCCCCCACGGACACGCAGGGTCCAGGCTGAGCCAGCAGCACGGGCAGCACTTGGGGCTACTGGGAGCAAAGGCAGCCAAGGACAGGTCTTCCCTTCTTCTCCTTCTCCACTAGCCAAGCATGGCGTAGGAACAGAGACCTCAGCTGCTGTGGATTCAGTGTTTCCTCCTGAGGATAAACATGACCCACTGCCTGCAGCACCCCAGCTGCCTCAGCAACAGCCCGAGGAACAGGGACGGCTCCTAGTTATCTCAGCCCACAGGCTGGCCAGACAGAGCTGTGTCTCCTTGCTACATGCTTTTGTTGTATTTATCTCCTTTATTTTGAAGATCTAATGGCAGCAATCTTAATTCAATTTCAGTGAAATCTTGGATTCTCAATCCAGATGCTCAGGAGCATTGAATAATACTTCATAGATTAGCTCTTGAGCCTTGCTTCAGTGTATAAATATTAATTAACTAAATAGCCTTGCAGAAGAGGCTCGTTAGCCTATGCTTTATGACTACTGAAAATCCTGATTTTAAAAAAATGCAAATATTCCAGTTATTTCACTGGGCAAGGAGAGGTGGAAAAGAATTTACTGGAGAGTGAAGCAAGACTTCTGAAAACACAGTCCCAGATTTTGGAAGCTGCTGCCACCAAAATGGGGTTTCTTTTTCAAGGAGAGAGGATTTTCTTAGTAGGAAGGGAATCTGAAAACCCTGGACTCTGTAAAATTGGGAATGACTCAGAGACAAACATTAATTTATCTTGGCACTTAATAATTTGATTCAGCAAGTGCTGGGACAGCACTGATGTTTTCAGCTGCCATTAGGGCTTTCATGGCTTTCCAAACTCCGTTCCAGGAGCTTCCTGTGGCAAATGTTTCCAACATGAGTAATGAACATCCACAGCACCCATGTCTCAAAGGGAGGAGGAATAAAACCAAAGAGATCTGGGCTTCAAAGCCCCCATCTATCATTTCATGCAAAAGCTGAAACAAGCATGTTTCTTGGCAGCTATTAGAAAGAAAGATTCCCTTCCTCGCTTTCTAATAGAGTCCACCTGGTTCCTACCCATCACTGCTCTGGTGATTTGATGCTACACACATTTTTTGGTCCAAATTAATAATAGAGTTTAGACTTTGCTCTTTTGTTTCCAATCTTTTGAACAGAATCCCATCTGCAGTTATCTTTGCTGCCCATCATTCTCCTCTGTGCCTTCAGCAAGGAATAGCTGGCCCACAAGATCATTGTCTACAGGCAGAAACTTTGGGCTCAGAATTAAAAAGCAATGGAGGAACTAATGCTAATTCTCCATTCTTGATCTCCAAGTGGTCAAATACACTTATCCAAATGTGTGAACTGAATCTAAAATAATAGGACATCGAAATAGCAGTGCTTTGAATTAAATTTGTACTGGAATAAAATACTGAAAATGCTTCGTGCTGAGAAGAACAGATCCTACTGATCTGGAGATGAGAAAAAGACTGACCTAAAAGGTTTGGTTTTGCCTTTAGTTGGAAGGCCCGTGTGCATTGTAGGAGTGCTGACAGAGAGAACAAAATCTGACTGACTCCCTACCTCTTCGCTGTGTGTTTGCACACCCAGCATTGACCGTCCAGCCTTTGCTAGCTAAGCTCAAGCACAGCCATTTACCTTTCCCATGTCAGTCTCTGGCAGTAGGATACGACTCTGTCTGGTAGGCAACAGTTTAAGATGAAGTGAAGCCCATGGATCTGTTTATGTCAGATAATGAGATATCAGCTAAAATGCAATAACTGCTGAGTGAAAGCTGCTTCCCACCTTCTCTGCTAGCAAAAACTCTGCTTTGTGAGAAAGGAGACTCTAATTTCTATGTTATTCATATTGACATTGGGAAAGTGGGTTACTAGTGAGGTTATTATGTAAAACTGCAGACCACCATTTCAAGAGGCAACAAAACAAAATGATTAAAATTTAAAAAAAAGAAAAACAAATCAAAAGGCCTGCTGTGTCCCAGGCAGAATTGTATCTGTAATTAAACATTTGCAGCTCCTTCACCTACAAATAATCCTGTTTGCAGTGATAACTCCTCTGTACCAGACACAGAGAGAATCTACACCTGCTGTTTCATAAGCGATCTTTACTGAGCCATACTCAGTGCGGCTGTAAGGAGAAAATGGCTTTGAAGCCTTTTCCCACCTCTGTGCTGACCACTGCAAACCCACAGGAACAAGTGAGGTATTTTCATTCAAGCCTTCTGTGATCTGCTCCTTGTTTCTGCAGGAGTTTTGGTCAGTAATGGGGATTCAGGAAAAACCCACAACCCTCCTCCCCAGGGGAGCCTCCACAGAGATGGGCTACCAAGGGGAAGGCAGATTCATGGGGCTTTCCAAGTGTTGTCCACCCAAAAAGGGTTTACACTCATAGTCTGTGCAACATCTTCTCCATGGTTGAACATTTTCTTCTCCTGCAACCTGCTGCCACCGAGGTCTGTGGAGAGCGATGGCGCAGTGAGTGCTTTGGGCAGTTTGTTTCATGACACTCAAGCTGTGTGTAGTTTGCAGTTACACCAGTTCCCAGAGGTACGTAGCAGTGAGGTATGTTTTGCAGGTGTTTTCCTCACTGATTATGGGAAGCTATTGCTAGCTGTCGGAGGAGGAGAGTGGGGCAGATCCAGCTCCATGACATGGCTTCTGCCCTCACCCAAAGTAAACAAGTCTCCAGAAGGGTCTGGATCCTCCCTAACTTTGACTTTTCCATCAATCAGGAAATCCTCTTGCCTTACTTGACACTACCATTTTCTTTCCAATATAATATGAGAGACGGGGCTGAGGTCCTGCCTCTCTGCCACCCTCCACAACTCCTTGGGCCCCCACAGTTTGCCCAGGGAGGTACCCTGCAGTGATGTGCCCCAGCAGCCCTGGACTGCCACTGCTACCTCATCCCTCCACTTCTTACAGCCTAAAAAGCATCTTTCCCACCCTCCATACACCTAAACTAAGGGATCTCCTAAATGAAAGGATCAGCAGTGGGCAGAAATTTGGGCCAGAGCTCCTGGCTACCAGCAGAGTTGCAGTCCAGGTTATCCTCCAAAACACAGTACGGCCTCCGCCAGTTTGTCTGCACAAACCCTCGCTCCAAAATACACACTGGAGCCACAGACCCCTTCACTCCATCAATGCCATTTTCAAGGGTCCGTGAAAAACTGCCTGGATCAGACTGTCGACAGTCCCAGATGGGATCACCAGGTGGTTTATCCAAGTCTCTTTCAAACTTGAGGAAATAGATTTCACAGTGGTGATAGGGCTTCAGTGGTGGAACAAATAATGCAGCATGATAAGCTTTTTTCCAGTCTGCAATGCATCAATTATCCGTCTCTAATTGAAGAGCCAGAGCACAGTAACTTCCAAGAAAGCAGGGTGGGGAGAGAACAGACACAGTGCCAAAAAAATAGCCATGGTCAACATTTTTGTCAGGGGTGGATATCCTGGTTTGGATTAAACAAGATCTAACCTGAATCTTTGGCTTCATCTTAATTCACCTTTTTTCCCTCAAGTTTCAAAATGTTTAAGTTTATTACTTGAAATATGCTCTTCTCTGCAATTCCTCTGTTCTGGCCAGGACCAAAAGTGTAACGGCTAAAATACCACAGAAACAACTGCTCATTATCTTAACCACCCAACAAGCAATAAAGAACGTCTTGTGAGAAATCCTGTTCTGACTGCATCCCCACCTCAAGCTTTGCACATGCAGGAGATGTGGGTAGTTCAGATAAGGTGTGCTGGTTTTGCATGGGAAGCCAAGACATAGTTTCAGGCCTGCCAATACCCAGGACTGTTCTTCTGCTCTGCACAATGAAAGGCATGAAGACAAAACGCTCTCAGTGTGCTCTCGTATCCAGGAGAGGTCAAGAATAAACTGTAAAACATTTATCTGGGGACTGTAAGCAGAATTCCAGAATTTATGTGACCTGATGTCACATGAATCATTTTTAAGGGCCCATATTTAACAGAGTTTCTCAGATTCCTAAGATGTATCAAACACATTATATCCTCAGGAAACTGTGCCATCAAGTGAAAAACAGGGCTTGTATAAATGTTCAAACTCTCCCAGGAGTTCCCCCTACCTTACTTGGGCACTGGATGAAAATGAACTGTGGCTGATCCATAATCTATTAACCTGGTAAGACCTGGTTACTGGGATAGTTCTTGACTGTTCATATCAGATTATTAAATCTTTGTTTTATGTGTATATTGAGATGCCATTGATCAAGAGTGAGGCTGTTAGGAAAATGGCAGTGCTATGGTTTTGGACTACAGCCTTCTGGTGAGCTCTGCGGAGATCATTAGGAGAAAGGTCCAAGCACTTGCTTGTGAACACACTGTGTCCAGGCTCCAGCCAAAATGAGAAAACCTGTGTCACCATGTTTGGGATCAAAAGGTCACGAAAGAGATAAAATAAATCACACTGTGGTAAGAGGAGGGGGGTCCATCACCATCTGATTTTGCTAAATTACCTGCATCTCCTGCCAACAATAGGTACCCTGAATGGGCCAGCTTGCAAGGAGCAAAGAAGTCAGTCCTAGAAAGAGTGAAAAAGTTGGGCTTATCAGACCAACCCAGGCCAACCTAACTTATAAAGCCAGCAGCTGTGGTGTGCTGCAGGCCTAGCTTCTTGCTTCATTTCTTCCTTTTGTAAAAGGTTTCTGGTAAATACCCCATCCACAGGCATCTGTTTACCCCAGAAGAGGCAGAAAATGGGTAGACTGAACAGAATTGAGAGGGACATCTGGCACGTTCACTTTCATTCATTGCCTGCCTGTTTGAGCTAAAAATATTTTTTAAAATATATGCCTCAAGAATAACTGGGAAAGAGCCACATGGACTGGAGACGAGTAACCTTTCTTACAGAGCTGGCAGCCCTTGCTGGGTAAAAGCCCAGCCAACTAGCGTCATTTATAACAGAAAAGAATGAGCTTCCTGCAAGGGAAAGCTGTGTTTGTCTTCCTAATTTGGTTTCTAAATATTCACTTTCAGAGGGAGAAGAAAAAAAAATAGTTTGAAAAGGAAATTATATCACCATGGTGGGTTTTTTATGGTGTTTGCAAAAGATTACGGCTTTATACACTTGAGAAATTCCTTATTCATCCATAGGAAAGGATGGATGTTCCTACAATGCTCCACAAATTTACAGATGATTCCTAGACCTGTTACCAACTGCATCCAGGCCTTCAGTCTTGAGACTGTCAGCAATGACTCTCTCTGGCTGAAGGGATGGTTCTTGCAAAAATTCCAGAAGTTTGTCCAGTTTTTGGCCGCCACATTTGTTACCAAACGTTCATCCCCTTATGGCAGTTCTTGGGCTGACTCAGAGTGAGTGAAGTGGAAATAAAAACAAGGTAGACCCAAATGTTTTGGCTGGACACCTCAGTTCTCTAGCAGTGCTATAGGCATACCTGCTTCTCCTGCTGTTTCAAGTGTCCATGTTACTTGAAGTTTTCACTGTATCAAAGACACAAGAGCAGTCTGCCAGCTCCCAGGCTCCTTGATGAAATTAAGGGCCTGAGCAACATATTTATGGCTGTATATCAAGGGACTGATGTTGTAACCTGCCAAATCTATCAGTATAGTCTCTTCAGGAGTCAGGGATGTTAGGAATAGGTGCCATACAGAGCCGAGGGTGCCTCTGAGAGCTATGAATTTGTTTCAGCATTGGCCAGGTGATATGAAGGGTGTCCTTCAACCCTGGAGAAGTCCCTTCTCCTGCTAGCGTGAGCAGGCCAGGCACAGTAAGGCAGTGTCTCCAGCCCATGGTGTGCTGTCCTGGAGGGAAGATGCATCATGTGAGTCGATTTCCATGAGCACAAGCATGCACACTGACAAGACGAATAAAATGTTCTGTCATGGTATAAATCAAATACAGACTGCAGTTCAGTAGACAGTGTAAAAAATAAGTGGGAAACCAATGCCATCTAAGGTTTTTGCCCTTTAGGCCTGCAAGCACTGAAGGATTTCCACAAATTCTTTCTGCTAGCAGCACTGGAGTAGTGTCTTGCCACTGTCTTGATAAGGCTGATGCTCTGGGGTAACTCAAAACAGGTTAGAATAGCCTTTTTGGTCATGGCCCAGCCACAGGCAGTGGTGTTTCCATCCGAGACGATCGTGGATAATTCCTTCGCAGAGCAGTTCTCTCTCTCCCTGAGCTTTCATAGATGGAGGAACCTGTGAACTCCCTTCAACTGGACAATTTCTTACTCTGTTTCCATCCCTCTTTCCCTGTCTGGTTCGTTGCTTTTAACAAGGGTTAGTGGTTTCTCAGGTCCGCAGTGACATGATCCACACAGTGCCAGTTACTCTACTGATTGCTCTGTACCCTGCCATGGGAGGACAGCAGGATCCCTTGCTTTCTCTTCCCGTGTACAGATCCTGCAGAAGTTTTGTCAACAAGTAGGATAGCCAAAAAGCTTCTTTTTCTGTAACATAAAACTAGAAGTCACACAAGTGGCTGAAGACCTTGTATAAGCAATTCATACTGTATGATATGGTGTAAGCCACACACACCCAACATACTCAGAGGCAGGGCAGTGAGAGGCAGTCAGAGCTGCCCCATCGCCTGTTTCAGGTGACACTGACCCTACCAAAGTTGCAGGCTTAGGTACACATCCTGAAGTTCTATTTTAGGAAACTGACTCCGAATAATAAGTAAAAAGTATTAGACTTATTTAAAGTGGATGGACACTGAGCTGGTATCTCTGCTATCATCTCGTGCCAGAATGTTCGGTTTCAAAACCACCTTCCCTATCAGCCTGTAACTGCTGTGTTAAGGCCACCCACAGCACTGCTACTTCTATTTACTTATTAGAAACATGTTATGGAAAGATATGTTGTTTTTCATTTTTAATATGCGTTCTGGAAAGAAAACGTTTCTTTCTACAAGTCTTACCATGGAAAAACTGACAGAGATAAGGCTTGTTTCCTAAATCAATTACTCCAAGGTGTATAAATTAATTTGGTTTCTTGTTGACTCATTACTGTTTCTATTTAGGAGAAAAAATGGCTTTAATATTATGATTTTTTTAGAGACGTCAGTCATCTTGGCACCTTTGGCAATTTAAAGCTAACAAGTGCAGAAGTCTGGATGGGTTCATAGGAGGTGTAATTTTTCCACATAGAGCTCAGATTCATTTAGCCAGCACAGGCTTTGGAGAGAAATAGAGACCTTATTTCTCTAACACATCTTTAGAAAAGCCTCAGAAACCTCAGGACACAGAAGCTGCTAAAGCAGACATTAAATTTACTGATCTGATTTTAATGTTGCTCATTAGGTCATAAGAAAAACAGATGGGGCACTGAATTATGGCCAAGAGATCTTCTGCAATGGGACACTTTTGGCTCAACAAGTTTCACCCCGCACCTGTAATTTCTATTAACTTCATCAGTAATGTCAAATTCAGTTTCTGGTGAGGAAGAAACCTGAGTATTATCATGAAAGGCTCAGCCACCGGATTGTTAGCAAATCTCTGAGCAGAGACGCTCCTGACACACAAGGCAGCAAGCCCAGCCTATGCCTCCACCTTTAGGCTAAGTTATAAGGACAGTATGTAGGAAAAGCAATGCTATCATTGCAATCAGCGTGTTTATTTTGCTGCACCCCATGGCCAGCTGTAGGCACGGGTGAAGCAAGCAGCTGCCAGGGTGCAGCCTGGAAGACGGCAGCAGTATTGCAGAGGTGTGCAAGAGAGAGAAACTGCACCACACAGCAGCCTTTGGCAATATATCTGCTGTTGCAGCACCAAAGCCAGCAGCGCCTGCCTGCCTGAGGGGAAGCTGGTGGACCACAGCCCCGCCAGGGCAGCAGGGGACTGGGAAGGGGCTGGCCAAGGTCGGCCCCCCCTCCTTCCCCACTGGCTGAGGAGGGTCTGAGGGAGTGGGGTTCGGGCAAATCTTCATTTTACCCCCTCTCCCCAGGGCAGCAGCTTTCAGCTCCTCTTGGAGACTTAGTTTCACCTGTCTGCTGATAAAATTGATGCAGGAGACCAGCCACAGATGTTCCTTTTAAGTAATTTTTTTTTTTTTCAGGGAAAAACTGTGCTTCTCAAGGTGCCTCTGAAAAATGAAATTAAATCCTTTCAAATAACTTCGGGGAGTCTTTGGAGTGATATCGTTACCATGTGCTCCCACTGATGGGATTTTCTGCTGTTGGTCATTGCCCCATTTCCCCTTGCCTCCTGAAAGGTATCATGTTGCCCAGATTACCTGTGTCCTAGGCAACAGGCAAGCACGTGTTTTTCTGAAAACCAGGAAAAATCAATCCCCACCAGCAGAAGTATGCCAGGAGGTTACACAGGCAGAGCAAAGATGAGCAGCAGAGACAGAGGCTAAAGGCATCCACCCAACCCGGCAGGAGAGAAGCACTTAGGCAACTCAGAAACACAGATTTACCATCCCACAGCAGTGTATGTGGCTGGAGCTGGGAGGGTGCAAAGTAACCCGCTAAAGTTTTAAGTCTAGCTGACTACAAACACCCTGCTAGGCTCACAGCTTCTGTCAAACAGGGTTTGCTAGCTGTCCCAGCGCCATCCAGCACAGCAACCATAGGGGAAAGGGACCTCAGCTGCCTCCTTCCTAGTAGCAAGCCTGAACCGAGTCCTCAGTGTATGCAATATTAGCCAGAGACTGCCCATCACATGTGCTAATGTAATTTATAACATGCTTTTCTGCCTGGCTTAGTCTGGGGTCTTGCTGTAGATTCATTCCTGCATCCAAACTGAGGTTCACGCCCTGCAGGAAGCTGCAGTGTGACATGAGGTCCTGCTATAATGGGCACCACAAAGGGGAAACGTTTGCTTTTGGGGAGAAGAAGCCACAAAAGGACCAGAATTTCTAGTGGTCTGACTTTACTTTACTATCAAAGCAAGTAGGATGCTACTCTTGCAGTGAGCAGAGCAGCAGGAGCTGCCGTGGGATCAGCACTCCCCAGCACTGCCCAGTGTGGATCCCCTGCAGTGGAGTGACACGCTGGGGCCAGAGGAGGGAGGGAAGGAAGGGCAAAAAGGGGAAAGGAACATTTCAGCTGAGGCTGGACTCAGCTATCTAAAATACTCATGTTTCATGTAAGCTCCATCAATAGAGACAGGAGGCAGCCCAGCTTGTCTCCATGCCCGGAGTGCATAGAATGTGTGCAGCTTGCTGACGAAGGAGAGAGATCCTGCCCGGTGCCACACATCCCTTTTAATTGAGGAAAAACTGGAACTGAACCTGGCGTCAGACAGGACAATGGGATCTGCAGGAGGATGTCACCAGGGAGCGGTCAGCCGCTTGCGCCAGCTGGAGCGTGCTGCTGGCGAGCACCGCGGGCAGCTGCGGGGCAGCTGCTCTCTCTGTGCTGGTTCCACATCATGTCGCAGGAGTGAGTATGGATGAGTTATCCCCTTTTTTCTTCCAGTGTCTTCCTGAGTGTCCTTCCTTCCTAACTTGGAAGAAGCTGACTGGAGCAAAAGCTATGACACTGTATGCCTATTCATGGCAGTGGGATTAATAATAATGCTGAGGGAGGGATCAAATGTATTGAAGTTACGGACAAACCCGATTTTGATAGCATGGGAATAGAATGTTGCTTCTGTATGAACCACCTGATACTCCGGAGTGCCTTCCAAATGTCAGGCTGCATGTGTTCAAAGGAATGGGATCAGGGGAGCAACACATTTACCTACTGAATAACCCTCATTCCAACCCTGAAGGGCAGAAAACTAGCATTCAGGTTCAAAAACCTTACGTGAAACCTCTAATTCATATGTCGTCCATTGGATCTCCTTACTCAGTACCCTGTAAATGTAGCAAGACCAGTTCTTGCCATTCATCCATCCACACATCCATCCACCTGCAGCTTTAATACCTTATTTCAGAGATCCATGTTGAAAGCTGTAGGTAAAGTGTCTTGCTCATGGTTCATGCTGTGCCTCTCATGGATTTGAATTTTATCTTGTCTTCCCATATTAGACTGAAGAAAAGAATCTACATCCAGGAAGGACATAGGTTTTATATGACTGTCTCCATTGCTCTGTGATACAGGTCATGGCCATACCTGTGGAAGCTGGACAGCCTTTGCACATTTATAGACCATGGCCAGTTTACACATTGGTCTGAGCCCTGGTGTGAAATAGGGCTGGAAAAATCACTGAAAAACTTACTTGTCTTTTTCTACTGTCACAAGCCAAATGCTCATGGTTTAATGCAAGTTCACAGACCTGAACAGCGAGTTTGTGTCAAAATTTTATTAACTCATTTATAGCTTTGTGATGAAAAACATGTAAAGCTCAAGCAAATTAAGGTACTTTGTCTCCCTCGCACACATGCAGACAGCAGAGCCCTCTCCTGTAACCAGAGCAATGTAAATGGCTGAGATAAGAGAGAGCCCCACGAGTGCACAGGATCCTGGTGGAATGACACCTGCAGCATAGTGAAGTGGGTGATGGTTGTGGCAGAGCTCCCTGCATGGGGTGCTTGGCTTTCACCACCTTCAGCTCCTGCAGCCAAAGAAGGCTCCTCCTGGAAAAGGAAAACTTTATTTTTGCTCTGGCTCCTCCACCCCCTCCCTGGGAAATAACAACACGCACTAGAGTATCTCCAACCACTTCACCCACTTGGATGGGCAGGGAAGAAATCATTTTAGTTACTGATCAATATAATTAGCACCAAGAAGTGTTTTAACATTAGGCTCACTTATGGCAAAATTAGTTTTTCTCAGGTTTTTTAGAGATCCAAGTTTTGAAAAACTTACCTGGTGAAAATAATGACTGAAGTCTCTGAAGTGCTGCCACTCCAGGGTAGCACCAAACTTCCAATTCTGGTCCCAGTTTTTGAGAGTCCTTAAACCTATGTTTTCATCTCCCTTAACTGGGCAAAGCATTTATGTTTCTTTCCTGGTCTGGGGCTACATCAGGAACCCTAACTCCATGCACAGCACGTAGGGTGCTGGAGGGGCTGAAGAAGCTGCTGCTGGCCCCACAGGCCAGGGAGAATTTGGGAATTCAACACTAAGCTACATCTCAGAGCTGCTTAAAAAGGTCATTCAGAAACTGCCTTTGGCCCAAGAGGAGGATGTGTTCGAGCAACCACATTGGTTGGATATGCTTTTGAGAGGGAAAGGGCAAGGTTAGAAAACACAGAGAGATAACTAGTCTAGACGACCAAAACCACAGATGAATAGCTTGAAATTCTCCTTTACATGGGAGATTTCCTGCTCATCAGGATTACTGGGACTTTGCTTTCCAGCCCTGCTGTGTTTTGACTGCACAGAAAAAATGGGGTGTAGAAAATTCATTCTCTGGGAAATGCAGTCGGAATTTGCTGAGCTCTTTTTATTTAAATTACCCAGACACGGTATTCCCAATTATACCAATCCATTTCAAAGTAATATCTACAATTACTCTGGATACACACGCAAGCAACTAACTTATTTTGCTCTTGTGAAACTCGCTATGCTTTTTAACCTCCCATATGTGTTACATGGTAGTTACATAGTGAGTAGTACCATCAATCCTAGCAATCACTAGGCAATTTTGCACCGTGAATATGTTGCTCTGTACTGCAGCACCCCTACTGATGCTTGTGTGAGAAACCATCTGCTCTCAAAGTTGTGAGAAATATTGGTAAAGAACTCAAGCCTAGAAATGCTTTGCTTTGTTTTGTTTTGTTTTTTTTCTTAATTTAAAGTTGGTGTGTATCGGAGTGCTTGACTTAGAAGGTATTGACAGAGCTCATCACAATAAAGTGACTTTGAAGAGATAAAGTTAGAGTAATGCCACTGAATAGGCTTATTTCTCTAGGTCTCACTTGAACAGAAACAGCACCATCTGTTGCCTTCTCTACTGTCAATCACAGCAGCTTTTTCTCTGCCCAGATGATGATTAGGAGAAATGAACCATAAGCAACAGAAATTAAATAGGAGGAAAATGTTTATTTTCAGGGTGGGCCTAGACTGGAGTAATTTAACCTGATCCATTGGACATGTAGGGCTGAATCACAGCTGCTTTTTCATTTCACAAAAACAATGCCCAATCAATGAGGCTTTTTAAAAAACCTAGTAAAAGCAGTGCTGATTTTGCATTTCTCCAGCAGTTTTGCAGTGTAGGAATGACCCTCATAAAATTATAACCACTAGGGATGGAAAATAGTTTCTAGGTTTAGTCTGATCCCTAAATGTCATCTTGAGTATATTTCTCAGGATGCATCTTATCCAAGTAGCACCACCCGTTATTATTTGATTGGCTGAGACGCTGCATTTCTCTGGACTGCTTTCCCGACACTTGCTCCCAGAAGGGTTAGATGACACCGTGCTGAAAGCCTTGCTACCAGCTGGAAGCTGTCTCACAGTAGGGCTCTCACGTTGCTGCGGCTGAGCCCTGATAGCAACGGTGGAAAATTTCTCTCCATTTTCCTCGGTGCAGTGTGAGCCAATACATGAAAGAGCGTCTGGGCTAAGCAGCAGACATGGGCAAACCATGGCAGAAATCTGAATAGGGAGCTCTTGGGCTGTTATGCTAGTGCCGTTCATCATTCATGAAGTTCCTCCTTGGAGGTGGAGATCCTTGTCCACATCTTAGAAGAAAAACACTGCTGTTTGTCTAGGTTTTGCAGCTCTCTCTTTAGGTGTGAGAGCTTCCTCTGGGGAGTCCAGACGGTGCCGATGGCTGGTGCCAAGGCAAGCTGGGCAAGCTCTGCATGCTTGCTTTTTTGCAAGCAGTGGAGTAATGTTATTGCTATCCACATGTCTGCAGGGCAGAGCAGCAACACTCAGAAGGTCGCTCAGGGCAGTAGTGCTGCATTGGTCCTGTGCTCCCCAGTGCCCAGCCATAGTGCTTAGTGACACGAATGACCACAGGGCCTCCAGGTCCCTGTCGCAGATCAGAGGAGAGCTACCAGGAGCTGCATCCCCTGCTGCAGCCCTTGCCTATTGCCTTGCACAGGCCGAGCGCCAATAATTTCCTTTGTCTGAATTTTGAAAATGAGGTGAGGAAAACAAATTACTCTGTTCTGAGCAATCGAAAGAGGGTGCTGAAACAGTCAGAGGAGACTGGCAGCTGCTGTTCTCCTCTACTTCAAAGTTGTGTTCGGAAAATTGGACATCGGCGTTATGGTCGAGATACCTTAATGGTGCCTGATGGAAAATATGACTTCTTCCCCTCCCCTCCTCTTTCCCCACAGTCAAGTGTTTGGTTTCTTTACATAAAATATGAAACTAAGACTGACATTTGTTTCACATCAAGTCCCATTTATTCACTTCAAGTTTTAAAATGTGAAGAAAAAGAAAAAAAATTGTTTGCTTTTTGATTTTTTGGAATGGTTTCTCTTGTCATCCCACTGAAAAAGCGAGAAGATATTAAAAAAGAGGGGAAACGTGGAGATTTTAAAAAAGCAGAAACAGAGTAAACTAAAGAGCACAGTGAAACTAAAAATTTCTTTCTTTGTTCTTCAGCTGTTTTTCAGAAGTACACTAGGTTACTTAATTTGCACTTTTCACACTGAGATTTTTGTCAGAAATCAAAGCTATTTTACAAAAGGTTTCAACATCAATTACCTTACAGGCTTTGATGGAAAAATATTTGTCAAAACTGCTTGAGGATTTCTTCCCGTGCAGACAGAACATGTGGGGTCTGTCTGAAATTGGCAATAACTGTTCAAAATGTCTATACCCCTTGATGAGCACAGGCTAGCACACGAAGTTGGGGTAGATACATTTTCTAGCCACTTGTATTAAACTCAATGGTGAAAGCTGAGGAATTTATGAACGCCTCCGACTGTGCTCTCTGTCCATTATCGGACCTCTTGGCGCACGAATTACATTCTGCAGCAAAGCCAGATGCAGATGGGGCTTCCCCTCATTCACATGGCCACTGCAGCACACAGGGCACAGCCACAGCTGAAGAACACCCTCCTAACTTAGCCCCATCTAGATCAGGGAAGCAACTCCTGCTGGAGGATGAAACAGTAAATGCAAAGTTAGGATATCACTGCACTCCAGTCAAAAGTGCATTATATAGGAGGACTAGTGCTTCCTCTGTGAGATCTGGGAAACTGCAGAAAGTACATATATCAGTGCTTGACTTTTGTCTGTTCTGGGTTTTATGGTTAGATAAAATAAAGGGAATAGCTCGAAGACAAAAAAATTACAAAGCAATACTCCAGTCTCCAGTGGTGTGGCCTCAGCTCCACAGTATGGGAGGCTACAGCTGAAGATGCTCTGCCATGACAGGAAACATCTCCTGAAGAACAAGTTCAAGTGAGACTGACCCGCAGAAGGAGGCACTAGGCCAGGGAACAGGAGAGGAGGCTCCATGCAGGAGCCCTGGGTGCAACAGGGCAGTGCTGAAACCAGAATAATTTCTTACCAGCAAGGCCACCAAGGTTGAATTTTATGTGCCAAATAAAGCAGAGATCGCATCACTGCTGGGGAGAGCAATTCTGAGTGCGTACAGTGGCGAAGATGCCCAGGTAATACTGTATGCCTAGGAGGTAGAAGATTGCAAAAACCTGAGTGCAACACCGCATCACACAGGCACCTTTGAGGTTTGGGTCTCGGGTATCATGTGAGACTTGCATAACCCCAAAGAAACCCATTATTTTAAGTAAGTGGGGTAACAGCTGAACTTTACCTTGTTTCGGTCTGAACACAGCAACATGAAGAGCAGCAGTAGGCTGGCTTCAACAACTCAATCCTGCTTCAACACAGCCAAGGCTTTCTGGCAAGCATGGCACACCTCAGGGACCTGCCAGCATGTACTCGGGATCTTCTGAGCCAAGGGTGAGGAGTGGGAGAAA
This sequence comes from Nipponia nippon, assembly GCF_047370975.1. Classification (NCBI taxonomy): domain Eukaryota; kingdom Metazoa; phylum Chordata; class Aves; order Pelecaniformes; family Threskiornithidae; genus Nipponia; species Nipponia nippon. Next base: position 947,537 of record NW_028262357.1, on the reverse strand, counting down.
GAGTAGTCTGAGGGAAGCTTCCAGCCTTGTCTCTTTGGGTTCTTTCTTTGGACACTGTTTGCAGTTTGACTGATGATACTGCTGCCGGCCTTCTCTCCACCATTTACCTTCCACTTTCCCCAGCCCTGTGGGAAATGTTGGTTTGATCCCACAGAAGAAATCTCTTTTTCAAAATAACCCTCAAAGCAAAGAAACAAAGGTAGACAGCAAGTTGGTTGATTGCTTGTAGCTGTCAGGACACTTATCAGCACTGTCTGCATGTTTCCAAGTCTTTTTCTCTACAATATGGGCCAACACCCCTTACTCTCCAGTCCCTCAGCGCTGTTCACCTTCACACCAGTATAACTGCCAGCAAGGGAAACCATAACCTGGCCTCAAGGCGTCCCACAGAGACCAACCACAGCTGAGCCAGTGTTGTTCCTCTTGCCAGCAAGGGCAGCTCCAATCATCCTGCCCAAATCTCAAGCTCCAGCACATTCTCCGAAGCACCTGTATCTCTGAAAATATCTAGGATGGTCACTGATGGAGAGACACCTGTCACACTAGTCCAAGCACAGTCCTTTTCAGTACTTAAATTCAGATGCAGACACTTCACTATGTATATCCAGGGCTAACATATTCTTTATGTCCTGAAAAGAAATATAAAAATGATTCTACAAAGCAATAGAAATGCATTCTTAAGGGGAAAAAAATATATTCTTGAGTTTCATGCCCATACTTTTCTTGTATTGTGGAGTCCAAGCCACTGGCTACTTGTTTCTTACATACATGTTCAATGTCCTGGTGTGATGAGACCTACAGTTTGATACCAAAGTCAAAGGCCTTCACGCAAACAAACACAAAAAGAAGGAATAATACTCAAACTGATGGCACTGCTGTGCCTGAAGTAGTATAGGAAGGAACTGAGTGCAAAATTTGGCTGAAAGAGGAGCTGTCTGCAAGTTCACATCTGCTATATTTTTGGTCCTTTGACTTCATACCCTTTTTATGCTACAACAGTCTTTCATCCATGCTCCTGAGGGGAAGATTAATTGTTAATAAGAACCGTTCTTCCCCTCACATGTCTCTGTGGTGATATAAAGGCACGTCCCCTGCAGCTTTCACACACAGTCACAGCACAAAATCAGCATCAAAAGGGTTTGATGAAATAGTCTTGAGAAGTTTGAATAGTTTTGCAGAGTGGCTGGGTCTGGGAGCTGAAAAGAACCACTGTGGCCACACCTATCCTACTAGTTCAAACTGACCTTCAGACCCCTGCAAGACCCATTTCCACCAGCTGTCAACACAGTAACTCTCAACAGCAGAGAAAAGCTCAGAAGGAGCTACAAGCCCACAGAGCAGCTCCATGAGAGAGTGCTAAACATCTCAGTGCCATGGTCAAGAAATACAAAGTACAACATAGAAGACTTTGGTGCTGCCCTCATAGTGAAATATAGACAGGGACTGGGATTCACATGACTTAGGCTGGCTGAAAGCAGCACCAATGTCTAGCCTATATATCCATATGGACAAACGCTTTAGGCTTATACATGCAGCCCAGCTTTTTAGATGAAGTTGTTAACTCCAGGCTCATCTGTCAGCTTCTGCTTTGAGAAAATAGCCCCTGACAGCTATGAAGAGAAGCTGGAAAAGATGAGCTGAACATAAGCAAGAACAGATGCGCCTTCTTGATAGGGCTACACTAATAACTCTGGGATACAACTAACAGATTGACATTGCCACAGATGCACCCACCTGAATACAGGAGCAGAGTGGGGCAGCAAGCTTGCACAGCTGTAGACATCCTCATTTATCATTACTAGTTGCAAGCCTAATTGCTGTTACCTCCCAAACAGGAGTCCCGCTGAACCTGCTGCTGCTGCCCTTACAAATAGCTGAGAGGCTAAGTTTTTCTTTTAAAAAAACACAAGGTTCATTTCTTCACTGAAAGGCTCTCCTACAAATCCATTCCCTCTCCTCCATGTCTCTCGGTTCCCACCACAGACCTTCCTTTGCCCGGGCTCGGCTGACATGGCTGCTTTGATGGGTGTCAGCACGTATGCCCTGTCTGCTCTGCAGTGCTTACTCAGGTGCTGCCTCTCACCTGCTGGGACACGCAAGGTAATCTGAAAGGGGGAGAAATCCTGAAAGCTGAAAGAAGCATTTCTCCTACATATTTTTCCATCTCTGCAATAGATGGAGGGAACCCTGCTACCGTCTCTGCTTGCGTTCAAGAAGAAGGAGACTTGTTCACCTCCCCCAGCCCCTAGTCTGGGAAAACCACAGGGATGTCCCACATTGCTGAAACCGTGGCTGTGGCTGAGGGCAACACCAGTGCCCAGCCTGGGTCCTGCCATGCTGGCATTCACTTCTGCAGCATAAATAAAACCAGAACAACTATTTCGCATGGCTGAGCCGTGTGTTTTTAAAGGTTTCTGGGGAAGGAGAGGAACTCTGGGAGTGTGTTTGCATGGGAAGAGTGAGCTTTTGGGGAAAAGGCCACGGGACTGGTTTAGTCAGAGCTTTACATGGGCTGGATTAGTGAAAACTACTCCTGGAGTATCAGTTAAGTAATTAGTATAATATATAAAATGAAGTATAATTTATCGGAGGATTATAGGTCTGTTATGAAAAGAACTGTGATGGAAGACAAGGTTTTTCGTGCTTAAATTAAAGCAGCCACTTTGCAAATCCAACAGGAATTTGACTCACCTCAGCATTGCTTACCCATGTGCCATAAAGAGCCTAGAAAAATAAATAGGCTTTTCTCTGTGAAATGAAGATATGTTTCTCCAGCACCGCACATGCACATATGAGGGGTAAATGGCTCAGCAGACAGCGTGACCTGCTGTTCCCAAAAAGTCGTGTGGGAATATGGAGGCGCACAGCCAGAAATGCCGATGTGCAAGAGAATAAACAAGGAAACAGGAGGAGGGGGTGGGGGGAACTGGGGAAGGAGCTGTCTCAACAGGGTTCATGTAGCAGAGGACCCCATTGTATAGATAAGTATGCAGACAATTTCTGAATGCGGGATATTCACTTGATAAATCACAACAGATTCCTTGGAGTCATGCCAGGCTCTGTATAAATACACGCATTTCGTAGGAGATGAGAAATGCATGCAAGGACTGGGGAGGTTATAGCTGCCACTTTGAAACGTGGTGCCAATGGGGAATTTGGAACCATTGGTTAAGAGCACTCTTCTGGTACTTAGAACAGGCTTATGTTATGAAAATATTGTAAAATAATGTGCTGTTCACACACAATAATGTTGAATAATACTCTGCTGTGTTTTTCCCTTGGTATGGCAAAAGCTCTAAGAAATAATGACTCCCTAGACCAGAGATCTGTAGATAAAACGTACAACTGTTGTATTATCAATAATGAATTATGTTAGTTTTGAAACGTTTTCCTGTAGTCAATTTGCGCATCACAAGATGCAGTGTTCAAGACAAGGGTCATTTCAAAATGCCAAGAATGTAGCACAAGCCTAATTGTGAATGAAGGCTATAAAAGAGCTTTTGTGCCCTGGAACCTTGATATTTTAAAGTTTGTTCACAGACATCTACTAAGTGTAATGCTGGTGAATCATGAGGCCTCCCTAATTAGGAGAGATGGAGCCAAGACTGGATATTTGCATGTGTTGAAAATAATAGAAGCAAATCCCTGCAAGTATGGAGCACATGATGTCCTTCATACAAGTCAACTTCTAGCGGAAGACATCACTTTTCACACCATAGGCCCAGTTTATACTCAGTGCATGTAGGTATCTTACCTTCCGGGTTATTAACCCATGGGCTAATCTCATGATTAATAGGATGTAAGTGTCAGTGTTGGGTAGGCCACAAGGGTTGCCAGGCTGGGGCATGACTTGGATTTCTGGTGGGACAAATGAGCAGAAGATGCTGTGGTCCATGAAAACATCTGAAACACTGTGTCTGGTGGGGCAAAGGGGTAAAGTGGATGCCACACACAACAGAAAAAGGGCCAAGCAGGACATGTTCGGCTGACTGCCGCAGAAAGGGCTGGTGTTCATCCCAACTGGGAGTGCTGGGGGGCTCAGCAGGAATGAAGCAGACATTCCAGGGCTTTTGGGGAGCACCAGCTATGCAGCTGGGGATCAGAAGGAGCTGTATGTGTGACTCATTGCTGCAAGCGCAGCGGGGAGGCTCACAAGGACCTCAGCCAATGAGCCCTGCCATTGCCCAGCATGAGACAGTGTCATGCTTCAGAGAAGACGTCTGGAGAAGAGCCTTGTCTGGGGCTTGGTCTAACCCGAGGAAAACCACCTGTGGCTCTTTCATGTAACAGCAATATGTCCACTGATGCTCCATGTCTTCTGACAAGTATTTGAAGCTGCTTAGCCAGATATTGCTGAAGGTAGGTAGGTTCAGAGAGAAACGCGACAACCTGCAGTCATGGTCCCCCCTTCTTGAATTGCAGGCTGAGGAGAAATCCCCAGGCAATGAAATTACACTGTGACAGACATAAACAGGCTGGTGGCGGGCTGTTACGTTGGAGGTGATGGGAGTGCACACATCGGCCACTGCTATTCGTAAGGTATGTATTGATCCTGGGTATTTGGGGCCAAATGTGTCCCATACCCTCTCATCTCCATGGAGATTCCTCCTGGGAAATAGGCATTTATTTCTTCTTATTATTGGATCTGTCACATTACTGCCTCCAATTAGGATGATTAGTGATACTTGGGTCCTTGTTTCCATTAGGAGGAAAAACCTGACTATACAATTCAGCCATCTTTCCAGCATACTACAGTTCATTAACACATAACATGCCCTCGGTCCCATGGCCCTGCAAACAGCTGGAACAAGCAGAAGGAGAAGCAATTGCGGTTGTCTCAGCCGAGGTCCCCTTGTTTCAGCCTGGCCAGTGCTTCAGGCCCCCCTGCCAAGGGCAGTGTTTGCTCATGGTCAGTGACTTGCTGGCAACTCTCGGAGTGTGCCAGCATGACCACACAGTCACACAGCTATTCTTCAAGGGTCTTAATTCAAGACAGGCATGAGCGAAAATAAGAAAATGTCTGAACATCCTCTGAATTTGGACATGTCTGAAATTGCAGATAGGATCTCAGTTTCACAAATGTGTTGTATCTTTAGCTGCCAGATCCCTGGATAGCGACCATCTTTGAATTTCAGAGTGTCTTAAAGCATGAACCAGACTGGATTTCTGTGGCATGTAGTCCTGACAGACAGGGAGCTAAAGGTGGAAAAAGGCCTGAAGGATACAGGGTGGCCCTTGGGCACACAGCAGAGGGTAAATGCAGCCAGGGACACAGTAAGAGGTGGGAAGAGGAGAACTGGAGTCGTAGGAAAACAAATCGAGGTGCATGAAGAGCCCCTAGCATGGGGCAGAGACCAGGGCACACATGGAGGAGAGCGGTGCCACCAGCAGAGCATGACAGGGTGTCCCCACATCGGCCCTGCCACAAGGTGGGGAGCAGAGGGGTCACAGGCATCCTAGAAATAGAAGCAGATGTGAGAGTGACTCTCGGTGAGTCTGGAGGGTGAACAAAAAGGAGCCGCAGGATCAGGTGATGGGCTTGACGTACATGTAGGTACACACATGGCTTCTTGTCTCTCAGGCATTTTGAGCAGCTGAGGAAGAGCTTGAATGTACAAACTTAGAAGGGATCTCGCCACGTCTGTGAAATACAATGTCTTGTGCTACAGTGAGCATCATCTGAGGACTCTCCGCAGGAGCATTCCCATTCTAAATATTTTATGTTTCTCCAAATGTCACACTCAGTCAAGGGCACTCAAGGAAGATGCAGGACCTGTAGCTCTGAGGCACAGGTCCCATACTAACTAGATTTTTCCTCAGGAGCTTTCCACCAGGATTTGGAGAAGCCTGAATGAAATACAGTGGTTGCATGAATTTGCTCATCTTCATTTTCTTAGAGAAAGGGAGAAGGCGAATTGCAGCATTTTCTAAGGGGTTCACCATACCACCAGCAACCATTCAAACAGTGTGCACTGGAAGGGGGGATCTGACTGTAATCTTTCTTCCCTTTCCTCCCTTTCCTTTCTCCCCACAGTTCAGTCATACATCCTGACACCACCGCGAGCAAAGCTGTGCGTGTGGAATATAACCCTGGTCAGCCTTTGCTTAGCTGCTGCTGTTGGGGGAGCACAGCCACTTCAAAGTACACAGCTTCCCTCCGGCTGTCTACTCCTTCAGACCCAGGAAATGCTGCAGTTTCTTTTTTTTTTTTCCTTTTTCTTTCCTTTTTTTTTTTCTTTCCTTTTTTTCCTTTTTATTTTTCTTTTTATTTTTCCCTTTTTTGTTTTTCTTCCTCGTTTTGGTTTTTTCCCCTTTTTCTTTTCCCTTTTTTCTTTTTCTTTTTATTTTTCTTTTCCCTTTTTCCTTTTTTCTTTTTCATTTCCTTTTGTTTCCCCCTCCTCCTAATGACCCAATCTTGCAATTTCATATCTGATCATTTGTTTAAAGACATAATCATAGAATCACAGAATCATAGAATGGTTTGGGTTGGAAGGGACCTTTAAAGGCCATCTAGTCCAATCCCCCTGCAATTGACAGGGACATCTTCAACCAGATCAGGTTGCTCAGAGCCCCATCCAGCCTGGCCTTGAATGTTTCCAAGAATGGGGCATCTACCACCTCTCTGGGCAACCTGTGCCAGTGTTTCACCAATGGAGATGGTCAGGCTGTCTCAGGAAGAAGGAGGTGGGACACAGCACGCAGGGCAACACCAGCTACTTGGCAGAGGGCTCTGGGCGCCCAGTGCAGCACTCGCACTTGGCAGGGAAGGATGGAGGGCTCCGTTTAGACAGGTTGGCTGCCTGGAGCTGGAAGAATCATAGAATCATAGAATCGTCAAGGTTGGAAAAGACCCTTAAGATCATCGAGTCCAACCGTTAACCTAACAAACACTGCCAAGTCCATCTATACCATGTCCTCAAGAGGACAGAAGAAGAAGACAGGCTTGTAGTGCCTCAACCTTTTGAATGGTCTCTGAGAAAGCTGGGAGGTGGTTTTTCGGGTTCCCAAGGCAATGATTTCTAATGATGAGAAGTTTGGTTTGACAGCAGGAAGGACGGCTGCCAGCCACACCAACAGCTCACACAGCCGGGCAGGGCAAGCAGCGAAGCCCTGCTGAAGGAGGAGGTTGTGAAAAGCTTGGTGGACCCAAAGGGGCAGAAGTGATACTCTCAGAGGAGACCACAGGGCTTCTCTGGCTGGGCCAAACAGCCTTTCAGCTAAAGGAAGGTCACTTCCTCATGCTGCCAGCTGGTCTGGAGCATCCCAGTTGGTGCAGTCCTCAGAGCAGAGCTGGCTGTTCCCAAACACTAGCACTCCTCTTCATCCACTGCTGCTGCTCTGCAGAAAGGATCTTTTTTGCCCAGGACTGTGATGGCAATATGAGGAGAACTGCATGGATTTTGCTGACCTTTTATATGCACATTCATAGCTGATCTAATGCAAACTTTTTCTTTCTAATCATAAGTCCCTGTTTATAAATGTACTTTCTGTCCATAGGTGTCAAATCATTTTGTAAGGTATGGCAGTATGGCACTGCAGTCATCATTATTTGACACCTCAGGCCATCAAGGAAGAGCGGCAACGTATAGATGGACTCATAATCGAGGGGTGGACCTGACCATGGACACTATTGCACAGGTTATCCATGAATGCGAAAACAAGCCAAGGAGTTCAAGCCTCTCTGGTATGGAGGACGATGGCTGAAATATAAATATGGGGAGGCCTGGAAGATTGATTATATCACACTCCCACAAACCCGCCAAGGCAAGCGCCATGTGCTTACAATGGTGGAAGCAACCACCAGATGGCTGGAAACGTATCCCGTGCCCCATGCCACTGCCCGGAACATTATCCTGGGCCTTGAAAAGCAAGTCCTATGGCAACATGGCACCCCAGAAAGAATTGAGTCAGATAACGGAACTCATTTCTGAAACAACCTCATAGACACCTGGGCCAACGGGCATGGCATTGAGTGGGTATATCACATCCCCTATCACGCACCAGCCTCCGGGAAAATCGAATGATACAACGGACAGTTAAAGACTACACTGAGAGCAATGGGTGCTGGGACATTGAAACACTGGGATACACATTTAGCAAAGGCCACCTGGTTAGTCAACACTAGGGGATCTGCCAATCGAGCTGGCCCTGCCCAATCAAGACTTTTTTGTATTGTAGAGGGGGGTAAAGTCCCTGTAGTGCACCTAAAAAATATGACAGGGAAGACAGTCTGGGTTACTCCTGCCTCAGGCAGAGGCAAACCCATTCGTGGAATTGCTTTTGCTCAAGGGCCTGGGTGCACTTGGTGGGTGATGGGGGAGGATGGGGAAGTCTGATGTGTACCTCAAGGGGATTTGATTTTGGGTGAAAATAGCCAATAAACGGAATTATATAATGTTAGTTGCTATATAATACTGGATGTCATCACTTCAATGATCACTATGTGCCATATCAATAGTATACAGTAAGAATCACCCAAATTAATGAAGAATGAACTTTGAGGAAACCGAGCAAAGTGGAGTGGTGATGGAACCAGAACTGACCAGCATGCAACAATCCAACACCACACACCATCTCTCCTGCCCTGAAAGACTGTTATGATGGATGAACCCCAAAGTAATGGACTAAATGAACTCAACAAACATTTTAGAGGGATAGCCTATAGACTAAAAAAATTATATCAATGTATGTGTATGTGTGTATATATATATTTATATATATCTATCTCAAAAGATGGGAAAAGTGGTACTGATTAATTGGAATGTATTGGAAAGTGTAAGACCTGGGCGTGATGTAGATGGTATAAGGGGTGGATAGTGTCCTGGTTTCAGCTGGGATAGAGTTGATTTTTTCTTCCTAGTAGCTGGTATAGTGCTGTGTTTTGGATTTAGTATCAGAATAACGTTGACAGCACGTTGGTGTGGTGTTTTAGTTGTTGCTAAGCAGTGCTCACACTGGTCAAGGCCTTTTCAGCTTCCCATGCTCTGCCTGGTGCACAAGAAGCTGGGAGGGGGCACAGCCAGGACAGCTGACCCAGACTGGCCACAGGGCTGTTCCATACTGTATGGCGTCACACTCAGTATATAAACTGGGGGAGCTGGCTGGGGGACAGGGATCACTGCTTGGGAAGGGGCTGCGCATCGGTCAGCAGGTGGTGAGCAACTGTATTGTGTATCACTTGCTTTGTATATTATTATATTATTATTATATTATCATTATTACTACTACTACTATTCTATTTCATTGTACTTCAATTATTAAACTGTTCTTATCTCAACCCACGAGTTTTCTGACTTTCACCCTCCTGATTCTCATCCCCCATCCCCCATCCCACTGGGGTGGGGGGAGTGAGCGAGCGGCTGTGTGGTGCTTAGTTGCCGGCTGGGGTTAAACCACAACACAAGTGGATAAATCAAACAGAAAAAGGAGAACGGATTTACCCACTGGTAAAAAACAGTACTATAAGTCCCCCAGTCCCCAGGCATCTCCCACTTCCAGTCCTGGGACTGGCATTTCTTATTTTCTCTAAAACAAGTTTGAAGGAAACACAAGACCATCTCAAATAGAATTTGTTGCAATTTTATACATAAGATAGTGTTACACCAGCAGCGACATAAATTTAAAAGTGTAATGTACCAGAGAAAAATAACTGCTGAGAACATCATGATAGCTGGATTTCACGCTGTTTGCTATAATCTTCTCATATAATGTGGCATTCATATTTCAGAATGCAAACCCTCCAACTTGCATAAGTTTTGAATTGGGAAAACAATCCACATGACAAAGACTAGGAAACAAATGTTTGAGAGATGCAGATTCATCTGTATCTGTATGTCTGTCCTGAGGAAAGGCAGGAGAAGAAGGTAAATATAATGCAGAAATAAAGGAGACATGGAAAGTGAACTAGAGAGGACAAAAAATTAACCTTTCCCAAAAGGCCTTATTTCATCAAATCGAAAAAATTCAGGGCAAAGTTTCCAATACTACTGTATTTATCTTGGAAGTGTCCTGTAAAAATGTATTTCTAACACAACTGAAGCAAAGTTACAAAGCTGTAGACAAAAATATCGGACATATGCTATGGATTGTCTCCTGGAAAGCTCTGGCGGTGAGACAACACAACAGTCACAGTGATTCAACAGCTCAGCAAAAGTTCCCAGTGTGATGTGACAAAATTGAATTTGTACCCAAGGGACAAACACGCATGATCAGGGAGGTAATTTTGATCCTGTACGTAGCCTTCATGAGTCCAGCTGTGGAACCAGGCAAACTGTTCTGCTGGCAATATTTTTTAAAGATTTCAAAAAATCTGGAGAAGGTAAGAGTAATGAAATTATTCAAAATGCCTTTAAGAACCTCTTCCTTCATCTTTTTATCAAAATGTAGATTGAGAGGGCATTTGAATATCGTGACTAAATAAATTCATGGGGAGAAAACACTTACCAAGAGAGAAACACATCGCAAGAACTTGTGACTAGAACCTAAAATTAGGTGAATTCAAATCAGAAACTAGAAAAGCTATGCAAGTAATGCATTGCCCAGTCCTTGATATGCCTGTCAGGCATTCTGCTGGGGGATATGTTTGGTTTTGATGGAGGAGGAATAGGTTAGTGTGGAATGGGCAAAGACGCACAGTGGATCCAATTAAAAGCTAAATTAAAAGTCCAGCACAAACCAGCAATGAGGCAGCTCTTCTAGGTGAGGTGTGTAGGCACCTTCAGTAGCCTACAGAGACAGTAAATCAAGAGAATGAATCACACCATTTATCTCAGATGTCAGTCCCAGGAGGTGATGAGTTGCCTTATTTGGGTGTCTTTCTCTGTTATTTGGACTGGGAGATGATACAGCTTCTTCTCGACACTTAACCTTCAGAAAAAGTTCTGTGAGGTGAGTCCTGGTTCTGCCTGACAGTCCCTTTCAATCTGATGTGATCAGGCAGCAGTGGCTGTCACCACTTGCTGTCCTTCCTCTGGCTTCACTCAGCTCCCAGCCACCCACTGCTTTAACCCAAGATCTAGGCTATCTGTTGTGCATGGGAAGAGTGGTCGCTCCTGGCCATATTTATACAAACATTCCTCAGTAAAAACAGATTTCTTTCTTCAAACCCTGCCTTTTTCCTGCAATTCAGCCGTTCTCAGCTTCTCGTTTCCCCCCACTGTCACTTACACTCCTGCTTGGCGGGACCTCTTGCTGCTTTTCCCTTGCAATGGCGCAAGCCCTCCCCAGCTTACTCTTCTTTCTGATGTCTTCTTACACGTTCAGTATAGGCCCTAATATATGCACTGTCTCTTAGCTGCTTTACAGATTGGGTGCATTCATGTTGTTGCAGGCTGCTATCACAGGGCTCCGGGCCCCCAGTGTCGGCAGGGGCAGCTCCGCGGGGTCCTGGCAGAAGATGCCAAGGGTCCAGTGAGTCTGGCGTACTCCGCTGTGTTGTATTTCCATTAATAATCTCAGGCAGAAAGAAAAGGCATCGAAAATGGGGCTTAAGGAGCTTCTTCTGGGCAGTGCCACAAGATGGTGCTCCGTCTCCCTCTAGTGATGCCTGGGAGCGGGGAGGCTGGTGGCAGAGCTCCTTTTGGACCATGGCTGGAGGTTGAGTGCAGCTCATGCCTTACAGTGGAGCCCTGAGGGGTCTGCTCACCTCTCTGTGGACCTCTGCCCTCTCCACAGCTTCCCTCGGCAGCTTCTTACCCCTGTGTCCTCCCCCGAACGGAAGACCTCAGCCATTAATGCCACAGAAAGGACAAGCAGGTCCAATTAATTGTACAGGTCAGACTGAAATAAAGCAGTTTCATCCTCAGGCCATGCCACAGACATACCATGCAATGGGATATGTAGTGACACAGGAACCCAGTCCCTGCATCCATGCCCAGACAGGCTTTTCCCTTCCCCAGCACATGGTGAGAAGCCCAAGTCCATACCTGTCCAGTGGTTCCCATCTCTGTTTGCAGGACAGAGCTCTGGTTCAGGCTAAATGCATCATTCATTACTGTGGGATGCCATCGTATGGAAAAGCTGCAGTCTGTCAGGCAGCCTGATCTAGCAGAGGCCAGGTTAGAGCTCACGCCATCCTGCTGCTGTCAGGCAAGTGTGGTCCTCTATTTCTGGAGACAGCCATCCACACGGGCAGTTTGCAAAGCAAGAAAGCACTCATGCCCCAAGGGAGTGTAACCAGTCTCCTTGGTGTAGGCATGGGCCCTGCTTCATGCACTGCTCAGAAAATGCCTTGCATTAGCTTCCCTGAGCAAGAGACCTCCCAAACCCGCTCTCTCTAGATAGCCTCATGCGGCAGGGGATAAATACAATGTCTTCGGTGATGTGATGAGAGGACACCTTGCTCACTGGCACAAGGGGTGAGTGTGTGTCCTCCTGGGCGCCTCTGAACAGGCCCTGCAGTGCCCTGGGACTCAGCCAGTTACCAGCAACGGAGCTGGGCAGTGGGATGGCAGCAACAGCTCCATCTGCAAACGCTGGTGGGACAGAGCACAGCAGGGACACACACAGCCCAGAGGAGATGGGATAGGATCTACCATCCGGCAAAGGCAGGAAAGGACACGGCACAGCCGTTTGCAGCAAGCTGCTCCAGGAGGCACCAGCCTCGCTGGAGCTTGCTTGAAGAGCAGAGCCCTCTAGATGGCAGTCACAGGTCTAGGATGGCCAAGATCCTGCAAAGCTCCTCTGGTTGAGCTCTCTGGAAAAGCGAGTAAAACATATTCTAGTGCCTGTATCGTGAGCATACCGGTATTCAGCACTCCTAATATTTGCTGTGAGTTGCTTAGGGATAATTGTCCAACAAATGTTAAGTTGCATCGCTGCATGATTTATGCGACTTTAATTGGAAGCACGGTGCTTTTTCTTTTTTGAATGGTCTGCATCATGGATGCTTCACCAGGGTGCAGTTGTATGTATCGGCTTGAGCTAATCAAATAGGTCACCATGGCTGAAAGGAAGGAGAAGGCTTCTTCTCTGCGACATCCCACCTGCTCCAAACATCATGACCACCCTCGCTCTGTGGGACCTGGCTTGCCCTGAGCCTGCACCACCCCTGATAGCACTGCCAGGCTGGGGACCGGGGTGGCCCCATGGAAGGCCCAGTGAGTGCCAGAACAAACACCAGGGAGAGGGCAAGACACGTCTGGGAGCAGAGATGCAAGCGAGGAGCACAGGAGCGCTCTTACTCTTCTTGGTGGGAAATGTTAGTTGTAACTTCACCTTTAGAGACCTTTTCCATAGGAATCTGCTTTTCTTTGAGGAATACATGTGGGTTTCAGCTGGTTGCATTCATAGAATCATTAAAAATAATAATTTTGTGAGGGACACCCAAGTGGAGGTCGCCCAGTTCAACACCCTGCTCCAAGCAGGTGAGATCAGGTTGCTCAGGCACTTTTCTGGCCGAGTGTTGAAGATTTCCAAGTATGCGGATTCCCTATATCTCTGGCCCCCGCTTCAAGATTTGTTCACCGACACAATGAAAAAGTTTTTCCTTTTATCTAATGCTCCAACTTGTGCCTGTTGCCTCTTGTCCTACCACCATACACCTTTGAGGTGAGTTGCCTGGCTCAGTCATGCCCTCCCATTAGATAACTCCAGACAGCACTAACATTCCCTTTGCCTTCCAAAGAACCCATCCCAGAGGAGTATTACATCTACAGAGTTTTGCTATCAATCAAAAATGACTGCATTTTGTTTAAAATTATATTTTTCTAATAAAAGGCACTTTGCAAAGCATAGGGTAATTACATACATAAACCCAACCCATACATGGGTCCTGAAGCAAAGCTTTTTATGTTGCTTCATAAATATCAGTGCCTGTGGTTCCCCCCATGTGGTTCACTACGCCCGTTCAAGGAAGTACAGTTTGCAACACTGGCGGTTGACACCCACATTTGCATCATGTGTCTGATTGCTAGAGACACACAAAAGCTGTAACGACTTCAGCTGGGGTGAGGGCTCTAACTCACTAATGGGCTTATGATAAGTATGGAAGAGCTGACGTGACCACCTGCCCCCTCTCTTTTGGAGGTTCCCACCCCAGCTGCAGGCATAGCTAAATGTCTCCTTATACACTCTTGAACTGTCTATAACTGTAACCAAACTATAACCTGGCATGTTAAGGTAAACTAGTACCAATTTTGGTTCTCTTTCATGCACCAGGCCTGTAATTTGTAATTTCTGAACTGCTTCTCCCACTGAATATCTGGAATTCGATGAACATGGAAAGCATAATTTCCAAGCTCAGGCAGCTCTGGTAATCAGACAGCTGGATCATACAGGCTATATTGTGCTCACAGATGATTTGAGCTACAAGGAAAACGAGGCGTTATCTATGCACTCACAGGCAATGAATCAACAAAAAGACATCATTAAAGAACTAAAGCGGAGGGAGGAGAGCAATGCTGAGTTCAAAGTCACATGAACTCACTGGCCACGTTCAAGCTAAGCCACCTGGGAGGTGGGAAATTCTGCATAACTTCGAATTAACCTTGACAGCTTAATATTCCTGCAAAAAACAGAGCACAAGAAGAACAGTATTGTCCTAAAAGCCACTGTTGTTGCCAGGTATCACATTTAGTGACTCAAATGTTCAAGTCTCTGTATTCAAGTAGAGCACATCTGCAGGAATATCAGTCTAACTTTTAAACTCTTTATTCCTGAGTAATACAAAACTCCAATTGAAATGTAAAGGTTTGACTGACAGTAACTTGTTCTTAAATATTTCCACAGTCAGTTTACAAAATAAATATTCTCCAAACCAGGAAAGGGACACAAAAGTCTCCCTTGACTCCGATGATATTCTATAATACATACGATGACATCATGATTCCAGGCACTAACCCTTGCGCTCGTTATCACATGCTGGATGAATGCTACGCCGTCTCGCCGCCCCTTCCCTATCCCTTTGATCCAGGCAGACACACCAGCTGCAGCAGCTGCTGACATATGTCTGGAGGAAGAAAATTCTGTTTTGTGGAAGATTTAAAGATTTTCCTGGTTGATTCATTTGAAACTGGAACAAACCTTCTGAATTTATTTTATGAAGAGAAACCTTGCCTCAAGCCTATGAAGATTTAATTTTGACAAAATGGGAGTGTTTGTATTTTGTATTGTATTATATAACACAGTTTAAAAATGTTTGTATATTCAAAAATATCTAAGCGAAAGCAGTTTAGTATACAAACTAGAAACATATGTTGAAACAGGACTTTTTCTTCCATCTCATGAGCTGAAACCTCAGCAAATTTAATTCCATTTCTCAGAATATCTCAAATTCCTCAGATGGGCATATCCTAGCAGGCTTTTCCACCGCTGCTTATTTCACCACTTCCATTGCTGGTGCCTACACCGGTTTCAGAGCTGCTTTGCATCAATACTAGAGTTACAGAAGTCCTATCACAGCATTTTTATATGTGGGGCCACATTTTTGGGGGCTTGTTTGAGCACAGCTGCGCAAATCTGCTTGAAAAGGCAACCTAGCACAAGTCTGCTCGGGACACCAGCCAGTTCTGCCTGGCATGCACTGAAACATAAATGGAGGTTTTTCTCAGCTCTGATAATCACAGCCAGACCTGGCGCTGCTTAATTTAACAGCGAGGCTTGGAGGCCAAGATTTTCTGTTAGCAGAATCACGTGGGAATTGTAAAAGGCTCAGAATGTCTGAAAATCAGGCAGCTTATTCAGATGGCTGAACAGCAGGCCTGGGGACACAACTTTAGGCAGACAGTTTCAACAGTCTTGGCTGTACCAGCTGTAGGAAGGAAGGTGATGAGCATTGTTCCTTTGTAAGGTGTAGAGATGCAGGTATTCAAATAACTGAGTCATATAGCCAGGTTAAGAAATCTTACCTCTAATCTAGTGCATACTGTATTGTCCCCCTTCCATTTGGGTATTTGCAACTTTATTATGCAAAAGTCAGTCTTTACTAGTGAATGGAAAAGAGATCAGGTTTATCCTCATGATTGTCTTTTCTTTAGAAATGGGGAAAACATTTTCACTGGTATATTTTTGCCTAGCAGAAACTAGAAAGGATATTATGGAAATGTGCTGACGTGGGAGAACTGGTGCTAAGACACACCAGGACAGAGTCTCAGCGGAGACACAGGGAAGCAGATGCTGACACAAGCAGCAAGAGTGCCCTTCTTTGGCCTCCTCAAAGGCAAGTCCCAAAAAAGCTTGTCACCTGTCCAAGTCTTCCACCATCTTTCCTCAGGACCAATTTGAACTGTGCTGGCAGACCACTTCCAGCTTCCCCCTTTCCTCAGTCCCCAAGATGTGCAACCATGTGGCCACAGACATGATTCCCTTCTCCTCCGATCGCCTGTCAGGTTGTTGATTTGACGGTCAGTCCTCTGACCCAGACTGGATGTGATGGACACGCATCCAGCTGTCCAAGGAGACACGCAACAGTCTCTGGTCATAGATGAGCTACTCCTTCTCTGGAGCACATCTGATGAGACACGGCAGGAGAGGACATGGCATGTGTCCCTCAAACACCTGCAGTGGCTATGTGGCCCATCATAGCTCAGAGGCTGGCTGCTGTGTCTTCTGAATCCCACACTTTCATTTGATCCCCATTTTCTGCAGGGAGAAAATGTTGGTGTTCTGGGAGCAACAAGCACAGAAAAGCTCATGTTCAGTTATTGTCCCTCAATAAGAGGGTGGCCACGTCCTTGGCCTACCGAAAACTGTCCCTGGTTCATGCTACCCACTGACCCTGCTGTTGTCCTTGAGAGTGTGAGACCTGAGCTCATGATTAAACAGCAGGGAAGGGCTGTGCAAGCCGCTGCCCTGGCCCTTGTAGTTGGCACAGGCAGATGTGTCCTGGATGCCCAGTCCCCCTGCATGAAGTCCTCTCCTGCCCTAAAGCAAGCAATAAATTGGCTGGGGGCTGCTTGTGGCAGCCCTCCACACCCTTCGCCATGGTGTGAACGGATGCTCTTGGGTCGCTGCAAGATGCTTTTACTACAGATTTCTTCTTCCCTGCCAGGCACATTTTCCCTTGAATGATACCTAGGTCTCCACCCTAGCAATACACACTCTTCACTTCACCAGATGTCAAATGCCTGTTCAAGCACTAGAACAACAATGTCCTTGTGGAGTTTTCATTTACCTGTTAGCAAGTAGATTGAAATTACTGGTTACATGCCTATCGCTGCTACACAAAGGCCAAGGAGCTTTAACTCCACTCGTGGCTACCGAAGGCTGGCAGCAAGCTTGCATCTTGTCCCTCTGCACCCTCTCCCTTCTGCCATATGAAATCACGGCAGCCCTTTGAGCTTGATGAGAAGTATTGCCAATTAATTCCAGCACAACTGTGAGCCCAGCAGGCACCTGCAGGGAGAACACAGATACTGGGGGTAAGGGGGAGCAAAGTGGTGCCACTGTGCTCGAGGTACTGGGTCCAGTTCAGCAGAAAGACCTGATGGAGGACACAGAGAGGGTTTTGTTCTCTCGTGGACACCAAATCATCCCCACATCCAGGTGTAGGTCCGAAGGGTCCCATCCCCTGTGAAGGGAGGGTGCCTCCAAGAATGAGTGCCTGGAGGTGTCTTCAAGCAGCACATTTAAGAGGGTTTCTTTGGTAAGGGACAAGTGCCATTACAGCAGGGCATCCCACCTGCCCTGCTGCAAATGGACATTTCTCAAGTCCACAGCAAGACCCAGAGCTGCTCAAGGCACCAACTTTTTTCTCAGAACAGTACAATTTAATTTACTCTGGAGGAAGAAGATAGCTTTTCACTGGCAGAGAAGTTGAAGCCTGAAATATTCACCTTAAACCCCAGAAGCTGGAATTCAGGTGTTTCCTAAATAGAAGCTTATCAAACTGTTAAATACCACCATCATTCATCATGATAAAGAGAGACAGTTATATTGCAGGAACCATATCACAGAAGATATAGTTCAGCTGAGAACCCTGAGTACAGAAAAGTACAGAGGTATAAAGAAACCCGACTGCACCTTTTCCCAGAAAAGTCAAATGCAATGTCCAAACTAAATAATTTCAGTATATAAATTAAAGACAAATTTTAAAAACACCTTTCTTTTCCCCCCCCCAGAAAACACATGCAATGAAACCCCATATTTTTCAATGGTAAAACAGTTTAAATAAAACAATTCAAATAGTTTTATCAAATTATTTTGTTTCAAATAATACTAAGAAGTAAAAACTGGTTAAGACAGCATAAGAAGCCACGCCACCCCCAGCAGACACATCCCCAACAGGGAACAAAACAGCCTGCGAACTCTGGGTGGGTTAGCTTTCCAAGCACAGCCTAATCGATAATCTTGCACGTGAACCTTGGCAATAGCCCTGCTCAGTGGTAAACACATGACACAAACACTGGCTTCCCAGGGGGAAGGAGTCACCTCTGACTGCGCCAGACCAATCACCGTGGACCCGTTCCTCCATGCACATCTGGGGCTTCAGGCAGCAAACTCTGAACTCATCTTTAGGGATGTGGTATTTGTCCCAGCTAAAACCATTTCAGTCCAAACAGGAGTACCTGAATTTCACCATGATTCCTGCTATCCAAATTACCCTGCTACATAAGGTTTTCAAAGCTGTGGAAAGGGAAGGCCCCCTTGGTAATGTGCTATTAGGACTATATGATATATTCACAGTTCATTCACTCTCTTTTGGAGAAGGAATATGTTTTGTGGGAGCTCTGGAAGGTTGCAATCCTGCCATGTGCCAGCAGTGCCATACTGATGCAAGAATGTAAACACCACATTGAAGTGTAATAAATACGATGCAGAAAGTAATTCACCTCAAATCAGCACTAGTAAAGCTTCATCTGCAGAACCTGTTTTGGGGAAATGTTCTTCACAAAAGATGCAGACCAAGAGGAATAAGGATGCCAACAAGAATGATCAGCTGTCTAGAAAGTGCTATCTTTCCAGAAAAAAATGAACTAATGTGAAGTAATGGAGCAGGTTGCCTTGGGAAGCTGAGGAGGTTTCTAAGAATAGGTTAGAGAACATCTGTCGGAAATGGTTAAATTATATTTGATCTTATCTTGTAACAGGGGAAGGGACTAACTGCCCCTTCAACATCCCTTCCAGAGCTATTTTTATGTTTCCATGACAACTCTTTTGCAGATACACTATTCATTGTATCAAGGCACAAGGTACTCTAAGGTGACTCATGGAAGCAGTTTTTGGGGACTGACACTTAACACCCACATGTGAATTGCTAATAACAGTTTTTCCCTAGATTGATCCTGGTATTAATTATTTGAAGACACTTTCATACAAATCTGTCTTGAAACCATTTTCATCATATTTGCATCCTCCTATTGAAATTCAGCCAAGGATGGGATGACAGCAGTGAGATCGCACCCATTTTTGGTAGGACAGAGAGGGAAGAATAACATTTCATGCAGTCACTACTAAAGGAAGTTCTTTTAAGCAGGATTTTCCAGCTGGAATTTGCCCAGGTATCCCAGAGCTCGCAGCACCACTCTTTTAAAAGCAATATTAGAACAAATGGCTGGAGAGAATTTGAATTTGCATTGCCTGGCTGAGATGGGACTGCGCAGCTGCAGCCTGGGGAAGGGATCTGAGGAGGGACTAGACACAGTGAAAACCAGTGCAGAACGTGCTGCCAGTTTGGACATACTGGAAGGGAAGCTAAAGAAGAAGCTGCAAACTGCGAGACCGCCAGTCAGCCAGGACTGATAAAGAAATACTCGATAAGCAAATATTCTTGGCCAGGGAATGAGCTCTTACAAGAGGTTTCCACAACAGCACTAGCACAGAAGATGAAAACAGCTATCGAGTGACAGCGAACTGGCGGTACACGAGCAGAGGGTGAGGTCAGATATAGCAGGTGAGACGGGGGAAATTCACTTCGCCTTTTAGAGACAAGCTTAAATTTTCCTCCCTAACTGGTATTCTACACCCTCCTTACGTAACTGTAGGAAAATGTTAGTTAAACAGACTCTGGACTGCTACCCTGAGTGATCTCTTAACTGGCCTGGCGGGCAGCTTGGCAAATGCCTAAGATTCAAAAGTCCGGATGGAAAACTCTGAAACAGAAGCTCTCGCCACGTAGCACATTGGCATCCTGCGGAAAAGACCTTGGCCTGGGACCAGGTACTTCTGAGTAAAAAAATCAGCCCCTTGGACAAGCTAGCGTGGATACTTTTTAATTGTAATTTACACACTGCTTAAACAATTTTAGTCAGTGACAGAAGTACAAGAGTAATAAGACCATGCAAGCACCAACACAGACATAAAGACAGCAATTACAGAGTGATGTTACACGCCTGTTAAAAAACAACCACTTGCCTCTCCCTCCCTCCAAACTTTCTTTAATTTTTTCCTTTTGCTGCACACCACCTCACTTCAGTTTCACATGACATTCCTCAGGGCCAATCCAGGCCACATGCACACGTCGGGGATCTGCTGGTCCCCCAACATATATCCAATGCCCCTTCGCAGACCTTCTCATCTGGAGGTGCAGCCAGCCAGCCATACTGAAAGCTGGACCACCTGGGCCAGGCAAGGTTTCTTACCCAATGGCCGCTTTCACTGAATCAGGAGGCAAGAAGAACATAATGAGGAGCTGGGCCAGATTCACATCTCACTTGTGTTTAAGCGGGAATATAGTATTAGCATTTAAGTGGAGAATGTATTGGTGTGCAGCTGCAGTGAGCAAGGTCAAAGTGAGCTCTCATGCACAAAAGGGAATACAGAACGGAGGCAGCTCTAGGTCAAAGTCATAGGAAAGGCGCTGTGATGCTTAATTGCATTTATAGTTATTCTATATGTTGTATCATATATTATGCTCTTCCTGCTCCTGCAGTCAGCCAGCAATCCAGGACTAAGTTGCTGAGGAAATGGTCTTTAGTTCCTGCACCTGTCCCCTGTGTGGCTTATGGGGGGCCTCTTCATCGCTCTGGGAACATGCAGGGGACAGGCTGGGACAGCTGCCATTGATACACTCAGTCAACCTATTTAACTGCTAAAAAAACTTCTCTGGCATCCAAAGAAGAGACAGAAGGTGAAAATGCAATAGGTTAAAAGGAACTGCTGGGTCCTTCATAGCAGTGCATGGAAATGAGATGAAGATGCATCACATCCAGGCAGCAGAAAGGGTTCTTTGACTGTGCTTCTCAGCATTACCAAGAGTGGGTGATTCTAGCTGTAACTCTAGCTACTTCAGATTAGGTATCTGGTCTAAGGGATTTGTTTTGATTCCTTCTGTAGTCAACAGATAGAGAAAGCCAGCTGCAAAGGGGTGATTCACCCCACCCTAAAATAGATGGAATGAGTCATCCCCAGACAGGCTTATCTGCTTCCACTGGTTAGAGAGAGAGAGACCAGACAAATAGCTTAGGTGAGGTGCCATGGCTTTGAGATGGCTAAAATTAAATGAGTGGTATCCCACTCTGTAATCACAAAGGTCTTTAGGTTTCCTGGCCCAACGATTCTGCTCAGAGATAGAAGTTTTTCCATCTTTTGCTTGAGATAAAATGATATCAAGCATTCTTGTGTATTTGGAAAAGCATAGTCCAAACAGAGGTCTCAGGACAATTAGCAGAAATTCCACAGGAGCATAAATAGGGCTCCAGGCATCCAGACCTGAAGAAAATCCAGGCTAAGTTATGTGTGGTCCATAGTCACTTAACAGAATGGGGAGTGTTTATTATTAGAAAAATGCATTTTGTGGTCCCCCAGAATCACTTGCTGTCATGGTTAAACAAACACACCATGAGACACTGTCTGCAGACACTGAACAAGCAACTTAACTGAAATGCTGGAAAATGAGAAGCTGTCTGAAACCAGGCCTTCTTCTGCAGGCATTTGGTGTAGAATCTGCACCCTAGCCCCCTCCCCTCCCCTCCCCTCCCCTCCCCTCCCCTCCCCTCCCCTCCCCTCCTCTCCTCTCCTCTCCTCTCCTCTCCTCTCCTCTCCTCTCCTCTCCTCTCCTCTCCTCTCCTCTCCTCTCCACAGTGCACATGTCAAGAAATCTCTGACCTCCTGACAGAGAAGAGGAGCAAGGTTTGCCACAGCAGAGTAGAAATGTAGCCATGTACCTTCTTAAAGCTTCAACCTGTTTTACAGAATAATAAATAATGGCCCATTGCATAGCTCAGGGCAAAGCTTCTAAAAACAAGTGAAGTTATTTTTGCTGGATAAGGTATGGAGCAGGACAGTTACAAGGGCAAAATATCACAGCCCAGAAAAGACAGGAGTGGTGGGATGGAGGGGGAGAGTAGAGCTCCTGGTCCAAGGCAGAGAGCAGAACGATGTCTTTGCACTGCCAAGCACATTTCCTACAGCATCAGTATTTGCTTTGGTTGCATTTTCCATGTGACATATGCCAAGATGCCAGAGCTGTGGAAGGATAAATCCTGCGGACGGTGGCAGTTTCTCTGGAGCCTGTGATGGAAATTGAAACATCCCAGTGTAAGCAAAAGGTCTGTGATTAGTGCTGCAAGGGACACAGTATGGGTATAGACTTAGACCCCAAGAAACAAGGGTGAGCGGCTGATTGGGAGTGTCTGGAGCGCAAAGCAAAGCTATTTCAGCACAGCTGTATTGAAACTGGGGAGATCATATAGCTAAAATCTCTAACAGCTGCCAGGGCCTGATCATTGCTGGAACAGCTGTAGTGATTTAAGGTGTTACCTCCCGTGATGAGGGAGATATCCGTTCCTCCCGAGAAAAGGAAGAGTTAAATAACAGCATCCCACAGTCCTAGAGCTCCCTGACTTGGGAAGCTTAGACCACCTGGTAGGTAGCTACATAAGGGAGCAATCCACCGACCAGTTACAGCAGTACGGAGTTAAAAGCCTTGCTTCCTCTTTCTTTAGACAAATAAATCATTCTGTGGTTGCCTTGAAGGAAAAGCAGGCTGTGGTATGTGGACCTCTGGGAGAGATTCAGGTCATCCTTTGTGGTGGGGGAAGAGACCAGTGTGGTGAGGCTGCTGCAGGCCACTTCCCACCCCGTGCTTCTTGCTGGAGCTTGTCAGTGGCTGTTCAGCTGCCCGCTCCTGTCGCAGCCACGCTGGGATGTGATGTCCCCCAGCAGCCCACATCTGAGGGAGACAGGCTTGTCCACACCAGGTTATTCCATATTTACCTTTCCATCCCTGGAGTCTGTGGCTTGCTGAGAAAATAGGTCACTGAAAAACTTCACGGAACAGGAATACAGGACCCATGAAAAAACCAGCAGAATAATGAAATTAGTGAGTTAATAGCTCTTGGAGCTCCCTTTCCAGCATTTCTGTGTGTGCATTCCTATTTATATTTGACAGTGTTTTTCTCACACCATAGGGACAAGTGGCACAGCCTTTGCTGCTCCCCGTGGAGGCACCGAGGAGCCCCCCAGAGTCACACCCCGTGGAGCTGCTCACAGGAGACCAAGCTTTCTGTCAAGAGGTCCCTGCCTGAACAGTCTCCCTGTATGCCTCCTACCAAGACTCCAGACAAAAAGCAACAGAAAAACACTCTGTGCTAACACTTCTATGCAGAGAGTTGTTTCGGAAACTGTTGTCCCTGCCAAGTGTAAAAAAAGGCATTTTACCTAAAGGAAATGACTCCTACCAGACAACGAGCTATCAGATCCCTTCCAGATGGAATTTGTACTTTGAAGCAATGCTGTGCCCAGAGGAACCACGTTACAGAGCAGGAGGCACCGGCCTTGGAGGAAGTGGAAAGGTTTGCGTGGCTCCTGCGTGCCTGCTGCAGATCAGAGCTGAGGCTGCTTTTAATGGACACACAAAGTTTTTGTGGATGGGGTCAACGGCAATAAAACGATAGGTATTAAAAGAAGCATGGGAGAAGGCACTGAAGGGCTCAGTGCTTTTGGAGGTAATTTGGTTTCTCCCAAGATGAAACAGGGGTAATTAAATAAGTTATGGGCACAGGCAGGAGTCCCAGAAGCAGGAGCAAAATATAATGGAGCAGTAATTGCAATTCCAAATGCAATGAAACCCAGGAATATCAAAGTGATGCTGATACCAGCTTTATGCACCATGCTGTGGCACTATATGGCCTGACGCAGCCATTTTCTGCATCGTCTCGCTGCACTGCTGCTACCTCAGAGCTGGAGTCATGCCTGGGCACTGTGCTCCCTGGGCTGGCAGCACTCATCCCTCTTCCCTGCAAAGAGCTGGAGCGGAGCAGGGCTGCCTGCATGCTATGGAGCCTCAGAGTGGGTTTATGCCCTGTTTTCAAGAGGGGTTTAGGAAAAAAGCCATCTCACGTGGTAAGCTGTGCTCTGCTGGAGTTATAGTCCTGGAGATATGTCTTCATTTCCTAGGTAAATCAAATCACAAGGGGAGCAGAAGGCTTGTGACTGTCCAAGAGACACGTGCACAGCCAGCCCTGACCCTCACTGCCTCTTTGTCCAAGGCTGATGGTATCATGCTACGAGGTGAATCATAGCTCTGATTTCCCTTGTTTTATGAAAGATGCAAGTGGTATTGCCCATGGCTGTTACACGATATGCTTCCTCTTTAAAATGTTCTTCCAAGAACAACATTCCTTCCCTATTATCTTCCCTTTTCTCTCCTCTCCCCTCCTTCCTAATCCCTTCTCCACAGACCAGTCATTTGTCACTGTTTTCTCAGAGTAAATTTCCCATCAAAACCTTGTTCTGTGCCTTGCACAGACTAGCCACAGCTGACCACTCCAAAACTCTCCATAGTCCTTCCTCTCTTGAAACATGTATCTCAGGGTATTAGGTGGGCAATGCAGTGACTTGCAAATGCCAAGAAAGCTTAGTGTGAGGTGCTTGAGGAGCAGGGAAGGATCTTGTTCTGCTCTTCTCTACCCATCGCTTACCCAGGCTTGCCACGCACTGAGCAGCTCATAGCTTTCTAATCGAAACAACCGCCTCACAACCTCTATTTGGTTTTAGTTTTGCAGGACTGAAATTGCCAGCAGGATGCTGTGAATAAGCCAACGTAATTTTTACCAGAGGTCAGGTATGTGGCCTACTAAGTTTGACAAATTTGATCATAAACATTTAACTAAAGCACTTTACAACAGGTTTTTATATAGGTGTTTTCAGACAGCTGAAGGCAGGAGTGTCAGGGAAGTCTCATCTACCTGAGATTCAGGTCAGCCTCAGGGTAGGGCAGTTTGTCGAGGAAAAGAGGGCAGGGAGAGGAGGGAAACCAGACTGTATGCAGTTTAGTCCTGCTGTGGTTTTGGTCTCTTAGGATTAATTAACTTCATTGAGAGCAGCCAGAAAAGAGCTCTAACGTACACTGCAACTGCAAGCAGAGTAGGCACAGCGCGAGGAACAAGGAGTTGCTACTTCTCCTTGGTAGTCATATGACTGAAACCAGTTGCCATTGCTCATGGCTGATGTCTAAAGTGTGCTTTCACTCATCTCCCTCTGAACAACTGCCACCAGCAGCTAATAAATGTCCTCGGACAGGGCGTGGAGGAAAAAAGGCAAAGGCTCTTGCTTAAATCAGTTCTGTGCTTGCGTTTGCTTCATAGGAGTCACCCCAACCATCATGCACAAACCAGAGAACAAAGTTTTTGACCCTCAGGACTGGATCCCGTTTCCTGGGAAGTCAGTGACTAATCCGCCAGGAATGGCTGCGGTGGGACATTGCTGCTGCACGGTCCTGCTGCCTCACAGCTCGCCCCGATGTTGGGCTGAACAAGGCTCTGCGGAACAGCTCAGGAGCTGCACTATAAGCACACTTCTTTGTACTGCCCAGTAACTGTGCAAACATCACTGCTTCTCACACTCATCCTTCCCATCGATCCTTGCCAGCCTGACCACCTCACCTCTGGCTGAACTGGTTAGTATCACTGACATACTGGATGAAGAGTGGTCAGAGAGACGACAGGGAAAAGGATGGGGTGAACTCTCCTGGCAATGAAATTTGAAATTTTCACTTGAGGAGAGCCCTACTTCTCTCTGTCCTGGGGAAGAAGCAGCCATCAGGAGCTGCACACTTTCTGTGGTGGGGAGAGCTGCGACCCTGAACCAGCCTGCTTTAATATATGAGAAATGAGAGCAGAAAAGTGGGAAGACAAAACTTTCTTCATACCATCTTTGATACCCTTCATACCTGAGGACTTGAACTAATCTAAACCTGGGGATTTAAAGCTCACTTTTCACCTCTTGAGGGAGAGTCAGGCTAAAACACCCACCCCCTTTAGCCTTCATTCTGAGTCAGTGTCGGAAATCAGAGTCTGCATGTTGGAAAGCCCCTTGTGCTCCAGCAGTGCAGTGACAGCAAAGACTGGAAAACTTCCCCATTCCTGGAAATCCCCTGGCAGCTCCATCAGCCCCCAGCTGGGGAGGTGAGCCTGAAATGACCAGTGTTACACTCCTGGAAAGCCCAACCAGGCTGCGGAGCTGGGCAGGGGCTGCGGAGAGCATCACAGTCAGTGGGGCAGAGCAGCACATGCTGCAAAACAACAGGACTGGGAGCTACAGGATGGTGAAGGACAGTAGGAGAGGGTGGTGGAGAGGAGCCTGGGCAGGGAATAATCCAGGAAAATGAGGATGACTGAGGGGATTTTTCCTTCCTCCCCTAGCATCCCATGTGGGACAGGCGTTACCAGGGGTCAGCTGAGACTGGGGGAGACCAGCATCTACTTCCTCTGCCTTTTCACTTGGTTTATATGCGTATATTACTGTCTGGAAGAAATGCCTTCTGCATTCCAGACAGGGATAATGAAATCCATTCAGGGCAGGGGGAATGGGGACAGCAGGTAAGGCAGCACAGGAGGCCCAAGCCAAGGCCTTGGCTGTGCACAGGCAACAGCCCAGCGGTTCCACACCGTGGCCATACACCCTTACACGCAGGAATCGGCTTCCTTCAGCCTCCTCCCCCTTCCTCCCACTGCCCCTTGCCTTCCCCTCCGCCCGTTCCCAAGGGAACCAAAGTGCACTCAGGAAGACGCAACTCATCAGCCTGGGACTTGCTCAGAATATTCAAAATCCCTTTCTCATTAGGGTTTTTCACATCAAATTAGTTTGATAAACGTTTTGACCTCTGCATACCACTGATAAACTCTGAAGGCT
The DNA here is from genome assembly GCF_047370975.1 of Nipponia nippon. NCBI lineage: Eukaryota > Metazoa > Chordata > Aves > Pelecaniformes > Threskiornithidae > Nipponia > Nipponia nippon. The sequence goes on along the minus strand of NW_028262357.1, from coordinate 920,528 downwards.
GCTCCCCTCCTCCCTCTACCATTACTGTAAATATCTTGCAGATGCTCTGCTCATTTTTCTTCTATTATAGCCAGCTGGCAACTTTGTTGGCACACCAAAGAATTCCAGTCCTCATAGCAAAGCAACCTTTTAGTCTTTAACTCTGGATGTTTTCTCACCAATATGCCAATCAAGTGATATTTTTAATATTTCTATTTAATTTTTCCATTAAACCAGTGGACAGAAAGTGTAATCTAGAATAAGCATCTTCAGGAAACACTGTCCATCAGAATGAAAATATTAAACAGAAGCAGCTGAGGAACATTATGGAAAGGGCCAAGTGAATTTCACAGAAGGTTAGTGCCTTTGTACAAAATATTTAAACCAGTCTATAGCAATTTGTATGGATAGAATTTTCTATTAAATTGCTTAGGTGGGGCTAAAAGTTCACCTGGAAGGATCTCATTCAGTATTGAATTTTCATTTGTTGGGTATATCCCAGATATTTCCAACTTTGTTTCTATATAAAACTATTATTTTCATCCCTATTAAATGCTGAACACTTTTCCATAGAAGAAGAAGCAAAGCAGCTAGCAGGATCTGCTAGGTAGTACCGATGTAGGCATCAGCACGCACAAACTGCCTTAAGTCCATGAGGCTGACATCCAAAGAATGCACACAAAATCACGGGAAAAATGTGCTGGACACAGTTGATTTGGAGCCCCTGTGGTGCTGTGCGCTGTGCGAGGAAGAGAGCCGGAGAGAGAGGAATTCAGTTCTGTCCATGTCAGTTGTGAGAAGAACAGACGAAGCACAGGGGAGGGTGGTTTGAGGCTGGTTCAGTATAACCTGTCTTTAACGAAGCTTATTAGTTTGGACTTTGGGCCACACAAACATAGTCACACAGCTTCCAGGGAGCCCCAAGCACAGGCAAGGCGAGACTGTTTCCACTCACCATACACCACCCATGCAAATGCCCAGAGCGATAGGCGTGTCTGAAGGAAGCCAAGTTAAGCCTGTGGTTTTCAAGTGCTCCCAGCACTCGTTCCTCTCCCCTCGCCACCCCCGCGTTATTCCCACACAGCAGCCTGAGGAGCGCTGAAGGGAATTGCAATGGGCAATGCCTTTTTCTCCTTCTCCCTACACACTTTTAGCATAGAGGAATTCATTGACCCGCTCCAACATGTAACATCACATGTGGCACCATAAACAGTTGTTTTTAGTGTGAGTAACAGGGAGGCGTGAGGATGACACAACCAGGAGCGTGGGTAGGAACTGGTTAGGCAGGTGTAGCTGTTGGGAAAAACATCTACAAAGTTTGCCTCAGAAATGGAGAGACTGATCTGCGGGTAAGCGGAGGAAAGAGAGAAGGGATAACAATGTGAAGATCAGCCCAATATGGTGGAGAGGACAAAGACAGGAACCCACAGAACAAGAGTGGAAAATCAGGGAGGTCTGAGGAATATCAGGACAGGATGGAGCAGTGAAATTGAGGGAGAACAGCATTTTGAGGATTGTGTCTGCTGAGTGGAGTGGAAGGAGCAGAAGCCAGATTGATGACATGTCAGACAGTTCTGGAAGACACAAATTTGAAATGAAGTTATGGATTCTGCTTCTGAGGCAGAGGTGATGATTGATTTGTACACCACCGTTACTTTTATCCAGCCTACCAAATGAAAGGTTGTTTGCTGTCACAGCATGATTCAAGCATTTTCAAGGACCAGATCTGGAAGACACAGTTAAATATATTGAGCAGTTGTGCCTAACTCACTTGAATGGATGCACTGGTAAAAAATCCAACACTGGCTCAAAATCTTCATGGATGCTCAAGTAAAAACAGCTTGCACCCCTGCTCCCTGCACACACAATTTTCCCACCTTCCCCTTTCCCTTCCAAATCCTCTCCTTTCCATTGAATCGTGGTCTGGATAAAGAGTCAATCACAGCCAGCCAAGAGACCAAGAGATACAGGAAATCTGACTGACCAGCTGCCTGCTGACTCTTGGCCAGTGAGAAGGCTAAATAAATGGATTCACAGACCACGTATGCAGAGTCAGACTGAAACACAGACGAGTTACTCGCTTCCCCTAGCTCAGCATCACCTCTGAACCACAGCCAATTCATCAGCTCCTGACAACCGAAACACTATCCCTGAATGCTCCTGGGGTTAATCCAAGCCCTGCTGCAGTGTCAGCATACAGCCACCCTGCCTGTCCCAGGCAGCATCGGCCCTAACCCTTTGCAGTCCCTTGAGATGAGTGCCATCCCAGCCTAATCAGCTTGATCAGACTTTCGCCTTCCTTTCACAACTAGTGTCAAATCCAATCAAGGTCTGAGAGCTTGAATTTCCCAGCTCCACCATTACCCACCTTTGTTCATTAGCCTTTCCAGACCTTAATGCAGAGATGCCTTTCCCCCCCGAGTCTCATCACACAGCTCCTGCCTTAGTCCCTTCCTATTTACTCCTTCCAGACCTGTGCTAACTGGGTAATGAACTCAACCAGCTTGAGCCTGAGTCCTTTGCAGTGACCTCTTCACCTGTGATGCAGGGAAGTACTGTAGCTCACAGCAAGCTGGGACAGTCAACGTGCCCAGTGGCCTGACCTGCCTTATGGGGTGAGATCTCCAGTAGCAAACCAAAACCGCTAAACAAAATAGAAGTGTTTTACAGTGAATACATAGCAGAGTGCGAATACAGTGGAGCTAAGAAGGACTTTCCCATGTATATTACGCTGCCTAGTGAAGGAGGAGTTGGAGAAAAATGTAAGACAGTGGCCTTCCTAACTGGGAAAGACGGGCAGGACGGGAGCCAGAATCCCTACAGGACTTGAATATCACGGTCCTGATTAAGCCATGGAGCTTTTCCATGGGCAGGAAAGGTCCAGTATAGCTAGAGAGCTGTAACGGGGGGGACAGAAGGGAAACCTGGGTCTCACTGGATTGTCTGGTTGCCGAGGCAGGGGACGCCAGGCACACATGCCCCAGCATCTGCAGTACAGAGCAGGCCAGAGGAATTACAGGAAAGGGACAGGCCAGTGAAGCAGTGAAGAAGGAGATTTTCTCTTTTGTTTACTTATTGTAATCTTGTTTCCAGCCTTGCAATGCAAAGCCAGATCCTGTTTCTTCCTGAGTAAACTCTTACTCTGTCTTTATCCTTACATTCCTCTGCAGCTGGAGGTGGTCCAAGTGGGACTCTTGGATTCAGTGGCTTTTTTTTGTTTGAGATAACTATGCAAATAAAGCACTGTGTACCATCCCTGCCTTGGGTGTTTGCACTGCGACATCTGTTTAGCTTCATAAAATACAAGGACCCTCCCTTGACTCCTTCAAGCTGAGTGAAATGGGAAGTAGATGTCACAGCAAACAAGTTAGAGAAAACCGTGACTGTATATATCCAAACACAGTCAGAGGCCTCATACATTGGGTCCTTATCAGTCCACGGGCACACAACCAGGTAGCTGGCTAGGACATACAACTGCAATACCTGCAAAAGTTGTTTTGTGATTACATGACTAAGTGAAACTGCACCTGTAGTTACTGAAAACCTGACTAGTAAATGTGAGGTTCAGTTTGACATAGATCTACAATATGTGTATAAAAAAGTCAACAACTTCCTAACCTGCACACATATGTAAATCAGGATCTCAGGCCACGTATTTGAGTCTGTAATACAGGTTTTACTATAGACAGCTTTAAACTTTTGACACTTTGATCCACTATGTTGGGCCCAACAGAATTACTTCATTCCCAAAAGAAGGAGCTTTGTGTGGAGCAAAAGTGAGATGGATCACTTTGGTGAATGCGGGTTTGCGTCTTTCTTCACTTCCCCTGCCTCTTACCCCACCAGGTCCTCAGAAAGCCAATGATGGCTTTAACCTGTACTGGCCAGCAATGATCCCCATAAGGACATTAAGGTAGTCGTGGACTGCTGGTGCAGCTACCATCCAGATGTGCCTATTTCTCCCCAGTAAGGCGAAGTATAACATGAGTCCTGTAAAAGTTAGTCTGCTCTCATTTAGACAACAATCTTCAGAAAGAAACCTGTATCTCTTTTAAATCCCTATAACTTGCAAAGGGAAAAAGAAAGCATAAAGCAAACATATATTTAAATGACCTGGATATGGGCCTCACCAGAAAAATCTAAAATGCTTCTGTGGTCACAAGAACAATTTTCACTCCATGTTTCTGGACTTCATAACACACCACCAAAAGCATTCGACTTTGGGAAAGTAAGATCTCTTAATGGAAATATTATAGACTTGTAATTTGCTTAGGCAGCAGTTTCTGTAAAAAGATTTCTTACTATTCTAAGGAAATGAAAAACGTATGTTTTGTGTTCATATAAAAAACACAGACATTAACAGAGAAAGGCCAGTAAACAGCGAGAGTGTTAGAGCAAAAGTCTTGGTGCAGTGCTATTTTAAGGACAGTTGGAAGCAAGTACAGACTGCTCTGCTGAAAGACTGTAACAGACTTTTACAGACAAGATGTTTACCTTGAAGTGTAACGGACAGCATAATCAATATTAAGTAAGTACTGAAACTGGTTTAACTTTAAGATGGACTTCACTTTGGGCTTGAGATCTGTTGCCATTTACACAAGGGTAATTTCCTTGTCATCGGAGTTGTAATTCAGAAGGCACAAATCAGAACAAAATTTGTCTTTGGCCATGCTTAATTCTTACGACACCATTAGACCAGCGAGCTCTGCAGAGGGACATTACCTTCACCTTACCCAGCTTTCTAGATGCTGTTGTGGGCTAAAGGAACTTTTTACCCAAAATGGTAGGTGGCTTGTGTTTTCCAGGACCCTCTTGATTACAAGCCAAAGGCTCAGGATATATCTACTTGTGGTGCCAAAATGTGGGGACAGCTGCATGCTTATAGGATTTACTTAGCAGATATTGAAGTGTAAAACCTCAGTGGACATCTCTGAGTGAATGATACAGATTGTATTGCTGGCAAAGTTGTAAAGCAGAAGCATAGAGTTGTACACATTGAATTAGATTTCCAAATACATTAAAGTGTGCCAGATGAGTTAATATATGTAGAATCACCATCCTTCTGTTATTAAATCCGTTATCTGTGAAACAATTAATTCCAAGTAAGTCCTGGCCACCATTAAACAGTTCTATGGAGGAAAAAGAATTTGAATAACGATAAGTGATTTGAGGTATAAGTGCCTCTAAAATAATGGGATGTTCAAAATATTTCAAGCACCCACATTAAAAAAATCAACATCCTTAATTTTATCTTGTATACAACAGCCCAAAATGGAGTCACCCAAAGTCACTATTTTGCAATGACAAACCTGGTTTCAGCTCTTCGCAAGCTCAAGCCATGTTGTTTAGACCTGAAACTGAATCCCTTTGCAGTTTCAGCATGTCCAGATCAAGGGTTTACGTCTGGCCTTTTTTATAGAAAGTGGCCCAGCTGAAACGCCTTGAAAATAATTGAAACATGCCCAAGGTCAGAGTGTTGGTGAGGATCCAGGTTTCTGATTCTGGCTCCTCTCTAATTTAAACCCTCTATTTGATTAATTTACTCAGAATAACAAAGGCTGGAAGCTAAATGGGCCTGTGGTCATGGCTGGAAAGCAAAAGAGGTGACTTTTTTTACCGTGAAGAATTTATATTTATCATACTAGCAATTTAGACTGACTTCTATCATTGTTACGTACTACTGTGTCAAGGAAACGGGAGAAGCTGAGAATTGTACTGCATCTCTAATAAAGGATATCTGACAACTGAATATCAGCTTAAGCAGGGATTATCTAACTGTAATATTCTCAGTTAATAGTGAGTACATTCATGTTAGACACCTAATGGTTTTAAACAGCAACTCACTTGCACACCCACACAGCCCTAAGCAGTGTTTTGGCACACCTTCTGGCATGTCTGCAGTCCTGCCAGGGCTGCACTGACAATGAGTTTACCAGCTCACAAATGCATGGTGCCTGACTGAAGCAATACAGGACGAGCTGACCTGCCGTGTGAACTTTTCACGGTTGTTTCTGTGATGTCTGGACCCTATGGAATGTGAAAGTTTCCTCTTTCACCAGTGTACCATAACTTGCATTTTGGGCAGAGAAACATGTAAACATAATTAGATGGCTGGCAGCTAAAATTCCCTTTGAAAATGCAGTCAAGCTCTGTGGCTTTCATTTCTATTTTATTTGGGACGGATTAATCTGATATTACTCGAGACTGACTTGACTATTGCCTTAAGAATTTGGGAGTTTTCCAGCACACCATTTATGGGTTGTGTGTGCCTGTATGTCCAGAGTAAAGGTGAAGCAAAACTTGTATGATTTTCACATGTCAAGCACTCCTGATTGTAAGCAATCAGAAGATGCTGTGTGTCATTTAGCTTCTTTCTGGTTTTCCTCCCAAGTATCAAGATATGCAGCTTTTAAATACCCACTAGCAGCAGGGTCCAGGCTTTCATAACTCAAAAAACATGCGCATTTCCCGGCTGAGGGTGATGGGCTGAAAACAGTTATTCCGCTCCCAACGCAGCCTCCTCCTCTATCAATGCTGCTGTTATCTGTGGCAAGGCTGAACTGAATCAATGTAAGGCCAATACATTATTGATCACCTTCTGGGTAGGCGTGACAAGATGCAGAGCCTCAGGGGCTGTAGGAAAAGGAAAAAGGGACTGACAAAGGGCAAAATATGTAGCTGAAGGTCAGCAATTCCCTCCTGTAATTAGACAGACACACAAATACCTGATTTTCCTAGAAACTACAGACAGGGAACTCCCTTTTCATTCACCTCCCCCACGGCGGGGTAGGAGATGCAGACTCCTGGTGTCACTGCCTTTTACATTTCTCGTAATATGAGGACACTGGGACACGTAAGGACTCTAAAAGCAGTTCTCCACAGCAGGTCTCTGGAACCAAATCAGGATTTACTGTGCTGTCTGTGATGGAGGAGGAGGAGTATCACAGGCAGATTGATTTCAGTGCATCAGGAATTTCTGTCTACGGAGCCTGTGATTGCATTGAATGGACAGAGAGGCTTTTCTAAATTGCTTTTCCAGCACAGGAAGGAAGGACTTTTAAAAATTAATATGCACCATGAGTATATACTAATTTATCTTCAGTCTCTTTCAAAGCACTCATAGGTGAGCTCTAGAAGCCAGCCTGTGTGAACTGTTTGATGGCTGGTGCTGGGGATGTGCATTGACACCCACAAAACCCAGAAGAATGACCTTCCCTTATTTTTTCTTCTTTTGCTGCATAATACTTTCCCTTTTTATGGCACTATATTCAGTAGAAATACCGTGTCTACTGTTTTATTTGATCTTTAAAATCCATTTTCTCCTTTCCATTTGTCAATTCTGCACACATATTATGTCTGCAGCCCCTTTGTCTTAATGCCAACTATAGGTAATAGATCAACTCCAGCTCGCTAGTTAATTTGGGAATCTGTACAGTTACTGGCTATGGCCAAGGTTATTTGCTCAAGCAATTATCGAACACCAAGAAACACTTATTGGTAAAAAAGCACTAAAATCTTTTGACCTCTTTGAGTATAAATTGGAGGAGTGTGTTTAAGAAACAAACAAAACCAAGGCAGAAATTAGTTGCTGTGAAAAATCTGTAATGAGTGAGGCTGCATCAGCTGCAGATTTCCATCCAAAAGATGGAGGTGTCCCTTATAGTCTAACTTCTGGGAGAACCTCATGCACTCACTTTGCATCCACACTGGATATAAGGATCAGGGGGGAAAAACAGCAATGGCCACTAACCACACCTCGAAAACAACTCCCTCTGGGCTCCTGCAACATGGGATATTTGCATTAGTAAACTAACCAGGCAGAAGCACAGACCTGAGCACTGTACTGAAATCTTTTGTTTTGCTTCAGTGTTTGCATGGCTTCATCCCATGTTAACAATGGCCTGAGGCAGACTGCGCTCACCTTACGCAGGTGTCGGCACCGAGCAGCTGCCACTGCCAACAGGCAGCTCGGCCACCAACCGTTTTGGGCACAGCTCACTGAGACTCATGCAGTGACTCCAGGGTGCTTTGTAAAGTCATGGACAGCCCAAGGGAATGGAAGAAAGTGAAGGATGTGTAAAAATGGTAGGAATGCACGGTTATGTGGATCTGACTAACCTTTTTTATGTAGTTGTATTATTCTTTTAAGAAGAACACCTCCAACAAGAGGGAATGAGAGAAATCAGAGGAGGAAAAGGAAGAAGTTGAACAATCTGTAAGAAAAATATACAAAGAAGGGAAAAGGAGCCATAAAGAAAATCCATGAAACATGATTAGAGAGAAAAAGAAGAAAAAAATTTTGAAAGGGACCATTTGGAAAACAGAACAACAAAAAAAGAAATAATAAATGCTGAATCTGTGTTCGGTGCACACTTATGAACTCAGATGTCATTTATATTTGGAAAAGTATTATTTGTTCTTTCACACCCAGAAAATCTCCCACACCCACTTTATAATATATTCTCAATGTTAGCTGAGTACAGTTATACTCACAAACAGGCTGCAATAAATTTCTGTTTGTGTATGCATATAAAAGAAAAATATTTGCTGCCAATTTTCTGATTTTGCTGACCCTCTTAAATGTTAAGAAGGTTAAAAAGTATTAACAGAAACTATACATTTTCAACCTTCTTCCCTGCCCCCTTCCTTTGCCCCCAAACTTATCCAGATCAGGGTTATCATTAGCTTAAGGGTTTCCAAACATGCTCTCCCAAACCCTTCTCCTCCTCCCAGGACACTAGCAGTCTGCAAAACCTTGTAACAGCCACAGAGGGATCTTTTATTTGAGGCTGTGCAGGAGAATTTTCTGATGCAGCCCCTAGCTGCTTATCTATCTATCTAAGCAGCTACCCATTCTGCTTATCTACCCAGGATGAAAACTTTAGGAAATCCCAGTCTAGGCCTAAGTTCCTAAGGAACTTCTTTTTGTTGACAGAAAAAGAAACCACATTTGAGTGCTATGTTTATAGCAGTAAGAGAGGTTTTCCAGGGTTATCTGTTGTTACGCGCACGTTTTTATTATAGCTTATAAAAACATTTATAGAGCATTCAGACCATAATCACAGAGTTATCAAGTATTCATATCTCTCAGATCATTACTCCTCAGAGACAGAGGAGGCTGGGATGGAAGGACAGAGGCAGATCTCAGCCAAATGGAAATGACCAGGAATTGTACTTCACAGAACTAAGTTAACCTGATAATCAGAGCACCTGTGTAGCAATGATTTTTATCAGTGAAGTGGGTATGAACATGAAGTTTCTGTTCAAAATCTGCTTTGGAAACATCAGAGTTTATAAATACAAAACAAGGCTATCATGCTCAGATTGACAGTCCCTCACACAATTTTCCCTCCTATTAAAAAGCTTAATCATGATTTTCCATACAAATCCTGTTCAAAGGTAACAAGCAAACCAAGCAAAGAACATTACTGTATCTTTATTCTCCTGCCATTGCAAAAATGCTGTGTCTTTTAGTTGTTTGCAAACAAACAGATAAGGATCTACAGAAAAAAATGTAAAAATGGATGAATTTTTGTGGTTGTAGGTGACCACCATGACCATTCAATCTCATCACAGGTGTAGCCTGTATCACAGAATTTCACTCAGTTAATCTTCTACCCAGTCCAGTAACGCGCAACAGCTAAGCTCATCTCCTGGAAAAGTATCCATCCTCTCTTGAAAAGTCCTTCCTGAATTTGTGTTGCATTCCAGGGGTCAGCAACCACTTTCCTCTAATGCTCCATCACATCACTCTGAGATATTAATGTAATTTACAGCTACTCAGAGGTCCTCTTTCATTGGCAGAGCAATGTAAAGAAGGTTTAATATGAATGCAACTGAGTTCCAAATGCATAAATAACTAAAATTGCAAGTATACTTGAGGTCAGCTATAGCTACCTGATGAGCTGGTGGGGAAGCCCAGCGGCAAACTGTGTTCTGTTCAGCCCTGGAAATCGTACCCACTTTGGCCTGATAGGTAGTGGGAATTTATCATCAGCTTTAGGATTTTGTTCACATTCATTTGACCTTCAGGGCATGCTCAAGTGCCCTTCTGCTTTCCTAGGTAATTAATGGGGGGAGGCAAGGAGATCTGGGCTCCAGGAAGGTAGTACACTCTGGGAAGGTAGTATGTTTTGAGCAGTGATAGCTTGGATAATTAGTCAGATTAATTGATAGATGGAAGCTTTCTTTTTTTCTGGTTGCCTGCTCTACAATATAACAATTCTTATTGTAGAGGTGCTCAGGCTTAGGTATAAATCTAGATATATTAATTAAAACATTGTCTTTAAAAAGATCAATCCATGATCAGCAGCCTTAGAAAAACTGAATCTCATTACTAAGGCTGCCCTCTCTGACACAGTGCCTCGGAAGAAAGGATGGGTGGAGGGGGAGAGAACGGGGAAAGAGAGAGATGGAGTGTGAAAACAAGAGTGGGAGAAACAGAAGCAAACAGAGGGGAGCGAACCACTCAGAGAAAAGAAAACACAGGTCATGGAAGAGGGCAAAGGGATGAAGGGGAGGTGTAAAGAAAAAAAATCCAGGCAAAGAGAGAGCAAATGGGCTGCAGACTGAAAGACAAAAGGTGTGGGGGAGGGCAAAGGGAGAGAAGGAACTAGGGGAACCTATTTCATCAGTTATTGTCATTACTAATGGAGACGTCCTTAAAAAACTGATGGATGCAGGGTCTTTCAAAAATTTACACATGTAGCACAGGAAGGTTTTGAATGCAGGGCATTTCTTTACACGGACGGCTATGAAACCCAAATTGTCCTCTGAACAGTGAAGGGAACTGTCAACATAAATGATGTTTAATGGCTGGTCTTGACACTAGTAAGGATTTTCTGCACACTTGATTTATAGCCCCAAGGAGATAGTCTGTGAAGGAGTCTTATACGATGAATTTCTGGTTTAATAGACACTGCCCCAATATTCAATAGAAGCATTTCATGTTCTTCGCGTATTCTTTTTTTATGGATTTCATCTCATCTCTGAGCAATAAAATCTTGGGATATGTTCATACTGATTAAAATACAAATTAAACATAGAATGATCTGGTTGATTAGCTGATCTGTAGAGTCTCAATGTGCCACTACCTGGAGATTTGATGAGAAGCACTCACCCTCTTTTGCACATCTCCAGATCACTTTTGTAGCAGGGAAAGGAAAAGCTTATACTGATACATTTTCATGAAATAAAAAGATTGAAGAGTATGACTATGTGTTGGAATGCTTCCAACTAGAAATAATACACATACTGCTACAGGTTTTAGCTATTTTTCTGACATTTATGGATTTCATCCCTTTCTTATATCTGTAATCTGTTTTATTTTAATAGAACTATTTGCATGAGAAGAACCTATCTGAGCAAGTAAATGTTTCCAGGATTGGCCCCTAACTGCTTTTAGTGTGGTTATCAACACTGGCCATCTGTGTTTTTTCATTTTAATTCCGTAAATGAATGCTTGCCCTTTGAGAATTTCAAGGACCAGGAAGTAGCAGTAAACCTCTCCTGCAGCTCCAGACTGAATACTCAAACAATTATTAGTTGATGGGATATGCAGTAAAAAAATTTCTTTTTGACAGTACAATTTATAAGCATAATTTCCTTTTGCTAACAAGTATTATAACATTTCTGTGCAAAGATGTGGCTGGCTTAGCTGTGTGCTTAACCAGTTTTGAGCTGGTCTTTTGTGATGCAACCTAACCCAAAGAGCAAGTACATAATCAGATAAGTAGCTCTGTGTTAATGGTACATACTGATTTTGGATTATTAGGGTTTCCACTTAATTTTATTTTGTTTTAGAGACTGTAAATTCCAAGCCTGTACTTTGTAGTTGTTAAGTAAGGAGAATTAAAAACCTGCAACCAATGAAAAGGAGCAGTCCAGTCAGCCATCTATACTGGTATGGCTGGAATGCTGATAAAGGATATAGTCATGATCTTATGATTTAGCACTTACTCAGCTTTTGTTAATGCTCCCTTAATTAGTTTTAATAATGAGATAATACCTAAGGATCCAATCTCTATACTGGTTTAATATTACTGGGAGCTGTAACCATGTAAATGGAAGCAGATCTGTCTCCAGGACCAGATCGCTACTTAATATTAGCTAAAGGAAAGAGCATATGGATAGGTTCATATTTACACTAAGGCAAGTAAAACAGTGAAAATATAATTGGATCCACTTTAAAGGAACTTTACATGCAATAAACAACATAAGTCATCCCTATAAATGTAAATGAGAAGACAATCTATTGTATTAGATTAAATTGGCACAAAATTAAGATTTGTAATTTTTCACAAAGTTCTTGACTAATAAACATCCTCATGAAATAAAAAAGTTGATGTTAATGAATGTAATTCCCATGTACAGCATGAAGCCCACAAAACAGATCTCTGTGCTACTGTTCTTACCCTAAGACTAAGCACAAATTGACAATAAACTGAAGGGAAGAGACTTCTCTAACCATCCAGAAGAGAAAAAAGGCGGGGGGGGGGGGGGGGGGAAGCATAAAGAGTGATAAGGTGTATTCTTTCTCTTACTGATTTTAGGTATTAATTGCAACATAGTTAAGGATTTTTTAAACAAATTATCCTATTAGCTCAATTATGCCTTTTATGAGGAACATCACATTCTTTGCTCACCTTCTGGACTAGTGAAGCATGAAGCCATTCCTGATGGAGAAATGCTTCTTTGGATACCAGTTGTATAAGGCAATATATGCTACTTCGTAGATTAAATTCTGCTAAATACCTATGGCAATCTCACTCCATCATGAATTGAGCTGAGACTTAAGGGGCTATTGGCATGGCATGGATTCAATTTAATGATACAGCTTTCATACACAGATACATATCACGCAATCCTACCTCCTCACATGCAGAGAGGGGATTTGGACACGCATTTGCTGTCATGTAGCAAGATAAAGGGACTGTCCTGGTTCTGGTTCTGGTTCCTAAATCAAGTTAAAGTAAACAAATTTAAAGTAAGTCAGGAAGCTTTGACTGTGTCTACATGGACATGCTTTGTTGTGGCTTGAGAGTGAATCTCCCATCATGTTGGTTTGACTTGCAGAACAAGTTTGGTGCATATGAATCAGATTCAGAAGAAGCTCCAACCCAGATGGCCATTAAACATGCTCCGACTCCGTGGGAGCGGGGGTGGTATACGGGTCTAAATCAACAATTTGCTCTTTGGATGTCTTTGAACCACCTGTGTTGGGGACACTTTGCTCAGGGGACAAGACTGAACACTGTCTGAAGGAAAAACTCCCAACTGCGTGTAGTATAAATATGGGGGCCTAAGCTCCAAATGGCTTGCTAAAGCAGGCGTAGGCCATTATCATCCTGGCCTGGAAGATGTCTTTCACTGAGCTGTTCTGTTCACTTGTATAATATTCTTTCCTCACTGGGGGAAAAAAGTCTGCTTTGATATATTCTGAAGGACGGCAGGTGAGACGGCCAAGTTCCTGGAACCGACAGCAGAGTCTTGGGAAAGAATGACGCTGAGAAAAAGAGGTGAAGGGAAGTTCAGAATCTGCATGAAAGCTCTGTCAGAAATAAAAATGAAAATGAAATTCAAAGGCAAGACTGCCATTCCCAAGGGAATTTCTCATTCCATGTATTACATTAATAAAGACTCTCAAAGCAAATAGTCCTATTTGCTTTCTTCAGAAAAGGCAGTGCTGTGAACAGATCTCTCGAAGCACTGAACATGTTGGAGGATGAAGTCAGTACCAGAGACTGTCTTCTTCACCAGTCAGCATCTCATTGCAACCAGTAACCATCTCATTGCAACCTTTGAAAAATACAGTTTCCAGATACAATCATTGTGAACGTGATTGCAATTTCATTCTGCATATTGCTTTGTATACAAACTGGACTTACAACATCCAGAGGAACAGAGCAAAACATATGCAGGATTCTGGAATAAATACCAAGGCTGAATTTAGGGGTGATTTAATGAAATCGTAAGTGGTGTGCTTTGAGCTGAACTGAAACTTGCTGGAGATTTAATGAGACCAGACGAGGTATATGAAACTTATTCCAAAAGTCAGAATAGCAGAGGCTAAGACTTATGCCCAGCAGCAATTAAGTTCTGGATAGAGAACAGATATGGGCCCAGCTAATGACAGTAAATACAAATATATCCAAATGCAAAGGTTTTAGCATCTTCATTTAAAATCTTTACAATTAATAACTTTAATATACCATTTAGCAATCTGGTTCAATTATGGGACTATTCTCAGGTATAGGTCCATAGAGAAAGTTACGCTGTTGTAGAGTTTGGAAGGCAAAATTTGGCTCATTTGATAAAAGGGAGAAGGTGACCTAGTCCTTTTTGATAAAATGACAGAAAATGATGGTATATAAGCCATTCTGTGAGCCTTCATGTGCACAAATGTTCTCAAGACTCCTCCTTTCTTTGAATTTTCTAAACGAAAACCTCTTGGTTTCACAAACGGTTACAGAAACAAATGCTGAGAAAAGGCAGTAAGAATTATTTTAAGGTACTTGGTATTCACTTCATTCCAACAAGCACCAACTACCTAATGTTCATAGATAAAATGTTTGCTGTATCCATCTGTGTCCACTCTTCAGTATCCAACTGCAGCTATACTTTTGTTATTCAGCTACTTAAAATGGAATTGACAACACCATTACTGCTAATATGTATGCACTGTTTATTTGCAAAACAGATTTGTGTTTTAAAATTGCAAAGTAAAATAAAGTGGCAAGCAAGTACCCAGGTAAACAATTCTATCTTGGTTACTTTCTGTGCTTTATTATTACATTTTATTGTAAACAGTTCCATTCCTTGCAGTAATAATTTCAGCTTGAGGCTATAGTTTCTTGGCATTTATTTTTAAATGTACTTAAAAGTTGATGAATAAAGTGTATCCATATCTCTCAGTAGTTGTATTCTTCCTTCCAGGGCAATAGAAGGAAATAACTACCAACTGACTAGAAACAAATGTTCATTTTTTATATTTAATGATCTTTATTAAACCTGAAAGCTAAAGGAAATGGAAGCAGCACCAGACTGTCAGCCGGGCTCTCGCTCTCATGGCCTGCAAGGACCCACTCCCGTGCGCAGGGTAAAAGCTAACAGGCTCCAGAGTCAGGCTCCTTATTTCCTCAGAGGTCGGTACCACCAGAGCCCTCTCTAAGATCAGACCTTTCTGCATATGCTGGCACTCTTGCAAAAAAGGTGCTCTATTCTCATTTCTGGGACAGCAGTTCAAACGCAGGAAAAGTTTGAAACTGAAAGAGCAAATTGAAATCTGAACTTTCTGTTTATTGAAAGACAACAGTAAGCACTCCAAGCTGTTGCTGATCCCAAATAGAAGTTGGAGATAAGAGTCCTACTTCTAGGAACCCTGCATACCATCAGTTATAGCACCCCATGGTTTCAAGGTAATTATTAGTCTATTTGTGCATGGCTAGACACCTCTCAGCACAAACGTGACCTGCCTTAAATCTGAGCACACCTAACCTGGCTCAGATCAGATCAGCACAGCCGCCACACGGTGTTGACACTGACGTGCACACGGAGCGCACTGCTGGGTCTCCCTTGTATCCACTATCCACCTGGCTGGCGAATGCACTCTGGAAAGGCTCCAAGCCTGTAGTGAGTTGCCGCTCCCCTCCCACAGGCACGACCATTCATTTTGTTGAGTCCTTTAGCATTCTTTCAGCTCCCAAATTCTCTCCATCTCTGAAGAAAATGGTTACTCTGTGAGTGTCTTCACTCCCAGGTGTCAGCTCTCTAAGCAAAAGAACAAAAGTTCTTCACATACCAAGTCCTGGGAGACAAGACCCACCTCTCCTCCTTACCAGACAGAGTCTATTTGGCAGGACAGCGTTGGTGTTAGCCAGACCTATCTGCCTGCCCCAGCTCTCCGCCTGGAAGGGGAGGAGAGGCAGAGGAGCGAGTCCTAATGGTTCCTAGAAAATAAAGGCTCGTGGTATGCTTGGTGTAACTGGAAAGCAGCAGATGGGTTTGTGGCGAGAGCACGTGGGACCTCTGTTGCATGTGTTTCTCTGACTGGGAGAGAAGGGTGAGATTTGGCCTAGGCTCAGTCACGGGCACATGAATCCCCAGCTGGTCATGAAGGATGGACAAGTGTATGGGGAAGGAGAAGGGGGGATCACCCTGCTGGTGACCACTGACCTTTTGACACAACCCTCACACAGGATGGTGTGATCCTGTGAGGTGTTCCATGGCAGCAAAATTATTTCTTCCCTCAAGGCCAGAGGAACCTGCTGAACAGATGGATTGAGGCTACTTTGGCGGTAGGCAATGAAACATCTGAGACTGAACATTCCAGCAAAAGAGGAAGTGTACAGTGTAAAATTGTGAGAATGGAGGACACTTCAGCCATGGCATTGTACAGATACACGATATTGCATATTGGAAAAATTCTACTAGACGGAAGAAATCACTTTGAAGAAATCACTTTAAAGAAATCGCTTCAAAAAGGTATGAATGATTTCTATCGAGTGGAGTGAATTTACACTGGTTCACCCCTCTGAAGAATGTGGCTTTGGCTTTTTTTAACCTTGATAATGCCAAACCCAGCTCTCAGCACTTAAGAAACTCTGCCTTTGGGTCCATATTTATAACCTTCTGTGTACAACTGCATTCCTCTGTGATGTTTTGGTTTGTCACGATCTCTAAGAACTGGTACAGCATACCAAAGATTTAGTCTCACTCCTTTGTTTGCTACATATTTGGTGGTAATTAGGTGCTTCGTTTGTAGAAGTCCTTATGCAAAGCCTCTCTGCCGGAGCAAGATTACATAAGATTTATATCTGTCCTTGCGCAAAGTGCAGAAGTCTCCAAGGTCTCCACACTAAATCGCAGAGTCTTAACCTTGGATCCCATCCCACTTTCCAACCCGTTGATATTTTTTCTTGTGATCCAGGATAAGTGTTATAGTCATCTCTGAGAAATAGAAAGGAAGGTCTGACACTCATTTACACCAACCCCAGCAGAGGCGGGGGGCTTTGCATGCAAATATGAATCAGACCCAAACAAATTGTTAGTTTGATTATAGTGATATAGGGGAAAGAAATCTTGGGTTGTCTTTTCTTTTTTTCAACAAGTTTTGATTTATAAACACAAAAGAAAGATCCTAAAACCTCAAACTAAATGAAGACTCATAGAAGAAAAAATACGGTCTGAAAATCTCTGTATCGGAGGAAGCATTTTAAAAAACAAAACAGATGACCGACATAGTGAGATTTTGTTCTTCTGGAGATGTAAGGAAACTTCTTTTCCAAAAGCTGGAAGAGTGACAACAAAGATAGAATGCATATGGGATTTTGCACCTCCACAACAAAATCAGCAGCAGAAATTGTGTTACGAGAATACAACGTGGGACAGAACTGAAGTTTCAGCTTGCAGATGCCAAGTTCATTAAGAAATCTTGTAAGGAGCAAAAACAAAAAAATAAGCAGTTTGAAATGCCATTTGCAAGGTGCTTGGTTTCTCTGTAATGCAAATAGTCATATAAAATATGCAGGAATGTGGATTTCTTCAATTTGAATGGGAAGAGGAAATTGATTTACACATTCTGAATGGAATAGAAACCTTAGAGCAAGAGTAGAGACAAAGCAACTCCCTGCATGGTGTGGAGCAAATACGGCATGTAACTGCCTCTTCCTGTGGGAACTGCTTTGACTTTTGTGCTATTACAACATAATCAAGGTGCTCTCCGGTGTAATTGAATACTAGGGATTTTACTCTTTAGTGATCCTCAGATTAGTATAATCTTCTTCTTGGTTTTCTTGGGCAACTGGCCTTTCAGGGCTTTCAGCGGTGTGCCTTCAAAGAGCCCTTTGTATTTGCGGAGGAGTGGAAGCCTGCTCTCCGCCAGGTGTGCTCTGCCTGGCCTCTGGTAGTCTGGTGGCTTCACACAGACGTTCCCATCAAGCTTTTGAGGAGCCTCAACCCTCAAGCTTGCAGGGAAGCCTCTAGGTCATGCAGGGACTGGGAAGCAAGGGATTTTTCTCATGAGTGATCTTGGTCCCCAGCTGTATCTGTGGGGCCAAGCAGAGAGAAAATCGTCTTGCTTGCGTAAGAATTGAGCAAGCTGACACACACAGAATTCCCATGGCCCCATGCAGGAGCAGCTGTGCAGGTGAGAATGAAGCACTCTCGTTAGAAAAAAACAAAGCAGAGAATGCTACACAAAAACAGTTCATTCATGGTATAGAGACCTGAAATACACCCTGTGGATTCTGGTATAGGCTTTTAACAAAGCTTTGTTCTTTACCTCCAAAGGTCTTATGCCAATTTGGACATTTGCCGTTCTGCTTGCTGAGCCTTTCTACAAGAAGAAATGAAGCACTTTTTCCTTTTTAAATTATTCACATAGATGCACTGCCATTTCAGGCACAATCTGTTTGTGTAAAGAGCATGTAATCCTCTTTTGTTGTTTCCATGGACTTGTGCTTTTAAAATAATTTAAGAATGAAACATGTTATGGAATAATTCTGAGGATGAGTCTCTGTGGGAAAGCTGCATTAGATCATCAAGCCCACTTCCTTGCAGCTCCAAGCTGTGGTCCCCACAGGGAAGATGTACAAGATAAACTTATTTTACACTGGATGTTAGTGAAAAGGCCAAGAAATTGTTCTTCTCCTAGTTAAAACTACAGAAAGCACATTCATATCAAAGACAGTAACATGCAAGCACAGATTTCCATAATAATGTGAGAAAGTGAAAGAAAAAAAGAAGAGGATTTTTACTCTTTGTAGTTAATACGGATTGCATTAATTCCTCCTGTATATCCCACTGGCTGCAAACTGAAATGAAAAATATATCCAGAGGCAAATAATGTCCTTCCTCTCATAGGGAGAGAAGAGTAAGCTACATTTCTGGAGAGCTGTTCCCTTTCCTATCTGGACCTGATCTATTCGGTCCCACCCAGGTAAGGCTGCTGTTTAAGGCAGGCTCCCCGAGGTCCAGCTGATGTCTGCTGTGAAACCCCTGAAGGATTTAGCAACGGTGACACAGACAGCCTGGCCTCCTCCATCTGCTCCCGATTCCTGCTCCTATGGAGCAGCGGAGGAATATTCAGATTTACGGGGCCCAGTGGAGGGCAGCCCAGCCTCGTGGTGCCTCTTGCAGCCATGGCAAAGCAGGGCCCTGCAGCGCAGGAAGAATCACAAGGGCAAAACAACTTAATTTCTCTGGAGCTTTTCTAGAAATGTCACCTGGGAGCGTGAAGAGGTCAGACAAATTACAGACCAGGACTCCATGCAGAAAGGTGTGAAGAGGAGAGCGTAGATGTAAAAACCATGAGGAAGAAGAAAGGTTGGTGAAAGCAGAGGAAATATCCATCTAGCAAGTGGAAGTTTAGATATTCTAGACAATTCCCTGCAACTATTTCTGGATTTTCCCTTCAGCTTTTGAAAGATCACTTCAAAGGAAAAGAAGTCCCTAGGTAGGCTTTCCTCTCTCAAGATTTCGTCTCAGTTAAGAGCCCTGTCTGAGCAGCTCCAGTTGTGACTTTCTCCAGCCTTTAATATTTTCCTGCATTGACCCTCTCAGGCCCATTGCTGGTGCTACACAAACAGCACAGAAGCAGCAAAAAACAAGAATTCCCAGCCAAGTTTTCTGAAACATACCACATTGTGAAGAGGCATCAAGTACCTCCTTACTGTGCTAACAAGTTATTAAAAAAAGAAAGCGCTCTGGTGGGAGCAGATATAAACCACACTTTTTAGCTGTCTCACTTGTTACCACAGAGATTTCTGCATTTATGGGGGATATCTGTCACAAAGAGTGAAAAAAATATTTTACCATAAGCAAAGAACAGCCTGGGAACAAAATAATGTCTCAAAATCTAAACCCAAACTTTCTGTAAATTATCCTTCAGCAAAAAATAACAGCTAATGCAAAACAAACTATATTCAGATTAGAAATAATCAGACCAGAACAAGTCCAACGAGGGAAGAGAAAATGCAGCACTTAAGCTCATAGAACAGGTTTAAGCTGCTTGAAGGATAGCAGGGAAGTGATCAACCAGCTCAGGAGCGTGATTTTCTTTGCAAATAATTTCTAAGTGGAGATGTGACCAGCGCTTTGTGTTCTGCAGAAGGCAGTAGCCAGAAGCAGCAAAAAAAAAAAAAAATTAACAACTAGCCAGAAGCAGCAGAAAAGAAATTAACAATGCCAAGTAAGCTAATTAGCAGATGCTATCAAGACAGTGCAACAGAGTGATAAGGTGTGATTAAAGACATCTTTAAGCCACTTCCAGGCCTCTCCCTTCTGCAGAAGTAGCTAGGAATGCACGGGTGGTTTCATCACATGGGCAGGCAGCTGCTCAAAGTCAAAACCGTCTGCAACCCACCCCAGCTTTTCCAGGAGACTGAGCAGAAGAGGATATTCTCTTCCTCTCCCATCGTTGCCCCATGCCTGTTGTACAAAGGAACGGAGGGGCATAGGAAGGGTGTCACACTGCCAACGTGCTAATACTTAGATTTTGAGAGAAGCTGCTTGTGTAGGATGTACTCCGCCTTCTGCCTCTTGCAGATTAGATTGTCTCCGTCTTACTAACAACCTGTTAGCTCATGCTGAGCATGTAATAAAACTCTCAGAGTTGTTCTCACCCTGCAGACAGACAGTAGAAGCACAGGTGGAAAAGCACAACAATTGCAGAGTCCTACGACACACTGAGGGCAAAATCAGGAACAGCGCTGAGATCTCCTGACTCCCAGCCGTGTGCCCTGCCCCCAGAGGTTTCAGCCACAGAACTACATCGGAGTGTTTTGAACGAGAGGCAACGCCCTGCCCTTGGAGAAGGACCCAAAAGGGGGCTCAGAAAAGAAGAGTGGAAAGCACATCTTGCGTGCTGGGGGGCTAACCTAGAGGGCAGTCAGGTTCTGTCAGACAGATCAGTTTGGGTTAATGAATTCAAGCTAGCCACCACCAGAAAGCCCGCGGCCTTTATCCTGGGCCCCAGTTTATGAGATGATGAACAATACTTCTCTGGGAACTAGTAAATACTGTATTCCCCAGTTCTCAAGAACTGAACGTACTATAATGCCGTAGCCAGAATACTATTTATTATTCATGTGTCATTATATGTGACCATCCCATGCAAACCTACCCAAAGCCCATCTTAATGATATGCTGGCATTGAGAATGGAAATAAAAATTCAACATGGTCAAACTATTCAAAATGTAAGAGACTGTACTCGCGTATTCATGTTAGTCACACATGATTACATGGAATTTTGCTGGTGTTGGAAGAAGCAGGCAGGAGAATGTCTAACCATATTCTACACATGTATTCGGCCTTTAAAAATAACTGGAATTAAAAATAATTGCATAATAATTGCAACATGTTTTGTAGCTGCTGAGCTATCATTGCCGGGGAAGTTTAATTTTCCTATTTTTATTGTTTTTCTGCAAATTAAATTCTCAGCATTAACTATATTAGATTAACATTGGTGTGTGTGTTTTTCGTAAGAAAAAAAGAGAGGAAACAGTGCTGGCACGATGGCTGTTCTCAAAGGTAAAACACACAGAAGACAAAGTGGCCAAGGTAAGGATTGCAGATTAGCACAGGAAAGTATGCTTCTGGCGATAATCAAGTGTATTTGTTTAATAACAATACTTGCCACTATTACAATAATGACCTAAAGTTTTGAAGTGCCCATTTCCTCCCTGTACTGTTTGCCACTTTAGAAGGTGTGGATATGGTTGAGAACAGAGAAGATAAGAGCGATCACAGAGATTAAATGAGACGTTCTCAGGCGGGGAAGGTGGTTGTCGTGAGTGGGACCAGTAGATGAGCATGACACAATGGGACAAGGACTAGCAACTCTGGCAGGACCCTCGTGATGGAATGGCAGCACTCTTATGGTGGGACGGTAGGCAGAGGCTCATCAACTCACTTAACAGGAGAATTAGTAGATGAAGTGTCCAGAGTTCCTTGCACAGGTAAAGGCAACCGTGATCTTTTTGGTGAGATATTAGAATCACAGAATCATGGAATCGTTTAGGTTGGAAAAGACCTTTAAGATCATCAAGTCCAACCGTTAACCTAGCACTGCCAAGTCCACCACTAAACCATGTCCCTAAGCACCACATCTACACCTCTTTTAAATAACTCCAGGGATGGCGACTCAACCACTTCCCTGGGCAGCCTCTTCCAGTGCCTGACTACTCTTTCAGTGAAGAAATTTTTCCTAATACCCAATTTAAATCTCCCCTGGCTCAACTTGAGGCCATTTCCTCTCATCCTATCACTTTTTACTAGGGAGAAGAGACCGAGCCCCACCTCGCTACAGCCTCCTGTCAGGTAGTTGTAGAGAGCGATAAGGTCTCCCCTCAGCCTCCTCTTCTCCAGGCTGAACAACCCCAGCTCCCTCAGCCGCTCCTCACCAGACTTGTGCTCCAGACCCTTCACCAACTTTGTCGCCCTTCTCTGGACACGCTCCAGCACCTCAATGCCCTTCTTGTAGTGAGGGGCCCACAACTGAACACAGGACTCGACGTGCGGCCTCACCAGTGCCGAGTACAGGGACACTCTCACCTCCCTGGTCCTGCTGGCCACACTATTCCTGATACAAGCCAGGATGCCATTGGCCCTTTTGGCCACCTGGGCACACTGCTGGCTCATGTTCAGGCGGCTGTCAACCAACACCCCCAGGTCCTTTTCCTCCAGGCAGCTCTCCAGCCACTCCTCCCCCAGCCTGTAGCATTGCATGGGGTTGTTGTGACCCAAGTGCAGGACCTTCTTGAACTTGGCCTTGTTGAACCTCACACAGTTGGTCCCGGCCCATCGATCCAGCCTGTCCAGGTCCCTCTGTAGGGCCTTCCTACCCTCCAGCAGATCAACACTTCCGCCCAGCTTGGTGTCAAATTGAGGTGGTTTGCCGTCGGCTTGCCAGAAGGCTTGTGAAAGGGAGCTCTGGAGGTTCAACTTTGAGAAGAGGGGTTTGGAAAAAAAGACTTCTGGAGCACATGTAGTGAAGCACTACCTTGGCACAGCTATAAAGCCCACTTGTGATTTTCTAACCTCTAGATTCCTGTGTAACCAAACACTACAACAGTCATTAATTTGGATATTAAACAAGAAGCGCCCCGCTTCTCTTTCTTCTGAAGCCGTCCTTTCTGCCTAGGGGTCTGAGAAAGGGGAATTTGACACACGGGGAAGCTTTGGAGGGAACTGCAGCGCAGGACTTCTCTCACGCGCTGAAGCGCTTGCGCACCTTGAAGACCTCGATATATCTTTTCGCCCCCCCCCCCCCCCCGCCCCGGCTTTCTCCGGAGGTGCTCAGAAGGCACCCACTCGACGCCCACCTACCCTTCCCACACACACACACCCGGCCCCGCGGTGACAACTCCCGTCTCCCCTCAGCAGCTCCTCAAGGCGGGAGCCCCGCGTAACGGACCGGCACCACCGCGTGACCCTCCTCCGCGAGCGCGGGGCTCCGGCCCCCCCCCGCGGGGAAAGGGAGGCGAAGCCCCCTCCCCGCCCCTCCCTTTCCCCGCGGGGGGCCGGAGCCCCGCGATCACGTGTCCGCGGAGTGATGTCACGCCCCCCCCCACCCCCCGCCCTATCCACGCAGAGCGCCCGAGTGTCCCGGGGCTGGCGGCGGCGGCGCCGCTCCGCCCTTCAGCAGCGGCGGGGTCTCCGTGCGCGGCGGCGGGGGACGGAGACGATCGTAGCGGGACGCGGGTTCCTCCGTGAGGTGAGGGGCGGCTCGGCGGGGAGAGGGCGCGTGCAGGCGCGCACGGCGGCGGGCGCTGTGAATAGGGGCTTTGTGTGCGGCGCCCACCTGCCCCCGCCGCCGGCGCTTGCCGCCGCGCAGCCTGAGGGGAGAAACCCTTCGCGGGGCGCAACAGGAGGAAACCTCTCCCTTCGCTTTCCCCGGCGCTGCCGGAGAGCCCCGTTTCCCCGCTGTGGGGTTGTGGCGAGCACCGCGGGGGGCGCAGCTTGACTGTTTATTTACTTTATTTACAGTTTAAGATGATTTCCCCCCCTCCCCTCGGTGCGGGGCGGGGGGTGACAGCTGCCTGCGGGTAGCACCTCGGTGCAGTCAGGCCGGCGCCGGTTCACCCCCCCCCCCCCTGCCCGCCCGGCGCGGGGTCCCGGCGGGTCCCTCAGCCCCGAGCGCAGCCCGCCCTCGCCGCCTCGGGGAGGGGGTCGCCCGCTCCCTGACAGCGCGGTCCGGCTGGGGCCCGGGGGCAGACCCTAAAATCCCCGCCGAGGGACCGTAAAACCTCCTCGCTCCGGTAAAAAAAAAGGTGTCCCCGGGGACGGCGTTGTCTCAGCGCCCGTGTGGGGCGGTTTCCCTCCGGAGCCCGGGAAGGGAGGGCTGGCTGCCGGGCTCCGCCGGGTGCCCCCGCACCGCTGCCGCCGCCGCCGCCTCCCCTGCCCCGCGGGCAGGCACGGGGGCTTAAAAGATCAAGGTTTTCAGTAGCTCTTAAAAAAATTTAAATAGTCTGCTGTAGGAGTCGCATCAGCTTCAACCAGAAGCCCGTGCTTCTAACTTCCAACGGAGCACGCGAAGGATTTTGCTTTCTCTTGCACAGCTTTTGGCAGCACCAGCCGGCTGCAGTCTGCTGTTGCCACTTGTGACATTCTTAAGTTTCTCCCTGTGAAAAGACTAGTTAAATTCTGCTTTATCAGCGTTGCAGAATCTTAACAAATTCTCCCGTTTGTTTCTGTAGTGAGTGTGAGCATGCTTGTTGCAGAACTGATATAAAACGCTTAGTGGAGTGAATGCTACTTTGGTAGAACCTGTATTGTCCTTTTTTTTTTTTTTTTTTCCTTTATCCCAACAGGTTGCAGATTAGTGTATGTTATTTAAAAAAAAAAATCAAATGCCAGAACCTACACATACATCATTTTAGAAAGGCTTTCTGATGTCCTAGATTAAGTAGGAGTAAATGAATTTAGTAAATATCTGCCAGTGACCTGCTTGGCTCTTGTCTTGGGACACTTGTGGAAAGCTGTCAATGGGATTTTATTTACTAATAGAAGAATTGCATAACAACCATATGAACCAGAGTGAAAGAACATTTGAGTAGAAGGAGGCTTGATATGAGCTCAGGGTTGAGTTGAAGCCAGGCTCAGTGCCAATAAGTCACTATGCAGTAGCAGACGTCCGTCCTTCCAATCTCTAAAAATATTGGCCCTGTGCTATTCTTTTCCCTCTTCCAAGAGTGCATCTGCTAGCAAAGCAGTAAAATGCTACCTCCTTCCCTCTCCTTCCCGGGACCAAGAGATGGATAACATCAAGTGGAGGAGAGACTAGGAGGGAGGCTCCTGGTCTCATGAAGCAATGTAAGCATTTCACAAGAGAGTTCACTCGCCTCATCTCTTTTTTTTCTTTTTGCGTGTTCCCCACTATGTTACTTTTCTTTTTCCCCTCTGTCATAAGGAGTTTGTGCCTCCTTTGAGGGAGAAGCAGTGCCTGGAAAACCATGAAAGCTAAGTTCTTGTGGGAGATGTGGGCAATTTCTAAATCCTACTGCAACAACACCCTAATCACATTCCTTTTGAGAGCTGATTGTGGGCTAGTTCTTTTTGCACAGGGATAATGCTTGAAATAACTACAGAGAAAAAAACAAGCAAAACTAGAACAAATACATTTAAAGCTTTAGTGCCTTGCTTATTGGCAGAGATTTAAGACTACTGAAAATCCCAAGGTCGGAGCGTAGCAATCCATAACATCTTCTGGGGTTATAGATTTGAGTAACTGGCTCTCCTGCTGTGTGTGTACTTCCCGCATGTCTGAGAAGCCTTTTGTCTTGCCTGCATTCCTTAGAGCTGCTGTCTAGGTGCCTGTGAATGCACACAGGTGATAGCTCTGTCTTTGAGGTGGTTTTGGGCTTGTTTTCAGAGTTGTCAGTCCTTGCTGCGCCTTATGCTTTAAGGGTCATCTAATAATGCTCTTTTAGGGTATAGAGGAAGTAGTGCAAATAGCTGTAATTCAGGTAATACATTAGAGTAGAGATTATCACTGTCGTACTGCCAGAGACAAATGCGAGTCTGGTGAAGTGTGGAAGCAACTGAAGGTCTCTACTGGCACTTAGGACTAGTACCAGTCTAGGTACCTCCTGAGGATTGCTGGAGTGGAAGTACACAGCAGTGAAAGAAAGCATCCTTCCCTTGTGTTGAGATCCGGAACAGGATGGCCAGTAACGCCTGGAGGTGATGGTGGTAGTTGGTGTGCTGAACTGGAGACCGCCTCTGGAGGAGAGCGCCTCTGGTCTAACAGTTAGTGCATTTGCCTGGGAGGTGTTAGATCTTGACTCAAGTCCTTCCTCTGCAGGCAGATCTTGCATTTTGGATGAATGCTGTAATAACTTACATATATTTTCTAAAGCTTCCATAGGCTCCTTTTGGTTTTGTGCCCGGAAGCCATTGCTGGTATTCAAAATACTGTAAAACAAGATGCGTGGATTTTTTTTACCTGAATCTATGGAGGGGACAAGTAAAGTGGAGAGCCAAGTTTGTTGGGTCATTACAATAGAAAAAGAACTTGTATGCCATTCTGTCTATGACTTTGTAACTTCAGTAGCTGAGGATGTTCCACTGCTTTCCTCGTAACTGCTGAGAGGCAGGGAGCTACCGTTGATTATTGCAGATGTCTGGATTCCCAAAGGCACTGGGACACCCTGAAATGTCTCTGGGGAGTTTGACACTGGAGTGCTTTCTGAAGACCTTGTTTACAAGGACTTGCCTGAGATACCAGCACGGTAACTCTAAGGGAGGTCTAGAGATTTGTAGGTCTCTGAAGGCTGGGAGAACTATCTTAAACACTAGATCTTCTTCTCCAATATTTGTACAGCACCTAGTGCTGCTGCTATTGAATATAAGTTTCAACAACCTGAATAAAATCAGATAAAAATCACTTGACTGTTGCTAAGATGTAGGTGCTGATCTTGCTGATGTTCTGCTAGTTTATAGCATTGATAGTCTTCCAGGGTAGAAAATATCTGAATTCCTAGTACTTATTTTTTAGGGGTGGAAGCACACCCAACTCTCTTTCCATTTTTGGGTAATGTTTAAAAAGGTACCACTTTTTCATCAGCTAAAATATTTTCCCTACCCAAGAACTTTGAAGCTGAATAGGGGAGTTGTGTTATCAGCACAGTCTCTGAAGGTATTTCTAGACTACAGGAGTTTTCAGTAGGATACCCTTCCAAGACCTGTCAAAAGTATAAGGGCAGAGTTTATGGGAGTGGTGCTTGGCAAGTGTCTTAGGTAAATAAAATTGATGTTCCCGTCTTCCTAACTCCTGCCCTAATAGATGACTGTTGTGCCTTGGGCTATTTCAGAATATTCATCCATAAAGTCATGGATATGTCTCTTCACAGATTTAACGTTTCCTGTGTACAGATTGTCCTGTTTGCTGATTCTGAAGAGCATCTAGTTGAATGGTTGATACAGAATATTAGGAAGGAAGTATAAACAAGTACTAGCTGTTGTTGTCCATGTGGGTTTCTCATTTAAGAATTACCATTTCACAAGTGGGGCTCTGCGTCATTTTTCTCTCTTTCTAGTTGTAGCTGGATGCTTCAATTCCAATCTAGCCCTGTTGAACTAAGCATTGAACATGGAGAAGTCTTCAGGACTGCAGTGTATCTTGTATATGATCAAACCAGAGGATATGGCCTCAAAATTGAGGGGCACGCGGGGAGGGCTTTTTGTTTTAGAGACGGGGAAATTGAAAGCAGAGAAAGACAGCGGTATATCCCAGTTCATGCAGCAAGTCTCGTCTCTTTTACTGTGCTCTTCAGTGAGCTGGATGTGTGTTGACAGACACTTCCAGACAAAAGAACTGGAGTAAGAACAGAGTGAAGCTGCATGTAATGAGTGAACGACAAATTTGCCTGGACTTTGCTTGACCTAGGATTTTGCCTGGAGTGCTGTCTAATATGCCAAGTAAACAAATCAGGACAATGTCACATTTTGATTTTTCTCTAACCTTCTCCTGTAATTCACTGTGTTGAAGGCCTTGTTGATGCAGGCTTTCTCCTAACTGTCTAGAACTGATTTTGAAAACACTGTTTAACGAACTGCACATATCCCCACATCGACAGTCTTGCCTGGGTTTGTACTGGGTGTATAACATTCACAGAGGCCAGTGCTGCTTCAGCTGAATCCATTAAAATGGAACTTGAGCATTTGCAAATTCTGAATTAGAAGCTGAAGGAAGTGTCAGAGTAGAGAATTGATGCAAAGTGTTCTGGAGGGAGGAGCGATAGCTGTAGATTTGTTAGTGATGCAGTATCTATGGAGCTCTAACTTCGGGGCTCAAATGCTTAAATTTGTACAGTTCAGCACATCCTTGCCAGTGATTTGTGAACAGATAGAGGGATTGTACTAAGTTACCCAAGGCCCTTGCTATCTCTGATGTCTGATTCTGTTTAGAGTGGGATTAACTGTATATAAATCACTCCCACTCTTGTGTAGTACTTGGGCTTCTCAGTGCATTTTTCAGTGTGTTTTCATTAGTAAGTAATAGTAGCTTAACGAAGCCAAGAATTATTTGTCTTTATAGGTGACATTAAGTTTAAAAAAATTCTGTTCCATTTGACTTTTCCTGTGATAGGAGGATGGGTTACTCAAGATGGAAAAACTGAGCTGTGCTGATAAAGCGGGGGGTTGGGGAAATGTTCCCATTGCTTTTGGTCACATCATACATGCTTCTCTGCTTTGGCCTGAGAAATGGAGAGAAGAATATGCTCAGCTGGATGGAAATGAGAAGGTGGTCAGACATGAAGCATTGGGTGGATTTTTTTAGGACAGCATGGGCTTGCGCATTTATATGCGAACAACCAAAGACGCTGGGCAATGGCAAATGCCTCCAGGTGGTCCTGTGGCTTTGGCAATGCTGAGGAGAAGCTTCGGTTTGGCCATGTTGTTGGTATTGGATAGCAGGTCAGGGGAGCTCGGGCACGCGAAGCATTTGAGAAGTTGGCTACTGAAGGTGGGCAGCAGAAGAGATGCTAGTAGTGTGGATGCCTCTGGGTGCTCTGCAGTGCTGGCTGCTACAAAGGCTTGTGCTTCTGGGTCAGAGCAGGGCTTGTGATTTAGAAAGTGATCATCCAGAGAATAAACAGTGGTGGTGTGCTTTGGGAGAAGACACTTCTGGGGCCCCTTATTTTCCTCTGTGAGCACAGGTGTATGCACACAAAGGAGATGTAAGTGTATGGTGGCAATAGTATTCTTCCAGAATTCTTTAATTGAATTCAGCTCTTATCAGTAAAGGGTAACTGTCATTGGCATGGACAGTGTGCATAGTGTATGGTTTTACTGTAAATTTGTAGTTTTACTTAGTAAAACTGTTGCATCACAGGATCTTTGGCCATTCGAGGAGCTCATTGTAACATTGTTTGAAAGGTCTTGCTCTGATTTTAATGCAATTTAAGGAAAGGAAAAAGAAATTACAGTATTGTTTGCTGTGGTTTGCACAAATCTCACTGTAAATCAGTGGGGAAGATTATCCTAATCTGCTTCCTACGTTGAAACCTAAAGATTGTATTGTGTATTAAAACACAATTTCAATGAAATTATTGAGGCTGAAGGTTGCCACCACTTCAGTGTCTCTTGTTTTAACTAGATAGGTTTACCACCAACCTAAAGATGTTTTCTGTGGCTTGTATTCCTGAAAGCTATTTCTTAACATTAAGCTGAAGGAAGATGAGATAGAGGACTAGATATTTAATTTTGGAGCTAATGGTTAAAAGTGTGTGATCAGCATTAGCTGCTGAGAATCCCTGGTTAAGCACTCCTCTACTGCTAACTTGCTGCAGCTACAAAATGACAGCACTCAGTATTTATTATCACGTTTGTTCTGAAAGTGGAGAAATGCCACCATTAGTAACATTGCTTCTTGTTAATACCTGTGATTCATTGTGGAAATACTGTTTTGAAGTGTCTTGGTGCTCCCTGGTGAATTTCTAGTAGTCATTTCCTATCTTGTAAAGAAGGAGTGTATTAATGGTGCTTCCTTTATCCCCCCTCTGGCAAATGAACAGTTGTCATAAAGCTCTGCTGAATCAGGATGCTGACCTCTTTTTGCATCAGTTCCAATAATTACACCCTTTGAGAGGTGACTTCCTTCTTTAAACAGTGCCAAGAAAAGGCAGCCCTTACCGCTTCATGGGTTTTTATCACTACAGCTGAAGGATTATGGGCATTATGATGCACAAGCTTTAGTCTTAACATTTGTGTTTAACTATCTCTTACGGAAGAAATACAGATGTGACACACTAAGCTTGGGAATACTGTTTTTCTGTGCTTGTGCATGCTTTTTTAATTATGCTGAGGACTTGAGTTTCACATTCAGTGTATAAAATGCACTTACGCAAGAGGTGAAGTATCCTGTGGGAAAAATAAGTTGGCTTCTAACAGAAACACAGCTCACCTCCCTTCTTCCTTCCTCAAAAGGGGGAAAAGTAGCATATTAGGAGTGCTTGCAAAGCTTGTTAATTAGACTGTATTACAGGTTCCTCACAGAAGAGAGTCCAGCTTTGCAGCTGTTCTGTGTCATCTCCCCCATAGGCCTGTAGTTGAGTACTTTATCTTCCATGGGAGCTGTAACAAATCTTTCGTTCATGGGAGCCAAAAATGCTGAGGGGGTGGGAGGGGAAAGACAGCCTATAGCAGACAATTCTTTGGCAATCTGTATGTGAGGAAAGATTTCTTGTTTTCAGTTCCCAATGCACAGGATTTCTTTATGTTTTATTAACTGGTCTAATTAAATGGTTTACCTTCTTTTTTAGTCAAATATGTTTAACTTTTAAAATAGAAAGTCCTGTTAAGTTTTGGATTTTGTGGGATATTGTATGATGTTTTTCAGCTTTTAAAGTTCCTTTAAATTGTGATTTTGTTTTGTTTTTCCCAAAAGTTTTAAAAACAGTTTGGGGTTTTGTCCTCTATTTTCTTTCTTTTTTTTGTTTTTTTGTTTGTTTGTTTGTTTGTTTGTTTTGCTGGTGTGGTATGTAAAGAAGGTCAGATAAGTGTAGTGGTGTTTGTCTTGTCTGTACCCTGGCATTTCTGGTCTTTACAATGCTCATCATCCTTGGTGTTGCTAGAGAATGATGTAGGAGATTATTGGGCTCTTGCTGAAGTTCAGTCTCCTTTCCAGTGCAGGTTGTGAAAGCTGTTGTGCAATTTAAACACCTTCTCCAAAATTTGAGTAGGTGTAGCGGAAATAAAGTGGTTTGCTTCTCTCAGAGCAACCTAAAATAATTGCTTCTTTTTGATGGTTCAAAACTCGCTTTGTTGTTGTTGTTGTTGTTTTGTTACTATTTTACAAATATTTCATTCAGCTGAGGAAAAAGCTAAGAAATTGTCACTTAAGCCAGGGAGTAAAAAGCTTCTGCAAATTTTTTTTTTTCTTTTCCTTTTGAACGCTAAAGAATTAAAAAAAATTCCACAAGCCCATTATCCTTGAGATGAAAAGCAAGAACTTCAAATGAAACCCCTCGCTCGTATACCTGAAAGCATTCAGGAATCTGATATGACTTTAGAATGACTGTTTAATTAGACTTAGAGTAATTTAATCAGATTTAATGATATTTTAATGGCCTACAGAATTACCTCATTCAGATTACCTATTGGAGATGTGTGTTCTGTGGGAAATGTATTTGTGTGTATGTAGTGTGTAGGATTTTTTTGTTTGTTTGGGTTTTCTTTGAAGAAATATACTTGTGTTTGTCTTAAATGTCTGTCAGATAAATATGGGGTTGAACTAAGTGACATGCTTACTTAGCACTAATCACGACTCCTGAATGGTACTTAGCGTTGTATTTTGTGGAAGCATTCACAGATATTCTACCAAGACTATATTGTGTATACCAAGAGTATACTGTGCATTTTAAAACTCATAGTAGAGTGATCATGTAGAGTATAGCAACTTGCTTCATTAAAGTCAGAGGCTTTCTTTTATGAAACAATTGAATCTCACTTTGCTTATCAAACAGTAATGTACTGTTTCTGAAGAGTGATGTGAAACATTAGTGACCCTGCATGACCTAATTGAATTTATGCTCCAGTCCTCATTTCAGTTATTTATTTATCTGGCTAGACTCATAATATTTTTTTTCTCCTTTTTTTCCAGGGTGGAGGGAGGAAGTTTATACAGCTGAACATCCTTTACTTTAAACTGTTCCTTCAGAAGGAATTTGTATAGCAGCTAAAACTTGTAGATGAGGGGGGCTGGCAATTCCAGTGAGTGTAGTGTAAAACTAGAAATTTGGAACATTTTTACATAGATGGCTTTGCCCAGTCCAGATGTATGTTGCTCTTTCATTAAGTTTTTCTGCTGTGCTCTGTGAAAAAAACACATTGCCATGCTACTTTAACATGCTGTTCGCCGTTACATTTATCTTGGATTGGTAGTGTGTGGTATATTGAAGCTTTCTGTAGGAAACTTTGCCCTAGGTACTGGCCCCCTGTTCCCCTGTAAGAGCTTGCAGCTTGTCTGTAATGTTAGTTGTACATGATTGTGCAACTGCTGCTTTTCTTCACTTGAAAGGGAGGAAGGGGGAACATGACTGTTTGTGATAGTGCACCGTCAAATTAAAAACAGCTATGACTCCAAGAATAGTTTCTTATGGGGAAGAGTATAAAACAATTCTTCCAGTGATAACCTCTGTTCTTGCTCAGATGGTTCTATCTGCTGTGTTGTGTTGAGCTGTCCTAGTATGTGTCATGCATGGCTTAAGTATAATTTTTAATTTGGTTAGTAGTTAGACTTGTACATACAATAGTGGTGGTGGTACTTCTACACAGTGCAGACCCATGGTTGTAGGATAGTGATGTTTTAATGACTTTGCATTCTTATTTCTGCATTTCCCACTTTACAAATGGCTGCCCTGATGATACTGTTGCGCAAATAGGCAGTGGCAGAGAAAGCTGCTACATGTATGAACATGTCAGTGATCTAATTATGTCAAGAGGTAGCCAATATAACATGATACACACTTGAGTTTTTGGTAAAGATTTGCTCTATTCTTCTGTGGTCAGACTTAGGCTTGCTTTTAAGTTTGGAGAAACAGAAAGTTTCCCTTAGCTGGCTGTTAATCTTTTTTCAGAGCTTGAGGGCTAAATTCTCAAAGGGTGATATAGGTATGCAAATTCAATTCAGACTTGGCTGCCAGTGAACTGAATGGTATCAGGTTGGAATCTTATTTTTCTTTCTTTTTTGTTTAGATATTGAAGAAGGATAAAGAGCTCCTCAAAGGTTTGGAAGGTTGAATGTGATCAGCATGAAGAGCTTAAAAGCAAAGTTCAGGAAGAGTGACGTAAGTATTTCTGCTCAGTTTGACTCCTGGTTTCCATGCTGGAAACAAGTTCTTCACTCCCACCTTGATAAGGTTGTAGGTTAATGAATTACAGAGAAGAAAACCTTTTTCCAAGCACAAAGGCTACAGCTGAGTACAGTATGGAGTAGGCTGTTTCTATTTGGAGTGCAATTATCTGTTATGCAAACTAATAGTATTTCACTATCTTGCTCCCTATAACTGAATCATGCACATGTGTGGGGTCTGCAGAACTTCTGTTAGATTGTGGTGGTGCCAGACTGAAACTTTGTTCCAGGTACAGGATTAAGCCTAGTAAGGACTTTATTACCCAATCATATTTCTGTCTAAGCATAATACCATTCTTATCAGTGTGGTGTTTGATCACTTAACAAAATGTCTCCTCAGTCTGCGGCAGGGTTTCTTTGTCAGCAAGAATACAGGAACCAGCTGTGTAATTAGGGCAGCTGTGGCTTATCAGTTCTAGTGCAACAGGAGGGGTGGATATGAGGCTTGAGCAGTGAGGGTGACAGACATACATATGATGGTCCTACAGGAGACTACAAAACTGTATTTAGAGAGACATTAGGCTGCACATCATATTGCCTCTTGCTAGTAGTAGTAGTATCAACGAAGACCCAAGCTTGAACTTGTATAGTAAGCATACTTCCCTTGGAGCCGCAGAACTGCTGTAGTCCACTCCTGTTCTTGTCTGTCTTGTCTTACCGCTACTCATTCCAGCTTCTTGTCATGCACTAATGTTAATCCTTATTTGATAGTGCAGTGAGCAGTCAGTAAAATAGGTGACAGTGTTTAATTGACTCCCCAGATTTTGTGTGGAATTTGTAAAAAATATCCGTGATCTGTGAAGAATGTAATGTTCCATCCTTCATCCTAAATTTGCGTGCTGCTTTGAAAGAAGTGATGTATTGTTTTTTGTCATGGCCAGATTCCCATGAGGTCCTAGAGCAGCCATGTTTGGTCAAGATACATTAGGTTTGAAAATGGAGCTTCTTCAGAAGTTTTAATGTTCAGGAATAAAATTACATGCTGCAGTCAGGAGTAGTACAGGCTGTGCTTTGATGCGAAGATGGTCTCGTGGCACACCATTAGAATGGTGTCTTTAGCTGGCTTGCAATGCACTTCATGAGCTGTGAAGAAGGTAGAGATGCTGTTGTGGTGTAACTTGCAGATGTGCTGATTACTGCTTAAAAAGTCTTGAGCTGCAGGTTAGCATTTTGTGCAGCTGCTGTATTGGCTTCCTAGCAGCAGCACCGGTAGACGTTCTACTCCTTCAGTTTAGCAAGAGCTCTTTCTAAAAAGACCCTCTATAAATGAGCTAAATATGTCAACCAACCTTTGGGAGCAGATGGAAACACTTTTAACTACTTAAACAGTGTTTGGCTTTTGCTAGTCACCAGACTGAATGTGCCGGTGGCACAGTGTCTTGTGCCACTTCACAACAAATAAAAATAATGTCACAAGTCTCTGGTGTCTCGTCTAACTGAATATGCCATTCAGTTTAGAACTGCTAGAATTTTGTGGTCAGGCATTGTTGCTCCTGTTGCAATGAGTAGCAGCAATTGCTATTTTGAGTTCACCTACACCAGCAAAACTTTTTATAGGCATCTGCTTGAGTAATGAGAACAGTCCCTTGGCTAATATATGAACACACTTATTATGGAAGTTAGGTGTGCCTGTGTGTTAAGATGACTTCATTCACACTTTTATGCTAGTTGGCTGGATTACCACTCTAGAGCAAAGGCTAAGTGGCGTGTGTGGTGCAACTAGATCTTGCCGTAGCTAGTCCACCCACTGTTATAAATTGTACTGGTTCACTTATTCCTTACTTATCTATCCTTAATAACTTTCTCGTGTCTCTCCCCAAAACCAAGTGGAGTCTGAAGGTAATTGCTGTTTTGATACTACTGCTGTCTACTGGCTGGAGACAAAGTTGACCACAAAGGATTTTTCAGGTACCTAAAATTTAGATATGCAGCTCTAAGAGCACAGCAGTCTAAATCCGTGATAGTCTTGTTTCCTCTGATTTGAAGCCAGACCTTAAGGGTGGAATTCAAAACAGCCAACCGGAGGTGTTCTATATTTTGTGCAAGATAAGCAAGGAAAATTATCCTTCTCTTTCTAGTTTTCAGAAGCTGCCCTTAGCTGTAATTTGTGAGGATGAGGAAGAGGAAGTGGTTTTAATCGGAATTAGTCTTATTTGTATCTCAATTTATAAGATGTGGTAACTGCTTTTGTATTGGGGATAAGGGTAAAGTCAGCAGGGATGAAGGGACTCTTTTTCTCATCCCACCTCCCTTGTGTTTCTTTCTGGAGGAAGTCTTTAATGCCTTGTTTTGTAGAACTGAAGGTGTCTTGGGGGAAGAAACGGTACCCTTCTCTTTAGCCTCACTGTTAGCATTAAAAAAATGGGAGGAGTAGGAATAAGTCTTCAAGGTGTGTGTGAGAAACTGGAATTACACAAACACTTCTCCAGCAGTAAGGCTGATAACATAAAACTGTATGCTGCAATGAAGACCACGTAGGAAACTTCACTGATGTATTGAAGCTCTCTAGGCTGTTCAGCAGTGGCTGAATTGAAAGTGGGCACAACTGCTGATACTCATGCATGTGTTTCTGTGTCCCTGCTGTGGGGCTTTCTTCTGGTGCTGTAGCTACACCAGTCTTGCACCTTGCAAAAGAGATGTCCCTGCTCCCTCTTTCGTCTCTGCTCCTTCTGGTTTTGAGGGTATATGACCTGCAGTGATCCACTTCAGGGACATAAAGTAATGGAAAATGACTTTGTGGGGTGAGTTTTAGCTGGTTAACTTCCTGCTCTGTCTCACTGTAGGGTCAGCCCTGAGGAATGGTGAAAGCAGGAGGAGCAGCAGGACATCCCTTTCTGCAGCTGTTGCTTGGCTCAGCTGAATTGTCAAATCACACCCTGAGATTATTGGCCTAAAAAGCACAGGGGTGGGCATGCCAGCAAAGGAGTTGCAGGAACACACAAGTAAATAAGGCTGCTAATTTTGATATTTAGCAGAATTCATATAGTCCACAACTGAGAGATGGGAGCTTGACTCTTCTTAGATGGTAGAGTGACTCCTCACTTCGTGCTTTTTCTGCTCATCTCTCCTGTACCTCACCCGATTCACTCTCTGTGTGCACAGGCAGCTCTGTTAACTGGAGAATCTTGTTTCCTTGACACACTTAATCACTGTGAAATCCTTCCTGGGAGTGACTGTTGCCATGTGAACATGTGTATTTGGAGTGGAGGAATGAGATTTATCGCTCTGTCAGAAATGAGTATTGACAAAGTGTGATGTGTAGTTGCAGGAGGATGCTTGTAGACTGGAAATCTGTGGATAGGGTGCCTGCGTGGGAGCAAATGCTGAGACTGGAAGCGAAGTAGTGGATGTGCTCACTTCAAGAGTCTGTAGACAAACCAGCAGAAATTGCACTTATGTCTTGACAAAGGAACTAGTCTCTTCTGCCTGAGAAGCTGTATTTTCTCCAGTCTTTCCTCACTTCTTGCTCTTCGTTATCAAACTCAAACCCTACTGTTAATAACAGCTAAAAGCTGACAACCTAAAAGGATGACCATTTTGATTGTTGCAAGAGACTATTACATGTAACATTTGAAAAAGTTGATGTTGTAATATTGGGAACTATCACTTCAGAGCTTGAATTTGTTTATAGACTGTCTGTAGTTTATTTGCATGATAGAGAATGAATGTCTCAGAATGACAGAAGTTCTTCACTGTTTCTGCTTGAAAAAGCAGAGTTAGAAATAATCCAATTAAAACAAAAACAGTGCTACTGATGTCTTATTAGGCCTCTTACTAATATTTGAGATTGGAGTGTTTTCTGTAGTAAATGGTCAGTTTGTGGCCTGACTTCAAAAGCATCTAGAATCTTAAACAGGCAGATGAGGGCCGAGTAGATTTTCAAATGTGCAAAGATATTAAGCCTGTCTAAACGTGTTTTTTCTGCTTCTTAAATATTACAGGATGCTCATCAACATTTTTAGGCACCCACACACATTTAAATATCTAGCTCTTTGATACTAAGATGTTGTAGGAACCTAGGCAATCTGTTTAGGTAGATTTGTTTTTAACTGTGTTCTTGATTACTCCAGAAAAAGCGTATGGTGTGAAGGCTATGATGGGTTGGATTGTTTTCACTCTTTGACTTATATCTGTGGGTGAATAACTGAAAAGTTTTAGGACCATTTTCTGTGAGTATTGAAGATCGGCTGAAAAACATGTCTTGCAATTTTACAGTGGACCAATTTTCTTCTAATTGCTAGCTTGTTGACTGGACAAGAGGAATAATAGAATTTGCATTTGTTTCCAAATATCTTCAATACTGAATAATTAAAAAAGTAGAGTGTCTTTTAAAATTGAAAATTGACTGTGCAGTTCAGCAGAAAAAGTATCTATTACCAGAAGCAGAGCCAAGACAGGCTGGGATTTCCCAATGCTAACTGCCAGCTCTAACTTCTGGTATTTCTGGAAATGCTTATTTGTTGTACTATCATGCGGGGGTTGAAAAGTTTGCAGTTCTTATGAAAATTTCTGCTTTTTGGCCTGTGGTGTAGTCATTGTTCCATAAATCTCAAAATGATGAGGCAGTTAGGTATGTTGTACTATAAAATCTCAGTCTTAATCTAGACACTATGCTAATTAAGGCTTGGCACTTCTTTTTAATGCCCAATGTTCTAAGTAGCAGGCTCCCATTCAACAGTTTTTAAAGTATAAAATGCTACATGGGGGTCTGGAACAGAAAGATTGATGGGATACATTCCGTTGAAATCACTGTGTTCCCATGTGCTCTGGACTGAATGTGTGGGAGAACAAAACTTGGGTGGGGCAACTTTAAAAATAATAAAGCAGGATCTCCTTTAAACAGCCCTTAAATTCTTTTATCCACTGAAAGCTACAATTAAATTAAAAAGGAGCATGGGATTGTTGAAAATTGCACTATCCACTCTGTGTACATGTACTACTTTCTTTCAGGGTAATTGTGACCGAAAAAATGCATGCAGAGTTCACTCAGGCTAAAAAGTGAAATAGTGATGTTGTGTGATGACTTCACCCAGTTATTTAGAAAATGAACTACTGAAATTTGTTTTTATTTAGGTGTCCTTCTTTTAGTGAGTGTTGAATTAACTAAGCCTGAAACACATGATAGTAGCTTTCCCTCAGGTTACTGTTTTCTTCAGTAACAATTTTTGATTCTGCTATACAGTGTGTAGGGGAAGACTTGGTCTCTGGAATGTCCTCAACCACCTCTTCTTGGGAAAGGAGGATTTAGCCTTCTCTTCCTCTTGAAATAAGTGCTGTGGCTCCTGCTCCTCCCTCCCTCTGTCAGGAGTCAAGGGTCCTACCTTCCACCCCATTTTCTGCTCCAAAGCTGTTTGGCTTCATGCCTCCAGTTCTGGACAGCATAAGGTTCTGCTCCAGTCAGCTTGCTCTCCCAGGCGAAGCTTAAATGCTTTGTGCAGGAAAGAAGTTAAAGATGTTCTGAGTTCTACAGTATAAGTAAGACCTGCTGCCTGTTGCAGTCAGTTCAACATGAACCTCTTGCCTTCAAGTAGTGTCTTCATTACTGACAGTAGGAATGTGCTCAGAGTACTTCTAAAATTACCTTATTCAGGTTGTTGTCGTTTAACCCCAGCCGGCAACTGAGCACCACACAGCTGCTCGCTCACTCCACCCCAGTGAGATGGGGGAGAGAATCGGAAGGGTAAAAGTGAGAAAACTTTTGGGTTGAGATAAAGGCAGTGTAAGAGGTAAAGCAAAAGCTGCACGCACAAGCAAAGCAAAACAAGGAATTCATTCACTGCTTCCCATTGGCAGGCAGGTGTTCAGCTGCCTCCAGGAAAGCAGGGCTCCATCACACCTAATGGTTGCTTGGGAAAACAAATGCCATCACTCCAAACATCCCCTCCTTTCTTTTTCTTCCCTCAGCTTTATATGCTGAGCATGACATCATATGGTGTGTGATATCCCTGTGGTCAGTCGGGGTCAGCTGTCCCAGCTGTG
This sequence comes from Nipponia nippon, assembly GCF_047370975.1. Lineage (NCBI taxonomy): Eukaryota > Metazoa > Chordata > Aves > Pelecaniformes > Threskiornithidae > Nipponia > Nipponia nippon. Next base: position 881,214 of record NW_028262357.1, on the reverse strand, counting down.
TCCCCTCCCAGCTTCTTGTGCACCCCCAGCCTCCTCGCTGGTGGGGTGGGGTGAGGAGCAGAAAAGGCCTTGACTCTGTGTAAGCACTGCTTAGCAATAACAAAAACATCCCTGTGTTATCAACACTGTTTCCAGCACAAATCCAAAACATAGCCCATGCTAGCTACTATAAGGAAAATTAACTCTACCCCAGCCAAAACCAGCACACAAGTGAACTGTAATTCTGGTGCACTTGAGCCCTCTGTGAGCAGGGCAATATCAGCCCATGAGTTATGTAGAATCTCCTAATGGTGGAAGGAAAATATAATGGAGAAGGCAAGTGAAGACTGATAGATAAGGGTAGGGGAAAACAGAAGGGAAAAAGAAAATGTCTGGAAGTGAGGGGAGAGGAGGGGCAGTTGAAGCTGTAGGGTCAGAGTTACTATTTTGGTAACTGTTCTGTGAGAATGAATAACTAGGCTCTTTTGGGATGTCTGCTGATCAGTTGTGTCTGGATGGGAAAGTACGTAGCTTTGGCAGAGTGTTTGAGGCTAGGTAACTTGCAGATATTCTAGAAACAACCTGCAGCATCTCCAAATGGATGGGACAGAAAGGAAGGGGAATAGGTTAAATGAGAACTGTGCTGTCGTGTTTGGAATTACAGTAGAGGAACCTTGGTTGGAGTTGGCTTACTTGGAATAAACACATAGTTATTTCCTGAAACAGGATTATAGTCTGGAGTATAGCAAAGAACATCTTGGGTTCCCAGCCAGTCTTTGTCAGTCTGTAATAAAATGTCATTGTCGCTTATAAATTCATAATTCCTATGTCTGCTAAGTGTGTAGTGTTCATCCACAGACTGGGTTGAGCATGGACAGTTGCAGTCCTAATTAGCCAGTCTTATAGTGTAGCTGCGTAGCAAGTGCAATGCTATGAAACCCTGTGTTTGAAGTCAGAAGAAGCTTTGGGGCTGAATGAGCGTCAGGTCAAACCTGCAGGGCTGACCTCACTTACCCACTTGCCGTTTCTCTGTCCTGTTGGTAGCACGTTGCGCTCATCTGGGCTCTGCTTTCCACACGTGCGTGTTCCCAGAACCACTGCCCCGAGGAAATGACATGCAGCTTCTGCACTGCTTTCCTTTTGACTTCCACCTCCACCCATGCTTGTGCCCCAAATTAAGTGAGCAATAATATCTCCCATTATTATTGGCCCTAGAGTCATACTCTTACCAACACAGAATGACATGGAGCTAATGACTCCTCTGTAAATATAGGTTGGGGAAAAGGAAAGGTGTCTCTTTTTCCCAGGTGCTGCGTGCCCAGGCCTGTCAACTTTGTTATCCCAGACTTCTTGCTTGCTCACCCATCTAGAGCTGGAGGAAGGGTTGGAGGCTGCGTGAAAGGAAACATTGGTTAGTCACTGGTTGGCCACAAACACTGGTCTGCCCTGCCAGCCTAAGCGGTGCCTGGCAAGCTGAACACTTTGCACCTGCGTTCTGATCATGCCAGGATGGCTGGTTTGGCCATCGTCATGTGAGCCCTTATTAAAAGGAGTATATGTAAAACATTTGCAAAGATGAAGAGGAACCCTCCCATTACAAAGTTGTTTTAAATGAAGTTAAACCCTGTAGTGTTATGGGCAGCAATACACACAATTGTAGTAGATAAGAGCAGAAGAACCACAACGTGAAGCTAGCCAGTTTGTTGACAGTTCATTACTAAAAATACCAAAATTAAGCAGCATTGAAGTGGGGGTGAGTAGGAAGAAGAAAGACAAATTGGCATATACAAACTGGGAAAAGTTAGTATTTTTAAATATATTGGTAATAAGAAAGGAATCTTTGTTGTGTAGAAACATGTCTTTTGTGTCCCTTTAAACAGAACACAAAAGTTCAAAGGCCTGAGTTTGGAAGAGCTGGAAAAAAGCAATTGTAATTTTTTTCATTTATTTATTTATCTTTAGTAAGATTTATATGTGAAGCAAAATAAATCTAAAATATGATAAATGAGCAGTCTGTGTGTTCTTACTGTGGTACACTATATCCTCTCCCTTCCTTTTTGGCGCTACTCATGCCTAATCTGATTTAAAAAAAAAAAAAATTCTGTCTAGCTGTCAAAGTTGTTAGTTAAAACTGAGGAGAGGATTTAATGAATGGTCCAGTCTTTGTGTTTGAAGACTGTTGTCTTGTCTTTACTAAGAACAAAAACCAGTTTGCTATGAAGAGGTGCTGTAGTATTATCGAAAGAATAAAACACCCACACATTTTATTTTATTGGAGATTTGAGCCTTTTCATCCTATGCTTATATTTTGAGAGCCTGTGAATGATATGAGCGGACAACAAGCGTTAAGGAGTTAATCAAGCTGAAGTAGATGCATTATTTGCCTTATTCCAGCAATATTTTCAAGAAGCTGTTCTGATTGCGTACAGTCCAGACGAATGCCCAGCATTAGGGACATGTCAAGCCCTTTTCTGCTCCCTTGCTTGCCATACTAGCATCTCCTTGAGGTTCATGCCATGCATGTTCTGAAGATCTGTGAAGCTTAAGCATAGAGGAGAATGAAGGTGTCAGTGGCCGTTCTTCCCAGGAGATACCGTGTGACGTTTAGGGACAATTGTGACAGTTGAACTTTCAGCACTTCATTGAAGGTATCTTTTCTGTTTCAGAGGTCTGGTTAGTGAAGCACTGCATGGGGCGGGCAGGTAGAAGGAACGAGGATGAAGAAGCCTTCCTTTATTGTAGTTGTGTAAGAGAGTTGCTCTGCTCTTTTCAACACAGCAGTGAGGAGGTGCCTTCTGTTGGCTGAAGGCAGGTTTGTTGGGCAAGGTGAGGTTGATGGGTGATGTTTGTGCTTGACCACTTTGTGTTAGCTGCAGTGATTAAGGGAGTGTTTAAAAACTGCAGATCTGTGTAGAGAAAAACACAAAGCTGGAATGAATAGAAGACTGAAAGCTAACAAAGTTTTTTGCTAGTGAGAAAAAGCTATAATACGACAGTATCTGTCTTACAATTAGGACATACTGTTTGTATGCATGCTATAGCTCAGTGGTACAAGTGTTTTATGAACAACTGCTCAAGATTTGTTAACAGAGGATCCTACTCTAATGAACTTTTGAAATATTACAGACTTTTAGATGTATCACTTTATTGGGAATTGATGCAAAGCTAATAATTTGTAGTCATTCATACTTGACTGTAATTTGGTTGTATAAATAGTCAAAACCTGACTGGGCAAGGCTCTGAGCAACCTGCTATAGTTGACCCTCCTTTGAGCAGGGGAGATGGAGTAGACTATCTTCCAAACTTGACCATTCTGTGATTCTGTGTAAAGATTAATATCTTGAAACACATCATGTAGGAAGCTTGCAATCATGTTGAAAGATACAAAGTGCTCTTAAAAAATTAGAAGGTATCTTATTCTAGGCTCTCAACTGCCTGAAAAACCTTGAGGCTAAACTACCTAGAAGTAGCTGCAACCTTAAGCTTTTAAAAATACTGTTGACTTTGTGCTGGCAAAAGCCATCGTGGTTGAATGTCTTTTAACTACAGCTGCAGGATGTCTTCGTCTCTCAGCTTGTATTCACATGTATTCTTACCACAGGTACTCTTCTCTTCCTGTATTTTGCTTGTTACATGGACTTCATATTTTACCTTAAAGTAAAGTATTTTGAGGTAGGAACCTCTTTCAGTGCTGTTTAGGTGTAATGCCCAACAGTAGTGCTACTTGATACTATTTGGATTTTGAGAGGTGACATAATACCACTAGCAAAACATAACCTGAAACTCAAGCTAAATTTACTGCTCTACAGCTGTCTGAAGAGTCTCATTCCCCAGATGTGTTGCCTGTGCACATCTCAGATCAAATATGCAGTTAACTTTCCAGAACACTTGCATTGACTTGATGATGATGATAGAAGCAAAGGTGTTTTAATAACTTTGCAAATAATGTGGTTACTAATGCATATGTATGTGTCTGACATACCTATTCTGCTCTGTTCACAGGTGCATACCTCTTTTTCTTTCATCTTTGCTTCTTTGCTGCGTGTGGTGGAAACCTCTTAGGAATCTTGCAGACTTGGGTAACCTGTCTCCTTATCCAGAGACTGAAACAGTGCCCTTTGAAGTCAGAAGAAAGACTTCAGTCTGCTTGACTGAGCTTTGAATCAAGAACTAAAACCAAAATGCTGTCTCCATGGAAGCATATGGCAGGGCTTCAGTGAGGCATGGATTTCCCCTGAATCTAGTATAGAAATACATGTGGATATCGAGATTGGCAGGTTATCCAACAGTGGCTTCTTTTTAGAGTCTAGAGCGTGTTGGGTTTTTGTTGTGGTTTTCCCCCCTTTTTTTTTGCTTTGGAGGGTGATTGCTTATGATATGACATGATTCTGTTCAACAGGAATAATAGCAACCCCTCAATGACCTTGTGCTTTTGATGTATATTTCAGATGTATAATTTAGAGATGTATAGGAAATGTAAGTGAAATGCACCACTTGAGATGTGGGTGAACTCATGGATCTTCCAGGAAGTAAGCAGCAGTGTGAGCTTACGGAGTGTTAGTAAATGCAGTGCTTGTGACCAGTTTTATTGTATGTCCCAGTTGCAGACAGATTGCTGCATTTTCAAAGTAGAGGAAGCTGCATCATGTGCAAGCGCCTTATTGATCATTAAGAAAAGCTATGTGGTAGCTCAGTGGGAAGAAGCTAGTGCACTGTCAGATTCATGTCTTCAGTTGTTTTGCCTTTTTTGTTTCTTGTTAACGTGCATAGAATGGGGAAAGACGTTGTGCAATAATGTAATCAGATTTGAAATTATAAATCTGTATACAAGCCTTTTAATGGGTGATGAGGGGATAAGGGGATAAGGTCTCCCCGCAGCCTTCTCTTCTCCAGGCTGAACAACCCCAACTCTCTCAGCCTTTCCTCAGAGCAGAGATTCTCCATCCCTCTGATCGTTTTTGTGGCCTCCTCTGGACCCACTCCAACAGGTCCATCTCTTTCCTGTGCTAGGGACTCCAGAGCTGGACTCGGTACTCCAGGTGGGGTCTCACCAGAGCGGAGTAGAGGGGCAGAATCACCTCTCTTGACCTGCTGGCCACGCTTCTTTTGATGGAGCCCAGCATACCGTTCACTTCCTGGGCTCCAAGCACACATCGCCAGCTCATGTCCAGCTTTTCATCCACCCGTACCCCCAAGTGCTTCTCCCCAGGGCTGCTCTCAATCCCTTCATCCCCCAGCCTGTACTGATACCAGGTGTTGCCTTGACCCAAGTGCAGCACCTTGCACTTGGCCTTTTTGAACCTCCTGAGGTTCATTCACATGGGTGCACTTCTTGAGCTTGTCCAGGTCCCTCTGGATGGCATCCCATTCCTCAGGCATCAGCCACACCACTCAGCTTGGTGTCAACTGCAAACGTGCTGAGGGTGTGCTCAATCCCACTGTCTGTGTCATTGATGAAGATATTAAACAGAACTGGTCCCAATATGGACCCCTGAGGGACACCACTTGTCTGAGATCTCCATCTGGACATTGAGCCATTGACCACTATTCTCTGGATGTGACCATCCAGCCAGTTCCTTATCCACTGCCTATTCCCTCTATCAAATCCGTATCTCTCCAATTTAGAGAGAAGGATGTTGTGGGAGACTGTGTGTTGACCATGTTATTTCTATGTGTTTATCAGGGAAGGAGTCTGGATACATTTCTTTAATTCTTCTGACTGTGGCTAAGGGAACCTGAACAGCATATCATGTTCTTATGCCTTATATAGTTGTTTGAGAAGGACTGCAAGTTCCAGTGATCTTGGACTGTGTTAACTTCCTTTACTGGCAGGGTAATAGCATACTTAAGGGTGGGATTTTTGTGGATTTCTTTTTGCCCACCCAATTATGTTCGTGTCCCACTTAGCTTGGTACAAACACCCTGTTGCTCTCTGCTCTTGCTGGATTTGTCTCACAACTGTCTCCCATCATGTGTCAAAGTGTGATAAGTACAACAAGCAGCAGGTGTGCATCCTTGCAGTTATGTTGGAATAGGTGTTGCAAACAGGGCTATGCATATGAAGTGCTGTATGGCAAGAAGCTGCCCTGGGCTTCGTGTTGGGTAGCAATTTTTTTCCAGTACTGAATACCACTTCTTAATGCATATGTTGTTTGCTTGTAAACTTGAAGTTGCTCAGGGTGTTTTGGTTTTGTTATGCTTAGCGTAGGTTCCTTGTTTGCAAGCCAGGTCTCGCTTCAGCTGGATTGCTGTCCTGGTTATTTAGCATGTCGTGCTCTCAAGAGGAAGGTTGTGTTATCCATGTGTTTGGGAAGACCATCACCTCAGATTAATGTCACAGCAAAAATTTCTTGAAAATTTCCTGTTGTGGTGCACTTCAGCTGTCTCCATTTACTCAGATGATGGTAAGCCGCATGAGGTCAGATGAAGGCTGGATTTTTTATGTTTGTGAGTAACGGTGCTTTCTTTAGAGGATCACTTGGGGTAGAAAGTCATTTATATATTGCTTGCTAAACTGTGGCAAACATGAGCAGTGTGTGGGGAAATGGCTACAGGTAAGTTTCTTCAGGCCTGTTGAAAGGTGACCATTGGTTTCTGTTACATTGACTAGGACTTTGGGATTATGGTATGTTTTTTCTCATTTTTAAATGTGGATGCTTGCTCAGTCGTTACACATTATTAGGTGGTAACCACCAAACTTGCTTTATTTTTTTCTTTCAATTTAGGTTAGCTGGGGGAACATGGGACTATCCTGTCACTATAGAAGTTTGTTTCCAGGCTCTTCTCATTCACTAACTCATTGCACGCTTTTGGGCAAATAAGCGACTATGGCTGCTGTTTCAGCCTGTAAAGTACATGGTGTCTACTCTGTGTAGCTGTGCAGTGTTGTTGAAGGGAAGGCACCAAGTCCAATCAGAATGAAATGGAAGAACCTTAGGTAAGTGTTCTTCAGGGACCAGGAAGGCGAGTTTAGTAAGTTAACATGTAGCTGAAATGTACTTGGCATTTTTTAGTGTTTTTCTTCTGGTAGCATAAGAATGTAATTGTTCTGCCATGGTGTATTTTTCCCAATCCCTACAAGGGAGTTTCCATGCCTGGAATTTAGATTTATAATCTGCCTTTTTTTTTCCCTAATGTATCCTGATACTTTTAAATTAAGGTCAAGTCACTTTATAATTTATTCTTGAAATGTTAAGTTGCTTGTTTCCTGCAATGGTGCCTTGGGTTGTGTCTGTCTATAAGCTAACAGAAAAAAGCCTGCTATCTAGAAATGATACATAAATATTACTTAATGACAGATTTCTTCCTGCTCTTCTGCAATAGCAATTCTTGCACTCATTCTCCTCTCCCGTCTCATGGATAACTCTCATAGGTTTAACGACTGTGTTCAAGGCAACGTTTTCATTTTCTTAGATTTATGTTTCTGTTTTTAACACTAATAGTTCTTCTGGTTTTCCATTGATCTGTAAATTACCTATAGAGTGCTTAGTAGCTTCAGTTTTATGAATGTAGGATTGTTTCGGCTCTCTTTACATACAGCAAGCACAATTATGATATTACATTCTTTGACATAAGAAAGACAAATTAACCATTTTTAAGTAGCTCGTATATGCACTGAAGGTGGCTGTAAACAAACTTAGTACAGTCTCATTTAGATACTGTAAATCTCGCCATTGGAATTGAATTAAGCTCCTAGTTGAACAGTACGAGAGCTGCCAAGCTAGTGCAGTAAAGGAAGGAGAGGTTAGAAGACTGGAAGAAGGGCTCAACCCCTCATCTTTCAATGCAAGTTTCTGTAATTTTGTGCAAGGGCTTGTTGTCCCACTTTCACATCTTTAAAACAAGGGGCAAGTGTGTAAGAATATTTATATGGGGTAATTGTGGTGGATAGAAAAGTAATTCTGCAATGCTCAAATACTGTGGAAACATGGGGGCTGTGTAAATTCTCTTCAGGAGAGACAACCAGCTTCTACCATGCCCAGATTAACTTCTTTCTCAGCTCTATGTAGCTTGAGAATCCTCAGACTGTTATGACCTTGGTATGTCTGCTGGCTGGTGTAAACTTCTGTCTCTTGAGTTTCCTGCTGTTTAAAATCTGTGGGTAGTTAGCTGAGGTGCTGCTGTTGCACGCTGCTGGAGATCTGACCTTCCTTGCAGGGCACTTGAGTTTGTCCCAAATATGTGTAATGGGACTGCATGAGGTTTGCATGGACGCTTCCACCAGTAAGATTCAGAGGGGTGATTTTAAATATGGAAGCCATAAATGGCCCTGATGATCTCCTTTAATTATCTTTTCTGAAAAGTAGAGACCTATGTTCCTGGTGACAAGGTACTCAGGACCTTGTAGGACCAGATCTTTTACAGTTCAATAGCCCAGTTGTTTCCAGTAGGATTGGTCCCAGTTTTTGTCAATGCATGGTCACAGTCTGACCTAGAACATGTCTCCTGTTTTCAGTGTGTGTGTGGGATTTTGGATGAATTGTCAGTTTTCACACACAGCTGAAATGCATCTTTTCAAGTATGTTTGAGTAATCCAGAGTGATTAAGCAAAACAAGTAGGAAAGAATGTGATCTTGCTATGCCATGATTGTAATGACCCCCTTTTTGAAATAAATCAGTTGTTTGTCAGAAGACTCATGTCTGCATAAGCACATGGCATTGCTGCAGACAGGAAGTGCCCTAGTCTGTTGACCTCGTCTCCCAAGGAAAATCAAAGCTCTCATTAAATAAAAAAAAAAAAAGAAACCAACTTGTCTTAGTGGAAGACAAAGGCAATAATATTGTATAACCTCTCTCTTCCCCCCCCCGCCCCCCCCCAGTTTATGAATGTGCAATCTGATATTTAAATTGCTTTTAGAACTTTTTTTTAATGCAGCTGAAAAGAGTGAGGTCAGATGTATTTTCTTAGGGCTATATTACACTCCACAAGGGTGAACAGGAAATGGTTTAAAGGAATGCCAAGAAGCCCCTATTCCCTAACCAATTCCCTTGTCTTCTTTTAACCAGCTTTATTTCAAATTGCATGCTTCAGCTGCTGTGAGCATTTCTGGGTTGAGAATAGGGGAAGGTTTCAGTGTGTTCTTAAGTTACATCATCCAAGTTCCTTTGCCTGCAATTTAAAGAAGAAAACTGACTGGATTTTAAATACAACTATATACAGACCAGGTGTGGGGAAACTGACGCTTTGCTATATGCATCTCTGATCCATTAGAGGTGGTGGGAGTGCTACCTTATTAACACCAGAAATGGTGATAGTTTAATGTGACAATAATATTTATTGCAATTTCCAGTCATTACCACTGTTTTCAGGAATTTGCAATTTGAATTTATGCAGTACAATCCCCATTTATTCACTTTATTCCATATATTCTAACTTCTCTGTTTCTAGCTAGGTCTTTCTTCAAAGCAGCCTTTTTTTTCTTCAGGTCTCCTGCTGCAAAAGGAAGTCAGTCTAGAAAACGGGGGGGGGGGGGGGGGGGGGGGGGAACAACAAAAAAACCCCAACAGCTTAAATATTGCCAAATCCATGCTCTTACAAACTATTAAAAACAAATAAAAATGAACAAAACACCAAACCAGGATTTCTTTGAAGTGTTTCTGTACAGTACACTCACAGAAATATTTAAAACTATGTCTGTATCTCCTTGCTGGTTTTGCTTGTCGTCTTGAATATCCAGTTAAGAAACACAAAGGAACATCTCCATGCAGAAAAGAGAAATTGGAATCAGATATTCCAAAGAGCTGCAGGGTGAATAGCTCACTTTCTGGAGGTGCGGTGACCTGTACGCAGCGTGATCTTTGACTTCCTGGTATTCATAGGTGAGGCAAGTCCCTTCCTCTATGGGGAAGGTTACTTGCTAGAGCAAGTCACCTCTTTCTGAGGCTTTGAACAGATGTAATGAACACTGTCTTAACACCTGGCTTCTAGTCTAAAAGCTCATAAATCTTTTCATATCCAATGTGGCTGTTACGAGTGGTGTGTGTGATGGTTCTACCTATTGGCTTGTCAATAGGGCAAATCTTGCAAATATTGACTATGTTTGCCAGAGTACTGCCACACTGAACATGCAAGGCTAGACCAGAAATGTACTAAATTCCTTCACAGAGTGTATGTGATGTGAATTTTTTATAGTCTTGTCTCTTCGTGAGTCATTTCAAACAAATACACATAAGTGTAAGTTCCAAAACTAACCTACTGTTTTATCTTAAAATACCCTTAAATAGTCACATTAGACATTATCCTGTACTCCTTCAAACTTAGATACCAACCCAAGATGTCCAAAATGTGATGAAACTAGATAAGGTGTGACTAGTAGCATTGATACACATTTAGGAGCTTAAACTTACTAATGTTTGGCTCCTGTCTTATTCAGAAGACACAGTTGTAACTTCTTCTGTAGCTTTTGAACACAATGATTTGGCTTTCCAGAGTTCAGCTTTGCTGACTGCCTGGCCTAGATGATCTCTTACAGCAGTGTTTACAGAAGTTAGAAATATTTGCACAACAGTAATTATTAAAGAGGACTAGGAGCTCTGGTTATGAAATCCAACACCTATAACAATAATTAACACTGACTGGTTGGGTGGAAGGCATGTAGTATGCTAAGAATCTACAGTTAGGACTGAGTGCCTGCTACATGACATCAAAACCTTGGTTGTTAGTACTGTAACTCATTAGGCATGTGGGCAGGACCTTACAATGAAATTAGAGGGTCTTCTCCAGTCTTTCTGACACCTGTGATTCTAGACTTAATCGGTTTTCCATGCAATTAATCCTTCTCAAATGTGTCATTTGTTGTGGCTTTGGGTTGTATGGGGAGGCTCAAAGTTATAGAACTTCTGGTGTTACACCCCTCCCTCCCCCTGCAGTTCTGTTCAGTTTTCTGGTTGTTGCTGGGCTGTTCTGGTAGGGGAAGACATTAAGAGAGGAGACAGCCTACCATTTTTCTTTCTACTTCAGGACTACTTTGGCAAAGTCTGCTTGAGACCTTAGCTGGATCTTTAACACTGCTTGCCTCCTGCAGAGGTAGGGAGGTCACTTCAGTCTCTCTTTGTGGGAAAAGGGTTGGGACATTTGAGATCGTCTACCACTGCTGAGCCCTGGAGAAAAGTTCTTGGTTGGAAGGAAAACAAACAAAAAAAAACAAAGGAAAAGAAAATATGGCTATTGACATGAAGCCTGAGTTTTATTTGAAATAGAAAAATAGGAGCTTGCACTGACATGAATCATCCTCCATGTTCTGTTCCTTGTTTTCTCTTTAGCTGATAGTGGGTGGAGTTCTGAAGTATTTCAAGCTAAACTAACTTCAGAAGACACTAACTTGGGGGAGAGTTACCATCAGCCCGGGCCTCCATTGTCCTGCTGCAGCTTTGAGGATGTTTTTGGCATTTCTTCATGTGGCTTTTTCACACTGCCCTTGAGGCATTATGCTTACCAATAGATCTTAGTTGTTGTTACTGCTGTAATGAAAAGCATCATTGCTAAGCCGTGCCGCCTTCCCTCTTTCCATATCCCTTTGCTGTTCCCTGCAAGCTTATTATGTATTTCTACCACAGAAAGCTAGTACTGGCCCAGGATCTTGCTATGCTTAGTGCTGTTATTTTTATTCCTTCTTCTTGCCCTTGCAGTTTGAGGGTTTTTTCTCTTCTAGAGTTTCATTCTAAAATGAAAGCCACATTTCTCTCTCATAAAATACCAAATACAGTTGATCATACCTAAAAGAGATGCCGTGCTTATTTATGGAGCAGCGGGTAAACATAATTTGTGCTATGCAGACTTGCCGAACGTTAATAAATTCTAATCACCCAAGTTGATGAAAGACACACATTATCTGTTTCTGGCAAGAATTATATTTCATCTAATTAAGCCCAACTTTGGAACATAGCATTTCATGAGCAAAGTTAATTACAATGTTCTTAGTCTTTGTTACAAGAAAGCCTAGTGGTGGGGAAAATCAGCAGTTGATATTAATTTGTGTTCTCTTACTTAATGCTTAACTGTCTCAGTCTTATAGTATGTAAGTTTGCCAGACCTGCCATGCACTGCAGTTGCTGGGGAGAACATAATTTCAGCTGATGAGAATGACAGGGAGAGAATCTTATTTCCAGTAGTGGAAAGCAGTGTGGTTAACTCTGTAGTGTTCATGCAGTTCTCCATTTTCAGTGACTCAATAGAGGGAATGTTTTTAAGGGAGTTAATCAACTGATTTTTTCAGATGCAAGATGATGGGGTGGGGTTGCTGCTGGTGGTGTTAAAAGTCCCAAACACATTCCCTTTGAGATCTCCCTTACTTTCCTCCTTGATCCCCCAATTTAAACCTCCTTTCCTAGTAAAGAGTCCACCTGATTTATGTTGTAAATATGACTACATATTCGGTAAAAGTTGTAAGAAAATAAACTGACCCTTTTAAGAAACATCATATGAGCATTTTGCAATGTTTCTTGAGATTGGACAGAGTCAGTCTTAGATTTCACAAGGGCCTTTGCAAGCAGCAGAACTAGCAAAACCTGGCCTACCTGCATGGTTGTTTTGTATTCCTTCTCCAGCTCATCACAGTACCTGTGGCTTTCCCACTCTGGCCTTCTGTGTCTGCCCTTTCTGCTCTTTCTTTGACATACGTGTAGAGGTGACTCTCTCCCATGTCCCCCCACGTGCCTGCTGGGCATCAGGCAGCGTCAGCTGGGGCTGTTCCAAATTGCTAAAGCAGGTAGTGCAGTTAGCTGTTTGGCATTTGACAGATCAAACAAAACAGCTAAGCTCATGCCGCAGCCTTTGGTGGAAGCACCGTATTATTCTTGTCAACATAATCGGTGTTTTTAATGAAACTTGCACGAGCGTATTTATCTTGGAGACTGCTTCCTAGCTTTCAGTAATCTTGGAGTAGGTGTACTGGTACAGCGTGATTGCATAAACCTCTTGGCAAGGGGAGGTGGGAGGACCTGACACCAAATTAAAAGCTATTTCAAAAGAAATAATTCTGGAACAAGAATAGGACCCTCAAAACTGTAGTGCTGAGTTTGCTAGAAGTAGCCTTACCAAGGGCAGTGGGTTTCTCTGAAACCTGGTTGTGAATACCAGCAGTGCTAACAGAAAGCTACCAGCTGGGACCAGTTTTTAAAGCTGACAATTTATATTCAAGACTAAGGATGTGGTTTCTGCCTATGCTAAATAAACTTGCTAGGAGATCCGATTCCACTCTGTAAAATAGATGGAACTCTAACAGTAGTGTCACATTGAACTTGTTTAATAAAGCTCCTTAACATGGCTGTTCTGGAGACTCTCTTTATGTCGGCAAGCATCTGGCTACACTTGCCATTTGAGAATAATCAAGGGTAGATTGTTTTCTCTAGTCCTTTGTGCAGTGATGTTTTTGACCATGACTAGGGCCCTGAAATGTGAGGATGGTTTGAAGTCTGACATAGAATCATTGAATCATTTAGGTTGGAAAAGACCTTTAAGATCATTGAGTCCAATTGCATACCTAACACTGCCAAGTCCCACTAAACCATGTCCGTAAGCACCACATCCACACATTTTTTAAATGCCTCCAGGGATGGTGATGCCACCACCTCCCTGGGCAGCCTGGTCCAATGCTTGACAACCCTTTTGGGGAAGATATTTTTCTTAATGTACAATGTAAACCTCCCCTGGCGCAACTTGAGGCCATTTCTCGTCCTGTCACTTGTCACTTGGGAAGAGAGACGTGCATCTAACTGCAACAGTTTCTTGTAAAATCAATAGATTTCAACATCTTGCTACATTGCAGTATTTTTGTTTTCCTGCCTATTGTTGTGCGTGTTATGTTGACGGGCATAACCTCTGCCCAAAGTGTATAGTCATATACTGTCATTGTTTTGAGAACTTACATGGTACATCTTGCATCCTGTTTCTTGCTAATTTACACTGTTGATGCAGACAAGAAATGAAAGAGTTAGGGTATTTTGTTGTATCATAATCCTGCTTCATTGCATGATGTAAATTTTCTTGCTTCACCCTTCAGAGAGGGAGATTATTGACTCTCTTACGTTTGAAGATACAAGTATCTCACATATGCATCAGTCTGGGCAGCGTTCAGGAATGCTGGCTGCCTGGTGTCTACTCTGCCTGGGTTGCTGCCTCCTCCAACCTGTCAGAGCACCAGAGGTTTTAGGGGAAAAATAGATTGAGGTGCCTTTTCTCAGGAGACTTTGCCTAAAAACAGGCAGCGATTAAGCTGCTTACGTGCAAAGCATGCATGTTCTGTATGGGAGATATGTATAGCATTCTTGCTGGGTTCCTCAGGAGCTTTTCCCATGAGCCTGTTGCCTGAACAAGATGCTGTAATCTAGTGAAGAATCAAGATGTGCTAGTCTATTAGCAAGTCTATCAGACTGATTCCTTCATCTTAGACAAATACAAGTGAGGGATGGACAAATTCTGCAACACAAATTCTGTTGGATAGCTTGTGAGATGCTCTTTTTGTAAGAATGAGCTTCTCTTGGTCTTGTTTCCCTTCCCTGCCTTCCCATCCATCTTCTGAGAAGACCAGCAACCAAGATGCTCCACTGCACGGTATTGACATTGATATTGTACAGATGTAGTGACCTTCATAATCTTTCTCTCTTAAGCACACAGATGAATCTAAGTGCAAAAAAGTATTATTTAGAGTAGACGAACCAAAACAGTTGTGGGACTAGGTGCAAAGAGATTTTGCACTCTTCTGTGGGAAGGTGTTGGGACTTGTAGCAAAAATGCATCAAACCACAGTCTGCATAGCTTTGAGGAATAGAATACATAGTTGTGATACCATCTCATTTGTGCTGTACTGTTTCTACTTGTGGTGTTTCAATAGCGCAGTTGTTTTCTGAGCCTGGGATGCTCTCTGGAATAAAATAGAGCACGTGATTGCCCATTGAGTCATCTGTGGCAGTGCAAAGGCTGGAGCAGGAAAGTATGTTCTAAAGCAAATGCTGAAAACTTGCATTCAGTGGTAAAAACAGGACTTTGCAATGCTGCCATTTGTAAAACACAAGCAGTCAGTCACCTCTTCATTAGTATACTTAAATGCCTGGTGCAGGACGCTACAAAGACTTTACTGCACAGACTTCTTTTTTCTTCATTACTGGAAAGCTGAGTTGAGTTTGCAAGAAAAAGCCCTGTTTCCCATTTTCATCTGAAATATGAACTCTGCTTTACATTCCTGACCTGTAACAGAGCTATTCCAAAAACATGCTTTTTCTCCACCAAAGCAGCATGTGTTGAATTATAATGGCCCATCCTGCAATGCAGACATTTTAATTTTCAACAGGCATGAACTTCTGCAAAGGGGTGAAAGTTCGGGGGGAGGGGGGAGGCTAACTCAGAAAATATGAGCAGAAATATGCTCCTTTCCCAACCCTCTGTGCTTTAGATCATTCTCACTAAAATAAAATAAAGCCATAAAGAATTATTTTTATCTTGAGAAGAACTTGATGCCTGTTTGATGTTTTGGAAAGTAAGTCACAAATTAAAAGCCATCTTATGTTTGTGTACAACTTCACAGTATTTAGATGGTAGGGGAAAAATACACCTTTGTCTGAGGGCTAAAAATAGGTCTGTAATTATGTATAATAGGCAAAGATAACGGACTGTCTTGCTTATCCCTGGCATTTTGGTCTAGAGGAAAGGGAGCCTTCTGCAATCAGTGCTTTTCATTGAAAACATTGAAATTCTTCACGCCTTGTAAAGCATGTTGTCTGCAAGTTGTGTGCATGTTGTTGAGCTGGTTAATTTTGGCTTCTGCTGTATCTGTTGCTCACTACTTGTCTGGCTCTGTTCCAAGCAGAAGCTGAACCGTTTGCCTTATGGGATATGAAGTTCGTGCTCGTGCCGTCTGGGTATAGCTTTCTGTAGCTCAGGGACTGAGCAGCCTAAGAGGTAACTGTTGTAGTAATAAAGGTACAAGTTGCGCTGTACTGAAAAAAATTAAGGGTGGAGAGTTTGAGGGAGAAGTTGGGTGTGGGTAGCTAAAAAGCTTAAATTGTGGTGATGGATTAACTATTGTAGAGTACTAGAAACCTCTACTGGACTTTCCCGAAGAAGAGGAGCACTCATTTTTTGCCAAAGCATATCCACCTTGATATATGTGTTACTAGAATAATGCTATGTGTCATTAGAGCAGTAGAAGTGGTATGTGTTACTTCTTGTACATCCTCTGTCAGTCTTATGAAGCAGGAGGGTGTTGTGTACACTAGCGTAACAGGGAAGACATCTCTGTTGAAAGGATCTAGAAGTCCGGTTTGACAACACTGTGTACAGAATTAAAGCGAGGCAGTGGAGGTGTCTGTTTTCCTAGACCATGATTTTTGCAGAAATTCACTTCTGACAGAATTTGGTGGTAAAGATTCCTTTGCTTTAAAAATAATAAAAAAAAAAAGTGCCAGTATCTCGTAAGTTTTGATTTGTGAGTAGCTGAGCTGCATGGATGCAATAAGAAAAGGCAGAAACTTAAATTTGGATTAGTGTTTGTGTCTGTTCATCAGAAACGCTGAAATAGAAGGAAATTGTAAAATCAATGCAATGAATTCTAAACAAATGATGCTTTCCTTGTCCTTACCAGCCTGTAGCTTCTGTTGACCTTGTTACTCTGGCTTATTGATCATTCCTGAGACATACAGGGATGCCCGTACCTTAATAATGGGTGAAATTCGTGCTCAGTCTCCCTGTGGCAGTTTCCAAATACGTATGTGGAAGTGTGTGCTTTCACTTTTTTCTTTTTAATTGAGTGGCTATAAATTTTCCCTTTCTCCACAGAGTGACTGTGAAGTGAATGTTTTGAAAAAAGTTAATGTTTTTACCTTTTTGAAGACTACCTGTGGCTGACCTAGCGGTATGGAACACAGATAATACAGCTAAGTCTAGCTGATTGTGGAACAAGTCGCCGTGATAAAATGCTCCATCCTCCCACATAAACAGTTAAGGAAACTGGAATGCTTTAACCATGCAAATCAGATATAATTGCACTCATTGAATGGATTCTTTGCTTTTTTTTTCAGCTGTTGGTGCAGGAAATGTCCTTTTGTGCTGTCTTCAGAAACAGAAGAAAAATATTCTTGAATACTGTGCATCATCGTAGATGTGTTGAGCTCCTTTTTCATAGTGCTTTCCAGTTCTCAAGTGACCGTGTTTATTGCAGGGCTCCACAGTGTATTTTCCAGATAAAAATGATTTCAGGCTCAGTTTAGAAGAAGCAATTTCAAGATGAGTCTGCTGTATTATTCTTTTAAAAATAAACATGAATATTCATTCCAGCATGTGTCCTAAATACCAACTCTTTCTCTGTCCCAGAGATTGTATTAAACCAATGAAATAGTTGGTATATTTTCTATATTTGGTAGGAAGCCTACTTAGATGAATGTTTTCAGTATGATATATACTTGTTATCTGTACAATCCCTAACAAAAGCAAACAAACAAAAAATAGCCTTTATGTGTAGCAGACTCCTGTCTCACTGTGGTGTTAACACTGTCATATATATTAGGATCTGCACACAATTATTTTCTCCTTTATGTTAAAATTCTAGCTACGCTGGGAGGGTAGTTTAAGTACTAACTACTTTGATGGTTGTTTCCTTTTGTGTCCTTGTGTTCTGCTCAAGCACATAAAATTGACCGACTGTATCCAACAGAGAGATACATTTTGGTAAAATACATTTTGTGACTTCTGCCAGAGCTGTCTGGGAGTGGTCTCCAAGGTAACCAGGCTTTTCCTGGCATAACGCAATAGCTCTGTCTAAAATAAGTGCTGGTAGTGACTGCCTTGGTGCGATAGCAAGAAACGCATCATTTTTTATTACATACAAGTAATTAGCTCTCTGCTTGTGGACCAGTGTTTTATTTAGAGATCATCCATGTGAGGCAGGCTTTGTCACCTCTCTGAAAGGGTTCAGAATTCACTCCCAAGCTCCCAGGCTCAGAAGAGACCATGTATTGAAGCATGCTCAACTTCTGGGGTTGAGAATAAGTCTTTTTGTGCTCATCTCCCCAGTGATTTCTCCTCCAGCCAACTGAAAAACAGTATTGACTTGCTCTGGTGGGAGGTGTGTAGGCAGCCAGTGAAATATATAATGAAACCTGAAGTCTTACTTGCTCTTTTTTTTTTTTTTTTGTCAGACTAAATAAATACTTCTTAAACATAATCATTTTTGATGGCTTAAAAATAATTAAAATTTTGCACTGCAACACCTAATTTTTCTAGATCTGCTGACATGTATGGATTTTTTTATTGCCCTTTCAACGTGTGGTGCAGTCTGATGCAAACAGCAGAAGGATCATAAACAACACAGTATGTTATTTTGGACTTTACATTGAAATTCTGTCGTTTCTTTTTGCAAAGTATGACGTCTCTTAAAATAGCAGTGGCATGACTGGTTACAGTGCTTACGGTAACTCAGAGCACGTATAGTGTGTCAGGATGTATGGAGTGTGTTGATAAAGCTCAGTTAGACTGGCTGTTATCCACTTTCCACTTCAGTTTTCCTGTTTGACATTAAATGTTTGGAAAACCTTTTGCATAGGCATAGAAATAAAAGAATGATGCATTCTAAAATAAAACAAAGCTAAGGAAGTGGCTAACTACCCGTGAAGCTCAATATTAATCTAAAACTTCTAATTTATTTCCAAATAATGTAATATTCTAAAAATCTTTTTCATTTGCCAAAAAGTTTGTTGCCTTCATTAAAAAAAAAGCAACAGCCCAAAAAACCACACCAAAACAAAACCAAACAAAAACCCAACAAAACAAAACTGAACTGGAATGGTGGAATTCTCCTTCCCCTCATTTCTACCTGATGTTGATTCTTTGTTTTAATTTCCAGTGTGAAAAGCTAGTGCGTAAAAGACTCCCAGCTGCTCTTAACACATCATGGAGGCTGCAGGTAACCTTCCAGCAGTCGTGAAGCCTTGGCCCAATGTTTGATGTCTTGTGCCGTGGACTGCATTTGGGCTAAAAGAAAGTGGCATTGGAGGTGGCCAGCCTGTAGTGAGTGTAGCAGCCCAGTTTTACCAAGGGGAACACAGTAAAACCAGTTCAGTGGCTGGGCAGGCGTTCAGCAAGCAGCCTGAGGCAACGTGTTGTGTCAGGGACTGAGTACAAAGCCTTGGACAGCTGCAGCACAGAGGTTTAATTTATAGTGACGTCGCAGAGTGCGTGCCAAAATTTTCCTCACTCCTAAGGAAACACTTTCCAGTGCATAATCATTCAGCCTTGTAGAGTTCTTTGGAGATGCTGCAGAGCACTTTGGGTTTTTTTCTCAAGCGAATAGCAATGTTCTGTGGTGAGATTATGGAGGACTTGTCTGTTCACACTTCACTGTAATTTCTGTAGTCACCACAGTAATATTACTAGCATATTTTGCCAATAGCAGTATCTTCACTGTAACCTTTTCTGGAAAAGTAACAGGAGGTTGATTTCACTGTCTTAGCTTTGTCAGTCTCTTCCCATTCTCACGACATACCAGGCCAAAATCTTTAAAATCTTATTTCTCAGAAGTAATTGCAGGGCTGTTGTGAAATACTATGGGGAGTTTTCCAAATAGAAGTCCTTGATTTTTTTTTTTTTTAATGTAGTGAAGTTTTTTTAGAAGGACAGAACAAAACTGATACATGGTAATCGATACTTCAACAATTTAAAAAAATATTTCTCTGCTAACATGCAGGCCAAGCACTTGAGAGCAAATAGTTCGATATTTCTATAGTGGCATGTGCATGGCATAAAATATACTTAATGTAAGAGATGATAGTCCACTGAAGTTTTGTCCTTTCATAGTAAAGATATGTCCTCAGCCTCTGTCGTAATGGCTGTTTTATCCACCCTTAGGTTTTTATTCAAACCCTGAATTAGTGTGGCTGTAGCCTGCCCTCGGTTTAGACTTCAACCCTTGACTCAAGTTATCATTAAAAGCTCTTGCCAGAAGATTATAGGAATCGGTGGCTGGGGTATGAGAAGAGCATACAATCAAAAGCGTTTCAGCTTTCTGCCTCAGTGGTTAAGGCAGCATAGCCAAATCTGGTGGCTTTAAACCATTTTTGTTCTGCAGTCATCTAAAAAATGTTGAGCTGGCCTGTTGAATTCAAGATTACTGCCTTGCTTTTCTTAATTATCTTTGGATACTTGAGAAGGAGCTAAGAGATCGCTAGGGACTTATAGCGTACAGGTTGCTTGGGCACAGTGGTTCCTTTCTTAGGAATATGCTTGTTAGTGAGGTGAAGCACAGATGAGTTGTTGCAATGCGGTTTTTTCTTTCTACTTTCCATCTCACTACTGAAGAAAAGCAGTGTCATCCTGTGTGATTAGCTGCTTCTTTAGGGCAGTGTTTCTGCTGTGACCTGGTCCTGGTGCCCATCAGGCTGACTGGACACCAGTATGTCACTGATTTTTGTTCTGCAGAGCAGGAGAGGGAATAGGAGCTGTGGTGCAAAAAGCAACAGGGCTGAACTGATTTCTCTTAAGAACAGAGCAGTGATTACTGGGTCAGATTGAGGGTCGCTAGTTATTTGTTTCCAGTAGTGCCTGTCAGTGCATATCTAGGGAAGAGCAAGCACTGAGTAAGTGTGTATGACACTTTTCCATAATACTTTCCTAGCTGGTGACTATTTTCAGCTCAGACAGTTTCCTGAATGTGGATATTCATTCCCTGTGGTTTGAATGAATCTCTCTTCCAAATCTGTAGTGAATCTTTCTACCTAATATATGATCAGCCCCTCCTTGAACCCACGTAAACTTATTGTGTCTGCAACATACTTTGAAAGAGTTCCACAAGTCTACTATTGACTTTCTTTTATTTGATTTTCACCTGGTTTCTCTTTCGTGTGACGGTCCCTCACTGTGCTGGAAAAGACACTGAACAGTTGATCCCCATCCACCTTGCCCATGTTACTGGTTTTTAATGACTTTGTATCCCCCTTAACTTCCCTCTTGTTTTGAGGCTGAGGCACCCTAGCCTATTAATTCTTCATAGAGATGCTGTTTTGGGTCATCTTTGCACTCCTGAAACTTTTCCAGCTCTAATGCCATTTTAGAGAAAGAGCCTAATACTGCACATTGGTGAACAGCTTGAATGTACAGTTGGTGTACATACAGTCCATTGTTATTCTGTTTTCTTCTTTATGCCTTACCTGATGATTCCTAACACTTTGATTTCATAGGGATTGAACTGGGAGTCGGGCAACATGGACGCTTTTCCTGGCTCACTTGTGTAGTCACTTGGCTTCTTGGTTTCTGCCACTTCTCTAAACTTTTATGTTGATGTGGTTAAGTGTGCACGGTCTTATGGAAAAGGATACTCAGTGTATGCTCTTTTAGTGGCTTCCAGGGCCCTGTCTGTTGCAGAGCAAGGTGTTATTACATAGGGAGGCATTGTAACATGGTGGTTTTAGAAAGGCTTTGGAGTAATTGCATCTCAGTCAGTCCCCTGTAATTTCCCCTTGCTAGTTTTGTCACTATGAGAAATGAAACTATTTCTGCTTGTCATTTTTCCTTACTTTTCTTCTTGGAATCAGTCTATTTTTCTGGTAGCCTGACTCGAGCTGTGGGTGGATTTAAAGTACCTACAATAAAAAATTGAGGTTTTTTATAGAACTGTTAGACATTACATGCTTAGTTAAGGCATCTGTGCACACCTTCTTAAATGGTACCCTGAATATAATGAGGACCAGAGCAATAACAATGTACTGAATGGTTACCATTAATTCCAAGTGATTATGTGAAATATTTGCATAACTGAGGTATTGATGACTTCTCTTGTGCATATTTGTGTAATTAAGGAATTGTTACAGTTGATGGCTCCAATTTCCTTCTCAGCAGTTTTTTTTTTCATTCAACCTTTACAAAATGCAGAAAATAATATTCTTTGCCACTTAGTGTATGTGTATTCTTAGTTGATGTGCATTCTTTTCTCTTCCCTAGATATTTTTAAAAGGGAAGCTTCTTTTGATTTGCAAATAGTCCTTTAAATTCTTTTTTCTAGTATTTTCATGTTAATTAAGTGTGAAGTAGTAATAAACCACGTATTGCTTTCAAAGTTTATAAAGGCAAAGTTGTTTCAAGCTGCAATGCTGAAGAAAGGTCTAATAAGTAAGTAGTTCATTATACCTGTTTAGCTGAGCAGTGTTTGTAACAGTAATGCTTGATGCATTAATGTAGATTTTCAGAGCAATACCCATTTCTTTTCCAAGAGAATGCATAAGAGTATTTATCTTGGAGACTTCTAAAAAACCCTGCTTATTTGTGTAGTACCTTTTTAAAACAGCCAGCCAGATGGATCCAGGGAATGCTTGTGTACGTCATATATGTCTAACACCTTTCGTTCTCCTGGGACCAAACTACATTGCATCATATTTTATGATTACAAGACAGAATTTTAGTGGAACTTGGCCATATGGTTGAGTCATCTGTTCTCTTCAGCTTTGGAAGGATTATGCTAGCATCTTCAAAAGACTATTAAATTTATTGACGTTTTTAACCCATAAAATTTGGAAACCTGCTGTCTCTGGCAATGAAAACTACCCCATTTTCAGCTTATTATTTATAGAATACTTTGCAGTTATTAACTGAATCTATTAAAGATGCTGTTACAGGATGCAAAAAAGATGTTTGTATGTTATTTTGGGTTTCCTATCTCACGAGATGGAAGGGAACCCCAAAGATATGTGACGTGGATTCCTAAAAAAAAAACCAAAACCAACAAACACACATTCTTTGCATTTTTGTTATGACTCACAAAGCTCTTAGGTGTTATCTGTTCTCCCTTGAAGACTTAAAACCTGTTACAAATCCTTGATCTCCCTCTCTCACTCCACCCTTTCACATAAATTGTTGAAAAGCATGTTTTGAAAAGGATGAGAATTACCTCGCTGCTGACTGGCCATTTGCTCCTGGGAACAGTCTGAATTCAGCAATTATTCATTCATAGTTGTTGCATTAGATGCACTCCACAGAACCCAGCATAGCCTTGGTGTGCAGTCTCAATCTTCGAAATGTATGTCGAGTAAACAGGACGTGATGGGGAGTGTGACTAGGGATATTTGTCAGGTTACTCTACTTGTAAGCATCAAAGGGGTAGGGTGGCTTTAGGGAACCATTTTATAAGATTTGTATGTTTACTAGGCATTTCTTTCTCATGTCAGCCCCTCCATGGACCCTGACAAAAAGGTTAGGGCTGTAAGAGGGATGTTTTTGATGATAGAAAAGGGACTGGTAGCACAGCAGGCCCACTAACTTTACATGGGGTTGTGTGCTCTGTCTCCAAAGAGGCTCTGGGCACTCTACTGCCCTTCAGGATTTTATGCTTTGTGCATCTTTTCATTGTAGATTTTTAATTTGCAGTGGCTTTGTACTGGGAAGACAAAAATCTCAAGGTTATTGAGCTGCTGAGCTCTCTTATTATAGAAAATGTGTGTGGATCTTGTGAAGAAATCAGAATATAAGCTAGGCAACCTGAAGCAGGGTTTCTCAATGTAGCAGCAACAGTATTCCTCACAGAGGGGGATCAAGACTACAACAGACAAACTGTTGGCAGCAGTTATCTCTGATAAGAGAAGAGTAATTTGATGATTGTGGCATGCAAATATAATCCAACCTAGAAGTAATTAATAGGAGCTAAGTGAATCTTTAATTAAAAAAAAAAAAAAAAGTCTGTGACTTCTGTCATCTTGTGTGAATAACCCTAGCACGTTTGGTGAGGTACAGGATATCCAAATTAGCAAGAACACTGTAGCGATAGCACTTAGCGCTCTAGTAAATCACATGTGGATAAGACTATTCAGATGGGAATGGGAAGGTTATTTATGTGTAGCCTGATCCATTACTACTAAGGTGGGGTGGTTGTGCCAGGCAGCAGATAGCTCAATCACTGTTCAAACAGGCAAGAGTTAAAATCCAGCACTAGCTTGGGGTGAAACTGACTTCCACAGGCTGCCTGGGGGATGATGTGCCAGCTGTGGCCCTGATCAGATGACAGGTGAGGCCACCCGTGCCTGCTGAACAGAAAATCTGTGTAAGGGCTGTGTGTGTTATTATTCATCCCTGTAGAGAAATGGAGCTCCTTCTGCAGATGAGGCCTAAGGGAAGGAACCGGTGTGAGTGCCTGCTTGCTCTTTCTCTCCTTTTACTTAAGGCCTGCCACGTGTGGGCAGCTGTTGTTCCACATACAGAGTCTGACACATAAAAGACTTGTCTGATTCTCAGTGCATGTGATGTGGAGGATAAACAACATGGGAAGACGTGGTGGTGTGAAGTTTCACGTGCTCTTCTCTGGCTGCTGAAGTGGATTTTATTTTCATACAAAACAATTGCTTGCTTTCCTAATTTCTTAAGTCCAACTGGGAATGAATCTTAGGTATAACTTCCCAATGACTCTTGGATTGTCCTTCCTTGCACCCATGGAAGTAAAAGCAGCTAAGCTTAGCCTGCTGCTTTAATATTTGATTTTGGAGACTGACAAATATTACATCTAGAGGTCAATCCATGGCACAAACATCTCTCAGTGACCCCATGAAGATCAGACAGATAGTGAAACTTTTTTGCCTTCTTTTGTAGTCGTGAAGTACTTTTGGAGATTGAGTTGAGCTCTTGAAGACTCCAAACAAAATAATTTCTTGGAATAGGGATTTGTCTCTATGTATGCACTGTGTTTTGTTTGGCTTTATCATGGGTTTCAGAATAGAAGGCTATAACCCTGTAACAGTGGATATGTCCTTTACAAGAATGACAAATTCAACTATAAATAGACTGTTTTTCTACTTTGAATAGTTTTGAGATTTTAATACCTATTTTGTTACAGATTTTGAAATTGTATTGCTTCCTACAATGGCATTTAGTAGGTACAAAAATAATGTGGTTTTAAAAACAACCATCTAAGAGGTTTTCTGGCGCTTGTGGAGAATATTAAGATGGTGGAGCTTTGTCAAGTAATCTACTTTAGTCTTGCTAGTAGAGAAAAAAAAAAAAAGGAAGCAGCTTTCATTGTGAGCTGTGATATCATGCAGACATTTGTAATACAAAAATAAGGTTCCATGATGGCTGGTACCTTATGAATACATCTTACGGCAGTAGTAGTACTGATCAATTAATGTAATTCTGGACTGTGTACAGTTCTGCTTGGTGTTGAATTTTTTTTCTTGTCTGCAGACTTCATAATTAGCCTTTGTGTCTCGGTTCCCCTTTGCAGAATAATGGGGAGGAAAAAAGGGCAGCAACTCTAAACTTAATGAAAACCAGCTTACTATGCAGAAGTGGCAAGATAAGCAATGTTTGGAGAGGTTTAGCAGTAGGCAAGAGGAAGGATGGATGGAGTCATGGGTCTAAAGTGCCAATGCTGGTAAGTGAAGTAATGTTGCAGTTGAGTGGGTTCCAGCACGATGGATGTCCATTTGCCCATCTGGAAGCAAGAAGATCTGTCCAGTACCTGTGTTCTCTGACTAAATTTACTAGTCAACAGAAACTGGAGGGTGTTACTAAAAATCTAGGTGGATGTAGTCAGCTCAGGTGCTCATACCAAGAAGTAAGTGGTGCTGAATTTAAAAACAATCCACTAAGGCAGTGGTATGTGTATGGCACTGAAGGTTAAAAGCCAACAGGCTATTCCTGTCACTGTCTCTAACCAGAAAGTTCAGATGTATGCCCTGGTCTTTAGGCACACTCTGATCTTCACAGACCATTGTGTCTAACGCAGTGTTGAGGAATGCAAGATAGTCAACACAATAGCTGAATAAACAAACTTTGCTTGCATAGTTGGCATTGTCCCTGTATCTTACAGCCTGCTTACCACTGAAATATACTGAGCAGATAAAAGGTGAGATTAGGTTGTCCAGCCAATTTCACTTTAAATCTCATTATTTCTCTTTTTCCCAACTTACTGTGAAGCAGTGGCGCAGCAGAAATCCTGAAAACTTGAAAGACCTTATGTGAGTTGCTATTTGACCTTGATACATAGCTAAAATATGTTGATTCAGTAGTTCTTCAGTCTTAAAACTTGGTTAGAAAGCAGTCTTTTCCATGCATCTCATGCTCATGATCAGTTTCTTGTTTATATATTTTTATTTTTAAGTGTAAGGAAAACATGAGGATTCTTGGTGGTCCTTGGATAACCACTTGAGAAGTGTGGGGTTTTTTTTTAAGTCTGTGTTTTGCCACGCCATGGATTTTTTTGAAGGAAAGAGCTACCATGTGTCCAGCAGTAAACAGCAGTCCACTAGATGTATTTTAGTTTTAGTAACGTCTACTGAGTGATTTCAAGATGAGAACGGTCATCTGAGTTCATTGTAGCTCAAACCTTTAGAACTGTGAGAAGAGGCAGAAGAATGCAAGATGGTCACTTCAAACAGGATTGATTTAGCTTTTTTATTTTTAAAAAGTCCCTTGTGTTTTTTGCCTGTGTTAAGATAAACATTGTTTCATTATACCAATATACACAATTAGTTCTTGGCTTTACTTTCTTCTGTCTTACAGAGAATGATCAGTTGCATGTGGTGTGCTTACTGCTACATCCTTTGCTATTTGAAAGTAGAGATAAATCTCTAGTTGCTGTATCGGTGCTATGTGAGGTGATAAACAATGGGCAGTAGCTGGACTTATTGCCAATGCTCTGGCTGTATGTTACTAATGGTTCAGATGTAGTTTTTCTTATTTTGTTCTAATGCCTCACATGTTGTAAGCTTTTTGCTCATCACTTTTCCTGTATCTCCACCAGAATGAAATTGGTTACGTGAAAACATCAGTAATTGCTTAAAAGAAAATAGAAGCCCTGATGTACCTAGATGTGATGTTAACAGGAAATCTCACTGTTCCTGAAATGCAAAGATTGATTTCTTTTATCTTGTTAAAAGGCTTAAAAGTAGTATCTGAAGGAAAAATACATTGTTGCCTTTACTAGAAAGGGAAATGAGCAGCAGCATGTGCGGGCTGTGTGCCTCCCAACCCACACAGAACTCCACCCTGTGCCTCTAAGCTCACTAGATGCCGGCCAGCTGTATTCCTTGGTCTGGGTGGACTGTGTCATGCTCTCTTGGCCTCCCTTGCAGACTTCTGGGCTCAGCCTTTTCACTTTCTTGCTCTTACAGAAATGAAATCTTACAGTTGGGTTACGAAGAGGCTGCTTATGTATGCTTTATTAACTCTGCAAATTCCCTATGCTGACCTTATGGCTACTCTGCATTTAAAGCTTAACTGAACTTGTGAAACCAAGCACAGGATTGTAAAAAAAAAAAAAAAAAAAAAAAAAACCAACAAGAAACTTACTAACAAGAAACACAAATATCTCAGCAAAACAGCAAACTCTTAAATACATTTCTTTCCATTTTCATTTCCCTCTTGAGTGTTCTTGGAGCATGGCTCACAGCCTGCTGCAAATTCCAGTCATTATTTAAGCAAAGACCACACTAACTTTTTTCTACAGCTCCCCCCTCCCCCCCGCCACTTGCTGTCTCAGATGACCATTTCAGTCAGGTCATCTTTCCCCTTCTCTGCTGGTGAAAGACCCTTTCATTTCACCGCTTATAGTCTCCTTTTGCCAGGGAAGTTTCTGGGCAGCCTCACTGGCTGATAGAAGTGCCCTGCTGAGTGACTTGCTGTTCAGTTGCATTATTCTCAGGTTCAGCATGAAAAAATGGTTTGCTTGGATAATAATCACTTCTTTATCTACAGAAGCTACCCAATGAATGGGTAATTATCAAGGTTTACTGACAATCTACCGTTAGTCTTTTGTTACCATTCCTTGTTCATTCACTCCAACTGCTTCCTGCCTTTCCCATGGTGCTTTTTATCTCCAGTTCAAATGGAATTCATGGTCTAACACAAATACAGTCTTCAGTGTCAAACAGACCTCATGCACTTTGCGTGGACAGTTACCCCAAGTAGGCACAGTAGCTCAAGAAGCAAGAGGAGGACAAAGGATTAACACTTCTGGTTGTAAAATGTTCACTAGTAACTTGCATTGCTGCTGCTATATCCACCTTTAAAGAAAAGCGTAAGCTCTGTGAGCTGCAAATGTTTTGTCTTCTTATGTAAATATAATTAATATTATTAGCCATCAGTCACCTAAAATAAGGAACATGGATGGCCAAGTGAAGCTGGACAAGACTATTTCTGTTGTAGCAATTAGTGCCATTTAGATAATATCACTATGAATTGCTTTCAAAGCCATTGTCACGCTTTGCTTTTTTGAAAACTTAATTAGAGGTCAAGACCTTACTTGTGGTGAAGTTAATGAACATAGCATTTTTCGGTATGGCCTTCAGGGTGCTGCCTCAGTGGAGTGCGGTGCAACAGAGGTCAGCTTGCAATGCCACTGGTGCTATATATGGACCATGGGCAGACTTCGAAAGGTACAGGAAAGAGCTGGAGCCACAGCAATTGAAAGGGGCCTGGGAGGCAGCAGCTTCTGGCATCTGCTAAGCTCTGGCATCTGCTAAGCTCTGAATGTCCTGGGAGCTGCTGCTGCAGACTTGGATAAGCTGTTGCTAATAAGCTCAGCAACATCCTGCCCCTCTGCAAGGGAGATTTGCAATCCCACCACACAAGTTTGCTACTGGCAAATACAGTCTCTAAATTGGGGATGGAGGGCAGGGAAAGGTGTAGTGTACTTACCCACATACCACTGATTCCTAGGTTATAATGTTTTCAGATACGCCATTCTTTTGAGAAAAGCCATCATCTGTTGTTTTAACGTTGGTGGATGTTTTGTCTAGTGAATGCATTCCCTACAATAGGATTGTTCTTGTTTTTAAGACTCTCTTGGGAAGTCCAGCACATGTGGACTTTCGTGGATGACCTTGTGATGCAGTGGTGTTCAGTGTCTTTGCCATGCAATTGTTTGTGACGCCAGTCTTTAAGTATTCCTTTCCTTTCCAGACAGTGAGTTGCTGAGTTTGAAATTATCAGGAATTTCAATTTGCTACTCAGCTTCCCTGCAGTTCTGATTTCAGTGGAGATAGCATAACTCTGTCTCCAGTAGGTTTGCAACAATGCAAGGTCACTTAAATCATCTCCTGTAGGCTGCATGCCAAAGATAAAGAAACAAAAGTTGTTGTCCAGTTAGTATTTACTCAGGTCTCTGCACATGGAAAACACTGTGTACAAGTGCTAAGTAGAACTGTCACCTCTTGTTATATGTTGTTATTTCTTGCATGACATTTACTGGTAATCACAAAGGCAACCGAGGAGGCTTAATATCCTGATGTGGCGGTGATGAAAAAAGAATGGGTACCTATTTTAAACACATTCTTTAAATTCTTGAGCCTCTCTTCTGGAAAGGAAAATGTTCACTTTGTCACAGAGAAAACAATGCGTAAAATAGGTAGTGCAAGCTTTAACTATAAAAAATAGGCTTTGATATGAAGGTTTCTTTTCAGACTCAAAGCAATCTGTCAACCTGTCAACACACTGTGTGTGATTCCAATGATGAAGGATTTTTACTGGGCAATTTCAGCCCCAGGAGTATGGTAACTACTTTATTAGTATCTTGCAACCATAGAATTATCTCTAGGTTTGCAGAGGAAATAACCTGTGCATAGAGGAAACTTGGGGGAGACACACAGTCGACAACTGTCGGTACAATTACTGTCAGTAACCACTGCCCAAGTGTGGGTCTGTGGCTGATGGAGCTGCAGTTTTGAGAGTTCATCCTATCTTGATGGCAATCATTGAAGGTGTTGTGAGCACTCTGCATTTGGCTTGAGTATTGTGCCCTTTTTAATCACTAATCATAAACTGATGGTGTAAATCAAGTCATCAGTTCTCTCCTCCCCTCTGCCTCACTCCATTAACCTTGACCAGACACTGCCCTGGGCAGGAGTGGCTTTCCATCCCAAGCATGGCTAGCTCTTTCCTGGCAACTTCTTTCTCAGGTTCCTAAATGTTTAAATATGGAAAACACTTAACTGTTACCAGAGTGATGCTTCTGAGTGAGGCCATACAGCACAGTTTCCTATCTGAAAAATGAAAATTAAGACTAAAGAGCATGCTTGAGAGGGATGTTGAATTTCAGTCAGAAATTTCAACCCAGCTCTGCTAAGCTGTCTGATGTTTGGATGTTGGCTTACCATCCCGTCAGCTGTCACTGTGTTGTATTTAGTTTCCTTGCTTCAGCATGGCAGGTGATTGTTGCAGTTAGGGTTTATTAGGGAAGATGAATTATCTGATCCCCTGCATAATTATACTGCTGTTAATAGGAAAACATTGAGTAGTTTTACTCATGACTGAAAATTTCTTATTTTATCCAAAAACTTGCACTTCTTGAGCTTTGATCAGTTTTACTTTGTCTCTTCGTACGTAATGCCCATTATCACTACCTAAATGGAACAGTATACATATGTTTAAAAAAACCAAAAAAAACCAAAAAACAAACAAAAACCAAACAAACCAACCCTCCCCTCTACCAAAATAATATCACCCCAAACCTGAAGAAGTACCGAGTGGAGCACTGATTCTGTTATATGAAGCTGAAATGTGTGTTTCACCAGCTGAGTTTTGCATGTGTTCACAAACCATTGTTGTTGCAGAATGTTAATTGTTTGAAGGAAGGCTGTTGATAACTGTTTGGCGTGTGGCCTACAGAAGGAGGGGGGGTGGGTGGAGATAAAGAAACCCCACATGTGCAGTCTTTTCCAGGATCAGATTCTTCCCAATTCGTTACACGCATGTGTTTACCTTTACACGGAGCTACTCGGGGTTTTTTATTTGCGTGCTACATGTATAGCACCGTGTGTCATGCTGTACTCCTCAGTTGGCTAACTTGCATATTTGCAACACCCTTACTACAAAACACGCAAAAACCAAAAAACCTTAGCTTTATTGCCCATGCAAAGTACCTGCATAGCTGCTCAAGTCTGATGGTTTTGGTGGTCTGGTGCTATACTACAGAGATTTTCCTGAAGACCATGCTGCTACTCTGTGTTAACCTTCAGTTTGATGTGCCCTACATGGGTTTGCTTAGAATGATACATGTTTAGGCATCTCTGACGCAAGAGGAAACATTCCTTTATACTACCTGAAAGAGTGATAGCAAAAGGACTGAAACTTCCCAAGGGCTACTTGGTGGATAGTGCCATGCCACTTGGATGAAATGTGAAAGTTGTGTCAGTGAGTGTAGACAAAAGCAAGGGGTGAGCACTGAGGAGCCTTGTGATAGAGAAGCCAGGATGTGGCACTGGGGCAGCTGAAGAAAGGGCCTTACAGAAATGTTTGGGCTGCCTAGATAAGTGGAGTGGCATGGTTTGTGGGGTTGCGGTGGAGGAAGCTTGATGCAGCGGGTTTTTGAAGTTAAGGCCTCCGGTTGTGCTGGCCACCTCAGTCCTTCCAGTACTCTTGGCAGAAAAGAGCATCTCTCATGTGCAAGTTTTCCAGGAGAAACAAGTGCTGGTGCTGCATGGTAAATGGCAGTTCAAGGTGGCTTTTACACTGAACAATATTAGCCATAGCTGGGAGTACCTGTGGTTTACATCATCCCAACAGAAGTTACCTCCCAAGTCTTTGGTGGATCCTTGATGATAAGTGTGACTTGTGGGGTCAAAACCAGGCTAACATTACAAGAGATCCAGAAATTTTATGTAATACAACAGTCGTTGCCTCTGTTCAGAGATCGGTATTTTCTGCTCTGCTCTGGGCAGCAGTGGCTGTGCAGTTTTTGAATACAGGAGGCACTGTGAGAGCCCTACTGATTTAAATGCCTCCTACTTGCTTGCCAAGTCCTGGGTACAGTGAGTGTCTTTCTGGGTGTCATATACATTCTCTTTCCTTCTAGGTTTTTTTTTCCTGAAGAGAATGGGTTGTAGGGCTACAATTCCCTATTCAAATGGATGTTTTTGAGAGTCCATTGCATGCCATTTATTTTATTAGCTGTACCTTTAACTCCTGGAATGCTTTGTACAATGCTGCTGTTTTGAACACAGTGGGGAAGAAAAAAACAGTTCAATCCTATCAGAGGAATACTTGAGCAACAGTTGATGCCTGCATAGTTGTTTCTTCTGTGTGGACAGATTTATACCTAATTTCATTTTGAAAATAAAATTAGGTCTGTAAATAGATTTATATAACTTGCATTATAGTTAAATGTGTATAATTTTGAGAGAGCTTGAATATAAAATTGACATTTAATCTACAATAATGACACATTTATTGATGCCCTAGTATGGCATCTTTATTGCTTTAATGAAAAGATGCATAACTTTTATATGGGCAATACAACATGATGACTTTTAAGCATCTTGCATAGAACACAGCTATTTTAGTTTGTAAATGAGCATAACTCTGCTGCACAGTGATGGAATGAAACTGTGTGTATCAGTTTTCCAGGAGCAAAATAAAATTGCTGATACAGTAGTGTTTAAAGATGTTATAACATCAGTCAGGAAGTCTGAAAACATGCAATTGGAAGAACTAATGTAAGCGGATTAGGTATGTGGCAGTCTCTGAAATTATTCATTCCTTTAACACCTCTGAATCACAGTACTTAGAGGAAGAGATATTAATTAGATATAGAACTGAAAACAGGGGTCTAAAATGACTATCAAGTACAGATCGTCCTATCCTAGCCTTCAGCCTCTACCACTTTCCTCTAAGCAGGAAAAAGAATTACCAGCGTTTTGTGAAAAATAAGGAAGTGTAGACTGATAGCCTTTCCCTGACAGTGAGATGAATCTGATAGAACTGAGTGTTTTCAGAGTCCCTGTGAGAGACTGCATTACTTAATGGTTTGTCCAAGTTCGGTTCTGTTTAGTTCTTAAATATGAGGAAATGTGTTTAGCTATACAGATAAGTAGGAAGCCATTGTTTAAATGAGGCATTGTTACATCTTAATTGTGTTTGTGTGTGCATGAGTGTATATTTTTTGTTACCAAAAAGGGTATGGTTGAAAACTGCAGTAAAGATGAATTAAAGTCTCTGTTCTTGTAAGAGACTAACACCATATGTGTTAAAATGTTTTACTGTTAGGCAGAACAGGGCATCGTTCTGCAACATCAGAATCACTTTCAGAACACTCCAGGCCTCCTCATTCAATATCTATACATGTCCTAGGTGCAGCTTCCACACTAGATAAATACTGAGGGGTAATTGGGACCCAGCTGTGTTACATTGCCTTGGGTCTGGGATGTTAATGAAAGTGTAATTATGGACAGGGATATAGTTGTCACAGCAGCTTCTCAAAGGGGAAATTGGCTCTTAGTTATTTCTTAAATTTGGGAGTTGGCATTAGTGTGCTTGCTTGCTTACACCAGAATACTGGATAATGGATTACATGTCAATAATGTTTCAATTTAATAGCTGAATATTGAAGGAATATTAATGAAACTGCTTCTTGAAGATGTGGCCGTTTTTGTACTAAAAAGCTGAATGCTCTTCTGAAAGCTGTTCTGCCAAGGATTTTCAGCAGGCCTTAGTCTTAACATTTTCCTGTAGCTTATTCTGTTTCATGTCTCAGAAGTAAACTGGTTATTTCAGGTCGTGAGAAAATCTTAAATTAGGTGTTGTATTTCTTTTTCGAAGTACGGATTAGTATTGGGTTAGACGTGTGGGTGTGTGCGGGGTGTGTTTAGATTATCATGTTACCTGCCATCTCCTTCTTTCTTTTCCAAGATTAAAAAAAAAAAAAAAGGTGCAGGAGTTAGGTGCTACCAATGCTTTACAGTCATCTTGGTGATTTGTGGGTAAGGGTGATTCATCAAATACCCTATATTTAAATATCTTCTATGACTGAATAATAAAAAACACAGAAACAGGACAAGCTCCAAAACAAGAGGCATAATATGTTGTCAAACAAACAGTGTTAACTTTAAAGGATTTTATTTGCAAGTAAGATACATTTTTTAACATCTGCTTTTAATAATAGGGTCCCTTTAAAGCATAAAATTCCCCAAAAGCAGAACACGCAATGAGTTTCATTTTAGGTGGAGCCTGCTGCTTGGCTGGCCGCTCATTGTCGTGGAGTCTAAATATTGCTAGGGGAAACAATTTTTTTTGGTGATGTAGTTAATGCACTAGAGTCTACAGAGGTTTATTCCAGTCCTATAAGAATAAAGAATAGAACCTGCTTGATGTGCATTTACACACCAGTCATACCAGTGCCATAACAGACTGCAATTGCTCTGTCTTCTGCATGCCACCTCCTTTGACAGAGCTGCCATTCGTACTCCTGGTTCCAGGTAGGATTCTTTCAACTCCTGTCTGCTCTCCTGCTCAGACTGCACTCTCCCTAACGTTTTCTTGATTTGATTTTTAAATAACTAGTAACCTGGAACACTTTTCTCCTGTTCTGGTTTTCAGGGTGTGCACAGCCTGTGGAGTTCATGTCAGTGTGCACCTTCTACACTTTTCCTCACAAGTCCAGACAGAGAAGCATTGAATTTTTTGTTCAGCTAGGGGCAAAAAAATCTGTGTAGAGCATCAGGACAAAGTGGTTTTTTTTAAGTT
Source organism: Nipponia nippon (assembly GCF_047370975.1). Classification (NCBI taxonomy): domain Eukaryota; kingdom Metazoa; phylum Chordata; class Aves; order Pelecaniformes; family Threskiornithidae; genus Nipponia; species Nipponia nippon. The sequence goes on along the minus strand of NW_028262357.1, from coordinate 846,815 downwards.
GAGTATTTCTCAAGGAGCATATTAATATGAATTTAGTCATTCCAAAAGTTGTGTAGAAATTGAGTGCTAATGAATAGGCAGTCATGCTGGAGATGAGCTGACTGATGTCAAAGAGAAAGGCATAGTCTGTTGAAGATAACTCCCCTGAGTGTAGCAGGGTGCTAACACTAATCCAAATGCAGCTTTTAATTGCACCAGATTGCTCTTCCTGAAGGCTGAACCCTGTTATCCGTCCAGGCTAGAAGGCGCGGATGCAACTTTCAGTCCTTTTCCAGACCTTGTTTTGCTGTGATTACATGGGATACAGAAGGTCAACTGTCCTCTCTTTTCTTAGTATCTTGCTAAATCCAGCTTGGAGGTCTGCTAGAGGAAATAGGCCATGTCCTGAGAGTTCACGGGGGGGGGGAGAATCATCACGTTAGGAAGTAGTGTCCTTTCCCTGATTCAGCTGATGAGAAGGAGCAAAAAGACTTAATGGCTAAAGTTTGGAAAGATTTAAACGTAGGCTGGTCATCTTTTCTTGCAGCAGCACTAGGGATGTGCCATCTATCTGTGTGGTTGATTTTTTTGTTTTAAAGACAAATGTGGGGGATAAAAGCTCAGTAAAGCTAGTTACAGTCTGCAAAGGGCAGTCTCTTAACCTGTTACTCTCTGCAAAGTATGATCTGGGAAAAGCCTTAAATATGGAAAGTTTTGGCTGGCCTGTGTTATTAGGGTGGGGTGTGAATTAGCTGAGGCACCTCATTGCTTATCCACATGATGTATGTGATGAAGGTCCGATGGGGCCACTGCAACTCCAAAATAGAAACCAGAACTAGACAAATGAAGGAGAACTTTTTCAAATACAGTAAGAACAAATGGATTTTTTCCTGCACTATTCTTCTGCAGAGTTTCCATGTTAGAGGTCATCTCCAGTGATCGCTTAGGCCCTGGCTTGAGCCATTAAGTCCTTGGGAACTTGTGCTGCACAGCTTGTGAATTACTTTTATGCAGCTTTCTCTGTGCCATTTCTTTGGGTTGGGCTTGTGTTTCAGCTTTCAATGGTGATAGACGCATTCAGGATCGTTCAGGAGAGCCTGGACACAGTGCTGGTACTAATAATATTTCTCCCTTCTTTTTCTTTTACTGCAGACCAACGAGTGGAATAAGAATGATGATCGGCTGCTGCAGGCAGTGGAGAATGGCGATCCTGAGAAAGTGGCTTCATTGCTGGGTAAAAAGGGAGCCAGTGCCACGAAACAAGATAGTGAGGGCAAAACTGCGTAAGTCCAAATTAAACTTGTGATTTGAGCACAAGGGCGGGACAAAAACAGACTTGGATGTGTATGCCACTTACATGAATTAAGAATCAGAGACCATCCTGAAAGTGAAGTTTTCTTTTTCATCTGAAGCACAATACATTCTGGAAAGCTCCTTTCTGGTAGTCTCTATTTGTAATTCTACATTTAAAATGCCATTTCAGAATCACAGACCCATTGAGGAAACTTGAAGCTGGATTGCTGGGTAGATTGGGGCCATTTTAGGGCAGGGTATTTTGGGACTCAGGAATTTCGTGGCACACTGCACACTCCAAAAGGCATTAATCTTTGGGGCTATTTTTTCCCATGGACATTAGTTTAATGACATAGAAATTAAGACAAATTTTCTTTCTGGTGGGTTGGTTTGAACTGAAACTATGATGACTGGGTTTTAAAATCTTGCAGATGATAGTGATTTGTGCAACTGTCCCTTGTTTTGGTTGAAGTTTGGCAATCACAGTTTTGTGTGAACGAGATTCTTTTGGCAGTCTCAATATATTTCATACATAGCATTTTCTTCTTTGATTCTTCCTATTCTTCTCCTGTGAACATTCTGAATTGTGGAAGATAAAAGATTCCAATAAGAAAACTACAACCAAGAGTAAGCTATCCTTAAGCTTTCTTTATGGCATAGAAAGATGATTAAATGGATAAATGAGAAATAGGCATCCCATGACAGAACCAAAGCCTTCATAAAATTCTGGATGGATAGGAGTGGAAAGGAAAACAGTTTCTAGGCTTGGGAGAGGCAGTGCAAAGCAGTTTGTACCAAAGAGTAAGTTCTAATGAATTACCTCTGGGTTACATTTATTGAGTCACGCTCTGCTTCTTGCTTGGTCTGTTTGAGTTTCCTACATCTGCTCCATTTCTGTTCTGCATCTGAGGAAACTGAATGATGGCAGTGACTCATAATGACCTGCAACTTCTTACTGCAGAAGTCAAAGTCCTGTAATTTCTTCAAGTGGGTTTTCTCCACACTTTAATATGTTTTTAATTTTAAAGAGTTGCATACACGTGTTTTTCTTTTGAACATAATCAAAGCATGACTTCCATTGAATCTTCTGAATTACAGCTATTTAGCATCTCATGTTTCTACAGTCAACATAACTTCAGAGCTAGATTCTTAAGCTGCACTGTATCCAGGGTAACACCTAGTTTGCAAGTTTCACGTATAATTTGGTACTATGAATTTTTCTAGGAAATTGTCAATGGGTACGTACAAGGCTCTTAACTCTAAGAAATAGGATTGTTGTAACTGTAGGGATCTAGTGCAGTGATTTTCAGCTTTACAGGGATACACTACAAAATTCCCCTTTTTTCTCTTTATTTGCAAATACAAAGAAGTTGATGACCATATATTTATATTAATGATGCTGTTACTGATAATGCAGATACAAGTACTTCTTTTAAGATCAAATGTGAATTAATGGTATGAAGATCTCTGGTTCTGCTTGTTCCATACGTTCATTTAATTGTCATTTACTTTTTTAGTTATTTCTGTGTAGTGGTTTAAAAGAAAGCTTGGGAGAGAACAAAGAAAAATAGTATTGCTGTGGTACAGAAATACAGTGTGTCAACTCTCATTTTGTTTCCAGTGCTTTGGGAAACTTAGCAGGCCTGCTCAGGTTATTGCTGTCTCAGTTTTGAAAGATAGAGACTGACAGGTGTAGAAACAATGACACTGATCTGGAGAGACATAGCTACCAAGGAGTACCATGACCCAGAATGTTCTCCAGTGTGGCTTATTAATAATGGGCAGCATCTTGTTTGCATTTTTCCCACTTCAGAGTCTTTTTATAGTGTGTGCAAAATGAAGTACAGCCATCATTTCTGCATAGGTAGGCTTGTTTCTCCTGTGTTTTCAGTGTGATGCCAGGGCTTCATTCCTGCACGGTGATTCTGGGTGCCTAACACAGCGGGTTTGCCGTATCTCAGAAGCTCTGCTTAGAGGCATAGACCCTGCTGCAGCCCAGCATTGAGGTCTGTTCGTGTCTTGCAGAAGCATGGGACTAGTTCATCAGCTACCTCACCTGTAACGTGAGAGACTCTCATGCTGGGAACACGCGGTCTGGAGAGGTCTTTTGGGGACAACTGGCCACCATCGTGCTCAGATTTCACTGGTTACATTTTAGAAAGTGGTCTGCAGTGCCATGTGGGAAGGCAGCTCTTTGTATGAGTGGTCTATTGATCCCTCTGAGTATATATTGATGCATTTGTTTACATAATTAGGCTGAAGGTGACCGACTAGAAGAACATGATGGATTCAATTATATAACAACGTGCGTAATGTGATTAAAGACTTTGGAATGTGCTTGAAAGCGAAAAAGGAGAAAAAATTACATGTTGCAGTACAGGTTTGTTAGGTCTGTCATTGTCTGTTCCTTTAAGGTGTGACATGTTTCTTTTAAGATCTTTTCTTTTTCATTCTTTTTGTTAATAACCCTGTAAACAAAATTCTCGGTACTGCCCAGACCTTTATTTGAAGCATAGTAATATAGTACATTATTTTAAACAGAAGATGGAGAGGACTCTAATATTTCATGCTTAAAGGGGTGCTTCTCAGTTTTTGTTTTATAATCAAATGGCTTCTTAATATAAAATGCTTGAACTGAGAGGAACAGAGACCAGAACCCAGGATTTTCTCTATTTGTCTTGTTGCGTACTGTATAAATCATTCCACTGAGTCCTGCTACAATGTGCTCCAGTTCTGGCTCAGTTTTGGACATAACCACCTAAATTTCACCTATGTCCTCTTATGCCTCTGTCCTATAAGTCCTTTTCTTTGTGGCTTGCCCACATGCAATAAAATAGAGATGCTTAAATTAATGAGGTCTAGGTACCAGTAAATTTCCTAGAGGTAATATTTACAGATTTTCATCAGGCAGTTTAACTCTCCAGCAGTACCTCTTAAAAAAAGTATTTAAAAATATTGTCAGAGTAATGAAATGAGTTTTTTAAGACTTGTCTGACTTTCCACACCACCACCCTGCCTCTGACTCAGTTCTTTCTATAAACAATAAATCAATTTTAAGGCCGTGGAGCAAATCCACCTTTGGCATAAGTTGACACAGCCCCATTGTTGCTCCCACTTACGCAGCACAGACCATTGCCAAGCACACTTGTAAGAGAACCTATCTGGAAATCTGACTCTGCCATTCTACTCTTATTCTGCCAGATAGTTGTTGGTTGTTTTCTTTTTTTTTTTTTTTTTTTTTTTTGGTCCGGCTTCCTTAAACAACAACATAGCGCTTTCCAATTTGGAACTTGATCATTTAAACCCACTTAAACTAACAAAAAAGTGTTTTCAAAGAGAGCCTTTTCAGGAGGGGATAGGATTCATTCATGTACTGCACTTTCCACAAGAGCAAGTGTTCAAATGGGCTGTTATTTAAAGAAGCTGCTGCTGTTATTGAAGGGGAGTGTTGGAGGGAGAATTTTGGAAAGGATTCACAATGTATAAATGGCAGCACTTCCTTGTCGTAAAGTTATTTAGTCTGTGTGCCAGTCCATCGCTGCGTGTTTCTGCAAGGTACTGAACTGGAATTAAATGCTTATGGCTATTAAATGAAACAATAGGTCTCTGTAATTTTTTTAACTGCAATTGAATCAGCTGTTGTTTCATAAAATGAGTCTGACAATGGTACAAAAAAGCTTTAGAAACCTCCACAAATGCACTCTTTTAAGGACTCTTTCACACACCTTTTGTCAATAGCAGTTAGTAGAAATTATATATTTTAATTTGAACCAGAATTTTCATGTATTGGAGGCTGAACTGATAATAAATTTTGGAGCATATTCCAACCCCAAATCGTTTATATTTATCATGTACATAGTATCAATTTTTTTTTCTTTCGGATCTTATTGTACAAGGAGGTGGGGCAAGTGGCATAAAGGATATCACTGTTCAAAAACTAAATCAGGTTTTAATTACCTTTGAGAGAGAGTCTTTCCTTGTACGTAACAATATTTATCGTAAAGGAAGCTATTGGAAGAATACACTTACTACAGTTGTTATACTGTTCTAGTTGAGGGAGAAAACCATAGAAAATGGTTTAGACAGACCATCTCCAAAATTGGACAAGTCAGGTAAGCCCAGTGCCTATGAAATGGAAGAATTGTATTATCCTCCTTTTGTTGACTACAAATTGCTATAAATCGTGTAGGACCTTTTAAATTCAGGCCATCTCTACATTATTTTCTTGTGCATGTGTTGGGGGTCCTCAGTCTAAGACCATGCTGTAGAAGATGTTCCTTTTGTACAGATCTGTGTCGTCTCTTAAAATTGCCTAAACACTTAAGTAGAAAAGCATACTAGCATACTGTCTTTTGAAAATTGTTCCAGGGTAGGAGCTACAAGAAAGGTCTAGTGCCTGAGGATTGTCATCTCTCCAGGACTGGAGTTCACTGGTGTTCCAGTGACCTGATATGATCCCTGACAGAAAATATATTTTTAATTTACTTTTATCATGGTGTTTAATTTATGATGGTCCAGATGGTCACAATAATGTCTAGGTTTCAGAGCATGAGCAAAATAAGGAAAACCACAATGATCTTCACCTGTGCTTTATCTCTAGCCAACAGATGGCTGAAATCTGGTTCTTATTCCAAAAATTCTTGTAACGTTTATTTCCTTGGGAGGTTTGGGTGTAAAAGCTTTTGTCTCTCCAAAACTTTCCTGAAGTTTTTTTCAGGTTCAAATCCTATATAATAAAACAAACAAATTCCACTTATTTAAAGAACAAACTCCCTATTTCATATAAAGTTCTTTGAGCACTGAGAAACATCCCAACAGGTTTTGCATCTTACATGCACAGGACTTCCTTCAGATGATAGCTAGAGTTCAAAGGGAAAGCAATGAGTCTGCAATTTCTTCTAGGAGCCAGCTTGCATCTTATGTTTTATACTTGCTTTTTCACACAAGCTGTTAGGATGGCTGTTCTTAATAAACTATTGCATTTCATCATCTGTTAGTAGGGCTGTCACCTCAGAAGAAAGCAAGTCATCTTCTGACGGGCCCCTGTACACGTGTTCGGATAGCCTGTGAGCTGCCTGTTCCACTCCTGCTTGTCGGTAGGATCAGCCAAACCTGTAATGCAGCATCAGGCAGCCGCTGGAATTCCCTGTAAAGCGGCTCTATTCGCAGAGTTGCCAAGTACCCAGATTTTACCAGTCCTGGCCAGTTTTCAAGAAGTTTGTCAGTTGCTTGGATCAGAGCATAGCCTAGATGCTTGGAAGTTTTCTATGCCTGGCTTGAAACAGCTGCTGCTTGGCTCACGTGGAGGTGGAACCCAGTGCCCCGCTTCTGCGTGAGGAACGCTGTGGCTGCTCCTTGCACTCGTCTTACCTGAGCTGGCAGGGGAGCACGAGGGGAGCGTGTCTCTCATGGGTCGGGCCAGAACCAGGCTCTCTAAGGCTGGAGGGGACAGGGATAAGGCTGCAGCTGTTTTTCAGATTTATAGCTACGTCATGGGCTGCAGTTGTTTTACATGTTTCTCAAATACTTACGCAACCAAATGAGCTGTATGTGTAGATTTTAAGTACACCAACTGGCTTCTGCTGGCTTAAAAATGTACGCTAATCTAGGAGGGGAAAGGGAACAGACAGCCAAAAGAGACCAATGTGCAAATGTTGGATTTATTTCATTTTTTTAACTTCAAAATGAGGTCTCAGGCAATAGACTATGCTGGTGGGTGCTTATTTATTGGGCTTATATATCACTCTGCATTTTATGCTGCCTGCTTTACAGGTGCATTCTGTGTTAGGAAAGTACTAACTGGAAAATGTAGGAAAGCTCTGAAGTTGCCTTTTCCTGCATGTATCTGTGTTCCAGTCCCTACTCCTCTTCAGAAATGTGGAATCTTAAAAGCTTTAGTAGTGTAGTTATTCTGAAATGCAAAATAAAAGTATATTGCCATAATCATTTAAAGAGTTTATAAAAACAAATGGTAAGAGGTCGTCTTAACGAGTGGTCTCTGAAGAATGTGTTACTAGTAGGTTATTTACATAAGTACATATTATTGCACTTGGTTTATAATTCCTCTATGAAGTAAGAGAAGTTCACTTTATACACTTTAATAAAAAAAAAAATTCCAAATTGTTCTGTTGCTTCAAATCTGAAGAGGTCTGAAGTATTGTAAGTGTAAAAGGCACAGAAACTTCAAACGCAGCACATAACCCTGAGCTATCCTTTGTCAACTTCCCTCATGTCGCATAAGAATATCCATGCTCTTTGGTTCTTGGAGCACTATATACAGTTCTTAAGCCTTGCTGGATTTTCATGCAACAAAAATATTTTCTTTAGATTAACTTCTACTCAGTTGTTCTCAGCTGTTCCGGCCTTTTCCTGGCCTCTTGTTATGCTAACATGGTTTGGGATTTCCTTGCTCTAATTCCATGACTTTTCATGTACTAAGGTGGTTATTAGCATTTGCTGGCCCATAGGCAGCAATACCAAGTGGGTTGTGTTGGAGGATGAAGGTCAAGGGAGATGCTAGTCATTGCTGTTGGGCTTAATTTTAACTCTGAACTCTATCCTGGCCTTGCAAGAAAGCGCAGCAGATGGCTAGCTGGTTTTACCTAACTCAGGAAGGAAGTTAAGCTGATCTGGGCACATCCATGACATCTTCAGGGATTTCACCCTATGCTAAAAAGCCGTTTTGCCAGAAGGCATATATATTGAGAAGCTAACTGTGCACCCCTTTGGGCTTTAGATGTGGGATGTGTTTTTAAAGAAACTATCAGAAGGAATCTTCCCTACTTCTCTGCCTTCCTCCATCCCTCTGAACTTGGCTTTAGAGGCACAGGCAACACTGCTCTCATTTCTAGGCTCTTCAAGCTTTTTGAGACTTCACTGTTTGTTGTACTTTGTCCATTTTCCTATCCTACAACACCAAAACTAAAAGAAGTATTTCAAAACTTCAGACTTTTCTGTCAACACCTAGGAGTGCCCTGAAGCTCACCCTTGGCAGAATCTCTGTTGCAATTTGCTGACGTTAGTTATTGAGGGACTTTAAAAATGGACACTCTGCAGGAAACTTCATATGATAAATCTAAATTGAGAGCACTTATGTTTACAATTAATGGTACATGGAAGAAAAGTCTATACGTTTCAGACTTCAAGTGGGAGTTTGTGGTAATGTGGTAATAGAGTTTGCCAAAGAAAACTGTGTATGAAAATGGAACTGCTGGAACACAACCTGAGAGTGAAAACTATAAAGCTTCTGGGGATCCCAGAAATCTCTCTGAAGAGCAGCTGGGTGGATATTTTTGCTGAGTTTGAAGGCTAAAATCAGGAGTCTGTAGCTTGCCAGCTCCTGTGTTGCATGATGCAATTGCTTCTTTCCTATTAAAAAAACAGCCGTTCAGCAGGCTTGCCTTTTATTAATGTCCTATACCTTGAGGTGTGTATGATTGAAGCAAGACTTTTTATGCTATGAGGCAAAGCTGGAAACTTTATATGAAAACTGCGGGTTTTTTAGGTTGTGGGGTGTGGTTTTTTGGTTTTTTGGTTTTTTTTTTTTTTTTTTTGAAAGCTCTTCCAGAATATACACTAATGCAGAAGTGGCATGTAGGGGTTTTGCCAGAGGGCTGTGTGTGTATTGGGGCAGGGCAGATGCCATCTCATGTTTAAACAGAAGATGGGAGAACACAGGCTGTGTGCATTGCTTTACTTTGCAGTGGCTGATGCTAAGGGGGAGAGAGGGGAAAAATCTTCCACAGCTCTTAGTAAATCCATACCTGCCTATGTCAACTTCTTAAAATCTTAACCTGCCTGCACTCCAGAAGATGTTAGTAGCAACTCATTCATTGAATGTCTTAAAACTCAGAATCTTTAATTTTCTCAGTTTGTAATGGTGCCAACTCTGGCTTGAAAACCAAATGTATTTCCTGTAACTGTTTTTCCTAAGCTGATTTTTGCAATTCTGTGGCTGCATGCATCAGGACCCCCTGGGAAATGGCCCTCAGGGACAAGGGAGCAGAACAGAGCTGGCAGATCTTCAAAGACACTTTCCATAGGGCACAAGAGCTCTCAATCCCCAGGTGCAGGAAATCAGGCAAGGAAGGGAAGAGGTCGGCATGGCTGAGCCATGACCTGTTGGTCAAACTAAAGGGCAAGAAGAGAATGCACAGGCAGTGGAAGAAGGGACTGGTATCTTGGGAAGAGTACAGGGACACTGCCTGGCTGTGTAAGGATGGGATCAGGAAGGCCAAGGCTCAGCTGGAGCTGAACCTGGCGAGGGATGCAAAGAATAATAAGAAGGGCTTCTACAGGTATGCCAACCAGAAAAGGAAAGTTAAAGAAAACGTACCCCCTCTGATGAGCAGAAGCGGCAAGCTGGTAACAACAGTCAATGAGAAGACTGAGGTACTCAACAACTTCTTTGCCTCAGTCTTCACTGGCAACCCCTCTCCTCACACCTCCTGAGTCAGTGGGCTATTTGACAGGGATCAGGGGGGCTCTCCTCCCACTGCAAGAGAATATCAGGTTCGTGACCACCTGAGGAACCTGAACATACAGAAGTCTATGGGTCCCAATGAGATGCATCGCAGAGTCTTGAGGGAATTGGCTGATGTAGTTGCCAAGCCACTCTCCGTGATATTTGAAAAGTCATGGCAGTCAGGTGAAGTCCCTGGGGACTGGAAAAAGGGAAATATTGCACCCATCTTTAAAAAGGGTAAAAAGGAGGACCCTGGGAACTACCGACCTGTCAGCCTCACCTCTGTGCCTGGGAAGATCATGGAACAGGTCCTCCTAGAACCTATGCTAAGGCACATGGAGGACAGAGAGTGATTCAAGACAGCCGGCACAGTTTCACCCAGGGCAAGTCATGCCTGACCAACCTAGTGGCCTTCTATGATGGAGTGACCTCATCAGTGGACAAAGGAAGAGCCACGGATGTCTTGTATCTGGACATCTGTAAGGCCTTTGACACGGTCTGCCACAATATTCTTCTCTCTAAGTTGGAAGGATATGGATTTGATGGGTGGACTGTTCGGTGGATAAGGAATTGGCTGGATGGTCACATCCAGAGGGTAGTGGCCAATGGCTCAATGTCCAGATGGAGAAGAGTGACGAGTGGTGTCCCTCAGGGGTCCGTACTGGGACCAGTACTGTTCAATATCTTCATGAATGACACAGACAGTGGGATCGAGTGCACCCTCAGCCACTTTGCAGATGACGCCAAGCTGAGTAGTGCAGTTGACACACCTGAGGGATGGGATGGCATCCAGAGGGACCTGGACAAGCTGGAGAAATGGGCCTGTGTGAACCTCAGGAGGTTCAACAAGGACAAGTGCAAGGTCCTGCACCTGCGTTGGGGCAATCCCCAGTATCAATACAGGCTGGGTGATGAAGGGATTGACAGCAGCCCTGGGGAGAAGGACTTGGGGGTACTGATAGACGAAAAGCTGGACATGAGCTGGCAATGTGCTGTCACAGCCCAGAAAGCCAACGGTATGCTGGGCTGCATCAAAAGAAGCATGGCCAGCAGGTCGAGGGAGGTGATTCTGCCCCTCTCCTCTGCTCTGGTGAGACCCCACCTGGAGTGCTGCGTCCAGCTCTGGGGCCCTCAGCACAGGAAGGACATGGACCTGTTGGAGCGGGTCCAGAGGAGGCCACAAAAACGATGAGAGGGATGGAGCACCTCTGCTATGAGGAAAGGCTGAGAGAGCTGGGGTTGTTCAGCCTGGAGAAGAGAAGGCTCCAGGGAGATCTTATTGCAGCCTTTCAGTACTTAAACAGGGCTTATAAGACAGATGGGGACAGACTTTTTAGTAGGGCCTGTTGCGATAGGACAAGGCGTAATGGTTTTAAACTAAAAGAGGGTAGATTCAGACTAGATATAAGGAAAAAAATTTTCACGATGAGGGTGGTGAAACAATGGAACGGGTTTCCCAGAGAGGTGGTAGATGCCCCATCCTTGGAAACATTCAAGGCCAGGCTGGATGGGGCTCTGAGCAACCTGATCTAATTGAAGATGTCCCTGCCCATTGCAGGGAGGTTGGACTAGATGGCCTTTAAAGGTCCCTTCCATCGCAAAGCATTCTATGATTCTGTGATTCTATGTGTGTGACAGGATTATGACATGAACTGCCAGCATTTAATGAAAAGCTGCATTTATTACATTTACTCTTAGGAGGAGATGAAATGGGTGCAGTGTGAAGCTATAGCTTGTATTTGTTTAAAAAATAATAAAAAAACTAAAGAACTAGTAAATATTGATAGTGGTAACTGTAGATGCCTGATTTTCCAAACATCTGGATGGTTCGTCCGTGATTAAATGACTGGTTGTTCTTAAGACAACCTATATATCTCCTATATCTTCTCAAATGAGTGACTTACTGTTGATAATGCAGTCAGAGAAAGATGAAGATTCTGTGGCTTTCATGGGGAAATATTCATGGTTTAATCTTAGCTTTTAGGTTTAAGGTGAAGTTCTACATCCTATTCCTTCCTCTGCACTGACAGGGTGCACGCATCTGTGACTGTGTGATGAAACAGTGGAAGGCAGCTTTGGTTTTCAACTGGTTTTGTTCCCAGTATCAGCTCACCAGCTACACAGGTACCTACCTACATGTCTTGGTATAAGGAAGAATCAGAAATGGGCAGGCACTGCTAATGGAAGCATAATTCTTGCTGGAACAGAGAGTTACTAGTTTTCTGAGAGCCCTGTCTGGGTTGGCAGAGGAAGGCAGAAAACACCTCCAGTTTCAGGACCATTCTGGGACTTTCCCAATCTTTGAATCTGAAGGTGATAATTTTTCCATGAATTATATTCAGGATGTGTCAAAAATTTGTTTTGTTTAAAAGGCTTACTTTCATCATTGGTTTTTTCCTGATAAAATGTCAAACCATTCACAGAAGAATAAACTGTATTCTTCTCTAATTACTGGTCATCGTGCCACATGTGAGAGGAGACCACACTGGACTTCCTCCTGAGTGACAGCAGGCACTTCTTTCACGCACAGAATATGCTGCTGTAGTGGTACTCACAGCCCTTTCTCCTCCAGGTCAGGTCTTGGGCACTCTAGCACTTCTGCCACTCAGCCTGTGGTGGAAAACAATCAAAAGCCAGATATCATTTAATGTATTTATTTTTGCTGGTTTTACTGAAGTGGAAATTGAGGCTTTGAGGGATAACAGACACTGTAAACTAGGTGCTGCCTCTAAAATGTGTAAAACCTCAAGTCAGTGCAGAAAATCAGCCAGGTTACCAGTGGGTCTCTTTCTGACTGAGATAGCTGGTGAATTGCTTGCCTGTCTGATCTGGTAGCAGCAAAGCTTGAATATCTTCCATTTCTATATTTTTTTTAGTCAGCATTACAAAGACTCCAAGCAGCTCTGTATCTTTATTTTATCAATCTTGTTTATTTGTGTGAAGGTATTGGTCAGTCGGGAAACTATAAATCATCAAACTGTTGGCAGACAAGTCAGACTTTTTAAAAGTCAACAAAGAGTTGACGTACATTAGAAAATGAAGAAGAATGATCTGCCTTGGGAAGGGATGTTTTTACTCAAAATAAACCTTGACAATGAGTGTATGTGAGTTCATAGTGTATTTCAAACATTCTTGCACTTAAAATATTTTCAGAGCACTCAGATTAAAGTGGCAGAGAACAATGGAATATATGCTGGCGTATAAGTTGGACTTTGTTCCATGTTTGTCATAATAGAAAATAGCAAATACAATATTCACTTAGCATCCATAATTCAACCGTGTTCTTTATTTGCTTTGGATTTGGTAAGTAATGTGTCAGACTCCTTTCAGGGCCTGGAGAAAATCTGTGTTATAGAGAATGCTGATCCTGTCTCGAAAACGACGCTGGAGTATGACCTTGCCAAACTGAGATGGAGCCCCCTGATTGGGTGTAATTTTTCTGCCCTTTTTTTTCTGTTTTTCTCTTCACAGATGAGAATTTCCTAGTTAGAAGGTTACTGTCTTAAATTAAGACTTCATATTTATTTTTTCTTATTTTATCATGTTCCACTCTACTTTTGTAGCATTTTCCCTAAATATATGGACCACCCAGTTGTTTTAAGCCAGCTGTCAAAATAACATTCAGTAAGAGGATTGTGCTCAATTTTGCAGGATATAGCTGTGCAAATGGTTAAGCAGAGAACCTCGATATGGCAGACCCATGTCTTATTGCTAACACCACCTTAGCAAACTCAATTAGCTCCATTTTTACAAGTCTAACCTCTAAATGTGGATTAATTCTGTTCTACCTGGGGTGAAATGATTTGTAAATAAATGTTTTATGTGAGCTAAGTAGTAAAAATTACAGCCCTTTTCTGTTTTGAGTTAGACTGTCTGGCATTGAAGTAATTTCTGGAAACCCTCATTCTCGGCCTTTTAGCGAAGACCAGCGTTATCTGAGCTCTTATGCTCTGTCTGTCAGACACTAATTGAAGAAGTCTCCATTCCCTTGCTAGCTCGACTTTATAACGAAACCATGGAAAAGGTCCTTTGCCCTTAATAAGGGATGGGCTTGTTTAGGACAGTTGCACGTGCTTCACCAGTTGACATCTCCTACGTGTAAGTAAGCTGCTGTTTAAAACTAGTTCAGGGATGTCATACACAGCTGTTCACTCTGTTCGGTCACCAAGCACTCATAAAAAGCATCTCTCTATCGGTGCATTTGAAAATGTTATTTGAGTAACATTTGTGGTCAGGAAATTTGAGGTGCTGACAGGACTCTGAGGTGATAGTCTTGTAGCTGTTCTCCAGCTGACCCCAAATCTGATGAAATTTTGAAGAGTGTATTCACTCTTAGGCTCAAGGCCTGTTTACTCCAACGGGGCTTTGTGTTCCTCCCAAAGAACAACATTTTTTACTTCATCGTGTTAAGGACTGAGTAGTTATGAGACCTGTACATTCCCAGTAGGAAAAAGCTGTGTCAACCAACTGATCTTTATCAGCTGCTGCAGAGGTGGGTCTCAAATGCTGACCTGCTTCGTTTCTGGATCCAATGAGAAAACCACTGGGAAGGGTAGCTGCTCCTCTGCTGCACCTAAAGGTCTGGAGACAATAACAAAAGACAGTCCCACCCCTCAGGAAGAATAGAAATGTTTTACAGCAATAAAATAAATCTATCTCAAATCAGTTCAGGCTGGGATATCAAGATGTGGCTTTAAGTGGTAGAAACAGGCTTATCTATTGTGAGGGGAAAATGAACTATGTTGAAATGGGGTTTTAGGCTGAATGAGAATCTAACCCTCAGTGTGGCCCTTGCTCCAAATCAAGCCTTACATGTTTGTTTTTGTTTGCCTAAGTCATTGCACAACCAGGAAGTGGGAGGAAAAGTTGTTTGCTTTCATATCAAGGGAAGTTTATTCATGAAAGATGCAAGTAAAATGCGCCACTGCTTAAGGCTTCCAGATGGTGAGAACTCCAGCGTTTGGAAACCTGCAGCTTTTGCCTCAAATATTTTAGGGAAGTTTATGTAGCTTGTAAAGAATTACTCTGTACTGAAATTAATGTCTACAGGCTTCTTTGTTTCAAAAGCCTCCCTTGCTACACAGGAGCCCTCAGTACCTACTACTAAAGTGTTTGGATTTTGTGGGTTTTTTTAGGAAAAAAAGAAAAAAAAAAAAAAGTGGGGGCTATTAACTTTAAAATCAGTTAGAATTACTCCCCAAGGGGAAGTTTTTGCCCAGGGCTCTGTAAATACTCTGACTTAAATATGACTGTAATAGGTTCATCCGTCTGGAGTCATTCTCCTCTCCATCACGAGTAGGGCTGATTTCCTGGTAAGCCAGTTCAGTTTACTAAACCAGCAGCTAACTAACCATGTCCCCCATTCCCCTCCCAATTGTTTTTAGATTATTAAGAAAAAATATCTCACTACAAGGTTATGTGAGAGATGGTAGCAGTGCAAGGGTGTAGCGAGGGGACACGCAGCAAGCAAGGGAGGGAGCTGTAGCAGCCCAATGCTATTTGGCTTAGGTCACTGTATGGATGACTGAGAGTTAAACCTTATCATCCTCTCTCTTCACGGGACTCTCCACATAGCGTCTATATTTTTGCTCTCATTAGATCTTTACATCCTTCGTACATGTTCTGTCGTGTTTCACACCACCTGTACTACTTACAGATGATGTTTCTTTCATCACATCAGTTTGGGAGAAGCAATATTTTTAATCAGGCCTTTCTTTCTTGAAAATGTTTTTGGCCACATGAAACAAAGCATCCGTATGTGGGACCACTTGTTGAGGAACTGCCATGGGAATTATTTGCATTGGTGGGACTGATGTGTTCATAGGCGCATAGCCTGAAAGGGGTTAAGTTTTTCTTCTCTCTTTGATACTTTCTTTGCACTCTGATTTTACCTAAACAAAACTTCTTTTGCACTTGCGTATTCATGTTGCATTTGGCACCATCCTACACAGTCTGTCCATAAAACCTCAGTGTCCCAGATTAAGCCAAGTTATTATTATTCAGGTATTTATTATTCTTATGAATATTGTCAAATGTAAGTGAGCCAAGTGCATGCTTCACAGCCTTCCTAATATTTAAGTGACTTTGATTGTACTGTGTATCTACACAAATGGATCTGAATGTGTTTCGGTATTTGCTGGTATGTTGTGCTGGCTAAATTAGAGGTGTTGGAATTTGTCAGACTCCTTTTGTGTCCCTCCCCCAGCCGTTTTCCCAGAGCCTGAGAAACCTCTTCTTCTAAAGAAGAATGTTTACACAACTTTGCATTCGTCACGAAGTACATGAAGTTTTGATTTTGAATGACTAGAGAACAGCCAGCAGCAGAGCTTTTTATGCTTTTGGAAGTGTTAACTCTTCAGTTTGTTTATGGCAGGAGTAAGCATGAGGATGAGCGCACAGGGTATTTTTGTATTTGCAGAGAAAGTTTCAAAGCTTAAGCGCTGCTTGTCTGCCATTTGCAATCAGCAGCAGCCAGTGTGGAAGGACTCCTTGTAGGAAGTGAGGTAGTTGCTGTACTTGATAGAGGACTCTGTTCCAGGAGCTCTGCTGTTTTGATTAATTCTCCACCCTTTGCCAGATCTTGTCTGTAGGTCTTTTTCTCTGCTGAGTTTTCAAGAAGGCTGCAAAGAACTCTACAGCTTAGAGAAACACAGTGTTGCAGTTCACATACTATGTGCCAGAAATATCTGTTTCATTCCTGCCTGTTATTCCCAGTTTCCCTGGTTAGCAGGCTGAACTTTCAGTGTTAGTTTTAACATTTAAAGGAAGCAGTTGTTGAAAATGTAAACTCTTAAATACAGTAGTTGGTGTGGCTACATGATTTGTGACATTCCCTTTAGATTCAAGGGGAAAATCCCCTTAACACTGGGGTGCATGATGTTAGAAATGAACGTCTCCTTTGAAAGATAGTAGAAAACATCCTGGGAATACTGGGGTTTTTTTTCAGTTTGGGGCATGTTGATGAAGGTCCCAACTTTTCACATGCAATTTAATAGTAATTGAAAGTGTTTTGTCTTGAATTTGTTTTTTGCATTACTCCTGCTGGAAGACAGCTCTGTATATCAAGCTAATGTTAGTAGGACCCACGGGGAAGCAGTATGTTTGCCTGTACTGTGCCCATATCTTGAGACTCACTGATGTTGGCATGATATGCATCAGGAGGATAGAAACTTCTCTGTTTTCAGAAGCTTTTCCTTCATTTTTGCTTCCCAGCAAAATAAAGTCTGCAGCATGCGTATAGGACTGCTTCTCTGAATCTTGTGGTGCCAAGGATGTCAAACACGAACCTTCAGCTGTAAAAAGGCTGCATTCAGTATAACTTCTTTGGTTTGTTCCGCAATTATATCTTTGGTAATTGACGCTGTTAAGTGTGTCCTGCCATAGTGTGGTTCGTAACCTCTGCAATTTCCCACTGTTCAAACAAGCAGGTGCTTGAGGTGAAAAGCAAAACCAGAAGCTGAAAAAACACATCTCTAGCATAGTCTCACAAATGTCCAGTAGCTTTGATTTCTCCAGATGATACTCACAAACGCTAAGGGTTTTTTTTTCCCCCTCTACACAGAAGAAAGATGAGCTCTGTAAAGGACAGTGCAGAAGCACAACTTGATGTAGTTTAATTTAGGAGCTGAATCACCTTTTAGAGGAACTAAATTTTGTCCACTGAAAGGGGGAAATCAGGATTGACTAGAATGACTAGAGCAAAGTCAGTCACTGTGAATGTTTTCTTCATTAATTCCCCAAGCCGTGGCATTCCATGGGGATCTATTACATCACTAGGGACGTTAGTTTAGAAATTGGGTGGGACGAGATGCACAATAAGGTATATGGCATGGGTTAATGAGACAGCAGCCATGTAAAAGTATGACTACAAAAACTTTTTGATGTGCCTTCTCACTTTCAGAGCTATTATCTTCTTGGGAGGCAGTGGAGGTATGCCAAAAGATCTAAGGACAGGGAGGGGACAACTTACCAGTACTCGGTTTGTGAATGAAAGAGAAAGGAGGTCTTGATAAAAGAAAAGTGACATGTAAATGTTCTTTTCCAGTTTTCACCTGGCAGCCACAAAAGGGCATGCAGAGTGCCTCAGGATCATGGTGACACATGGTGCAGATGTGACAGCCCAAGATGGTGCAGGTATGCCTCTGTGAAGCTACACTAATATACTCAATTTGCTTATATAGTTCTTGATGCGCAGAGTACAACTACAGATTTGACAACACTGCTTTTTGCCCCACAGCATGCAGGAGAAGCAGTTGTAACAATTGCAGGTTTAGGCATACTTTCTTTTCTGGACATAGAATTCAGATTCTAAAGCCCTTAAAAACTTTTGCCCTAATACTATAAATGGCAGCATTTATAGTGGACTCCGGATGCAAAATAGTTGCTTGATTTTTTTTTTATTTTATTTTATTTATTTTTAAATTAAAAAAAAAAAAAATCCCCTCCCCCAACTCTTTGTTAACTTCAGTTGAGGCTTTTTATAGGTTAAATCAAGATCTCCGGTGTTGCTTTTATGTGTATCCAAGCTATTAACCCCATTAACTGTACAGGAGTTGCAGTAAGACATTTCCTCAGGATTATGACATAGTGAAAAGAGCTGATACAGGCCAAAACAGAGCTGAGAGCTATTAAGTATGCTGTTTCAGCCCTCAAAAGTCCTATGCCTTAATTACTGCTCCACTAGGAGAATGATGGGAACTGAATTTGAAACTGGCAAACTCTTCTTAAGAGATTTCAGTTGACATGTCTGTGGAATCTGTGCCCAGCATTTTCTCTGGCTAGAGTCACCTGAATGAGCTGTCAGCATTCTGTCTCTCCAGTAATGATCTGTAAACTCTGGGATCACGGGTTCTGTTTTGGCCACCGATTGCAGCCTGAGGGAATTTCTGTCATACATGGAAATGATTTGCCTCTATAAGGAAGTGTCTGTGACACTGGAAGAAGCATTCAGATTATACATAACGATAAGAGAATAGATGTACCTGATACAGACTGCTATTCAGAATTCATACTTCATCTTGCTTCAGGATTTATTAGTTGTTTGGATAATAAGAGGTTGTCTGCTCTCACCTGAGAGTGTCGACCCAGTATTCATTAGGGAAAGCCTCATCTGTAATAGTCACATTATTTACAGTGACGTTCTGCTGTCAGAAGTGGCTCTGTCTGTATTGAGTACTAAATCTTGGCTCCTTCTTTTCTTAGTTACATGGATAATTTATTCTTTTGCTGTCTTGGCCTCCTTAATTTTTCATATGCTCTATAAGATGAAACTAGAGGAGAGACTGCAGTCTTTCATCATAAATCCATAGTCAGTAAATCACTGTATTGCATAGCTAAATATGAGCTCACAGATACTAAATAAATTAACAGAAAAGAGAATCTGTTAGATGCAAACAGAAGTAGGCCTGTGTTCTGAGTCCTCTTCTACATGTACTCCATGGATGATACAAATTCATTGTAGTGGTAGCTGGTAAATTTGGCTCGTTTTGCTCTTGGTGATGGGTTCCTTTTTCATTGCCAAATGGAAGAAATCATGAACACACTTGACAGACATCTCTCTGCAAGGGAGGCTGAGTAATATAGGAAATTTTTTTTTTAAGAAACAAAA
Organism: Nipponia nippon; assembly: GCF_047370975.1. Classification (NCBI taxonomy): domain Eukaryota; kingdom Metazoa; phylum Chordata; class Aves; order Pelecaniformes; family Threskiornithidae; genus Nipponia; species Nipponia nippon. Next base: position 827,472 of record NW_028262357.1, on the reverse strand, counting down.
CATAACTGCGCAATCTTAGACGTACTTCTGCCAAGGTATAGTCTGGCACAATGTTTGTGTTGTTCCTTTATATGAAGCTAGACATTAAGATTATTCTGTTACCTGCCTGAACAACAGTCTGTTGTAAATACATTCTGATGAATGTACATTTTTATTTTGTTTTCCCTACCCTTACTTTTCATGTGTTGTGATAGGAACAAGATGGACAATTCAAAATTTTGCCTTTGTCATGGAAGAGTTTATTCCTGTGCTTTGGCGTGATTGAATACTTAATTTGCTTTGCTTGTACTCATTTAGGGCACAACGCTTTACATCTTGCAGCAAAGAACAGCCACCCTGATTGCATTAAGAGGTTACTTCAGGTAAAGTAAAAATTAAATTAATTTTGATTTTTGAAGTTTTCCGTTTGTTCCTCTAGATTGGTTCCTCTAGATATTGACACATTTCCTGCATAATAATAATCTGCATCACACTGCTATGCTGTTGTCCTGTCTCTTTGCAATCAAGAGAGGTGCTTGAGTTTAAAGACCTTTTAGAAACTGTGAATGGATGATAGAAAACGGTCTGGCATCTTCCCTAAGTGGTCCACAAATATGGTTTTCCATGTGCAGCTGGTCTGACATGGCAGGGTTGGGTTTCAAGCAGGTTGCAGCTCCTGTGCTTTGTCTGTGTGGTTGGATGGCTTGAAAGTAGATGGGTTAAGAGGTATAGGGGAAAAGGATTTTTCAGTTCGGGGGGGGGATTTTGATATTGTTCCATTGGAATGCTTTCTGTCTGTTCTTGACCATAGAAATCTCTGTCAAGTTTAAAGTCAAAAGGAGAAGAAACAGAAGTAGTTTAGATGCTAAAATATGGAAATACTTGAATCCTCAGTGAAATGAGGCAAAGGATAGTGAGGGGTTTGAATGGGAGTAGAAAGAATGGAGAAAGAAAATAAGAAAAACAAAAGTGAAGATGAAGAGAAGATTCTCATGGTGTTGAGGCTGAAGATTTGCATTAGTGAGCAAGAAGAGGCATTGTCCATCTCTGCTCCATTTCAGAAAGCCAGGTGAATTTTGGTGGAGGTGGTCAGAGGAATGGGACAGATATTTAGGAGCTTGGGGCTATCAGTAAGACTGTGGCTCAGCCTACAGATGAAATAATGAATAATAACCCTGCTTGAGCACAGCGGTACAGGAAGAGAATGGATCCCATATCCCAACCTTCAAATTCCTTTTCCCCAGTTACCTCAGGGCTATTCAGTTGTGCTGTCACTGACCCCTCAATGTCAACGTCTCTGACAATATTGCATCCAATTTCATTGATTCCCACCTCCAGACTCATTGCAAGTGGACTCCCCTGTTCCTGCACACCTGAAAGGGGTGATCATTAACCATTGAGGCACCCCACTTCGGAATTTCGTGGCAAAACCCCACTACTTCTAATGCTAACCCATTTATAGCATAAACAGTGACATCAAGCTGTCACTGATGGTATCGCATGCAGCAGCATGATCAACTCAGCAACTAGATGTGTGTTTAATACCAAGTATCTGCTACTCATTCACTTACCAGATATAACCACAGAGTGCTTTTCTTGGTATTTTGCTAATTTTATTACAATATGCAGATTTCTAAATATGTTTGTAAGTGCAAACCCATTGGTAATGTTCTCCAATAATTCATGCTCTTTGGATTGCTTTCTTGCTTCTGTGGACCGGCTTTGTGATATAGCCTGTTTGTATGTGTGAGGAACATCTAACCTTGACATGCTGGAGTGGAATTAAAACAGGCTAAATAATTATTTTACACAGGCAGAATCTTGACATTTTTGTTACAGAATTTCCGTGAACCTGTTTTCCTAGGAAATTATAGAAGTTAGAAGCAGGGCTGTATTTGAAAGTCAAAGGGTTTAATGTTTGTTTCTTAAAGTCCATTATTTCAGGGTGATATTTTTTCTTTCTTTGCTGTAAACTGAAACTAAAATATTCTGTACCAAAACAAGACTTGATAAAGATTTGTAATTTGATATTTTCGTATTTATTACTTCGAAGTCGAGATTGATCAGTAGTAGCTGATGGCTTATAATAGTACCAAATATAACTGGATTGTCAATGCTTTAGTTTTCACAAATGAAAATGAAGCGTTACTGCCTTCAACAGAAATAACTCAAGACTAGTTGCCTTAGAACGTGATTCCTTTAGCTCTTACTGTAATGTAAAATATGAAGCTTTTCTGAGGCAGAGGAGAGAGTTTCTTTCCTTTTTATTTCCTGATTTAAATTGTTCCAAAACTATAACATTTTTTAGGAATATCGCCCTCACCATGAGTGTTTCCTACAGCTTCAGTGTAAACTGGTAACAAGAAAGGAGAGACAAGATTGGTAGAAAGGAAATCTGTGCCTTTCTATAGTGTTTTTTGTTTATTATTATATGGACTGAGCTTTCTGGAGTAGCTCATAAGACTTTTCTCAGAGATGTCCAGCACTTTGTTGTTAGCGTCAAATGTATGTTTTATTTTCTTGGTGTTTCTCTAATTGCTTTTTCTTCTCCTTTTTGAACTGTGCAGAGTAAATGTCCAGCAGACAGCACTGACAATTCCGGGAAAACAGCTTTACATTATGCAGGTAACTTCTTTGTTGAATTTCGGGTGTTTTTTAGAGGAATGCTGTGAATACTGAATTTCAGTTAATTACAATTAACAAGTTCACACCTGCAGGTGCAGAGCCATTGGAATACTTAAGATAAGGTTGATTCTGATTTCAGCCCTTTAAAGATTATAATTTCTCATGCTAATTTGGACCATGAATATTGGTTGTATTTCTGTATACAGCTTGCTGTTCATCCTTTTAGTCTTTCTCTCCTTCCTGCTTATAACAGAGAAATACAGGTTAATTTCTTGGACACCACTGTAATGCTGCAGTATTACCAGTGGAAGTGTGGAACACAGATTTCGAAAATGAGGTTTAATGGACCTTCGTGCTTGTCTCTTTTGTTGTTGTTGTTGGTTTTTTTGGTTGGTTTGGTTTTTTGTTTGTTTTTTGTTTTTTAGCTGCATGTGGTTGTCTTCAGGCAGTTCAGCTTCTGTGTGAACACAAGTGTCCAATTAACATCAAAGATTTGGTACGTACCTCTTCTCCCATTGTCTACTTTAGAGCTTTTACCACCCTCCACTCCAGTCAGTCTCAGGTGCAGCAGTTCAAAGCAATACTATGCTTATATTTCTTCTTTAATTTCTCTGGCAGAGGAAGTTCATTTTGCAGCTTGCCATAGCAGAGGTGGGGAAGTACTTCACAATCTAATACAGTAGTGGCAGGATTTGTTGCTTGTTAAATTGAGACATTGTTACAAGTAACTAGAATCAATTCTGATATATTCAAAACATGATTAAAAGTCTTTCCATTTATTCCAGTAGGCTTTGGAAAAGGCCTATTATGTGGCCACGTGCTGTGAAATGCTCACAAAGCCCAGCCAGAGTATGATAAGCCTGAGGGGAAAAAATATACTTGGTGTAGTCTAAAGGCTCAGGGACACTGCATTCACTGTTATGAAATATCTACAAAATGATGCAATTACCTGTTAGGAAACACCCTGTTGATAAAGGGAGGTGACCTGACAGAAATCAGGCACAAAAGCAAAAAAAACCATAACAACATTTAAACTTGTTTGTTTGTTTGTTTTTTACTTGGATCTGTCTCCTTCTTACCTGATCTTTCTACTAAAAAAATCTGTCACAGAGGTTAGACCTAAAATTTCAGCAGATGGGTTTTAAAGGCAGAAAAGGTTTGTTCAGTCTTAAGAAGCAAATGCTGTAGGAGTATCTTCAAAATGTCTTCAGCTGCATCATAGAATCATAGCATACCAGGTTGGAAGGGACCTCAGGGATCATCTGGTCCAACCTTTCTAGCACAATCCAGACAAGATGACGCAGCACGATGTCCAGCTGAGTCTTAAACATGTTCATCATAGCAGAGTCAACCACTTCCCTGGGGAGATTACTCCAATGATTGACTGTGCTCATTGTGAAAAATTCACCTCTCATGTCCAATCAGAATCTCCCTGGGAGTGACTTGTACCCGTTACCCCTTGTCCTCACCCTGTGACTCCTTGTAAAAAGGGAGTCTCCATCTTCTTTGTAGCTCCCCTTTCAGTACTGGTACATGGTGATAAGATCACCTCTAAGCCTCCTTTTCTCAAGGCTAAATGAGCCCAGGTCTCTCAGCCTATCCTCATATGGCAGGATTCCCAGACCCTTGATCATCTTGGTGGCCCTTCTCTGGACCCCTTCCAGCCTGTCCACGTCTTTTTTGTTTAACGGGGACCAGAACTGTACACAGTATTCCAGGCGTGGCCTGACAAGCGCCGAGTAGAGTGGGATAAGGACTTCTTTGTCTCTGCTGGTGATGCCCTTGTTGATGCAACCCAGCATTGTATTGGCCTTCTTGGCCGCAGCAGCACACTGTTCACTCATGTTGAGCTTCCTGTCCACCAGGACCCCCAGGTCCCTTTCCACAGAGCTGCTCTCCAGCCAGGTGGATCCCAGCCTGAGCTGCACTCCTGGATTATGTTTTCACAGGTGCAAGACCTTACACTGGTCCTTGTTAACTTCATCAGGTTCTTGTTAGCCCACTCTTCCAGCCTATCCAGATCTTCCTGCAGGGTGGCTCTCCCCTCCAGAGTGTCTACTTCACACTCAATCATGGTTGATCATAGGGAAGAGGAAGCCAGACGCACCTCAGAGGTGCATGACAAAATGATGACAAGCAACAGTCAGAATTTGGGCAGTGGACCTAATTGGGAAATTCCAGTTAGGTACTAAGGAAAAAAAAAATCTCACCATGAAGGTGGTCAAACATTGGAACTGGTACCCAGAGACATCATGGTGTCTCTGCCTTTGGAGATGCTTAAAACTTGACTGGACAAGTCTCTGAGCAATGTACTGTACCTTGTAGTTTACCTAGCTGTGAACTGAGAGCAGAGGGGGAGAAATGCCAGATGACCTCTAAAGGTGTCTTCCAACTAAGTTATTCTGTGATTATATGAAATGTTGTATTTTTGCCTTGTACTTAGTTAAAATTCTTGGTTTTGTTGTGGAGCTACTTAAAGGTATTGTGTAGTTCCAAAATCATCATGTTATAGCATTAAGCAAACAGCAAAGGGAGTACAGACAGCAAAAAGCATTCCTGATCCTAATGCTTTGCATCCCCACTGGTCAAGGAAGGAATTAAAGTAAACCCAGCTACATTTATGGTACACGAGAAAAATGTACTGATAGCGCCTTGTTTGTGCTATATAGAAGGAAAGTTCATAGCTGACCTTTAATTCTCAGTGATGTTTGTAAGTGGATGGATTATTGTTCATAGTTTCTTTAAATGCATTCCTAGGATGGGAACATACCTCTGCTGCTTGCAGTACAAAATGGTCACATGGAAGTCTGCAAATACCTTCTAGATCATGGAGCAGACATCAACACCAGGGATAAAAATGGAAGGTACAGCAGATTAACATGTTAATTCTTCCCCAAGGCTGACTGTTAAATGAAGCTCTCGTCTCAAATTCTTCCCAAAATAGTTGTTGTTATGTGAAATAATGCCTTCTGTACTAGACAGCATATCCTGATTGTTGAGAAGACTTACAGAATTCTGCCTAAAGGGAAAGGTGAAACAGAAACTATGCAACTATAAAACTAGATGTGCCTTTAAGATTTTCCATGGGCTACCAGAGCAGTAAATCCCATTTTTCAATAATTCCTACAAGAATCTGATTGATAGTACTTAACCACACATCACTTTGTATGTGTCCCAGTTTTAAATGCTGCTCTGCTCTTGGCATGAGTTTCTTTCTCCAACTTAAATCCTAAAACTGTTACTTGGAAGCAACATCCGTGGAGGGTTCTTTTTCCTACCATAATGCAGCCACAGCAGCAAGGGAAAAATACAGTAGAGCTGTACTGAGAGTAGAGTGGAGTTGCTGTTGTCTTAGAAGTTGCTGTTTTGTTGTGTTAGTAGATACCTAGTGTGTTTAAAAAAAAACAGTTTACCTACTGTTTTTAAAAAGCAAGATCCTTGTGGTGAAAAAAGCACTTCTTTTGATGATACTCATGAAGTTCAAGAGTCTTTGAAAGTTATAGACTGTTTTATAAACAGTTGGTTAAACTGTGAAGGTAAAGCAGGATGCTGAGAAGACTTGGCACTTACAATAATCAAGATTATTATCAGGTGTATGTGATACAATGCCCATATTGTTCTTTGGAAACACCTGGGAGGATAAGACTGGCCCTAACTTGTTTTTTATCAGTCCAAAGTTTATTAGTGCACTCTGTGTTTTAAGTTGTCTAAAGAAAAACCCTTTGTCATGTTGGTTGGTTTGAACGGTGTCATCGGTGCTTTGAACCTGAGGTGCTGCCCACTCTGGGACCTCTGCCTTCCCCTCACTCAGCTACTGGTTAGTCAACAGACAATGCCAAGAGTTTCTTGTTTAGTTGGATTAAGGCGTTTTCTGTCAGATAGGACAGACTTGCATTTTTATATTTTCTTTTTCAAGGAAGTACTGTGTGTAGAAGCAAGAAAATGATGTAACATGGAATATACCATTTTACTTCTCACTTCCCTTCTGGTAAAGAGAGTGACTACTCTTGCATCTCCTGTTCACGGAAGTGGTTAAGTTTTTACTGAATAAGGAGAAGCTTTATTGGAAGAGGAAGGGGATAACCTTTGAAAATGGCATCTCCAATTTCCTAGCTTGTCCACACTAAGTGAATTATTTTGATAATCTAAAGCCATCCCTATGACTGTGGGAGTGTTATTCAAGTTGCCACTCAGCACTACTTTTTAGCACAGCAGTGCAACAGCCATCACTTCTCCAGGGCTTGCCTATTACAGGGAGTACATTTAATTCATCAGTGAAATGATTGTCTTCATACCTAGCAAATCTAGGTATCTATCACTGCAGTAACTTTTCCGTTTCATATCTGCACTGAGGGATGTGTTTGCCAGTGAACTTGACCAACCTATTAGGTATGTTTTCATGTTAAGAAGGGATAATTATGCCCAAGCAGGAAAGCAATATTAAAGCATGCTTAAAAGGTGGGGGTTTCTGTGTTCTGTATGTCTCTCATGACTCCTACAAGTCATTGAGAAAAACAGATACAACCTGTTAGGAAAACACTCCTTCTGTATGCTACCCTTACTCTAAGATCTGGCACTGTCTAGCTGCCCTGTGTTGGAGATGGAATTGATTGTGCTCTAATGAACTTTCTCCCCCCTAAAACTCAAAGTGGCTTGGGATTTGACGTGAAACCCATCTCTCAGTCTCACTGAAGATCTTTGAGATTTATTTGGCTTTTTGGTTGAAATCTGTTTGTCTATTTTGTCTTAAAAGTAACACATGAAGGAGAGCAGCAGTGAAATAAATATTTTCATGTTGTACCACCACTTGAAGAGCTGTAATTAGAGTGTCGCAGTGAGATTTGATAGTCTGACTTTATCCTGCAGCCATTTCTAGCTATGACTCTCCTCTTAGCCTCAGGAGCCCATTTTTAGAAATGTTTGGAGATGTGTGCAAAGCATGCCAGGTCTTTGCAAAAGGTCCAGCTGGGGAGTATGGGGAAGAGGAGGAGGGGCAGGCAGGTGTTTGTGAGGAGAAACAACAGTTACATGTGTGTGTCAATACACGTATTGATAAAATCTTGGACTTTATTGCACAATATGTCACACTTTTTCCTGAAAAATGAGCTGCTGCTTAAAGAGTACAGTCTTGACACTTACTCTGTGTTTGTTTTGTCCAGAACTGCTTTGATGGTGGCTTGTGAAGCTGGTAGCATTAACATGGTGGAAGCCTTCCTTAGGAAAGGTGCAGATGTCAGTTTAGTAGATGTCTTTGGACAGAATGCCCTGCATTACTCCAAGCTCTCCGAGAATACAGGGATCCAGAATCTCCTATCATCAAAGTTATCTCAGGATGTGGGTATGTAAGACATGCTGATCTGCAGTTTGTCACTTCTTGAATTGGCTACATGTATATTTAGCAATGAACAAATTCACTTCATAAGATAGCCAGAAAAATTTCAAAAGCCAAGTTTAAGATAGTCTGTCTGAGGCTTCCCAAAAGCAGGAAAATGTGGTCTTTGCCATAGATGGTAAGATTTAGCATGGGATAAAGCACTGACCAGGGCAAAAAGAGGTGTTTTGGAGAAAGAAAACTTAAGCTGATGTAGTAGCGTTGTGAAGTCTTGCATACAATTTGGAAGAGGTCCTTTTTTATTATGTGAAACATTAAGTGGAATATATAGCTCCTCAGTAGAAGGGTTGGAGAAGGAACTAATGCAGACAGACTTTTACGGTCAAACAAAGATGGATTTCTAAAGTAGGAAGCTAATGTGCAAAAATGGTGCAAGACTATAGTAGAATAAGAATTGTCACAAGCCTTTATCTCAGTATAAAACCCAAAAAGCAGCAGAGAATGGATATGGTTCAAATGGAATTAGGAAATTAAAGTATACTTCTTAGATTTCAGACAGGAATTCAAAAACAAAAAAAAGTATTTATGGTGTGGGAAGTAGAGCTGAGAGATGTGCTAGGAATGGCAAATAACTTTTTCTTTCATAGCTGTTCTTAATTCCACTTCTTTTCTGCTTCACAGATACAAAGTCACCAACAAAAGCAAAGCAGGTATTTGTCCTTTTGATTTTAAAAATACTTGGGCTATATAGGCTTGTTACTTAAGACAAAAGAGTCATTGACGAGACTAGAAGCACTAGTAAATGTCACTGTGAGATGCACTGCCATTGACTGCTCCGTGATGTGAAAGGTTTTTGTTGCTTATTTAAGAAATGTGTTTCAGGAACATTGCCTTTAGACTTAGCTTCTTTCTGTAACAGCAGCCAGAACCCTCAGTGAGAAAAGGAAGGGAGGATCTAGAAAAGTTCTCTGTTTCTGAAACTCATAATTCAAGGTTGTCCCCAGTTACATCCTACTGGAGACCCCTACCTGTGAGAATCCCAGCAGATTTAGGCAACTAAATTAGTTTCTTACATTTTTTATTTAGTATCATATCTTGGAGTGCAAGTAGACCTTGTAGACCTGCTGGTGGCTGGAAAGTGGATGAGGGTGCAATGCATTTGTTCATTCCTTCTCTGAGAGGAGAGGTGGGTTTTTCAGGGAGCTCAGGCAGAAGCTGGTGGAGAGGAAAGATGGTAGCTGTTAAAAATGGCATGACTGGACTATGTATGAATGGAAGTATTTAAGATCACTAGTGCTAAACCTATTGTCAGCTTCTGCTTTTTCACTAAATCTTGTTCGGTTTCACTGAAGCATGGATTACAAGGGGGCAGATTCTTTTTGTCAGGCATGTTTAATATCTTTGTGTTAGCAGAGATGTAGTCTTTACAATAGAAAAAAAAATAAGGCACTGCATGAGCTGCTAAAGTTGATATTAATGTGGGATTTTTTTATTTTTTTTTAATAAAAAACTTGCTCGGACTTTACTAACCAAACTAACAAACCTACCTTTTCTGGCTGGTGAAACTTTCAGCATGATCAAGGCTCTAAATTAAGTTCAGAAAGAAGTGGAACTCCAAAAAAACGCAAAGCCCCACCTCCTCCTATCAGTCCTATTCAGGTAAAGAAAAGAACAATTTTGAGATGCTTTTAGGGGGTGAAAAGCACTTTGAACATTATGTGAATGATGTGGGCTGGATTTGCTCTGTCACTGTTATATTATATGCCTGTCTTACCATGAGTGCTTTTCCTGACATTGGGGTGACACCGTGAAAGCACATGTTGGTTTGGTTAACTAGGCAAAATTGCTTGAAATACAGCATGGTCTAAGATACAACTGTACAAATTTTACTGTACAATTGCATCTTCCATCTAAAGTTGAAGGTCTCCTGGTTTTGTTGACTTCCATAAGTAAATACTTATGTATATTTTAATTATGCATATATATGTACACATTATTATATGCATATATGCATATGAAAGTAAAATACTTAAGTAGATTTATATAGTATCAAAATGCAGTTTAACAGTTAGATTTAATGTTGAACTGGAATGTTACCTGTATAACAGCTACACTGCATATGTAATACTGACTCAGGAGAGCACTGAATAATTAGATCTGCTCTTTGAACAAACCTAGAGTTGTGACTTATGTTAGTACAGGGAAAAGTACTCTTTAATATATGTGTGTGTGTATGGGCATGTGTTAGAGAGGTAGTTATATGTACACGTATGTATACATCCCTATTTACATAAGATCTTTTACAGCTTAGTGATTTGTCCTCTCTGCACTCATCAACTTCAACTCCCATGACTGGCAAAGGGCAGGCTTTCTTTGGTGACCAAGTGTGCAAGGTATCAGTTTTCTGTTCTTATGAAGCTTAGGGAAGGAAAGTATAGTATCTTAATAATCTATATTCTTTAAACATCTGTTTTGCTGACTGCAGAGTCTCCTGTGAATTAATTAAGTGAGTTTTAGGAACAAAAAGGAATCCAAATCTGTTTCAATGTGATTTATAAAGCAAGTGTGGATTACTTTAATGTTTACTGAATATGTAAATAGAATTAGTCATAAATTAGTATTTAAGAATATGGTTATGGAAGTATTAGCGCTGTGAGACATCATGACCTAATACCAGTGAAGTCCACGGCGTTCTGCAATGCAAAAAGTACTGATGTCTTTCACCAAAAGACATCAGGGAAATGATTGAGTGTGTTCTGTCTGATCTTTACCTTATGGTATTGAAGACTTCTTTTTTAAATACATGACAATATATTGCTATTATTTATCACAGGGACTGCAGCCTTCACACTATCTATGAGATAGTTGCCCATATTTCATTAATATTTAATGAGAATTGAGCAACGGAACTTGAATGGCTTTAGCAGACTTTGAAATACTGGCCACATGCTACAATTAAACAAGACCCCAGAAATAAAAGAAACCCACTTTGCCAGGGTTTATCCAGCAAGATCTATACTGTCTATACTTCTCTTTGCTGAACTGTCCAACTTTACATCTGCTTCCTGTGAAAGCATTTTCTTTTGGTGTCTCAGCAGGAAGAATTCAGCTCCTTGCATCGAGATAATAAAGACAGACTAAGTGACAGCACAACAGGTATACAATAACACTTAATCCTTATTTTCATATTTGGTTAGATGTTTTAGGTGGTGTGAAATGTTGAAATCTGGTCACAAATCCTCTGTGCCTTTCCACTTAGAATGTGAGACGCAATAAGTATTGGGAGTAATGTTTTGTAATTTCACTAGCAGCTCCCTGCCAAAACCTCGTGCTTCCATTGGGTGATCTAACACACTTTTGGGGAAACAGTTTCTAGAACAGTTTGCTTGCTCACTACACTTAGTGGTCATGGGAACAAACTGTTTAATTTTAAAGGTTAGAATAACTAACTAGCTAGCATTTCAGCTTTTTGAAAGCTTTTGAATCTTTTTTTTTTTCCAAAGGTGCTGATAGTTTATTGGATGTGAGTTCTGAAGCTGACCAGCAAGATCTACTTCTGTTGATGCAAGCAAAAATTGCTTCTTTGACATTGCACAATAAAGAGCTGCAGGACAAATTACAGGTGGCGTATTTTTGTGCTGTACTAGTGCTCTCTTAATGTGCTAGCAGAACAAAGAGCTGCTTACCGTTTTAGAGAGATGTACTGTGAAGATAATTTAACAATCTTGCTGGTGGTAAGATCACGGAAACACTCTGCCTCAAAGGATTAAATCAGTGTTTTGATGTTCTCGCTTTTCCCATAAATTACTGAATGACATTGTTAATTATGATAACCACATTCTAAAAGATGTTAACAGTTGTGTTAGCAGAATTTTAATTTGCATAGCTTTGATTATTAGTTTATGGAGATCAGCCCAGACTTTCAGAGGAGCTTGGCACTTACTGCCTTCTCTTGCTGTAAATGACTAAGTGGGATCAGCTGAGTTTTGAATTTTTCGAAAACTTTCTTCCATGGTGCTTTAATTGCCTGTCTCTGTAGGATGTGGCAAGATTTCCTTGCTTACTCTATTCTAAAAAATAAACTCGTGTACTTGTTTTTGTTGTGCAATTGTTCGGGTTTCTTTTTACACAGGAAAGAGCACCTAAAGAAGTGGATTCAACCACAGAATCTTATCAGTCAACCCAAACAGAGTTTGAGCAAACAGCAGATAGACAAAATGAGTTCTCAGCTCAGGAGCTGAAGTCTACAATAAATGCCACCCAAATTCAAGAAAAGTTGACAAGCCCCAGTGAAGTAAAAATGAAGTACCTCCAGGAAGACTTAAAGGATGTGCAGAGGAAATCAGAGAATTCTGAAGCCAAAAGAAAGCATGTAGAAGCTCAGGTCCAGTCTAGAGTCCTAGAAAAAGATCATTTAAATAGCACAGACATTTCAGAAAATGATTCTGATCTTAAGCTGAAGTTCCAAGAAAATCAAAACAGGTATGAGGAAGCTGTGAAGGAGGTTTCGAATGTACAAAGGCAAGTGAAGCTGGGTCTTGTTTCCTCTGAAAGTGAAGAAACCAGTTCTGATCTGAGTAGGTTGAAGGTTACATGTGGAGAAGTTGAAATGCTTAAGCAAGAATTGAAGAGAGCGTTGGAGGAAAGTGAAAGACAAAAAGAGAAAGTGAGAGAGCTACAGAAAAAGTTTGAAGAAAGAGAGCAGAATGTGGCAAGCAAATTGTCTGTGGAAGAGTGTGAGGAAATGAAGAATTCATATTGTTCAGTTATTGATAACATTAATCAAGAGAAAGCATTGTTGATTGAGAGGTACAAAGAAGGGCAAGAGGAAATTAAAAGGCTACAGGACAAGCTGACAAATCAGATGCAGTTGGAGTCTAGTGCTGAAGCTGGAGAAATGAAAGATGCGATGCACAGAATGATAGATGAGCTCAACAGACAACTTAGTGATTTGTCTCAGTCCTACAAAGAAGCACAAACAGAGCTTGAAGACTATAGGAAGAGAAAAACTTTAGATGATATAGCTTTGGACTACATTCCTAGAGATGAACATGAGAAACTGATGCAGGTAACAAATTCTTTGAAATACAAAGCAGAGAATGAGTTATCAGAAATGAAATCCCAGTACACAAAAGTATTAGATGAAGCAGAAGAACTAAAGCAACTGTTAGATGCTCAGAAACAAAACTCTTTGCCAATTACTGAACACCATCAGGTGATGAGTGCACTCAGAAATACTGTAAAGAAAATGGAGGAAGAAATAAATGAGCTCAAAGGATTGCTTGCCAACAAGGAAAGTGAAGTAAGAAACCTACAGAAGGAATTACTGGAAGAAAAAGCTGCAATTAATGAAGCCATGGTACCCAAGGCAACATATGAAAAGCTCCAGTCATCACTGGAGGGTGAAGTTAGTGTTTTGTCATCCAAACTGAAGGATGTAATCCAAGAGAAGGAAAATGTGTCCTTAGATGCTATGCAACTGAGAAATGAAGTTTTGCACTTGAAAGAAGAGAAGGAAGGTATGCATACTCTGCTTGAAGCAAAGGAAAGGGAGGTAACTGGTCTTCACCAAAAGTACCATCAAGCTCAAGAAGATCTTCTTGAAATGAAAAGATATTCTGAAAGCTCATCAAAACTAGAAGAGGATAAAGATAAAAAGGTTAGTGATTCGGTACAGTGGAGGGGCAGTACATGAATTCAGACTGCAGAACATTTTGGATGGTACATGGGTCACCTAATATACGATGTTGTGTCAAGTGTCAAGGCGTGGAGTAACTTTTGAGTGCATTTGCCCAGCTAAAAACTCAGATATCAAAGTGAAAGAAGTTGTCAATATGTTTGACTTTACAGTTGGTTTTCCTCCCCTGTGGAGATATGCGTGATCTTTCATTTTACCTCTTTTAAGTTCTGCTTAGGTTGGGTTCACACTATTCAGGCAACCGAAGTCAAAGAAGTGGGATTTACAGCAGGAGGAGATTCCAGATGAGATAAGAAAACAAAAGATCAGAAAGGAGCAAAAATTCACTATTCTGATTTTACTATATTGTCTCAACCTTAGCATGACTTGACTATTTTTCCTCTGCAACTACCTTATCTGTCACTACAAATTTCTTTATAAAAAGCTATGTATTTTGCTAGCTGTGAATAGCTGGCCTGTGTTTGGTATGTTTCTCTCTTGTGTTCAGCAGCAATGGTTGTAAAGGTGGTAAATGCAGTCCTTGTTTGTAAATATTGCTGGCTTTCAGAACAAGGAATGCATTTTGAATGGACTGGGCTAGGAGGGGGGGTAGAGAAGCATTGTAACCCTTTGCTTACATGATATCTCTCTTTGTCCATTGAGTTTACATCTTGGTTCTCCCCATGTCTTATATTTAAGTCACAAATAACCCCAAGATGAGACCCACAAGAATACAGTATGCCTTGCAGCTTTTTATGAAAACCTATTTTTTGCCTCTCTAGATCAATGAAATGTCCAAGGAAGTTAGCAAATTAAAAGAAGCATTGAACAGCCTTTCTCAGCTTTCCTATTCGACCAGTGCCCCCAAAAGACAAAGCCAGCAGCTGGAGGCATTACAACAACAAGTGAAGCAGTTGCAAAACCAACTGACTGTAAGTATAATAATTTGTAAACCCACCATTATTCTCAGTTCTCTGAAGATATGCGTGCCATTCTTCGCTCTGTGTTATTTAAAGTGCAGCACAAGCAATGAGTACAAGGAAAGGCATTTTCATCCAGAAATTCTGTAATTTGTCTATTTCTCTGAAACATTTAGGAATCTGCAGGTCACAAATTGCTCTTTAGAAACAGTCTAACTAAAGCAAGGTGTTTTCCCCAATATATTTCCTCAGATCAATAGTGGAGTAAAGCTCCTGTACTTGTAGTGGAATGTGGTGACCAGACCTGCTGCTGAGACCCTGATTTGTGAAAAATATGGCCAGTGTGCAGTGGATTTGTGTGTTTTCTAATGAACGTTCATCAGCTGAAGTCTTTTTGGTTTTTTAAGCTAAAATAACTTTGACTTTCTGGAACAAAATAGTCACTGAAGGTGTGAAGTTTCAAGTCAAGCAAATCCATCTGTTTATAGAGAGCACAGTTTATTCTCTGAAATTCTGAACTGCTTAAAGATTTTTTTTCTAAGATTGTACTTGTTTGGGCATGAAAGATCCAGTCTTCTAAGCTGGGTTGAGTCATAATTGCTATTTCCGAGAGCCTGCCTGTCCAAAGGAGCACCATAATTCACTGCTGAGGGTGAAAAGAAGGTACTGCCCACCAGAGGCCTTTGTTGAGAGCTGTGGAGTAACTCTGAAAGGAGAATTCCCAGCCTGACATGCTAAATGGCTTTACCTAGTGTCTGCTTTCCTACCTTCCCCAGCAGACAGAAAGAAGAATCAATATGCATATGGGCCAGAAAAATTCCCTTGCAGTGGGGAGAAATAAGTAGGCAGGCGGTTAAACACTGCATCCTGTCAGGGTAAAGGCCCAGACTGGTTCTTAACCCAGTCCACCAAGTCCAAAAGGACCCTTCCTCTCCCACTGCTCATGGACAAGCAAAGTAGTGTAAGGTGCAAAGATATGCAACACATTAGGAAAGTGGGTAGGATTTAAAGCAGGACAGAAGCATTCTTTCCTTCTTGTAGGCTAGCTTTCCTAACAGCTTGACGTTTATTTGGAAAGATGGCTTCTGGGATGTGGCAGTCTGTGATCATGAAAAAGGAGGTTGGCTTTCCTTGTTTTAAATATAGTAATTAACTGAGGATTTCATGGGTTAAGACCTTTGTAAGCACCTCCTCTTCCCTGGGAAGGCATTAGCTGACAGATAGGTCACTGACTTCAGGGAAGAGCTCAGTTGCAGCTGAGGATTGATTTATCAGAATATTGTTGGCTTTCCTCAGTTCTGGTTGCTAATAAGCTCCGAGGTAGAGTATGTGCTCATTCCACATCTTTGCAGCTCAGCGCTTCTTAAAACTGATGTCATCTCACCAGCTTTTTTACTGGGTTGGGTAGAATTACAGCATTTCTGTGGACCACACTTGCAAGCAGATTCTGTTTTGGATGGCTAGTGGCACAGTACTGTCTGAGCTGGTTTTCCATGCATGCATAAGACTATGGTTTGTAATTCCCCAGAGCTCTCTGAATCTAGCTGGGGAGTTCTGAATTCAACAGTTCTGAATGCTCTGTGACTTTCTGCTTAACTATTTTCTAGGAAACAAAGAAACAACATCAGGAAATTGTCTCAGTTTACAGGATGCATCTTCTCTATGCTGTGCAGGTATGGTTGCGTATTGTCAGTTACACAGTGTTGGTATTTTAATGAAGGATGTTTCTTCTGCAGATCTAGTAAGAACTTTGCATGTTTTATCTAAGATGTCTTACCCAAAAGGTACAACTGTTAAAGCACAAATTTAACATTGCTTCCTTTTGGGAAATTGATCTGATTACTGTACCTCCAAAATAGTTTGTAAATCTTCTTAAAGAGTAGGAACATGCTTAAATTCAATCATCTTTTCTTCTTTCTCCCCTTGTCTAGGGTCAAATGGATGAAGATGTCCAGAAAGTGCTTAAACAAATTTTATCGATGTGTAAAAGCCAGTCACAGAAAAAGTGAACAAAAAAGCCAAGGAAAACTCCCCATTTTTATTAATCCTGTTATGGGTATTTATCTAGATTTGCCTTAACATAAGATTTAAAATTGGCAATTTGCTGCTTTTGTGTTATTGTGCTGTTTGTGAGGTGGATTTGTTTGTCTGTCTCTACCACTTCCTATGTGCATTTGCATGTGCAGTAACTAAACACATGCCTGCTTTTCATATCCAAAATGTAAATTCTTCAGACTTTTTACTTAGGCCACTCCATGTCATGTTTACCCTGAAAGTACTTTCTAGCTTCCTCCAATAGAGGGAGGTTAATCTAGAGGAAGGCACTTGTGTTGCTTGGGTAAAGCTGAAATTCTCCATGAGGTCTTCTGTACTGTTTATAAATTGCATCTCATTAACACGGAGTAACTTAGTTGCTTGATGTTGTAGCACTCAGATTCCTGACATTTTGCCATATGTAGTCTTTGGCAGAGCAGAAGTGAGCCTTGCAGCAGTGAGCAGAAGTAGATATTTATGGTAAGCCAGAACATCAGACAGCTACATTTCTTAGTGTAATATTATTTAAGATTAACACACCATAAGGTAGCTATCCCAACCCATCCAATGCACTGAGTACACAAAAATCATACCATGCTTCATAGTTTCCTTGAACTGCGTGGTAGGGGGATAAAACTATTTCAAAAGGTGAAATCATTAGTTTATTGGAGTTCTGTACAAAGCAGTACAGAAACGCCTGTATAAACAACCCTTTATGATAGGTTTAGCTATCTATGCAAGTGTTGGCCATGAAGCTCAGGAACAAAACCAGAACATATACTTTAGACAAGGGATTCTAGTGAACACAGGATGTTTACAGTGAATGTCAATGCCTCATACTTCCTAACCTCACTTTTGTAAAGAACTTCTCTTCAGTATATTTTTATTGGCCCTCTAATGAATTTTTTTGTAACTAAACCATTTTTTCTACATAATGTTTGCATTAAGCTTATTAACAAATATTTTTAGGTAATTGTGTTTTAGAGAGTTTCTTTCTGTACCCCCAAGTATTCAGTAATAGTGAAGCCCAGTGAAGTGTTTTCAGTTTGTAAAAGATCTGTATGGAATAATAGACCTGTCTGTCAGTGTGGTCCAGAGCAGTGAAGTGTAAAATGCAATTCAGCCTGCTGTTTCAAAAAATGTAGAAATGATAGGCAGAGAACACCAAAAAGTGTCAAAAATTTCTACGTGTTGTTTCTAGAGGCCAGGGACATCAGTAAAGCCTTTGTCAGCACTTTTAAATTTAAAGTCAAATAAAAATGCCTGATGTGGTATGAAACTATGGGAAAATGTTTCTAAGCACACACTGCACTTGAGGGTACACCCATTCTAACAAGCTTGCAGCTTCACTATGGTATTTGTTTTATTCCTATTAGTGGATATGTCTCTAATAGAGAAATCTTCCAGAGCTATATAATCTATGAAGTTTATATAGAGTCATAATATGACAAGAGTCAGCAGTGCCTCAGGCTGACTGGACTCATAGTGCACTTACATCAGATAATTCCTAACCCTGGCAAAACTAAAATGGATTTTAAAAGCAAAAAGAAAAATCACACCTTTGCATCAGTTAGACCTTGGTGTTACTTTTCTTGGGTGGTTTAACTAATGCCTGCTAATTCTGAACAGTATTTTCTAGTTAGAAGGTTTTGAAAATGCTCCAAAGAAATGTGAAAAGAATTTTGCTGCAGCACTTCAAAACGAACAACAAGATTTTAAGCATGCTAATGCTGCAAAGTATAAAACTTGATGAACCATTTTGTAGGTTGCCTGATGGATTTAGTCTTCTACTTTGTTTTGGTTTGTATATTTATTACAATAATCTTTGTGGAATATTGAAAATTATATACTACAGCATAGCAAGTTTCTTTATATGTAATTTACAAGAAGTTTCCTTATGCAGCAAATAAACTATTTCCAATTTTTTCATCTTTGTTCTTTATGTGCCTTCATTTACTTTTTGTATTGAGGGAAATCTCACTACACTGTTTTAACATAGTGCAAATATGTTCTATATGTCATTTTTAGATAGCTGTCAGATGTACCGGGTTTTCTTCCCTGAAATTGCAATTTGATTATCAGCTTTCTTGATCTGTAAGGTAGAATAGAATCCGCTCCAAATCTCGTGCAACCAGTTTTGCAGATTATGCCTTCTATCCAGTTGCTAAGTTCAGAGCCATTTGTCACGTGGTCATCCTGCTAGAGGTAATATAGTTTTCCCATTTGCCACTGGATGCATTCCAACTAAGTTTAAAACTACCTTAGAGCAGCAGCACAGATTGTTGAGGTCCCACAATTTTTCAAAACTGTGGTTCTCTACCACTTAGCACTTCACTCCATGCACAGAACTACAGTGAAAGTATATATATGTGTATATGCATATGGATATATGGATATGTATACTTCTCTTTAAACTTAGCAATAGTTACACAGTCAGCCCTGCTGCCTTTTATCATCTCTCCCTCTCCTGAGCTTTATTTGAGAAACTAGTTTTTCAGTAACTTATTTGCTAATAAGATCTTCCTGTCTGGGGGAAGAACACACAAATGGCAGGAATTGCACCTCTTTTGGTTACATCCTAGGGGTCAGGTAGCCTCTTGTAGAAAGTTTCTGTAAGCTACTCAGTACTGGGTTTCCGTTGAAGAAGGCTGCTGACAAACTGGTATGCAGAATCTGTTCGTGGTGAGATCACCTGGCAGGGCAGATCCCACCTGCTTTGATGGATTTTGTGCCATCACAAGCAATGGGCCTGCTGCTTAGCGTCTCCCATCTGAATTGCCATTTGTCTTCCTTGTGGGTGGCCAGATGCCAGCTCTGCTGCATAGCAGATTTTTTTTTTTAGTGGCAGACCCGTGGCAGTCCTGCATTTTGCCTTGGTTGTTGCCACCCTTGAGTAGAAGTGCTTCCCGAGCATCACTGGTCTGGTGGTTATGTATTTCTGGTCTCCTGCATGGGCAGTCCTGACAGCATGGGTCTTCTCCTAGGCAGTGTTTTTATAGCTGATTTCTTTCCCACCCCCACTAAACATATCAGTACTGGGGATGAACAGTCCACTTACCAAACTCACAGACAGCAGGTCACACACAACAGAGATCATTTGGTGAGACTGCTCAGCTTGAGCATACCGGCTCTTCTCACCCCATGCCCTGTTACAGCAGAGAAAAGTGACAAATGGTGGCAGCAGACTTCGGAGGACTGTGAGCGGGTTGAAATTTGGGAGAAGACATCTGCTTAGATGCGCATTAATATCACTTCTTTTTTCCCCTCTTGCTGGAGAAAGAAAGTGTGAGTCCTTCCTTTGGCACCTGGTTGTCACAAGCTTCCTCTTTTGCCAGCCTGGGCGGGCATGAGGAGATGATGGAGAATGAAGTGATTGAGGAGATTTCAGCAGCAGTCGGGAGGCTTCTTGTGCCGTGCCTCCCTGATGGACAGATCTTGTGGCTTCAGCAACGTGTAGCGGCGCATAGCCAACATGCGAGCCCAGGGGTGGCTGACCCTCTTGGATGAGTCTGGCGACCTTGCCATGCTCCACACCAGCAGGACAGCAGCATCCTCTTGCTCCTTTCCTCACCGAAGTGTGTGTGTGCTCCCACTGTGGCTTGCAGCTATTTCCTGCTCACAGGTCCCCTGTGCAAAAAAAGGAAGGTGGTCATTGGTCCCCCAGTACCTCGTTTTGGTACATTTTGGGGTTTTTTCTGCACAGGCATACTTGTGGAGGATTGGGAGCATCACTAAGTGTCATTCCCCTGAGGCTGGCTTTTCAGAGGAATAGACTGGGAGTAAAAGAAACAGTTGCGAGATAATTTTTTCAGGTACGTCATGGGTAGAGGCAGGAGGTAAGAAGCCGGTATTTCCCCATGCTGGCTGAGCAGGGGGCTCAGTGATGGCAGAAAGGCCCTGCTGGTCCTTCCACCGCTCCTCTGGTCAACCGAGCGACGGCGTGCCACGTGTCAGCACAAGGCAGCCAGAGCCACGGGAAGGCCACGCTGCTGTGTGCTGCAGGAAAGCACAGCGCGGTGCCCTAGGAGAAGCAACTGAGAGAGGAGCAGTGGAAAAGCTGGCTGGAAACCACTTGGCAGAGGCTACGTCGCTATGTGGAGCTGCAATTTAGTTTTAAAGCCAGAATGTGAGTTTTCCTGAGCCATGGCTGGCTGGGGGAAGGGGGTGGGTGGTGTGTGGTTTCACTGCTCCGCATGTTCGAGAGCTAAATAAATTACTGTTGCTATACATGTGTTGTGTTTAGGCCATAAAAGCCGCTCTCTGGGGGGCTTTGGCAGCATGGGGTACCAGCCTAGAGCGCGCAGGAGGGAGGAGGGTAAGCAAGGAGCCTGGAGGCCCACGTGGGCCGCCAGGGAGAGCTGCCGTCACGGTGGCAGAGCAGTGATGTCCACACCAGCCCGTGCCCCTCTGACCTGCCCCTGGGGAGGTTCTGCTGCGTGGGGCCGACCAGAGCGTCCTGGGGCTTTCTCCACGCTGATGCCAGCCTTCACCTGAGCAAAAGACAGATGTGAAAAGCTGAAGCAATCCGCCCTCCGATGTGGCAGAGACCCGTGTGCCGCAGGGGAGAATCGCTGGCTCGAGCAGCATGGTCAGGCCTCCCAGCACGGGGCAGGTCCTGGGGCAGAGGCAGCCTCTTGTGGCTTCAGCTGCCTGTGGGGCCGGGGCTGCGGCCTGCTGCTGCGGGAGGTCTCGCAATCCAGGCTGCAAAGCAGCTGTGCAGTGGTTCATGGTGCTGCATGCTGAATAAACTCATGGAAAACCTCCTGGAGGAGTTAGGTGTTGAGGTTTCGGAGCGGCAGCAGAGGCAGACGTGATGTAACCCCACACGTATTCTGCAGGCACAAGCATAACCCAGCAAATTTTTTCAAACAAATAGGAATGGGTGCAAGGCTTTTAGGACAGATCAGTGGTTTAAATCCTCGATTCACTGTGGTTTTGGTCTGCCACAGGGAGCACTAAAAGTGTTCCGAATTTAATGTCAAACAGTTCCAGGGTTTGTCCGAGCACCTTGAAACCTTCATCTAGAGCAACACCATCTAGTTCTGCAAACGCAGGTCACTGGGTGTGCTTGTGGGTGCAAGCCAGCTCTCAGAAAAATATGTCACAGAAGTGAGGTTTCCAAATGCTTTTCTTCATCCCTGCCTCTTGCTCCTCCTCTATTTGGATCCTTCACTGATCCTTTTGAAAATAAGTGGCAGAGATACTAAGTACAGCCTAGAACCATGCTTTTATTTTTGTTTTTTGTCTATATGTTCTTCTCAGGGCAGTAACAAATTAATCCTCCTCACCTTAACAGTCATTTCCATAAACCCTCTGTCTTAGAATTATATACAGCAGTGATCTGCAGCTGAAGCTAACTAAAATCTGCGATTTAGAAAGTCTCTACTTATTTGAGGAAGCCTGAGATACAATTTTACGGCAATGCATCTGTTGCTGTTTACAAACCTTTGGCTGCCCTGACAGACTCTTACTTGATGAGTTTAACGCAGGTATTTATACAATCATCAGTTTTTCACTCTATTATTTTAAAAGCCTGCTTGCATGCTGATCTGTCCAGATTTGCAGTGTTGGCCTTCCTCGTACATTTTCCAACAGCCTGAAATGCTCAGACGGTTGGTAATGGGGCCTCCTACCAGCAGCTGGAGATTGGAAACAGGCACATCTCGGTGACATCATCCCCCGCAAGGAGCTCGGGGCTGGAGCCCGTCTCCCCGTGTCCCGGTGGGCGGCCGTCTGCTCCTGCCTGCCCCGCATGCTCACGGTGTGCTGTTAACCCTGCCCGGGGGCGATGCCGCAGCCGGTACCCTGCGCTCAGTGGCTCTCGGGAGGCGAGCATTGCCTGCATCAGAACACAAATGTCCTCATGTGGGAAGCTGTCGCTGTGGTGTGCTCACTCTTCCCTTCTGCATTAGGCAAAACACTCCCCAGGGATGGCTGGGCTTGGACCCACAGCACTCTTCTTGCATCCCCTGTCCTACAGCACCAAACAGTCCCGCACCCTGCTGCATGCTCAAAAGCCCTGTCCAAAAATGTTTGGATGCCTTTGCTTCCCTGTAAGCACTTTGCTGCCGACCAGGAGGCATCCCCCAAAGAAGAGGCTGGGGAACAAGGGGGGAGCTCGATTAAGCTGCATTTTCCAGACCCAAAAAAAAAAAAAAAGTAGGAGAGAGACACAGAGAGCTAAACCTGGTGTTCCTTCCCCTCTGAGCCTCCCTTGCAGCTGGAAAACAGTGTGTGGGGGTGAAGAGACAAAGCACAAATGTCTGCACTGCCCCGTTCCCAGAAACAGTGCCTCCCGGCTCTTGCTATTCAAAGTGCGGCTCCCAAAAAAGCAGCACTGCATTCAGCAGCTGGTGGGGCCACAGCTGGGTGTGAGCACAGCTGGCCAGATGTTGCAAAGCCAGGTGCAGATATGCCTGTGCAGATGTTGCAGAGCTGGGTGCCTGCTGGAAGGCCGCAGTGGCGGGGGGTAGCGGGGTCCCTGTGCCCGTGGGGAGGGCAGCGTGCTCCCCGGTGCCGCTCCTCCTGCCTCCTGCCTCGTCCCCTGCAGCACGCGTGCAGAGGGTTTGGGGAGCGGGACCACCCGGAGGGTGGCTGCATGGTGTTCATGATGTTTCTAAAATTCCTGCCCCTGCTGCCATGTGAAGAAATCACACCACCATCCAACTGGCCAGGGGCAGGCTGGCAGTTCCCTCCGCAGGGGCTTTGGCTGATGGGGCTCTGACAGGATGTTCCCTTGCAAGTACTTGCATAATTAAAGCCGTGCATGATTGCCCAGTCTGCGTTGTAGCATGGAAGAGGAGGGTGTGCAGCTACGCCAGCTGCCCTGGAGCAGCTCTGTGCAGCCCACGCCTCTCTGGGAACCTTTCTGGGACCCTTGGTCACCCCCGCAGAGTGGTTGCTTGCAGGGGACACGCTCCCCTGTGCTGCAAGCGGGTAACAGCCTGGGTTTACCCCAGCCCCTCTGGGACCTGTTTCATGCCTCTATTTAGTTTATTAGAAGAATGAATGTCTCCAACCAGCTGATGGCAGCGTTTAAGAGAGACAGAGCTCTCTGTGTCAAGGTAAACAGCTTATTGTAAAACTATAGGGAGCAGAAACTTGTTCTTGGTGATTCATCAGGCTATGCCTGTAAAGTGGTCAGGAAGATTCTTGGATGCTAGAACGAGACCACCCCTATCATTACACTGCTTGGGATGGGCCCCACCATGGTGTTGACCCAGATCAACCAGCAGTTTTTGCAAATAACTGCCTGGCACGGCTCTGGGTCAGCCCCCTCCTCTTTGCAGGTGGCCCTGCACCTCGCAAGGTGAGGTTTCCGCAGTGCAGACCCCGGCTGTGCAGCCCCCAGCCCCTCCGCACCCAGGAGCATCTCATGCAGCATCTGTATGGGTAAGTGCAGCCTCGGAGCCCCCACCGAGGCCCTCAGCCTGCACCCCCGGGGTTCGTGGGAGCAGCTTTGCACCTAAATGCTTGCTCCTCTGCGTTCTGGACTGCGCTGAGCTGTGTATGAAATCTGAAGAGGCGTCTGTCTCCTTGGACAGAGAGAGGCACTGCAGTTTGGTGTTGCTGCAAGCCCCCTGCAGTTACTGCCTGACTGGGCAGAGTGGCTTCACGCCTCCCTTAGGGCTGCAAATCCATTGCTGCGCTCTACTGGCATTTATGGGGTAAAATCCACACATATCATACAATCACAGAATCGTCAAGGTTGGAAAAGACCCTTAAGATCATCGAGTCCAACCGTTAAATATGTACAGATGTTATGTTAAATATGTACAGATAGATTTGTTACCTAATTAGATAAATATAGGAAATACATTGGGGCCTCCAGCTTTCTGCTGGCTAGCTCATTTTTGGTCAACCCCACAGTCTCACCTGAGCTGGAAGGGTAGGAGGCCGCTAAACCCTCCATGGAGAGCTTTCATCATCCCTTGCCTCAGCCTCATACCAGGAGACTGGAAAACCCAACGCCCCCTCCAGGCTCATCTGCAAGAGCCAGCCACCAACAAAGCCAGTTTAACACCTAGTTTTTCACCAGTGGCTCACTGGGGTTTTGATCTGCAAAATGCATGATTGGGCTCAGGGGATTTCTGAAGTGCTGACCTGAACTCACCAAACGCTGCTGCGTGCCGTCACCCCAGAGGGAGTGGAATTCCCACCATCTCTGTGCCCTCCGTGGGGGCAGATTTTTCAATGGTACAACAAGCGGGAAGCTTTTCCTGGATTTCTTCGTTGTGCAGTTCAGATCTCTCTTTGGGTGTATTTCTCCATGGAGGCCCAGGACGCTTGCATGGAATGACACTCACAGTCGTGGTGGTTATTCAAGCCCACTTCTCGCTGTCCATTAACGCCACAAAGAGATTAGAGCTGTGTGGGCACCTGACCACATTTCCCTGCAACACTCACTCCCTTGCAGGGCCCTTACAATTAGGTTTAGCAACGCCAACGCGCTACCCTGTCGGTTGTTGGAGCCCAGCTAAGGGGCAGAAAGAGGCTGAAGCAGCCTGTTGTGGCCCTTAGCTTCCATTTGTACCTAAGCAGTCCTGCCCCGCCTCAAAGACAGATTCATATAAAAACGGGTTTCTGTCTCGACAGGAAGGCACCAAGCCTCTGTTCTGTAATAGCTCCATTTCTTAAATAATTCCGTATTTGTTCAGTTTAATGTCAGTGTTCCATCAGCAAAAGGACTGTTTAGTGTTACTGTAATTATTTACACAATTTCTATGTATTTATTTTGGTAAGATCCACCTGCTGGATTCCTAGGGGTTTACGAGCTGCTACAAAATGAAGTTTGAAACAGACACCTACAGGAAACAGCACGTGGCTTGTCTCAACTTCTCCAGCTACTCTGCTAACCTCACTGAATACCCATCTAGTCAAGAATAAAAGAATGTATTTCCTTATAAATCCACAGATAATTAGATATTAAACAATTAATCCTTTCCCATGACTAACTTTGAAACAGAGGTACAGAACTCAATTCCTTTTGGGGGAAGTTGTGCTCAACAGTCTCTTTACAGATCCAAGTGGTTGTGGACGCGCCTGAACATGTGAAAGCCAGAGAGACACAAGAACTTCTTGGCATCTTGGGAGGTGAGAGATATCACTGGCATCGGCGGTGTTTGCGTAAAGATTGTCAGGACTGGGAGCCAAAGTCATCATTTTGGCTTCTGGTATCTGTGCAGACCGATGGGACCCAAGGCCCCGTGGCAGTGGTTTTCAGGTAGAATAAAAGAGGTGCCTTCTTGAAGACTTGAGGCCAGTTCTTACTCTGAAAAGGACAAATCAAAACAACTGGAGGAAAAGTCACTTGCCAGCTTTTTGGCCTCTGCATCTGGGCTACCCAGAGCCCCAAATGCAGTACATCAGAGCAGCCAGGGAGCACCTACCACAGCCACACTGAACCTGGGTGGAAAACGCTGGTTCCGGTTCCCACCTCCAGGAACTGTTTTTAGTTCACACCACCAGCAATTCCGAGTACTTCCATGTACCACTTTATAAAAAAGCAGATGGGCAAAGTCTGAGTCATGAGAAGTCCATTTTGTGATGCTACTAAAGAAAAAAAACATGACCTAAATGTTTCTTCTACTGCAGGTTTCCCACTGGCTGTAAGGGGAGAAGATGTGACAAGAGATGAAATGTACGCAAGGTACCGTCACCCAAGTTCCGGACCTCATGCAAAGTGTGGATTAGATTTAATTTCCTACCAGCAGTGGAGGTTTGCAGAATTTAAGCAACTCACCAGGTCAAAAAGATGCACAGTGGCCTTCCAGTCGTTCTCCTCTTCACTGTTTTTATTTTACTGTGTTTGAAGGCAGAGATGTACTAGAACCCATCACAGGTAGATCCTAAATCCACTCCTTGCCTTGCTGCAAGGAGTCTGTAGCCCGGACTTTGCGTTTTTGCCCATCTGGAACCGTACCCACAGAGGCACAATGCGCGCGAGCACCTCCCCACCTTTGTGAGTCTGGGCCTTGACTTGGTCCAGTGGGGTATGAATGTCGGCCTTGCGCAAACCGTCCATGTCTGTAACAGCTATTATTCATGAAATGCAACAGTTACTTTCTGGTATTTTGTGGTGTTCTAACTCCCTAGGATATTATTTCCGTGATCGCTGTTGGTAGATAATAGATGAAATTGTTAAAAGTACTATTTTAAGAAGTAATATAGTACATCTGTAGGCAATTATATAGAAGTACAAATGTTAGGCCACAGAAATGTCCTTGAACACAATACAAGGAACTTTGATACTCTAAAATAAATCACATTAAGAAAGTGATGTGTTCTGTTTCATTTTTATCCTGTCACCCAGAGATTATGTAGATCATTCTTAACACTCAGTAGTCAAGGATAATACTAATAATTCCCAAAGAGACCATAATATTTTTTTTTCACTAGAGAAATTGAGACAGTAAGCCAAAACAAAATTCACCTATACCAAAGTTTGAAAAAAAAAAAAAAAAAAAGACAGTAATTAAGAGTAATTTAGAATATCATTACATATCTTTATCAGTCCTGTAGTGCAAAGATTTGTACTTGTTTTTCAAATGTAAAATTTATTGCCATAAATGGATGATCTGCATGGAAGACAACAAAAGTGAAGTGTTGACACTGTGTACTCTGACAGTATACTCTTGCTGACATAAGCAAGGGGTTGAAAAATGGTCACCAGAAGCATTTTAAACTTAAAATAAACCCAAAGGACTTGGATTCTGTTGAACTGTGGAACAGCGAACGCAGTAACATATGACCATACTGTTTTCCACATCTGCAAAGCAGGATCTCATCTTCTGACAAACAACAAAACTCGACTACAGCCTCAAGCTGCAGAAACTACCCGGAGACCGCTGACTCTTGGATCACATCCCACGGCAGCAAGGCAGGAAGACTTCAGTCTCTTGCAGTGTGACTTCCAGTCTCTGCACCTGGTTCAAAGCCCAGCTGGTTCGGGGGATCTCCTGTCTTGAGCAGGTTGTTTGCACCGGAGAGGTGTGAAAGGAGAAGCACAACTTTTGACCTACGTACAGCCCACCTCACTGTTTTGAAAAGCTGGCCGCTGCAGAAAACTCTCCAGAAACCACACTCCCTTTTCAGTGAGTAAGAGGTTAGGCCCATTTTTAGCAGGGATACGAATACCCACTCCATGGGACACAGGCAGACATTCCTTTACTTCAGTTTAGGAGTCACTCCTGTTGCTGAAAAAGGCTATTGAGAAGGTAAATGCATTCCAGAAGTAATTCCAAATATGTAACTTTTCTGTCTTTTTATGATTCTTAACACCATTAGTAGAGAGTAGCAGCGTAGGAACGGGGACATGTACGTACAGAAGCATTTCAGCAGCAGCATTCTTGCGGATGTGTAATAAATTACTAGATACAAAACAATAACGTTGCCAGAGCAGTTTGAGTAATGAGTAAGTAAATCCTCACTTCTATCGTAATTTACCAATTCAACACCAGTACTGCAGACAAAAGGGTAAATTGGTATCAGATGAAATTCCAAGGAATTGTATTATATTAAGAATTAATCAAGATGAAGAGGAGCCTAGCGGCTTCACCAGCAAAACATGTCAGCATCTGCCAGAAAGAAACCACCTGCTGCTATTAAGAAATCAGTCTGAAAATGCCAACCTCTTCAAGACAAATTTGGTTTTATTTTTAAGCCACTGAAAGTTAACTGGCTAACATACAGCTAGTATTCAGATTTTCCGTTGTGTAATTGCTTAGAACAAGCCAAAGACAAAAAAGAAAACACAAACAAAAATTCTTGGAGAACACTGTAAAAAGCAGCAATGTATTACATGAACACCAGTTTAGCATCTCTGCTGGAATCACTGGCTATAGGAGATCAACTCCCCTTTTTGCTTTTTCAGCTTCAGTTTTTTGAGTCAAGGTTAAGAAAGGAAATAAAAAGGAAGTCTTTGTATTTCTAATTCCAAAGTTTAAAAAAATGACAATATCAAGTCTATCAATCTTCACAGCTTTCATTCAGTTTTATAAAAAAATATAGTATTTTATATATCCATAAATATAATACAGACGCCAAAACATACACCTACAGTTCTGCTTCAGTAATATCCTCATCAGGGCAACAATAGTATTCCACAAAACAGATCTGGCCATCTTCATTCCTAATCATATACTGCAGTGAAAGAAATCCTTGAGCATCTGTTCGAATGGACACTTTACAAGATAAAGCCAGTGCCTTTGTAGATGGTTTAAGCAAAGAAATCTTGTACCTGCGGGGGGGGGGAAAAAAGTTATCTGAAAAAAATACATTGTGCAGACAGGAGCTGAAACATTACTCCCAATTAAAGCCACAGAATAAGTTAGCAACGTGCTAATTTGCTCTTTTCCTGGTAACAACACCAGACAGACATTGTTATCACTTAGCTTTTGATCACAGACACAGACTTTTATCAGATGGGAAGTATTTTTTTTTCCCCGTACTAGTGAAATAAAGTTACAGTAATGCAAAAACAGGTTTTTAAACTTTCCAGCAAGAATGCATGACCTGCCACAGAGGGCACTGATCACAGACTTCCTAACCTGTTTGTCTGGGTCTGGTTACAGTGGAATGCTTCCATCAAATCAGAGTCCCTAGGGTAGTCCAGATGTGCACTTCCTGCATTTCCAAAAGTGGATAACCTGGAAGACAAACGGCGCCACCTCAAAATAACTGATCACAGCTCTCTAAAAAAACTCAGTCAGTCATCTTGCAGATCTCAATGG
This sequence comes from Nipponia nippon, assembly GCF_047370975.1. Classification (NCBI taxonomy): domain Eukaryota; kingdom Metazoa; phylum Chordata; class Aves; order Pelecaniformes; family Threskiornithidae; genus Nipponia; species Nipponia nippon. The sequence goes on along the minus strand of NW_028262357.1, from coordinate 798,174 downwards.
CTGTTTCACAAAACACTATTGTTTGTTTTGCCTTATTTAATTAAAAACGCTAAACTGTCCACATGAGTGTCACTTACACCAGGTTGTCAATATATTAATTACTATGTTAATTAGACTGCATATTGTGATTAGCTATACTTATTACAATTCTTCTTGAAATAAAGCAATATTCTAAAACAGCTCCCCCCTCTTCACCCTGAAAACTTCTAGTCCTTACCAACAGAGGCCAAGCATCAACATTTGAGTTGAAAGCATGGTTTCCCGTACCTGAAGTAGGGTTTATCTGGAGACATGGTAATCTGCAGAACTTCACTGGTCATATCCAGTTCAGCAAATGCTTCTCGTAGCCCCTCCGACTGCAGGATAATTTTATTAACAACTTTTGTACTGCAGAAATCAAAGTCTAACAACTCATCAGGCTCTTGAGTGTTAATTTTGCACACTGTCACTACTCCTCCTTCTTCCAAGAACAGCATCAAGGGATAACCATAACCACGATAACACATCCTAAGGGCTGTTGATATTCCTGAAAAAGAGAATGAAGTATACGTTCTTCAGAGACCTAGCATCCATCAGCTCCTTTCTTCTCTCCATCACAGCACACACTTGTATTACCTTAAGTAAACAGGATGGATCCTGCTTAACAGCGATAGCTGCCATGCTCAGAAGGACTTAAGGTGAGGAAGTCAGAAGTTGTGCCAAGACTGGAAATCTCCCTATAGCTATGTACAGGTTTCGCTATGTGGTTACATGTGACACACATACACTGTCAAGGTAACTGTGCACCATACCTGGCAAAGAACTGGTACCAAAAATGGTCAAGCAGTCGAGAAGAACAGACAAATTGATCCGGAACGTCACCGATTCCTCCTGAACAGCAAATTCCTGAAAAATTTCTGCCTATAAGAGAAAGGAAAGAGATGAATAGAGGGGAGTTTCTGTGATTATTTTACAGTTTACACTCACTTCCTTAAATTCAGCGCTTCAGAGATCAGTCCAATAAAAAGTGATTTCTACATGTAACACAATATCGATTAAAGAAAAAATGGGTCTTCACCCTCAAAACTAGTAAAATCAAATTAGGCAACAGTTGAAACAAAGTAGCATGGTATAAGCATGAAAACCTAAACACTTGTCTTTTACAGTTTAAAAACAACCTACAAATGTTAAAGCCTAAAGCTGCCTACTTCGGAGCTGGAAACATTCAGGGAACTATAAAATGGAAGTGTCACCCTTCTCCAGGAAAAATATTTATTTACTTTTCTTCACTTGGAGTATGAAAAATCATTTCAAATAATAAAAATATGTAAGCACAGAACAGTGAGTTCACCACATTCAAACATGTGCAGAAACATGCCTCTGACTAGTCTGATGGGAGTAAACTACTCCAGGCTAACACCTGTTTGCTGCTGGGCCCTAGCTGCTTTGTGGTAACCACAAGAACACAATATCTCAGGAATAAAGCAGGGTGATGTGAGCTGTGTTTGAAAAAGCAGTTATGGATTTTTATTGGCAGCCCAGAGGGCAAACCGCATCTGGGGTGCACCAAGCACAGCACGGCCGGCTGGTCAAAAGAGGGGATCGTCCCGCTGTATTCAGCGTTGGTGCAGCCTCACCTTGGGCCCCGCAGCTCTGGGCCCCGCCATTTACGAAGGATGTGAAGATCCTTGAATGCCGCCAGAGGAGGGCAACAAAGCTGGTGCAAGGGCTGGAGGGCATGTCCTGTGAGGAGCGGCTAAGGGCTCTGGGCTTGTCTGGTTTGGAGAAAAGGAGGCTGAGGGGTGACCCCATTGCTCTCTGCAGGTTCCTGAGGAGGGGAAGGGCAGAGGGAGGTGCTGAGCTCTTCTCCCTGGCATCCAGTGACCGGACGCGTGGGAATGGTTCAAAGCTGTGCCAGGGGAGGTTTTGACTGGACTTTAGAAAGCATTTCTTTATGGAGAGGGTGGTCAAACCCTGGAACAGGCTTCCTAGAGAGGTGGTCCATGCCCCAAGCCTGTCAGTGTTTAAGAGGCATTTGGACAATGCCCTTAACAACATGCTTTAACTTTTGGCCAGCCCTGAACTGGTCAGGCAGTTGGAGTAGATGACCATTGTAGGTCCCTTCCAACTGGAACTATTCTATTCTATACTTAACAGCTCAACACTCTCAAAGGAACCTCCAGTCACTGTTCTCTGCTTCTGCCCACATGTGCCCACGGCGTAACTTCCACTAGCACGTGCTGGCCACTTCATGAGCCAGCTTAACTCACTGAAATAGCAGAAAGCTAACCAAACAAATACAGAAGTAGTGTAAAGAAGGACAGTGCAGCAAGGGGCGGGAGAAAACAAGGGGAGATGCAGGAACAGGGAGGCTCAGGCTTCTCCCCCTTCACACACCACTCAGGCTGCAGCTTCACAGATAGTAAAGACACAGACTCCAAAGGACAGAAGAAAGGTGAAGCTAGGTTTGAGTTACTATCATAAAATACTCCTCACCCCTTCCATTTACATCCCCAGTATCATACATGCTTTCAAAAACAGGAACCAGCATGATGCCTGTTCTTATGAAGAAAACCATTTACAAATTAGATATGCATTAAAGAAATAAAAACAAACAAACAAACACTCAGAAAGTAAACCACTGTGAAAAGGAGAGAAAATTAAAAGTGCACCTTAAAAATAAAAGTTAAGCAAAGCCAGCAGTCACAGCTACCAAAGAGGTAGCAGAAAAGCAAGCAAGGCTGCTTTGATCTTATATTAAATGCAAGTTAAAAAGAAATAATTTAGATTGCTGTTTAAAGCTGCCTATACGGACAGTTCAGGGTAGCTGAGATCCTCTGTCTACGCCTAACCTCTCAAGCGCCCTTTCTGGACACAGCTCAGCACAGGCAGAATCAGAGAGCGAACAGGGCCAACAACAGCTCCAGTCTTGTGATGAAGCACCCGCTTCAGCTGATACACTGAAGATGCGTGTCTGCGAATTTGTACTCTCTTTCAGAGTTAACCTAAATTCACCTTTTTGGCTTTGGGATGAAACACAATAAAACCACTTAAAGATAGGCAGGTACTTTATGAACTTGCTCACGCGTCTAAGAAGGGGGCGGTGGGAAGGAGCAGTGGGCGTAGCCGGTGCCAACACATTAAACAGGGTGCAAGCCCACCACGCAAGCAGGCGTGCGTGAACAAAGCAGGCGCTGAGCTCGGCCCCTCGGCAGCAGGAACGCCTCAGCAGGGACCGCAGCCTCGCCACAGCGCTTCCTTCACCTCAGCTCCCGCCGCTGGGCCGCCACTTCAGCAAAGCTTCCCCTTCTCCGCGGGTAACCCTGCCGTGCGCCTCCCCTACCACGTACCCGGCGCCTTTCTAAGGCCTCAGCGCTCCCCGGCGCCCGGGCGGGGGGCGCAGCCCCACCTGGATGAAGGCGTTGGCCTGGATGCATTTGGCGTCCTCCACCGTCACCCGGAGGCCGTTGGCGGTGGCGAAGCAGGTGGCGTGGTCCTGGAAGTGGACGGCCCTGAGGAGGCTGGAGAGGTGCCGGGCGTTGTCCAGGCTGGCGGCCAGCGCGTAGGGCTCGCCGCTGGCTGGCGGCTGGGTGGAGAGCGGCATGGCGGCCACCCCCGCGCGCTCGGCACTTCCGGAGGGGAGCGGAAGTGCCGGCGGGCGGAAGTGCGAGGGACGGCGGGCACGGCGTGGTGCGGACAAGATGGCGGCGGCCAAGAGGAAGCATGAGGGCTCGGCGGCGCGGGCGAAGAAGCGAGCTAAGAGGGCTCCGACTGCGCCCGAGCCGGATGCCAAGCCGGCCCCGGAGGAGTACAGCATCCCGCCGCCCGTCTCCCAGGTACCTCCCGGCCCCGCTGCTCAGGGTGGAGCGGGCCGGGCCGGGCTGGGCCGGGCCGGGTGTCGCCGCTCTGGTCCCTGCCCGGGACGGCGTTTACCCATAGGAGGGGCACCTCTGCTCCATGCCTGGGCCGTGCGTTGGGGAGGCATTTCGCCTGCATGGGGAAGGCGGTGCTGTCCGCAGCGGTACCGGGGCTCGGGGTGTCTGGGGGGAACCCAGCTGCCAAGCAGAGGGCAGAGAGGCTTATTCCTAAATGTTTTTTATAATCCCAGCACAAATAAAAGTGCCATGCGATGGTATGCTATTTCTGTGAAAATCTGCGAAGAGCGTTATTCTGGTCAATGTAAATAAGCGGCGTTACCTTAATCTCAAAAGTATTTTAGAGAGTTGGGTAATTCTGTTATGCACAAAGGATATGTGGACGTTATGCCCGTTTCATTTAGGAATCATCCTGAGAAGGCTTCAATAGTTGCCTTGTAGTTTGCTTAAAAGAGAAAGGAAAAGTAGCACGTTGAAGTCTGCGATCTCGTCGCATGCTCTGCTGTAGGAGACGCTGAATTGTGCTCTGAGGCTGTAGCTCAGGTCACTCCGCAGGGAAGGCGGGATGCCTTTTGCAAATAATATTGCATATGGCTTTCTTAATACTTACGTGTTTTGTACGAGCGAAAGGCTTTATGTGGGAACGTACTGAAGCAGGGTGGATGACACTTTTTCCTGTAAAAACTTACGCCCCTGTGTTCTGTAGGAAAGCTAGCACCCTTGCTGAGAGACTGATTCTGTGCAGATGGGGACATAATATTCATAACAAATGTTCTTACTGTGTTTTTCTGTAATTACAGTTCAAACGTTTATTGTTGCTCCGTTGTAGTAGTTTTTAGGTTAGAAACTCCTTTTCCTATGTATCTTTTGTGTCTTTTTCCTAGGGTAAATGGAAAAACAAGGAGCGAGTGCTTATTTTCTCTTCTCGTGGAATTAATTTCAGAACGAGGCACCTAATGCAAGACTTAAGAACGTTGATGCCTCACTCTAAAGCAGGTAGGGTTAGGCATCGTCCGTAACTTACATTTTCAGACTAGTTTTAAACCAAGAACTTCTAACAACCTGTTCTTTTTAAAAATGTAGTACATAACTGTTTTGATGAAACTTTTATGTTAAACAAACAAACACCAACCCCCAGATACAGTGACTGACATTGTATCTCAGTACTTTCTGCGAAATGACTCCTATGGCCTCAGTCCTGTAAGTGCCCAGATTCTTCTGTTGCTAGGTTTATTTATTGCATAACGTGGCTGAAACAACTTGATAGTTATTCTTAATCTTCTGTTTATAACCAGTAAAATTTTTGTGAAAGGACTGACTGTTAAAGAACTTCTTGTGTTAAATTGGTTTTCCAGCCTTCTAAATGTTGTTCTTGTCTTCCAGATACTAAAATGGACCGTAAAGACCAGTTGTTTGTAATTAATGAGGTAATCCAGGATTTAACTAGCGCTTCTTTTTCATTTTCTCTGGAAATTCAATGTGCAAGAGAAAAGGGCAACCAAGTTCAAAGGATCTCATACTAGTCATAGCAGTTGTGTAACTTCATAGATGAAAATTAGTGATATTCAAAAAGTGCTCCTGTTAAAACAGGAAGTTGACTTTTGATTAATAAAACAAAAATGAAACCTTTAATTAAACATAGACTTTTGTCATGAAGAAATAAGACAGAATGTGCCTTTCGGTATAGGTGAAAGGCGTATTACAGTTTATACTTGAAGCAAGCAAGGAACAAATACGCAGCCAGGCCAAACGATGTAGTAAGATATTGATAGTTCTGAAACTAGAACCTAATGTCTCAGTGCCTGTGCCTGCGCCTGCTCTAGTGTTTATATCCTGGAGAGCTTATCAGATTGCTTGTAGCTTACTCCTGGTAATAAATATGTGAGATGATTTTCAACAGAACAAGTGCTTCAACTTCATTTTGGGGATCAGTAGGTGTAATTTATTAAGACGGGACCTTTGCTTTTGAACTTAGGTTTCAGAGGGGGGAAGATACTAGAGATTAATGCGGAAAGTTTTTTAAAATATCTTCAGAATTTTGTAAATAGCTGATTTGGCTTTTCTTGTGTAGGTGTGTGAAATGAAAAACTGCAATAAGTGCATCTTCTTTGAAGCCAAAAAGAAACAGGATCTCTATATGTGGTAAGTAAATGTTATGTTTTCTTACATTTCCATATATAGCTGGGGATGCTTCCATTCTCTCTAAAGTTTCTTACTGTAATAGTGCAGATGCATGAAATAGCGTTGCTTGGTTAAATCTGTACTAGTCCAGCAGTTCTGTGGGTAGTGGAAGTTTACAATGCATGATCAGCTTTTGTAGACTATTTACAGAAGCATTTTACAAAATAGTTTAGAAAGCAAGTACTTGTAAGTATGTTAAGGGAACTCAATAATGCTATGAAAGCAACTGAAATTACTTCAATACAGAAATAACTGGTTGGAGTGTACTGCAGAAATCCAGCATACCTTCTGGCTGCTGTTAACATTTTTCTTTTGCCCACTACCTGTCCTCTGCAGGCTTTCAAATACACCACAGGGACCATCAGCTAAATTCTTAGTGCAGAACGGTAAGTTGGTTGGCATTATTGTGTTTGGACTCTTGCTTTCTTGTCTGTACGCTTTTCTGTAAGTACTAAAATGATCTTTTTAAAAAAATCACTGTAGTTCACACACTGGCTGAATTGAAGATGACGGGAAACTGCCTGAGAGGCTCACGGCCCCTTTTGTCTTTTGATCCAGTAAGTACACGTTTTATGTCATTGAGTATGCTTTTGTTTTCTTTGCGTGACTGTTGCATTTGGCTTTGTATGTAAAATTACGTTTTTTCTTTGTAGACATTTGACAAGGAGCCACACTATGCCCTGCTAAAAGAATTGTTTATTCAGGTCAGTCTGCAGTTCTGCTGCCCAGTGTTTCTTCCTCATTGGAAATGTTTTTTGGCAACATATTTAAAAATCTCAAGGTTTTTTAAGTAGTAGTTTTACACTTCTGAACTTGCAAAAAATCTTTAAAGGATTAGGGTCATGTGCTTAAAATTACTGGGACGGTTGTCATTAAGTTTTGAGTTTCGAAATGTAACCTGGGATCAGGATCTTAGTAAATTAAAATGAATTAAAACTGATCCATTTATGTTTGGCCTGTTAAATTACAGATATTTAGAAGTACTGCCTTTTATTACAGATATTTAGTACACCACAGTATCACCCCAAAAGCCAGCCTTTTGTAGATCATGTTTTCACCTTCACTGTAACAGACGAGAGGATCTGGTTTCGGAATTACCAGGTTAGTGGTCTTTTAGTTCTTCAAGAGGACCTCAGTGGAGTAATTTCATACGAAATCTATTGATTACAATAAAACGAGAAGAATCATTATTATCAGGATATGCTAACGCCTAGTGCTTGCACAAAGTAATTTCAGTGTCCTAAAATGACTTTATCTTCTCCCTTATCTCTGGAGAGAGCTGGTTTAAGGTCTGTGTACTTCAGCTTGCATTCTGTGAGTTGTGATTCTGTGATGGTTGTCTCGGTAATGGGAAGTACTAGCCAAAGCCTAAGCTTTGCTTGCCTTTTAACCTTACTTGCTGCTTTGACCCAAAGTGTGCTGGAGCTTACTTTCTAAAGGAGGAATTCACAAATACCTAGTACTCTCTAAGTGCTTGCTTGAACCTAAAAGAACTGCTTTATATACAGAATTGTATTTATACAAGTCTAGCTTATCAGCTTCAGTGGCATCGTATCTTGGATTTAAATTCAGTTGTGTATTGTCGTATGCAGGGTGCCCACAAGGTCATATACTTAGATTCGATCCGTGAGAAATGAAGAGACTGTTCTTTTTATTGCAGATAATAGAAGAAGATGCATCTCTAGTAGAAATTGGGCCTCGTTTTGTCCTGAACCTCATAAAAATCTTCCAAGGTAGCTTTGGAGGACCAACTCTATATGAAAATCCCCATTACCGGTCCCCAAATATGGTAAGCAGCTTTGTCTTTGTCTTCTCTTTCATGTAGCCACTAATTTGAAAACTGATCTGGCAGTATGTGCGGGAGAATCATGTATGCCTTTCCCCGGGACCCTTTGTAGAAAAGAGTGCCCTAACTGATCACAGTTTGAGAACAGAGTAGTTTTGTAAAAATGGAATGAATGCAAAATTCATGTCACTGAAAAGATGGCATTACACTGAGGATTCTGACAATTAAGCAGAGAAAAATACCACCTTTTTCTTTAATACCTGATTTCTTCCATCTTGCTCATTTGAAACCTGATGTAATTTAAATTCTTATTTTTATAGCATCGACGTCTGATAAGATTGTCAGTGGCGGCTAAGTTTAGAGAGAAACAGCAAGTGAAGGAAGTACAAAAGATTAAGAAAATCGGGAGTAAGGTGCTTATTAAAGAAGATCCCACTGAAGTGGTCTTTGAAACTCCAGCTGAAGAAAAGCCAGTGGAGATACAGCTCGTGAAACCAGAGTCAAAGCCAATTGTTAAAGATAAAAAGAAGCCACGCAAAATTCAGAGGAAGAAGCAAAAAAAGCTTTTCAGAACTGAAGCATCAGCATAAGTGTTACAAGTGATGAAACTAGCTATATTGACAAAATATTGTAAATACTTGTTTTTACAGGCAAAACTAACTGGACTTCAGTTTTAAGTAAACAAAATCTTAATTTCTTTATTAGGATTGAGTTTGCACTCTTTTATTGTCTTCCTCTCTTTGAGAGGATTCTGGGTTTTGAAAAACAACGTGGCCACGGGGGAGGGGGAATAAGACACTCCAAATATTTCTGCTTTTGAGAATTGGCCTCTTAAACTTGAATACCTCTGGGAGACAACTTGCTGTAACATGTACAAGGAATAAAAATATCTGGGTAGTCATTGATGGACTGGAATTCAAAAGTCAGTTTTCCTAATCTGACAGCAGTAGAAAATCCTTTTAAAAGTTTTAACTTTGTAGGAAATCTCTCTTGGGGAGTGGTGTTCATTTTTTCACTTCGTAATCCCTCGGGACTGCAAAGGGTTATGGCCTCTTAATTGCTTTTTCTTAGTAGTAGTAAAAAAGCTGCTGCTTTTGCCTGTGGTAGCTCCTGGACTGCCATGGTTTAACCCCAGGCAGCAACTGAGCACCACCCAGCCGCTCACTCACTCTTCCCTGGTGGGATGGGGGAGAGAATCAGCAGGGTAAAAGGGAGAAAACTCGTGGGTTGAGATAAAGACAGTTTAATAGGTAAAGCAAAAGCCTCGCATGCAAGCAAAGCAAAACACATTAATCCACTACTTCCCATCGGCAGGCAGGTGTTCAGCCATCTCCAGGAAAGCAGGGCTCCATCACGTGTAACAGTTACCTGGGAAGACAAACACCATCACTCCAAACGTCCCCCCCTTCCTTCTTCCCCCAGCTTTATATGCTGAGCATGACATCATATGGTGTGGGATATCCCTGTGGTCAGTCGGGGTCAGCTGTCCCAGCCGTGTCCCCTCCCAACTTCTTGTGCACCCCCAGCCTCCTCGCTGGTGGGGTGGGGTGAGAAGCAGAAAAGGCCTCCAGTCTGTGTGAGCACTGCTCAGCAGTAACCAAAACATCCCTCTGTTATCAACACTGTTTCCAGCACAAATTGAAAATATAGCCCCTATGCTAGCTACTATGAAGAAAATTAACCCTACCCCAGCCACAACCATGTACCTAACTGGGTTCTTAGGACCTGAAATGTCGCTATAGGGGTGAAACAGGCTAACTTATAATTATAGCCCTTAATATCAAATTCATTGCAAGTTCCCTAATGGCAAGAGGTACATGCTACCCATGACTGCGTATCAAATCCATATGCGTACAGTAGCCTGAAATCGAATTGCCTGTGATTCTCTGTTACAGCAGCAGTGCTTAAAAGCAATGATTGTTTTTAGCAGAGTTCTACGCTTTTATATGCCTACACATACAAGCAATTTTTTTTTAAAATGTTGTCCTCTTGGTTCAATTGTATGTGTTGTTTAGGTCTTGTTTTTCAACGTAGAGTGAGTCCATACAGATTTTTCCATATAAAACTGGCAAATAAGCTTCCAATATTGCTTACAAGTCATTACAACCAAAAGCTTTGGTGTTGCTCATGGATAATGGCTGTACGTTAAATGTAGCAGAGTTCATGGCACACCGATGAGCAGCAGAAAGTCCAGAGTTTGGCTCACTGTCGTTCTTGCCCACTGTCTGACAGTTGACATTGCCTCAGAGCTGCAGCTTGAGGTCAGGTTTCATTTGGGTCTGTATTTTCATGAAGCTCTTAGGAAATTTTTGTCTGTGAGTCTGCCTTTCTGCCAGATGCACTATGTTCATAAGTTATGGGCTGGGGAAAGGAGTGTACAACTGTTCTCTCAGAAAGTCTAATGGCATCAGCCTCCAACCAGACTGAAAGATTTCAACCATAATTGCATGAGAATTTCTCTATAGTGGTCAGCAAACGACTGATTCCAAGAAACTTTTCCTGATTGATGTTAGCAAACAGTTACAGACCTCTCTGGGGCTATTTCTTCATTATCTTTCTTTAATCTGCTTTCCAGTTCCAGACCTCGTGACCTGGTTCTTCCACTGATTCTAGTGCTGTCTCCTTGTCTGCTCGCCCAGCTGCCCTGTGTTTCAAGGTCTTGCTCATGCCCTGTTCCTGTTTGGTTCCTCTGTTGGCTTCAGCCCCTGGTGTCTTGGTGCTGAATGGACACGGCTGGTATAAGAGGACACTGACCTGTTAAGTGCTAAATTTTATCGCACTTGGTAGGGCAAGGGAAATCCAGTGTTAGCTCTGTAACGAGCTGGCCTGCGTGCCATCTGATGGGGAAAGACTGGTGAATACAGGCATCTGCTCAGTTCGTGTAGTCTAATACATAGAATCACAGAATATCTTGAGCTGGAAGGGACCCATAAGTATCATCAAGCCCAACTCCTTGCTCCTTGCCGGGCTGCCTAAAACTAAACCGTATGACTCAGAGCATCATCCAGACGTTCCTTGAGCTCTGGCAGGCTTGGTGCCGTGACCACTTCCCTGGGAACCTGTTCCAGGGACCGACCACCCTCTCAGTGAAGAACCTTTCCTAATGTCCAACCTGACCTTCCCCTCATGCAGCTTCATTCCATCTCCTCGTGTCCTGTCGCTGGTCCCCAGAGAGGGGAGATCAGCACCACCCCTCCGCTGCCCCCCGTGAGGAAGGTGCAGGCTGCCGTGAGAGCACCCCTCACCCTTCTCCAGGCTGAACAAGCCAAGTGACCTCAGCTGCTCCTCCTGACTCTTGCCCTTGAGGCCTTTCACCATCTTGGTCACCCTACTCTGCACACACTCCAATAGTTTGATGTCCTTCTTACACTGAGGCGCCCAAAACTGCACACAGCACTTGAGGTGGGGCCACACCAGCACAGGGTGGAGTGGGACAATCACCTCCCTTGTCCAGCTAGCTGTGCTGTGCTTGGTGCACCCCAGGACACAATTTAGAGCACAAGTCTGGTGAGGAGCAGCTGAGGGAGCTGGAGTTGTTTAACCTGGAGAAGAGGAGGCTGAGGGGAGACCTTATCGCTCTCTACAACTACCTGACAGGAGGCTGTAGCGAGGTGGGTCTCGGTCTCTTCTCCCAAGTAACAAGCGTTAGGATGAGAGGAAACGGCCTCAAGCTGCGCCAGGGGAGGTTTAGGTTGGATATTAGGAAAAACGTCTTCACTGAAAGGGCAGTCAGGCACTGGACCAGGCTGCCCAGGTAAGTGGTTGAGTCCCCATCCCTGGGGGTATTTAAAAGCACTGTAGATGTGATGCTTAGGGACATGGTTTAGTGGTGGACTTGGCAGTGCTTGGTTAACGGTTGGACCTGATGACCTTAAAGGTCTTTTCCAACCTAAACGACTCTACGATCCTATGACGCGGTTGGCCCTTTTGGCTGCCAGGGCACACTGTTGACTTGTATTCAACTTGCCATCAACCCAAACCCCAGATCTCGTTGTCTCATCCAAAGCTCGGTTCAAGCAGTGCCAACTGGTACACGTCTGATCTAGAGAAAAAGGTGGCTGGGGCCAAACCTGAGATCTCTGAGGAGCACAGGTGCCAAAAAAGCAAAAAAGTTCACACTGATCGCCTGAGCCATGGCAGCTGCATTGGCTGTACCTGAGGTCCTCCACATTGGCAGAAATTCTCGCCCAAGGCGTTCGGCTCTTTGACAGCGGGGGGCTGTCAGACCCAAACCCGGCAGCACGGGTGGGGACAGCAGCCCCCCCGCCTTTCTCCCACCGCCCCCAGCCAGCCGGCGGACGCAGGGCGGGCGGTAGCCCGGCCCGGCCCGGGGCTGCAGGCCTCTGGTGGCGGCAGGGCCCTTCCGCCCCCCCCCCTCCGCGGCGGCCCGGCTCCCGCCTTCCCCGCGGCGAGGCCCGCCCCGCCTCCCGCCCGCCCAGCTCCTCCTGGCGGGGGGCGGTGGCGGCGGCGGCGGCCCGGGCTGCTGATGGCTGCGCCGCCGCCGGCCCCGCCTCCGCCCGCCGCCCTGGCCGCGCCGCCGGCCGGCCGGCGCTTCCCCACACGCGGAGCCGCCACCCCGCCGCCATGAAGTGTCACTACGAGGTGCTGGGGGTGAAGCGCGACGCCGGCGAGGAGGAGCTGAAGCGGGCGTACCGCCGGCTGGCGCTGCGCTGGCACCCGGGTACGGCCGCGACGCCCGGCCTCGGCGGGCCCGGCCCGGCCGCAGGCCCGAGGAGAGGGCTCGGCCTGCCTCCCCCTGGCTTGGCCCCGAGGGCCCGCGTCCGCGGCGGCGGCGGGGGAGCCCCTTTTCCTCGCAGGCGGCGGCGGTCGGTGCCTCGCCGGTGGTGCCGGCGGGGGCCTGCGGGGAGCGGGGCCGGCAGGCAGCGCCCGGGCGGCGGCGGGTCGGTGCCCGTGGCGGCGCCCTCGGTGGCACTGGCGGCTTGGCGTTCCTGCCTCGGGTTTCTGAGGCCGGCGTGGCGGCCGCTGCCGTCGTGCGTGGAATCGTTGACAATTTCATTAAATTGTCTTGCAGATAAAAACCTAGAGAACGCGGAGGAAGCAGCAGAGCAGTTCAAGTTAATCCAGGCAGCGTATGACGTTCTCAGTGACCCCCAGGAAAGAGCCTGGTGAGCAGCGTTTATCTGGTAGCGGCCTGGACATGACTTCTTCTAATTCCGTCTCAGCCAGGACTTTGAATTTGCTTCTCGCTGGGCCTTGCCGCAAGTCAGCGCGGGCCTCTGTGGCAGGAGCGTCCCCTTTGCTTCAGGCTGTGGAAGGGCTGAGCGCCATGCAGTGAGGCACGGCTGCGCACCCACGCCTTCTGGGCGCAGAGGGGGCTCTGGGGACGCAGCACTGCTGGCCTCTCTTCCTCCCTCCCAGAGCAGGAGGCAGCTCACACCTCAGCGCAGGCACCGCTCGGGTCACGGTCCTCCCTGCCTTAGGGGGGAAGAGCCAGCACCAGACTGAGTGCATGCAGGTGTCTGGTAAGCTATTGATTGCTGCAGATGGTGAGCCTTAATGACATACGTAGCATCGTGTAACAGTCCTCATTTGAATACGCACACACATCTCTTTTTAAGAGATTGCTACTTTAAATGTTGTGTGTAACTTGTTTTGCAAACGGGCTGAGGCATCTACCAGATTATGCAGCCAAAACCACCTGTACTTAAGTTTGTCCTTCTTGAAAGGAAAGTACCATTTTTCAATTTTTATGTGCTAATGTATGATTTGGGGTTTTGTGTGTGTGTGTACGTACTGGATGATTTAAATAATGTCCTACCCATTTCTGAAAGCTTATTGAAGCATCTTGCTCAAATGTGTCTGCTAGCTGCCCCTTAAGAAATTGCTGCTTATAGATACTGCAGATAAAGTAATAGTAAGTAAACTAAAGGTCAAGAGAGAATACTTACTGACCCTGTCTTTTTTTTTCTCTCTGAAGACTTTGGATATGAGACACAAATTCCAGGTGCTGGGCGATATATATTGAGGCGATAGGTGTACTGTGTTAGCTTACTTGCACCAGGGAGTGTTCTGTGTCTCTGCATCCTTGACACTGTGAATTTTTGCTAGGTATGATACTCACAGGGAAGCTCTGCTGAAAGGAAGAGTTGATGGCAACTATCAAGATGATAGTTTAGATCTGCTGCACTACTTCACTGTTAGCTGTTACTCTGGATATGGAGATGATGAAAAGGTAATGAATTAGTTAATCTTTAATGAATCCATTTAAATTTCATGAAAAGTGTTGGCATTTGCTTCATCTTGAGAAGATATGTGTGGAATTGCTGTGCACAGGTAGTAATAATGCTTACACAAATCTTTCTAAGACAAAACTTATGCTGGACGCTTAGGGAAGCTTTAATTCTTGCTTATTGTCCAACGATTACTTAGTCATGATTTCCAGCTATACCATACAACTACAGAGTGTGTGTATATTATTTATTTACGTTATATAGTGAAGCATTCCAATGCTTTGCAATACCATCTGTTTATTCAGAAATAGCTTTAACAAGCGAGAATGCTTCAAGCTAAAAATAGCAATATAACAGCAGTCCTTGGGGAAAGTGTGCTTCATAAAATGAATTCCCTGTTGTATTTTAAGATACTCATCAGAACTTAAAAAGCTCCAGGTGATTAGAAAAACCTCTGCCAGAGAAAATCCTTATCTGTCTTTGTGTTACTGTACTAAAGTGAGTTAGTAACGTCTTAATTTAAAAAGAGATAGGATACTTAATAGTGAATTTTATATTTGGAACTTCCTCAGAACTTGATCCTGTGTAACAAGATACTAAACATCTCCAGCATGCTGAAACTTATTTTTCAGTTTAGATTTGAATACAGGCGCTTGTTGTGTGGGAGAGACAGAGACTACATGAAGGAAATGCGAGAGAAAGGGAACTTTGTTAAGCAGAAAGGTCTTAGTATCTAGAACAAGTGCTTAGAAGGCCTTTTCCCTGATTTTGAGTTGCTGTTGCAGAATTGTAATATTTCTCTAAAATACACTACTGTAGCTGAGCATTTGTACATCTGTTATTGAGCCATGCAAAATGAGTCAGATTTTTTGTTTTTTCAGGGATTCTTTACAGTCTATCGACAAGTTTTCGAAAAGATTGCAAAAGAAGAGATGGAATATATGACCCAGGAAGATACTGAAGAGTTCCCTATGTTTGGATATTCCCAAAGCGACTACGATACGGTAAGAGCAAGTGTAAATCTGGACCGAAAGTAACACAGTTTAAATCATTACTTTGTACCATGCTGAAATCAAAGGAAAGGCTCCTGCTGATCTCTGAGGTGAATACAAAACCATGTATCTGCTGTCTTTTCTACTACTACAGACCATTACTATAAAGGAAGTGCTTGCATTCTGATTCATAATATTTAGGTGAATTAAATTTGGTATTTCCTGTTGGGCTATATTATTAGCCAGGCTTTTAGGGTAAGTTGTCAGTCAAACACATCACAGGGCTAACTATCTATTATGCCAATGAAACTTCAGTGTAGTGCAAGGCCTGTAAAACAAAAGAACATATGTTCTCTTTGCTTCCTGATGAGAATAGTTTACCAGTGTTTTAATGCAACTTACATTACAGAAAAGGATATTGAGATAATTTTTTTTTAAAATAACATTTAGTGTCTTGCCTCATTTAGAAAAACTGCATAGCACTTACTGCATAACACAGCCTTTAGAAAATGGGAGATGTGGTGGTTGACCTGCAATGTGAGCTCCCGCTATGATACTGTTGTCATCTACAATTATTTTGTATTAAGATTTAATTTCCAAAATATTGTGTGCTTTCCTTTGGGAAGCAAGAAAAGAAAATGTGTGGGGGACACTTGAATTCTTGTCGTCTGGTTTGCCAACTGTTTGTTGTATTCTGTCAGGCTTACATTTTTTTTTTTAAGGTTACCAGTATTCCTGTGTTGAAATTAAATAGTAAAGTAATAGCACTTTGCCCAGTGAATAACTGCACAGTATCAGTGTACTCAAATGTTGCTCCTAGTCTGCTACTTCTCCCCATCACTTCTAGTAGAATTGTACCCTATGACTAATTATCTATGAAATTTAAATTGATACATACCTTAAAAATAAGTAACTTCAGTGATAAAGAACTTGGCTGGCGTTGGAAACTAAATTACAAATCAAACTAAGAATTGTCAGAATGCATGTTTGTCAGGTAAGATTACAGGATGGCTTAACAAATAGAAATCTTTCCCAGGGAGAGCATATTTAGTGTCTGTGAAACTGCTAAAATCCATCTTTTAATGGAGTTATCTTGAAACATCTTTTGGAAACTGCTTGTTTTGAGGCCATGGAATAGATATGATTATAGACCCAAAATAGCTTTTAAGCTGTCAATTAATAATTGCAAAAATGGCTGAAATTCTAGCACCAGCATGCTTTGACATCTGCCTTGTTCATGCTGTTCTGGAAGCAGAATACTTAACTTTTTTTTCTTTTTTCCTTTTTTTTAAGGGATCCATAGAGGTACTTTATGGGAAATAGCCTCAGTTAAATGGGAAAGTCATTGTCCCTGTTATCTTATATTCAGAGAAAGCTGTCAGAGGATTCCAGCGTTGCAGTGCCCACTTTTCTACTCAGTGGGAGTATCGTGGGAAAAGAGTTTTAGAAAGGAGCTACAAAAACTCTAACAGAGGCCTCAAAATCTGTGATGTGAATGCTTTCTGGTTCAATCTGCTGTGTTAATTCACAAGAAGCCTGAGAGGCAGCTCGATCAATGCCAGGCAGCCAGGGAAGATGTTCTGAAGTCTGTGACTTCGGAAGACTTCATGGAAAGAGAAAACTTGTAGGTCAATTAGATGCAGAAACAAAAGTGATCAGCTCCAAGTATAAGTAGTAGGAAAAACAAAATCCACTTGAGAGTTCAGCAAGAGCTGCTGTACAGTCTTCTGGAGAATGCCAGAGATGTGCTTGTATTTCACGTAGCTGCTGAGGAGGAGGAGGAAAGTCTTAGCTCGTACAGCTGGTGAAGGGGAGGATGATCCCTGTCATCAGTTGATGGCCGTGCATCCTTTTGCACAGAAGATAGCCCCTTCTGAAGCAGAAGTCTGAGATAGGGAGTCTAATCTCACTTAGGTATTTGGATTAAATATGAACATTTATTGGTTATTGTGACAGCAGAGAAAAACTGTAGTGACTTACCTGCCAGAGGCCACAGCCGTGAACCTTTGCATGTAGACAGGCCATTCGAAATTAGTGTTGAGGTGTTGATAGTTGTAGTCCATGTGAATACCCATGGCAGAAAGAGGAGAAAAGGAAATACTAGAAGAAGAGATATAGGTTAAGTACTTCTATGAGGTATTCCAAAATATAAATGGTAGTGCATGTACGAGTAAGTCATAAAATGGCAGCTTAATGGGTCAAGTAATGTCAGAAGGGAGTTTAGGCATATCTCGTTTCCTGAATATACAAAATGCAGAAGGTTTGTAACTATTTGGAGAGGAATAGAGAGCAAAACAAAAAAATGCCATTTTATTAATCCAGCATTTACTCATGAATAGTAAAAGGAAGGAGAATAAGGAAAGATCATTTACTGTTTCTTTCAAAGTGAGAGCTAGAGGGCATCATTTTAACCTGCAGTCATGTAATTTGCTAGCAAAACAAGAGTAAGTGCATCTTCACAGAGCCCCTCGTGAAACTGTGTAAGTCATGGCTCCGTGCTGTTGTATACGCCAACAATTTACATGGGTTAATAAAAGAAATATTAAACAAATTCATGAAAGAAAAATCCATCAAGGGCTATTAATTTCTGTCCTGCTCTGGAAGCAGAGAGAATATACAGGGAAGAAATAGCATTATGTACATGTGTTTTATTGCTCTTTTTGTGCTGGTTGTTGGCTGCTGTTGGAAATGTATGGCTGACCTTTGGTGTAATTTAGTGTGGTGGTTCTTAGGTAATATGTGCATGTGCCTGCTTGCGGACAGCGTATCTGATTCTGATTGTGCTTTTCAGTTTGACAGGAAAAGTACAGCACAGCTAAGTAGCTGGGCACTATTGTCAGCATGATCCAGTCCTGCAAGGGGATATTTTTTAGAAGTTGCAGTTTGGAGTAGTTTAGACAAGCTTATTGATTTGGCATGGTTTGACATTTTACGGATGATATTAGAGGTTTCTCTAAACCTTCATGTGATTTATTTACACTCTGAGGGAAAACTGTGGCCTGTACAGAAGACACAAAACAAGTCCTGAATTATTTGGTATGGTTTTTGTCCCCCCCAAACAAGTGACTTGTTTATATTTTTTTTCTTACAGGTAGTCCACCCTTTCTATGCATATTGGCAGAGTTTCTGTACTCAGAAACACTTTGCTTGGAAAGAAGAATATGACACACGACAAGCCTCAAACCGCTGGGAGAAACGAGCTATGGAAAAAGAGAACAAGAAAACAAGAGATAAAGCAAGGAAAGAGAGGAATGAACTGGTCCGTCAGCTAGTAGCCTTTATTCGTAAAAGGGATAAAAGAGTACAGGCTCACAGAAAACTTGTAGAAGAACAAAATGCAGAAAAAACTAGGAAAGCAGAGGAATTCCGGAGGCAGCAGAAGCTCAAACAAGCCAAGTATGTAAATGTGGAACAAATCTTTTCTTTTAAACTTGGAGAAACTATCTATGAGGATACAATATAGAGTTAGATTCTAATAGTAGCTCCACTTGCTCTTTTAAACATCCTTGAAAATTTTCTGTATTAGTTTTGGTCTTAAGTCTGAGCTTTTTAAAACTTGAGTGTCTCTGCATTGTACTGACATGTAGAGCTCTAAGGTGACCAGGGAATAGTCATCTGTGTGCTGCAGGTAACTGGCTGTAGTAGCACAGAATCCAGTGTGCTTTTACTTAGCCGGGGAAGTAAGATTTACTAGTTATCATTGTTCCTCTAAAGAAAATAGAATGTGTGTTTTGGAATGAGGGAGAACAGGACTATGACAACCTGGACTTAGATCAGCTTCATCTGCCTTGGAACTGTACCTGCTAAAAAGAAAGTGGGACGAATGAACTTAGTTTTGCCTTTCCTTTCAGCTCTTCAGAAAGGACCCTTTCATTGGACTACATGCATTTTTCTGATGCTTTTATTTTTCCCGAAATTAAGTAGAAGGAAGAGTGTAAGCACAATTTATTCTTCCAACTAGGAGAGATTTTTGCTTGCAAATGGGAGGAAGGGGCTTAAATTCTTAATAAGAGTGCACTTGCAAAATAATTGCATATTGATTAAAATTGTATAATAATAGTTAGAATATATATGGAATATATTATGTACAATTTATTTATTTTTATATATATATATATATATATATATATATATATATTTTTCCCTAAAGGGAGAGCAAAGCAGAGTTATGCTTGATGTTATGACAAATGGTTTGATAATTCTGAGTGCTGGAGTCAGCTGGAGCAAAATTCAGCTGTACTGTGGTGCACTGATTGATAACTTTGACCACACTTAAATTTGGAAAACTGAGCTGGTACACTCCCATAGCGCAGAGTCAAGGAGTAATGGGCTTGTGGCTTTTGTGGTCCTGTACTGTTTGTGGGTTTGGATCTTGCAGCAGGTAAAACAGCTGTACTGCTTTGAGGACTGAGCTGACTTTCCTGCCATCAGCTTGATATTGACCATGCTGTACAGCATTTCCTGCCTGAAATTCAAGCAGGACCCACCTACGTTAATACCTCTTTAGTTTCAGCATAGATGTGCCCATTGACATCACAAATTAACTGCTCAGATTTCCAGGCCCTACAGACAATTGTTTGCTCCATTGTAGTATGTTCAGGACTTTCCTCCTAAAATACCAGAGAAGAACAAGTTATCTTTTAAATAATACTGTTTCTGTAATTCCCGTCTCATGGCTGCAATGTAGAAGTTACTGTGTTATTCTACTTAAAGGCTTGCTGAGCAGTATAAAGAGCAGAGCTGGATAACTATGTCAGATCTGGAGAGAGAGTTGCAAGAGATGGAAGCACAATACGAAAAAGAATTTGGAGATGGGTCAGATGATGAAGATGCATTAGAAGAACAGGAGACAAAAGGCATCGAAGGTATGGGGTGTGGGAGGGTGATCTATAGTGAGTCGTCAGCCTGAGTATTGGCTTGCTGCACTTAAAGCCCCAGATTCACAGTTCTGACTGTAGTGGAACTCCCTGCCTCCAGCCGAGGTGTGCCAGCCTCAAGTCTGGCCCTCTCTGGTGTTTTCCATTGAACATGAGAAGACATCGAGCTACAGCTGTCAATTTATGCTAATGTATGATTTGGTGAGACGGTCTTGATCTCTCTGTGTGTCAGTAATACTAAAGAAGCTGAATGTCAGTGTTGTATCTGCTGGGGCTTTAAGAGCAGCTTCCTCAAGAATTGCTCATCTGACTTTGTCTCTCTGATCCCCACTGATCTCTTCAGACAAACTGAATGATGAGACTGAAGAAGCTGAATTTGTTGATGGTCTGTACTGCCCTGCTTGTGACAAATTGTTAAAAACTGAGAAAGCGTAAGTGCTTGTGGTTGGGGACTTGGGGGTGGGGGCGTTGGGTCTTAAGTTTTTTAAAAATGCATTTTGCAGGCTTTTTGATTTCACATAATGGTCAGTGTCGTCTTTCCAGTGGAGACGTCAGGGCAGAATTTTCCATACTTAGTAGTGATGGATAATGGGCCTGTTATTAATTTAGATGTAAATATAACAATGTTTGTACAGAGCTACCTGCAGTAACGATCTGCTGGTCTTCACAGCATGAAGAATCATGAAAAATCAAAGAAGCATCGAGAGATGGTAGCGCTGTTACGACAGCAACTGGAAGAAGAAGAAGGGAAATTCCCTGTGTCCTTGGATGATGCAAATGGAATACATACCAAAGAGGAGGAAGAAACAGAAGACATTCCCAAGCAGAAGTACTTTAAATTGGCTTTAATTTTATTGTGACTAATGATTAAATAAGTCTTGGAGGCCCTCAGAGGGAGCTTCTGATGATTTATAGTTGTGTTGGAACTCTCAGTACTGTGCAATTTAAAATATTTCTTAGCATCAGAGTTCAAGTAAAATGCATGCATTAGCACTGGATTCAAATGTTGTAGGATAATAGTGTCATATTTTCTCTGCTTCTTAAAGTTACATGTTAAGGAAAAGTAGTGGTTGTTATTTTTCAAACGGAAACTTGCAGAGGGCCAGTGTTTATTGATGTGGTACTTTTTTGGTACTTTTTGTCAGTTGGATGCTGGCATGAGTGTGCTGAAAATCAGAATTGACGAAGTAAGTTGTACAGCTTCATTTTTTGAATAGCCAAACCATACCAACTATCTCACTAGTATCTTCAAGTTCAGTCTGAGCAGAATAAATGTTTTACTAAATGCAATGAGTAGTTTAGGAGAACTGTTGTTTTCATTTCAGGCATGAGTAATTTTCTGTTTGTGGCTACTCTCTCGCTAATAGCATGTTAAGAGGATAGCAAAAATATAACTTGGGACCTTTTTAGAAATTGTACTAGTTTGGTTTTTTTTTTTTTTTTCTTTTCTTGACAAGAGGTAATTTTCAATTCTTATCTTTACAGACTCTCAAAGAAGCAGAGGAAGAAACAGAAAACAATGATGGTATGTAGCCATATAATGATATTCAGGGAACTTTACAACCCAGTTTTGTTATCTCCTAACTTAACTTTTTTTTATCCTGAAAAATACAAAAGAACTTGAAGTTCTACAGAATTTGAAGACTGTTTTCGGATACTTCTAATTCTTATCTGACTGCAAAATAATTTTTTTTACATTTATTATGATCATATTTTATGATAATAGTTGCATAGATCTCACTTTGTTCTGTTTGTGCAGATCCTAATAAATGTGGTGCTGGCTCTAAAAAGGCTACAGTCTGAAGTGTAAGGAAAACAGATGGAAACAGGCAGATAGGGAGAATGCAAGGAATTGATCAGAAAGACCAGCAATGGCCTTAGTGCATTAGCAGCTCAATTGTTTGGTGGTCGTTTTCTGCTTTGGTTGCTAGAGTTGGTGTAATGTATTGTTTGTTAATCTCTAATTTGGTGGAGGGGGGAAGTAACCCATTAGTGGCATCCTACTGACACTGTAGTTGTTGGTACGAACACATCCGTTCCACCTTCCAGTTGAATTGCAAACACGAGTAACACCAAGCTGTTGTACTCCACGATCTGAGCCTGTGCATGGTAGCACAGATGTGTGCTGACAGCAGCAGGGTGAAATTCAAGACCTGCAAGCTGTTCCAGGCTTGAGTGGCAGCAGTGCTGTAGTGAGCAAACTCTTCTGCCTTCCGCAAGCTCAGTCCTTTTCAAGTCTAACCTCTTTACTTTCTGCCTCAATCCTAGCCCTGTCCCTGTGAGCTCTCTGTATCAGGTCCTGCCTCCTCTCTCCATTCCCAAGATGGTCATGTCTTCCCCCAGCCTAACCCCTCTAGCCTCCTACTATGTGTTCACCTTCTCTGCCCTCTCCCACACCATCTCTCATCTTCAAGAAACTTCCCTGAGACTTTCAAGCAACTGAATTTTTCTCGCTTCTCTTTGGCTGGTATTGCATAGTCCAAGTCAGTATCGGCTTGACCTTGTTTCCGTGCAGGCCATCAGGCTCCTGTTCAACTCTTGCCTCCTCAGTTTGAGATCAGAAGGTCTTGTTCTCACCGTGTAGGTTGCATATAGGCACTGTGTCTCTCGTCCATCAGTTTGTTCACGAGGTCTTCTGGAGCCTGGACAGCAGGAGCCACTCTCGCATAGCGTGAAATCGTGGAATCTTGTGTAGGGAGATTCTTCTGGAAATGTAACCTCCATCCTCCACCAAGCTTTATGGAGTGCAGGGAATCACTATGGTGTTTGTGTTCTTTTCCTGAAGGTAGAGAGATTGGCCAAGTTTTTTCAGGTAGTGGAGACTCTGGAAAAGATACCAGAGGTTAATAGCGTTGCATTAATCAGGTCAAATTCATTATCCTGCTTTTGGGAGCTGAGCTGTTTTGCTTCAGACATGCTCAGGGGTTGATCTTTTGCCAAACTGCATGTACTGAGTCTGCTCTGTCTTCTGGTATGTGGAAAAGGCTGCCAGTGTTTCTAATGTTAGGGAGGGAAAATACAGTGTGTCTGTCTAGCTTCAGTCACCTCAGTAACTTTGGCTTAAGCGTCCTAACGCAGGTGTCTGGCACAGAAAACTTTAGTCTAAATAATTAACATTTTGCAAAGTTATAAGCAAAGCCACTATGTTATGAGATGAAATGGTAGCCCGAACAGAATGAGCACTGTGTGTAATTAAAAGCTACCTTCATTCTCCTCTTCCGTAGTTTCAGAGGCTGTTTTATTGGTGTTTCTTCCCTTCATCACTGGTGGCCTCATCTTTCAAAACAGGAGAACTAAGGTTTTACCTCTTACAATCTCACTGAAAACACACAGTTAAATTAAGCGGGTCCATGGCTCTGTGTTCTCCTCACCCACCCATGTTTGAGGTAAACGAGGTATAATGCTATAAACATAATCACTAATGAACTTAAAGTACTTAACTTGCATTTTTTCTGTTTGGACAGACGTACGAGGACTCTCTTGATAAAAGTGCTGATGAAGAAACAGTTGAGCAAAAGGAGGTGCCTTGTGTGGACAAGGACAGCAGCTCAGCAGAGGAGCTGGTAAATGATGGCCAAGGACATGCTGCGTCAGAGGACGCAAGCGCTACAGAAGATGTTGGCCAAGTGGATGAAGCAAAAACTGAAGCGAAAAGGTGCGGCGATTTGCAATATTGCAGTTACTGTGTCACTGTGTGTCGCGTTTGATACTGTCAAACAAGCCTAGATTTACTCACTGGTGTGAACTGGGCGCCACTCCACTAAATCAGAGTTGAATAAATATGATGCTAAACAAGGAGTGTTAGGACCTACTTTGGAAATGGCATTTGACTGCAGATCCCTGCCACGTCACTTACCAGTAGCAGATGTATCATCTGCTGAATCTTGAGATCCACAGTTGACCATATAAATCAAATAGCTTTATTTTTTTTTTTGCTGGAAGCACTTGCATTGTGTTGTGTGAAAGGAGAACAGGGAGAAGCAGCAGAGACATTGATGACTGAAAACCATCAGAAGCTCTTAAGTGTTGAATGTTCCTCTGCACTGATCTTGTTTTCTCTTTGCTTATCAGCAGTACCAAGCCTAAAGGGAAAAAAGCCAAGGATGCAAAAAAGTCTGCTAAGGCATCTTCAGAGCACCCAACAACGGTATGTCAAATTACGTATGCTGTTTAAAAGCCAGTGGTCGTGTTATTACAAGCAAGGTTGGTTGTTTGATCACCAACATCTCCAGTCCACAAATTCTGTTTCATTTTTTTGCTTATTTTTTAATAATGCAGGTATTTCTATCCCTGTGATTTTATTAGAAGCTAGGAGACTGGAACATCAGCTCTTGTCCTCATAGAGAAGAGCAGGACTAAATTTCAGTTCTAAGAGAGTAGCTAAAGCTCTGTACGCAAGGCAGTTCAAACCAAATAAATTAATTTGCATCTTTCCCAATACTGATGCTTCCCAGAAAGAGCTAAATCTTGTAATAACCACACCTAAGACGTGTTAAATTCACTAAATCTCAGAGCCCAAAGCAGTGAGTGTGTAGTCTTTTTTAGTCAGGTGAGATCAAATGTATTCTTTATCTTGAATTAGATTTGCAAGGCTTCTATTCTTGTTACTGATTCTACTTAGTACTCCTTAAAATGTCAAGAAGTCATATTTGTGATTTTTTTGTTTTTATATAGATATTTCATTGTTTATCAGTAATGGAATACCTGTGATAGAAACAAACAGCTTATTCACATTTCATTGCCTAAGAGAAACTGCGTACAACAAATTAGTGTATTATATTTATTACGTGTTCCATACGAATGTGAAGCATTTTGATTTTTCCCTCATTGTAGAATGAAGTTCCCATCCACTGTGTAACCTGCAACTGTGCGTTTCCATCCCGAAATAAACTGTTTGAACACCTAAAAGCCACAGGACATGCAAAAGCAACACAAGCACCAGCTGTAAACGGAGCTGTAAACACCAGAAACAAAAAAGAGAAACGTAAAAACAGATAGAACTTTGTTACAGTCTTCAGAATCGTACGTGAAAACTCTCCCAAACCCAAAAGGTGCGCACTACCTGTGTTCGGAGTTAAACAGAGGAGACAAGTCCTAATTCTGGAAAAAAAGGAAGATGCAACAAAAGGAATATTGTCTTGTGAAGGAGCCTGTGCTTTCTTTTGGTTTTGCCAGCCTTTCTTTAATGACGGGATTTGACCTACCATCTCAGCAGCTTTCACAGTGGGGCTAGGGAAATAGTAATTTAAAGCTACTCACCTTGCATTCCTGTTGGAACGTGCATGGATAAAGTATCCAAGCAGAGGAAATAATAAATTATTTTAACACTTGCGTTGCAGCTTTTCTTTTGAGAGGGATTAGCTCAGGGTGAGTGTAGCCAATACAGGGGCCTGTGCTTTTTTGATCATCTGTCAAAGATGAAACATCACCAAGACATGGAAAAACCACAGGCTTTTCTGCCATCCCCAAAGGCCCTTTCAAATTACTTAATTACATTAAACAGCAGACAGAATGGAAAGAGTAAGATGACAAAGCTGGTTAATCAATTTTGACAATTCCTATTGGTTTTGTACATCTGCCTGCATGCCAGGTGTTGGGGGAAAAAAAGTCTTGTGGAAGAGCCTTGCTGGAATAAGTGAAGGGAGAAATGAGGGACCTAAATAAATTAATTTCTTCTGATTTCTAATGAAAAACAATGTGGGAATTGGTATTGCACCTCTGTTTAAATGCATGATCTACCTGCTCTTGAGTAGCACTTAAAGCAACAGGTGGGATAGCAAAACACCTGATTTTGGAGTGGAAGTGGATTTTACACAGGAATTGTCAATGCAGTTGGAGAAGGCAGTGCTCAGCAAGGGCTGTAGTATGTTGTGTAGGAAACCTGTAAAGTATAATTTTCCAGAAGCGTTGATCTTGCATTTACTAAGTTCCTCTAGAGTTTCCACTCATCACACAAAATGGCAGAATACTCTCCTTCCCCCACCAGTTGACACAGTACCTTTATTGGGTCAAAGAATTATTCAAAATGTTAAAATTTGAGTGAAAGTAAAATGATAAATGCAGAGTTCTTACTGACTGTCCGCAATGCCTTTTTTTTTTTCTTTTGAAACTGAAGGAGGTGATTAACTAAAACATTAAAAAAAGTGATTATGTAAGAAAGAAACATGGTGTCTTACTTCACTGGCCAGAGTGTGCATCTTTGCTAAATGACTAACAGGTGTGCTGTGCAATCCCACAACCAGCAGGAGGAAAAGAAAAGCGTATTTTGGAGAGGATGACAACTGGATTAGAACGCCATGATAAAAATAATTACTGTAGAAACTTTACAGCTTCTATGAGCACACAGATTTTTTTTCATGTTGTAATTACAGAGTATCCTCATAGTAAGGGTAAATAGTTGTAACTGTTTGAAAGCTCCAGTTATGTTCTGCTGAGGGTGGTTCTCAGCCAGAGATTGACCATGCTTACGTAAGTGAAATCTCACAGACTTAACCCTGCAGTATTACTTTTAGCCTTAATTTTTTTTTCTTATTTAAATAAAACCAAATAATTTTATCATTTGTGTGTTTTACAAGTGCCTGTCTGTATTGGGTATAAATGGCGAGGTTTTGGTGGCAGGATGGGGGCAGCAGCGGTGACTGCTGTGGAAGGCTGCTGGGGACCACCCTGCACTGGTCCCAGCCAGCTCCAGGGCAGACCCGCTGCACACCAACGCTCAGCCGTTCGGGAGTGAGCCGCACTTCTGTGAAAACGTATTTTATAAGACGCAACAGTAAATGCTGTGGTACAAAGGCACACGGCGAGAGCAGCAGGAGGCACTCCACGGCAGCACTGGTACCACCCCCCAGGGGACTACAGATGCTACGAAGTCCAAACAGCATGTACTTCCCCAAAACAACTTTATTAATTTGCTGTCACTCTTTCTAAAAATTACCAATTTTGTTATGACATTTATAGATGAATGATGAATGTGTGTCTGCCTCTTCATCTGATACTCAGTTTATCCAACCAGGGTTTTTCATGCTAATGCTAGAATAAGCGTGCAGCTAATACACGACACCACTGTAGAACTGAGCTGTATGTCTACAGATTAGAGTGTATTCTTTATTAAACTGGATCTGTCAGACTGCTTTTATGATACTGAACAAGTATTTGATCTTCAGACTGATTTTTCTTACCCAGCATAGATTAGTGCAGAGTCTGGGTGGCAAGTGTCAGGGCTTCTGTGTGTCTCAGGTAAGGAAACAAATCAAGTCTATTTTGCAGCTGCTCTTTCCATGTGTCTCTGTAAAGCAGAATGAAATACTTCCACGGCAAAGTCTGCATCCTTTTTAGTAATGCACATAGGAGGTTTAATTCTAAATGTCTGAGAGAAAAAAAAAAAAGAAAAAAGAAATCCTTGAAATTGTATGGAAAGAATACAGTTTCTAGCAGCCCATCTATGTCAGCACTCACCTTCTGCCCAAAAACATCTAACCAAAAGTGTGAAAAATAATATTATAGGAGAACAGCGGAGCAGGGACTGAGGCTTCTGATATGCGAACTCTGAAGTGGGCAATTTTGGACTTGACTGCATCCAACTCCCCACTCCACTCTTGTGACAAAGCAACTGCCTCCAAAAGAGACCTGACTAGAGTAGATCATGTTTGCAGCTCTGTTATTCCAGACAGAGCGAGTATAAAAGCTTAGATGGGTTTGTACTAAGAAAGCACAGACACGTAGGTGTATTTTCCTTTCTGGCAGCTTTGCTACAGGGAAAAGTAATATCTATTGGAAGTGGCAGCCTCTTGCATTGTGTCAGCTGATTTGCTGTTATGTTATAGGCTTTTTTGAAGGCTTCTAAGAGAATGCATTATCAAAAAATCACTAAATGCTAACTTTCAATTAGGGTACTATAGCTTGAATGCATGTTGATTGGGAAGGGATATATGCAGAGTTTAACTTGTCAAGAACCTAGGTTCTTAAATCCAAATGTTTGATCTATACTGTAATGTTTCCAAGAGTATTTAACTTCCATAAGAATCTTAAACTTTTAGTTTAAAGTTTTCTGTCATCGTATGATGCATCAGAGTGGATGCAGCAAGAGTGGAATAATGGTTGTTCCCACCCACAGCACCCAAGTGATAAAACAGATGAACGCACAGATAAACAGCACTCTTGTGAGACGGAATCAGATTCTGCTGCACTCTGAGCTGCAGCCTAGTAGTCTGTGACTTGTGGAAGAACCAATGAGGTGACAGACGCCGTGTCCTATTCATTTTAGCCACCTTCATCTATCTCATAGAGAAGCTGCTTCAGCTATGTCAGAGGGCTTCACTGACCTGACGAGCCCCGCGGCAACTCTCTGCTATTAACTCGCACGCTGTGAGAAGCCGGTGACACAGTGCCCTGGGTACAGCACGCTGCATCTCCAATTGGTGTGGGCCAATGCCCATTCACATGCAATTCTGACTTCTGTGCTGCGTTGCTGAACTTGCTATTAACGACTTTTTTTTTTTTTTTAATTACTATCCAGGTGGAATGCTACCAGCTCTCCAGAATGAAAGAACTAGCAAAACCAAACTTGTTCTAAGCCAACGGGTCAGGTGATGAACAGCAGCAAAGACTTAGCAGACCTGAATATTGCTGATTTCTTCTAATTTACACGCATTATAGTACATTGCTTTTCTAGGGAAGGTTGTCCCTCTAAAGGAAAACTGCAAGCTTAGAGCTAGTTCAGCATACTTGAAAAGAAACAAACAGCTCCTGCCCAATTTGTAAATTATGCAAAATTAAACAGAGCTAGTTCCTAAGAGTATAGGTTTTCTAGTTTATTTACTAAACGAAAGTTAATTTAGCTTGAGGGAAACAGGATGTAGTTCACAAGGACAGAAAATGAGCTTTATGCTTTATAAGAGGCTCAGTACCTGACTGTAGAGTCCTCCTCTGCCGATCAGAACCCCCATGTCTTTACAGTCCTCCCAGATCTGATTGATTTCTTCAGCTGGAAGAGGGTGGCGACTGTGCTAAGGAAAGTGAACATTAAACTTCACTTAGATATTCTAAATCAGTTCTATGAAAAAGATGTATATTCCAGTCTCCCCAATAAATCCCACCCCCATCTCTGGCTGAAAACATTAGATGCATAAATTATCTGCTTTCTAAGATGAGTTTATGCAATTAAGGTACACAAGTCACTGTTTACTCAAAGCTTGTGAAATATCTGAAATGCTGGAATGTTCTGGCTCATTTTTAGCCAGAGCAATGCTTTCTCACTTCACTAGCCATTTTTTAATAGAAAATCTTCCTATTATTTCAACTGAAATAAAACGTGACAAAACTTTCAATGGCACTGTAAACTGAAAGTAATGAAGTAAATCACTAACCTTATCTGTCACCATTTCTACTCCAATCATAAGTCCCTTGCCACGGACATCTCCAACAATCTCATATTTATCCCGTAGTTTAGCCAACTCCAGTAGCATATATGTTCCCACATCCTCACTATTTTTTTGTAGACCATCTTCTTCAATAGCCTGGTTAAAATGATGTACAATGACAGTTTTGCAGGAAAAGCTTCCAATACAGTCGGTTAATCCCCATTTAGCTTGATGACACATTATGTTTATCTCACTTCCATGCAGACTATGTTCCTTCACTACTATGGTCCTTACATTTTCCTTCTCTTACAATCCTCTCATGGCATCAGAGTACAATTGAACATAATATTTTGATGTTGCTTTGGCATTTTTTCACATTTTACTTATTATTCCATAAACATAATTCAGTAATTCATGCTCACATATAGTCATAACTGAAAAATACCTGACCAGCAGGATTATTTTCAAAATCTTACCAGAAATATTTTAATTCTTTCTTCAGTATCATGAGAAGAATATGATTTGACAAGGCATACCTATGTGTACTAGGCAGCCTTTTAGGAAACAACTTGAATGTTTTAATTACATTCATCAACACCATGCTTTTTAATCACAATTTTTTTTTGTTCCTTACTCTGCTCTCCTTAATCAAAGTTCTGACATGCAGCCAGCTATCAGCACTGACACGCACAAACTGTTTTAAGAACTTAACATTTGCATTAAGAAAAATCACATGAAAAAACAAACAATACAATTACAGAAGTTAAAGTGGGTACTTCTCCTTTTCTTTTCTTTTTTCTTTTTTTTTTTTTTCTTTTCATTCAACTCCATTTTATTCTTCCTGACTCTGACAACCTCCTTGGACTTATTTCAGATCCAGGCTCCACGTTACTTCAGAGCCAAAAAAACCCAAAACATGGGTTCAGACTTTCTTATTTGTAAACTGTTTTTTCAAAATATTTTTATTTATATGATCAGCCATCTTATAAAATAGCTTAAAAAAAACCCCAAAACACTCAGGAAAGTAACATGAGTAGAAACAGTGTCTGCTGTAATGAAGTCAGATTAAAGGAAAAATGGTCTGTACATGATCAAGACAAATTAAATAGCAACCTATTGCCTACTGACTGATTTTCTGCTGGATAATAAGTGAAATATGTTGTAAATTTTTCTGTTGTCTTTTTCATGAGGGACTTTTTTTTTCAAAAGGAATTCTGACCTTAAATATTTTTAACTATCTAATTGTTAAGGCTCTTTAGGCATAAGGTATAAGCTGTGGAGTTAAAACAATTTTGTTAAGCATGCGTGCCAGAGCATAAATTTGGTTTAGCTGAGGATTTGCATAGTCCTGTGAAAGAGTTAGCTAAGGCTTTTGAGAAAGTGGTTTCCTACATTTTTATTAATGAGTTAAGAACATAAAGGAGACAAAGACGATTTTGAAAACATAATTAGAGGACTCCTATTCTTGCTAGAGGGATGAAAATTTTGCAATGGAACTAACCAGGAATTTACTTTTTCCTATACACAGGGCACATTGGCCATGTATGCATAATACATGCATATGTTTATGCATTTTATATAGTTATTTAAAAAATTGCCCACATATAACTTTACACTAAGAATAAACGTAAACATTTTTCATCTTTTGCTACAAGAAAGAGTGTGGAATATATAAATTTATATAACATTCTCCCTACATCAAGAACTGCAGCTCCAACTACGCAGGCCAAAGGGCTTCCTCCAAATGTATTAAAGTGAAGGTTTTGAGCCAAGGAACTTGCAATCTCTAAAAGAAAAAGAACAACATTGATTACTCTTACAGTTGCCTTATGTTTGGTAACAGTACTTATCTGTTTTAACTTAACTGTTAAGTTAGATTTGCTGTGCTTCAACCCTGATTCTACTGGGGACAACACAATAGGAAGATTTTATTTTTTTCCTGCAAGTAGTCTGTGCAAAATATGACTATTTCCCAAAATTACAGTGTCTAGCAGATGCTAAAAACAAACTTTTAAAAAAAAGTCACACTTCTAACATATGCTGTCAGTTGTCCCCTTAAACTGACATCTACAAATTTTCTTCACTAGATTCAGCCAGTCATTTGTGTCAATCAAATAGCTGGCTAACATGCTGCCCTATATACTCGCAGTACATTGGTTAGTAAAACGGTGAATTCACTGAGGATTTCCAGGATCTATTACCAGCTCTACCAATGACTCACAAGGTTATCCCTGCTTCAGTTATACAACTAACCCCATTTATATAAAGCTTCGCACTGGTATAGCACAGCACTTGGAGAAATAAGTGAGTAAGGAGAATCCAATTCATTTGTCAAAAGACAGATTGAGATGAACATTATTAATAAAGCTCAGCTGTTCGAACACACATCTCTCCAGTAAGTAATTATTGTATAGCATATTTTGTAAATGTTCTATTTTAATCCTTAGCAGAACAGAACACTTATACCTTTTGTTGTAACAACAGCTGCCATAGGAAAGCCATTACCAATTCCTTTTGCCAAAGTAACAATATCAGGGACTACATCATGTGTTTGAAATCCCCAGAAATGGCTGCCTGTCCGCCCAAATCCTGTCTGTACCTTTCAAAAGAAAAATCCAGAGAAATCCCCATCACTTTCTCACATTTTACAATATGGTTTCTTTTTCGTGTCTTTCTGTTGTTACTGATTTGCATTAAACTGCAACTACATCTGGAGACAACTTGTATTAGGATCCTTATTCAGATGGCTTTGCACAAAATTTCTTGTAATTGGGTTTTTCTTTCGCACATGAAAGAGATAACATGTCACCACATCTTAGGCATGGTGAGATGCACAAATAAGCTGCAGCTTCCATTTCAAAATGCACAGGAAATGCAGTTGCTTATCACATTTCAAAACCACAACCCCATGATTGCCGATTTCTACTACTGCAATGCTTGAGGTATGAATCACTGTCATTTTGAAGCATTTGCTACTATTTTGAAATAGCTTTAGCTAAGCAAATTCTATTTATAAATTGTATTTGCACAGGTACAGCAACCAACTCCCTTCTAGAGTTTATGTGTGCCAACAGCACTCATAAGAGCAACCTCACACCACAGCTGGCATTTATTAGCTGCATATTTGTGTAAATTTACTGCTCCCAAAAGGTAAGAACTGAAGTCTGCTACTAACATTACCTGGGTCTAAAATCAGAATACCACATAGCAGAACAAAGACAGTAAAAACTGGGAGGCTCCTATGTTTGGAAAGACGTTAAACTTAATGTTATGAAACATACAGCATTTCATTTAGATTATTTCCAGGCTTCCAGTTTGCCTTCACTTGGATTCTTTTAAGATGACTTTCAGAGGTACCCCAAAATCTAGAGCTCTTATTTCAAAAAAACTCACTTCATCCGAAATACAAACGCCCCCTCTTTCCCGTACTAGCTGATAAGCTTCCTTTAAGAAACTTCTTGGGTACTGAACAGCTCCATTAACACCCTGCCAAGACAAAACAGACAATGTCTTCAGGAACAGACAAGGAAACAGGAGTTCTACTGTGTGACTACCCTGCAATAAGAAAAAATACCAGCAGCCCTCAGGTAATAGCAAGACTATTGTCTCAAGTTTCTGGCTCCAGCAGTGAAACTCCTTCAAAAAGTTCCTGCTCAGGTCACTCATTCCCATTCCACAGGGCAGTTTGCTGTTCCGTCGGTTGTGCTCATATAAATGTTTATGAGGCCACACTGTAAATTGGATCACTGTAAGACAGAATTGGTTAAAGATAACCTGCCAAATCAAGTAGCTTGAAAACCTACACAACAAGAAACCCAGAAACTGTGTTTGATGACAAAGTTAACCAGAGAATTCATGTCCCTTCTTTGGTTAATTTGTTTAAAACACCATTTCCTCAATTTCTTTTCACCTTGTCAGTTTTCATTTGAATCCAAAATTCCACTCTACACCTGGACTGCAATGACTTCTTAAGACTAAGCCTTCTTCTAAGGCTTAGAAGAGAGCAAAAACAGAGAACAGCTCCAGTTTTCTCTGTGGTCACAATCCTAACTTTTTTTTCTTCCCTTTACTGTTCCCAGGATACATTTTCCATGCTTCCTATTTAAGAACCAAATATACATCAGTTCTGAAATCTGGGTGAAGCACCAAGAGAGCGAATCCTGCAGCCACTG
This sequence comes from Nipponia nippon, assembly GCF_047370975.1. Lineage (NCBI taxonomy): Eukaryota > Metazoa > Chordata > Aves > Pelecaniformes > Threskiornithidae > Nipponia > Nipponia nippon. The sequence continues at coordinate 764,762 of NW_028262357.1, read as the reverse complement.
CTTGCTGGACAGCTGCTAAAAATATAGCGGACAACATGGCTGGGAAGAGGTGGAAGGGGGATTGAGTTAAAGTTTACAGAAACAGTAAAGAGAAAAGCAATGTGAAATTTGGAAGAAGGTATTAGAAACTAAACAATAGCATGCTCCATACTTGCTATTTAAATGTGGAAGAACTGTGTATGTTTAATCATGATTCTCTGTTTAATTTAACTTTATAAGCAAAATTCTAGCTCTATTGAAATCAGTGACAAAAGGTGCAATTTTAAGACAGTGCATCCATTCTTTCAAATATCTAAGGTGTTCAAGGCATTTAAAAATAACAACAATCGTCAGAAGTCCATGTTTAGGATGTAGCTAAAGAATATAAGATTTGAGTGTTTCACACTATTTTTGCCACTACAACTGAGAAATGGCAAACTACCTACTTGAATTGGTTCAGCGATAAATCCAGCTATTGTCTTTGGCACCGAGGTATTCAGAGTATCTTTGAACTGTTCAATGTACTGGTCGTTTGCATGACATACACCTGTTTACAGGGGAAACAGTTTTAAGGGAATTTACTTAAAAAGACACAAAACTAGCTTCAAAACATGAAATTACACATCTAAGCAACAAGTATTATCTGACTGCATGGTAAATATCACCTCTCAAATACACAATAAAAGGTTAAACATTAAATGAGGGAGTCCCTTATTTTCTCTTAAACCATTTATAGTCTAAGGAATGACAGTTCCAAAACAGCAAGGCAAAGCTCGCAGACAATAAGATGTTGCACATTATACATGTCAGTAAGCTGTAGGCTAGAGAAAGTGTTTGTGAATCACCTACATCAGCAGAGGAATAAGCAGACACTTTCTCAGGGGTTAATAAACGTCAGCATAAGACATGAGGAATCTTAGGTTAGTGCAGATACGAGAGGATTCTGGAGAATACAGCTGCATATCAGTCTATACTGAAATAAAGAACAGAGCAATTAGTATAGCTAATGCTCCCATTCACTAGGGAGGGCAAAGCTAAAAAGAAAACATTCTATTATGTCTGCATGTGAATTACAATACTAAAGAGTGCCTGTTGAAACAGTGGCAAAAAATTACTGTAATTGCTGTTAACAGGAAAGCAGTAGAGGAGCTTTCACATTGTGCTGCATATATAAAGTTTTGCCTCATGTAAGACTTCTTGCCTATCACTGGCTTCAGGTTGTTCTTACTATTCATCTTATTCCAAAACAAAAGCTGGAGAGCTGTCAAAACTTCAGAAACAGCAGGAAACACCAGTCAACATTTCTTTTCTTCCAGATGTGCTAAACAGAGTTCCACTGCTTCCAGAATTGATCATGACAAATGCTGGAAACAAAGGCTGGGATTTTAAGAAGAAATCTGAGAATATGAGGTGCCACCTGCCCAAAATTTTTCTCAGTGGGAAGCAGAAGCCTGAGGTTCTCTGCAATGTTTTTTTTGGTTGCCCTTGCAAATCCTAACCAGAGGTGTACCACTCTTGAGGAGGTAAATATAACCTATTTCCACAGCCCTCTAGTATTTCTAATCTAAAAGCCAAATACGTTTTGTCATTGACCAACCTTCTGAACAGCTGCATTTTCGAACAGTTTGCACTGGAGAATCTCTACAATGGCTGCCTCCCCATGGACCACGAAAAACATCTGGTAACATTGTCTGTCAAGCATAAGAGAAATAGCTACAGATTTAACAACACCTTTCTAAGAGATGTTTTGATCATACCGAGGGATGACTAATGAAAAAAACCCTAAAAAAAGTCTGTTGGAGTCAAAAGGCATACCTAGTTCAAGTAACTTGTCTGAAGAACACTTGTGGAATAATACCAAACTTACCGCTCAAGGAATGGCAGAACAGAGACAGAAGTTTTGGAAACAACAAGTTTAGACTATTCCAGCAATAGTCACTCAAGTAATGACTTCCTTCATTTTGTTCTTTAAGTTAGTCAGCAGTTTTGGTGATCTAAGACTAGTAGCAACATTTTTAGAGTTGCTGGTAGTACTTCAATAATCCAAAGTATGATAAAAATCTGCAAAATACAGGAAGGCAGGCAGATCTAGTAGAGTAATTACAGGCTGGATGTTGGGAACTCCAACTTTCTCATCCTGATTGCTGATGAAACACCACGTGACGTCAGGCAACTCATATACTGAGCCAGGTTAGGAGGCTGGTATAAAGGAGTCTTCCTATAGCTCAGCCACAGCACTGGCTATCACCAGTACACATCAGAGTAGCCAATGACAGTTTCTAGCAGACAAAGTCATTTCCACCTGCTCAAGGGCAGGGAGATAAGGTACTGCCATTTATCTTCAATGGATCTCCTGAACAGTTATGTCTCCTGTCTTGCTGAGATGAGGACACTGTTTTTTTTCATTCCAAGGCAGGATCTACTCCAGACCAGCTGAAAATAGCTTTGCACAGATTTGCCAAAACAAACTTGAGAAAAGGGGTTATTATTATTATTATCATTATTTTGCACCTTACATAGACTCGCATGCAAGCACCAAGCACGACTAAAGTACTGTAAATCATGACCACTCGTGTTACGGCTGTCCTGACTCCAAGTTAGCATAAGTAACTACACGGAGAAGGAAAGGGGGCTCTGGCTCTTCTTGTGCTTACACAGCAGGAACAGCTACACTGCAGTTTAGTTAGTGACCATAAAGCACTTTTTGAGGATAGAAAACGTACTAGTTGTTGAAACATGCAAATAAACTGTTAGTTACTCAGATTATTTAAAAAAACCCCAAAAAACTCACTGTTGAACAGCCAAAGCCGTTGGCAACACCATGCTTATAAAGACCAATAGATGTCAGTCCCAGCGTGTAAGGGCTGCCTCCATGGTATGCTCCTCTGTGCAAACAAACAAAGCACATGAATGTCACTCATTTCCAAGAAGAGACTGAGGCAACATTAGTTCTGAGAAGGCATGCTTCTGAGCTACAAATTATTGGGGAAAACATGCATTGTTACATTCAAAACGAGAAGATTCCCACTGCCATTGTTTGCTCTGGTTTTGGAAGATCCATGACTGCCCATCTGCATTGGCTTCCTGAAATTTCAAATGTTAAAATTGTGAGGTAATGTTTGCAAGAAGAGAACAATGACTGGAATCAACAGTAATTCAGACAGTGCTTCACGAGTTCTCCTGTAGCACCTGAGCCCCACAGAGCAAACGCCTCTGTTCTTTGAATTTGGGAACTGCTGCTCTCTCCAACAGATGGTGCCAATCATTAAACTACATGGTGGTTTGCTGCAGTTTTATACACAAATCAAAAGTTCATTAATAAGAATATACAAGCTAGGTGGGTACCCAATGTTCTGCTGAACAGAATAACAGAAAAATACAGCTCTTCATAACAAGGCCTTTTATTCTAATATTTGAGGCCGCCTGGGATGCACAGTAAAGAGAAGAACTGCTTGCACTGTGCTTACATAGCAGTCACCCCTGCACCACCACTGCCGTTAAGCCAGAAGAGTTGTTTGTGTACCTGTGCAGTGAACTATGGTTCAGGTATCTGGCAGAAAAATAAGGCAGCAAAACAAACGAAACAAAAAATCCTTCCACCAGGTTACGTTTCAGCCAGAGCAGTTCCCTGCTGCGGTTCACTGCACTGCTATTCCAGAAGTACCTTTGCACCCTCACAAAGGGGCACTGCAGGGGTGGAATGAAGGAATAAAGTATTAATTGCTGAAGCCTGCTCTGGCCCTGAATGAAGATCCACCAAAGCAGACCCTGAACCAGACACTACACCCTTTTCTAAGTAATGAAAGCAAAAATTGCAGGTTGTGTTTTGTATGCAAACTAGTCCTAGACTCTATCAAATCTTCAACTCCTGTTTTAGTCCTCTTTGTCAAATAAAATAAGTTTATAGCGTTCTACTCAGCAGATCTGGGCTTGAAGAGTTCTCTATTATTTCTTCGTTTAGGCATATAGAGACTGATCACACACATAAATGAGTTTTATGAAGATCTATCACCATTACCTGAAAGAGATGATGTCAAAGTTACGAGTATATAGCCTTGCCATGAACATAGCCAAATCATTGGCTTCTGACCCGCTGTTGGTTAGATAAACCACCTACGAGAGAACGCTTAGGATCAGTACAGCACACAACCACCACCTTCTTGTTCAGCATCAGACCATGTCACTTAGTAAGATTATGAGCCATAACCTATCACTACCATGAGGTGACTCCACCATAATAAACTTAATGTTGCCCATACACTACAGATGAGAACTAAGATCAAGCTGATCTACTCAGGGAGCGTACAGAAAATCTTCAAGAGTTGGAGTTTTCAGGTCTTCCTAAGATGGAACAGTGACTCAAAGAAAAATGAAAGTGTCTGGGTGAAAGTGAGCATGATTGACTGAACAGAAATAACCTTCACACAGGTAAAAAGGGCTGTACGGTGTCCCTACATGTTGGCTACTAGAAGTGACATAAACAGACACAACTGTGAAACTGAAGAGGCAAGCAGAGCTTGCTCATTCGGAGAAAATGATAATTAAGGGGATATCCTGCATATGAGTTCTGGGATTTGAAAACAGCTCAAATTCTTGTATCACAGCTGTTAGTTTTCAAAAGTGACCGAGATTCTCGACTGCTTAAACTATGCAGATGTATTACATTTTTAAATTTTTTTTTTAACTCTCCATTTTTAAGATTGTGATAGCTTCACACTCTTCTGCTAACCTAATTTCATTTTATGACTAATTTATTTTACCTGAAAGCAAACACAATATTTTTCTTACCGTTTCTGGGCATATGAAACATGAGATTTATGTGGTTTAATTATTTAAACGTCAGTAAACCTCACTACACAAAGTACTGCCAAACACTTTTAACTGTTAATTTTCATAAGATCAAGCAAATTAAGGCTGGCTACATGTAACAATAGTTAACATCTTAGTTCCTTCAGTAATTTTTTAAGCTGGCAATGCCCCTTCACAGTGACAACTGGAAGGAGAGAACAAACAGAAGAGGAGCTTGGGATATTACGCTTGTCTACATCTCAGTCTAAAGAAAAGGCCTTGAAGGCCACCACGCTCTCTTTATCTGACAGTCTGTAGTCCCCGCAGATGTCTTCTCTCCACAGATATCATGTCTCTCATTTATTTAATAAATATTTTTATATTAAATATTTCTTATAAACAGACACCCCCTTTACCAGCCCCTGCTCCTGTCAGAAGCAAAGTACCTTAAGTGGATTTGGAAGAAGAGAAGTTAGCTTTTCAGCATACTCTTGGATTGAGGGGTGCATGTAGATATTAGTGGTATGCCACAGGCGAGCAAGCTGTTTCTGGGCAGTCATAGTTACCTTCCTGCATGTAGCACAAGAAGAAACAAAGGGACTCAATTCAACACACACATGCACACGTACATGCACACACCTACCTGTTACTAATTCTGAAAATGCAGACACTGCTCCATTTGCCAGAGGGATGAACAAATAGACAAAACTAATGAATTATTCAAAATGTAGTGGAAATTGACCTTAAAATGAGACATACATGACCATTTAGTGAATTACATTCTGGTTTTAGGCTCACAGTGCCACAAATTAACAAAGAACAAAACCAACATAGGTATCTCTTCCTGTAATTTATAGTATAAATCAAACAGTAACAAACTTACGGGTGACAGTGACCAACACTGACAGTGACAATTCCAGCAAAGAGATCAAGGTATCTTCGTCCTTCATAATCAAACAACCACTGCATATGTCCTTGATGCAGCAACAATGGCTTCTTGTAGTACGTTCGCAGTGAAGGAGAAATATTTTGTTCACGAATCTTCTGCATATGTTCATACGGATAGGACTGAGTGGAATAAAAAAGTCAGTATTTGTTTATGCTTTCTAAAGCTCCAGACTAATGGAGCTGTAGTAGACCACATAAATGACACAGCTGTCTACAGTTGTTCACAGAACTAAGTTTTTAACAAATTCTGGCACACAGAGGGTTCTACAAACCTCTGAAACTTAGCTTTTGAAATAAGACTGCTGTTCTACACTTATCTCCTCCTTCAAATCTTGATTTGTTTTTCAAATCAACAATTTAGCCATAAGTTATAGAATCGTCACACAGGTATATCTATAGGCTATACCCTTGTTGTAACATAATTGGTTCTTGCCCAAACAAGCAAATTTTATAATCATATTTAATGCACTGACTACAGCAGATGAGCCTATCACTCAGATCTAGTAATGCAGTCTTACTTAAATTCATTGTAACATGTATGACTTACTTTGTATTTTTCAGGTACAAAATCACAAGGAGGCATTTTTGCTTGTGTGGAGACAGAGCTTTTCCATTTCCGCTGCCTAAAGGCAACTACAAAATAGTAAGAGAATTATCAAACACTTATCAAAGTGCACATCTGAAAGAGTTTCTCAATAAGCTTGTTCACCGACCACACAAACTATGGTCAAAGCAAGGTGGTGTGTTTTTTCTTTTTCTCTGAAGACTTTCCTGGGGGGAAAAAATAATTAACTAACATATTTTTGTAAAGGCAAAATATATGTCAATTAAAAAAAAAGCGCTTCTCTCTTATCTGCTAAGACTCAGCTTTCAGTTTCACATGGACTTTTATTTTGACAGAAAAAGACTTTAAAAAACAAAAAAATCAGTTTCTAATACAAATTCTTATCTGGAACAGCAAAAGCAGGAATCCTGTACAAGTGCATCAGCCAGGAGCCCAGGGTGACCACAGCACAGACGGTGCTCTCAGGGAGCAGGGTAGAGTCCCAACAGACCTGAAGAAGGTGGGCAAAGCAGAGCCCGCTGACAGTGCCCCACACAAGTGGAGCAGACAAATCAGGCCCAGGGTCCGCCCAGATTCCAGTCAGGAGCAGCAGTAGATGGGGCCAGAGACAGGGCTGGAGACAAGGCTATACAGCACAGGTCCAAGGTCCATCCCGGAGAGAGGGCCAGAGGCTGGACTGGTGTCAAGGCCATACCCACGGCAGAGCTGAGGCAGGGACCGCGGGCTCAGGCTGAGCTGGCACAGGGCGAGCGGGCATGGCGGGGGCCTGCTCAGGGCCCCGACAGCTCTCGCTGCCATCTTCTGTCCTCTTTCCAAAATCCTAAAGCCACCACGCTGTCCTACCTTTCATTTAACTGGAAGTGTAATTAAGCAGGTATCAGAAAAAGTCATCATTTGAACACCTTCTCTTTCTGCAACCCTAACATTATCTGCTGAGAATAGCACACTTATTTTTAAATGTCTAAGGTTTTAAACACTTTCTAAAATGCATTAAAACAAATGAAGAATAGCGTTTCCTGAAATAAATTACATACACGGTCACTTCCCTTACAACCACTTACTGCACTAATGAATTCATCACCTACAAGAGCCCAGTCTCAAAAATATTAATTAAAAACCGTAAGTCAGAGAAGTTCTGCCTTTGGACCTCTTCCAAAGGGACCTGCAGCTACACTGAAGGGCTTCTTTCCCCGCCACGTACAAACATGGTGCTGCCACCAAAAATCCCCATCAGAGCGGGCTTTCAGGGAGACACGGGGGCCCCCCGGCCGCCCCCGCCCCCCCGGCCAGCCCGGGCCTGCGGGGGCTCCGGGCGCCAGCAGACCCCGGCGGAGCGAGCCGCCAGCGCGGGAAGCGCCACCTCAGCCCCTCACGGGCCCGGGGGAGCGCCCGCCCGGAGAACGGCGGCTGCCCCGTCCGGCCGGGACTCGGGCGGCTGCTCCGCCCGGCTCCGGCCCACCCGAGCCGCCTCCCTCTCCCGCGCCGGTCCCTTACCGCTGCCCAGCCCCAACAGCAGCGGCCGGCGCCCCCCCGCCATGTCGGCCGGCAGCAGTGCAGCCCCGGGCGGAGGGCGCGCGGCCCCGCCCCTCGCCCCGCCTCCTCGGGGCCCGCCCGCACGTGCCGGCGGCCCCGGCCGTTACCGCGGCCTCTTGGCGGCGGCGGCGCCGAAGAGCGATTGCCGTTATCTTAGGGCGGGCAGCGTAACTCGGCGTAATCCAGTTCTGTCCCATCTTGAGTCGTTTTCTGTGCGTTAATTAAAAAAGTGGCTGTGAGGGAGCGTTTTGTCCTCACGGAACAGCGATAAGGTGTGCGAGCGCTGGCCACCCGCGCGCAGCAGCGCTGGAGAGCGCGCTCAAGGTTGAGCGTGGTGGCGTGCGCTTGGCCAAGGCAGCGACGCTGTGGTGGTGCATCCCCCCCCCCCTCCTCTGGATGCCTTATGGTGACAGGGGCTCCTGTCAAGGCTTGGCCTTTGAGCCACGAGTCTGGCGGTTAGGCACCCCTTGGCCGCACCGGGCACGCTTGCATGGCTGAGCTGGGGAACCATAGTGCCTTGATCTCATCAGTCACCCCCTGACAGCACGGGAACGTGTCGCTGGGGATCGTAACTCGGGCGGATCGGTACGGGAGGATCGTACCTGCCTTGCTGAGATTGATGAGAACTCAGCGATTACTGACCGGAGCTGTGGCCAGAATTGAAATTCACTGACGAAGTCAATCATCGCACAGCCCTACAAACCGCGGTACCACGGGAGAGCCTTCGAGCTCTCCGGGCAGGCTGTGCCAGTATCTCCCTCGGAGCGGGACGCCTCTCAGAGCTGCGAGCTCTCAAGTTTGCGTATGGAGGCCTGGCAACAGGACCTGGGCTGATCTCCCTTGAGGATCGATTGAGACCATCGTTTGAAGCGAGTATTTCACTGAACTCAAGGGGAATTTTTACCAGGTACCTTTATATATATGCATATTGCGTGTATTTCACTAAATTTGCGATAAATTACGAGGTACCTTTATTAGGCCTGTTGTGTGTGTATCGATACAAATATTGTAGTGAACCCTATTTAATCACTTTGTAGACGCTAGTGATTAATTACTGTTAAATTCCTGTGATTCTCTTCTTAGGGAGAACAAACCTTAAACTGCTGCTAAACATATGTAATCCTTAGCCATAAACCGTTGACCAAGCCTGAGACTAGGACTGGATCCAGCTGCACCTAGGCTCCTCTCTGAGAAGGAGTTTAGAAAGCAAGGGGGCCCTCTGAACCTCGTGGCTCAACAGGAGGGCCTCCTTTACCCCCCTTGTATTTCCTTCTATCTCAATTTTCCCTTCTCTCTCTCTCTCTCTCTCTTCCATTCATTTAGTGAGTAATAGAGTGAACCTTGCCATCGAACTTTGTTAAACCACACTTTTATAAATTTCTATTAAAATCACTTTTACAAATATCTTTGACGGTGATTCTTTAAGCGACCTAACCACTCATTTTGCAACAAACGGGCATGAGGCAGACCAGCAGAACAAAGTCACATCAGGGAAAAAAAAACAGGAGGATGTGTTATCTTTAAATACAGCTGGGTGATAAGGAGAAATTGAAAGATGTTATAAGGAGAGGGATAATTGGTCACTCATTTCTTCCTTGTTTTTGCTTCCTCAGTAAAGAGTACTAGCACAACCTCCTACAAGGATGGGAAAAGTGGGAAGCTCTCTGTTGCCTTCCTCCGTTACCTTCCAGTTCCTCATAATACTAAAAGAAATAAGATTTTTGATGGTGTTCCCTAGAATGGTAATTGGCATACACTGTAAGTAGGCACAATTGCCAGTGAAAGATATTTCACAATGATTTTTGTTGCCCTTGCTGTTCCTAAGGCAGAAGGCTGACTACTTACTTCACCTACCCTGAGGGGCAGCCCCAGTTTTGCAGGAAAACTGCCTGATTTTGCTGCAATGGGTCAGAGATTTGTACTTGCTACTAACCAGGGCAGTGCTTACATCCCTCAGGACTCTCAAATACTAAAACTTTCTCAATCAAACTTTACTTTTGCTAACTTGAAATCCCTGAATTTCAGTGATAATTTTCATCAACACGAAGAGCCATAAAGAAGCATAAGTATAAAAGTTGTGACCTGGTGTGTCAGCCATCTGTGTTAACTGGTTCAATTGCTTGGTTCATGCAAAGCGGGTTAAACACCTCTGTCACAGGGCCTTCCACATGCACAACAGTGGGAACCCGTCCTACAGACTGTGCTGGATGTCTGGCTTTTCCTTTTTCTTTTCATATATTATATACTGGAATTGTTACATTTCATGAAGAAAGCTAGAATTTGTGAATTTTATTCAAGAACTTTTATTAAATTGAAATGTGAACACCATTGCAAAGAGATTTTACAAGACAAAAGATTGAAAAGTCCATCAGAAAGCTACAGACTTCAGTAACAATATCGATCTTACAAGTGAAATCGCTAACAGATTTTATTAAAGCCAGCATTTTCAATATTAAGAACTTAAAAAATACATTTTAAAGCATTTTCCTTCAAATACACTTAGAAACAATGAAGAATTCCTGAGCAACTATTTTTATACCAGTATTCTCCAAGCAATGTACATACTGCCTATGAAATCTACTTTCTATAATTTCTTAAATTTTAGAAATTTACAAAACATTTGGATCTGGTTCATAGAATAATTGTGCTTCAAGTCATTCTGTTGCTACAGTAATGACACTACGATAACTTGGATGTTCCAGATTGCATACAAATTCTGAAATTGCAATGGAAAAAATGCCTATCTTATATTGCAAGGCTAGCAATGAAATGGTTTATGTAAATGGAAATGTTTGCTTTAAATATTGGATCATGTCTTTCTCTGCTGGCAAGTATATTGTTTATTCTGCATATTATTCAGAACGTGCAATTTAATCTATAAATATGTTTCTTTGAGAGACCTGCTGGCACAATTAAAGGCAAGGAAGTTCCAGAGACTTTTACCTGCACTTAACAGCATGGCAGAAATTTGAACAAATACAATTAATTAACAACAGCTGACATGTTTTTTCTGGGCAACGCTTTTTCAGACCAGCACCCTCAGTATTGCTACATTTTACACAATGACTAAAAAAATCTATGAAGGACAATATAAAGATTTCAGAAGCTCAGATAGGTCTGAGTATCTCTGAGCAATATAATGCATATATGGAACTGATGGTTGTGTTATTCCAGATGATGAATGGTATTTGATTAGTCTGATTAAAAAAATTACTTCCCAAGATGAAAAATAAACAACACTAAAGCAGCCCAGGAGCTCTTTCTGAGTATATCTGAGCAGTAATTTCCTCTTCCTCTTGGAATGAAGGACACAGGGATGAGACTTAGGAGTAGTTATAGCATTATGAATATTAAAAAATATGATTTGACATCATTATATTCTGCATGTATTCCGCATGTAGAAAAAGCTGCCTCTTCCTAGACATGTATAATTTTCTGTCCTACTGAAGGGATATTTTCTGTAAGTGACTTCTACAAAGATTTCCAGCATCCTGTGAAAATTCTACTCAGTGCTTCATGTCTGTAAAACTGACCATTGCAGTTTTTGTAGGAATTGAAGTGAAATCATTTTGTTTTTACTGATGCCAAAATGAGGTGAAGGTACTCAGCAGCTCACAAAAAACAGACCCAAAAGCAGCATTGTCCAAAAAAAAAAAGTCAAATAAAGACAAGGTCCAAGACAAGCAGCATCACAAAGTATAACAGGACATTAAACCTTCCAAAAATCAGAGAGGATGATCTGAAAAAACACTTCCTTGTATCTAACTTCTCTATGCACCAACGTCTTGAGTATAAGCCCAGTTTTTAGCATATCAGCGCTGCAAGAGGCCACACAACTAATTCAGGTATTTTTTGGATTACTTTTGACAGATATAATAGTTTCTCTTAAAAACTTAGCTTAAATGGGAGAGATGTGTTTTAAGCCTGACTTGATAATTTTCCAAATTTATCACCAAGGCAGGGACTTTATGATTAGGGAAAGTGTTAACAGATGATACATTGTCACAAGTACAAACTAAACAATGCCCAGAAATGCCAAGAGACCCTTTACTAGTATCCACAAAGTCCTTTTTCTCTTGGAGCTTCTAGGTCATTACATTATTTTTAATAAATAAAAAATAGAAGAATGCTTAAGAATGATAGGCATGTATGTGAGACAACGTAAATGGATAAATATACCTCGTCTGTAGATCTGTCTGAAAAATTGAAGGTTGCTTTTAAAAACAGTGTGGTACACTTTATTTCTCTTGATTTTTTCCTTAGGAATGTAGGACATGCAACAGCAGATCGGATGAGGGCTCTAGCTCTTCAAGTATTCTGTTTGCCAGAACCAATGTCAGATACATGGAAGAAAATCCTGTAACTGATATAAAGTGAATGACCACTCTTCTTGTATAGGACTTTTTCTGCTCATATATAACAGCTGATCCATAGCAGCTTTCAGTGTTTTGCCAACTGTTTAGCATTTACTAAGGCTTTACTACTTTTGTGGACTATCTCAGGGAGCTGTGCATATTCCCACTTCTGACAGAAAAGTGTTTTCTTCTATTCCTTTTCTTCTCACAAACTCATCACTCCTCTCAGCTCTGCTAGTTCTCATTTTTTCCTATCTACTTCTACATTTGATTCCTTTGCTTCCATTTTCTGTTCTTCCTCCGTCACTTCTCAGCTGTAGTCAAAATGCATGTTTACCCCCTCTGATTTCCCTAATTATCTACTTATGTACCATCCTGTGGTGACTGTACTCCTCTTCCATTCTGCCACATGCAGCAACTGTGTCCCTCTTCCCATCATTAAGCTCTCTTTCTATTCCCATATATTATGTATTTCTGTATTCCATTTATCTTTAATCTCCTGCTTGACATACACAGGAAAGATGAATAAATTCCCTATTTGTTTTAAAATGGTTTTCAAGGCAGGGCCACAATATTGTTCCAATTAATGTAATTCTGTCCGTCTTTCCACACCCACTGGAAGTGGAGTCTGAATTTAGTATGAGGGTGTGAGATAGTTGAGAGCAGGGCTAGTCTCCATTTTCACTCATTTAGGGACAGAGTATGAAGATTTACTTCTCAGGAACTCAGCTGAAAACAGGTCTTTCTAAACAGCGAGTATTGATAAATGCTTAGTTCCATTGCTGACATCCAGAACCAGAGCATCTTGGACAACTCGGCTCATTCAGTCCTAGTGAGCTGAGCACACAGGCAGTGGCAAAAAAAACTTTTCAGCCCCAGAAAGGGACTGATGCTTGGCTGCCAAGCTGGTCAGTATGGCTTTCCCTACAAGATGGAAATTGCTCTGTTATTTTTTCATATTAAAAACATTTTGCTACATATCTCAAATATCCCATCCTAGTACTACCAGTGCAACACAAGTGATGATTCCATGACAAGCTGTTAGTGAACAAAAATAATTTGAACATTACAAATAGGATTTTTAAAATTGTGATAGAATGATTCACAATTTGACATAAAAAGTAAAATGCTTTTGTCTGCCTTTTTAAAGGGAGAAAAAAAATAATTTGAGGTAGCAGTTCTTTGAGGATATGATGCCTGATGTCATGACACTTTTTCATTTGGCTTTATGGCTTTGTAGAAGATGTCTAATATCCATCAACTGGCCTAGGTGACTTTGGTTTCCTTGCATGACACCTTCAAATTGTTTACAGTTAATGAAAAATTATGAAATACATTTACAGGCTTCATGATGTGAACTCCACATATACAATGATTCAGAGATCACAAAAAAATTCTGCTTATTCATTTTGAACACCTGCTGTTACTACACTTTAAATAGTTAAATGACACTTAAAGCAACTGTGTATTTTCCAGCCATTTAAACATAGACACATAAACAGATACACCACAGAATTCACTGCTTTAACATAAATCAATTGTTATTACGTATTTGTTTTACAGTTTGTTCCATAAACACATATATCCTCTTACTAGTATTATATAAGGTCAGTTTACTGCATGTTTATTAGATAACCTTTGTAGTTACATAGTATCATCAAGACCATTCTTCAAGCTTGCATTTTATGTGACCATGAGTTTTGGGAGCACATGTCCCACTTCAATAAATTGTATTTCTTTAAAAGTCCGGAATATTACACTGAAATACTAAAATTGTACATAAAATATGTCTTTGTTAAAGAAAAAAGTCTAATTAGAGAATTTAAGATAATGAGTCATATTTGTCAATGCTGAAGAAAAACTGTTAATAAAATTAGTCCAAGTCCAAAGGAGGGGTAATTAATTAAAAAATTATATATTCAATTTTATTAATTTTACAAAATTAATTACTTCTGAAGAGCTTTTATGCTTTCTTTTAGGGCTTTTATGCTACTAAAAACTAATTCACGCTTTAAGTGACACATGCATAAATTTGACATTGAAAACATCTTTCAAACTTTTCAAATAATTATTCCAAGTGAGAAATTTGACTAATGGTGCAAGAGCTAGGGGGCTACTCCCTGTTCCTGGGGTAAATTATTACATACTTCATCCCTCTGTGTATCATAGGAGGTGTCAAGAGCCTGTTATTCCCCACTAGTGAGTCATAATTTTACAACAATCAACTGTGTACAAATGCTGAAAAATCTCATCTATTTCCTAATAAAAAGCTATTCCTTAAAGAGCTACAAGCAAAAATATAGTTGCAAACAGAAATAATGAAATATTTGATCCCCATACACTTAGCTGAAGGTTATTCTGATTTTACAGAACACTAGTTTCTTCTTAATGTACTTTCAGATGTTAAAGGCCACTTTCAGAAGGTGTTGCTCCCACCTTGGGACTAACAAGGTGTTTTGGAAAATAAAAGCAAATCCAAGGGAAAAATAATCAACCTGCACATTCATTCAGCTTAAAGAATGAAATATATTTATGAAAAGTGTGTTCAAATTGTATTTAGCTAGCAAATCCCTGAAAAGGCTTAGCTACTTCAGAGCAATGAGCAAATACACCTTTTCCACCCTGGCTGAATTTCCCTTTTCACAGAAAGCTATGATGATTTGGCATATTGGGACATTCATCAGCAAAGGTGAGAGAGAATCCATGCCTCACAATGTAATTTAGGCTACAGCTATTTTGCAGCTTCCATATCAATTTATGGCAAAGCATAGAAACCCTTCCACTCAGTTCTCTTTCTGTGTGGATTACTGGAGGTACACATATAGATATTTACAGTTAGGCAGGATGAACCATGCACTTAAAATCTGATAAAAGGTGTGTCTCTTTGCCTCAGGTCCAAAGTAACCGGTATGACAGCAACAGCCTGCTGCTGACACCTTATCCCATGCTTTCTTTGGTTTGTAACATCTGTGTAGTCACCTGTGTTTTACCCTAAGCAATCCACTACATAAGGAAGACAGGCTGTGGCTTGATAAGACTCTATAGCTTCTATGCATCATCAGATGCATCACGGAAGGCCTGTAGCAGCATGTCTTTATGCATGGTATTAGGAGGAGACAACTACTTGGCTCAGATATGGCTATCTGTGCAAAGAAAGAGAAGGTGTCTGATCCAGATCAGCGCTGTCAGATTCAGTCAGTAAGCTGAAGTGTAAATGAAGCACTGTCAGAAAGAGTGTATTATCAGCTTATGTACATGCACACACACAAGTTGTTGCCCTGTGAAGTGTTCCAGTTTTGACTGATAAGTTGATAGTTTCTTTGCAATACTTTTAGCATCTCTAGAAAATTTGTAAGATATACTACAAACACTACAGTAAAATTGGCCTGTTAACTATAACCAAACAAAATTTTATGTTTGGCTGCTCTCTGGAGTAGCCACTTCATGTCTTCAAGTGATAAATAAGTGGCTGAATTAAGAACCTAACATACCTCCCTACACATTCAGCAGAGCATCCAGACTGCTCTGATCAACCTCTGGAAGCGGGCAGTACGTTGCCTGTATAGAGAACACAGGCTCTAAATTTGATGGCTAAAGTTAATGTTGCAGTATACACTAACACATGTTTACAGACACACAGATAATTAGTCACATTTTAAAGACGTGCCAGTGGAAGGGCTAGATAGCTCGACTGATCTGTACTTGAGCAGTTCCATGGCATGAAGGTAAAAGGTGAGAATCTGATTTGCCAAATTAGATGTGGCCTTCTGGAACCTTCAAAATCTGAAAGTTTCTTCTGGCTGGCTCTGCAGCAGGTTACCTGATACTGCAGGAAGGCTGGCTCAGTGCACAAAATCATGAGAAGCTGGAGAAATGTAAAGCTGTTCAGGAAGGACGAGAATAGAAGAGGGCTCATCTATAGTAAATACACTTTCCTTCACATGTACAGTACAATTTCCCTTACCTTATGTTTCCAGTTTCCCCTGAAGCTAGTGATACTGGCTAAATACTTGGCCCAGTGTTAATCAGTCATCACTTGGTCGTACTTTCCTGGAGTAAATTAAACTTTTGTTTCAAGAAGGAAGGACCACAGTAAGTTCAGAGCCATTCTGGGATCATTTTGATTTTGCCTTCGGTTACATGGGACATGAAGAATCCTCACTGTTCCCATTGCTGTTCCAGGGACATCTGTCCAGCCAAAGTACATGGACTCCTTTCCTCATTCCCACCGCGTTTTCAGCAGATCTCTGACTCAGACTTTATGCCTCCTATCTTTGACTCTGGAGGCTGGATTCCAAAATTAATGTTGATAAGTTCATTATGAAAAATCTGACTTCAAACTTCCCTCCAGGCTCAGAGAAAAGTGCAATGTCTAAGGATGCAGGAGAACACCATTCCATTCATGACTGGCATCAGAGTACAAATTCAGTGGGAAAGAAGCTTTGCTCCCAAAACCTAGATTCTATTTTAATTTTATAATTACAGGTGATAAAAACATGTGAAATAAATAATTTACAATTCAAATAGTAATATATCTGCAATATATTAGAAATATAGTTTAAAAATTACTTCATATTCTTAATTAGTATAAAGTTTAGTTTTATGCTTTGTATAGAAATGGTAGCTTTACTTGTTACCGCTGTCTCAGCAGAAGGAAACAGAAAAGTTCCTAAGTAGCTAAATAGCATTGGGAAATTAAAAAATATTTTATTTTGCTTTTTTTTGGTAATAGAAAAATAGCATTTAAAATACATTGTTAAACATATGGGCTTGTACTAAAGTAGAATTGTATATTATATACAGTAAGGCAGTATATCAAATGTTGTCCTGCTATTTTTTTCATGTTTGGTTTGATTGGGTAGGATATGAAGGGGATGCAAAGTTTTCTGTCACATTGAAACAAAGCAAAAATATATTTAGAAGAATTCGTTATTTTACTGTAATTTGTTGAATATATTCTCTTTTATATATGATGCGTCATACATAAAAGCTCCATTTTTCCTAAGGAGTGAGAAAAAATATAGAGAGAACTTAATCTAGTGTCAGAATGCATTCAGACTAAAATACATTGTAGATAAGAATGCTTTTGTGCAATGATTTATCTGATTTAGGAACTGCTCAGATCACTATGGTGTAGTGATTGACCTGTAACAATTTTCATGTTTGTTGAATCTGCAGTATTCCCTCAGGTTTAATCAACTAACACAAGATCTGCAGAGCTGAATAATTAGTTTACGATGTATTTCTCATGGCAGATAATATCCATTTCCTCATTTCCCTGTGTCAGAAACATGTGTTAATGATCCAAGGTTTACTTCCATGATTATTACCTGAACCCACATTTTATTTTATTCTCTATATGATACACATAGGAGGCTAGGCTCTTTTTAAGGAACTATTTACTATGTGGTTTTGTTTTACTGTACATAACTACTAAGTATGTATTGTACTAACTACTAGTTATTTAAAGGAGGGCATAAAGGAAGATGGGTCCATGTACTCTGATCCACTGGTCTCTCTTTTGCACTCGCTTGGAACTGTCAGGCAGTAGCTCATATTTTTCTCAGCTTGACCTTGCTGAAGGTTCTGAGACATTTCCATTGCAGGTTCTTGAGACACAAATGTGTGCTGGATGCGTGAATCTGGCATTAATACTAGAATATTATGGTCCACAACAGTTGAGACCTTGGTATATTCTTTGCTGGTTCCTGGAAGAGTGTATTTTTCGGTCTTTCCACTATTTTCTTTATGTTTCAGTAATACTGCTGGCTCCTCATCTTGTCTGACTTTGTGAACTTCTACATAATCCATTAGTTTAGGATTCAAAAAAGGTGACTTGTCATTAGGTCTGTTTTGTTTGACCTGCACTGTGGTTTGGTCAGTTTTTGAATGCAAATTCTCCATCTCTCTTTGCTTTTCCATGTCATTATGGACAGTTTCAGTGACAGGATATTGTGCCTGACGCTTTTCTTCATTTCCCACCAAAACTGGTGCAATGTTCACATTTGTGGTACTAAGCGTTATCTTATGTGCATCTACAGTACTGTGGTAGGCAAACATAGGAGGCTGATTATTAGGTAGCTGAGCTGCAGGCCATGTGGACGATTTTGTACTCTCCTTGTTAAAAAGGAGTATTTTCTGTTCGGAGGCTATACACTGAGTTTCCCAGCTCCTTTTTGCTCTTTCATTTTCTTGAGCATCTCTTATGTCTTGTGTTGGAAGTGTTGATGGAAGGGTGTGGGACTCCCTGCACTTCTCAGAAAGCAGAGAAGGGCTATCACAGCTCCCTCGGCCTGAGTCACTGTCTGTTTCCTTGGGTATCATTTTTGCATTTTTACTGGGATGACCGTTGTCGTGGCTTGGCATGAGCTGCTGATCCTCACTGTCCTCTACCTCCAGATATTCTATCAGTAGTTCCTCACAGTCTGATGTTGGAGGGAAACCATGGCAACCAAGAGCACTCAATAATTCCTCAGATTTTCCTGTCTAAGGGCATAATAAATAAGATATATTTTTTCACTGTTATGCTTAGTGTTTATCTGACTAGAACAATTGTGAACAATCTACAAACTATTGTGAACAATCTACATATTTAATATACAAATACTTTAATAGTTATATCACTAGACCTCAACTGGATTTCTACTGCTGCAGAAAGTAGCGGAAGAACAGATGAAAATTTCTTCAGTTCCTTCAGTGGGGAGACAAAATCCCAGAATTCATGTTTCTAAAATAGGAGGACTAGGGAGCTTTTTGCAGGTATGGGTCTCATGGGGCTAACAAGAAGGTTAATGGAGGAGAATGATAGAGCAGCCGCATCCAGCAGAAGACTGTGGAGAGCAACTTCCTTAAGAACTACTAAGAAGATCACACAGGCACTGGCTCTTGTGGTGTCCCAGGGAACAGCTGCGGTCACAAACCCCGTTCTCAAACGCCCTGCTACTATAGTGCAAGGCAAGACTGTCTCGCACATACCCTCCACACGATCAACCTGAAAGTGCTGCTGATTTTTAACACTGATTAAATTAATTGAAGCTGGTTTATACTTCATTATGGTAATTGTGTTTGCTAGTACGTAATTTGGAAAAGTAATGGTGAGTTCTTTTGTTCGTATCAGCAGTACTCACCTCTAATAGATGTGTATCTATGCCTTTTATCTTCGGTCCTGGAACTGGCGGCAGGATAAAGGCTATCATTCTAAAAAACCAGAACAAACACACAAGGTGTAAGTATGGGCCCTATCTCTCTATTTGTTCTCCCATTTCCTTGGAATATGACTGACATTTTAAACACTTCTTCCATATCTAATACCTCCCTGTTGGACCTCTCTTTCCTGTCTGCCTCTCAAGCCAGGTAATTACAAATCCAGTTGCAGTTCCTAAGTTACCCTTAGATGTATTTATAAGAAAGAGAACACTACAGAGGTTATTCAACTGGAAAAGTAATGCTGCTAATGTCCTTTTATTGTCCTTTGTCCCTTAACCTCCAGTTTTCTAATATCACTGTAACTTCATCACTGGCCAAGACACAGCTACGTGGGGAGGACTAGTGGGCCTGTACGTACATACTTTACTGTCAGCTGACTACTACTAATAGACAGAATTTATGATGAATGACTTCTGATGGCTTTTCCATAAACAGTTTCTTTCTACTACTCAGCGAGTATATTTGCAAGACTTGTGCAAAAGTGATAACTTTGTGACACCTTTCTCTTTCAGATTTGATTGAAATTAGCCAGTGTTCTAATAAATTATCTGGGGGCTTGACAGACAGGTGGGCAAAAAGGCAAAATCATAAGATATCCTTGTTTCCTTTAGGAAATTAGGGCAAAAACAAAAGGTGTGTCTTCTACAGGAGCAGGGATACTCCAAGTGATGCTTGCTGAATATTTACATGGCTAACCAAGATGGCCAGATCTAATAGAGACATGTCTTTACCAATTGAGAATTTAGCCTGGTTTCCCTAAAGACCAGGAATCAGTTGCGAATTTAAAGTCAAATACCTGTAACTTATAGTTTATAAGAGAATACAAAACCTATAGGAAATTGAATCAAATGTTAGAAGTCTATTTTTGAAAAGTTTGCTGAGATTTTCAGCTCCATGCAATTGTGAAATTGGTGACTTACCTGTACCCTTTCAAAACCATTGTCCAGCTCATGATTAAACATATAAGAGATGACAAGACACCAACGACGATCCACACAACCATATCTTTTACTCTAAAGTCTAGGAAACAGAATTATTTAAGGACACACATAGTCAGCATGCAAAAAAAGTCTCAAATTACTTTTATTTTAAAAATTGGTTGAAATTGCCAAATTTGGTATTGAATCTAGAGGCCTTTACTGGCATAGACGGATCTCAACAATCATTGTAATATCTGATAATAAATATACTTTTTATTAATGGTACTGTGCAGGACATAAATTCTCTTGGAAAAATGATACAAAAATGTATGAAGAGGAAAATTTTGTCACAGCCAGTTACAGCAATTGGGTTCAAATCCAATACTGTACTAATTTCATTATCAAATACATATCATACAATTAATTAAATGGTGGGTTAAATGATCTAGGACTAGATATTTTTAAGGATTTCTATTGTAATGTGACACTTTTTACATTGAGGTGTTTATTTCAAATTCATTCCAGATAAAGAGTAATGAAGAGCTGTTACTGTCTGAAGACAGTCACTCTTTGTTGTCTATGTAGCAGTTTTAATGCTTTTAAACTTTTAATTCTTTTAATTAAAATCTACCATCATGAGAACAAATGAGGCAATAAACAGAAAGAACATGGTTGAAATAAGTAAAAAAATTTATTTACCTTCTTAACTCCAAAAAGTAATGAAGGGGAAAGCTAACTGGGTATAATGCAGGGATGCTGAGAATTCATTTACGTTAGAAATGATGTTCTTACCTGTCCTAGGGAAACCATGGGATGTCAATCTGCACGAGTGCCACAAACAGCTAACAAAAGTATTACATGAACTTCCATGTAATAACAATTACTGAAGGGATGCCTGGCCACTCACCAGTAGGGATCTGAATATACTTTTCTGAGCTCCATTCACTCCATGATCCATGGTGGTCTGGTTTGCAGTGGATCTGTACAATGTACTTCTTTCCAGGATTTAAACTAAACATTTTATATTGTGTTTGCTGTCCAACAAAAATAGTCTGGAAATTAAATAAAAATCATAAAATTGAGACATTTTTCTATGAAAATCACAGCTAGATTTAAGTCTTGATAACCAAGTTGGGAATACAGAACAAATCTGGATAGCTTCCTAATAATTTTTATGCAGGCATGGAAGAACAGTACATTTATTTTATTTCTATAGTTCAGCTTTCTAACGTAATTCAGTGGGAATGAGATCTGGCTCTGGTATACTGTGCAAATTAAACTACTACTAAAACACATCATGAGCATGTGGCAAATAGGGAGGAACTGTGGTAACGGCGGGAACTGCAATGGTGAGAGAAGGAGGCAAAAAAGAGATGGGGGAAGAAAATGCAGAGAGACAAGAAGGAACGTGGAGTTGGTGGGACTGCACAGGGTAGTAAGAAGTGGATCTTGCAATGGCCAGGGGGCTGGGCAGTGCATTGGCAGGGGGAAGGAAGGAGGAGGTACAGAGATGGCTGGGAAGTGTTGCAGCAGACAAGAAGGGCATGCAGCCAAATACCAATAGCTGGAGTCTTTAATTTGCTACCCAGTTGTTTGAGCTGCAGATCCTGGCTATAGACAACTGTTATTATGTGGTCATGACAACTGTCACCTAATGGCGATTTGTACAAATTTAAATGATTTTACATAATGTCACTGAGCTTTCTGTTACCTAAGAACCACTACCTTGTGGTTAAGAACAAATTATCACAAAAGAAACCTGACTAAATGAGAATGAACAATTTAAACTGTAATGCCAATATGATTACTATATAATGGACGCAATTAAAAATAAGTACTTTATCACCTGCTATCACACAACAGCATCTGAGATACCAGTATTCTCAGTAGGAAACTGTAGATCACACAAGCACTTTTGAAAAATTATGAATTATTCAGTGTGCCTGCTTCATTATATTCAGGCGTGGGACCTGGCTGACAAAATCTAATTGATCAGAAAACATCATCTAGCAAAAACTTGCAACATCCTTACTTCCCATTCCTCTCCTTCTTCAGGCTTTAGTCGCAACTCATATTCAAGGGTAAGCCATCCAGATCTGACATCAGCCAGTGGGGGTGGAGACCACGTCAAGACCAGATATGGTTTTCTATTTGTTGGCTTTTTTAATTCCAGAGTTACATTCACAGGAGGATCTGGCTGTACTGTTAAAATAAAAGAACAGACAATAAGACAAATAAAGCCTTTTCTCCAGCAGCCCTTTTCCAGTTGCCAGACTCCCGGCAGCCAGATCCCTGATAACAAAATGGTTATCAGTGATAATGCTCTATTCCTTTAGAAAAAAAACTAAACACTTGTCAACAGCCACCCTGTGGAAAAAGTCTGAGAAAAGAGATTATCAGTACATGGCTATAAAAAGCACTAATTCAGCCTCTCTGAGGTCTGGAAACTACTTACGGGTAATCAAATTTAAGTATTATTAGTTAAAAGATCAATTTGATTTCAGTTGCTGGTAGAGTGGAAAAAGATTTTAGCTGGATGACGTTTCTTAGGGATTGACCAAAAGAAATATTAAAAAAACAATAAAAGCTTATCTGAATGCAGTTTTAAAGCTTTTAGCATTTTTAGGATTCCTTTGAAAATAAAATGGTAAAGGTATGAATATTGATTTATTATTATGCCATATAAGATCTTATTTGTTCTTACAAGTTTTTAACTTGGATATAATACGAGAAGATATATATGATATAATATGAGAAGAGCTGGAATTAAAATTCATGTGTCAAAACCCGTGATTTTGAATTATTTGGTTCCACAAATAATACTTTTTATCTCTGTCATGGTTTAACCCAGCAGGTAGCTAAACACCACACAGCCATTCACTCAATGGTCCCCAGGTGGGATGAGGGAGAGAGTCAGAAAAAAGGTAAAATGCGTGGGTTGAGATAAAGACAATTTAATAGGACAGAAAAGGAAGGGAAAATAATAATAATGATAAAAGAATATACAAAACAAGTGATGCACAATGCAGTTGCTCACCACCTGCTGACCGATGCCCAGCCAGTGTCTGAGCAGCAATCGCTGCCCCTTGGCCAACTCCCCCCAGGCTTTTTGTTCAGCATGACATCATATAGTATGGAATATCCCTTTGGTCAGTTGGGGTCAGCTGTCCTGGCTGTGTCCCCTCCCAGCTTCTTGTGCACCTCCAGCCTCCTTGCTGGCAGGGCAGTATGAGAAATTGAAATGTCCTTGACTTAGTGTAAGCACTGCTCAGCAACACCTAAACATCAGTGTGTTATCAACATTATTCTTATCCCAAATCCAAAACACAGCACTATACCAGCTACTAGGAAGAAAATTAACTCTATCCCAGCTGAAACCAGGGCAATCTCTTACCTATGTAAGTCACATCCACATAATGAGGATCAGAGACGTTACTTCCCATTTCATTAGTTGCCCTCACGGTAATATTGTATATGGTCCAGAAAGACGTGTGCTTTTTGTCGAAGTAGCATGAATTGGGACCCGCAGTTCTGTAATCTGGACATTCATAAACTTGTTCTTCTCTGAAATGAAAGAATCGCAGTGATTAGGTTACACGGACTAAAACACCTGAATTTGATTACTAGTATTTCAGCATTATTTAGGGCTGGATCAGATTTTTCGTGCCTGGCAACGTGAAGAAAATCAGGAAACTGCTTTCAGACTGAAGAGTCATTGCACAATTCCAGAGACTGTAGTAAGCATTTCCCCCCCAAAATAAAGGCTACAAAGCCTGAAGAATTGTGCTGGTTTTGGCTGGGCTAGAGTTAATTTTCTTCATAGTAGCTAGTATGGGGCCATGTTTTGGATTTGTGCTGAAAACAGCATTGACAATACAGGGATGTTTTCGTTACTGCTGAGCGGTGCTTACACGGAGTCAAGGCCTTTTCTGCTTCTCCCCCCACCCCACCAGCGAGCAGGCTGGGGGTGCACAAGGAGCAGGGAGGGGGCACAGCTGGGACAGCTGACCCCGACTGACCAAAGGGCTCTTCCACACCATATGACATCATGCTCAGCATATAAAGCTGGGGGAAGAAGAATGAAGGGAGGGGACGTTCGGAGTGATGGCATTTGTCTTCCCAAGTAAGGGTTACGCGTGATGGAGCCCTGCTTTCCTGGAGATGGCTGAACACCTGCCTGCCGATGGGAAGCAGTGAATGAATTCCTTGTTTTGCTTTGCTTGTGCGCACGGCTTTTGCTTTACCTATTAAACTGTCTTTATCTCAACCTACGAGTTTTCTCACTTTTACTCTTCGTATTCTCTCCCCCGTCCCACTGGGGAGCAGTGAGTGAGTGGCTGTGTGGGGCTTAGTTGCGGGCTGGTGTTAAACCATGACAAGGCTGTTGTAGATGTAGCAGTGGGCTAGTAGAGTGCAGCTCTTACTTTTCTGAATGCCCTTGCCACTGCATAGCCCTTACAGGTTCCGGAGAGCCAGCAGAAGTGATTGCTGAAGTCTTCTAAACCATCTATTAAAAACTGAGTATTTCCAGTGTTCATTTCACACTTACATGAGTTCTGCATATTACATTTATATGCTTTCAGAATCTATTTTGGTCTTTCATCATGTGTTCCTCCAGAAAATCTACTTTGTACCTCTCCTCCAAATCTGTTCCCAAGCTTCCCAAAGGGAGCAGGGACAGGAGAGAAAGTTGAGTGTGTAGAACTTGTTTCCAGGCTCCTCTGAGATGCACAATAACAAAAGAGAAAGTTGTGGATGTGGACCTCACACTCTGCCCTGGCTGGCTGGACCAGTATCTGTCTTTTTCCACTAAGATCTGGCTCTCAGCTGACAAGTACAGAGTTTAGCATCCAGTTAGGTCAGTGTACAGCTCAGCAGTGCTGGGTGAACCAAAAATAGTTCACAGGACCCAAACAAAATATTGACTACTCCTTTAAAATGAATGTTTAGCACTTCACCTAAGTTCCAGGACCAAGATTACTGCAGAAGCCAGGAGGCATTCATGGCCTATGAATACATTGTGCAAAATAAGCATTATCAGAAGATGAAAATTTTAATATCTGGTCATTTTGGAAAGCTTTATTTCTCGGGCTGCGTGGCCGAAGAGCTAGAGGACTGTGCATTTGTATTGCATACCATTATGCAGTTGCTGCACCATGGCAATTTTCAAGACAGTCTGTCTTTCAAGGCAGAAGAATTCAGAGAAACTTGAAAAACCTGACATTCTAAAGAGATCCTATTTCAACCTTAAACATGTTGCTGCTAATGCTATTCCAGAATACGTCACTTGGACAAAATCATGTGCTATGGAAAACAACATCTCCTAAATGCAAAACCAATCAGGACTGATTTTCCAGGTCCTTCCAATAAAACACTGAATAATTATACACAGCTTATTACCCTTCTTTGCTGTAAAGCAAAGTGTAGTTAGTAGGACGTCCTCCATCTGAGCCAGGTTTCCACCAACAAGTAAATGTTTCCTTTTCTGGAGAACGGCATTTTATTATTGTAGGCTTTTCAGGAGGTGACTCTCCTGTAAGAGATAAAGAAATGAACTAATTAGTAAGTTTAATGCATTAGTTCAACCCTGAATTCATAAAACAATGTCAAGCAGAGCACAGGAAAATACTTTTTTTTCTACGAGGAAAGAAAAAGTTTTGCTTCATATTAGCATAGGAAAGGAAGGACGGTTCAGTGGTTAGGGCAGCAGCTTGCTACCTCGAGCTGGATTTAAAATCCTTTCCAACTGCAGCTATGCTGAGGAACTGTGTTTTAGTTCCTTGGCTGTGGCTCTTCTCTGCCCCCAAATCTGATAAGGGGTGCTCAAATACTGTCATAGCAGGTTCTATAAAATGATTTAAAACGCACTCCGCTATCCCATCTATTTTCTACACAAACCAGTTTTTCTTCAAAAAACTTTTTTTAAGATGCTGTCATTTGTTTTGGCTTTTACAGGAAAAAAATGAAGAACATAAGTGTTTGCCCATTTGTTTATGTCCTTGCCAGTAATGCTCTTCTGAAGTACCTATGCTGACCTGACTCCAAAGATATAAAGAAGCAGCTCTCCTATTTCCTTGTAAAGTGACATTATGCTCAGTACTCAGGCTACTTGCCTGATTGCTGCCAAGCAGTTTATAATTATTTGGATTCCTGATGATGTTTTTATAGACTCAAATGAAGCATTTAGTGTAGGGCAGAGGAAAATGCTTAAATTTTGCGTAGGATGATGCTAGTCAAAACCCTGATGTGATTGAAACTTTTGCAGTTATGTATTTGTGGCAAAATATGGTCTTATTACATCAATAATATATATTTTCTACTATTTAGAGTAGGGACATTGATCTTCTAAATTTCTAATTGCCTAAGGCAGATCTGAAAATGGGACATTTAAAAAAATTTTTTCTATTAACAGTACTTCAGCAATCTACATGTCAAGTAATGAAGAATACAATTAGTGACAGAAGAAGAAGATTCGAGACAACCTGACTGAAGTGTCTAACAAGATATGATGTCATGCATATTTAATGTGTTCACTCAAACCCAACAGAACACAGATAATTATTTCCTTACGATAGTAGCTGCAAGTGTTACGCTCTGTTAGACATGGCAGTGCTTTCAGTCTAGTTACTAATGAACAAATTAATGATCCTTACATAAGGACCATTACCTGATATCTATAGCTACAGACGAAATCAACATGGTTTTTAAATAGAGAGACAGCAACAGTAAATTATTTAGGCACAGCTGTATCAGAAGTGACTTCCTGGTAAATCCCAGCCTGTTTGTCATAGCCAGTTTCAGCAGAGGATCCTGAGAGGTTCAATAAGACTAAATACACAATTACACACAAAGTACAGTAAGATGCACTAAGCTGTTCCTCCAGCACTATGAAGTATCTGTGTGAGGAACCAGGTTTTCAGGGCTGACATTTAGGCACCTTTCACAATGCTGAACTGGCTAGAATTCAAAAACAATTAACAGAACAGCAATCATCCACTCACCGTTGGGGATCTGAATGCTTCTTTCGGCGCTCCACTCACTCCATTCTCCAAGGTCTAACATGCAACGGACCTGAACAACATACTTCACCCCAGCTTGTAACCTAATCACTTTGTACTGTGTCTGTGCTCCAACAGATATTATCTGGAAAAGAAAATGGACTGGAAAAATAATAAAGAATTGGTCCATTTTAACAAATAAACAATAAAGGAGTAGGCTTGTGTCACTGACTTCTGAAAGGCAAGGGTTTCAGTTGGGTTTTCATTTTATAAGATGTGAATTACAAAGAAGCAAAGGTAGTGACTTGACAGAAAAACTCACTTCAGTGACACTGAAATTCTGATACTCGAGAACATATTTAATTGTAGACTTCCTATCAGTTAGTACTCCATCAGATTCACAACACAAGGAACAGTATAGGTAGTCCAACTCACAGATACAGCCTCTGTGTAATGCTTCTTGGTGGCTAGTTTTAGTGCTTATTATTAAGTGCCTTCCTCAGGACCTTTGATTCTCTCTTCAGAAGTCTTTCAAGACACATAGCTTTCTCCATCATTAGGGCATCAACAATTTAGGTAGCACTGAGGCCATCTGACTATGACTTTAAGAATGGTATTTTGTCCTGGTATCTCAGCTGTTGGAGTATTGTGTCCCACTGCTAGCAAAATGGCAACAGCTGGGAATGTCAACGGAAATTGTGTGTGTGAGTGAGTAGGACACCCCAAACTTTCTGAGAGGGTGGTTGCCCCCAGCTGATCATGTTGAATGGGATGATGATGACGACTCTCAGCCCAACTAAATAGTAATTAGGGAATAACTGAGAGACTTCTGAAACAAAAAGGGTCAGCTTGAAAAGCAGTATTAAAGATGCATGAAAATTTGTAATAGTTGGGGTGTGGGGGGGAACTGGAAACTTCAGCAGTAGCTGAGGTTTATTTTGATGCTGTCAGAAGCGGCTCTGCTAGCATCATGACCTCTGCGTGTGCCAGACTGAGCAGCCTTCCTCTCTGATGCTGTGAATAGCTGTACTCCAGACAGCGTGGGCTGCAGCAGGCAGGAACCCACACCTGGGTATATGCATGTGACCGTGTGGGTGCTTTCTCACTGATGTGTGTCTTAGTAGACTGTAAGAAGGGATATGGGTTTACATTAAGTTAAAGCATCCATGTCCCCTGCAGAAGTGGGTGTAAATAGGGGAGTTTCTACTCCCAGGAGGGTGGGGTGTGCTTGTAACCTACCCTTCCTGAGAGAGGGGAATTTCTGTATACAGCATATTTCTTGGACTAGTTATAGAAGTGTGTTTATAAGTTTGTAGGCATCTATTAACATTTTTAAGTGCCCAGTATTGTGATTTATCTGTTGCATTGCTCATACTGACCTTGACTGATTGTTTCTTACCTTGACTGATTGTTTCTTATTTACGTCTTACGAATTAATAAACTGCTTTGATCCTGATTTGGTTTAAACTATATGAACTGACCAGTCTTTTACTGTGACACTTGGGAACAGACACATTGATGAAAATGACAATTAAATATTATATCAGTGGACTAAATAAGTCTTTTTAGTATATGACATTAGAACAATTATACAAATACCTTGAATTTCACTGTCTCTACAAACTACTACAGTATTTTTCCTTCTTTAATCAGATTTGGTTACATTAATTTTTCTATCCTTACAGAAACTAAAAATTTTATAGTACCAGTTAAATTCAGACAAGAGAACTTGCTGAAAAGAGCATTTATACAATAAATATATTTTTCCATTACCTCCCACTCTTCCTTTTCCTCAGGTTTTAGTCGTAGCTCATAGTGATATACACGTGAATTAGAGCTGACATCAGCTAATGGAGGCGGAGACCATTTTGCCCAAAGGTACATTACGCTAGCAGATGTTTTTGTTTCTAGAGAGAGGTTCACAGGAGCATCTGGCTGAACTGTATAAATGAAAAGTTTGCCATTAATGATTTAATTTTCTCTCAGAAAAGGCACCCCCTTTACGGTTTTGTATTTCATCACATCAATTTCAGATCATTCAGCACTTCTGTAAGGGAACAGCACAATAGCCTTTTTTTCCTTTCTCGCTAATAATGTTTAACTGGCTACTGATTTACCACAGTATCAGCAAATCTTAGACTTTCATCTGAATTTGTCAGGCTAAGTAAATACAAATCATAATTTCATTAGGCTACTCTTGGAAAAATAAATGTCAGCTATTTCATAGCTAAAAAGACTAAGTACATTTATCATTACAATGTGTAGATTATGTGTATGCAGAAAGCAGAATGGAGCTAGGAATATGAAATACTACAAAAAGCCTGCTTAGGCAGTTATTTTTACCCTCCCAAGACTGCAATGCCAGCAGCCAGAAAAATGTTTACATTTGGAAAATTTAGGTAGCTTAACCTAATTTGAAAATTTTATAATCTGCAGTGCTAGGAACCTACAGAACTGTCATTGAATCTAATTGAAATACTGGAGATAACTAGAAACTGGAGCCAATTTTTCAGCCAAAGTTAAAATGACAATAAAATATGTAGTTACTTGATTTATAAGTAAAATGCAGTTTTCACATAAATTAAAGATGCATATTTTAGATCATCTGTAGATAAACACTTCTCCATAGCAAGCTTCACATCATGAGGAAAGAAATCTTTCACGACTACTTGTTCTGGGATTAAAAACGACATACATCTCCAACTAGTTTGTTTTCCATTTCATTCTTCTCTTTTTACCTATGGAGGTCACATCCACATACTGAGGATCTGAGCTGTTACTTCCAATCTCATTCGTTGCCATTACAGTGATATTATATGTTGTCCAGGGATTAGTGTGGTTTTTATCAAAGTAGCAGGAATTGGGACCTGATGTTTGGTAGTCTGGACATTGATAGATTTTTCCTTCACTGAAATAAAAATATTTAAAAAGTTAAAAGTTTAGGACATGAAGCAAAGCAGATAATATTCTGGTAATGGCCTAGGTTCAGCAAAGAAGTTTGAAATGTTTAACTTTAAACCTATACATAATCCCAACTCTAGGAAACATTTCGGTGAGTGTCAAATTCTGTTACTATAAATGCTTCATTGCTGTTTTTACTGCAGTTGTTCAGTTTGTTTAAAAATGTTTAAAAGCAAGTTAAAAGGCAAATTAAACACATTCACTTTGCCTAAAGAAGAAAAGTTGCTAAATATCTCCTTTACATATTTCCCCTGGAAGGTAACCTGATGGGCCCTAGGGCAGAGGAGTGTTTTATTGATTATTTTGTTTTCAGCAAGATGTTAATTTATCTGCTTTTTAACATTATCATCATCACAACTGTCTCAACAAAAATATTTAATTAATTAATGATCTCTTACCTATTACCTTTATAGAAGTCTTTGGCTTTTTTAGGAGAGGAATTGTTTTTTACTCAATTAAAGCTGAACTGGGTGATGTACTCAGAGCCTGTCCCAGGTGTGAAGAACTGCACAAACCCAAAGCACCAGCTGAGATGGTTCAAGGATGCTTGTCCTTTAGTCCCACTGTTACGCTCTATGCACTGCTAATAACAAGTTCTCTTAGTTTCCAGGCAGTTTTATCCTGGTTCACAAAGAAACGATGGGAGTAAGGGACCTGAGAGACAAATGAGCTCAGACAATGATCTGGGCAACTGTGGCCCAGATCTGGTGTGCTTGGCAGTGCCTGGTGTTCAGCAGATTTAATGAAACAGAGAAGCACTCGTATCCATCCTCAAGCAGGACTGTTCTGGGCTGTGATAGGTATATGACTTGAAATGTTCAGTAAAATTTCTGTTTTGATTGAGATTGAAACATCTGGATTGTCATAAAATAAAAGCTCTCAGATCATTGTTGCGCGTGGTAATTTCATTAAAGGCTGCATCTTTCCTGACCAATTAATACCAAATGATTTGGGGTTTATTTAATTGAAGGAGGGAAGTCTGAGGCTTTACCTTATCTGTTCTGAACCTCACTGGATTTATTCAAAGAAATTTAATCTCTGAGCCTCCTTGCTTACTTGGCCCTGTTCTGAGACCTCTTGTTTTCAGGAAGAAAGGGCAGTTATACAAAGAAGCGCAAGTTAAGCAAAGTTGCTAAACATTTACACATTTTAAACAGGATGAGGGAGTCACAGTCTTTACCAAAACAGTAACTTTTGAGATGCAATACCCACATCTGATTTTACTCCATTTGGGGAACCACAAGGTTGGCTACAAATACAGAAGGGGAAGCAAAGACTACAGATTTTCTCCAGATGGGGGTTGGCTGTGCATGGTAATGGAGAAGCTCCTGAGCGGGGCCCTGAGGGCACCACCAGCCCTCACTGCTCCTGGTCAGCCTCCCCAGGGCCTCCCCACGCACGGCCTGGGGCCTGGGTCCCCATTTCAGCCCACCGCAGCAGGGCTGGTCTCCAGCTCCTGGCCAGGGGCCCTGCCGAGCCAGCCCCAGCCCACAGGCTGACGTCCTGGCCCAGCCTGGCCTCAGCCTGTCCCTGTCCCGAAGGAGGTGCCTGATGCCCAGGGCTGGGTTGCCCAGAGCCTGCCCTGCTCTCTGGCTGGGGCAGTGGGACAGGCCCTGGATGGAGGCCCTGTGCTCCCGCCCTGGGGCAGCCCCCACAGCCCCGTGGTGCCTTGCGGC
This sequence comes from Nipponia nippon, assembly GCF_047370975.1. Taxonomy (NCBI): domain Eukaryota; kingdom Metazoa; phylum Chordata; class Aves; order Pelecaniformes; family Threskiornithidae; genus Nipponia; species Nipponia nippon. Next base: position 732,833 of record NW_028262357.1, on the reverse strand, counting down.
TCCCCTGCTCAGAGAAGCACGCCGTTCAGCTAAAAGCTGGGTGCCTTTTGATAAGATGGACAAAATACACCTTTCTCAGCATGTCTTTAGACCAGTGGGATTTTAGGTCAGACAAGTTTCAGCAGGGACAGGCTGAAGGTTTAGGACTGGTAGTATTCATGTTTTCTTCCAACAAGGGAAAGCCATTCATCTCATGTAGCTCTTGTTCGCTATCTGAGGTTTAACACGAATTCATAAAAACACCTTTATAAATTAATGTTCTCATTCCCTCATTCTGTCATAATCATCACTCGATCACTTACAGAATACATATGCACTGCTTGTTACCTGTCCTTGCTGTAAAACAGGGTGTAATTGCTAGGAAGTCCTCCATCTGAGCCAGGCTTCCACCAACAAGAAAAGGTTTCCTTTTCTAGAGAACGACATCTTATTATCTTAGGTTTTCCAGGGTATGATTGACCTAGGGAAGTGCAGAAATCCAGCTAGTTATATTAGAGTTGGACAATGGTTTTTGTTGTTCTTGTTGAATGATAAATTCAGCAAGAAATGCTTTTTTGAGGACAATAAAATTATTTTAAACTATGGACTGAATTTGGCAAATAAATCTGCCTGGAAAAAGGGTCAAAACTTTCAGAAAAGTAAATATATTTTACCTCAGACTTCTAAAATAGCTAACTTCTCTTTTTTCAAATGAAATTTTCATTTTTACCTAAACTTAAGTGTGTACAGTTACCTCCAAATTAAATTAAAAAGCTTGGAAGTAAATGTATGACCTTTTGTTTTTTCCTAAAATATCCAAAATTTTTATCTTCAGGTCATCTTAAAATTTAATTTCACCTTCAACTTCACAAAGTAATCAAAATTCCACTATTTGCACATATTTGGGGTAAATTATAGGTAAGACAAGTAATAAAAAGAAGGAATCAATGGGCTGGATGGATCATTTTGTGTATTGGCAACCTGAATGTATTCATTAATTATTTGAATATTCCCTAATAATCCCAATACATTTAAGAATATTTCCTGTTAAGACTATTTCCCCAACACTGGATACTTTTAAGAGTCAGCTGGACAGGGTGCTGGGCCATCTTGTCTAGACCATGCTTTTGCCAAGAATGGTTGGACCAGATGATCCCTGAGGTCCCTTCCAACCTGGTATTCTATGATTCTATGATAATTGTCATTAACTTCTACCAAGAATATAGAACATAAATTTATATACATTTTGACATGAAAAGCATGTGGCTTTTCAACCTAAGCTGACCTTCATTTCATTAAAGTTCCATACCATTATCTCTAACAGTGTTACTATTCATGTGATGCTAATTCCCAAGAAGATGACAAGCATGGAGTGAGTGTAGGGGTGGAGTGAGTGCCTTTCATCATTGCCACCACAATTTCATTAATTTAATACTATAAAAAGAAAAGAAGACTCAAGCCATTTTCAAAATCTGCATACAAAACTGTAGAAGAAAGCAATTTAGATATGTACAGGCTCCAGTAGTGGTCAGGATAGATTGGGTAAAGCCTCAGACTTTTCTAAAGAAAGTGTTTTAAGGAAAAACAAGAGTTTCAGGAGGCGTTGTACTTACCAGTCAGACCTACTGCAGTCAGAGCGAGTAGCAAAATAATTTGAAATGATGATATCAATTTCTGCTTCATGATGTCTGCTTCGCCTCTGGAGGAAATATCAGATCAAGGGCTCACTGAAAAACAGGCCATCATGCAATAGTCAGTAACAATGCTTAACATGTAATATGTATCACTTGGCTTGATCAAAGTCCTTTTTGAATTGCAGCTAATTGATTCTTGTTATTTCGCAAAAAGGTGCAGCAACACCTACAGATCCACTTCAGAAGCAGAAAACCTGAATCACAGATTAGTAAGTATGTCTTCCTGAAGGTCTTGGATGGTTAGCGGTTCTAGGATTACAATTCCACAGCATTAACAAATCTTGCATATTATTTGGCATCTTGGGATACCATGTGCTTTTCTTAAAGCTCTAAATTTTAGGCTCATTAATTTACCTGAGAAATCAGCCTTTTAGTAAAAAAAAATACACTTTTACCCCTGTTGATACAAAGAAGAGCTCAACATGTTTGAACTCGGAAAGTCCTGAAAACAGAAGGCAAATAGAAAATATCCAAAATCTATTTAGAAGTTTATGATTTTTGAGCCAATCTCATGACTTCTGAATATTTGGGACTGGCAATGTTGAATTCAAGATCACCTGGGCTGAAGAGTGCTACTCTTTCTGTGCATTCAACTCATTGTTTTTGCTGCATTTGATTTTGCAGTAAAGCTGAAACGCCAAGATCAGAGAAAAGAAACCAAGGAAAAAGTAGTGTAACTTCACAGTTAATTTATCAGGTGAAAAATGCAAGATGGGATGCAACCATCCCTCTTTCTTCAACCTGTAAAGGCCAGAGGCAGTGTTGCCGAACTCTGCAATGTTTCAGTGTTGCTGAAATACAGAGGTGCAAGTGGGAAGCCACCAGCTGTGAAGACCCAGTCCCTGCAGTGGGCTGACACCACTAGATGTCCTCAGAATTCAGGTTACTACAGCTCAGGGTGATCAGGAGTCCCTGTTGCTGCTGAATCTGTTTCCTTAGCCTGAAGAAAAGACAGAACAACTTAAAGCAAACCTCCTGCTTCTCTCACCAATATGCTCCCTGCTTGGAGATGGTGACTGGAGTCGGCTGTTAGATTCTCGGTAGCCAACCTCACTCTTTGAAACTAAAGAAGAACAATTTACTGTCTAAATAGGAAACTCCTTACCTCGGCTTTCCACTCCTACGGTATTTGTATGCTTGAAACCCATTCAGTGTAGCACAGCGTGGGAACAAGCTGTCTCTTTGCTGAGGAAAAATTCTTTATGGTTTATCAGATGACTCAATTTTCATTACGCAATTCATTTTCTGTATCAAGAAACTATAATCCATCAGCATATAAATGTTTTTCAAGCTCAAAGGCAAATGAAGTATCAGTTAATTTAACCAAGTCTAAAACATGTTTACTGTGGACAATGTGGAGAAGAACAACAGTTGGCTACATTTCCATATGCCACTTGTGAATATCCAGGCACGTTTCACACATGTTACTGAGCTACAGGCTGCAGAATCGCATCTGGGTTAGTTTTAAACTCACTTACAGCAATCTGTGCATATACAGTCAGTGGAGAGCAAACCATTCAAACAGAAATTCCAGTTTTGTGTAAGCGCATGCAAATTTGGTGACTGTAAACAAAAGGCAGGCACAAACATTAGTGTTTAACTTCAGAAATGAGCTGAAAACTTGGTGTTATATAATGCAGAGCACAGACCATTGAGCTCATGCAAGAACAAGGCACATGAAATAATGAACTATAAACAGTAACTATTTCATGTACATATGATACCACTTAAAATATTTTATTATTTCTAAAAATAGTTGGAACATTTGCAAAATACAGCACTTTCAAACTGAGATTCATACTGTGCTTCCCTATAGGGAACTGGTACCATGATTTTTTTTTTTTTTCTTTTACAGATGTATCTTTTCTGTGTGAAAAACTGACAGATAAAAGAAACTGATTACAGTGAGTAAAAGAATGAAATTTGTCAATACAACAAAAGAGAGAGGCATCATCAAGAAAGAGCTATATTAGAGCACTCTGCAAGGAAAATGGGATAATTTTGGAAACTGCAGACCTAAAGAACAAAATTAATAGGAATAGGATGAAATTAATGCATTTAAACCCAAGTATTTTTCCTTGGGAGCATTTGTTTTTTAAAAATGAGATGATCATGAACCACTTCTGTAATGTGGCTGTGAAAAAGAACAGGATAGATACAGGGGAGGAACATGGACCTATTAGTGCCACAGGCTAAACTCTATGTACAGTTCCAGTTACCTATACTTGGAAAAAAAACCCCCACGTTACCCTATTTAGAACAGATTTAGAACACAGCTACAAAGATGAGCAGGGGACATAGCGGCTGTCTCATGATGGTGATTTAAAGAATTGGCTTTTTACTCCATGCAAGATAGTTGTTTTCTATAAACATAGCAGGAGATTAGCATCAAAAGAGGGAAATCAAGAATGTGTAAATTCTCGCAAACGTTGGAACAAGAATAGATGGCCATAATTAGCTCCAAAAATTAGAGAAAAATGTTACCATCACAGCAGTGAGTTCCTGGAATAGTCTTCCAAACACAAAAAACCCATTTAGTTTTCCCAGATAGCCTGATCTATTATGAAATACATATGACATGGTTGGTTGTGATAGCTGCGGACTGGACTTCATGATCCAATATATGCTTTCCAGGCCAGTGTTTCAATTCAAGTTAAATACCTTGAATTATTAACAGTTAGAAAACTGTGCAGAAGTATGAGGTGGCTGGATGTCCTATTTTACATTCAGAATTTAATGCTTTCAAAGTATTTTCTATTAAAGAATTATCAGAACCTCTGTTTATTTGAAGATCATGCTTAAAAGTATCTTAGAAAGCTTCATTCTGATATTTGTATTGCTTTCTGAAGGAATGTAAGCAGCAGCAGAGCAGTGGCCAGGAGGCTCCAGGCATATTAACCATATTCCATTTGTTCCAGTTTCCATGGTTGCCTGGTATTTGGTATTTGTGGTTCAAATATCGTTTATAAGGCTTCTGGAGAGATGTCTTGTTTTTTAAAAATACTTGCTTTAATAGAAAATATAATGCCCACTTTGTCATAACTATATGAAAAGTACATCTTCCCCTATGTTTCACTTGAAAATGTTTTCATAAAAGGGTAAATAGCTTTATTGAAGATGCTGTGAGGGAATGCCTCACTTTTAGGACTGAATGCATTTTTTTATAAGGGACACAGTGGACATTCATTTGCCAGAATGTCATGCAAAACCAAGTGTTGAGTAACTGATAATTAAAAGATCATATGCTTCCTTTTTGAAGGTTTTGATTTAATTCCAAGAAAGTTATTACATTCTGACATTATAGTTGAATTTCTTGCTTTTAACACATTCAACAGATGCACATTGCACCCCAGAAAACAGTGCGCCTTGATGGAAATGATTACTGGGGTTTTAGAATGCACAGAAGTGTTAGATATTCCTGTAAAATAACCCTACTTTGCAATTAATAATATTATTTATTATTTAAATAATTTATTATTTATTTAGTATAGTAGGTTTGAAAACTGTGCTTACAATGCTACTAGATGAAGCTGAAAGTGAAATATCAATACTGAAATCAGGTGCTGTGGAGCAGGGTTGAGAGTAAAATGTCCTTGTCTTAATTGAGTTCTAGTTCTTACATTCTTTTCTGTCTCTTTCTTGGCTATGCTGATGGATAAATTTCTTGAGATTGACAGAGGAGTCTTTACTTAGTTCTGCACAGATGGAAAAATTTTCTATCTGCAATGTTTTCAGGCTTGCAGGAAGAGGAACAACTGTATAGCACCCACTGGCAATGACATTATGTCCATCATAAGCTTTGCTTGTGCTGCTAAAGAAATCTAAAGCTGAAAGTACTTTACCAATCTGTACTGAACAAGATTCACATTCCAGCTAGTTAGGATGATAAACAATGTTCGTCTTCCAGGCCTGGGAGAAGGCAGTTTAAGGAGTCTCAAAACACCACAGTTCATTACCATTTGAAAGGCTGAACTACAGCTGTATGAAACCAAGTACAAATAAAGAATGGAATAAAGCAAGAATGTGACAGTCTGTTAGACCATCCAGAATCCTGCTGGCCATACATTCAACTATACTCTAGGCATTGCATGAGTCTGCCTTCCCACAACGAGTTCTCAAATGCTAGCACTGATACATGTCCCTAGCCAAGACGTGGGCATTGCTGTCACTAGGTGTGTTTCTGAATGACAGTGATGGTTGGGATTACACTGCAAATTAAAAGCTGTGGATGTGCAGTGTGTCCAGAGCCCTGCTTTCCATCTCTCAAGGAGCCCTAATTGGAAGTCTCCAAATTCTGAATTCCTCAGGGACCTAGTACAGCCTTCATGGAGATGTATAGGCTCCAGAGAAGACAGGGAGTTCAGACATGTCTCCGATCTGAATTTCTTGTGACTGATTCCAGGTGGCTACTTTTAGCACATAGGTTTTGTGGAGTGCTTTGTGAGGTGTACGTTTTGCTGGGTAAAAAACTGGCTGGATGGCCAGGCCCAAAGAGCTGTGCTAAATGGAGTTAAATCCAGTTGGCGACTGGTCACAAGTGGTGTTGCCCAGGGCTCAGTACTGGGGCCAGTCCTGTTTAATACCTTTATCGATGATCTGGACAAGGGGATCGAGTGCAGCCTCAGTAAGTTTGCAGATGATACCAAGCTGGGCAGGAGTGTTGATCTGCAGGAGGGTAGGAAGGCCCTACAGAGCGACCTGGACAGGCTGGATTGATGGGCCTAGGCCAACTGTATGAGGTTCAACAAGGCCAAGTGTTGGGTCGTGCACTTGGGTCACAACAACCCCATGCAACACTACAGGCCTGGGGAGGAGTGCTTGGAGAGCTGCCCGGCAAAAAGGGACCTGGGGGTGTTGGTCAACAGTCGCCTGAATCTGAGCCACCAGTGTGCCCAGGTGGTCAAGAAGGCCAATGGCATCCTGGCTTGTGTCAGAAATAGTGTGGTCAGCAGGACTAGGGAAGTGATCATCCCCCTGTACTCGGCACTGGTGAGGCCGCACCTTGAGTACTGTGTTCAGTTTTGGGCCCCTCACTACAAGAAGGACATCGAGGTGCTGGAGTGTGTCCAGAGAAGGGCAATGAAGCTGGTGAAGGGTCTGGAGCACAAGTCTTATGAGGAGCGGCTGAGGGAACTGGGGTTGTTTAGCCTGGAGAAGAGGAGGCTGAGGGGAGACCCTATTGCTCTCTACAACTACCTGAAAGGATGTTGTAGCGAGGTGGGGGTCGGTCTCTTCTCCCAAGTAGCAAGTGATAGGGAACGGCCTCAAGCTGTTCCAGGGGAGGTTTAGATTGGATATTAGGAAAATTTCTTCACTGAAAGGGTAGCCAGGCACTGTAACAGGCTGCCCAGGGAAGTGGTTGAGTCTCCATCCCTGGAGATATTTAAAAGAGGTGTAGATGTGGTGCTTAGGGACCTGGTTTAGTGGTGGACTTGGCAGTGCTAGGTTGACAGTTGGACTTGATGATCTTAAGGGTCTTTTTCAACCTAAATGATTCTATGATTCTATGAAGCTTAGTTCCTGCTGTTGGCTATTTAAGGGAATCTAGACATCCAGTTAATTTCTTGGGACCAAGCACTTCGTATTTCTGTGTTGCATAAACTGGAAGCACCTACAAGTTCTTTTAGATTTCAACTGAAAGTCCTATATAAAGGTTTCCAATATATTTTTCCTAAATTTCTCTCTTAAACAAACCTTCTCCTAATGACCCTTTGTAGTCCTTTCTTTGATTAGCAGTCAATACGTGATGATGAATGGAACAACTTCTCTCATCCATGGAGAGGTGCTCAGTCTGAAAGACTTAAGTCATTTTTGAAAAAGAAGAATCATGAACCCCCAGATTCTTGAAAATAGTTTAGACACTTACTTCTCCACCAAAGTATTTATGCACTCAACTCCTATTGATTTTAGAGAACTGACCCTGAAATTCTTTTAAAACTCTCAACATCTAAACTGTCCATAAAAGCCAAGGCAACAAGAAGAAAGCACCATTATCCCTACTTTACAGATGGGGAACCAAGACCAAGAACAATCAAGTACTTTGCTCAGATTCATACTAGAAACGTAACAAAAGCTAAAAACTGATCCTTTCCTACTAGTTTGGTTTTGGTTTTTTTTTTTTTCTTTTCTGAATACCACCTCTACTGCCTTTGTTTTCCCAATAAAACATGATTTAGCTAACAATAGCAATCTTCAGCTACCAGTCTCATGGCTCCTGAATATTCTATTTTCTTCCCTGGTGGTCTGTAGGTTTAGCCGTAATTTCAGGATTATTATTTTTACAGCAGTCTTTTACAGGCAAGAAAGGCATAAGCTGTAAAGAGTAAAATATTAGAGTTTGAAAGTTAGAATTTACATTAGAACTTGAAAATTGCTCTTGAAATATGATGGAAGTTCATCTCTACCAACTACCAAGCCCAATTCCACAGTCATTATCTTATTATAATAATTTTAAATATCATTTATATATAGCATAGTCATGAAATACAAAGTCCAGTTTCCTACCTAAAGGATTCATGTGTGTGAGGAAGATTTTTGTTCTTCTCTTTCATGAATGTCAGATCACTTGATAATCTGCAAGAGAAAAAAATCCCAGGGTTAGTATATTACTGGAAGTATCACTACTTTATTCCTAAAGCATGAAGAGCAAAAAAAATCACTCTTTGTATTAGCTGATTCAGATACTGACACTCTAAGTCAATACATTCAAACACTGAGAGCAATAGCAACTATGGTAAAATACCATGTTACTGTACACTCTTTCCTTTACCTGTTTCAATAAAAGCACAAACTATTGTAGCAACTTAGGGTGCAGTTTAGATTTACCAGTAGACTGTGCTAGGCTCTGCAATTAAAGGCTAATCACCATCTACACAAAGGCCAGGACACGATCAGATAAAAATTGATGGGGGGCCAGGGGAGGAACCCTAGCAGCCTAATCAGTGAAAATGGGCGCAGGGAATCGGCTACGCCTAAGACTGCCAAAGCACAGTCAGAGCATCGTCCCTCATGTGCAACCCCCCAGGAGAAGCCAGCCAAACAAATCCCCTTCCCCATATGCCCCACAGACTGAAGGAGGTGTAGCACTCGTTAAGGGATGCAGGGGGGAAAGAATTTGGGGAGGAAAGGAAAGGATCAAAGTGGACTGGGGAGAAACAAGCATGGGAAAATAAGGTGAAAAGGGGAATAAAGGGGTCAGTTAAGTGTAAACTGGTGGCTTGTCTGACTGAGATGTGTGCCTGATCACCGTAGTCTACCCTCTATTCTCATTAAGTCCTGCTTCTCACTGTCTTCTGTCTGGGTGTGCTCTGTTCTGAGTGGGTGCATTTGGATGCTAGTGAACTGCCAGCTGGATTAGCCAGTGAGGAGTGGGATTGCAAGCCTCTGGGCTCAGATGCAACCCCCCCGCAACTGGGGAGACCAGAGGATCTGGGGCCAGCTACTGGGCTGACTGAGCATCTAAGACCAGCTACTAGAGCGATCCATTGTTTTGTGCAAATACACACATATACATGTAAATGTATCCGTTGCATCTTTGTTGATGCGTGTGGCCTCTGTGTGTGTTTATTGTGTCCGTGTGCCCACCCACCAGGAGCAGCTGCTCAGCTTCACTACTGGCAGAACCTGCAGATATGGACCTACAGCAGCCTCACATCTATGGGGCTACCTGATTCAGCTGCCTCTAACAGACTGAAATTAAATGTTTTACCAAAAAAAGCCACTGTGTTTAACTAACTGTTCTTTGTTATCCCACCTGAATACACTACGCTGTGAAGAAATAACTTTGATGAGCTTCAATGGGCAACTTATCTGCCAGAGCAGGAAAAACTATTTATACATTAAATTACTAACTTTGAAATGACTAGCTTGTCATACTATTTCTTACAAAATCTTCTCTCTTTCAACAATTTGAAACAAAGTAGAATATTTTTACAGCTAACATTAAGAATGGCCTGTATCACCTGGGGACCAGGTGGGAAGCCGTATTACTCAGTTACCAGGGTATTCTTTTGTTTGGCTCCATTTCAGTATAGCTAATGAGAACAATAAAATTACCATGAAATTATTTGGCAGCTAGACATCATGCTGTTACAGAAGATCAGATTTAATTGAAGGCAATAAACAGGGTTTTTTTTAATGTGCATATATAAAATGGCATAGACAACATACAACTGAATATGGCAGAAATAATGTTTGCATTACTCAACCATGACATAAGGTGAAACATTGGTTAAAGATGAGGCTCAATAAATGCTCCCTGTTTTAGAAAGGACAGAAATCTGGTTGTCAGTGTGCACGCTGGGAACAGTTTGACCCAAGACTGGCTGAATAGAAGAATTCTCCCAAAATATAAGCTGCCTTGTAGATCTAGATCACTTCACAGATACATTTTAAAAATTATGCAATCATTCCACATTTAAAAGGAAGCCTAGTTCTAAGAGAAAATGCATGGTTATGATCATTAATTAAAAATAAACTTTCCTCTACTTTTTCTGCTTTCTACTACTTGGTACTACACCAAAACATACAATTCTATCCTATCAGCACATTTTATTCTACTTTCATGACTGCTTTCATCACTGGCTTGTTCATATCAGTGATCAGACAGAATCATGATAGAATTGACCTTACCTCCTGCATTAACCAGGACAATGACTCTCACCCAAGTATTTCTACATCAAATAGTCACTATTCAAATCATATTTATTATGATAGTGCTGAGAACAAAGACCGAATCCCACTGTGCTAGGTACTGTACAAAGAAGAGGTTTCTGCTCTTAAGAACTGAAAATTTAAATAACCAATTAATAATACAGAGTGGAAGAAAGGCAAACTTGAATATTTTTTTGGTTTAAAACTAAATATTATTTTCATTGCAAAATATTTTCAAAATATCCCATAAACTGGAAACTGCCTATGAAGAATCAGTTTTAGAAAATTCACTTCAGAATGTCATTTCAGAATGTCACAAATTCTTTTTCAACCAAAGCCAATGCATACAAATTTTCAAAATTCCAAAATGAACAAATATCACCACATATCAACATAAAACATTTTGTTTTGAAGTTTTCCAGTGGAACATTTTCTGAAATCTAAGCAAATAATTGCAGGGGTTTTTATAGTTTTTTTCCCAATGAAAACGTGTTGCGATGAAAAATTTCTGATAATCTTTAATTATACATAGAATTTCAATGAACAATGCAATGGCACAAAATGTCTTGCTATTTTGACATTTCTGGGCGAAGATGCTGGTGTAGAGGTGAGGAAGTTTATTGCGGAGAGACTAAAATGACTAAAACTTTACAGGAAGTAAAGGAACAGGACTTTGAAAGTAGTAAAGAGAACACAGTAACAGAAAAGTGTGAAAGGTTTATGGAGTGAATCTGAGGGAAAGAGACAATGAGGAAGGGCACGGAATGGGGAAAGAACAAACAATCTGCTGGCACTGGGCAGGAAAGGGTCGGATAAAGTTGTAATTTTGAATGTATTCCAATATCCACTTTGTTTCAAAGCTCCATCCACTGGATGCCATCCCCAAGTAGCCGTTTCTTGGTGAACACAGGGTTGGGCGGAGGAGAGGCACCTTCTGGATCCTAGTGCCTGCAAGCATCAGTAGGGTAATGCTGAAGAAAGCTGTGACCTTAGCTCTAGCAGCTTCTTAATTCCCTCTCACTGAGACAATCCATTTTAGCTGTCTGTGTCTTGAGTGTCTCTTCAAAGCGTTATGACTGTGGTAAGACTGTAACAGAAAGAACCTGTCTGCAAGGGAATAAATGTTCTTGTTCAATCACAAATATGCTCAGTAATTAACAATATCAGTGGGAGCAGAGAAAACTATTGGACAAGTAATTGTTTTCTGTTTCAGTGCTCTCTTTTTCAGGAGGTCGTAAAAGTAGCTGTTTCTTTGTCTTTTTCTGAGTACATGCTGTACATTTACACTTGAATTGCTTAAGTGACTGTAGAGTTACTCTGTAAAAGAACACAATTACCAAAAATTACTACTCCAATCAAACTGATATAAACACTCAATGTCCTATTATTTGTGAGCATGAACATTTCTCAAACATATTCCCCGAGCTTCAAATTTGTTGATAAAAGAGCTTTGTGGTTGGTTGCATGCTAAAGGCTACCACTAATGCCATATACAGATCAAGTGGCACACTTGGTTAGCTAAAGGAATCAAACAATGTTATCCTGGTAATCTAAAACTAAGGGAAAAATCTTTTCTTACAATTATTTGCGACAAATTGCTGACAATAATGGGAATAAAACAATATTTGACCTGCAACCTGCACTTTTCTGAGCTTGAAGTAATTAATCTTTTGACACTTCCAACCTAAAGCATTAATGCTCCCTTTAATGCAGAAATATGTGGCTATGTGGAGAAATATCTTTATCCTGCCTAGCTCTAATCTTGGTGGTATTTTGTAGATCTCCTCCAGTACCTAATTCCTGAGTAGACTAGTGTCGAACACATTTTATAAACTGATTATTTTCTACAGGTGTTTACTTAGGTGGCATTAATCTCTAATGTCAGTAAAAAACACACAGCTTCCTTATGAGGAGTGTTTCATTACAGAAAGTCAAATCCTCAGACTACTCTGAACTTTCTATATGCCCAACCAGTAGCAGTATCAATACTACTGTATCACAACTCTGTTAAGTTCCACATAGATGCTCATCTTCCAGCAAAAATATCTTTATTTAATTACAGTTTTGCAGTGGAACAATACTGAAGGTCCTAAAACCTTCAATATGCATTCTGAAGGAACTGAATTCACCCTTTGATCAGGAGTATTAATTTCCCTTCTAATGTCTTCACAATGAGTATATAAACTGAATGAAGTATAGCACTAACCTGATCTACCGCCCATCTTCATCCCAGGCTGCTATTCCTTGGAGATTCTCCGTTACGGTGAATTGTGTTTTGGATGTTTCATTTGTTTTGCAGTATAAGGAAATGACCCTGAGGTTCCAGACTGTGAGACTTTTATGTACTTGTTTACAGAATCAAGACTTACACTGCAGTCTCGGGAGGTTAAAGGTAAATTTATTAATGTATTCATTCATTAACCCTTTCATCCGTTAAGTCACTCGCTCTGTTCCTTAGAAACTGCAAGGACAGTATTGTGTCTCTTGCTGACGAACGTGTTTCTACCAGGTAATATTTGCATCTCTGACAGAGTAAATAAAACATGTGTCAAGAAACTACTTGAAGAAATTAATTTTGCAAAGAGAAATCTTCACTGTGCAGCAAAGGCAAACAAATGGTTTCACAAATAAAGATTAACCAAATATGGGATATTAGGTTTCGGACTACAGATAGTGTTTAGTTTTAACAAACTAAGGATGTAAGAATGCCTCTCCCTTACCTCTGTTGTAACACCAAATATGTCCAATTGGATTTAACATGAATGTTTTAGTTTGCCCTACTCCTCTGTGGAGTCTGCACACTTCTTGGTTAATTAATGAAGAAATAGCTACTAAACAGAATTTGGAGAAGAAAAGATTTCAAGGAAAAAAATATATATTCTGTACCAGAGCAAAACCTATTTTAACACTTTTCTTCAGTACATTCCTGTTATTTGTTAAAAAAGACTCAGAATGAAATGAAGGACTTCTGGTTAGAGCACGTATTAATGCCTCCAGCTACATCTGTTTTTTTAGTAAATGTTCTTGATGCACTGTTTATTGTATAGCTTCAGTGGCTGTGAAAGTTTTCCTTCTTTGCACTCAGTCTCAGATTGGAGCTATGGTGTGTGTGATAATTATCAAGTTTTATAAGCCTTATTATACTGGGTAATGACGTCACCTTCGAATACTGGAGTCAACACTGGAGTCCTCTGCCTTTGAAATGGCATACTTCTTCAAGATTATAAAACCGCCATCCAGTTTAGGGGCCACAGGGGAAGGTATGAAGGTGGGGTGTTGGAGTGGTCAATTCAGAACTGCTTGCAAGCAAAACCATCTGATTTTTGCCTAAAAGAAAACTCTGATGAAAATTCAAAATTTTCAATAACTGCAGGTAGACAAAGATGACTTTCTATGCCCAGAAATGTCTGATCTGAAATGTCAGACCTGCATGTTTTAATCAGACAAAGGCTATCTCACAAAAATGTCAAAAAAAAAAAAAAAGTGAAAGTAATAAATCTGAAATACCAATGACAGTTCTTTTAGAAGTATTTGATATTTACAAGGAATCAAAGAAAAGGCACAAGCATCAGGAACCTTCATGCTTGCCCTCTGTAGGGTGGACTTCAGGGTAAATTGCAGCAAACTAGTAAATTTTACTAACAGCTGAAATAATTTTAAGCATGGTAATTTAGATCACTAGAAATCAACTATCACCCGCTATAATTAATATCAACCCATTTTGTTTTATATCCCATTACAATCAACTTTAATTAGTAATTTTTTTAGGCACCCAGTTCCCAATCATTTTTCAAATGGTAAAAACATTAATTTTGCATTTAATCCACAGTATTTCTTCCACAATCAATTTATGAAATGTCAGGAGGAAAAAATGCTCTATCTGTGGGTTTTACTTTAGGTAATAACAACATAGGCTTTTAAATCCTTTCTTATATAAAGGCTGATCTTTTCACTTGATATAAAAGTCATTTTTATTGAAACCTGAATCCACACCTTCAGTCATTATTGTTACCTGCATCTTTTCAAGTTGCCTTTTCAGTGATGCATTTTATGGTGATATGCCTGCATCTTCTTGGCTGCATGCCCTAGGTAGCAGCATATTTTATGTCATTTAAATAGAAAATTCATTGAAGAATAACACAACCATGTTTTAAATTACTCTTTTAATTTAACCCTTGAGTCACTCCACTGACAGTATGTTGAATATGTGATCTGATACTGGCACCAGACTTTCAAATCTAATTCACACTGTTTAACTGGGCATGGTAGGAACCTTGAACCCGAACAGTCAGATCTCTGTCTCCCTTAAGGTCTTCTTCCACTTGAAATTTGTGCATTCTTCAGAGTGCATGAGAAAAGGATGGTTACACCTCTGACAAGGCTGCCAATATAATAGTCTTTGGTGGCTATCACCAGCACACAGAACAAAGCAGCTGTGAAGCAGCTCAAGCACACAGAAACTATTAGGGCTCTAGGAACCAGCCATGAAAGTGGGTAAACGAGGCACCTTTCCTTCCTCCTCCCTGGAGTTTTGTCCCAGGTGCAGCTCAGAGAGTGCAGGGGACTCAGCTTGCAAAGTTGCTATCTGGATGAAGAACAGGTTTTCAGGGTTGCCTCCAGGTGGTCTTTCAAGACTGCACAAATAGCAATAGACCTTAAGAGGGCAAATTAGTTTCAGACAATATGGATGGGTAATTGAGGCATTTTGAAATCTTTAGATGTAAACATACATTTTAGAAATAAGTAGACCAAGTGAGTCATAGAAGTCCATTGGGTTATAAATACTGTTCTTCTGCTTTTTTTGCTCAGATTTCTTCAAACTGATTTTTAACTCGCTTTCGGAGCCCTAGCTACATTTAAACATTTGCTGTCTTACTTTTCATTTACATAGGTACCTGCTATGAAGTATGCTGACTGGTACAAAAATTACTAGCTGTTCAATAATACAGATCAATTCTTCTACATAGTTAAATGCTGCTGAAAAACGTACACTAAGGACACACTCAGTTCACCACCTCTGCAATGCTCCTGAACTGCTTCAGATGCCTACTGCTAATGAAGCAGCATGCTGATGCAAACCTTATTTTATTTCTCCATTCTGGACTATAGCGTGAGCTACTCAGGGCAGGTGCCCAGAATCACACAGGCTTACAGATCTGAACACATAACCACTAACCTCATGTGTGGATATGTTACTGCCTTTCGACAGAAGCTGTAAGTACAGTCAGAATGCTGTGTTATCCTATACAGACAAGAGATAGGCAATGCCTCCGTTGTTGGAAGGTTAAATAAGCACAGTAACATTTAGCCACTTCTCACAGCCCATTTTGTCTTTGATATGAAAAGCAAATCAAGAGGACAGGGTTTTTAACAGAGATTTCTGGTACAGTCCTCCTCCAGTGGTGCGAAAGAACACTGGTTCCGCAAATTGTTGATGTGCATTGCATTTCAAAATCTACTCCACTATTTCAGTTTCCAACTCTAACTTAATTGCTCAGATCTTTAACTACTTAAACAAAATTCATTCTTTGAAAGGTGAAACTAGTACTTGAAAATACTGATGCATGCATAGAAGCATATGAAAGGAAAAAGTCACAGACTCTTTTTTTAGGTCTCAAAAACTCTGATTTGAGCAAGAGTGCTTACTTTTTATACCCGCGTATACCTAGAATAGTTTTACAATTATGTGCATACAACAGTACACACAAACAGAAAATCTCCAAATCAACAAGTGCACAATAACAACCATGTTGCTATACAAAGTATGACCATTTATTCTTAGCTTATTTATTTATTAGCTTAAGCTTACTCCTTTTCATTTTAATACTCAGTCTTGAATCACCTTGTCCTTCAAATAACTTCCATTCAAAAATGTAAACAAATGCTGTGATACCTTTTACAGGATCACAGTCTGAGCAGATACATTTGTGAGACGAGCTATATGTGTATTTTCTTTGAGCATAGTATTAAAGCTGTGTTATATGTCAATGATATATATTCACGGGACAGCTGCAAATAGCAGATGCAAGAAGAAAGTAGTCTTAAGATCCTTGATCTATTGAGGAAAGGCTATTAAGACCACCAGTGTTTCATGTATCATTTGTTATCCTATTTTTCCATGTGATGGATTTTCATATCATTACTACTACATTTTCTTTACGTGCTCCACCTCTCATAATTTCACCTGTTAAAACTCATGAGAATTTCAGAGGCCAGACAGATCTATTTTTTGGTGTTATTACCAAGCATAATTTCTAGGAATGATATGTTCATACTTCACAAGGCTCAGCAATCAAGCACATGGCCTTAGTCCTTTGCTATGCTGTCTGTATCAACCTCTTCACTCCTTTGAGAGTCCTACTGATCTGAACTTACTTTTCGAGATCCTTGCTTTTCGTGTCCTAGGGTGCATCAAGCACTGTATCGCTAGCCGGTTGAGGGAGGGGATTGTCCCGCTCTACTCTGCGCTGGTGCCCCCTCACCTTGAGTACTGTGTGCAGTTTTGGGCATTGCAGTACAAAAAGGATACGAAGCTACTAGAGAGTGTCCAGAGGAGAGCCATGAAGATAATGAAGGGTTTAGAGGGGAAGCCGTATGAGGAGCGGCTGAAGTCACTTGGTCTGTTCAGCCTGGAGAAGAGGAGACCGAGGGGAGACCTCATCACTGTCTACAGCTTCCTCACAGGGGGAGGAGGAGGGGCAGGCGCTGATCTCTTCTCCCTGGTGACCAGTGATAGGACCAGAGGGAACAGCAGGAAGATATGCCAGGGGAGGTGGAGGTTGGGCATTAGGAAAAGGTTCTGCACCCAGAGGGTGGTGGAGCACTGGAACAGGCTCCCCCGGGAGGCAGTCACAGCGCCAAGCCCGACAACATTCAGGAAGCATTTGGACAACGCCCTCAGACATATGGTGTGAATTTTGGGGTTGTCCTATGCAGGGACAGGAGTTGGACTCCATGATCCTTGTGGGTCCCCTCCAACTCAGGACATTCTATGATTCTATGAGATTTCTCAGTCTTCTCTGTGATGAACGCAATGGGAGTTACACACTGCTTTTTTTAGATTTTTCTTTAACCCTAAGTATCATAGCATCTGAGGTTATTTTAACTATAGTACCTACAAAACATGAATTGCTACATGTAAAATAGAATATTAAGTGGAGTCTTAAAACAGTAGCACACTAAATGGATGTGAATTATTGAAAAATGTTATGTAGTGATTCCTGATTTGACACAATTTTTGCTCAAATTCTTCAGGAAGCAAGGATTTTCCTGAAGGAATCTGAAGGCTTAGTAGCAGCTTCTCAAGGTCAGTTTTGCTATGGAATTAAATTCACTAGTATACACTATGATGAAATCAATTTTATTTCACTGAATTCATGCATTTTTGCCACTCAGTGAATTAAATACTTATATATAATCAATCCATTACTAGAAACTAAAAAGGACAGGAAATAGTTTGTGCTTTTCATACCATGACAGGGCAAATACTCTAGATTATGGGCTAAATGCATCAATTGGATCTGTAAACAATCAGCAGAAAGCACCGCTAGCACCAGTAATATCATTATCTTAAAAAACTCTGCAGAAATACAGGGGGCAACGGTTAAAATCAGAGGCATTTCTCCAGGCTGTCTGCAAGTGAAATTGGTAGGAATCTCCATTGCTTCAAAGGCTTTAAAACCCGTCTCTCAGTTTAGAGGCTTGCTGCTGCTGTGTAAGACCTGATACTATTTTTACTTTCCTCAGTGAAAGCATAGGTTCTGGAGCACGTCTGGATAAGAGGAGGAAAAAAAAATTCAAGGGCAGAGAATCATGGAGGACACCAAGCCTTCCAGGTACCATCCAAGAGGTGGGGAAGACAGAAATGAGTATCAGAAAGCAGGTGTATGTTCTGCTGACAAAGAGAGAGAATCAGAACTCAGCTCCAGAGTTCTGCTCCCAGCCCTGCCAATAGCTTAGTCTCTGACATCCTGGACGTCTCTTGCTCACCTGCAAAATGGGCAGACACTAAATCTCACTGAGATGTGTACCTTTTTAACTGCACTTATAATTTCCATGTTGAATGAAATTAATGTTTCCAAGATACTTTGAGGACTTTAGATTGAAGGGATTATTCATGAGCAGAATTATTTCTAGTAGTGATTTTCTCGTAAATATTTAAAAAAAAAATCCAAGTGGCAGGAATTTTAGTAAACTTTTCAAGGAATCACAGAATGGATGAGGTTGGAAGACCTTCAGAGATTTTCTAGTCCCACCCCACTGCTCAAAGCAGGGTCAACTACAGCAGGCTGCCTAGGGTCACGTCCAGTTGGGTTTTGAATATCTGCAACGATAGCAATTCCACAACCTCTCTGGACAACCCTTTCCACCGTTTGACTGCTGTCACAGTAAATAAGTTTTTTCTTTTGTTTAAGGGGATTTTCCTTGTCCTGGTTTTGGCTGGGATAGAGTTAATTTTCCTAGTAGCTGGTGTAGTGCTGTGTTTTGGATTTAGGATGAGAATAATGTTGATAACACACTGATGTTTAGGTGTTGCTGAGCAGTGCTTACACTAAGTCAAGGACTTTTCAGCTTCTCATACTGCCCTGCCAGCGAGGAGGCTGGGGGTGCACAAGAAGCTGGGAGCGGACACAGCCAGGACAGCTGACCCAGACTGGCCAAGGGGCTATTCCATACCATATGATGTCGTGCTGAATGAAAAGCCTGTGGGGCGTTAGCTGGGGTGGGGGTGGGGGGGCAGGACCGCTGCTCAGACACTGGCTGGGCATCAGTCAGCGGCTAGTGAGCAATTGCATTGTGCATCACTTGTTTTGTATATACTTTTATCATCATTATTATTTTCCCTTCTTTTCCTGTCCTGTTAAATTGTCTTTATCCCAACCCATGCATTTTACCTTTTTTCCCATTCTCTGCCCCATCCCGCTGGGGGGCAGTGAGTGAACGGCTGTGTGGTGTTTAGCTGCCTGCTGGGTTAAACCACGACATGCCTATACTTCAGTTTGTGCTCATTGCTTCTTGTCCTTTCCCTGGATGCCACTGAGAAAAGCCTGGCTCCATCTTCTTTACTTCACCCATCAGGTATTTACAGCCATTGATGAAATTCCCCTGAGCCTTCTCTTCTCCTGGATGAACAGTCCCAGCTCTCTCAGCCTCTCCTCATGGGAGAGATGCTGCAGCCCCTTAATTATCTTAATAGTCCTTTGCTGGACTCACTCCAGTATATCCATGTCTTTTTTCTACTAGGGAGCCCTGAACTGGATACAGCACTCCAGGTGCTTTAAACTTAAGACTGTCTAACCCTTTAGGACAACACTTGAAAAACAAAGCTAAAATATGTAACTAATTACATTCATTGAGAAAGGGAGTGATTATGAGGCCACCTCTGAGAAGAACTTTGCGTTAGAGCTCCGCTATGCTCATTTTCCACTGGTGAATATGTATAAGAACTGGCACTGAGGTTCGGGAAATTCTGGTTCCAATCCGAAAGTCTCTTTATTTTCTTTTATATGATAGTTTTCCATTAGTCAAAATCTGATTCCTTTTTAGAGGAATTGTGTTCATAACAAAAGCAGCAGCCAATGACTGAATTCCTTTACAAACCACTTTATTTTTGACTTTACAGCCAAACCATTAAATAAGTCATATAAATTCTCAACCTGGGAACAAACTGTCATTCTTCAGAAAGTTCATCTGTTTCTGTTTGGCTAACTGCATGGAAAATAAAAGCTTTGGCCTTTCTTGATATTTTTTTCTGTCCCTCCGTTATTAGCATTCAGGTTGGTAACCCTTAACAAGAATTATATGCCTGGCATTTCTATTTGAGTGACATTTTCAGTGATTGCACTGAAATTACATCCCAGAATATTTTAATGATTATCACTTTACAAAAACCTCAGAGTGACAGCACACTTCTCATTACTGAGGAACATGAGTCTGTTCTTTTTGGCATCTACAAAATACACAGGTCTGTGTTTGTCCCGCAGCTCTACTTATACAACTATGTCTGACATTAAAAACCCAGCAAAGCCTCCTACTTATATGATAAAAGTAGTAGTAGGTTATGAAGTCTGGGTGGAGTACCTGACTGAGGACATTGTGAATTGAGCAGACGGGCTCTGTGCCATCTATGACTATGGCAGCACAGAGGAAGAGAATATTCATCCTGATTTTTGTAATGATTTATGTACCATTGTCGTGGTCGGCAACCCCAGTTGGCAACTAAGTACCACACAGCCACTCGCTCACCCTCCTTCCCCTGGTGGGATGGGGGAGAGAATCAGGAAAAAACCAGTAAAACCCATGGGTTGAGATAAAGAGAGCAAAAGAAGAGAAAATAATAACAATAATAATGAGAAAAGAATATACAAAACAAGTAATGCACAATGCAATTACTCACCACCCACCGACTGATGCCCAGCCCATCCCCGAGCAGCGATCACTGGCCCCCAGCCAACTCCCCCAGTTTATATACTGAGCATGACGCCATACGTTATGGAACAGCCTTTTGGCCAGTCTGGGTCAGCTGTCCTGGCTGTGCCCCCTCCCAGCTTCTTGTGCACCAGGCAGGGCATGGGAAGCCGAAAAGTCCTTGACTTAGTGTAAGCATTACTGAGCAACAACTAAAACATCAGTGTGTTATCAATATTATTCTCATCCTAAATCCAAACTAAAGCACT
Organism: Nipponia nippon; assembly: GCF_047370975.1. Lineage (NCBI taxonomy): Eukaryota > Metazoa > Chordata > Aves > Pelecaniformes > Threskiornithidae > Nipponia > Nipponia nippon. Next base: position 711,832 of record NW_028262357.1, on the reverse strand, counting down.
ATACCAGCTACTAGGAAGAAAATTATCCCAGCCGAAACCAGGACAACCATCCTTCTTCTCAAGTCAGAAGATGAGGTTTGAATCACAGACAGCTGATATGAAACACAATTATTTTCAAGTAGTTCCATTCTACACAGTGGTGTTGACCTATATTGATGGTGCCAGGATGTGATAAGTGGCTTAGAGACATTGCTTATTGCTTATACCCTCAGTTGCATCAAACACTTCTTGGCCACTGCTAATACTTTGTGCCCTTGAATACAGTAAGACTGTAATTTTCTGAAAACAAAAGCTCTTTCAGGAACGGTTTCGCAATACAGAGTCACAGGAGTTAAATTCTAAAACATGGCAATAACACATGATTAAAGCTGAGACCAGCCTGTAAAAAACCCATGTTTTTCCATGAGCAGTGGAACTGATAAAGCCTGATTTTCTAAGAATTTGTTTCACCCTGCCACTGTAATACCAGCTCCCTCCTTCCTGACATCCTCTATGATACTCCATTGGCCAAGACACTGAAAGGCTATGGCTGGGCTGATTTAGCATCGGCTAAATTTATGCCGATGAGGTGGCTTCTACATGAGTTGGCTGGAATGCCCAGCATGCATATGCTGATGCTCTAACAGGCTTTTGCCAAATGGAACACAATGTTAACTAAATTCTGAACAGTGTTCCTTCCACATGAGGAGGAGCGCTAATTAGGGTTTCTCTTTTCCATTCATGTGACAATTTTCAGAAAAATTGTGTTTCCATTATCTTTGGGAATTCTACCCTCTTTTAAATATGATTTATACTGGGCAACAGGATAATACAATATTGGAATGAATGAGGCCTACAGATTGTGAGATCAGTTAGCCTCACTTCCTTAGTAAACCAAGAGCAGTTTCACATATAAAAATCTCCAATGATTATTGTGTAATTTTAGAGCAATTTTAATTTTATTTTTCTGCTAAGTCTGTAACAGTGTATCTGTTCACTCTGCGCATGCAGTTCTCTTTTATGGGTTGCCACCTGAGCAAACAGGGCAAGGACGTGTGGACTACAAATTATTGTCGCATTTGGATAAAAATAGACCTGTTTGATCATTTGCCTGGAAACCAGGAGGCATAAGTTAAATTATCACCTCATCCTAGGGAAATTAAATCCCAAATCTCTTATTTCTTATGCCATAGAGTAATCTGGGCTAGAATTGTCCTCTACCCCTCTTGTTTCCATTCTGGCTATGAATGCAAGAGTTACAGGGACAGGAAAAAGATAACCAGGACAGAATGTGACTATAGCTTAGTGTTTAGGGTACTTGGTTGGGAAAGAATGAGGTTTGCTTGCTCCTTGCCCAAATTTTCTGTTTATTGTACAGTGGCTGCTGAATGTAAAATACGTGAAGAGATCTGGTGGGCAGGAAGCACAATATTTCAGAATAGCAACGCAAAGGAATGTGCAAGACAGGCTGGATCTGAATTCAGATGTGAAAAGTGATTTGCTGCTTAACTGGCAGAGTGGTTCAGTCTTCTACAGTAGTTAAAGAAGAACGTGAGAAACACAGGATTTGGGTGACTGATCAGGAACTGTCCTCGAGCCCTGTCTAGCTTGCTCTGCTGGTGACAAATCCACAAAGAAATGTCAGAGAGACAGGCCAATATCTTTGTTTGCACAAAAGGCAAAAGGAAAGGTTTGGAGATGTAGATTCATGGGTAACAACCACCGAGAAAATAGATGGAATTGTCACAGACTCACAGAATCACAGAATGGCTGGGGTTAGAAGGGACCTCTGGACATCATCTTGTCCAGCCCCACTGCTAAAGCAGGTTCACCTACAGCAGGCTGCACAGGATTGTGTCCAGGCGGGTTTTGAGTATCTCCAGAGAAGGAGACCTCACAACCTCTCTGGGCAGCCTGTTCCAGTGCTCTGTCACCCTCAAAGTAAAGAAGTTTTTCCTCATATTCAGATGGAACTTCCTGTGTTTGCATTTGTGCCCATTGCCCCTTATCCTGTCACTGGGCACCACTGAAAAGAGCCCGGCCTCATCCTCCTGACACCCACCCTTGAGATATTTGTAAGCATTGATAAGCTCCCCTCTCAAACTCCTCTTCTCCAGGCTAAACAGACCTAGCTCTCTCAGCCTTTCTTCATAAGAGAGAGAATCTTCGTAGCCCTCCACAGGTCTCCCTCCAGTAGTTTCTTGTCTGTCTTGAACTGGGGAGCCCAGAACTGGACAGTACGCCAGATGTGGCCTCACCAGGGCAAAGTAGAGGACACCATTGATTGGCCTTCTTGGCCGCAAGGGCACATTACTGGCTCATGGTTAGCCTGTTGTCTACCAGGACTCCCAGGTCCTTCTCCACAGAGCTGCTTTCCAGCAGGTCAACCCCTAACCTGTACTGGTGCATGGGGTTATTCCTCCCTAGGTGCAGGACCCTGCCCTTGCCTTTGTTGAACTTCATTATGTTCCTCTCCACCCAACTCTGTAACCTGTCCAGGTCTCACTGAATGGCAGGACAGCCTTCTGGTGTACCATCAGCCACTCCTCTCAGTTTTGTATCACCAGCAGAATTGCTGAGGGTACCCTCTGTCCCTTCCTCCAGGTCACTGATGAAGAAGCTGAACAAGACTGGAGCCAGTACTGACCCCTGGGGAACACCCTGACAATTCAGATGAGATGCAGAATAAGATGTGGAGGGACAATGAAAGAGGATCACGAGTAGACCCCTGCAGAGAAAGAAGAGAGAAGACATGCTGTAGTAGTCAGGAGAATTATGGAAGACAGAGGTAAAAGGAAACCTTCTGTTTCCTCTCACATGTCTGTCTGTCTCCTCTCACACATGCAGAAGGGAGGGGAGGCTGAGGAAGAAGAGAAGACAGTTGTAGGGGAAAAGGGACAAAGCAACTTGTCTTATGCAAATTTTTTAGAGAGAAATCGATCACTCAGCAATTCAATTGATATTTCACAAGCTGCGTATTAAATAGTGAAAGTTTGCATAGGAGAGCTTGTGGAGTCACCATCCTTGGAGAATGAAATTAGCCAACTATCTGTGTTTGTCAAATTAAGACATGCAGAAGCATATATTTGTTTAACTTTCTATTCAAAAGAAATGTTCTAAAAACAGTCTTGAAGAACAAACCAATGGTATTTGCCTGAATACAAGTAAGAAAGCCAAAAAAGCTAGTTGACCTTAAGTCTAGACGTACAACAGCTGTTTAAGTAAGGGAAGTGGAAATCCAAATACAACATGTTTGTTTAGAACTCCATGAAACACTGTGAACATTTGGAGCTAACTAGTATGCAGCAAACAAACCCTCAAGGTTTATGGTTAGGAACCACAGTATCCACATATTCTCCTCCATGTGTTAATTACACTGAGCTAGATGTGGCAGGTTAATCTTACTGCCAAGACTAAAAAGACCAGTTAAGTACAAGCTACTGAAGTTTTACTTCTTATTGGGGGCACTGCTAGTGAAGAATTCAAGAAGCAGATGTAGCTGTGTGGGTTATGCACGCAGAAATCATTAAATTCAGGAAATGCTGCACACAAAGAGACAATGTGTCTGTATGGAAGCAGATTATAAGAAATGCACTAAAAATGGAAAACAAAAGCAGTAGAAAGACCCAGCAAGGCCACCTAAATTTCATGGCACCTATTAAGGTTAAGTAGAACAGCACAGAACCACAGAATCAAAGAATAATTCAGGTTGGAAGGGAGCTTGGGGGATCTCTAACTCATCCTCTGCTGAAAGCAGTCACCTATAAGACCAGACTGGGTTGTTCTGGGCTTATCCATTCATAGCTTGAAAATCTCCAAGGATAGATACTGCATGATATCTCTGGGGCAACATGTTCCACTGCTCGACTGTCCTTCGGGTGAACGAATACTACCCTATATTCAGTTAGAACCTCTCTTTTTTCAATATATGCCTGTTGTCTTTTGTCCTCCTACCATGGACTGCAGCAAGAGCCTGCCCTCATCTTCTCAATAACTTCCCTGCAGGTACTGGAAGACTGCCATCAGGAAAATGCAGGCCCATATCTTCCTTTCTGTTTATAGCTCTACTGTCCTACTGTCACTGTCTGGTTGTAATCCAAAACTTTTACTCTCTTGGAGCGCTCATCTGAATTTTAGGCTGACCTTCTGATGCAGTAACAGTATATTCATTCTATGATGTCTGTGGCCCTTTCTGCCTCTTAGAAGCAAATGAAAATAGTGTAAAACAAAAACTGCAGTTCCTTCAGTCACATTGGCTAAGTACCAACAATCATGGAAAAAGAAAAATGCACTTGACCTACATAAAAAGGGTATGTCAGCAGCAACTTAATATGAACATTTATATTTCTACAAAAGGAAACAAAATTCAAATGGATCACGAAAATGAACCCTAGTGAGCTACTGCTGTTTCTTCATAGCAGTCTCAACTTGAAACAATAATTTTGATTATTTCTTCTGGAATGAATTATATAAAAGAAAAGAAATCTCATCACCTCCCATAGAACTGTCAACTGCAACAGTGAACAGATGTAAAAACCCACCAAAATATTAAAAATAGAAAATATGTGAGATAATTACCAAATCTTATTTTGACACTTAACTATCATCAGCCTTGTTACCTTGTGCATTTTGATCAACCCTCTCTTCATATCTTGTGTGTATGGATGCAGTTAGAAACCTACTTCACTGCAAATAAACAGTAGGGAGGTAGGGTAAACAGTACCAGGACTTCAACACAGAATGTGAACCAGCCTGGGGGCTCTCGTGATCTCAGGAGAAATGGCTGACAATGAAACAGTCTTGAAATTAGGGATTTCATTATGCGTTCAGAAAAGGACTTTACATTTTGACTGGTATAATATTATCAGCCTTCCCTAGCCAATTTGGGATCAACACTCCAAAAATTACACAAGAATAAGCAGGCACAAAAAAATGGTAACTCACTGCTAAAACAAAACCTATTCAAACTTTGTGTGCAAAAGAAATGGTCCAAGAACATTTCATACTTACAGAAAAAGTACTTCTTGAAATTGGCAAGATTAGAAAGAGCTTAACTCGATGCAGCTGCCTATTGTTTCAGATGAAAGAGATTAGTATAGGTGGGAATTCATTTTTCATTGTTATTTTCGTAAAAGCTGCAGGTTTCCAGGTCTAGTCCATTCCTTTTAATGCTACGGTCCCCTTCCCCACAGACAGAGATATTCTGCAGGTGCTTATTTAAACCAACAGCTGTAGAATAAGAGACAGTTTATGGGTAGCATTAGCATTTCACTAAACTGAACTGCATTGGAAGAATGGAGCCTATTAGAGAAAGATTGTTTGCCTGTTAAATAAAATCACTAGACAACAAATGTTTAAGTTTAAAACTGTTGAAGTGAATGCAGTTGTATCAATAACTAATTATCAGTTCATTGTTCTCAGTCCCTAAGATCCTAAGGCTCAAGATAGCTACCCATGGCCCTAGGAGCACATACACTATTTACTGTGGCAAGAGACTGAAGCTACTTCCTCAAGGAGGGATACAATAACATTTTGTGTTTAGAGAAAAGGCAGCATCTTGCCTTTCCTCAGCAACAGAAGATACAGTAAGGTTTTGAGATTCTCATATGCTTTGCCACGTTTTGTTTTGTTTGTTTTTTTTTTTGGTTGTGCTTATGTGGTATAAGCGTTGCAATTTTTGCTGGTGCTGATGGATTCTTTTACTTGTAACGGGAGTGCAATGTCCTTTTTCTCAGGCAACATGGGTATATAAGTAGCTTGTGAATACTTGAGAAAAACTAAAAAAGTTGCACTCTGACTCAGAACATATTCTAGATCATGGGAAATGTAACATCTTTATTTTAAATAAACCCATGCTGTTTATGTGGAAACAGTCTGGAAATGGGCTCAGAAGGATTCTAAAATGGTAATGCAGCAGAGCTCCAGTAGTACCTTCAGTTATTAAAGTGATTTGAAGACAAGAATAATAATATCCTTTTTTTGTGTATTAACAGCTGAAATGAAAACCCAAATGCAAATTCTTAGTGTTTCCCCACTGTCTTAACAAATAAACCTTTAAGATCCCAGAGCTAATTTGAATGAAGGAGAAAACTCTCCTGAAGCTAATTAGAATCTCACTTGAACAAAAAAGTAATCTAAATCTGACTTAGTCTTTTCTGATTTGTAAGGCAGTGTTCAATGCAATGTAAAGATAATCCCTGGCACTTTGCACAATCACACAGCATTCCCTATTTAACAATTAAAAATATTCTGTACAAAGTGGGTATCTTGGTGCTGGTTGAGTCCTCCCTTCACCTGACTGCTGAGCTGGGTCCCAGTGCGCCGGACATTTGTGTTCTTCACCTCTGTCCGTCCTGAACGGATACAGCTTTGCTTGCCCTGCCTATGGGCTGCAGGAGGGGCTCTGACAAAACGGAGCCCTCCACCTGTGTGTTCCTGGGAACACTGTTGACCTCCAAGGCATCCCAACAGGTGGGACAGACCCTCTCTTTGGACAGATCTACATGCAAAACCATTTCAGCTTCGCACAGGGAGTCTCAACACATCTTCTGTACTCAGATGGCATGAAAAGAACAGAACTAGAAGAAAATATCAGACCTTTTAATATAATTCACAACTTTTTGTCCCAGGACTGTTTCATCTTAGCTAGCTATGGGATTCATCCCACAGCTTAACAAGCTCAAACTTAATGTAAAACATTCCTTTTACTCCATGTCGGTCCTTGGGATTCCTCTCTTGACACACTTAGCTGCTCCATTTTCGAATGCCAGTACCTACATATTTGTTCTTTCCATTCTTTGGTTGCAGTTGTTTACATTTTCTGGAAAGACTCTAGAAGAACTTGTAGCATCAGCTGGTATAATTTTTCAGGTGCTTCCCCTTATTCAGGTAAATAAGGAACTATTTATATAAATGAGCTGAGACATTGTACATCCCTTATAGTAAACAGCTGATTTCAACTCCACTGAGGTAATTCTAATACAAAAAAAGAGTCAGAACAACTTATAATTTCCCCTGCCAAATTTCATAATAGCTTCATAATTTCTCTCAAACTTCATAAACTGTACAGAAATTACTGTTATTTCCATTTTCTATGAGGGCACAGTGACTGAAATACATTGAATACAGTTGAAAATGAAACTTGGAAGGTTATTTCACCATAAAAGCTTGTACAGCGAATCTTGTATGTTGCTTCCTGCATAAAAAAAAAGAAAGATGAAGCAAAAACATAACCTTTCCTTTCGAAAAATATTTGCTTTACTACCTTTTTTCAGTCTATTTTTAAGATGGTGTATAGTTAGATGATTTTCAAGGATTTAGATGAACTAATGCAAACTATTTTTGCACTACATAATATTCTTAAACAAGCTACTGATAAGAATAATTTGTATAATATTTCATTCTTACATGCTATTTTTCAAATTTCAGATTAAGATGCATTCCTGTGGCTAATGCCTTATAAGCTAAGAAGGATCAAGCAGAAAATCACAAATTAGGAAGCAGTTTGGAAGAACTTCTAGGAGTAATAAGTATCAATAAAAGTATTCTTGGAAGCCAAGAATGGGGAGACTGATTCTTCCATAAAAACCTCTGTGAAAGAAGTAAACCTGAATATCACAAAATGCAGATTCAGTTCAAGACTTCTTTGCCTGTCCCAGCCAGATCAAGTATTAACTTGTCCCTCAAATGTTTTTTATACTGAGCAAGTAGAGGAAAAACAAAGTTTATGTTGACCTAAATGCATTTGATAGAAATAGGTACAGAACAATAACCTTGATACATGAGAGCACAAAAGAGGGGCAGAGTGGAGCCATAGGTTAGGGAGGCGTTGTATGAGTAACTGCAGCGAGACTGTATCGCCTCAAGGGTGAGGACAAGCTGCTTAAATTCTCTTTAAGAAAATAAATGGCCTGAGTGGACTGACTCCAGGAGAAGAGGGTGAAGCAGGAAAAGAAGATTAGTTTAAGTCGATTCTATGGACAAGCTGCTTTTCAGCCGCTGGATTTGTCTATAAGGAAAAGAAGTATTTATATTTTGAACAATTACTGCACATATAAAATATAAAATTCCAAATATCAGTTTTGCAGCTAGACATGAGGTATTGCTGAATTTGAACCTTTACCAGTTTTATGCTTTGCTGTAACCACATACCCTAGATAAAAGTAAGCACTATTTACTTAAAACATAAGCTGCCTGCTGACCACACATACTGTTCTGTTAATGATTTACGCATCCAGGAAAAGAAGCCCTCAGATTTACGTACAACACCACTGTAAAGCACATTTACAATAAATTCTGCAGCCATGAGGTAACAAAGAAAGTATTTTCTGTTACTGCTGTGACTCTACAAAAGCACCGAAACCCTGCTCAGTCACAAAACGTTTGGCCGTCTGCTCTCACCAATCCGAGCCCGTTTAGAGTAAAGCAAGTACCTCTGCTCCATCACAAGATAATGCAAATCAACAAGGTAAGAACGAGAAGAAACTACCAGGTTGTCTTGGTTATTCTAATGCCCTATTGGCTAAGAAAGACCATGCAGACAAACACAAAGCTGAAAGCAAAACTGCAGATCAAATTAAGGAAGCTATGAGGAAAACTAGCAAGAAAATAAGCTAGGAAAGTCTTCTAGACAGTAGATGTAGATAAAAGCATACTTGAAACTCAGAACTGAGACTTATCATAGCATAAAAATGCCATGAAAAAGTGAATTTCAGCAGCAGAGAATTCTGTGCTGTAAGTGCAAACCTTCAGCCTTTCCCACAACAGAAAAGACGACTGCTGCCTAAAGCACAGGGCTGAAAAATGTTCTGTCAAAAAAGTGGAATGTATTATTATGGGTAATAATTCTTGTTTTTTTAATTTCCAAAAGATTTCCTGTAAGTTTTATGCTACATTCTGTGACTTGGTCACAAACACTTTGATCCATCCAGCTAAATCCATTTTTTCTCAAAAAAACCCTGAAGACTATTTTATGCAGAGGAATACTGTTTTAATGCAGGAACTCTTTCAGCTCTGAATCTAGACATTTGCCAAACAGGTGAACATGATACTACATAAAATACCTATGAACGAATGAGCTTGCAATAACGTATTTCAGTTTTATTATCATGACATGCAAACTTTCAACATTTTTGTTTTCTATATGGACAGCTGGCATACCGAAGTTCAACAAGGCCAAGTGCAAGGTCCTGCACCTGCATCGGGGCAACCCCCCATATCAATACAGGCTGGGGGATGAAGGGATTGAGAGCAGCCCTACCAAGAAGGACTTGGGGGTACTGATAGATGAAAAGCTGGACATGAGCTGGCAATGTGCTCTCACAGCCCAGAAAGCCAACCTTATTCTGGGCTTCATCAAGAGCAGCGTGGCCAGCAGGTCGAGGGAGGTGATTCTGCCCCTTTACTCTGCTCTGGTGAGTCCCCACCTAGAGTACTGCATCCAGCTCTGGGGTCCTCAGCCCAGGAAGGACATGGACCTGTTGGAGCAGGGCCAGAGGAGGCCACAAAAATGATCACAGGTCTGGAACACTTCTGCTATGAGGAAAGGCTGAGAAAGCTGGGGTTGTTCAGCCTGGAGAAGAAAAGGCTGCGGGGACACCTTATTGCAGCCTTTCAATACTTAAAGGGGGCCTACAAGAAAGACGGGGACAGACTTTTTAGCAAGGCCTGCTGCAACAGGACAAGGGGTAATGGTTTTGAACTAAAGGAGGGTAGATTTAGACTAAACACAAGGAAAAGATTTTTCACGATGAGGGTGGTGAAACACTGGAAGGTTGCCCAGAGAGGTGGTAGATGCCCCATCCTTGGAAACACTCAAAGTCAGGTTGGACGGGGCTCTGAGCAACCTGATGTTGTTGAAGATGTCCCTGCCCATTGCAGGGAGGTTGGACTGGATGGACTTTAAAGGTCCCTTCCATCACAAAGCATTCTATGATTCTGTGATTCATACAGAAAAGAAGAGCAAAAAACATGGGCAAACTGCTAAGAGAAAAAAGGTTACTTAAAAATAAAGAAGGCAATAGAGACAAAATACTCGAGTCATTAGATGCCTTATCTTCCTAAAATCCTTGGAAAGTCTCTATCAGTATCCTGTTAACCTTGGTTTTATTTAAACAAAGTTATAAATATGAGATGAACTAGGACCTACTGATACAGAATATGGAACTGAGCTTCAATTAAATAACAATCACTTCTTAAATACCAATGGAACTAAGAGCTTTTGTTGGCTGACAAAGCAAATCTCACACAGTCTTGAAGAGGAAGGTATTAATTAGGCTTTGGCCTGGATAATAAATTTCAGTTTCCACTTGTCCAAAAGTTTTGTGGACTTCAGATCCCAAGTGTTGATTTTGTTCCACTGTATTACAGGTTGTGCATGGTAGAGGAAGAGCTGCAGCAAAGGCAGGGCAACAGAGCCTCAGCAGATGGATGCAGACACGGATCATGCTCCTCCAGCAGCTCTTGCTGTTGATGCTGCCCAGCAAGAAGAGGTCTCCAGCAACGGGCTAGCGAGGCAGCTGGGGCTGCCACAGGAAGAGCCCAAGGAGTCTGGTACGTGAGGGAGGAGAATTGTGCTCTATTATTGTTATGCTTCTGCATATAGGATCCAACATTTGACCTGCAAACTTTAAGGATAGATAAGGAATTACTTTGGGTCAGGAGCACTCCTAAATAAAGAATGTATTTTATTATTGGGAAAAGAGGAGCTATACTGTTGGTATGAATTAGGCATCTTTTCAGCATGCTGAGTAGAGCCAGTCTTTCTAGCTACACCAACGGCACACGTGCAGAAGCTTAAGCTTAAACAGCTAGGGAACTTTCAAAATCAAAATACCAGTACCTGATAGAGTTTGCAAATGATGGATTTATATGCTTTCATTTTGCCGAAGTGCCACACTAGGCACCTACAGACATCTGGAAATCTCACAGGAGATAGTTCATAAGATTCTTCCTATCTGAAGGTAACATACCCTACTAGACACATACAGTGCTTTGCACTGTAACTTCTATCTGCTTCTTTCTGGTACCTTCCACAAGCTTACAATAATCTCCAACTTGCTGGATCTTATTTTTAATTTCAGTAGCATATTAATTATGAAATCTAGTGAAAATTCTTTATTATCTTGCCTAAAGCAAATTAATTGGTCGCTGGTAACTCTCTGACATTTCAAATCATAATTTAATAGTTATCTTCTTCTATTCTGCTTGATTATACTGATACTTAATAATGAGATTACCAGGAAAATATGGATACTGTCTAAAATACTTATAATTAAGATTGGTGTGACGCAGGATTAGGATATCTGATATTAGATGAAGAAGAAGATTTGAAGGAGGAAAAGTTTAACTATGATATTGCTTGGCTGAAATGAACACATCTTTAAAATGTCTTTGAGTTTGCTTAACATCCTTTTTTCCAAGAAAACAACTGTTATTTATTAATAGTACATTTAAACAGTGAATAATATTTATTTCCTAGTTCTCTATTAAGAATACAGATTCTCCTTTTTGCCCACTCTCTTTCCAATTAAGCTAAATATTACAACGGCTTCTGACAAAAGAAGTGTTGGCTTTGAAGTACTCTTACACCAGAATAGTGGCTGCACCAAGTGGAGCTCAGACATACTCCAACAGTGACACTGCAAGAAGCCTCAGTTGCCTGTAAGACTACTTACATAACTTGCAAAACTGTCCGCAGTAACTATTGCTGTCAAAATCAGTGTTACTGAGAATAAAAAATGGCAACTCAAGATGAAATAGGAAAAAAATTTACTAGGAATATATACAGTGAACATGTATATTCAATTTCTTCAGACCCAAGATGAAACTCTTTATTAATTAGACTTATTCCTTCTGTGACATTGCCAGGATTCACTTTTAATGCCAAACACCAAATTCAGTACTAAAATATTCCATGAATCCTGAAAAAGATCTCCAGCTTGAATCAGAAAATAAAACAAATTCCAAAAGAAAAGACTTTGGTGTCTTAATTTTTCCCTTTTATAGTGCAGAGCATTGACTTGATTTATTTCTCATTTTTAGTTTAATATTTTCAGTGTCTATGAATGCTAGCTCATGATTTCTCCATTGGGAGAAGCAGGATACAGAAATGACACCAGCAGTTGGTAAGCATAGGCAATTAAGTCAACTAAACTTTGTAATTAACGTGTAAAGAATCTGCAATACTGAACTTACTCTGGTTTTAATCAGCCCCTTGAGAATAATATGTGGGAAAAAATATTCACATACATTTTTCTTTTGTAAATCACTGCACTTTCTCTAACTGGTTAGACAAAAGCTCATCTGAGCCATTATTTCTAACAAGGACCAGCAATAAAAATATGGCAAGCAATTCTCTAAGTTAAATACTGAGTTCTTTTACCTGCTATACCAACCACATGTACACTTTAATATCTTCTTTTGCTCTGCATTGTCTACATTCAGGCCAGTATATACAGAGAAATCTCACTGACTTTAGCTTTAGCTGAAGATACACATAGTACATCTGACTTCCCACCAGTAGCTTTCTGCTTCATTGGGCAGAATATAAAACCCCCACAAAACTCAAATTAACAGGTTTTCCATGAAATGGAATGCATGGAAAACTTGTATGATTAAAGACAACAAAATCGCAGCATCTGACAGAAGACCAAGAATATCCCCCTGATCTCAGTGCCACTTGTGCCAACTTTAATTGGAATAATTCTAGCATAGTATGTAGGGATACACCTTCAAACAGGAGCAAAAATGTGATCCAAGAAAAGAGAACAATTACTCAGAAATGAGGGAACAAACCATGTGAATGCTGCACCCATATCAACACATTCAGGGTCATCCTTGAAAGTAAAACTGTAAGTATTTGCTAATTAGAGTGGAATTTCAAGCAACTTTTTAAGCTAACTAAGTTCTTTTCTATTTTATGGTCAAATCATCAACCTTTTTCTCATTCTGATGAACTGTAATTCACAAAAGTTAACTATGGAGGGATTATTTATGTAAAGGTTTACTAAGTGAACAACAGCTTCAATTCTTTTCTTTCAAGAATGGCAACACTTTCAATAACTGCCATAGCTATCTTGCATTTACTTGGCAAGCAAACTCAAAAATTAATGTCAGTTCAAATTATCAGTATTTGATTTTCTACTATTGAATTAATGTGAAACTTCCCATTTCTTTAATTGTGTTTACAGATACCTTAAATCACAGCACCTTGACGCTTGTTATACAGTGGTCCAGGATCAAACTGTACCTCGAATTCAATTCCATTTTTCTCTGAAATTATAGCTGTCTTCTACTATAGCCCTGTGGCCTTGTAAACACATTATTGCCATTGCTAGTGACGGGCTGCAGACTGAACTGACTTTCCAAGTCCACAGGACCGAGGCTTGTCAGGCTTACTTTGAACTTTTCTTTGCCTGCCTGCACCTTTTTGTGGGGCTTGTTTAGGTGTAGTAATAATTTTTCTAATTTATCTTACTTTTACGTCTCTTGTATGGTTATAACCGTATTTTTTTACATACAGTAGTAACATGTAGTTATTCTCATATGATGAAATATTTAATAATGGCATAATGATCCAGCGTAGAGGAATACAAACCTGGACTGACAGCAGAAGCCTTGAGAAAGAGGACATAGGATGCACTGCAAGGGAGTTCAGGCATGGGTTGATAAGAAAAGGGGAACAAGCTGACACGAGAAATCCAAGGGCTATAAACAACTCACCAATGGCCAGTTAAAGAATGCCTACACTGAGGTGAGCAAAATGAAGGTAACAAAGCACAATATCCAAAATATGTAAAACCCACCAAGCAGAGTAACCTTGGATGTAATGTAAACTGGCAGACCAATGAATAAATAGCAAGGTGCAGAACATTAGCAAACATATAAAAATGGCTCAAAGTGTATCCTAAAGAAGGGGATGAAGAAACCATGAACACCAATATCATATTCCTCCCAGTGAAGAAGAGCAAGTAACCCCAGCCAGCATCAACATTTCACCCCTCTCAGTTAAAGACTTGGAGCAGTGATGGCTTGCTGCAATGCTCCCCCTTCCTCTCTGCTTGAGACAGACTAGCATGTTGACCTTATCAGGCATAGGCAGCAAAAGGATGAGCAGAGAAAAAGAGTTAGATACTAGTAATCACGTGTACAACAATTTTCATTGTATTATTATTTTGAGACTTTTTCTGAAATCGTGTTCTTTATTTTGTTTTTCTATAACAATTAGATCTGGATTAGTAAGAAATCTTTGATTACACTCTTTTATTATACTAAAAATAAATTCACAGCTTTACATATAAAAAGCGTTTCCTTTTTGCTCATACCAGAATTTAAAACACATTATCCCTCATCTAAAACTTATTTAAACATTGAAATTTTATTTTCAGTTTCCTGACCAGTGTTCCCTAATATCTCATATTAGTTCTCATGGGAAGGATGTTTTGATAGCTGTTTTTCAGGTATAATCTCTCTACTTGATTTTCATAAAATCTGTGTCATTGTATTATATACAGAAACAAAAAGACCATGGCAAATACAGCAACATCATATGACTGAGTATGGCAGATACAGGACAGGGATACACAGGTCATCACAAAAAACTTCTAGTTCTCAGTTTATACCTACCTTTGAAGCATGTTTTTTTCCTCATTGCATGCATATAAAAAATGGTATATGTACTTGCATGGACAAAGAGGAGATGAGGGAAATTTGGAATATTTATGTATGGAGATTAATACACAGATTTATTTCTAAACCAATCAATGTAATGCTTTCCTATGCACATTCTTCTACTGGAACTGCTTACATAGTCAATTATCTGTTTTAGCATTTGTTTCTAATAGTCTTCATAATGTGTAAACCATGCTTTAGAAACAAGATAGTTGCTGGCCTGGACTACTGACTAATGCGTAGTTTAGTGTGATGTTGCTACAGCAACCAAAAAGATGGAATAGCATGTCATATATCATTTACACATTACTTGGAACGTACAGCTTTCTAAAAGCCTTTAACCAAGCAGAGGTGCTGTGACGGAGGAGATAAGGATATCCTAAAGCATTCTAAAGTAGTTTCAATTGTTCTGAAGGTCCAGGGAAGTACATCAAAGTAATAAGCAGCACAAGTAAGACTTAAGTATTTAAAAAAAAAAAGGCTTTCCTTTTTTAACATGATATCAGCATTTCTCAGGGTCCAGTTGCCAGAAGAACATGCTTCTTAGATCATGGACAAACAACTAGACTTTTTACTTCAGACTTCTAAGAAGTGAATGTTTGTGGCCCACGTTATGGCATGCAGAAATCTTGTAGAGTCCATGTTGTGCATAGCGAAACAGCTACTGTCTGAATGAAAGCTTGAGAGGTTTTCAAAATGGGGGCTATGACCTTGCTCCAATGGACCTCCCTAGCAAACACATGTGCCTTCATAAAAAGTAGTCTTGGTTCTCCAATACAAGCTCATTACCTACTCCCTGCAGACACACAAACTAACATGAAAACAAAACCAGTATGTGTTTCTGTGGTGGTAGCGGTGGTGATGGAAAAATTCAGCAGACAAACTGGGAAAATTCAAATTGGTAAATTTCATGATTTAGTGAAGCTATTTATGCATTGAGTTTGCAAATGATCTGGAAAACATGCAGTTTATAATGGTACTGTGAAAAAAAGTATCCATGATTGGGTTAAAATTTTAGATTCACCAACGGGGTGCACATTTTGGGTAAGAAAGTGAACAAAACATCTGGGAACGAGTCTGGGGATGTTTTCCAGACCACAGCAGAAAGATTAATGACCTGTCAGGCTAAAATGGAAGCTTACAGAGGGACTGAGTAAAGTTTTCATTTAAGAAAAAAAGAAGAAAGAAGAGCAGTAAAACAATCTATAGAGTGGGTAGGCCTGCTGCTTATTGTCAAAAAGTATCTAATTCTTTGCTTATGTATAAACACAAAAGAGTTTCATAATTATGTAAAAAGGGAACATTTTGTACTGCCAGCAAGAGGAGAAATTCTGTAAGCAATGGAGGATGCCCAGTCTTTTTCTACATCTGAAGTACCAGAGGGTTTCTGGCAGTCACATTCAGAACAGAGGCAAGTTTCTGCACATTCAAGACACTCCCTGAGAGCACCAAGCAGTGAAATCTCTTGAATGCCCAATGCCTACTATACTTTTCACAGCATCCTCCTGCACAATGGAGAAGATGCTGCAATTCATCATTTCAGGGCATGAGGCAAAGGCAATGAAAGACAATGAATCCAGAGGGAGTACAGCACCTTCCTTATTTTATTTAAGATGTTTGTGCAGGTAGGATAAAGTTTTTGAAAATGCCACCTACTACATGGATATCACTGCCTATATGCCACAAATGGACTGGACACGAGTGTAAGACAAAAGTAAAGAAACTATGACGATCACAAATCTGAGGACAGGGAGAACTGGAAGAGGAGTGAGGAGGGAGAGCTCTTGTTAGAGGTCCTCACTTTGGGGAGAACTACAGAGCCTGTAACTGTGCATGAATTCATCACCATAATATGATGGAGAAGAATAAAAAGGGCCCTCAAGATACACTGTAAATATCTCCTCAGAAAGTAGTGGCAAAACTTCTATTCACACAGCTGTTGGTATCCTTGTACCATGGTACACCACTGTTCCAACAAAATCTTCCCTAGCCATCAACTCATCTAGGTTTACAATTCAGAAACAGTGAGATATGATTGCCCACTAAATCCACCCAGCTAGGATACCCGTTTCTCCTTCTGGCAAGAATATCAATGCTATTGCACTTATACAATTCAGAAACAGTGAGATACAATTACCAGCTAAATCCATCCAGCTGGGACACCCCTTCCTCCTTCTGGCAAGGAATATTGATGTTATTGAGCCTATTGGCCTCCACCCAGCCTGTTAGCTGGCCCACATACAAAGAAATCCCCTTCCCTCTGGAATGATCTGTCTGACAAAATTTAGCCAACCATGAAAAGGAGCAGAGCTCCAGTGAGCCTGTTTTATTATCACCTAATAGAGAGGACAGAGATCCCAAGACAGTGCAATAGATCATGGCTCTAGAAGGAGTCCCTAAGGATGCCACAAAGGATGGGGCACAGTCCTGAATCAGGACAGAAGCTCAGTGCCATGCCTACTCATGCTCTTACAGCGAAAACTCCATTGCAATGCATGCTGAATGTGCTTTGAGCCACTAAGGAAAACCATGTGTGCTAGCAAGTAGACACATACAAGGCTGTCAGTGATGCTCTGGCCAAATGGAGGAGGCTGATGAGATCAACCAGGACTGGCAGCCTTGCCCCATGCTTCTTCCAAAGAATTATTTCAGATGGAGGCCAGAGACCCTGTCATATCGTGCCATCTTTTCTTGTAAGGCATTCCAGGTTGCAAGCATAACCTCTTCAGTCAAACGCTATTATCACTGCCCAACAAAGGGAGTCCTGGCTTCAGGTGAGTGCATCATGAGCTGAATTAAAAGCAGGCCTACAGTGTCCTATAAAAGATAAGGCAGCACCAGCTAGAGACAGCAGAGGAAGAAAGTACAGGGCAGCAGAACTGGGTTACACAATGTAAGGACTGCAAAAGGGGAAACATGGATTTCATTCTTGGGTCTCTACTGAGTGTCAGCTTTTATGGAAGCTGCTCATTTGCCCTTGACAGAAAAGCAACGTGCAAGCAGGAAAAGTCTGGGCAGCAATAAAAAAAGACTTATAGAAAAAAAAAAAGAGGAAAAACCCTGCTGGCACAAGCTATTGGAGGCAAAATGTCACTCAGGTACAGCCAAATGTCCTCTGTGCCCCATTAGACTGTGCCTTGGGCAGAGCATTTTCTGAGCTCATACAGAAATTAAGGCTATCTAAGCAGGAGTGCCAAATCCAAGCAAATCCTCTTGCTTATCATAAAAAGGCTGAAATAAAACCCAGGAGAAAGCCTTTTTTTTCTTACCATGATGAGTTGGCCTTGGTCAGCTGCCAAATGCCGACCCAGCCACTCTTACCTCCCTCTTCAACAAGACAGGAGGCAAAAATAAGATGAAAAAACATTGCACATTGAGATAAAGATAGGGCTATAACCTACCAGTTACCATCTCAGGCAAAACAGATTCAACCTGGGGAAAATTAATTTAATTTATTGCCAATTAAATAGCTTTGGATGGTGAGAAGAAGCCAAGACAAAACTAAACCAACACCTTCTCCCCACACCCCTTTTTCCCAGACTCAACTTCACTCCTTCATTCCTGACACCTCTACTCCCCCCCACCAAAGTGGTCCAAGGGGGATTGGGGAGTGGGGGATTACGGTCAGTATGCACTAGTTCATCTCTGCCACTTGTTCCTCCTCGTGCTTTTCCCCTATACTTATCCCCTGCTCCAGCATGGGTCCTTCCCTTGGGCTGCAGTCCCTCAAGAACTGCTCCAGTGTGGGTCCTCTCCACAAGCTGCAGTCCTTCAGGAAAAAGTCTGCTCCTGTGTGGGTCCTCCACAGGCTGCAGTTCCTTCAGAAGACACCAACCTGCTCCAGCATGGGGTTCTCCACTGGCTGCAGTGTGGGCATCTGCCCCACCATGGTCTCTTCCAAGAGCTGCAAGGGAATTCCTGCTCTGACACCTGAAGTACCTCCTCCCTTCTTCTTTAACCCTGTGTTGTTTCTCACACTTTTTTTCCTCACTCCTCACATGGCCATGCAGTGTTTTACCCTTTCTTAAACAGGTTTTCACAGAGGTGCCACCAGCTTTGCTGATGGGCTCAGCTGTGTCCTATGGTGGGTCCGTTGTGGATCCAGCTGGAACCAGCTGTGTGCAGCACAGGGCAGACCCTGACCTCTTCTCATAGAGGCCACCCCTCCAGCCTCCTGATGCCAACACCTTGACACCTACACCCAATATGTCCACTAACATTTCTTATGTGAGGGCAGCAAAGTCTGTGCTGGCTGGCTGGCTCAGCCTCTTTGCTGTCTGTAGCTATGAAAATATGGGGATGAGAAGGAGAATGAAAGAAGAAGAGTTTACAAGGGGTGAAAGGAGTAGATTTAGAGTCTGAAGACCAAGTAAAAGAAAAGGCAAGAACAGTCATGGTGCTGCAAAACTTAAGTAAGATCTTTTCCTCGCAGACTGCTGGCGTTGTAACCAAAGTCAGTTTCAGGCTTGGCAACAGCTTAGATGTGGGCCTGGAGACACAAACAGCAAGGGCCATTGCTCTTTACTGTCCTTTCATGGACTGCAAAGTATTCAGCTGCCTTCCAATAACTTTATTCAGGCTTGTATTAAGTTGGTTTTATGGACAATACCAGTAGGCCTTAAACCACCTGCCAGTGCATCCAGTAGATATCTGATAAGCTGTCATCAGAATAGGGGAATATACCATATGATAGCACAGCTAAGCATAAGCAGTGAGAATCTAGGTCAGAACATTCATGTCTTGACTGTAAATCTCCGCATGGGAACAAGTTAACATCACAGCCTACAGGGAGACTCTGAAGTCTTGAAATACCTGAATCACCGTGTTTTACAAAAGCTGAACATGAATTGCTTAGAGTAGCTTGTAAGTTACCAGAGTACAATGCAATGCTGTCAAGACTTCTCCACAGAACAGCTGAAGTTATGTATTTCTCAAGAAAACCTCTGGCCCAGCTGGTCATGCTGCCTCCATGGAACCCAGGGCCTTCCACATCCTGAAATTAGTATCCCATTATTAATAGTCCAACACCTGAAGAATGATGTGGTCTATCCACAGATGCTAGTGTGACCTCAGTGTTGCCATCATTCTACAGTTCTGCTGTGTTCTCTGTGAAATGGACAGGGAGCAATTTTTGCATTGCTGAGCAATACTGTCTCAGAGCCACAGAAATATGGAAACTGCCTGACCTTGCATTCAGCCAGTCTGCATCTCGTCCTTTTCCAGTTTCACATGTATCGGCTTGTTGACAGCAAGCTGACACAACAAAATCAAATGTGGACATTTAAGGCAGTAAGTAGGGTGCCCTATACAACAGGCTTATGTGCTGAGATCATGAAGCACATCTTGTACAAGGGAGGCAAGTGCTAGGTGGATGTTGCTAGCAGTAATGCAAGATTTCTAGGACAGCTTTTGCTTTACCTATTAAACTGTCTTTATCTCAACCCAGGAATTTTCTCACTTTTACTCTTCCGATTTTCTCCCCCATCCCACTGCGGGAAAGTGAGTGAGCGGCTGTGTGGTGCTTAGTTGCTGGCTGGAGCTCAACCACGACATGCCTAAAGGCCCCCATGCTGTTTGGACAGAGATGATGAACTCCGGAGGTGCCTAAGCACCTCTAAACAGCTTAGATCCCAAAGGATGAAGCAGTTGTCTCAATAACTATTAACTGCCAGCATCAGCAGTGGGAGGTCAGGCAGCAGAGAGGCATAAATAAGCCCCAGCCTGGTGAGTCTGGAACCAACACATCTGTAACCAAACACAAGGAACAGGTTCTAGGCCTGGTGGAATCATAAACTCCTTAGGGAAACTGGTGCCTAATTTACTTTCTGGAGTACAAAACCTAGGCACGATATTTTGCGAAGATGTGCAGTAGTGATTACTAAAGAGATTTTGATAGAGAAGGATTTAATCAAGAAATTCAAGCCCTGAGCTACTGGGATAGCAAATAGCAAATGTAATTATCAAGGCATTCCTCCAAAATTTTTATGTATCAAAACTAAGCAAATAAATAAAAACTGGTAAATAGCAGCCTGGATTAACAAAAACAAAATGGTGTTAACAAAACAAAAACAAAACCAGTGTTATCAGGTTAGCAAAAACAGTATGCTCAAGTACAGGAGGAGACCTTGATTTCAGGGGAAAGGTAAATAAGTCTTCCCATGGCTTCAGCTTTTCCTCTTAGGCATTGAGACAGCACCTGCATCCTCTAAAAGCAATGGTTTTGGTGAGCCGTGACTAGACAGCTTCTTTACAGCAATGCATTCTCTCTTGGATTGCCCCATCCTAAAAAGTCCATTTACACACTTGCTTTCTCTAAGCCTCATCATTCCCTGAGAGCCAGGGAAGGCCTCAACTGCTTTCAGATACCTCCCCAGGACCTGAGACTGTTCCAATGAGAACACCACCAGACAAGTGCACCCTGCCCATTTCTTAATCCAAAAAAGTTTTTTTTTATTTAGTGCTCTTTTTTCTTATTTTATTCCCAGACTTCACTATACAACTATGTCACTCTGACAGAATCCTGGAAGTGCATTACTGTAAAGTAAGCATGATCCTCAAATGCTTAGTTGGAAGATGTTAATTTCTGAAGACACTTAATTGTCTTCAGGTTTATTCTTCTCACAGTTCCTGTGAAGCTTGATGAATGCACACTCACAATAAATTCTTAAAACCTAATCTGTAATAATTGCACTTCACCGGCTAAACATATGAAGTGTTCATAAAGTCATGACATTCTTCTTAGATCATTGTTTAGCAGTCCTTTATGTATCACACTCTTTTCCTGACACAATAAAACTGGAAACTGGGACACTTCATGCTTACACACAGAAAAGAGGAACAGTTGCAGACATGGCAAGGGTTACTGCTGATTAAGCTCACGTCAAATCTGATTGTGAATTTAGAAGATGGCAGCAATCAGTAGGTATTTGCAATTGCTTTAGAAAGGCCCTTTTTTTTTTTCTTTAGAAAGGGCCCTTTTCTTGTTACTGCTGTAATACAGAATAAATCTGATCTTGATCATGCTGGTCCAGATCCCCACAGAGATTAGCTTTATCTGAAAGAGTTTATAAAGATTATGAAGTCACACTTTGAAGTTTTCTGTCCTAACTGACAAAAGCAAAATCAAAGACTTTGTACTTTGAAGTGAGAAGATGTTATTTCATCACTGTAGACTGGAGTGAGTTAGTTAGACAATGGAAGACAATGATCAAAAAACTTTGATTGTTACTTGCATGAGGGGGAATAGGAACACAGAGAAGACTGCAGGAAAACACTTACATGTTAGCATACCTCTAATTAGAGGTATTCCTATGGAAATCAGGGCATATATGCTCACCACACTCAGGAGGTCTTGTAAATTTAAGTTTTGCATAAACGGGAGTCTTACATAACTCAGAATATCAAACGCTACCTTTGACCATACATTCAAATCTCATGCACAGGGACAGTGAATTTGAAGAGATAAATACGTTTTTCATCTTTAGAAGCATAACAGAAAAGTGGATCTATGTTTTAAATTTCATTTAAACTGTGTCATCAAGTTAAAGCAGCCACTACTAATCTAGTTTCACTGTTCTACCTCTAGCAGGTGACATAATCTTAAAATAGAACCGAGTGACTAAAGCAACAAGATCCCAGTTTGCACAGCAAAGTACAAAGATAAGGGACTCTTTTGAACTACACACATTTACATATTATTTCTACTTAAACATAATATAAAAAGAGACACACATTTTATAAACTTTAAAAAAATTTTGAAACCTCCAGAATATTTCTTCCTTATAGATGTATTTTGATTTTATTCTTGTGTAACACAAACATCAGGTGTTTTCTGACTGTAGTGAAAAAAGATTAATCACCTACACATGTAGACTGCTAAGAAAGACTCCAACCTTTTTATTCTCCCATCATAATCTACCTTTGACTGACTTGCAGGATACTGGAACACAATGTTGTTCTGGAAACAGTCTCACTGACCTCAGGACACCAGGCAGCATGAAGGAAGAATTGCATTAGTGATATTCTGTAAGACTAAGTCAAGACTGCTGATGAACAGCCACATAATTATTTGCGAAGTGATGACAGTGGGATTTTAAAGCTCTGTTCTTATTTAATGCAGACTAAATACAGTTTTAATATGTTAAAGCAGAATAAGTGTAAGAAAATCTTCTGTAACATTAAGTCAGAAGAGAGCTCTGATCACCCAAAGACATTTCAAAAGACCAAGTATATTATTTCAATTTACTTAAGAGAATAATTCCACTGTATTATGGTGACAAGTACATTCTTCTTGTAAGGCCGGAACATTTTAAATATAAGCTGTTTTTAGACACCATTTTTCTTTAAATGTCATAATGAATTACTCATCATTCATTAAACATGTCATTGTCCTGTATATGCTAATTGAGTGAAGGATAGAACCAGAATTTATTAAAGATATGTATTTTCTTGTTTTATAGATGTGATTTTTTTGAAGGCTTTATGAGTCAGAATTAGAACCACAGTCCCATATGAACTGCTATAAATTCTGTTGTGTTTGTTTATGGCTGGTTAACGAACATGTGAAAGGGAAGATCCAGGATCCTATAGTCTAGCTTTCCCATTCATAGATGACACAAAGCAGAGCGCAAGACTTCCTACTGTGAATGCAGAGTGCAGCTCATCTATGGGAAGTTTCTGTTTATTGTGGTGTGAAAGGAGATACCATAAATGATGCTATAGTCCCTATGCATTGGGTAAATCCAACTGTAAGAAAATGTCTCCCCTTCTCCAAACACATCATCGTCTTGTTTCTGGAGAAAGCAAATGGTGTTTAGAGTTATTGTACTATTTGAATCTCTATCTAGACTATAGAGAACATAAAAACCAGATACTGTAGGCACTGGAAGACAAAAAGTTTCACACACTCCCTCCCCCCCAATCAAAATATTTATTACTTCACTACGGTTCTAGCTCTGAGCTAATGCATGTTTTTATAAAGCTGCCAGAGCTCTAAGCACACCCCTTCTACCTTCCCCCTGGATGGGGGTTTGGTTGCCTGGGCTCAGCATCAGCTTCAATAATGGTGCAAGTGTGTAGCTTTGAAGACAGCTCTTCCAGAAAGCTCTTCTGAGAAGCCTCTGTGGGCACTTTCCTCCATTTCGCTCTGCAGTGGCTTTTAAGCTGAGGGCCTCATACTTGGCCCCCACCTGAGCTATGCTGCAGCAGTGTTGCAGCCATTCCTGCACTGGGCCAGGCACCCCACTGACCTGGACACTGACCCTGAGCCTTCAACTTGAGCTCCTGGCCTGGTCCCCAACCTGCCTCATCTCTATGGACTTGCCTGGCCATCTGGGCTCATGGCTGAACCTGGCTACTGTCACTAGGCTTGTTCGGGCACTGTGGAGCTGAGCCCTTGCACAAATAATGAACACACTTATCTCTGACACCATCACAAACTTTTCTCTCTACCTTGTTTATTGCTGGGCAGCATATCATGTGTTTGAGACTGCAGCTGGGGCATTTTGACAATATGGCTAAGCAGACCAATGAAGTGGGGAGGTCTCCCTTCCCTCACTCTCCTTGCTCCTGGACATGTGCTCCCACTTCTCCATGTGCCAGCTGAGCTCCAAACTGACAAAATACCTTGACAAAAAACTTCTGTCAGGTTAGCAAGTTAAATGAGCTTTGTAAGAGGCCCAGTGAGCGCCAAAGACAGTGCAAAAGAGGTAGTGCTCACTGGTAGGTAGGAATAAAGCAGCAGAGGGAGGAGTGGGTGAACAGGACCTCCCGTTTTACAGAAGCATTCACTAGCTTAACTCAGCCGCAGCATCAAACCCAGTCCTAAAAAGTTATAGCCAGTTGCATGGCTGATCACTGTATAATCAACTTGTGCTATGCTACATTTCTCCAAGAGTTTAGAAGGGAGATAAAAGAGAGCAGAGAAAATAGTTCAGCTCTTTGAATAGCATGCATAAATGTACGTGTTCTCACCAGGCTTTCTAGTTAAATAAGCTGATATCTTTTGTAGTTTAGTAAAGAAAAAGCAAAGGAAAACAAAAAGATTGATTCTCTACTTCCCATCATCAGGCGATGTCCAGCCACCTCCTGAGAAGCAGGTCCTCAGTATGTGTAGAGGTTGTTCCGGAAGACAAATGCCTTAATAATTACTGCCCCCTCCTCTCCTCCTTTCTCTTAGCTTTTATTGCTGAGCAGATGTCATATGGTATGGAATATCCCTTCGGTCAGCTTGGTTCAGCTGTTCTGGCTATGTCCCCTCCCAGCCTCTTGCCCAGCCCCAGCCTACTGGCCTTTGGAGGGGGGGATGTTGGAGAGACAGCCTTGATGCTGTGCAAGCACTGCTCAGCAGTAGCCAAAACACTGGTGTGTTATCAACACCTTTCTAGCTACCAATACAAAGCACAGCACTATCAGAGCTGCTGTGGGGAAAGAACTCCATCCCAGCCAGACCCAATACACTCACCCAAGCCAGCCCTTCCTGAACCTGCCAATGCCAAAAAATGTCAAACTGCACTCTGCAGAACCCAGGCAAGCTGCCGGACCCACCCACAGGATCTCACTACATTTTGATGATTAATGCTTATACAGTTTTCTTTATTGAAGAAAATTATTACACAAGGGCTCCAAGAGCTCTGTGGGAAGTGCATAAACACCAGAAGTGTTTATGTAATTACTACTCCCTCCTGAGTGCACATTACAGATTTCCATGGTGTTGGACACAGTCAGGAATGTTACCAGATGACTGATAAAAAAATGGAGTAAGAAACAAAGAGAACAATGTGAAAAGCTTATCTCCATTGTACAGAGCTGGGCTACAGAAACACATATAGTACTTCTCCTTCATAGTCCTCTATTAGTTTGGCAGTTCAACATGCATGCTCCCAAAACCTTTAGCAGGGGTTATGAACATGGAAGAAAAGCAATAGTGCATAGAAAGAAAAGCACAATTTCAAGGCAATTGGTCCACTAACCAATGCGGTAACCTGTACTAATCTAAGCAAGCGGTCAACAAAATAGGGCTTTATAAACTCAGTAACAGTTACCACTAACATGGCCAACAGCAACTCTGAAGAGGCATCTGAGAGGTGGGATTATACCCCTTTGTCTTTTCCCTTTCCTCCCATTTTTTTCCCAAGTAACTCCCTTCACTTGCATATGGTGCGAAAGACAGTCAGGAAAGCTGCGGGAACACCGGTCAGACGTGTCCTGCCGGAGCTGCCCAACCATCGTAAAACCGCAGTGCTTGAGGGGATCACAGCCTCTCCAGCTGCCATAAAGCACTTCCTTCACACCACAGGCAGCACCTGAGCTTCACAAAGATATAATTAAGCCTTTCATATTCTTCACTGATACGCTGGAAGAAACCACCTGATTCAGCCAAGCCACCTGCTGTTATGAATAACCATATTGCATAAGCCTGTTAATGAACGAATCAAGATACATTTTAAAAGTAGCTACTTCTTTGGCTCTGTTCTTATTGGGAGGTGATGCAGCCTTTAATTGCTTTAACGGAAAAGAATCATCTTCCAATTTCCCAATAAAGTTTATTCACTATTTTACATATACTTGTTGTGGCTCAGATAGTTCAAAGTTTTGCATTTCTCTTTGTCCTTAGTGTTACAGCCTCCCCTTGGCATTCTTCCTGCACTGTACATGTTACGGAGAGATACAATAACCCCTCTCAGGCAGCAGACAGTTGGATGGGGCTTTAATGTCCCTGCCCATGGTAGGGGGGATTGGAACTTGCTGTTCTTCCAATCCAAACAATTCTATGATTCTATGGTTTTATTCCTTCTCGGACTTTTTGATAGGGTAAATGTGATTTTTGAGGTATCTTGTCAGAAAGGCTACTAGAATCATAAGAATAGAGCCTTTCTTTTCATCTGCTCCAATTTTAATTCACGTTTCTTGAATATGAATGAGTAGAACTTCACAAATTATTTTGATGTGTTCACTAGAACTTTGCATAACACCATTAACACTCCTCTAATTCTGCTAGAAATAATTCAGCTAAGGCAGGCCAAAGCTCCTAGGATTGTACTTACCAAAGTAATTTGCCTATGTTTCCAGCTAATGAGCTTCTGGCTGAAAAAGTAATTTTTGTAACTAGTCCATTCTCAGTCCTTGCATTCCATTCCATTGGATTTGCATTTTGTACTACTGAATTTCATCCTGTTTACATTACTGCAGTTCTCAAGGTCACCTAGTTCTTCCCACATAGCACTTTGATATTGGGAATGTACTTTGCATAACCAGGAAACTTCATCACCATATTCCTAGCTTTTGTGTCCAAGTGATTAAAACAAGTATTAAAGATTCAGATCCAACACTCACCCTGAGGAATTTCAAAGCTAACCACCTTCTGCACAAGAGCTTTACTTTCATTGCTAGTGTTATAACCTACCGAGGTACAGCCCTACAAATCCTCTTCTAAATCCCTCTTTTCAATCCCAAGGTTTCCTATGTGTCAACAAAAGAGATGCTTTACTGAAGTTAGATGAGATTTACTGCACTTCTAGGTAGACAGGTATCGGATTAGTGTAGCTCAAACTACTTCAGCATTTCATTCTACTGTCCCTTTATTTCTATATTTGTCTTTACCTTAAAAGAACTGCTTTAATGTTCTGCATATTTTCTAAATTACTCCGACCAGTGCATAGCTGCCCATGTCTTTTTCTCCCAACCTCCCCTTTAATGTAGATTCTATATACACAACATTTTTGAGTCATCTCATAATATCGAAGAACGAACAGACTTTATAATTACATGCTCTGCTTTCTTATACCGCTTCCACACAGCTACGTGATGGAGATTCTCCATTCCCCAACGTTAGGAGATGACTTGGGAACTCAACAAATCACGTGTAAAAAGAAATCTGTGTGAAACCTTGAAAAAACAAAAATACCAACTGATTTATAACTGTACAAATCAATGCTGGAGAAAAGTTAAACATATACTGAAATCTGTATGAGTTTATGAAACGAAGAACAATGTTGAAACCTGACTCTGTGTGCTGCTGTGTGTTAGCAATCTGGGACACTGTTCTCAGATCTGTAGGCAATATGTTTTGTATTAGCAGCCTGGCTTTCTGTCAGTGTGTCTAAAACACCCTTGTTTTTGTGGCTCAGATCTTTAAAATTATATTCTGGTATTGTCTTACACAGATTGGCTTTAGCCCAGATGTTTGTCAATTCATCATTTCAGCTGCTTCAAAAATGTTCTGCAATTTTAAAAGCAAATCCTTTTTTCTTTACTGAAATATCTTATTTCTAAACATGTACAGTTTCAAGTTATAAACTCAGATTTGTTTCTTCTATTGAAGGAATAAAATTCTCACAAACCCCACAAAGTTATACACATTCACACCAAAATGAAAATGCCAAGCAAACACACACAGCTCTTTTGCGAAAAAATTATTGTAAAAAAATAACTTTTTTTTTTCTCTGGTGATACTAGTTTCTAAAGAAATACAAAGTTTTCAGATGGTCTTTCAGGGTTTGCTTGTCCAACTTCATTCCATAAACCTGAGGAAAATACTTGAAAAGAAATTACCTACATACTAGGTGTAGATGTAGCACTACGTCTAGCTGAAAGAAAAAGTACCAAATAGTGAAATAACAGATCTAGTTCAAAGCCACAGGGTGTTTCATTATATTAAATAAAGTTGACTTGCAAATATTCTTTTTAAGTGGACCTGATCCTAAATCTGCTTCTTAAGAAAATCTCAAGTGTTTTTGCACGTGTTTCCTCTGAAGTCTTTCCTTTCAACTCTGACTCTTTTTATTAAACACAAAACCTAGTGGATATTTTCTAACATGTAGGTTGTTTATTCCAATACTTAAACGTGGGGCAGGCACATTATTTAATGGGAATTACTGGGATTATTACTGGGAATTACTGTTCTTGGAGTAATGTTGCATTTAAAACTCAAATTCAAAGTTTATATACATTTTTGGTAATATGATACAGAAATATTCCATAACCCTAGGCTAATAGGAATTCTACATCAGCAGTAGTTTGCCCACAGCTTAAGTTTCTAATGGGATACTTGCAGCAGGCCTCTATCCCAGCACTCCACATTCCCTACTTCTTATTACTTAAGTAATTCCCAAGTTATTTGCAGACACGGAGTTCAAGGACAAAAGGAAAAATCAGAACATCCAGTATCATTTGCACATCTGAGGCTAATACATTTCATCCATTTAATCAAATAATTCGAGATAATATGTATCATCCAGAAAAAGGGCAGAAGTAACAAGTGTGATCTTACCAGGCTCTGCTCTCAAGCAGCCTCCACTGATTTCAGAAACCTTCTTTGACTCCAAATCTCTTGGCTGAAGTGCAGTGTTGTGGTTTTTCCCCTGTCAATTGAGACAAAAAATATGTTGTGTCAATTTTCAGTTTATGCCTCACTTCTCCCTATGGATGCCTACCATAAAGTCCTTATTTAGACACTATCCCTGACAACTTATCTTAGGGGGGAGAATCATGCTCAGAACTGAAAGGGTACTGTTTGAGTTTTCTGGTTTTAGCTTCTAGTGATCTGTTCCTATGACTTTAACCCCCAGATGAAAAAGCTTTTAATATTTTTTCTTTTTAGGCAATTACTTAAAAATTAAGTCACCTATTCTTTCTGAAGACCCAGACTTGGTCCCTGATTCTCCTCACATTAAGACACCAACTTCAGCTCCCCCACAAATACTGCAGATCTCCACACCCTTCTATTTCTGCAGCATTCATAAAATGTAGGAACACACTGAATACATGAGAATGCATTTTGTAATGGTGTACAGAGAGATTGTGGACAAAATTACTCTGTTAACGGAGGCAAGCTTGTTGAGGGAGGCAATCTCATGTTAGCCTACAGCATCAAACTGACAGTACCTGAGCTGCTTGTCCTCTCTGAAGCCTCAGCAGTTCTCAGAATCAGTGATACAGTCTCCACTCCGTAAAAATTACTTTAATGACTCACTACTTGCTATCTACTGTTTTGTACCTAACTACGCTTAACGCACTGTACGAATGGCTCTAAGCTATCGTGTGCCCCAGACTGCCATTTATGATTACCTTCTTCTCGTCCTTATTTACCTCTGTGACAATTGTTGGCCACTTTACTCAGGAGTGATTTCATTATTCCTTTCATCATCAAGAATTAATCAAGCAGAAGCAAATACAGTATTGCTCTCTCCAGAGGTCTTCTGGAAACACCTCTAAAGAAACACTATTACCTTTGGAGATTTAGTGTGTATTTTAATCCATTTTTGAAGCATTTACCGTTTTAAACAGAACTCTGAAGAGAAAATTACGATGTTTTTCAAAGAAAATATATTTTCCTGAACATAACATCAGTAATGTAACTCAGACCTTCAAGAATCCTTACAAAGAAATCTTGCTTTGGGATTTAAAGTGGTCCCTATAGCTCAAGAAGAGCTTTAGGATTCTTTTCCATTTTGGATTTGCTGAGCCAACCGAGGTAATCTAAATTTCAGCTATTCTGTGTTAGATCCTGTGACCTATTCTGATCTGGCTATGCCTGATTCTGCCAAAAAAAAATTTGGCTTGTCTGTGTTCTTACACTGAACTCAACAGAACTACATCTACACCTAATGCCTTCTGCCTGCTAGACTACATCCATTTTCTGTGGGCGCTGAGAGGATTAGAGGGTATAATTCGCAAACAGAAATATCAATGAATATTTGAAACAAAGAAAAACATTCAAGGACATGGACAAGATGAAATTGTACTAATACTGGGCCCTTTTAAAAAGCTTGTGAAAAGCCCTTTGTCTATTAAAAAATCTGAAATATATCGACATTCAGAAGACAAGGAGTCTTGTGAAAATATTCGGTGGAAAATTGCAAGGCCAAAAAAAGATCTTCAGGATAGAATGATTTCTCATTTTGCTTTTCTAAAGAACTAGCACAACAAGATCAACTCTCAGAGTTGGCCTTTAAAAGTCACCATGATATATGTTTTTAAAGAACAATGTAGTTGTTTAAATATACATTCTACTGATCAAATTTATCCTTGTTGACTTTTGGTCAGTTGTAACTGGGTCAGTCTATTTTTAAGTTTTAGAGATCAACTGAAGATTACATTAGTTAATAGTTTTCTAGCAGAAAGCATACCTGTAAATCAGTATCATTTTGGTATGTCTCCAGGGGATCTCTATGTTCAGCTTTAACTGGACTTTTGAACAAACTGCACTTTCCATGCACCTGCAATCTTCATTGTTTGCTACCATGCCGTGGTTTACTGTATCGCCTTGCCTGTGGGATTCTCCAACTAGCTAAACAAAGAAACAGTCTTTGTTTGACTGTAAAATTAACACAGAGTCTTGCTTATGTATTTTTAACTTCAGCGGTCTATTTTAGGCAACACAGAACACAGCTTCAGCGCAAGTCACGTCATTTGATTTCAGTTTAAGTTTTACATGGTAAGATATCTGCTTTGTAAAATGCTCCAGAATGTTTGCATTACTAGATTCTCTAAAGAAAAATATCACTGACTTCTTGAGGCAAATCTCTTCAGCACAGCTGGGGACCAAGGCAATGGGAAAACAAAAGGCAGAGGGGGGCATGCACATCATCTGCCCCACACGGCACGCTGCGCTGGGCAGGCCAGCGGCTGCAGTGAACACATGTTGCTGCTCTGCATTGTGTTTGTGTCCCAAGCACTGGGAAGCGCTCATGCGGCCTTTGGGCTAGGACAGTAGCCAAGAGCTAACCCTTAAGCTACTCCATTAGATAGCAGGACTGCACTGCCTGATTAACAACCCATTCTGCGGATGAGGACACCTGGACCTAAGTTTCAGGGTGGACAGAAAATTAGCCTCCCACCAAGCTAAACATGGGAGGTTGCCCGTGGGGAAAGCAGCAGAACCAAGAAGACTGGAGGCAGTTTTTAATCTACCAGTGCTGTATCAAACCCAACTAAACTGTTTTTAGCATGGCACTGATTTACAAAAAGGTTTCTTGCTTCAGCTTAACCCTTGCTAGTGCCTACGCTAGCAGGCTGTGAACTGGATTAGTAAAGAAAAGCAAATAAGTTTAACTAACTCTATTAAAGTTATGTAGCTGAAATAACAAATGAATAAATGGTAACAAACTCATTAATTCATCTCTTTCATTTTTCCCATGAGGCAGTTTATATGGGAGTTAATGAGCTGCCGGTCATCAGTCATTGGACACTGACTGCTCAACATTCAAGAGGCTGATTAAACAATGTAAGTGCTTATTTCATTCTGGCAGCACAACAGGATTGAGATTATTAGTTAGGAAAGAGACCAGACATTTTGAGCAAGGGAGAGGCAATCATTCTAGTTATACCAGTCTGAAGTTATTCTCATAAAACTCACTATAATATTAGCTTTTTCCTTATATGGATTGGAACAGAGAGAAATACCTAAAGCATGGTATGTTATATAAACCAAAATAGGGCATAGGATTTTAACATGCAGAGTTACTCCAACTGTAAAACAGAAAAGGGGGTCAGCATGGCTAACAGACATCTACTATCTTCAAAACAAATTTCTATATATAGAGAGAGATTGTTAAAACAACCTCCAACCTACAGATGGCAACCTACAGAAAAAAAAAGGTCACATTTTGTTGCAGGGGATAATTTTCTTCTAGTCTTTTTTGGTGATGCTGAGCAGTTAAGTCAGTTTATATGGTATAGTTCTATAACTTGAACTGATTTCAGCAGTCCTGCCCAAAAAACTCCAGATATTCCTACCTTCTCTCTAGTATAATTTCCAGTACTCACCTGAACCTGAAATGAATCAATTCAAGGAACTAAAACCAATCACTTTTCTTTTTGTAGAGCTATTTTTTTGTTATCTTAGCTCCTTGAACAAATCAGATGAGTATCAGTCAAAGAACGAGGGAGGAGGTGGAGATGGTTTAAACTCTTATGCAATCACACTTTAAACATCCAATCTGTTTAAAGCACCGTTGCTTCAGGCAAACACTAATACCTGTGGAGTTTTGATTCAAGTATGAGGATGTAGCTAAAAGTTCACATCAAGATGACAATGTAAAAGTCAATGAAAAACCAGTTCTCTACTGGTGGCTATCAAAGGATTATTAAAATATGTCTAGCTGTTCTTTCATAGAATCATAGAATCGTCAAGGTTGGAAAAGACCCTTAAGATCATAGAGTCCAACCGTCAACCTATCACTGCCAAGTTCATCTATACCATGTCTTCAAGCACCACATCTATCCGTTCTTTAAATACCTCCGGAGATGGAGACTCAACCACTTCCTTGGGCAGCCTGGTCCAATGCTTGACCACCCTCTCGGTGAAGAATTTTTTCCTAATATCTAACCTAAACCTCCCCTGGCGTAGCTTGAGGCCGTTTCCTCTCGTTCTATCACTCGTTACTAGGGAGAAGAGACTGACCCCCACCTTGCTACAACCTCCTTTCAGGTAGTTGTAGAGAGCAATAAGGTCTCCCCTCAGCCTCCTCCAGACTAAACAACCCCAGCTCCCTCAGGCACTCCTCATAAGACTTGTGCTCTAGACCCTTCACCAGCTTCGTTGCCCTCCTCTGGACACGCACCAGCACCTCAATGTCCTTCTTGTAGTGAGGGGCCCAAAACTGAACCCAGTACTCGAGGTGCATCCTCAGCAGTGCCGAGTACAGGGACACTATCACCTCCCTGGTCCTGCTGGCCACACTATTCTTGATACAAGCCAGGATGCCATTGGCCCTCTTGGCCACCTGGGCACACTGCTGGCTCATGTTCAGGCGGCTGTCAGCCAACACCCCCAGGTCCTTTTCCGCCAGGCAGCTCTCCAGCCACTCTTCCCCCAGCCTGTACTGTTGCATGGGGTTGTTGTGACCAAAGTGCAGGACCCGGCACTTAGCCTTGTTGAATCTCATGCAGTTGGCCCCGGCCCATCGGTCCAGCCTGTCCAGGTCCCTCTGCAGGGCCTTCCTACCCTCCAGCAGATCAACACTTCCACCCAGCTTGGTGTCACCTGCAAACTTACTGAGGCTGCACTCGATCCCCTCATCCAGATCATCAATGAAGATATTGAACAGGACCGGCCCCAGTACTGAGCCCTGGGGAACACCACTCGTGAGCGGCCGCCAACTGGATTTGACTCCATTGTAGGGAGTCAAAGGCTGGCCTTACATAGTCACTGACCTGTTGAACCTAGTAAACAGTCTGTTATCAGCAGTTAGCTGAAAAGCAAAACACAGCACTGGAAATACAGTAAAGGCATTTTTCAGGTACTTGTGAGTATTGCTTATTACCTGCAACAAGTTTCCCTCATGCTTGTTTGAATGAAGACAGCTCACACTACAAATCCAAGTCCAGCTGTGATGACACACAGAGACTTTCACAGAGTTACTAGGCAAGAGTCATAAAAAGAGTCCATCACACAACTGAAGAAGAGCTTCCAAGCCTGGGTGACCGGTGGCTCAGCAACCTGTCTCCAGAATCACAGAAAACAGCCCCCCCCCCCCCCCCCCGTGAGCTGGGAAAAGTTAGTTGTTATTTGTGGGAACCAAGGAGAGGTTTTCCTGCGAGGATTAAAATCAGCTAAATACACAAACAGCAACTTTTCTCAAGTATGTTTGTTACAATTAAGCAGCAGTAGGATCTCCATGCAATAGGATAGCATGAGCAACGTCCAAGAAGTAAAAAGTTTGGGAACATGATGTTGGTTC
The DNA here is from genome assembly GCF_047370975.1 of Nipponia nippon. Lineage (NCBI taxonomy): Eukaryota > Metazoa > Chordata > Aves > Pelecaniformes > Threskiornithidae > Nipponia > Nipponia nippon. The sequence continues at coordinate 677,501 of NW_028262357.1, read as the reverse complement.
TTAAGTGGTGGCTACCAGTATTTCCACAGTCAGAAAAAGAAAGCTTTAAGGTCTGGTGGAAAAAATGGTAATGGGTGTGTGTGTGGGGACAAAGTCCTACAGATCCAGTGAAAATTACCTCCTATTTAAGGGATCTAGTCCATACACTGTAGACTGTATCTACCTGGCTTTGGATGCGCAGTACATATAAAGTTGTGATTTCTTGTATAAAGAAACTCAAAATTTCAGGTTTATGTCAAGCACCATCCATTATCAGTGGTCAGAATGAAGGCAGCAGTTCCCCAACTAACAGGGTCACAGTCTTCAGCTCAGACACCGTTTATACAAGGTGTGTAGGTTGTGCCGACCTCTCTTCCAAATGCTAGGGGTGTAATTCTACAACACACTGATGTACACCAATACAGCTATCTCAGAAAGCTTTCCTAACTAAACTTACTGCCCTTCCCATACTTCAGTTTCCTACTTATTCAGTTGGGTTGATACAGCTGCTTATGGGTCTGTGAGGCAATCACAGAAAGGGTTTGTACTAAAAAATAACCTACAATTTTTCTTAAAGCCTGAGTCATCTCAGTGATTCAGTTTATACTATTGGTAAACAAACAGCTGTATTGGCATGACAGAGTGATAGTGAATTGGGTGACAGGAGTAGGAAATAAAAGCTTGAAGCTGGAATTTCTTTAGCTTTGCTATTACAAGTAATGTATAATGGAAATACTCTTTAGTCGACACCTGCTCAAGGTTAATATTCTTTCTTGCTTCACATCAAATGTCAGACCAAACCCCAACAAAGTGGTGGGTGCCTTAAAGTCACTTATCCTAAAGTCATTATGTTTGTGATCATACTGTACCTTAAATCTCCAGTACTAGGCACTGATGTTGAACCAACTCAGCTCCATCTCCTGCATCTAAAAGAAACTATAGTTTTCAGTTGAAAGGGGACAGACAACCCTTCCACTTGAGATCAGTGCCTACACTCCAGAATAATTCTTTCCTCCACTATTCCTAGTTTCTGGCATTAGCTGGTAACTCAGTTCAGGGTGCTGCTGCTCAGCTGACCCTGTACTGCAGGAATAGGAAAAGGGAGGAGAAAAGCTGCTTTTCTTCTCCTGGAACATTCCTGAGTTCTGGTCTGAACTTGCTAATTAATTTTTACTGGAGCCAGGAGACAGCAATCAGGTGTTCACCACTCCTTTGATTCCAGGATCCACTCAGCAGTGACAGTGAATGGTGTATTTTGTTGCACATTGACCTGCCAGTTTGTATACTGCAAAGGACCATGTTTCAAGACTTTGGCACTGGAGCATTCAGGGTTGGATTTTTGGGATACTGAGGAATGGAACATAAACCTGAGTTCTGACACAGGACGAACAGATTAACAGATGTAGAGAAGTGAGATTCTTTGGCAGGACTACAGCTTGAAACAGAGCTTTCATTGCTCTTCAATAGATTCAGCTTTGAAGGAGAAGGAAAACAAAGATCATTACAAGTTTGTCCCGTTAAAGAAAACACATTTTTCCAAATATTCAAACAACACAATAGTAGATTAGAGAAAATAAAGGCTCAAGACCTCATGTTCCTTGATTCAGATCAAGAACTTGAATGCAAGTCTTCCTTGCTACAGCGAGTGCCTCAACTACAGAGCTCCTGGCTTTGGTGAAATAGTTGTCTCCATCTTTTTATTAGTAATTCCATTTTGTTCTGATGATGCCTTACTTTATCTACATGAAGACTTGAATGTGAGGTGCCCTGGAATGCCTTGTCCCTGTTTGTTTGGGCACAATCCAGGTACATTTCTCCCTCAATCGCCTTCAACAATGCTGTATTGCCCTGACACAATCCTTTTTTACTACCCCTTCTTTCCACAACAATAAGAAAAATGAAAACACTCCTCACTATGCATTAGCAATCTTTTCCCAGAATAAAGATTACCAGAAACCTCTCCTGTGGTGCCTCTCAGCTTCCACACCCTAGGACTTAGACTGCCCTGTTTCTATTAGGCATAAAATCTCCCAGCCATGTCCGTTTCTATGTCCCAGGCTTTCTGGACTGCTTTCTTTTGTAGCAATTTCTAAATCCCACTTGAATGCAATTTTAAAAGCATCTTTTCCTGTTTTCTTCTCTGTTCCTCCCAAAGGTTCACAACAGTGCTTAGCCTACTTCCGTAATACTCCGTGATTTTACTGCATCTCTAGGCCCCATCACTAGCTTGTCTCATTTCTAGCAATCTTACGTAGGAATCTAGCCCTTCTTGAGATTTACAGAGCCCATCACAGTTCATTTTCTACAATACAGCAGCAAACCAAGCTTCCCTCCCTAAATTAGTTAACTTTTCCTCCTTATACCACTCCCTGCCTGCCACAAGATGTACCTGCAGAAATGAAGTCAGACACAGATAATTCAGTGTGTCCATTCTTTGCCTCTCTTTACAGGACCCTCTCATGTCCTCCATCAAGAGTATGCATGATTAGAGTAGGACAGGCCCTTAAAAAGTCCAGGGACCCTCAGATAATGTCTCAAACCCCAACCAATGCTATCACTACTGAGTTATGGACAAGTCTCAACTTCTGTATCTCAACTCAGCCTGCCTGAACTATTCCCCTTTGTATCATTACTAAGTATTAATTGAACCAGACAGCAAAAGGCAAAACATACTCCAGCAGCAAAAACATTCATCTACAATGCTGGATAGCCAGGATTCCTGCTACATTTACTACTGTATTATTTATACAGTAGTATAAACTACTGACAAAAGAAATCAAACTATTTCTTTTTCATAAATATTAAATATTAACACTAATTAATTACTTGGCGATGTGAGGTGAAACAATTCTGTAGTAGCTATTCAGACTTCTTTCAAACTGGAAAAAAAAAGGTATAGTACTTTTATCCTAGCGGGTAAGATAAATGAACTGGGGCATAGTATACTACAGTTAAAGGCTCTACTCAAGCTGAAAGCAAGCAAGGACCTAGAGCTGATTTTCTAAAAGCCCATGAGAATGAATGCCCTAGCCTCTCAACTACTTCAACTAGAATTTCTGGTTAAAAATTGTAATGAGAAACATCTCCCTTCCAAATTAAAAAAATATGACCTTTTTTAATATTCCCAAAGAACATTTGTGACTCAGCAAATAAAACTTCCCAACATTTTACACCAATAGTTCTTCATATCTGTCATGAATTTATATGTTCCATTATGCATCAGGAGGTTGGAAAGGGGGACTGAAAGAAGTTATACTGAAAGAACCTAGATAATACTGTGGAAGAGACAAAGAAACATGCAGGTTTGTTTCACAAATAAAACAGTTTAATCTTCAAAGAATTATAAAATAATTTAAAGAGGTTACTACGCAATTTTTAATGAAAATCATCTGTAACTGAGTTCAGAATTTGCTTGCAAAAACAGATATTAAAACACACTATTCAATAGCTGTACTATCCCTTTACGCTCTTTATGGAGCCAGGTGATGCACTGCTTCAAGAAGTGTGTCTTTCTAAAAGACCTGAGTCTCATAAAACTCACCCGGCTTTAAACCACAAAGCACCTCTTTACCTCAGCAAATTCACCCCTGATCTACACTGTTGTTCTGAAATCATATTCGGGTTTCTTGTGTCTGGGACAGAAAACTAAGGGTCTGTCTACCTGTCAGTATCAGTGCCATCCCCACATAATCAAGCTAGTTCCGAGTAAATTAGCTTGAGCATTTAAATTAGTATCACTTCATGAATGTAACTCTCCACAGGGGCTAATGTATTCTGCTTTTTAGCATTGCGTAATGTAGACAATTCCTCTTACTGTTCTAGTTAATATGAAAGACTCTTTTCCACATTTTCTTCCCAAAACTGTTGTGTAGCATTACTGTGTGCTGTAAATAGCTTCCCACTTCCATCTGCTGCCTGAAGTGCTTTGGTTTGTAAAGGGTTTGCTTTGTACTTCTTCAGGAAAAACCATTTGTTAGTGCTGTCACAGCGTATCATCTCTTCTAGACTACAGCTGCCAATAAACACCAGGCAGTGGCATGTAAATGCTATACTGTTAATATAAATACATTCTTACTAGTTAAACAGAGTCTAAAAGAGTATGTAAAAAAAATCATTTTAATGAAGACATTTCACAACAGATTGGACATCATTCATTTAGGGAGTATTCCCCTTTATCAAGGGGCTGAACAGCATGGCTGTAATATCTGCTACACTCTTTATGATTGTATGGCAACTGATGAATACAGAAAAACAGAAAGAAATCCAAGAGCCCCCTGAGTTCAATGGCATGCAGTATTATTAACCATCTGATCTGAGTACCTCTTGCTCAGTGCTCTGGGAGAAAACAAACTCTAAAGGCCCCATAAATATGATATGGATAACAATCATTCTTGACTTAAATTGGGTTTGTGACTATATTGACAAAAACATATTAAAATGATAAATTAGAGTTTATTATGGCTGATTTCTATTACAGATCATATCAAAACAGGATTTTTACCTACATGAGTCACTACCAGGGTTTCCAATAAAGTTCAAATTAGCCAAGATAATGTGAATGATGCCAGGTAGTTGTGAAACATGATTGTATTGGGTTTGCGTGGCAAGGTTTTGGTAGCGGAGGGGCTACAGGGGTGGTTTATGTGAGAGGATGCCAGAAGCTTCCCCCATGTCCGATGGAGCCAATGCCAGCCAGCTCCAAGATGGAGCCGGCGCTGGCCAAGGCTGAGCCCATCAGCGATGGTGGTAGTGCCTCTAGGATAATATAGTTAAGAAGGGGGGGGAAAAACTGCGCAACAGCAGCCAAAGAGAGGAGTGAGAATACGTGAGAGGCAGAGCCCTGCAGACACCAAGGCCAGTGCAGAAGGAGGGGGAGGAGGTGCTCCAGGCGCCGGAGCAGAGATTCCCCTGCAGCCCCTGGGGAAGCCCATGGTGAGGCAGGCTGTCCCCCTGCAGCCCATGGAGGTCCACGCTGGAGCAGAGATCCACCTGCAGCCCCTGGAGGACCCCACGCCGGAGCAGGGGGATGCCCAAAGGAGGCTGTGACCCCATGGGAAGCCCACGCTGGAGCAGGCTCCTGGCAGGACCTGTGGCCCTGTGGAGAGAGGAGCCCAGGCTGGAGCAGGTTTGCTGGCAGGACTTGTGACCCCGTGGGGGACCCACGCTGGAGCAGTCTGCTCCTGAAGGACTGCGCCCCGTGGAAGGGACCCACGCTGGAGCAGTTGGTGAGGAACTGCAGCCCTGGGAAGGGCTCACGCTGGAGCAGTTCGTGGAGGACTGTCTGCCGTGGGAGGGACCCCACGCCGGAGCAGGGGCAGAGTGTGAGGAGTCCTCCCCTGAGGAAGAAGGAGCGGCAGAGACAGCGTGTGGTGAAGTGACCACAACTCCCATTCCTCGTCCCCCTGCGCCGCTCATGTGGAGGAGGCAGAGAAACTGGGAGTGAAGTTGAGCCTGAGAAGAAGGGAGGGGTGGGGAGAAGGTGGATTTAGATTTGTTCTTATTTCTCATTATCCTACTCTGGTGTTAATAGGCAATAAATTAAATTAATTTCCCCAAGCTGAGCTGGTTTTGCCCCTGCTGGTAATTGCTGAGTGATCTCCCTGTTATTATCTCAAGAGCCTTGCGTCATATTTTCTGTCCCCTGTCCAGCTGAGGAAGGGAGTGACAGAGCAGCTTTGGTGAGCAGCTGGCAGCCAGCCAAGGTTAACCCACCACATCACCGATAGCACAGGGACTCTCAGTTTTACAGTTATGTTCCAACACAACATGCTGATTAGATATCATTATTACTACACAGTTTCTATAATGACTACAGTCTCTAGCCTTGGATTGCTTTGCTGTACAAATACAAAAGACATGGTTCCTGTTTCAAAGAATGTGAAACCTAATAAATTAATGCATAAAAGTTTCTCAATAAATCGCAGACTAGAAGAGGTCTCAGGAGGTCATCTAGACTATCTAAGTGCCTCAAGGAGGGATTAACAATGCCAATTTCATTCCTGAGATTTGCTTAATCTGTTCTTAAAAATTTCCAATTAGGGAACTTCACAATCTCCTTAGGCAGTGTTGGCTACTGCTTTATTACCTTTATTATTAAAGTGTTCTTAATATCTGATCTGTGTCTTCCTTGCTGCAACTTAATCCAAGTACTTCTTTTGCAGTCTAAAAGCAACAAAACAAGACTATTCCTGTCTCTCTGCAGAGATAAGAAACACTACTCTGAACACTTCAAATATATCACCCTTGTCTTCTCTTATTTAGATTTATCAGTCTTGATTAATTTTCTCATATGCCACATTCTGCAGACCTCTAAATCTTCTTATTACTCTCCTGCAGACTCTCTGCCTATCTTTCATGAAGCACCATGCCTCAGAATGACAAAGTATTTTAGTTGAGGCCTTGAAAATACTGAAGGGAATAAAAGAATCACTTTGCACACCTCAAATCAGAGTGCTATGTATAAACCCTGGCATGGTATTTGCTTTTTGCACAGCAGGATGACATTACTGACTTCTATTCCGCCTGTGTACCATTATAACCCTTATTGATACAAAATACCCTCTTGAATCCTTGTTACCTCTTTCCTCTATTTGTGCAATTGCGTGTCCATGTTTAAGAGCAGCAGCTTGGTCTTGTTTCTACTAACTTCTTTTTCATCAGAAATAATACAGCAACCTATCAAAATAACTGCTTTCTCTTCGTCTTCTCCAAGGAAGTCCCTCTCCTTTCCCTGTTGTCTAGTAAATACACTTGGTATAATGTATCCACATCCCTAATGAAATACTGACTAGTTGCCACACCAAGGAGTTAGTCTTGTGCAGCTGTTTTCAATCTGTCCTTTCACCCTGACAGTGACCCGCCGATAACCACCTGTAAATGATTTTACAAGGACCTGTGCATCCAGCATCATAGTTTCATCTAGACTATGTTTCTAGCTAATTTCTGAAAATTTCATGAAACTGTGTTGAAAGCCTGACCACATCACAGATGTATGACATCACTGCTGCTCTTCTGTCCTCGAGACTCATTGGCCTTCTTTAGAAGGAAACTGGAGTGCTTTGAGAAGATTGTTTCTTTTCAGCGGGAACCTATGTTGTTACTTATGTCCATATTCTCTCACATATTGATTTCAGTGTCTTCCAGCAGATTATAATCATGTGATCAACACACAGAGGGTACAGGTGTCTCAGTTTTAATTGCCTGAGAATGGATGATTAAGAGAAACTTGCACAATGATCATAAAAGCTATTCTTCACTCTCCTGCCCTGAAATCACATTTGTTAAATTTAAATTAGTTTTGTTATAAATTTTTTCCTGCTTGTGACCAAGCAGATCCAACAGTTAAAAATCTTCACACAACAGAAGCACAGAGGTACTAATTGCGAACAGACTACAGAAACTGCTGACCTGGTGTTCTGTTGTCTAAAGAAAAAGACTTTGTCTCCCTTTTCCCCTGTCCTCTTCTAGATCCTGGGAAGGGTCAGGACAATTTCACATGAGGTAAGGGAGGGCAAGTGCCGACACACCCTCTCCTGCTGCAAGTCCAGCCCCTTGTGGTCACATGACCCATCTGCCCCAGAAGTCCCACCCATTTTCCAGTCACATGACTGGCTTATGGCCCCACCCCCCCACCTCCCCAACTAGGTCATGCCTCCCCAAACTACATCATTGTCCCCGTGTGAGGCCACCGTTGTGACACAGCCGTAACCCCTGTGATATCAGCGCTTCCTGTGATTGCCTGGCAGGCGAGGCCGCGCCTTGGTCAACCCAGGAGCAGAGCGAGAGCAGACCGTCCTCCCTCTGCCCAGCGTGGGGCTGCCGTTTTGTCACGGCTGCCATTTTGTTAATGGTGTAAACCCTGTGATCTCAGTGCACCTTGGGATCATTTGGCAGCTGAAACCTCGCCTTCCTGGTCATTTGGAAGCTTCTCAAGAGCCCTCATATGTTCTTGATACATGTGATAGATAGCCATATAAATATCTCTGTAAATATATACAGAAAGGAATGTATAAATATGTATAAATGCATACATACACTTATTTTTATATAGAAATGAATTTATATTTCCAAAAGTTTACGTATAAAAGATCGCTTAATAAGAAGCACTGAAATTAACAAAGTTTACCAATGAACAGAGAAAAATTAAATAAGAAGAAAATACAGTTATGGGACCACTAGTTAACAAGACTGCTGAAAACCAAACCAGATCACCATGCAATGTTACCTGGGTAGTCTTTGGACTCTGTGCTGTGCTACAAGATACAGGCAACATTGCGTACTAAAATGGAAAACCAGAACAAAAATCCAGCTTTGCAGGAGCATGTGTAGGGGCACTAAGAAAAGTTTCCATTGGGTTTCCCCCAAAAGACCACATCCATGACAGTTGGGTTGCGATTTCTGAAACAAAACCACATTGTACAGCATAACAAGGGATTACATTTACCAAAAGGCCTCTCTAGTGTGAATGGCTCTCCTGAACCTGATGCAGCAGTAAACATGTATCCTGTTAGGACAGAAGATGACCTCCTGAAGGCAACTTCCAGGTCATCTACACCTTACATAGCAGACTGTGCCTTACAGACTTAGAATGAGGATGTCTCTAAACATAACATCCAGCTGGCTGAAAGTAGGTGCCAGCAACTAATTCATCGGACAACAACTTTGCAGCAAAGATCAGTATGGTTGTTCAAACCTACAGAGTCTTTCCCATTCAAGTCCATTATAGGAAATTGTGTTATAGCTGAAAGTAATGGCATCCCAATGAACAAGTTGTTCTTGATGCTTGTCTGCACTGTGGCCACTTCAAATAAATCCAGGTGGGGTTTGGTACATTATTCTGAGCAGCCACGAACAAAAATCAGCCTTGTTAAAATAGATCTCCTTTTCTAGTGGTAGAATGGGCCATCTTCCTCTGGATTTTTTGTTTATTTTCCGCTGTTCAGTAGGGTTTGTTATTCTTTTACTTCTTCTTGTGGCTGGAATGCAGCCTGGCACTACCCATCCTTTTCCTTTTAAGCGTTTGAGGAAGGCTGCCCCTTCAGGCTGTGATGTGTCTCTCAACAACCCCTGAGACCTCCTGCTTTGCCAACGATTGCAACTTGGCCACAACAGCCTAGGAGACACATCTGATCACATCTTTGGATGGGTTTTCAGCCACGCCTTTAACATGCGGCTTAATAACTTGCAAACTCCTTTAGAAAAGTGATACAGCTTTTGAAAAGACTCTATACCTTCTACTCCACCTGGGCTCTTTAATAATTCCTGTACAAGGAGGGGTCCTTTTAATTCTTTTACTACTCCCTTTACTACTTATTCTTTACTACATGATGGTGTGCTTTCTTAAAATATCAGAACCTCCCAGGGCAGCAGATGCAACTTCACAACCTCCTTTCCACTGTGAAATGAGATGTGCTTGTTTTCATTTGTATTTATTTCAGTGCTGCCTGTATCGATATGAGGTTGGTTCACTGGCATATAACGCAGCTTGTACTGTGTTGCTGTAATGATCTCACTGCTGTTACCATTTGCCAGAACACAGTGTGATAATGGGACCAATAAATCTCCAACCAGCTGGTGGTGCTCAACAAGGTTTTGTGTAGAGGTAGATCAAGATAAACCTTCAAGGCATATCAGCTGAAAAGGGAAACTGTCACTGGCAACCCCAGGAGAAACTTCCAAAAAAATGGCTAGCTTCCCAGCTGTACAAAAAGTACAAGAATTTTCGTCTGCTTTAAGCTTTGTTTTCATGAATGCAGGACTGAAGACCAGGCCTATGGCTGGTCAACAGTTAAAAGCTCTGTTGTTGGAACTAGTAAGTGTTTATACATTCCAGCAATATGTATATGGATGGATAATGGACTTGCCGCAAAGAATAATGCCATGTCTTACCCAGCAGCACTATTAATATTATTCCAGCTGTCTGGGTATTGTATTTCTTCAGACTCCACCTCCCACTGGCCTGACAGCTCCCAGGGGCTTTGAATAGCTGTTTGGTAAAGTTCAAACTGGTGTTCCGTGGGGAACTTCTGGTGCAAGCATTGCTGGGAAGCATGATGTAAAAACTGCAGTTTACCATCCTTCTTTTTCTCCCACTCTGTCTCCAACTGCTAAACATCATGGACTTGAGAGGCTTTTATCCAGCTGCTAAATTTCTAGGGCCAGCAACACCACTTTACAAACAGCTGCTTCTTCATTCCTTGCCTTTTTATTGCTTGAAACTTTTCAGTTTTGCAGATTTTGTCCTCAACAGTGTTCACTTTTTAAAGTTCATTGGAATAAAATGTCCCCTTGATAGCTTGGTGACTGTAATCTGTTAAGCAGTACATGGGTATCTGACCCTTTCTCACAGTTGCAACTACTATCTGTGAACATCTGATCACAACTGTTGTCAAATCTTTGTTTTGTTCTAGACATCCTCACACGGTCTTCCTTGCTGAGTGGAGGCATATTTACTCTAATTTTGCACTAATTCCCAGACATGGTGTTCCACATCCTTGCAGAGCTTGGAGGTTTCACATCCACAGATCTGATTCTGACAGTACTATGGAAGCTGTGGTTATAGCTCTTTATTATGAACTCCAGTAACACATCAACGTAGCAAATGGTAACTGCATGCTGTAAAACATCTCCACGTCTTGGTTTCTAGCATCCTGTTAAAGCAATCTGTGACAGAGGCCTCTGCTTCATTATTAGTAACAAAGTAGTGAAAATTATTCTACTTTAACAGCTTGTCTGAAGGCTGTTTTAAAAACACCCATTCCCTGCTTGGTCTGTAATTACAGAAACAGCAAAAACGGTTTTAAAAGCCTCTGCTATTTCAGAATCCGTTCTGCCTTTTAGACACACAGTCCAGGCACATTTGGGTATTATATTCATCACCATTAAAATGAGCTTAACACTGGTTTTGTGTTTAGAATATGCCACAAACACCTGTTACTTCTAAAGTGCTTTCTCACTGCCTTATGTATGTTCTAAGTTTCTTGGTTTACAAGCCATGCGGCCACCTGGTTTCTGTTCAGATCAACAGTACTCCTGGCTGTTTCAGAAAGGGGATTTACACCCCCAAAGCTTCCCACTTCCCCAGGACCATAGTAAATATCTTTTAACAGATGTTGCAGCCTAGTAACATGCTGCTACTACATGTACATAGGAAAACAAACATCAGACAATCAATTTAAGTCATGTTCAATGAAACTTTATTTATTAATTGATTATTGGGGTGATGGTGACCTGTCTCTCATTGTCACTGTTTCTTTTCTTTCAAAGCTGTTGTTCTTTTTTTAAGCATTGTCCTTTTTTTGAATCCTGTGGTGCTAAGCAGGAACAAAAACAGTTCACAGAATAATTCTGTCTTCTATGTACTCAGCCAGGATTATGTTTTCAAAAAGTGTTATAAAATCCACATCAACATAAGTATAAGGGAAAACATGCAACACAATCCCTGTCATGGTATTACAGGTAGCTGTTAGCACACTGAGATGGAGGCAAAAGTTGCCTCCCACCCTCTCCAACAAACCTTTGTTTCCAAAATCCCAGCCCGGCTGTCTTCTTTTTAATGCACATGGTCTTTTTAGGAAAACCTTTTGGGGTGTAGGTGTCCCTACACACACGTTCCTGTGAAGTTGCTTTTTTCCTGGCTTTCTACCTTGGTAAGCAATGTTATCTATATTTCCTAGCACAAGACAAAGTCGAAGGACTGCCCCAGTAATGGTGATCTGGTTGGTGTGAAGGTAGGTGAAGGGGGCCTCTTGGTCAGATGCACAGGTCTGGTCTGTTCTCTGGATGAGCTGGGGCTGGGTGGTGGTCTCTTGGGTAGCTTCACAGGCTTAGCACTTTGCACAACGCATATTCAAATTTTTTCATGCCCCCTGACTCTGACACACTCCCACAACCTTCAGCTGTATTTTCCTTTTATTTAATTTTCTATTTACATTCAATTTTGACTTAATTTCATTATCTCTTATTAAACATTTTTATAGACACACTTTATAAATATAGTCCTTATATATTCATAAAGAAGTGTAACTATGTATAAACATACATTTATATACTTTGTACACTCTTACATGTATCTTTATAAACACACACATATATGTGTGTGTGTGTGTGTATATATGTATGTATATATGAGGGCTTTTGACATACTTCTGGGGTAAAGAAAAAGGCAGAGTTTCAGCTGCCGGCAATTACAGGGGGTTCTGAGATCACATGGGGTATGGCCATGACCATGACAAAATGGTGACTCTCGTGGACAAAGGGAAGACTTCCTGGGCCTGAGGGATCTGATACACTTCTGGGCTATTTTTGGATCAAGCTGTGAGCAGATGCAGATTTAGCTGCAAGTCATCTTTGCTTTTTAAAAGGACACTCTCGTGTCCTTCAAGGAAGAAGTGTCACACCATACAGAAGCATCCAAAACGTGCTATTCATCATCAAAGAGATTATTCTGTCCTAAATTATAAAACTTCCGTTTTTATACCATGATTGCTCCTGATTGTGCTTGCTTCAGTTAGAGGTCTGAAAGTTTTCAGAAATTATCAGTGCCAAGTTTATTGACTGTTTTTATGAACCAGTACATACTTGCTCACAGGTAATGTTATCTATCACATGTTCACTGAAAGTGGAAATGTGACAATTTAAAAGTACTATTAATGTGGAATGACCTCACCCTGAGGGAACAATGAATGTGCTAAGAGATTTGCCATACTAAAAAATTCTGGTTACCTCAGGCTGTCAGGGGGTTGAAAATCAGGAGATCAGAAAATTCCTCTAGACAAGAAAAATAAATGATTTCAGATGTAACAAATGTGCTGAATGAGACCTTTTCAGAGATCATTAACTGTAAAGCTATAGGGATCATAACGATAATCTAATCTATATACGAAGGTGACAGGACTCACCTAAGTGCAATTCTAAACAGCAGAGATCTTCCAGAAAACTGTATTTCTACCATTTATTTTAAATGTTCATTCATTCACATTTTTAATTCAGCAACCTAGAGTGGGGCAGGAAGACAAAACAAAAATAAAGCAGAGTGCCCTTGGCACTTCAAAAGACAAAAAAAAAAATCTAGTGGTCTCTTAGAAATGTAAAACAATGCCCTAGCTCCTTTTTGGCGCATTATGTCAGCCTATGCTGAAAGGAGCCTAGGCAGACTCCTCTGCGTGGTTGGTCATATGCTGCTGGAAGGTATGGGGGTATATGCGGTAGAGGAAAGGTCACCAGGCAGAGCCACAGCTGCCCGTGGCAGGTACATGCCGCAGGTAGGGGAATAATGGTTCCTGTGATAAGGAGCAGTCCGTGTTCAAACTGCCCCATGTACCAGTACTTAAAGGGGAGCTACAAAGAAGATGGAGACTCCCTTTTTACAAGGAGTCACAGGGTGAGGACAAGGGGTAACGGGTACAAGTCACTCCCAGGGAGATTCCGATTGGACACGAGAGGGAAATTTTTCACAATGAGAACAGTCCATCATTGGAGTAATCTCCCCAGGGAAGTGGTTGACTCCACTATGCTGAACATGTTTAAGACTCAGCTGGACATCGTGCTGGGCCATCTCATCTGGATTGTGCTAGAAAGTTTGGACCAGATGATCCCTGAGGTCCCTTCCAACCTGGTATTCTATGATTCTGTGAGTGTGTTGGCAAGTTCATCCAATGGCACCAGAGCACCTCGCAGGCACCTCATGCATTCTCCACAGGTACAGTATGTGGACATGCGAGTGTACCTATTCAAGAAGCTTCTAAATCCTATTCTGAAATGCTCACGTCTTACAAATACTTCTGGAATACTCTGTCCCTCCCAACGCCCATGATGTTAAGACAAGAAGCCTGGACTATGGAAATGAATAAGTGCTTTGAGATTTACATTTGTTTATATCTTTGCAATGTTTTTTAAATTTTTTTTTCTGCCAATTTCACAATTTTTCCAGTGAAATATGGAAAAATATGCATAATAAAGCAGTTTGCAAAAATGAATCTGCAGTCCTGCAGAGGATTTTCAAAGTTTGAACTACTGCAGATCTCAACTTGAAGCATTCCATGGCAGTGAGCTGTGTTTGTGAATACTATAATTTGAGACATAATTGATTGTTTTGCCTCTCAGCTTGTCTCTCTTCTCTCTCTTTTCTAGTCACTTTAATGCATATCCTAAGAAATGCTCTTACAATAAAGTTTGGGTTGAATGTTTGAATTGAATGGAAAAAGGGATATCTATTTTTAAGTAAAAGTAAACTTATCATATGCTTTCCCAGATTTAGCCTCCAGATACATCTTTCAGATGAATCACTGTAATTACAACTAGACTCCTTAGTCATACAGTCAGAAACTGATACAAATGTCCTCATGGTTCAGTGCTTCCTGATATCTCATTTTAACAATTCTGATCCAAACCCTTCTGAATCTTCAATTGGAACATCCTACATAGCTTATTTTGAAATAAAGATTAAACAAAACCTTTGTAAGGTCACCGGCTATCCTGCAACTCAAAACACTTTTTTACTACATGAGAAAATTCCAAAAGAATACAGCACATATAGCAAACATCACTATCAGTGCAGAATTGTACCAAGCATAGGCTTCTTCTGGGAATATGAAGTTACTTTCTATATACTATGAATTGAATTATTCCTTAAGAAAACTTCTGTTGATCAGCAGTAGAAAACTGCCATGCAATTTGACTGAACTCCAAAGGACAGTAACAGTTTGTAATTCCTAAACCAGAAATAAGTAGGGTGCGATGTCCCAAGTGAGATGAGATGACTAGATCATTTTGGTGTTTATTAATATTCACACTTGAAAAAGTGAGAGGAAGATTTTGATGGAGGATGGAACTGCTGCAAGTCTCATAAAGTCCTTGTACTTGCATGATTAGAAGGTATTCCTTCTTACTCATAACAGACAAGCAACAATTTGAAAAGTAGTCACGAGATTCTCAGCATAAAGTTTGTACTGGTTCACATCATCCCAAAACTGATAGTATATCTTAAAAAAGGAAAAGCAGAGATTTAATTTACCCTGAGTGAAAATTTTGGTTAGAACTTTTACACAGACATGCAAGCTAAAGTGAACTGAAACATTTAAGTAAGCTGTATCAATTTTAATAAAGTGTTTCAGAAGAGAAAGAAAACCTGAACAATATTCTGAAACACTGAAATCAGTCATCACCAATTTTTATGAAGAAAACTTTTACATTTTTATATGACAGGTTCATAATCCACTTTATTTCTAAAAAAAAAGCTTGAAAATAAAATGGTTTTCTTTCAGATTAGACAGTATTACCTGAATGCTTTGTTCAGCCTGAAGTTTTGGCTTTTCAATTTGCCAAAACACAATTAAGAAAACCTGATAATTTCAATTTCTTTAAAAATGTTTCTCAGTATTGCCAATGAACTGAAAAATTAGTTACATAAAAGTCCAATTAGATTGTCTGCAAAGGTATTTGCAGACAAGGTATCTGCAGTCCCATTGGATTGTCTGCAAAGACACAAGTACTGCGTCCAGCTCTGGGGCCCTCAGCACAGGAAGGACATGGACCTGTTGGAGCGGGTCCAGAGGAGGCCACAAAAATGCTCAGAGGGATGGAGCACTTCTGCTATGAGGAAAGGCTGAGAGAGCTGGGGTTCTTCAGCCTGGAGAAGAGAAGGCTGCGGGGAGACCTTATTGCATCCTTCCAGTACCTGAAGGGGGCTTATAAGAAAGATGGGGACGGACTTTTTAGCAGGACCTGTTGTGATAGGACAAGGGGTAATGGTTTTAAACTGAAAGAGGGTAGATTCAGACTAGATATAAAGAAGAAATTTTTTACAATGAGGGTGGTGAAACACTGGCACAGGTGGCTCAGAGCAGTGGTAGATGCCCCATCCCTGGAAACATTCAAGGTCAGGCTGGACGGGGCTCTGAGCTACCTGATCTAGTTGAGGATGTCCCTGCCCATTGCAGCAGGTTGGACTAGATGGCCTTTAAAGGTCCCTTCCATCCCAAACCATTCTGTGATTCTGTGATTCTATGATTCTATATTCTTACCAACAGAATTACCTGTGGCTCTACTGGAAGTTACAATGAAGTTTTAGGGCTAGAAAGTGACTGTAAAAAAAGTCCACTGGATATGAAAGTTTCTTAGCAAGTAAGTTTTTACAAGGATTAAAGGTCACATTAAAGAGAACTTTTACCAACTGGTATTTACCAGAACTGTGAGACAACTCTTCTCTCAGAGTGAGGTCATGATGTCTTCAGTAAGGCCAGGTAATAAAAAAAGGAAAGAGGAAGGACAAGGAAGTGAGAAACCTTTCTTCTCTCATTATTTAGCTCATTAAAAAAATATGAATCCTTGATTTCATAATGTATAAATAAATTCCTCCACAGTGATAACTTGGGGTGGGGGGAGGACTGCAGAATAGGTACAGTTGCAGCTGACCGGTCAATAAATGATATTAAAATAAGATGAGACAGTTCTTTAAAAGGGTTAAGATCAGCCTCAAATGAACTAAGTTTGCAGCAGGAATAAGTACAGACACATGTGACAGGAGATTTCTAACTCAGAGCTAGGCTGAGGAGAAATGTGATAGCCAAACAAGAATGGAGACCAAACCAGGGAATAAAGGCATCCCCCCAAAAGTGTAGGGGACCAGTCAGGAAAAGGTCAATGAGAAAGTCTTTGTGAGTGAAGTCATTAGAGCATTAGAATAGTCCAATTAATTAGTACAAACAAGAACTTACAGTACAGGCTGAGCTGCCCTTTCATCCTACCTTGTGAAGTCCTACAATCTCTCTGAAAGGCAGCTGTACTGAAGAAATAAATGGGAACCAAAAGTGGTGCTGAAGCTGAAGCCACAGAAAACTAAGGTTTTCAGGGTGGAGTAGATCTTTGAAAGAAGGGTATTGCATAGCAAGAGTTTGGGACAAAACTCTAACAAAATCCTGCCTGAAGGATAAAAAGTGTATTGATATGTGTATATGTCTATGCAGGTACATGAATATATAGAAAACAACTTAAACTTTGTAAATCTTATTCTCTGGAAGTACCAGAATATGAGCTTCAAACAAGACAAAACAAGAGGTAGTAGGAATGAAATATTTCTATTGTTCTATGTAATTAAGAATACAGGCCTGGGAGACTAGGAGTTTGGACTGAAATCCTGATGCAACTGAAGGAAGTGACTGAACTCCATTTCCTTCACTGCAGTAAGGAATGTGTAAAATTCAGACTTCCAGAATCACTAAATGAAGGCCAGAGCTTTCAAAAGCCACCTTTGTTCCCAAGTACGCTGTTTTTGATAGCCAGGCTTCATTTGGTACAAGTGTTAGTTGAGCCGGAGCCACGCAAACTCGACACAGTTAAAAAGGATCTTTAGCTGGGCAAGAAAAAAAGATGACAATCCAATGGAAATAGCTTAAAAACATATAAAGCCCTTCTCAAAAATAAAGATGAAAATTCTGAGACCTGAAGTATCCTTCTAAGCTCAGGCCAATGGAAAATGTTGCCCTGTCAAAGCATCACGTCTTTCACAAGAAAATTTAGTCTGGAAAATTTCCAGTTCCATTTTAATGACACAAAAAATGCTAGGATTACCTATCAGTTTTTGCTCCTTGTAGCCCTTATACTAATTGCATTTCTCTAGATTTTGTTTTCCTTCAAGATCTGCAAGCTCTATGCCAAATGAGGGTCTATGTTAATCCTTGTATCAAACTTTAACTAGGCTGTACTTCATCACAGAAGACCGGTGTGCATTCATGCCACAGACTTTGTATAGATGCTCAGTGCCACAAAAAGTGCATGTAGTAAATGGCTGCATGCATTACACAGACATTCAGGCATTACTTGTTGCTTAAACTTGTTCACTGCCTGGGCAATCTAACTGCCTCCTTGGGGACGGGAGTGCCTAGTTCAGCTTGATAATAGCAAGCCAGCTCTCAAAAGAAGAACAGATGCATAGCTGCAGCATAGCATTTCTGCAGCAGAAAGCTTATGCTGGTAATACGGACACAGAACCCGTACACTGTCTTGCAGGCTGCTGCGCTCTCTAGAGGGAATTCACAGCAAAGGAAACTGTATTCATTCCCACACTATTAATGAATTCTCAGGTGACTGTTGGAATAGTCAAAATATTACAGATGATTATGGTACAGTGTTTCAATAGAATGCAGGGAAAATTGGTTAAAAAGGTGCTCTGAGGATCAAATCACACTGTTTTCTTTACTCCTCACCAGCTCAGTTACCAGCTTTTCTTCCCCTTCTCTCTGAGATCTCCATTTCCCTTCAGCCTTTGACTGCCAGTCTATGCCAATACCAAAGAATTATGAAGAAAATAACACACAACAGGATCTGGTAACTAGTGAATGTATAGGCAAACGCACAGAGGGTAACACAGGAAGAATAAAATAATAGCTAGGTAGCATTAGATAGTGGAAGATATGACAGCAGTTATGGGAGCTCCAGGAGATTTATCTCCTCAACCAGCATATTTTCATTAATGAATTACATAAGGTGTATTTAGTGAACATAAATGACATAAAGCGGTAATAATGACATTAGTACCACCAAGTGCATTAAAAATGCTTTAAAAAAATAAATGCAATCCTGCATGTCATTTAAAAAAAACCATATAGATGGAGTGGCATCTCTGTGTCTGGCTTATTTCAGTATTTTAAAAGAGAGACCACTGACTGACAAGTAAAAATGTTTTGTTTTTTTTTTCATAATGTGAGCCAGACAATATTTAGCATATCATATTAAGTTGAACTGATTTTACTTTTTTTGTAAGTTCTGCTAATAGAACTACAGTCTACTCTGTCCATTATACAACCACACAGAACCCTTTATAGTCAGGTAAACATACAGTAGGAACAGGTTTAACTGCAGTACTTACTTTTGCCTGGTAACAAAAAGTATGTTGACCCATGTCAATTCACGAATGCTTCCTGAACAAGGACGTGAAAATCCAGCATTTGAAAGAGTTTCACATATATTAAAAAAAAAAAAAAATCCAGAAGGAAAGGGGGGAAAGAAAATTGCAAAGTAGAAAGATAAACAAAGAAAAAGCCTGTAAGGTTTAGAGCTCTGCCTGCAAAATATTCAGCCTGGCAGCTCTAGGAGAAATACAACTCTGTGTACTTGTACATGCTCTCCCCATTAGAGGAGGAGTCAGTTTTGCAACACTTACGTTCCTTGCTTGAGGCAAAACAGTGATTCTCTTCAGCGCAAGCAATGTTTCAAGTGCGACAGCTTTAAAGGTGAGAGGTGTACTCTGGAGCGTAGGAATGCATCAGCAGAAAAAGAATATTTTTAAGCATCAGCTACATACTCTACAGGTTGTTGTGGCTCCTTTTAAATGCTTATTGTCTAGGATTTTTTTTTAAGGGAAAACTAATACCCCTTCAAAATAAACCGCATCCATAATACTCTGTGGACCAGGAGTCCATGTTTCATATTCTAGAATAGCAGAAAAAATAAATTCTTTTTACAACAGAATGAAAGGTGTTGTTTTTACATCAGAAACCTGACTAAACAGAAGGAAAAAAAGTCTTTTTTTGTAATTTGTTAGCTATTTCCTGTGACTTGAAAAGAGTTTCAGATTATGCAATAGGGCTTTGAATTTTACTGACATACTCAATTATTCACTAGTCATCCACCTCTACTTAACTGAAAACATTTTTACATATTCTTATTAATGCTCTCATTGAATCACATTTTTATCTTCCCTGTATTCATGCCAGTGAACTGAATAGAAAATAAAATGCATGCATGTGTAGTGAAAATTCTTTTAAGCAAGAAGATTGAGCAAGAACTTTCTTTTCCGTAACAAGGCGAGATTTCTGTGGTGTGGATGTTGTTATTAGAGTCAAGTCTCTCCAGTCAAGGTCAGAATTGTTCACATCTTGTGACCAAATGGACATTCTGCAGACTATTTTAAACAATCCGTAATCATATGAACAGTTGCTTGGCAAGACAGGCAAACATTTTCAAGTGAGGAACACATACCTTGTCATCTAGCCACACAGAGATTACAAAACTTCAGGTGTGTTTCTTCAGTATGGTTTGGGCTATGCTAACTGCCAGCTGCTGCCGAGAGGACCAGTTTCGCTCTGCCCCTCCACCTGCATTGCTCCCTTCAATCCATCATGTGCGCTGTGGTATCCATGTGATCCATGTTAAGACAGTCTAGGGAGCTACACTGGTGGAAGACAATTCCTTTTTTTTCCCTCCTATTGTAAATTTCTGAACAGGCTCACTCCAAGGTCAAACAAATGCTGGCGATACAGGAACAGGACGCATAGCTGGCAGTAAAGACTCAGTTGATTGTATCATAAAACTATGCCCTAAAATTGATCACATGCTCCCAGCGTTCAGCCAGCTCTGAGCAAATTCCACCAGTGGCTGTGTTGAAAAGGATGAAACTGCTCCTGGTAAATAGGGAACATGTGCTTGAAAAGATGCTACCACCTCAGAAATGAGAAAAGGAACAGAAGGTAGAGCCTAAGAGGAATTTCACCAGCCAGAAAAGATGGAGCAGGCTGTGGCTGGTTGGTTTATTTCTGCATCTGCCTGCCTCTGCTAAGCACAGGGAGATCAAAATGGGGAGGGGGGGAAGAGAAAGATAAGATCTTGCCTAGGGAAGAGATTTTCAAAATGAAGGTGAATCAAGAAGTACTGCCTACACCATCACTATCTTAATTTCTGTAAAAGGAGCATATAATGTTAAGGTCTGCATGTACATTTTCCCCCTAACCAAAATAGGCTTTATACCCCTGGAATCCGGTTAATGGGAAAAAGAGAATAAAAACTAAATCACTGATGATTTAGTGAAAGACAAGATGAGGGATGAGAGTTAAGAACTATAACTGAGATCTGTAACAAGGATAACTTTAGACATTTATACCCATGCTATCCAGTTTATACCTAGCTGACATAATGCAACCTTGGTAACTGTGGCAGCAGGCAACGCAGTGCGAGATAGTTCTTGAATATTTTCCCAGGATTTTGAGTTAGTTTTTTCAACTTCTAATGAGCGCTGTTTGCCTGTGGCTATACTACTAGCAATATTCAAGCCAGTCAGGCAAGTCTGTACAAACACACTCAGCCTCTCGTGGAATACTGCCAGGAAAAGACAACTGTGATCCAAGGAGCACTGGATTAAGGAGAATATTTTAAGGCAGTAGTAGGATCTCATATGCACAGAACACAGGTCACCCACATTCAAGAAAGGTTCTTTCAAATGGTGAAAAGAAAGGTCACCAAGATGAGGTAAAGGCTCTAAAGCCTATCTATTAAAAAGTGACTGACAGAACTTGGCTGGTTTAATGTGGCAAAGTAAAGGTTGAGGCAGAAAATGGAACAGGCATTTACATGTCCCTATAAAGATAATGTATGTCTATAAATACAAAAGAGAGCAAGCACTAGAAAAGTCCAGTAGCTGTTTAGGCTACAGAACAATGCTGGAGCAAAAACAACAGGTAGAAACAGAACACAAATAAAATCAGGCAGCAAACTAAAAGGATACTAACCATTGGAGTACGAAAAATTGGAGCAGACTTTCAATAGGGTAAAAAAAAGCACAGCTACTTCTAGAATAGAGCTTGGCCAGTCTCTGAAAGGGATTATCATCTTGACTCATCCCATGTCATGTAACTGGTGTATCCACTTTAGAAGTCTGGTTTAGGTCAGGATCGTAAGCTGCCCCTATAGTCAGCTGAGAGAGATTCTTCTGTGGCTGGTCTAGAAGCATAATAATTTAATTTCCAAAGATTGATTTATTTAGAAAAGTTTGTAGGCTTGGAAACTGTTAAAATAAGCTACTAAATTCCAAACAGCAGTCCTTAAAGGCATCAACAGATCATTTATGGAAAGGAAGGTTTAGCAAACTAAGAGAGCAAGGGCCTAACTTTATTTTCAATATAATGACATTTATATCAGTATAACCTCACCAACTTCAGTGAAGTTATTCTGCACTGGAGTTCCATCAGACTTCTGACATTTAGACAGAACAGATTTTCACTGCCCGCAAAAAGAGCAAAATCGTGTCACAACAGCAAGCACGTAGGACTAGGAAGAAGTCAGGAAAGAAGATACAAGTTAGAGGAACCCAGGAAAGGGCTTTACAGGTGAGAAAAATGCTAAAAGGGGTATGTCAGGCAGCGAGATGGAAAGGGTGTATGAGAGGAGACTGCAGTCTGTCTTTCCCTTTCCCCACAGCTGTTATCTACAAAAAACCTCCAGCCTTCCTCGGAGAGTAACAGTTTGTACAGGGGTTGTGCCTGTTTGTCCCTACCTTTTCTCTCCCCCCCCCCCCCAAAAAAAAAAATATAAAAAAAAAAAAAGCAGAGGAAAACAAACAGGGCAAGCCTCTGTTTTTAAATGTAGAGGAAAGAACATAAGAAATAGAATAGGAATAAGAATTCAGAGAACTACAGAGAGAACGATATAATTCTGCTGCTGCTGCCTTCTTTCTTAACCATGACCTCCTCTGAAGAAGCAGCAGCCAAAACTTTCTGATGTGAGTCTCTTTAGAGACAGACAAAATGTGCTTAGGACAGCAGCTGGTTCCATGGCCACTCACTCACCCTCACATCACCCATGTGCCTCAAGAGTCCTGCCCCTTTCCTCGTCACACAGCAGGTTCACCCCAGAAGTACGGCAAGGACCCCTAGGACCAGGATGTCCTTAGCCCATGGTGGCCACCATTTTGACAGAGCTGTAGCCCATGCTATCTGAGAATGGCCTATGACAGGCTGGAAGCTGAAGCTGTGCCTTCTCATTTTACCCAGAAGTACCCCAAGCCCAGCAAGTCCAGGACATTCTGCATACACTCCACATCATCAAAAATACAGCCCTTCCTTGTGTCTGCATTTTTGGTCATGGACAAAAAGCACTAATGCTGGTGAGTTTTTCCACATATGCTTTGCACCTCTGAAACAAAACCACAATCACTTTAAAAGCCAGGGCCTTGTGCCCCTGTAACCGTTCCCCAGACCTCCCTGGCAGTCTGCACTTAGAGCACCTTATTCTTGCACTCCTGTTCTAGGATATGTGGGATTGCCACTTGCCACAGGAATCCCAGTCTTTTTTACCCTCAGGTATGCTGATGATCTTTGCATTAACACATAGTGCGCGGCCACACGGTGGGATCTCACTTAGCGTGACCTCTGTGTGCACGGACCATGTTAGCAAGCAGGCACAGCTTTAGAAGCCAGGCAGCCACGGGGAGTCCGGAGATTGCGTGGGTGTGACTGGCGGTGGCACGGGGGGAGCTGGCATGGGCAAAGGAAGGGAGGACTCTGTGGTCCTGAGGGACCTGACACTTTTCTGGAGTGAGCCTGCCATGTGGCTGTGGCAGGCAGGACTTCTGCCACAAGTGAGGTCAGTTCTTATCTTGTGTGATGTTGTCCCTTAA
The DNA here is from genome assembly GCF_047370975.1 of Nipponia nippon. Taxonomy (NCBI): domain Eukaryota; kingdom Metazoa; phylum Chordata; class Aves; order Pelecaniformes; family Threskiornithidae; genus Nipponia; species Nipponia nippon. The sequence continues at coordinate 654,136 of NW_028262357.1, read as the reverse complement.
CTAGCGATGAAGTACTCCAGCTCCCACACTTGCTCATGCCTGCAGCCAGTGTGACTCCTCATCTGTGTTGGTATAGTAGAGAAAACTGGGCTACTGCTAAATGAGGTACAGTACAAAGACTTAACTAGCTCTAACCATGCTGAAGAATACTGAAAATCTTATAAGGTCTGAATGTATTAATGAACAAATGAATTAACCAGTTCTTCTAGTTTTACAGAAGTTGTTTCCATATGTTTATTTTTGTTTTGAAATGATAAGCATGTCTTTCATATTTACATAAATGTAAGGAATATGCCTGTTATCACTGAGAGCCGTTCTTCAGGAATCGTCCATGTCTCATGATGTCCAATATACATACAAAATACTTTGATATATTTTTTAATACAGACTGAATACTAAGTGTAACATTATCTAATTCAGCCTTTTATCACTTACCCTATAAACCCCTGTAAATTCATATTCAGCTGCACAAGGCCAGCAGGTTCAGCTGAGTTTATCTGTTGATACAGGTAAAATAATTCTTTTTTCTTGGATGGGATCATTGTACAATGTGGCAGCTTTCTACTTCATTAAGCCATGCTTGATCACTTGACTGCTTCCCGAAGAAATTCATGAAATGTTCCTATCTCTTTTAGCTGTGGACTTGCAACAAACCCATAGCTTTCATGGATGCCTTCACTGAGTATCTCATTCTCTCACAGTCGGCACATAGTTTAATTAATTAAAACAGAACTGGAACACAGTGGAAGAACTGGAGATCACATCCACTATCTAGATTTCAGTTCATTATGTCTTATATTTCTGTGTAAAAACCTCTCTTTCCCTCCAATTTAACCACGCAGAGAAAGGGAAAAACATATCTTTTGTCTCTGAATATGTTTTCTTCTCATGGGAACATTCATTATATAAAGATGAAATTCATCCTGACTGACTTTTTTTTTTGTTTAAATTATAAACAAAAGTCTTTCTGTATTACCACAGCTTGGTCGATGTGAGATGCACATATACAAATATCAGCTTAACAACATAAGATCTAACTGATAAACTAGGATGCCATGAACACGAAGTATCATTTGCCCAATAACATGGTCTCTCTGTACTGGTAGTAAGTGACAGGCCAGCCAAACCCTTTCAGAGTTTAACTGTTCTCATCTCTTTGATCTACAACTAAAGTTACACTATCAGATAATGAGTCATTTCTTATTGGATATTTTTACTGTTACAAAAAGCCTACTTACATTTCTAAACCAGAATGCATTTACACAAAACTCTACATTTAATTAACACAGTATGTCCAACAGAATCTCATGTTGTCTGAAAAGACAAATAGAAAGAGGTGGTGATAAAAAAAGGCTTTCAAAGTACTTGTCTCCTAGTTATTTACAATCTCTCTTAAAATATTCTAAGAAATAGTCCTATCCATTATTGTAGGGCAGATACAGCTTTTTAAAAGACACTAAACACAAATAATGCTTAATTTCTAACTTACATGATTGTTTCATGAGCACTAGCTGTAAAAGTGTATTTTATCTATTGCCCTCCTTCTGTTCTTATTTTTTAGCTTCTTCAAATGCAAAAGTGTTAGAACTCTGTCTCGAGTTATTTGCTCCCCAAATCAATCAGAAATAGTTGAAGTAGATGAGGAGATGTATGTGAAATCAATGAAGTATTTAATATGTAGGAAGCAGAACTATGTAATGATGATGAGATTCCTTCTGACTCTGTCATCTGTTCAGTTATGAACTTGCCCTAATGTACTTGTCCATGTCATTCTGCTGATGGCCATCACTCTAAGCCCTACAGCTAAGAGCAGTGCCTCCTGAGTGACATTTAAACAATCTCAGGTCTCTGCTCTAAGTTCTGGGCCTGACAGCTGTGCTATCCAACGAAGCTGAAAAATCTTTTACCTTTTTATATTAGGAGTTTTCCAAGTCATATCATATATATCATATAATATCATATATCATACGATGAGATATATCTATATTAGAAGAAAACTCTCCCTTAAGAATTATTTCCAATAAATGTATTAAATCCATTATGAAATAGAAAATAATGCTCACTTCCAAAAAATATATTGCAATTCAAAATCATGTTATATGATCATGAAGAATCATACTTCTGTCTTACTTAAGATCTGAATAATCACTGTGTAGGAAAATGTTGTAGGTGAGCAGTATGTCATTGCCTATTGAGTATTCTTTATCTTAGCAAGAAAGCTGCTATATTTTGCCTTAGCTTGAATGATTACTGTGCTGCTTTATAAAAAAAAAATATATGTTTACTTGAGATTATTCTTTTTCCCAAGTAACATTTATTGGCCATGGTTGGAGAAGACATAGTGAACCAGATGGACCTTTCATCTGACCCAGTATGACTGTTCTTGTAACAGTAGTTAGCAGAGTTTAAATCAAGAATTGACAGCAACAGGATGTATGATACATCTTTTCCTCCCATACACAGACATTCTCAAACCTCTTCCATTGAGTGAGCCTGACGGAAGAGGCCTCCGCCATCATTAACGACCTGATCTTTCAGAAATCAGTGAAAAATATAGCTGGACCCCAAACAGGAAATTTGGAAATAGTTATCTCCTATCAAGGCTATCCAATTTTCCCCTTAATTATTTTCAACCAAAATAATTTAACTGTTATTCAGGGTTATATGAGGGGACTGATTCACCTTTTGACCAGAATCATACTTTTTAGTTAGAAGAAATCACATAAGGACCATCAGCACGCTAAAAGCATTATAGCTGATCAGTGTTTTGGTTTTTCTTTTTTTTCCCCCTTCTTTGTGCACTGTGAATGATGGGCATAATTGCAAGAAAAAACAGCTTTTCCATATTGATGATAATTGTCTCTCTCCTTGGTAATTACTAACTTTTCTTCCTAAGATTCAATGAGGTTTTGAATGTGATAGTTTGTTAACAAGAAACAAATAGTTAAAATGTCTAACTCATGGTTTTAACTGATGCTGTTCTATTGTAGTAGTTCCAAACTAGAAGAATGTTTTATTAGTGGGGTATCCCTACTTCGATTTTGAGCTTTTTTCTGTATATTAATACAAAGAGCTAAATTCTCCAAAGAGATAGACAGGCAGACAGTAGAAAACTAGCAATGAAAGTGGCTGTGACAATTTCTTATAAACTGCAGACTGAAAAGAACAAATTAACACGTGGAACTTTACAATAATACAACCTGAAGAGAGATTCTGGAAACTGGAAAAACAGCAACTTCACATAATTTGCTCAAGCCATTTGTGGGACACAACACACTAATCAGAAGAACTTCCATGGAAAGCAAATTAAAAAATAAAACACATAGCAAATAAACGATATAATGTACACTCAAAGCACTCTGACAAGTAGAGCCTGGATATGAATTATGTTTGTTTTCTTGGTACTTCAGGTTTAATATCCCAGGAAGACTGCCTATCTGCAGAGACAGCAGCTGTTTTTTATATTTTATTGTTTTCTTTAATCTAAAATAAGAATTTTTACTGAACGCACATGCCTTTCTCTTTGTGCATAACAATAAATGGCTTTTTCAATAGAACTACATATTTGAAAAAACCTCCATAAATACTTTAAAAATTCTGGGCAAAATCATTAAAAATACAAAGCCTTGTAAGATTATGAATCACTCTCAGAATCAAATAGAAAAAATAATGCCAATTTTGTCTCCTCATGCTGCTTCTCACAGAATTATTCCTAGCAAAGAGTAAGGAACTACCATCACAAAATTACAGAAAACGTAGTTCACAGAAAAAGAAGTGTAAATGCAGCAAAAGTAATTTCTTCAAATCAAATTATTGCTATACTCCCTTAAGGCCAAACATGCTTTGCTCAATTTAAGCACCCATTTGAGGTATGGCTTCTCTAATAAGTATAATCTAAAATCAACCCTCTCACCTTAGGAGGGGAATGATAGAGGATAATTCCCTAATTTCTCATGAGTCAATGGAGAGAGGCACCTCTGAGAATTGAAAAAATGGAAATTTCAACAGCCCCTTTAGCTAACCCAATCCAGTGTTTAACCACTCTCACCCCGAGTATTTCTTCCTGATGTCCCATCCAAATTTCCTTTGTTGCAACTTCTGACCACTGCCTTCTCACACCATACACTTTTTAGAAGAGCCTGGCCTTTTAGGTAGTTGAAGAATATAACTAGATCCTCCATTAACCTTCTCTTATTCAGGCTAAACAAACCCTGTTCCCTCAGCCTCTCCCTGTGCATTACAAACTCCAATCCACTAACCATCCCAGGGGCCCTCTGCTCCAGTTCGTTGACATTTTTCTGGTACTGGGGAACACAGCACTGCAGATGCAGCTACCCTCCCCTAAAACAGCACAATCTACGGTTGCTTGTTTCACAGTAAGCGTGCCCTGTTGGCTCATATTCAACCTGGCATCCATTGTAAATCACAAGTCCTTTTCAACAGGGCTGCTACCCTGCCAGCTGTTTCCCAGACTGTACTGATGGCACGAGGTTACTCCCTCTTAGATGCAGAACTACATGTGCCTTCTTTTGGCTCACTCCTCAAGTTTCTTAAGGATCCTCTGGGTTGAAACTCTGCCACCTGTCCCCTCAGGCTGGCCTCACACCCTAATTTACTACCTTTTGTAAATTTGCTAATGCTGATGTGTCATCATCCACGTCACTGATAGAAGTATTTACATTAGACCAGCATTAGATGGTCAGAAAGTAAAACTAGCTCTGGAAATAGGGGCAAGAACGCTCCACTGTCTACCAGTGCGACCTGAGCTATCAATATTAGACGTTCCTAACAGAATAAAAAGTCATTTCTGCAGAACAAACACTCCTAAACACGTTTGGGCGTGCACAGCTACGTGCTGAGGGAACTTCTGGTGCAGAAGGTAAGCACCTACACGTTAGGATGATGGAGAGCAGATTGCCTCACTCCCTGTCTGTATTTAGATGAGCTTCAGGAGCTAATGTCCTAGTTCAGGCAAGAATCCAACTGACAGTATTCCACTCAATCGGTATGAGGAGCTAGAAAAATAATTCCCAGGTGCTCAGGGACAGTAAGTGGCAGCATGTAAGGCCAGCTCAAATGACCTGAAGAGAGTTTAGGTGCTCAATACCTGATAGAATATACACATAAACATTATGGAATTTCTATGGTAAAAGTTCAAAACAGTGTCTTATCATTATGCAGAAAGTTTAGGTTTTTAGAACTGTAGTTTCTTGTTACAAAGTAAGATTTCTCTTTTTTTAGTAATGATTCTTTCCTTGAGAATGTTTCTTGTTTCTTGTTTTAAAACTCTTTTTATAGCTTCTCACTTCAGGATAGCAAAGCTAACAGTCTAATACCCTGGTCTCCATATCAATAGGTCTGTTGCACAGACAAGAGAAGAGATATTCATCCTATGTAAGTCAAAATGGTAGAAGAAAATGAATTACAATTATGTACACTCTCATTTTCAAATACGGTTTGGCATCTGAAGTTTCACTCTTCAATGCCTGTTTATGGTAGGTTATGTTGCTTTTCCAGTTCTACCTAATCTTTCATTATTGTGCATCAGAAGCTTTCTTACAAAGATAAGCTAGATTCCTTGTGAAAAGCTTATTTGCTGCAGAAGGTGCTTTAGTTGTAGAAAATTAAAATACCAGTTTCTTAGCAAACCCCTTTATTATTATGAGTTTGCTGATATTCACAAATAATTAAATGGAGACAAATATATGAATGTGGTTTCATGATGGTTTGCTCCTTTGTTACAAACCATGGATTTATGTTCACAGTCTTACAGTATTTTTGAAAGGCTGTAATACATTCTGTTCTCAGCACCCTTTAAAACAGATCTGCAGTATTTGACATATGCACACAACTTCATTAGCAGAGAGATGATTAAATGAAATTATTGATGTATGAAATTGGCTGCCTTCTCCTCTTACCCATCTATACAAGAGCCAGGAAATGCTTTTGAAATGGAAGACCTAAGGTATAGGCCAAATCACCTTGTGGGAGGAATTTAGGAGCTACCAAGCTTCTGGAGAATGCTCAGTTTGTTTCTTGCTTTTTAAAGCAAAAAACCAACTGTACAATGGGGGAAAGTTTTCGATTTTACACAATTAAGCACAGAGCACAGTTGATATTCTGTAGTCCCTTTAAGTACTCTTCAGTTCTAAGGTATAATCAAGTGTACCATTTATAAAAAATATTTCTTTAACCTGTTCTCAAAGACATCGAGTAATAGAGGTTCTACATTTCCAAGCAATTGTGAAGACAGTTTTTCCCACTGTTCTTGAAGAAGCCTGCCTTTGACGCAGACAATTACAGTTGCAATTATTTATCTTGAATTATTGCACCCGATACTTAGGCAGTCTACACATTTGTGTACCTGATTCATAGGCATAGCAAAGTATGTACGTGTCTATGTCAATTTGTAAATCTGCCTTTACAAGTGTAATATGCAAATGAAGAGCAATCCACAGAAAATCTGCATTTTTAAGTATACAGAAGAACTGCTCTCATTCATCATTTGTGAATTAAATATATGAATTCATTCTCTGTAGTCATCTATTTAAAATGTCTTACAGAAATAATGCCTGGGAAACTATCCTTATTAGTAGTATCTCTCAAGCAAAGTGCTAGAAGGTACATTGTTCTAGATATTTAAAAAACATACAAAGACATATAGATTTTTCACCGTCCTTTTCCTTTCTTCTGTATATGTTTTTTAAAATACCATAAATTTTTTTTCTAATGAGAATGTAGAATGTCTAGTGGAAATTCCGATAAAAGTTGTATTTTCTCCCATAAATTCTACTTGTTTTTTCATTTCCTGCACAGGTTGTCTAAAGTGAGTATTTAATATACTGTTTTTCAATCAATCATTTAGAATAATTTAGAAGCTTCCATGTAGAGCCTTTGTTCTACATGGATTCTGTTTAACACTGTTTAATTTTTATTATGATAAAAATGCTTATTTGTGTAACATATCAGATCGTACTAACCGGGAAATACTTAAAAAACCAAGAGGAACAATTTTCTCCCTCAGGATGTTAGTCTCACAATTTGTCTTTCCTTGACATGTACCAGCTGAGAATTATTATACACTTCTAATGCATCCCACGCAGTTTTCAAGAAAAAAACCCAACTTTTAAAAATGGCATCCAAGTTAATAGAAACAGTTTGGTGAAATAACATTGCCTTTTTAGACAATGAAGCAGAGGAAATAAAGACTAGTTGTATATCATTCTGCACCTTGATATGTTGAATTTGACCTCTACATGCATATGCTATTAATTTTCTATTAAGCCTTTGTAATCTGACCTAGTTTCCACCCTTTATGTGACTGTCTCTTTCTCGGGTCAATCTTCAGGTTCCTCCATCATTGAAGAACTCACGATTTAGCCAAGTTGGTCTTTTATTGACTCACCTCTTTCTTTTGCTAGAGAGTAATTTGTGCAGGTGTCCTTCATATTGTTCCTTTAAGAAACTGCCAATTTTCTTTAGTTGCAGTTATGAAAGAATGCTTCTGTCTAAAAATGAAAACAAAGTAATAGCCTGTCTTGCCCTTCAGCTCCCTGCAAGGAAAAAAACTGGTGCGAGCTCTCATTCAAATACTGGTACAGTATCTTTCCACAAAACTATTGTAAGTATATAAGGAAAAGTAGGTTTTAAGATATGAAATTTTAAAGCTGTAAAAGAAAATACATAACCTCTAAGATAAGGTATATAGATGTATGTAACTGAGAATTCTTTCTGAAAAGCATCAGCAGGGAAATTAAATTACAGAGATGTACTTTTTCTTTCTTTAAAGAGATGAGGTCCCAAAATTCTTATTTTTGTAAAGAAAACCCGTTTTAAGTGGTTTCAAAGAATATGCTGCTAAGCCACTTTAGACCCTTTTAGTTAAGGAACCCCAGTAAAGATGAGAAACAGTGTAGGACGCAAGTGCAGAAGAGAAACAATATCATTAAAGCGAAGTCATTTTCTTTCATACAGACAGCCAAGCAAAGGGCATGTCTACAATACTGGATGCTGACCATCACATGTCCAGCTGACCTAGAAAGTGGATGCACCACACATGAGCAAAAAGTAGTGTAGTGACATCAGTGTGACACTGAGTTTGAGTTAATAGGCCCCACTTTTCTGCATGGCCTGTTAACTCGAGCTCAGGATGATGCTTGCAGTTTTGATGTTTGCTATCCATTACTGCCCAGTTGCAATGATGACTTCCTTTATTCCACCTAAATACCTTTGCTGGTGTCAAGTCTCATTCTGCAGTTTATTTAAGCAATATTCTCTCATTTCCATGGTGAAATTTCCATTTTTGGACTGTTTCTTGTCTGATCATTGTGTTTTGAGATCTCCTTCTTTGGCAATATGTTTTTTTTACCTCTGTTCTCATACTCAACTCTATTTTTATCCCATTGCTTTTTAGCATTCTTCATTGGACTTTGTATCATTTTCTCCTTTGGTTAATTTCTAAAGATTCAGTTCCTCTAGCACCTCTTTCTATCACAAGTTTGGGCTCTCAAACATCATCTACAGCCCTATGTTTGGCTATAACTTAATAAAAAAGAAAGTTGGAATTAACAAAATTTGCCATTTTGAAACAAACCAATTTGCCACATTCAGGAATTATGTGTATTTCTGAAATTCTCTAACGAATATAACTGAACAAATTAATCTGCGACTGAAAGTGATTTTAAGAGAAATATTGTCTAATTATTAATCAGAATTGCAAAAAGTAGCTTATTGTTAAAAACATAGAAATATTGCAACATCTGTGAGCAAGGTTTAAAAATATGATCCATCAATTTCTTTTATTTAAAATGTTTATTTATTTCCAATAATAATATGCCATAAGTATAATGCAAGATGTGAATCATGCTGTAACAACCCATGTTGCTCAAAATATGAAGGAATAAGATACAGATCTAGTCAATCTCTTCAAGCATGTTATTTCCTTATCTACTATCAATATAACGTACTACAGTTCTGTTTTACTAGGCCTAGTTTCATGCCAACTAAAACTTCAGTATGATTGATCATACTTGATTTACATCATATATCTGCATTGCCTTTGCAAGGCTGTAGCTTTGAAATGGTAAAAAAAGGCCAATGTCTTCAATACTGTTTCGAATGTTTTATCTCAAATATGCGAATCAAGATTATATTTCTGTTATAAAAACACCCTTTATATTAAGTAAGTATAGGTTGTTTTTCTTTCCCCCACCCCCCTATGCATCAGTTACTATTAGCAGATTAGTGTAGTTTATCTGATGGTATTTTAACAAAGTGAAGATTACTTGTAACAATATTCTAACACTTAAAGTGAGTATATCAATATATTCTGTTTTTTTCAAACATAAAAAATGATTCTCATCCAGAGGAAGGACAGTTGAAGTAAATAGCTGCTGAAGCAATTAGGAAGCAGAGATGCATTTATTTATAAAGACAGAGAAATCTAGGAAGATTGGAGCATTGGGCAATCATCGGTGGAATGAAATTTTACAAGAACAGCTGCCAGATTCTGCACCTGGGAAGGAGTGATGCCAGCACAAGTATAACCTGGGAGAGGAGTGGCTGGCGAGCAGCGCTGCAGAAAGGGATCTGGGGGTGCTGGTGGGCAGCAGGCTCACTGTGAGTCAGCAGTGTGCCCTGGCAGCCCAGAGGGCAAACCGCATCTGGGGTGCACCAAGCACAGCACGGCCGGCCGGTCAAAAGAGGGGATCGTCCCGCTGTATTCAGCGTTGGTGCGGCCTCACCTTGGGCACTGTGCGCAGCTCTGGGCCCCGCCATTTACGAAGGATGTGAAGATCCTTGAATGCCTCCAGAGGAGGGCAACAAAGCTGGTGCAAGGGCTGGAGGGCATGTCCTGTGAGGAGCGGCTGAGGGCTCTGGGCTTGTCTGGTTTGGAGAAAAGGAGGCTGAGGGGCGACCTCATTGCTCTCTGCAGGTTCCTGAGGAGGGGAAGGGCAGAGGGAGGTGCTGAGCTCTTCTCCCTGGCATCCAGTGACCGGACGTGTGGGAATGGTTCAAAGCTGCACCAGGGGAGGTTTTGACTGGACTTTAGAAAGCATTTCTTTATGGAGAGGGTGGTCAAACCCTGGAACAGGCTTCCTAGAGAGGTGGTTGATGCCCCAAGCCTGTCAGTGTTTAAGAGGCATTTGGACAGTGCCCTTAACAACATGCTTTAACTTTTGGTCAGCCCTGAACTGGTCAGGCAGTTGGAGCAGATGATTGTGGTAGGTCTCTTCCAACTCAAAATATTCTATTCTATTCTATTCTATTCTATTCTATTCTATTCTATTCTATTCTATTCTATTCTATTAAAAAAATACTAGCAACTAATTCTCCAGTTGCCTACAGCTGGAATTTCAATCCCATTGTTATTGTGTGGCTCAAAGGTATTGATATTTGTGACATCCTTAGGATAAAAAACTAACCTATACTTTCTCAGAATAGCAATGACAGACGCTTGATAATTAGTATATGGAAACGTATAGAGAGAATTTTTTAAGTGGCTTGGGAGGACGGATATGACCCTGAATCACCAATCCATGTTGACAGTGCTCATTTTAATGTCTTTCATCACAGCCTACACTGCTTGTTTCCTCCCCTCTGATGCCTCTTTAGTTACATCTGCTTATTTATTTTGCAGGACCTATTGTGAACTGGATCTAGGAACTGGTCCACCTGAAAACAACTTGCAAATTTGATCAGACCTTCCACAAAATAAGAGTTTGTTAGTTGCTTGATTCAGTTCACAGTCTCAGTCCACAGTCAATTGTGTCAAAACAAAAGAGAGGCAACGCACTCTGCCTGGAAATGAGAAGGGAAAAATGAAGGAGGCTTTTCTTGATCTATGAAGGATGACTAAAGAAAGTGTAATTTAATGTAGGGAAATGAAGACTGAATGAAAACATTATATACTTTCAAATACTGAAAAACAGAAAGGTCTTATGCCAGTGCTGCTGTTCAGCGTGGAACTTTACCCTAAGAATCACTGCAAAATAGGGTCAGAAACAGCCCTAAAACAGCATCTGCTCCATCTCCAGTACCAAAGTGCTTTCTCATTCCTGAAAGACATTTTTTGTAACCTACTCTTAATGATTCAGTGATGGGTTCCACAATCTGCCAAGAAACCTAGAAATCTTAAAAAAAATCTGCCTTCTCCATAACCTCTCCTAAAGTCTTACATGAAAGTCTTCCTAATCTCTCACCTAAATCAGCTGTTCTGTGATTTGGAACAATTACTGTTTGCTCTGTGTACCGCAGACAGAGAACAGATTAACCTGTTTCTTTTTGCAGTGGCTTTTAAGTATTTGAAAACTGTTATCGTATCCCACTACTCTCATCCTCCTATCTTATCTTCTCAAGATCAAAGATTGCAAGTTTTTCCCTTGTCACAGATTTCTCTGGATTTCTGAGAAAGCTTTCTGCTTTCTCTTAGATTCTCTGAAATTATTCTACCTCTTCTTGAAGCAAAACACCCCAAAAATAAATTAAGTACTTCAATGTAGTCATTACCATTGCTGAAGACTAGAAGGAAAAATAGACATCTTACAAACTGTACCCCTCTTTATGTCCAACATAATCCTTGCCCTTCTCACGAATGAGTAAACAGGAAGTAGCCATATGTCTAACTCAGATAAAATATGTTTACTTGCAAAGAATAACTGAAACATATGGCAAAACAGAAAGTCTTCCATTTGCAAACAAAGCATGGTTTCAATGTGCAAATAAATTTCATAGTCAGATACTTGAAATGAAACACATCAAACAGTATTCAACAGGCTTAACTCCTGCTCTGCTTGTGATCTGCGTATTCTATGGATCCTTTTATTTGTGCAGAATTAGCATTTAGTTGTTCCCCATCCTGTTGCTGTGTGGTTTTTTTCCTACCTAAATTCATAAGTTTCCATCCTTTCTTGTTGTGTTGTCTCCTACTTTTTTGCAACGTGATTTCAGTTTTTAAAGGCTATTTTGGATTATCAGCCATTGCAGCTCCACCACACCAATTTTCTTTTATTTGTTGTTTAAGGATGTCAATAAAAATCCTGACTAGTACTGGATACAGGACAGATACATATAGAACTCCACTCGATACAGACTTTTGATGCTAAACCATTGATAACTACCTCTGGTTTGATTTTCCTACTAGTTTTGTTTTCACCCTAACATAAATTCATCTTGACCATGTTTCCCTGCTAGCTTATGAGAATGGCATGTGATACAGCATTAAAAGCCTTATTAAAATCAGGATATCTAATATTTACTGTTTATTTATCTATGAGGTCTGCTGTCCTCTCAGAGATCAATCTGCTTTGACATAATTTGTTCATGACAGAGCTGCTAAGTTACTCATCTGCTCGTTCTCCTCTTGATGTTTATAGGTAAGTAGTTTGATTATATTGTTCTATTTCTCTCCTTCAAAATTAAACAGATTCCACTAGCTCTTCCTTTTGGTATTAACTGCATTCAGCACCTCATTGAAACCGACTTCTTCAATGAAAGCTAATTAAAATCTTTGGCCTTTCCACTTTTTAGAGAACTAAAATTCTCTTTGTCTTTCTCTTACTTCTCTTGCTGTACCAGAGAGATATTTCACATTTGCCAAATTGTCCCTCTTTATTCACATCTCATTTCATGTCTTGTGCTTGGGAAAGCTGATAATCTTGAATTATAAGAAAACCAAGAGCCTATGCTGTTAATAAGTCGAGGAAGATTAATTCCTATAAAAGGCTTTAAACAAGGACTAAACCCAGGAAGATAAATGTGCTGTATTAAACTTGTCCCCTGAGGGAAAGGATAGGCAGGGCATGTAAGAATCTCCATAAGGAAAATAAATATATTCTACAGTAAAATGTGGAAAGGACTCACCGGCAATATTTACTATAGTAAACAAAATAAGCTCTAACTGAGTAATGCAGCAAAATCCAGATGCTTTCGAAATATTTTAGTAGAAGAGAAACATAAAAGCACATTATATATGTATAACAATGTATACAGTTGGAGGAGAATTTCCCTAAATAAAAAACAGTTCCAAACCCATAAGCAAGAAACAGCTAGAATAGCAAAAACATGAGAAGGAAAGGACTCTGATTCATATCTCTCAGTTAACCTCTCAATTAACTGTATGGTGCCTGCTTGCAGCATTAGCTCTTCAGCACAGAGACTTCTGTGGCTGCATGTCTAAAAAATTCATAAACTACATCAGTAAATTACACTTTCATGTTTTTAAAGTGGTTGTCGATGCTGTGATGGAATCCTGTAGGTCTTGAACTGGAAAAATTACTATTTATAAAGTTGTGGTTATTTTCCATTACAAATCTGTCAAAATGGCTGGCCTAGAATTGAATTATTTTACAGGAATATCCCCTGTAAGCTGATAGATATCTATCCTTCACTGGTATTAGTTATAACATTGCTTAATACTAACTTTGTTAATGTACAGATCTTCTAAAATAAGTACTGCCAAAACTCAGAGGTCTTATTTTGTTTCTCAGTCAAGATTCAGCAGAGATTGTGATACAGTGCTCAGCTACTGAGACAATGATACAAACAAAACATTTCACAGTATATTTACTAATATATTAGAAAACATCATGGGTAGGTAGAAACATTCACATCCATTAAAATGTAAGAGAACGTACATAAAAAAATTTAGGTGCCATATTTTTTTTCTAAATGTGCCAGTAAAAGTAGTCCATCTGATTAATGTTGAAGGTAGCAAACAGAATATATCAATTGCTTTTTTCCTCAGAACCTGAAGTTATTGTAGAATTCAACAGAGATGGCAACATCATTCAAAAAGTGCACATTAGTGTGATTTAAAACCACATTACATATTACTCAGATGCTAACAAGGTCACTAGAATTTGACAGTCTGAAACTACTACATGTAGCGGTAGTTACATCCATGCTTGTAAATCAAACTATATAGGAACATTCCTGGGCATTGGAACGTGATTGCCTATACTGTTGGAATGCTCCCTGACATGGATTAGGTGCAAGTCATGTATTAGTCTCCCAAACTGCAGATCTGGATACAAATCTGGAGCTTGCACAAGGGACCAGTCCCAGTAGGCAGTCTGGATGCAACTATAGTGTTTTGGAGACAATTTAAGAGTATGGACGTAGAGTATTTCATGTCAGTTGGCCTCCAAGCCAAGTAGGTACCTTTACTTTACTAAAAAAGATGCAGCGTTAATGACTGCCTGGCAGAAAGGAATGCTGAAACTTCTTAATGTGCACAGGAAGCCTACTGATATTGTACTTAAAGTATATATAAGAAAGAAGCCAGCATGGCTTCACCACAGGCAAGTCTTGCCTGACCAACCTCGTGGCCTTCTATGACAGAGTGACCACCTCAGCGGACAAGGGAAGAGCTACGGATGTCATCTATCTGGCCTTCTGTAAGGCCTTTCACATGGTCTCCCACAACATCCTTCTCTCTAAATTGGACAGATATGGATTTGATGGGTGGGCTATTTTATGGAAGAGGAATTGGCTGGATGGTAACATCCAGAGAGTAGCAGTCAATGGCTCAGTGTCCAAATGGAGATCAGTGACTACTGGTGTCCCTCAGGGGTCTGTACTGGGACCAGTACTGTTTAATATCTTCATCAGTGACACAGACAGTGGGATCAAGTGCACCTTCAGCCACTTTGCAGATGACACCAAGCTGAGGGGTGCGATTGACATGCCTGAGGGACGGGATGGCATCCAGAGGGACCTGGACAAGCTCAAGAAGTGAATCATAGAATACCAGTGGGCCCATGTGAACCTCAGGAGGTTCAACAAGGCCAACTGCAAGGTGCTGCACCGGGGTCGGGGCAACCCCTGGTATCAATACAGGCTGCGGGATGAAGGGATTGAGAGAAGCCCTGCCGAGAAGGACTTGGGGGCACTGGTGGATGAAAAGCTGGACATGAGCTGGCAATGTGCGCTCACAGCCCAGAAAGCCAATGGTATGCTGGGCTGCATCCAAAGCAGCGTGGCCAGCAGGTCAAGGGAGGTGATTCTGCCCCTCTGCTCTGCTCTGGTGAGACCCCACCTGGAGTACTGTGTCCAGGTCTGGGGTCCTCAATACAAGAAGGACATAGACCTGTTGGAGAGGGTCCACAAAAATGCTCAGAGGGATGGAGCACCTCTGCTATGAGGAAAGGCTGAGAGTGGTGGGGTTGTTCAGCCTGGAGAAGAGAAGGCTCCAGGGAGACCTTACTGCGGCCTTCCAGTACCTGAAGAGGACTTATAAGAAAGATGGGGACAAACTTTTTAGCAGGGCCTGTTGCAATAGGACAAGGGGTAATGGTTTTAAACTAAAAGAGGGTGACTAGATATAAGGAAGAGATTTTCTACAAGGAGGCTAGTGAAACACTGGAACGGGTTGCCCAGACAGGTGGTAGATTCTCCATCCCTGGAAACATTCAAGGTCAGGTTGGACGGGGCTCTGAGCAACCTGATGTAGATGAAGATGTCCCTGCCCATTGCAGGGGGGTTGGACTAGATGGCCTTTAAAGGTCCCTTCCAACCCAAACTATTCTATGATTCTAAGAATAACCAAGTATTTAACCTTTGTAAGTATAAGTTATGACTAGTGAACTGTAAGTGGTGTTTTATACAACATCAAATCTGCATATGGTAATAAAATATGATAATCTGTAAGACATGATACTTTACTGCCTGTTGTTTTACATATTTCAGCAATGTAACCTTCCTAGCTGTACAAATGGTTATTTGGTAAAATGGAGCTCAACAATTAAGAGGGCAGCAGAGAAAAGCGTATGAATTTTAAGTGTGTCTGTGTTTGGTTTTGTTTTTGTTTTTTTTCCCCACTGTAAGCTCAGGCAAAGTCTCTTCAAGTCTAAAGCTGCAGAGGTGGAGGTGGAGAGGAAGGGACTATTCCTTGAGCCTAACATTCATTACTGCCATTTGCCATGTTTTCTGCATGCTGAAGGAATGGGATTAAGGGAATACCCTCAGAGTATAAAGAACTCTAATACGATTGAAGTAATAATCTGATTACAGAATGAGCTATGCACTGCTCAAGATGCACATAGTGAATACAGTATGCATGCAAACATGCACATACATGCATATCATCATAAGAAAAACCTTGCATCACAGTTCTGATCTCATGTACAATTTAAGGACCATTGTCTGCCTAATCTATTACTACTACATCTTTATTACCCCCTAAAAATTCTTTGTGTCTGACAAACGTACCACACTGTTCATTGGATAAAGAAAAGCAAGACTCTGATTAATCCCATTTAATGTTAGTCATGTAACCCAGACATATAGATTATAAACATACACTTTTCAACATTAGAGCGGGCAAAATGTTAAAAGGAGCTGAGCCGTCCTCAGCTTCCTTTAAAATCATTCCAAGCACCAAAACACTGTTCTAGGAAAGACTGGATTATTTACATTTATTTAAAGAAAATCTGATTAATTTCTCTAAGAAAAACGTACATTCCTGAATAGCCTACTTATTTAGTATGCAACCTCTCAGCGTATTAAATAAAATAACAGGAATGGCTGTGGCAAATGCTAAATGTGTAATACATGCAAAGGTGTTGGTCAGCCTATTAACAGCTGCAGTGTTGATATAATTGGTATCTGGACTTCTTTACCTACATTGTGTCTCTAAGAGCTGAATTTTATGATATTTTGTAAAGGGCAGAAGATTGGATTTTGTTTTGGCCCTTTATGATTTGTTGAGGAATTCAGAAGTTCTTCTTTTCTTCTAGCTGAATGTTAAAGGTAAAATTGCAGGCAGTCCCAAATGACACTTGGAAATGATGGCAATGAATGTCAGGGAATTCAAGGAAATTTTGTTTGCCTTTTGACATTAGGAGAGCTGGTGGTTTTTAAAGAATCCCAACCGCACGTATTAGCTGATGTATGCCAGACAACGTGTGATTTAACACGTATTAACTAAGATAAACACAAGGGAGCTTTGGCTTCAATAAGATTACTTAAAAGGTTAAAGTCTTTCTCAGTGGAGTCAAAACTTCCAATAAAGCCATCTCGGTTTGGATACTCCCCCACCCCCAATTCAGAGAGAATATAAATAGTTGCCTGAGACTGATTTACAGTTTTATTAAAGTAACTTATTTCATCTGGAAAACACAGAAATAGAAAAATGCTTTTAAAGTTACTAATGGAGAGTCTAATCCAGATTGCGTATTAGAAATCTTAACTGTATTAGCTTGTTGAAATAGAAAAGCATGCGGCAAGATTATAGATCCAAGATCCTGAAATATGTTCAACCCAAATGCCAAATAAAGAAATAAAAAGGGAAGTTTCGATTTTGGCTATTCATTGTACTTTCTTCATTTGTAGTCTATTTTTGTACTTTTATTTGGGTGTTTAGTTGTTCATAAAATTCTAATACCTTAATATAGCCAAAATAAGAATAGTCATGCACATTAAATATATAGCACTATCAAAAGAAAAAGAATAACAAACCCAAGAAATTAGTTGTATATGAATATGGAAATTGGAGGAAGTTAGGTGACAGTTTCTACCTTAGTGAACAACTGTCACTAAGAGACAATTAATTATAAATAATCTAGTCCAAAGCAAAAGCTGATTTTGCCACCTGGCCCCTGTTGTAGGCCAAGCAGCTGGCAGTTAATAAAAGTAACCTAAACTGAACCCAAAATGTAACAAGACAATGAGTATCTGCCACAGTGATTTATGTCTTCTTAAACAAGACTGAAGGAGATAAAGCAAATAGCATAATAGCTCAGAGAAGCAAAACAACTGCTGAATTAAGTGAAAACACAACAAGCAAGGAACTGGGAAAATTACAGAAAGTGACCAGAACAACCAACCTCTGAACATTCAGAATGAAGGAAAGCTGAGTACTTCTGAGTTACATCATTTCCAAGTTCTCCAGACTCCCAGGACATTTAGACAACAGCTGTTAAGATCTCATTAACAGGGATTATACATCACTGGTGAGTTTTGCATAGTTATATATGCAGCCAGTAAACTTTGTCCATTATGTTATGGAGAGTCTTTAGGTCACTGGCTGCTCAAGTACCCAATCCCCAGAGTGATAGTTTGGACGACGGATTTGACATCCATGGCGGGTTCAAAGGCTGAGTGAACCAACATAAGCTTTTTGGATTGAAAGACTGTGACCTTCCAGCTCTTACTGATTTCAAACTTCCTATTTAATGAGGCCTATAAAGCAATTGTGTATGGTTAATATGCCACATCCTTCAAAAATAACTTACTTTGCCTAGGAAGGAATGACCCAGAGAACATCAATTTACATGAATTCTTACTTCAGAACTTCCTGTACATAACAGTTTTCATTCACACTTGATTAGATGAAATGCTTTTTTGCATGAGGAAACTGAGTTATGATCTTGATACTTAAAAATAAGACCACTACTACCATCCAACCTTTCTCAGACATTAATAAACCATTAGCAGTTATTGTTAATATCTCAAAAACATCATGATACATGCAATCGTCATCTCATCCACATACACAGGAACTTGGATTTTAATTCCAATCAATCATGAAATTATTTAATTAAAATTAAATGTTGAACCCCTGAGTTTTGCTTAAACTCAAAGTCCCTTCCTATCCACTTGACTTTCTATATGATGAACTTCTCTGAGTACAACTTTGTTTGTAAGAATATGTATACCCTCTGTGGACCAGATTGTGCACTGAAGACTTTTCAAGCTTGCTTCTTTTCCTCTCCTGCTGCCATTTATTATCCCTTACAACTTCCGTTATTTGAGTCCACTGGGCAATCTCACTCCTTGCAAGCAGTGTAAGTGGGTCCAAATCACAAGAACTGCCGCCCAGCATAGCTGCTATGCATGAGAGACAGTCAGCAGCTCTAATGGGTAAGCTCTTCTGGCACTTTCATTTTTCTGTCATGCCAGAAACAAGATGAAGACAGGTCAGTGTCTTCTGTAAAGCCTGTTTTGCAGAGAATGTACTTTTGCAGGGAAAAGCTTGTGGCAGAGGCCCCCAGGCTACTGCACATCAACTTCATTTTAGGTCTTGTCATATTTTTCTGTTTCAGCATTCCTATGCAGACAGGTAAGACACAGCTTGGCCAGGTTTTCTAAAATCTCTGTCAAAACAGGAACTTCTGTTGAGCTCTTTTCAACTTTTGAGCAGGCAGGCTCAAATGACTGGTACAGCTAATAGGAGTATAACAGTATGTCCCAGTAATCAGTCAGACCATGAGTCTAAAGTATGAGACCATCAAAACTATGGGTATAGAAGAAAGGACTAAGAGCAAAAAGCAGACCTCAGGATGGAAAATCGCAGGGACAGAGAAGGCTGGGAGGATGTGATGCTCAAATACCTGCTTCCACCAATCCTCATTTTAGCTGTTGGATGTACAATAGCCCTGCAATCCACAATGAGAGAAACAGAGTGGAAAGTCTCTTCTCTGCATTTGTAACTACAGTCTTTGTGCAACAAAGATGTGAAAGCAGAAAGGGATTCTCAGCAGGAATATATCCTCCCACAGATTTCAACCACTTCTTTAATACTCTTGCATGTATTTCTGATTATTCAAAGAAAATAATACTGTATCCATGTATCTCTTTAAATGCTTCATTTCTGTATGTTGCTTAATTCCAAAACCAAAGTGTACTTAACCTCAGGGGAGGAATGAAAAAAAAAATCAAAAGAGTTTAAATGAAGCAAAAAGAACTGGCAGTTACACCTTGGAGCTTCTTTTCTGTCTAGGGCTATTGCCTTTTTTCCCCCCCTTCGCCCCCATCCCCCCCCTTTTTTTTGGCTCTGGTTAACTGAATCTCCATGTTTCTCTCACAAGTAGCTACTACAATAAATATGTTTTCCATGAATTAAGTAACATGTGTGCTGTTTCTGGATAGGTAAGAAGAGGAATCAACTGGACCAGCTCTAACTCACTAGTATCATTGCAGCCGAATTTCCTGTTTGAGTCACAGAGCAAGACCACAGCTGAATCCAGAAATTACAGTGCAAAAGGCCATAGCAAAATGATCAACACTATTTTTTTTGTTTTTTTCAGACCAAAGCTGAGCTAGTAGTAAAAAACATTGGTTTTGCGCAATGTCTAGGATCATCAATAGGACCCAGAGATAATAGCAGAAATAAGACATATATGTCTTCTTCAATATCTGAAGGTAATTCTGTAGAAATATTTTATTACATGTAGTCACTGTTACCTAACTTTATAGTATTCTCTATTTTGCTACCACAGTGGTGAAACTGGAATTAGAAATTACAAATGTACAACTTTAAGCAAATCAGATGCACTAAAAAAGCTTGCTCAGCCAAAAGTTATGCACAGACCTAGCACCAAATGCAAATCCTGTATTCTCCACCAAATGTAGAAAAAAAATATTTCTTTGCAATGGAAACAAACATTTCTGAGTTACTGTTAACCTGCTGAACTCATGCCAAAGAAGAAACAGCCAGCCTAGTATATAAAAGAATACCTTCACATTTAAGGTTCCATTGAGGAAGGAATTTTCCATGTCAACTGAGCAGTGTGTGGGAAAGAACTGTTTTTATTTTACCATGGTTGTGATCAGAAATATTTATTTCATTGTTGACATTTACAGAGTTTAATATGCAAACATAAAAATCCTCCAAAAAAGCAATGGAAACAGTTTTACAATCATATCCTTTCAGAAATAAAATGCAATCTAAGTCATCATAATCACAGGACAAATATTTCCATCGATTTTTAGTTATCTCTTACAGTTTTTGTAATTTTAGTCATCAGTTTGGAGTCTGAAATCTCCTACTTATCCATAAAATATACAAAAAGCTGGCATCATTGAAGAAAGATCTTCTACCTCTGCTTTTTCTTGAAGAGACCAAATAATTTGGAAAGAAATACCTGAGAATGAATTAAAATAATGTGCTCGACAAAATACTATAAGCCTATCTAGATGAAGACTAAGCATAACAAATGGTTCTCTTGTGTTTCTGTAATCTTTGCAATTTTGTAATATTTCAATAACAATTTTTAGAAATACATCAGGAAGAGATTAAGAAGTCCTTCTAACTGCAGGAACTTAAGGCAGTGATTTTACCTTAGACCTAAAAATTCTATATGTAGGATAGTATCACCATATATTATGCTTTATTCAATAGGAAAAATTTATATTTTCCTTGAATTCTTTTTAAACCTACTAGGGATAGTTAGGTTTTGTGTGTAGTTCACATCTATTCATTCATTTCTCATAGAAGTCTTTAGCCAGTTTACAGCAAAATTTACTAAGAGGTGAACAAAAGCAAATGCACAAGATAATTCTTAATTATAGTTAATTTCTCACTATGTTGACATAACTGAAAACTACTGAATTAAATTCATACCATTGATAAAGCTCAATATTAACATAAATATTATTCCAGGTATATCTTGTCAGTGTCCTTTAATCTTAAGACCTAATTAGAATTAATTTAAATTACCTAAAAACAGGGGATGTAAATGGAGTCATTTAGAATGAATATTGAATCTCACAAATCACACTTGAAATAAGAACTCAGGTGGGCTAAGACACAGGTATGCATCCTGACAGCAGAATAAGGAACTGCAAATTATGGCAAAATGAATTTCAATTAGTCTATTTAGTGAAGAGGACCTGTATTAAATCTGGAGGTGCCAGTTCACTTTATGAGTGGAACAAATGAGCAGTTTGCTAGTGCTGAAAGGGAGAGGTCTTGCTTCCTTACTTTTTCCCTGTTCCTCTTGCTTTTGATTCAGTTCCTTCCATCCCACCCTCAGTAATGCAGTTTCCCCACCCTGCTTCACTGTCCAGGGTACAGCATCCATATGACCTCAAGATTAAAGATTTAATGAGTTAAACTGCTTCTGGTTTTCCCAAGCTAGTTTGCTGACATTTTAGTGAGCTGGCTATGCTCACATGCAAGGTAAGCAATGGACATTTGTAGCCAGAACTGGGCAAAGAGGAACAAGATAGGGATTTCACATTCTGCCCTGGAGAGCTGTTAATGTGTCTACATCTATTTCATGTAACCATGTCTTATTAGTTCATTCATTAACTCATAGCCTGTGTCAAAGTTTCAGGATCTATTAATATCTGTGGGGTAAGAGAAATGAAGGCAAAAGATTTCCTGTCAACAAAGGTAAAAAAGGTGAATCTGAAGATTTAGAGAAATCTGTAGTTGGAAGAAGCAATCCTGAAAGTACCATAGGCAACGAGAGGACAGCAAAACACAGCAGCTCTGTCAAGTAAAAGGTCATTGTAACTTGCTCATCTTAGAACAATGTTCCCTCTTTAATGAGTTTGACTGAGCTGAACTTTGAGTAGATTGTGTGCTCCCTAAGAGATAATACTTTCAGAATGACAAATCAGGATTCACCTCACTTAACCAGATGCCTATAGCTGAGCTCATAGCTGAGCTATACAGGGGTCTCTATATGGTCAATAGAGAGAAACAGGCTCCTGTAGAATGTGCTTCATCTTACCTGTTTCAGCTAAAGGATAAGACAAATTTCTCTGAGAAGTGCCTATTTCTTCACTGACTATGAACAGGGAGTCTACGCAGGCTGTTTTATGTATGCACACTTAGTCGGAAGAATTGCAAATCACGGTACCAAGAAGGATGGAGTTGAGAGACAAATAGCAAAAAATCGGAAAAAATATAGAGATAGTAACTAAGCCTTGTCATCACAGACAACTGCGAACACCTTCTGGTGGTATATCTTTGGAGACTGAAGATTTCACCCATGCCCAAGTATGACACCCAACCTTTTTTCACTCTTCCCCCCCTGACCAGCATAAAATTAATGGGAGAATGACGTTCATCTTGATGAATGTAGGACTTAGACCTAAAGTCTGTATGAGACGTGGGGTTACACTTCCTTTTAATAAAACAGTAATGAAAGAGTGAGGATGGTTGGAAAAAGTATAAATTGTAGTAGGAAATAAATACAAGTAGTAAGGCTGACATACTTCTTATGGTCTATGTGGGAGTCTTCAAAGAACACAGAAGATAGAAAGGGAAGTTCAAATGAAAATTAAGGAAAACACTTTTAGGCAATATTGTGTAAAATAAATGAGCTATCCTTCCATCTCCCTCACACATCACATTTTATTGTTGATTATACTCACTGGGATCTTAGGATGGATATTAAGGTCTCTAAGACAAATATATTGTGAGTGTATCTACAGAACACCTACCCTACACACCCAATTTGAAAACGATCTTATTTTTGCTGCCAATTTTTATTAATATTTTTTGGCAACTTCCACATTCTATTCTATTTTACTTCTCTAATCAAGTTCATAACCTGGTATGTGGAATGTACATATTTGGGGGTGAAATAGCAGCTCTGTTCTTTATGATTTGAAGACTGGGAAAACATGAGACAGAGTAAACGTCAGTTTAGAAGGAGCAGCTCAGTGAGCATGTCTGAAAGTTCATGTTTACTAATATTTACTAATTGTAACCAAATAAAACAAATCCTGACAGCAGGCACACAATACACTGACACCTGCTTTTATAATCTGTAAAAACAACTCAATTTTTTTTCTTCTAATCATAATATTTAATATTTTTATTAACAGGAAAAAATAATTTCATATTATTAATTAAACTGTTTACTGTAAAATGGCATACATGATACCTTGCATAAATTAAATATTAGTAAACTGTTAATCCCTTTAATATTCCTAACATCCTCTCACTGATGTGTGGAAAGAAATACTAAGAACTGGCAGTTTAACTTCCCTTGTCAATCAGGCCAAGGTCAGGATCTGCGAAAAGAAACAGATGGGGGGCTAGGGGGAAGAAAAACATTTACAATTTTAATTCCAAGGAGTAACTGGAACAATGCTCTTGTTTGAGAAATTCTTATGATTAGTTTGCTTTAGACAAGAACATCAATTTGCACTTTCTATTATAAAATCTG
Source organism: Nipponia nippon (assembly GCF_047370975.1). Taxonomy (NCBI): domain Eukaryota; kingdom Metazoa; phylum Chordata; class Aves; order Pelecaniformes; family Threskiornithidae; genus Nipponia; species Nipponia nippon. The sequence goes on along the minus strand of NW_028262357.1, from coordinate 630,230 downwards.
CATGTGGAAACTTCAAAAAAATCACAATTTCCTTAATAAACATAGGGTACAATTTTATGCAAAAGATGGACAAATTGAATGTGCTGGCAGACTCTCTTTAATTTTGTTTCCTGAAGTGCTTCAGAACAGAAATGATGGCTTTTTCATTATGGTAATGACATACAGGTTTTTTTAATATGTGTAATTGCGTAAATTCTGGTTTTGACACAAGCAAGGGCTATTGCATTGTAACTGGACATCTATTTATAATGATAATTCATGTAATTTGATTTTTTCTGTCTCTGTCACAATCTACTGTCTTGTATTTATGGGGTTTTTTGTTATGAAACAGAACACAAAACACAACCAAAAATCTTCCTCTCAATGCCCTTACCTTTCCACTCAATGAAGAAAACAAAGCAAAATAATTTCCAGAAGGCTGTAATCAAGCCAAAGAATGCTATACAAAAGGAAACTTTTTGCATGAATGTAATGGGAAAGGGGAGTTTCATGCATCCAGCACCAGGCTTAAAATCTAAGTTGTCTTTCCCAGATACTCCAAGTTTAAAATAACAAAATAGTGACTGTATGGTTCATTACTTTAGATCTAAAGTACTGCTAAGCATGCTAAATAACACTGAGCATGAAAATCACTGTGCCATTTAATGCAAATAGTCTCACACTCTCAGAGGAAATGGCTGTTATGATATCTAGAAAATCAGAGGAGGATTAAAGTAGGAAATTAATAAATATTTAGCAAAAAAAAATTCCTGCATTTCCCTCTAACTTTTTGTGCAGAGCTTTTATTATTTAATTTTGGCAATTCAATTATTTCATAGTCTCCTCAGTTTCTTGAAAGTGTAGAGCAGTGAGTTGAGATACCAGGAAAAAAATGTAGAAACATGTATGATCTATTGCATAATTACATTTCTTAGTGCACCTACAAAAATAATATTAATTTGTCCCTACTATGCATGATGAAAATTGCAGCCTCCTCCCACAAAGCATACATCAATTCATAAACACTTCATATTTATACTTATGTGTCTCTCCACTCAAACTTTAGAATTCTGACCTAATTGCTTCCCTTCAATTTTTGTATTTGCTTTTCTTTTTAATCTTACAGCAATCAAATATGGGGTAATTTTGTCTTACACATACTCAATTCTAAGACAGCAATATCATCCAGTTTATATTGTACTGGTGAAAGTGAAGGGCAAATAAAGAAGTTAAGAGTAGAAGAAAATATTTATCTGAGTTGATTTGTAGATATGAGAGAATTCAGTTTATTGGTTAGTTAACAATACAGTCCCATTTAAACAGGGTATGGTAACTCAAAAAGTACTATCAAATTTATGAACACACACAAATGCAAAAAAATAAGTAGTAAAATGGGGGAAATAGAATGACTAGTTTTAAATTAGTTTTATAACATTGTACACATATGAAAACATGGTGGAAGAAAAATAATAAGTGGAATGCTGTAGTTCCGTACACAAAACATAGGAAAAACTATTGTTCACTCCAACAGAGGAGTATTGTTAAATGCTAAAATAACTGAATCAAAGCAGGTAAACAAGTTCACTGCATTAATAAGGAAAACAGGATCAGTATGGATTGGGATTCCACACTTAAGTAGGAAAGCACAGGATTTTTAAGTCTATAATACTGACAGTGGGACTAGGATGATGACAGTGACTGTGAGATAATATGGGAGACCAGGAAACCCGAGAGCAAGAAGCAAACAATAATGCAAAACAGGTAAATTCCACAGGGCTTCATTGCTGAGGCTAAAATATATAATGCTATAATGGATTATTTCAGTGAATCCAGTCAGGAAACCCACAAGAGGAGAAGTAACTCTTGAGTTAGTCCTCCACAAAGTACAAGACATGATGCAAAATGATATTATTAAGGAGCTAATCTGTTAGTGTGTCCACCACATTCTTCGTTTCATAGACAACACAAGAAAAAAAAGTGGCACCATGAGAGGGTTTCAGAAAAATATAGACGGAGCTTTCCTTACAGGGGATATACTGGAAAATCTTTTTCACATATGTGTGACAGCAGAAGATTTGGAACAGAATAACAAAATGAACACAGCAAATTGCCAAAACTAAATGAAAAGTACTCACTAGTGAAGGAACACACCTCCAAAGTAGCTAAATTATTAGTGTAGATATGCAACCTATCTTAATTCCAGTGTTTTCCAAAGCAGGTTGCTAGTGTACATGTCTGGGTTCCCCTCCTTTTGCCCTGAATGTAAGCTAAGTACTAATTCTGTTTCCCACTCATTTGCAGTTTGACAACACTGCAAATGAATTCAGTTCACTGTGGGAAAAGCTGCAGAATAAAACAGCCACAGCAACAAAAGGGAACATCAAATGTCAACAAAACAGGCAATTTTATTAAAATAATTATCCTTTCAGTATCTTTAAAAAAACAAATAATACAAAAAAAGAAACACAGAATCAATGGCACTCTGAGATTTAGTTATCCCATTCTCTCAAAGCTATTGCTTTTGCTGTTGGTTCAGACTGAATGAATATTGTGCATCTTAACTATTAAAATCAATTTAATAGCATTGTATTTCCTTTTTTGTGTCAATTCAAAGATTTGAATTGTATAACCCATCACTAGATTTCCAAGAGGAAGCTCAGACAGCTTCACGAAAAACATAGGTAATCCACAGGATGAACGCAAGGAAATGAAGAGAGATAAGGAAGATTAACAAGAATGAAAGAAAGTAGAAATAAGATGTGATACAGGTGGGAAACAAAATGAACTGTCACAAAGATCATGCACATTGTTAGTGGATGCTCGAGAAAAGATAAAATAATGGACTGCCCCCTTTGGTCCCTTAAACATCAGAACTGCACAATGGACAGTATTCTAGGTCACAAAAATGGAAAAGTTAAAAATACAAATATTTTTTAATTCAGCAAAAGAACGGGAAAAATTTGATAAATATACTTGGACAAAGAATACAGAATTATTCTTTAAAGAAGCCAACAGGAAGTCACAATAATAAATACTAAATTTGTAACAAAAGATTATTTTATTAGATATACCTGTTTTTCATAGCTGAGGAAGCAGAATATTTTCCATTTAAATATCTTCCAAAAACAGACATGCTTTTTGTAGGTTCTTTTTTAAACCCAACAGAACAGTTTGGCTGCACTGACTCAAAGTCACTTATACTGATTTAAAGCAGTTAAAACAGTAGAGACCAATAAGTTTAAACTATCTTCTAATAATACTCCCAGCTAGAAAAAAGCAGTGCCAGTCAATACACTGAAGGGGCAAAACTTACACACAACTGCAAATTCTATACTCAGTGATTCTGGTATACTCATTCTTCCCTTAACAGCAGAGGTTTTAATCCTATCTTCTCAAGACCCATGGAGTTACTCAAAAGCAGGACCACAGACCAGAAGTCTTTCCAATTTCATTTCTTCAGTTAAAATAAAATTCACTTCAATTTTAAATAATGTTCAGTGTAAATTGGTTATATATTATTAGACTCCATAAGAACTGCAAATTATCACTAAAGAATCCAGTCACAAAGGGTAAGCAAATCAGTATGATCAGTAAATGGTTCATTTTTTTTCCAAGAAAAAAATCACCAAAACCCGATGAAGAGACAGGAACCAAAGTGTCCTAAGAACAGGAATCATTCTTGAATATCATAATAAGTTGGACTAATTGATCGTTGTAGGTCCCTTCCAAGTGAACTATTCTATTCTACCAAAGAATTACAGATCTTGCAAAACAATCAGGTTAACATTTCCACCCATGGATTGGCAAAGATTTGCAGCCCGACATGGGATTAATGTCCTACCCAATTCATTAAGGTACAGCACAGGATAAACTTATTGCAGACATGCTAGTAAGAGGAAAAGGTAGAGATCAACCAAAGGGAATTTTTAGCTGGAATAAAATAATCAGAGACATTAACACTCCTGTATGGGCAGAGTTGAATACTATTATTAAAAAAAATACAATTATAACAGTATAATTAAATGGATCAGAATATTTATTTTGAAAAACCCTGCAATTCTTGTTTCTGGAGTTGCCAAAATGCTAGTGAAGTGATGGGTTATTTGACCAGAACCTTGTTAAGAAATGTGATGCAGAAGAGTCATGTAGATATGCCAAATTATATTAAAGGTTTATGTGAAGCTCACATTGTCAGCAAAACAGGAACTACATATCTAATACCTGTCATTCCTGCAGACCTAATACCTGTCCTAACCAGTGAAAGTTACTGTCTTAGCCAAAACTGAAGTCTGATATTTGAAAGGATTTTTAGGAAAAGCATGTGTTTAAGTTGCAGAAGTAAGGCAAGTAAGTATTGATTGTGTCCTGACATCTGGACCTTGACATCTGCTGGAAAAGTAGCACAGTGAGCTCTAGGCAATCCAGGAGACTCCTGGAGAGCATCTAGAATAACTTCTTAAGCCAGGTAATAGACAGCCCTACCAGAGGGGATGCGATACTGGACCTGTTGGTCACCAACGCAAGTGAGCTAAGCGGTGACAGTGAGACTGGAGGCAGCGTGGGCTGCAGTCATCATGCGCTGGTGGAGTTCACAGTCCTGAGGGATATGGTACAGGCAAAGAGTAAAGTCAGAACCCTGAATTTTCGAAAAGCAAAATTCCAGCTCTTCAAGGAATTAGTCAGTGGGACCCCCTGGGAAACTGCCCTCAGGGACACGGGAGCAGTACAGAGCTGGCAGACCTTTAAGGATGCTTTCCATAGAGCTCAAGAGCTCTTGATCCCCAGGTGTAAGAAATCAGGAAAGAAAGGCAAGAGACCAGCATGGGTGAGTCGAGACCTGCCGATCAAACTAAAGGGCAAGAAGGAAATGCACAGGCAGTGAAGCAGGGACAGCTATCCTGGGAAGAGTATAGGGACATTGCCCAGTTGTATAGGGATGGGGTCAGGAAGACCAAGGCACAGCTAGAGCTGAACTAGACAAGGGATGCAAAGAGTAATAAGAAGGGCTTCTAGAAGCATGACAGCCAGAAAAGGAAGGTCAAAGAAAGCGTACCCCCCGTGATGAAAATGACTGGCACACTGGTAACAATGGACAAGGAGAAGGCTGAGGTACTCAACAAAGTTTTGGCCTCAGTCTTCACTGGCAACCTCTCTTCCCTCTCGAGTGGACGGACCTCAAGGCAGGGACTAGGGGAGCAAAGGCCCTCCCACTGTAAGAGAAGATCAGGTTCGTGACCACCTGAGGAATCTGATCATACAGAAGTCTATGGGAACTGATGAGATGCATCCCAGAGTCCTGAGGGAATTGGCTCATGTAGTTGCCAAGCCACTCGCCATGATATTTGAAAAGTCACAGCAGTCAGGTGAAGTCCCTGGGGACTGGAAAAAGGGAAAAATTGCACCCATTTTTAGAAAGAGTAGGAAGGAGGACCCTGGGAACCACCGACCTGGCAGCCTCCTCTCTGTGTCTGGGAAGATCATGGAACAGATCCTCCTAGAACCTGTGTTAAGGCACATGGAGGACAGGGAGGTGATTTGAGACAGCCAGCACAGCTTCACCGCAGGCAAGTCCTGCCTGACCAACCTAGTGGCCTTCTATGACAGAGTGACCACCTCAGCGGACAAGGGAAGAGCTACGGATGTCATTTATCTGGCCTTCTGTAAGGCCTTTGACACGGTCCCCCACAACATCCTTCTCTCTAAATTGGACAGATATGGATTTGAGGGGTGGACTGTTTGGTACATGAGGAATTGGCTAGATGGTCGCATCTAGAGGGTAGTGGTCAATGGCTCAGTGTCCAAATGGAGATCAGTGACTAGTGGTGTCCCTCAGGGGTCTGTACTGAGACCAGTACTGTTTAATATCTTCATCAGTGACACAGACAGTGGGATCGAGTGCACCCTCAGCCACTTTGCAGATGACACCAAGCTGAGGGGTGCGATTGACATGCCTGAGGGACGGGATGGCATCCAGAGGGACCTGGACAAGCTCAAGAAGTGAATCATAGAATACCAGTGGGCCCATGTGAACCTCAGGAGGTTCAACAAGGCCAACTGCAAGGTGCTGCACCGGGGTCGGGGCAACCCCTGGTATCAATACAGGCTGCGGGATGAAGGGATTGAGAGAAGCCCTGCCGAGAAGGACTTGGGGGCACTGGTGGATGAAAAGCTGGACATGAGCTGGCAATGTGCGCTCACAGCCCAGAAAGCCAATGGTATGCTGGGCTGCATCCAAAGCAGCGTGGCCAGCAGGTCAAGGGAGGTGATTCTGCCCCTCTGCTCTGCTCTGGTGAGACCCCACCTGGAGTACTGTGTCCAGGTCTGGGGTCCTCAATACAAGAAGGACATAGACCTGTTGGAGAGGGTCCACAAAAATGCTCAGAGGGATGGAGCACCTCTGCTATGAGGAAAGGCTGAGAGTGGTGGGGTTGTTCAGCCTGGAGAAGAGAAGGCTCCAGGGAGACCTTACTGCGGCCTTCCAGTACCTGAAGAGGACTTATAAGAAAGATGGGGACAAACTTTTTAGCAGGGCCTGTTGCAATAGGACAAGGGGTAATGGTTTTAAACTAAAAGAGGGTGACTAGATATAAGGAAGAGATTTTCTACAAGGAGGCTAGTGAAACACTGGAACGGGTTGCCCAGACAGGTGGTAGATTCTCCATCCCTGGAAACATTCAAGGTCAGGTTGGACGGGGCTCTGAGCAACCTGATGTAGATGAAGATGTCCCTGCCCATTGCAGGGGGGTTGGACTAGATGGCCTTTAAAGGTCCCTTCCAACCCAAACTATTCTATGATTCTGTGATTCTATGACTCTTGTCGAGGAAGTACCCGTCAAATACTGACTATTCAGAAGACACTGTCAGTTACTTGTGTCATTGTCAATCACCGTCTCTCTGTCTTTCCTCTTCCTTCTATCGCTCTTCCCTACTGTTCTCCTTTGCCTGGCAGCATTAAGTAACTTTTACCTTTCCTTCATATTCTCCATCCCACTCAACAGATCAGAGTCTTCGCATATAAATCAAGCTTCACAAGCAGTGACTGGGAGAACCTATCATGAAATTTTCTTTATTAAGCTGATTATTCTGTAAATGCAACAGATTCTTGCCTTTTTCTTTAAAGAACAGGTTATCAACTCCAATCATAGGCTGAATAGGGCATTGCCGGAATGTGCAGAGATGCAGTTAGAAAGGCTTAACTTGAATTGGAACTGGCCAGAGACGTCAAAAATAACAAGGAAGGGTTCTTCCAGTATGTAAGTTGCAAGCAGAAACAGAAGGAAAACATACGCCCACTGTTAAACAGTAGAGGTGAATCAGTCACCAACAATGTTAAAAAGGCAGAGGTTCTCAACACTTTCTTCACCTCTGTCTTTACCAACACTGTCGGATCCCAGGCTTTGGGAACAAAAATCCAGGAGGATCCAAACATAGACCCACCATCAGTGATGAAGGAGTTAGTATGTGAATTATTACAGGAGCTTGACCCCTACAAATTGATGGGCCCTGACGCCATCCACCCAAGGGTGTTGAGAGAGCTGGCTGATGTTATTGCAGGGCCACGCTCCATAATCTTCGAGAAGTCGTGGAGATCAGGGTATGTCCGAGAGGACTGGAGGAAGGTGAATGTTACCCCTGTCTACAAGAAGGGCTCAAGGGAGGATCCAGGTAATTATAGGCTCATCAGTCCTACTTCATTCCTTGGGAAAGTTATGGAACGGATCCTCCTGGGGGCCATCACAAGTCAAATGAAGCACGTGATTGGGAAAAGCCAACACGGCTTTGCAAAGGGCAGATTGTGCCTGACAAATCTGGTGGCCTTCTATGACAAAGTGACCTGCTCGATTGACATGGGGCAAGCAGTCAGCGCTGTCTACCTGGACTTCTCCAAGGCCTTTGATACAGTTACCCACGGCCTCCTCCTGGAGGAACTGATGCGTTATGGCCTGGACAAGTGGTCTGTGCGGTGGGTGAGGAATTGGCTGGTGGGCCGCACCCAAAGGGTGGTGGTAAATAGCTCTTTTTCAAACTGGCAACCCATCACAAGTGGGGTCCCCCAGGGATCGATATTGGGCCCAATGCTATTCAGTATCTTCATAAGTGATCTGGATAACGGGATCAAGCGTAGCCTGATGAAGTTTGCAGATGACACCAAACTGAGTGGGGAAGTAGTCACTCTGGAAGGGAGAGCCACCCTGCAGGAAGATCTGGATAGGCTGGAAGAATGGGCTAACAAGAACCTGATGAAGTTTAACAAGGACCAGTGTAAGGTCTTGCACCTGGGAAAACATAATCCAGGAGTGCAGCTCAGGCTGGGATCTACCTGGCTGCAGAGCAGCTCCATGGAAAGGGACCTGGGGGTCCTGGTGGACAGGAAGCTCAACATGAGTGAACAGTGTGCTGCTGTGGCCAAGAAGGCCAATAGGATGCTGGGTTGCATCAACAAGGGCATCACCAGCAGAGATAAAGAAGTCCTTATCCCACTCTGCTCAGCGCTTGTCAGGCCACACCTGGAATACTGTGTACAGTTCTGGTTCCCGTTAAACAAAAAAGACATGGACAGGCTGGAAGGGGTCCAGAGAAGGGCCACCAAGATGATCAAGGGTCTGGGAAGCCTGCCGTATGAGGATAGGCTGAGAGAACTGGGCTCGTTCAGCCTTGAGAAAAGGAGGCTAAGAGGTGATCTTATCACCATGTACCAGTACTGAAAGGGGAGCTACAAAGAAGACGGAGACTCCCTTTTTACAGGGAGTCACATGGTGAGGACAAGGGGTAACAGGTACAAGTCACTCCCAGGGAGATTCCGATTCGACACGAGAGGGAAATTTTTCACAATGAGAACAGTCAATCATTGGAATAATCTCCCCAGGGAAGTGGTTGACTCCGCTACGCTGAACACGTTCAAGACTCAGCTGGACATGGTGCTGGGCCATCTCATCTAGACTGTGCTAGAAAGTTTGGACCAGATGATCCCTGAGGTCCCTTCCAACCTGGTATTCTATGATTCTATGATTCTATGAATATCAGAAAAATGAACAACAGCTTTGATCCAGTACAGCAATTTCTGTGTTCTTGTGTATGAAAGGACTTAAATACCTCCCAAGTAAGCACAACAGTTTTGTGTTAGCAACCATGTGCCTCAGTATAAATCCTAAGCAACAAGTACTGAAATAATCATCTTCTTGGATGTGGGCTTGTTAATACCCTTAAAAAACAAAACTGGTACTCAAAATTATCCTTTGTGTGCTTTTCCCAGCCAACCTGAACGTCCATTAACAACATGAACATTATTACTTTCAAAAGAATGTTATATCTCTCAGTGGAAGCATCACCAGTATTTACTTGGGTTTTATCAAGACTGCAGACTGGAAACAGAGACACAAAAGAATGTTAGCAAATCAGTTGAACCTGTTTTCTCAATTTTTCTATTAAAAATTTTGTAGATTTGGTTCTATCACTTCTAAAACTTTAAGCTGAAACACTGGCACCTTAAATAAAAGTAGTAATGGAAAATATGCATGTTGTGCATTGTTTCAAGAAATAATCTGGAAAAGTGCACAACACTTATCAAGATATCAAAAACCCCAACAGGCGTTGAGGCTTCCCTAAAGACCCTCTTTCTTAAGGTGTCTGACAATGAAATAATGAGGTAGTAAGTTGTCCATTGCTGGCAAGTATTACACAGCTTCCAGAAGTTACTAAGCCAAACTACCTTGATTCTGAAATGAAACACCTTCCTTATTTACAGACAGAAGACAGCTGTGAAAGCCACTCTTCCCTTTCCTCCAGTGCAGTGCTACAGCTTTACAGTTCTGTCCCTCTGCAGCAGCCTCCTTGCTCTCTGAGCTATGATGTGAACAGGCACAGGAGAATGCACTCAGCTACTACTCATTACTTGAAAGCCATTTGCTGTCTGCTGGAAGAGGCAGTGAGCCATAGGGGAGCATCCTTAAGCACAGTCCAGCTTGTAGGCTGCTTGTCGGATCACAGTAAGCCTCAGTAAAATCATCTTAAATATGATTAACTACTGCTGCTGCCAGACAATTTGAATTTAGGAAGGACGTGGATTCAAACATAGTGATAACAGTCTCACAATTGAAGTTTTGGGTTGATTCTCCACCTAAGTTTAAACTGGGCTGTAAATTGAAAATCAGTATGTAAACCATACACGCTCACGCAAAAAACACACACAAAAACCACACTCACAGTGAATTGATTTTAAAAATATCAGTAGATCTTAAAGCCTACTGCTGGCTATTTTTCTATTTGTTTGATTATTTTTGTACATAAAAGACACATGATATAAATACTAAAGGAGCAAACAAAACCAAGAAATGTGCAGTCAAGTATGCAGAGGAATAAAAAAATATTGATGTAAACATTTTGCATAATTTTCTATATAACAAATGTCAATTAGTTTTAGGCGAACAGGGCAAGCAATTTGCAAAAGCATGAAGTACTTTCTGGCTAGTTGTTAGAGTAGTACCCTCAATTTCTGTCAGGATTATCTATTGCTATCTATTATTGCAGTGATACACAGATACGTACTACAAATGTCTTTAGTTGTCTTGTACACAGATAGCTGCTGTGACTGACAGTCTTTGACTTAAAGCTGATAGGTGACAGCATATTGCCATATGTTACTTATTTAAAGAAACAACACATCTGTTGATTAATATACTCACAAAAAAATCTGGATTTCATAACCTGAAAAAGAGTGCTCAAGTTTGAATGTTTCACTTATCAAAACCTGTTCAGGAAGTGATTTATGGCTACTAGGTTACCCTCATGAGAAACTTATTTTTAAATGTATAAATAAGATCAGAAGTCTAGAAGTAAGTTAGGAAAAAAAAGCATCTGAAGTACATATTTGTATATATGTTTTAGGAACCAAATTTGAAATATTCAAAATATTACAATACAGTGCAAAAATAATACAACACAGTTTATTCCTATGAACACATAATTTCTTAATAACAATGGAATTAATGTACCATAATCTAAGGGGATATAATTCACATGCAAAAGATCGTGAACATATGAATAAATTAATTTGACTTGCACATATTACACTCCTATTTATTTGAGTTAAAATTACAGTTCTCTGTTCAGCACTTTGGCAATAGTAGCCAAAACACTGGAGGTCTTCCAAAGCCAGTAGCCAAAACACTGGAGGTCTTCCAAAGCCTCATTTTTTTCTGGGGTTTTGATGTCAATGTTAAATATATGCCAAATGTGAATATAATGGTTGATAAAACTGTTCTTCCATTTTACAGCACTGTAAATAGCTACATAAGATGAAAGATGAAGAAGAATTAGATATGAGTACTGTAGGTCCAGTTCCAATTTCCTCCATACTGATATTACAGAATTAATCTGATTTCACAGTAATATGTTTCCAATGACTACTCCTGAATTCATGTCTGAATTTGATCAAATAAATTAAATCTCCTTGGTACAAGGCACTTAGAATAGATGGACCAAAGTTACATTAATAATTTAAAATGGAATGAGAACATCCTATTCGCCAGCATTTCACATGGAAAAAAAGATATCTGCTACACAAGCTGGAACACCTGGACACATGATTTTGGGACATGCAGAGACGGCCTGCTGTGAATCTACAGCATCAGAAATATCTTAGACTTGTTATGCCCACATGGATCAGTTGCACAGCACATGCACAGGAGGCATGACATGTCCTGGATGTGTCTAACTCACTCCATAAGCAGGGAAAGGCTGATCTGCCTATTTGTCCATGAATAACCCAACTGGAGATACTGCTGCTGTTCTGCCTGTTGTTCAGGATTGCAGATTATCCTAGAAAGTGGCAGGGTAGTAGACAACTTGCAGTAATTTACTGGCACACTGTTAAAGCAGTTAGTTGGTTTAAAGAAAAAAAGTTGGATTTTACTTGTTGCTCCCTAAATTAGTGATAACTGGTCAAGATAATTCATATTAGTGAGCTCTACATTAAAAATTAAATCTAATTCACATCAAACTCCTTATAGAAGGAGTCCAGACTATTTAACAAATAGTCCAGACTATTTAACAAAAGCATATATTTTAGTGATTGAAAAGCAAAGAAAAATGCCCATAAAGCTACAGATAGAAGATGGACCAAGAGAAAATAAAGGCAAAATTAGGAAAAATGTAAGGAGGGAAAAAAGGTCGAGACACAGACAATAAATTAGGGAAGGTATCCAGCTCTGTATTTGACCTTCAAAATAACTATTAGACACATAAGGAATACACAGAAGCACTAGAGGGTGAAATCACACGTGATACTAAGGGACGAAATACCTGAAAATTGAAACTAAGAAATTAATAAGGAAAGAAGGCATGGGAATGAGAATCTTTTGGGGAGGCACAACACATTTCCTAATCCTTTTATTTTGAATATTAATATTCTGTCTCTAAGCATATTTGGATCACAGCAGACTTTTCTCCAAGGACTTAAGTCTCAGTTTTTTAAGCTAACTGCTGCATGCATTCTAACAACTTTGATGTTGTTATGCTCTTAAATATTTAAGCATTAAATATGCTCTCATCTCCAACTTTTCCATTGCGTGTTTTACATAGTTAAGAAGACTGACATCATATTCAGCTCACAGAAGTGACCAAGTCTTCCATGTCCTCTTTGCTTCATTTCTTCCCCTGATGTTCTGATAGAAAAATCTTATTAGGCGAGTGGAAGCTCTCAGAAATGAAGCAATGAAATCGGGTCAATTTCAAGTCTTCTATAATGGCCTTAAATGTGCTACAAAATTCTGAACTTCTTTCTTTAATAGAAAGTATCTTATACACAGAATTTTTCTGTAACATAGCTGAAATGGTAAAAACAGCAATTCTGGAAAAAATCAGATATTTTAAATAATCAGATACAAAAAAGAAAGAAATGCAGAAGCACTGAAAAAAAAAAGTGTGGGATGCAAGAAAAGAATAATCAAAATCTGACAAAATCCATTGGCTTTGGCAAGTTTAAATTAACTTCTGTTGGAAAAAAAAAACACCAAGAAAGAAAATAAATCACAAGATAATGTTAGACGCAAAATCACTATGATAATCAGATGATCAGATGTGTCTCATTTCACAGTTTGCTTCAGTTCCTCCCTTCTCTGTACAAGACATTGGACAGTATCACTATTGAAAAAGGTTCATCTGGCATTATCTGCAGATAAACTAACATTGATTTTTTTTTTTAAATGGGCATGTAACACCACAAGAGATACTGAAACAAGAAAAAATACAATGGTTAATACAAATAAATCCAGATTAACAATTAAAGCATAAGGTTAATTAAGAAAGACATTTAATCACCTTTGATGTTACGTGACAATGTAAAAAAGAAAAACACAATAAACTCCAGAGATTCTGACAAAGCATGTAGAATTTAGTTGCTCGTTCACTCATTCTTGTTTATTATGAGGCTTCAACTAAAGTGTAACATTCTATTTTGCTTTAGAAACAAAAAGGAATAATATTTTAAAGTTTAAGCAGAAAACAATTAACTTCTGACAGCAGTTTAAACAACTTTTTCAACTTCCTTCCCCACCCAGCAAAAAACTATTAGGCATTTTTCTCTTGCACTTATTCATCTCAGTTCAATTTGGATTTGGATTCTTTTAGGTACAAAAAACTGGGATGAAATAACAAGTGTATGTTGGAGTATGAGTTTACTGCAGTGACACATGCATTAATTCTTTTTACTGAAGAACACTGTGCTTGAAACTGTTGACAACTGTTCTGCATCTTAGTGTTCTATAAACTTTGTTTCTTTTCATTGGGAAATCAACACATTTTTATAGTGGCACACTTGTGTGTGAATTTTACCCTGATTATAAAGCTATGACAAAAATCAAAAAGACTTCCAGAGTTCATCAGACTTCAACTATCTCTTCCTCATTTCATAGCTTAAAGAAAAACATGTCACATTACTTTCTTCTCTATTATTTAATTTTATTTTATATAAACATTTTACTTACACAAATGGAGTCTTTTAATCCATCTAACTGGGAAATGCATTCACTTGTTTGAATAATCCAGGTCTGACATTTAAATCAGGTATATTGCATGTATGTTTTTGCCTGTGCATATCTCCCTCACTCCTGAGGGACACCTGCACAGTGAAGAACAGACAGATCGTGTTGCTCCCTGATAAGGTCACCGAGGCTTAGCTATAATATAGCCTTGCTTAATCCTCATTGGTTTTGCCTACTGAGCACAAGGCTGTTTCCTTGACAACACAGCTGCAGTTGCCACAGCATCCAGAGCCACATGTGATGTCCAGGTTTAGGGTATGGCCCAGCTGAAAAATCTATTATTCAATGCCATTTTCTACAAGTGATTTTAGGCTAAAATCAGTGAAAATCTTCTTTACATTCTATTTCTTCTGTTAATATTAAACCCTTTGCTATTACTTACTTATAAAAATGTTTCCTATATGGGAGGGACACTCAGGAGCCATGACAATTCTTGTCTTGGTGAGCACACAGTCTAAGCGTATTCTTTATTCAAGGCATGTCATTTGCATGCAATATGCAAGTAAGAATTAATCATCAGCTTGTGATATAAGAAAGCAGACAGAATGAGGAAATATATATAAAAATGCAATAATCTGGAAAGTGGAAACATGACTAATGACATCACAAACAGGGAGACAATTTTACTTTTTTTTTTTTTAAAATGTTTTTTTCAAAAAGTGACTGGCATACATTATACTCAGTGAACTAGTTTTGAAGTTGAGAATCATGCAAGATGATGCAAAGCCTATCCTATTTTTTAAGCCTCACTTCACATCTTAACAAAGGGAGTCAACTGTCTATCCTGTTGATGGTAGTAAGAGATTTGTCATCTAACAGTATCACTATAATGACTTGGTACTAAAATAATTTATGGCTTTCTCTGCTGAAATGGCTAATGCATTAGGTAAAGTGACCCAGAGAAATTCCTTTCTGCTGTTTTATTATCACTGAATTAGAGAGAGGTCATCTGATTTATAAACGCTCACAGTATGTTTATCAGATACATGACACAGTAACCTTGCCTAACCTGTGTTTTTGCTTAATGAATTCCACATATTCCTGGAGCTCTTCCACATGATGGTAATTCACCTGGATTTAAGCATTTCCTGGAAATTTCATGGATAAGTTGAAATTGATAGGTGCATATGTATGTAACTTCTGAAAACCATCTTGTCTCTCCCATGGGAAGTAGATACTGAGCAATACACAAAGATTTCAGAAGCAGAAGTATGATTAGATCCTCGGGTTAGAAGTTCAAGGCAGACACACTGAAGACAGAAGTAAGGCAGAGAATTTCAACATTACTGACAATTAGGCATTCAAATAA
This sequence comes from Nipponia nippon, assembly GCF_047370975.1. Lineage (NCBI taxonomy): Eukaryota > Metazoa > Chordata > Aves > Pelecaniformes > Threskiornithidae > Nipponia > Nipponia nippon. The sequence goes on along the minus strand of NW_028262357.1, from coordinate 614,903 downwards.
CTGCTGGAGTGCTGTGTGGAATATTCCGTGAATTCTGGATGATTTTCTAGGTTACACATTCTACTTTAAAGAACAATAAATGCATGGAAATTCAACAGCCCTGTACTACACAGAAAAGCTGATTAGATGATGATAACATGATAATTTATAACTCATTACTGGGGAAAAGAAGTGTTCAGAATAAATCAATATACAGTAATCTGTTACACTAGCAATTTTGAAGATGTACATATTCTTGAGTTTCATAGAAATAGAGCAGACTTGCCAAGAACTATACATGCAAGCTTCCAGTGAGCAGCTAATTATATGTACTTTGTTTCTGTGAAATGCAAGAACACTGAAAATCTGTCCTCCACTGAGTTTGAGCTTAGCAAGACATAAAACTTGGTACTCAGAGGTTACAGCTGTACTTATAACTTAACTGTGCCCAGTACCACTCTCTGATATTCAGACTAACTGCCCTAGAACAGAATGATATTATTAAACTCTATTTCCAAAACAGGTTGTCTGCAAGTAAACTGCCAACAGGGAATGAGCTGTACAAAACTCCCAAACTTTGGAAATTTTTAGCAATGTCCTGGGCAAAACTCTACTTCCTTGTACAAATAATAGAACAGCATCAACAACTGACTTCCAGTGAGGGGGGAAATTCTCTGGCACTGTGTAACTTACCAACATTCGCATAAACAAGGAGGTGAGACTTCATGTGGCAAAAGCCTTCTGACCTCAGCGTTTGGGAGGTTGTCGTGATCCTGTATTTGACTGTAAATGAAGCAATATCTATCATTGTGAATGGCAGGACCAACCAACTTCTACTGAATTTAGAACAAATATGAAATCTAGCCTCTTTCAAGCAGTGGAAATAACACTAATAGTGGACTATGGTGTTTAGTTCCATCCAGAAACCCCAGCACAAAATGAGTCTGATGGAATTTAAAATTTAGAAAGAAAATAAAAATTTAAACCCAGAAATGCATGATTTGTCCAAGTAGAAGACAGAAATCCTCTGTTATTTCATAAGCCATATGCCCAAATTAGTGCTCTGAGTCATGATTGAATCACCTCTAATAAAACAAGCTGAGAATTCCAAAGTAGCCTAGAATACGAAGATTTCACAAGAATATCTTTTTTCTGAGGAGGAGGAGCATTACTGCTACTGTAAATCAGTGGAGCTACTAAGCTTCTGATATTTGTCCTAAAAATATTTCAGAATGAGTATGAAGTGAGGGTCAGCAAAAAATAGCTGAGATTGCGTGACAGCGGATCTATAAAGCTATTTGTACTACCTGAAAATATACATCTGGGAATAATTAATGTAATATATCAAATTAAGAAAAACATGGAAAGGTAGAAACATAATGGTCAACGTCTGACAAGTCACAGCCACACAACACTAACTGAGAAGCCCCAGATGTTGCAGGCTGTAATTTACAATGGTCTACCAGTTTCACCTGACTTAATAGATTTCAGATCTTCTCTGAGTACATGACTTGTTCCGAATGGTTAGGTTTAGATATTTGGATTAAAATTCCAGTTTCACATAAATCACGAGCAAAACTACAGTGAAGGAGTAGAAATGGATATAGACAGGTGGGAAAGAAGGAAGCAATGAAGATAGCGATCAGTTTTATAGGCTGTAATCTCAGCAAAACCTTGATCTCGCCATTATGAACTTTGTGCAGCTAGCAGAGCAAAAGAGATAGTAAGAAGCCATGGGGTATAAGGGGATTACTGAATGTTTACACAACTTCCTATCAAGTGGGAAAGGTAACATAAGAGAAAGCAAAAAAATAACCATTTGAAAATTTAACAAGTGGGCGATAATGGCTGGCATAGCAAGGGAGGTAGGGAGATAGGGAGGGAGGGAGCATTGGGGGTTCAAAGTGGAAGGTTTAGGGACAGGTTTAACAGTGGATATAGAAATGAGATGATGACGAACTACGCACTGCAGCAATATTTTAGATAAATACACATGGAACAAGGCTACATTTTTCAAAGTTCAGAAAAATGATTTTACAATAATTAAGATAAATGGTGAAACAAGAGAAAACAAATGTATCAGTTCTGTAGCTGAATAAGGAAGGTGCTATTTTAGAAATACTCTTCAGTAAGTATAGGCAAAAAAAGATTATACAGTATATCTAGCTAGATAATTCCTTGTACTACCTCAAAATTATGCAGTACTACAACACATAGAATAGATCCTATATAAAATGACTTTATTGGTTTATATTTGTTCAAACAATGCTGACAGTAACTTTGTATTGGCAGACTTTATATCTGATGACATATCAACTATCATTCCACATCTAATATAAAAATAAAAAGCAGTTAAAAATCTTTTCTTGTGTGCTAATTTGACAGAAATGCGCTATGTGTCCACATGTGTTTTAACTCAGCTTGCACTGGGCAAATTCAGTACTAATGACGGTGGAACAAGAATGAGCTGAAGATGGCACCCAGGCTCCAGTACCACGTGACAGATCAAGGCAAGAAACAGGAGAGGGAGATAAGCCACAAAGATGGTGAAGGGTTTAGAGGGGAAGCCGTATGAGGAGCAGCTGAAGTCACTTGGTCTGTTCAGCCTGGAGAAGAGGAGACCGAGGGGAGACCTCATCACTGTCTACAGCTTCCTCACAGGGGGAGGAGGAGGGGCAGGCGCTGATCTCTTCTCCCTGGTGACCAGTGATAGGACCAGAGGGAACAGCAGGAAGATATGCCAGGGGAGGTGGAAGTTGGGCATTAGGAAAAGGTTCTGCACCCAGAGGGTGCAGGGTGGAGCACTGGAACAGGCTCCCCTGGGAGGCAGTCACAGTGCCAAGCCCGACAATATTCAAGATGCATTTGGACAACGCCCTCAGACATATGGTGTGAATTTTGGGGTTGTCCTATGCAGGGACAGGAGTTGGACTCCATGATCCTTGTGGGTCCCCTCCAACTCAGGACTTTCTATGAGTCTATGATTCTAAATCTGGAGAAATAGGAAGAGTTTTGTTTTGTCCCCTGTTGAACTGGAACTTTATACTAGGTGTTCACGGAGAGGCGTCTGGAGCAAGACTGAAGTAAGTAAAGAAGCAGATAATAGTTTGACCTCTTAGTTAATGGGTTTGAGATGTCCGAGCCCGAATAAGGCATTGCAATGTATCTTGTGGTGAAAACACTTAGAAGAGAAGGATTTAATCCACTGAGAACACAGCGGTTTGTTTCTTAGCAACACAGATCACCAAGAATACATCACTCCACTCATATAATTGTTTTCCTATTGAATATGGTAATGTTTAAGTTTTCAATTTTTCTTTTCAAATATCTCAAGTATGCAAGCTTACATGACAGAAAATATCAGGTTAGCAGAGCTACAAACACAAGCTCCCATGACAATGACCTTCCACCTTCAAGAACAGTGGAGCGAAAATGTAAAGAAAATTATTGTGGGGTTTAGGGGGGCTTTTTTTTGTTTGGTTTTGTTTTTAAACACCCAACATACAACAGGAAGTGTTCTCCATCTGTCTGGCCCATATTTGTCAATCACTGTGAAGTCAGAAAAACTATGAATTCCATTGCTTTCAGAAAAAAATGTGGAATGTATAATATGTTTTATTTTCCTGCAGACTACATATTAAATAAATAACTTATAAAGAAAACTGGGCCCTTTGAAAGAATGCAGTAAGAAAGACAATATCCACTTTCTAAGATACTAAGATAGTATGGTGATAAGCAAGATATAGTAGGTCTAGTAAAATAACCACAGTTAGTCAAACTAAGAGCATTTGGTGAATACTGCTTGTGCTTTAGTCTTCTCATGTTTCATGAGTTAGAAAAATTCTAAAACCCAAAATTTTCTATAAACTCATGAAAACTTATTTTAAATAAAATATTGTCTATGCAAAACTATTAATAATAGTTAATTTGCTCATTTCAATTCTGAGAAAGCTAATATTTGCACAGGTGATTGAACCACACAAAATTTGCATATTGCAGGTGTAAGACAGTGAAGAGAGACTAAGTGGCTTTTGGAAAGTGACAGGCTGTTTAAAGTATTGCTAAAAAGAGCATTCAGTCTGTAAAGACTATGAGCACCTTGCATTATCAATGCTCTGTGAAATCACTGCTACAAAATATTTTACAAATTTTAAAAATAATGTTAACACACAACCAAACCATTAATTAGTCATTTCAAAACTTAATGATGCCAAAGCAGAAGTCTCATCTAGGAGTGAGACTTTTATAAGAAATACAACTACATTTAGACAGATAGCTAATGTTATTAGACAAAGAAAGTACCTGTAGAAAAGTCCCAGAGTTAATTATTAGAAATTCTGAAACAGATGACAACTGCAAACACAGTTGTATTTGCCCATAGTTGTGAATAGTGAAATATTAATTTTCATAACTTCGTTAAAAAACATCAGCTGAAAAACACAGAAAAGAGTAACTACAAATGCTTAAAAAAGAATGACGACTAACGTGACAAATCTAATCTTTAAATTCTTTAAAAAGAATGACTAGTGAATAAACAACAAAGATTTAAAGCTCACTCCTTTTGGAGGCTAGCACATATTGGTGAAGATAAAAGCGAAATCAAAGTTAAGTGGATATAAGACTTTCTGCAACAGGAGAAGGAATAAGAAAGAGGAAAAGACACTAATTAACAGAAAAAAATACAAGCATACTCAGGGCTAGTTCACGTTTAACAACAAGATTCTTACATGGTAGTTCATGTTTACACCCACTCTAGAAGAACCCCAAATCCCTAAGTTCTTACAATAATATTCACGTAAGAACAAAGATATAAATGATGTTAAAATATATTTATACTGATGTTAATGTATGGAAAACAATGCTAAATACCAAGTCACAAATAAAATAACATGTTGATCACAATTGCTATCTTATTACAGTCAGGACCTTAAGTGAACTGCTTTCCTAGCACACATGGTGGTAATATGCATCTTGCCAGCTAACTGAACGAGTCATTAGAGCTATCAACACCCCTTTTAAATATGAGCTACTCAGGATTCCCAATCAATTGCCCTCATCTTGTGTTTAAGTAAATTATGTCCTCTCAACTGCAGAGTGAGCTCTACCATTCTAGCTCACCAAGAAGTTCCTCTGAAAACTCTATTACCTATTTCCTTAAGTTATTATGAATGTATATTCATCAGATTGTAACTTAGATCAATTGAAAGATGCTGCTATTCTACTTGCAAGGCAAATTCTCTGCTAATACTGTGTTAACATGGACACTGAAGTGAAACTTGACAGTCCTTTCTGATTCACACAGAGAATTAAATGTTTCTTTTCTCCTAAGAGCTCTCTATTTGACATTTCCCTGTATTACCTACATCTTATATCTTGGAACTTGTTGATTTCTTTTCTGCGAGTTCACTTCTTTTGCTGGATCCACTAGCTAATAGAATGCCTTCCAGATAATTGGGACTTAAACATTGAAATCATAATTCAACAGCTCCAAAAGAATTAAATGATTTAAAACACAATCAAGCACATAACAAGATTATAAAACTGCAGCTGATAACAAGATTTACTTGTTAAACAGGTATATATATATTAAATTCCCAAAACACTGTAAAACCATTAATTAACAGTATAAAAAGAGTCGGTAACAATAAGCAGTCTCACATAGGTCAGGCTTAGGTCAGCTATTACTTGTCAAAGTGTTACAAATCTAATTAATAGTTTTAGCTGGAAAAGTAATAAAGTGAGGTTTTATTTCATATTTTTTTCAAAACAAATTTTCTATGCTAAATTAGCTTCAATTTTAAAATAAAATTAAAATTTTCATCATGATTGCTGGAGAATTTAATCAGAACAAAGCATTCCTAAAAATACAGAAAACATTAAATTTTCATCATCTACAAAGGAAAAAATAGAAATAAAATGGTTAAATGACTTACATCATGTCACACAGTCAGCAGCTTGGGCAGGAGAAGGACTTCACAATTCTTGTTTCAAAAACTCTACGGATTCTGTCAGTCTGCAGTATCTGAGAACAGAGTTAAGCAAAAGTTAAAAAGGGAGCAGTAATACAGGTACTAAAATCAGACAGAAAATTTTCCATTTCCTAAAATCCGATGTAGCTTTCAGCATTACAGAATGTATTTTTTAATGTGATGGTGATAGATTTTTCTTTTTGTCATACTTAATGATGCCTTGTCAAGTGTGTTCAGGTAATTACCAGAAGTCTAATAGCAAAATGAAACGACCCAAATTGCCAGCATCTCCACATAACTGTCATTCAGGTTTTCAATCACTGCAGCTCCAATTTCAATTTCTGTATCATAATCATCTTTCATTACAGTAACAACATTACAACATGAAACTAATTTCCACTGATCTTAATTGTTTTGCAGTAGTAATTCATGTTTAACTACCTGCTTGCGTCTATATTCGTTGTTTATACTTTTCCTACACGACAATATTTTTTGGATTACATAGTAATAGAGACATTGCATAATTTGCCCTTTTTCATTAAAAGAATGAAGTTTTAAGACATGGCCAGCACATCATACAAGGAAACACAGACATCTAGTGATATCTTTTGACCTCACCTTTCTCCCAGTAAAGTCTTCTAAAAACAGTGCTAGCAGAGTCTCAAACTCTTCAGTGATGGAATATACCATGTAAAATCTGTAAAATTTCAGCATGCTTCTCGATGCAAATGTAGAAATAACATGAAGTCTTACACAGTCTGTAAAGTGTGACAGATCAAGTGATTGTTGCTGGTTTTGATGGAACTCATTGTTTTAGAAAGCATTACTAACTTAGAATAATCCAACTGATGTAAAACAAAATATCCCTTATACAATGAACACATTTCAACACAGTGCAGCAAATCTATTACAATTTCCTATTAAGAAATGAGAAATTTTCAACAGTATTAAACATCTTCTATCTTTTTTCTTTTTCAGAATTAATCGTGAAGTTAAACCACAAAGAAATTCTATTCCAGAAGATTTATCCTTTCGCGATTTCAGTGCTGTTAACTTAAAATACAAATAGGTTATCTTGAGATTATTAGTTAAGTGGTACCCAATGTTTGGAAAGCCCAGGAATGCAGTGTCATATGCATCAACCAACTCTCTTTACCAGACAGTATATTATTACCTGAACACACTCAAAAATTCATTAGTCATAACAAATTTGAGGACAAAGTCTCCCAAAATGATCAACACTGAGAGAAAGAAAGAAAAGAACATGCTTCATTATTCAGATTTTTTTTCTTTTTTAATTCTAGAAATGTTAAGCAAAAATAGCTAGTAGCTTGATAATTATTTGATAATCACTGAATATGAGTTTGCTGGTCAGAAGCTTTCATATTAGTTGCAATGAGAAATAAGATATATCACGAAGAATGAAAAATACTTTAAGTATTAAACTATAAAGTGTTTAACTATATTTTAGATTATAGCCTGCTCATTTTCCAGATTCTTAAGACTCTGGTGAACCAGCATATTAGCTGCACACCACCTTACACAGTCCAGCTTTTCAACATGCAGTGACAGCTGGTGCAATTCAGTTGTCATTCACTTCCACCTACAAACCAACAACCAACAGCTTTTTATCTTCTTTTTTTTTTATATTTCTGTTTTCCTGTTTATTACTGCTTTCTAGGTTCACAATTTTTATGTTATTTCCCTTTCAGTTTTTCAGAAATGTCAGTTTTCATTAACAGATTATAGTCGCAGTTCCATGAGCTTAAATGATATAAAAGAGCCCCTAATGAAAAATATAAGCCCATACAAATGTTTTTTTTTAAAAAAAAAAACAAATGACAAACAGGCTTTTTTTCTATTTTGCTGAGTGTGTAGCAACTAGATTTTTTGTAATCTTGCTGTTCTTACTGTCTGTAAAATTCCAGTAGCAATAGGATCAGAAAGACTGGAGCTAATGTATCTTCCAACAGTGCCTTTGTTTCCTACTCTAGATTTCTGTATGTTATTAGATAGAGCAGATCTCCCCTTCCTAAGCAGAGGGACAAAAATATTTACAACTGGTTAGTAATCATCTCATCTATAAAAAGTTAGGTAGGCCTGAAGGCAAGACACACAGGGATAAAGTATATAATGTAATAACAAATTACAGTATTCTCAACATGAGGAAAAAATTAAATTTTAAGGATATTTAGGGAAAATAAAATCTCATTACTCCCATAAGTTAATCACAATAGGCATCACAAGGAAATACATTATTTTCATGGTCGCTTTGCCTAGTCTGTTCCATTTCAACCTCCACAGCCAACACAAATGCATCTCTTACCCCCTTTCCTGTGTTCTTCTACCTCAGTTATTGTTGTCTACATCCTTTCAGCCTGTCTAGCAAACCCTAGCTTCTCTTCTCCATTCTCCAACTTCCATCAGTGCTGCAAAGTATGCAAAGAGGTGGCCTCCCTGTCATGGGGATCATTTTACTGGAATTAGCACTGACTATCTTGGAGGAGGGGTGGAAAACATTAACAGAAAAGGATAGATTAATGGAAAAACCCAAAGAAGAAGGAAGAAAGGAACAAGCTACTCCCCAGATCCCTTCTTTGTGAAGGGTACAAAATAGCGTATTTGCCATTCCTGGTTGCTGCAAAAAGTGTTTAATGATTTGTCATATCAACTGGCTAGAACATATCTTGGGGCTTCTATTCCCCAGAGAAAGAAAATTTTGACTCAATCTGCTTCAAGATTGATCATGTTAGTTAAGTCATGTCATTCTGACAGCTATCAGCCAAATTTCTATCCCAATCATACACTTGGAAGTGTAATGATGACCTATCTGCTGTGTAATTCACCCACAAACCAGCACTATTTGGTTCATCTATTGTCACATAATTATGAATGCAAATCATACTAGCTGCAAAGGCAAAGATGCACAGCTTTTCTCATTCCTGTCTCAAACACAATACAAGCTTAAGCAACCCAGAATTCAATGGACAACAAATAATGAAAGAGTTTCTGATTACATGTGCAAAACTTTTGGTTACTCTGGCTGGTGCAGAAAACCTTTGCTGCATCTCAATATTCAGCTGCTGGAATAGCTAAAGTAGCTTCCATTCTTTGAACCATACAACAGTATCATCAGTCTTCTGGGGAAATAACACAGTGATTTGAAGCATATCCACCCAACCATACTCTACAGCAATTGTGCTTTTCATATTTATGATATCAGCTTCCACACAACCCTGTTCACTAATTTGGTAGGTGAACAACTTACCTGCATTCGTGGCCAAACAACAACAAAAGTTTAAGCAATTCTGCTGCCTTGCAGTTCAGTCCTCAGTAACTTCTCCACAAAAAAAAGAGGAGATAAATGTATATTTCCATGAAAATCTTGTTTTCTCATTCACGCTTCCTTTTTAGCTCCCTATACTTGGGCCCATATTTATAGTCAATTTCATAAGCTCTCAAAAGCTGATGTTGAATAGTCTCAATAAATATTCTTGCAAAATATTGTCCAGCAGCTGATTAGAGAAGTTTCAATTGTACTCAACTTCATTTAACTCATTTGTTGCAACATTTTTAAGAATGCTGCTTGCAATTTATGTGTTGTTTAGGTTGAGATGTTACAATTAATTTCCACCACCTTGAGCCAAGACAGGCAAGCCAAATAGGTTACTGCAAAAAGTAATGAAAAGAGTAATGTTATTAATGTGGTTAGATGAAAAGCTGCACTACATCAACAAAGAGCTCTGGAAAAATTAGGCCAGCTGCAAGGTAAGGTGTAAAATACAGCCAAGACAAGCTAGTTGAAAAATACTTTGTAGAGATGCAGAGAAGCTTAATCTTTTCAAATGGTAGACTAACAGAGCAGCTAGGTGCAGCTGTTTCATAAGCAAATCTATAATTAAATGCAATTAAGGATATAAACTAATATGAATAAGTTCTAATATTAACTGCCACAAAGCTTTAGCCCAATTAATATCTGAAGAGCAATTGGCATTATCTACAGATCACTACGGATATGATTAGCATATCAATAATTTGTACTAAAATTGCTGGAGAGGATTAGTTAAGTAATACAATTGCTCCATGTTCCCTTTTTGGTTCTATTGGTACTATAAGTAGACTTAAAAAAGACAAAAAAGAAGTGGCTTACAGAAGGCAAGAGGAAGGAGTTGACTTTAGGAAAAAAGATACAGTTACACAAAATAAACTGTATGTGTTACACAGAATGTGCATCATATATACCAAAATCATCGTTGGTTTTTACACACATCTATTCAGGCTTTCATTGCTTATAAAATAACTCTTTCTTGGTACATTCAGTTCACCATCTAGATGACACTGCATAATGCCTTGTAGGTTTCCAGAGGCAGCTGCTCAAGACATAGTGTACCCATATTTTGATACATCTCTTTAAAATCCAGATCAAATACTTCAGGGACTGCGATCATCATCATGATGCTTTCCTATTTTCAAGTTTGTTTTTGACTCCACAATTACAAAGATAACTTCTTCAGCTCTCTGAATCTCAGCTGTTTCCAAGAACACATTCTGACTCATCACATACAGTGAACAGTTTGAAGTGCAGCAGCAAAACTCCTCTTACCGGTCTACACTTTATTCACACACTCAGACCTGGCTATTGATGCTCTCTCTCTCTCTCAGTCATAAAAAAGCCAGTCTTAATCTTGACCAGAATTTCCACTTTAACTCACATCGCAGGCCACCAAGTGCTCTATAAACAAAACAGCACTCAAAGCCATTTAGACCTGACATAGAGTATCAACATCCCCATCTACTTTGTTCATATTGATAAGAAGAGAGAGGAGCCAATATAAAGTCCTTGTATTGACTTATATTTGTGTATCCAATTATTTATCTTTACATTCTGGGACTGCATGGCTTTGTATGTCTAACAGGAATATTACTTGTAATGATTGGGGGAGGGTGGGCAGGGAGAGCTGGAAATACACACTTTGCTTAGTGGGTAAGAACTGCCAGTACTGCCTTTCAGGCTCATAAGAGGGTAACCCAATAGTCTTACAGGTATACTACTCCTTATGAATTTAAAAAAAGGCCATTTTTTATCGCTGTGTCTGCAGCAAAGTTTCCCTTGATTTCAAAATCATGTACCTGTCTTCAGAAAAAAAAAACCAAACCAATTAGCACCAATTATTACAAAGTTCACATTATCTCTTTGAGCAGGTTTCTGCTCCTCATACACACTTAAATTTCACAGTACCAAGTAATTTATCATACCAGCTTACTAACTTAAGTTAAAATATTTAAAAGACAGTAGAGGACATTATTTCTTTCATAATATTAATACAGTATGATTAAAAAAACAAAGTTGGAAAATAAACAGACTTTTATGCCAGTTCAAAATGAGTTTTCTCTCTCCAATATTATTGCTTTCAATGATGACTGTTAAAGCGGAGATAAAGTAAAGATTTTCTTCCGGGGCCAAAAAAAGAAATTGCAAGTTGCATCATGTCAATCCCATTTTCATTTTTTTAAATGTATTTTTTAAAGTATGTCTTTCTCATGCACTAAGCAAAAGCCATTAAGTTAGCTAGTAATGAAGAATATTTTCTAACAACTCTAGGGTACAGATTTATAAACAAATAGCTTCATGTAGAAAGGGTAATACTTCATAGGTATAAACATGAGTTATGTATGTTTACATACATGTATATACATATACACAGATATATTCACTAAACTTTATTCTGAAATATAAGAAAAAAATTATATGTGTTCCATCAATGTTTAAAAAACCTCACCACAATGCAAATAAACATTTGCCTTTATAATCATATCACCTGCTTCCAAAATTTAAAGTTAGGTGTGCAAAAAAGCCCGTGAACTTGAAGAAACCAGGTAGTTCATGTACTTTTCCTGATAGAAAAGTAAAAAAAAAAACCATACAAAGAACACATAAAACCCAAGTCTATTCATAATAGCATTTAATTTAGCACTTCATCTAAAAACATTCAAGGAAACTCATAAACTTAAGGTATATACAATAACTTAACAGCAAAAGTACAGGTAATATGTTAAATAATGAAAAAATCCTCTTTCAGACTGACTGATCTGGGATCAAAGTGAGAAGTAACAAGAAGGGACAGAACAGGAGAGCACTAGACTGATAATTTCTTCTATAGTTTAATTTCTTATAAGAAAACATCTTCCAGACTAATGTAGAATTATAGAACATTACTTTAAAAGACTGTAACACCAGATCCACTTTCAATGCTATAAACCAATTTAATATCAAATATTCAGAAGACATGCCTAAATTAAGAAAAACTTGGCATTCACTGTATCTAGCAGAAAGGACAAAGAATTTTGATGAAACCATAAAAAATATATTTAAGTCAAGACTAAAGAAAAGGTGGTTGGGCAACATGAAGACCACAAAAACAGCAAAGTTTAGGTAGCAACAAATATGGTCTACATCTGCTAGTTTAAACTGTGGTGATTTCCAGAGCTTGTCCCTCAACTAAATGACAGACTACACCATATTTTTGTAGGGACAATAAAGTAAGTGGATCGCTCAGTATCCAGCTGAGGACAGCGTCACGGAGGTACACTAAAACTAACCCAAATGAAGGACAAGCTCTTACAACTTTATTGCACAAAACAACAAAAACCACACACCAGAAGTGAATGAGAAATGGGGGGTAAGCTGAAATCGGTCAACACTCCAATAACACTTAACACGTAACAAGTCCGAGGCATCAGCCGGAGCACGTCAACACACACGAGAATGACGATCCACAGTGCGCACACACTCACACACACACTCACAAGGGGGGACACCCTCTCTCTCCCTCCCGCGGGTGCCCAGGAGAAGCAGTCGCTCCCTGGGCTGGGGCCGAGGCCTCACTCGAGGACTCATTCAGAACGCGCTCACCCGACGGAGGCGAGAGCGCTCAGTCCCGGGGAGCTTCCTCAGGCGGCCTCCCAAGCCCAGGGGAGAGGTTCCCAGCGCAGACCCGCCGCGCTGAGGAGGCCACTCTGAGGGGGTCTCCGGCAGCCACCCCATTTATAACCGGGATCGGATCTGAGCTGTGGGCACCATTGGTCAGGATCCAGAAGCTTCTCCGAGCCATCAGCTGTGACCCCGCCTGGCGACCAAGGGGCCCCGCACCTCCTGCTCCCCCCGCCGAGGGGTGCGTGTGGCCGGGGGTGCGGGAGAGCCCAAAAGGTGCAAAAATGAGTGGCAAAAAGCCTGTGGTCGCCGTGGCCAAAGCCTGGATTGTCATGGGGGGTGGGTGGGGGGTGCAGAGTGTGCCTGTCACAGATAGCACACTGAGAATTAGTCCCGAGTTATATTAACTGATGAGCTGCCACAAATAAAACATGTTTAAAGTCAAATCCTAAACTAAGAAGGAAAGAAAAAACAATCCCAACCTAGAAAGTACATTTTTAATCTTCACCTCATATATTTGTCTCAGGCATCATCACCTCTTGTGTTTAAATGCTATCATAAATGAATTTCTGAGTCATGGCAAGGCAATAAACAGTAATTACTGGCAATAACTATAAATTACAATGTGTAATTTTCTACTCCGTTTAAACACAGTCTGCCTATACAAGCCATCAAAGGACCACACCTGTCACAGATCAGATCCAGTATATTCATCATAATGTCAGGTCAGACTGGTTCCTACTGATTTAGCAGGCTGGCATTTTGTTGCAAGGACTAGTGTTTTGTGTCCCAGAATTTGATTTTATTTTCTTTAAAAAAGAAGCATGAAATGAATCTACCATGAAGTGCATTAAATAACAAACAAGTCTCCAAATTAGAAAAAAAAATAGAATTTCATACTACACCTAATTTGAAATTGTAAATAAAAAATACTGAATTGTGTAAGAACAGAAATAAAACTGTTCACACAGATGAAAAAATATTTCCAAGTTTACAACTTGATTGGAAGTAAATCTTCAAATGAAAAAATCAGTGGTACAGTTCTCTAGCCAAAATATTAAAGGAAAAGATAATCCTAAATCCTTTAAGTAGACTGCATTATATCTCAACAATGGAGCTGGAAGCCATTGTGTAGCAGGAATACTACGACATAATTGCCATCACAGAAACGTGGTGGGATGACTCACACAACGGGAGTGCTGCGATGGATGGCTATGCACTCTTCAGAAGGAACAGGCAAGGAAGGACAGGCGGTGGGGTAGCCCTGTATGTTAGGGAGTGCTTTGACTGTCTAGAGCTTGACGATGGTGACGATAGGGTTGAGTGTTTATGGGTAAGAATCAGAGGGAAGGCCAACAACGCAGATATCCTGGTGGGAGTCTGTTACAGACCATCCAACCATGATGAAGAGGCAGACAAAATATTCTATAAGCAGCTGGGAGAAGTCTCACAATCGCTAGCCCTTGTTCTTGTGGGGCACTTAACTTACCAGACGTCTGCTGGAAATACAATACTGTGGAGAGGAAACAGCCCAGGAGGTTCCTGGAGTGTGTGGAAGATGAGGGAGCCAACTAGGGAAGGCTGGACCTGCTGTTTGTGAACAGAGAAGGACTGGTGGGTGATGTGACAGTTGGAGGTCATCTTGGGCATAGTGATCATGCAATGACAGAGTTTTTGATTCTTGGAGAAGTAAGGACGGCCCATCTACAAGAAGGGCCGGAAGGACCTCGGTGCCAGGGAACGTTATGGAGCAAATCATCTGTAGTGCCATCACACGGCACGTACAGGACAACCATGTGACTGGGCCCAGGCAGCATGCCTTTATGAAAGGCAGGTCCTGCCTGACTAGCCCGATCTCCTTCTATGACAGCGTGACCCGCTTGGTGGATGAGGGGAAGGCTGTGGATGTTGTCTACCTGGACTTTAGTAAGGCCTTTGCACTGTCTCCCACAGCATTCTCCTGGAGAAACTGGCTGCTCACAGCTTGGATGGGTGTATTCTTTGCTGGGTAAAAAACTGGCTGGACCAACAAAGAGTTCTGATGAAAGGAGTCAAATCCAGCTGGTGACTGGTCACAAGTGGTGTTCCCCAGGGCTCAGTATTGGGGCCGATTCTGTTCAATATCTTTATCAATGATCTGGATGAGGGGATCGAGTGCACCTTCAGTAAGTTTGCAGGTGACACCAAGTTGGGCAGGAGTGTTGATCTGCTGGAGGGCAGGAAGGCCCTGCAGAGGGACCTGGACAGGCTGGACCGATGGGCCAGGACCAACTGTATGAGGTTCAACAAGGCCAAGTTCAACAAGGTCCTGCACTTGGGTCACAACAACCCCATGCAATGCTACAGGCTGGGGGAGAAGTGGCTGGAGAGCTGCCTGGCTGAAAAGGACCTGGAGGTGTTGGTTGACAGCCGCCTGAACATGAGCCAGCAGTGTGCTCAGGTGGCCAAGAGGACCAATAGCATCCTGGCTTGCGTCAGAAATAGTGTGGCCAGCAGGACTAGGGAGGTGATAGTGTCCCTGTGCTCAGCACTGGTGAGGCTACATCTCGAATGCCATGTTCAGTTTTGGGCGCCTCACTACAAGAAGGACATCGAGGTGCTGGTGCGTGTCCAGAGGAGGGCAATGAAGCTGGTGAAGGGTCTGGAGCACAAGTCTGGTGAGGAGCGGCTGAGGGAGCTGGGGTTGTTTAGTCTGGAGAAGAGGGGGCTGAGGGGAGACCTTAGTGCTCTCTACAATTACTTAAAAGGAGGTTGTAGCCAGGTGGGGTTCGGTCTCTTCTCCCAAGTAACAAGCAATAGGACAAGAGGAAATGGCCTCAAGCTGCGCCAGGGGAGGTTTAGGTTGGATATTAGGAAAAATTTCTTCACTGAAAGAGTAGTCAGGCACTGGACCAGGCTGCCCAGGGAAGTGGTTGAGTCCCCATCCCTGGAGGTATTTAAAAGACGGGTAGATGTGGTGCTTGAGAACATGGTTTAGTGGTGGACCTGGCAGTGCTGGGTTCACAGCTAGATTCGATGATCTTAAAGGTCTTTTCCAACCTAAATGATTCTATGATTCTATGATTCGTCTCCAAAGCGTTTTCTCCTTTAAGTAACATTCATACCACCAAACAGCTCTTGGTAAGGCAAACTGTAATTACAAACTCTTTATACAGTTTTTACATCTCCATTATTTAATTTACTTATTTATTAATTTATTTATTTAATTTTAATTTTATTTAATTACTTTATTTATGCTTCCATTATTTGCCCTGAATTTCTTGTAGTGTATCACCTTGCAACACGTGCATTTTTTTCTGCTTGTTAAATTTGCACATTACAGACTTGTCTCATAAACCATGGCTGAACCACACCTGCATACTCTGAACACTGAAAGGGATCCTCCCTGAAAATGAATGATCAACAATTAAAGTCTTCTTCACTAGTGAGAATATCTTCATTATAAACAAAACACAAGCTGTAAAATAAATATAGATCATCATATTCAACTCAAAGATGAAAGGAAAAGACTAACCATATCTAAAAGTCCCTGTTGTGTAATACAGACATAGAGTATAATAAATCACAAAGCTGTGCAAAACAAATGTTACAATTGCTGAAAAACTACATGTCTGTAGCAGCTACTGTTCTATACGCTGACATGTTATGCACGGGATGGAAATATCTGCTTTTAATCTTAAAAAAGGTTGTAAATAGTAGCTCACAAATACAGAAGTGATAGGGACAACAGAAAGAAATTATCTAAATATCAAAAACTATCATAAGGAAAGCAATATTACTCTATTTCACAAAAAGTGAGCCAGAGGTATCTATAAAAACCTGCTATACTCGTTCTTTTCTCTTTGCACAAACCAGTTGATGGATAATAAATTCAAAAGACAAATGTTTCATGAAGTTGTATTTATACAATCATTCAAATTTCACAAATATGTCATAAAGGAAGAAAACATTATTAATTTCATTTAGAATTCAGAAAAAAATATGTAATTATTTTATTTTCATTCAAATAAGTAAGTTTATGGGAAAGAAACTACGTTGCACCAGTAAGAAAGCAATTGCTATTTTTTTGTTTATGAGTGATATGAAACACTGAACTTTGTGTTTGCAAAAGAACTTTCAAAATCATTGGCTGTTCTAAAAAATATTTAAAAGCATATACACACGTGCTTGCACACACACAATCTATACATAATTTTTCTAATGAATCTTATAGGCTTCTGTAAATCCAGGTGTCATGAGACAAATGGGAGAGAGTTTGACTTCCCAAAATGTCCTTTAATTTTCTTCCTGAGTTGCTTTGCAGTGGTTGTGATTACCAAGATCCATTCCCACTAGTAAAGTGTTACATGATCCATGTTAACATACAAAAGCAAAGCAAACTTAATTCCTTAGCTTTAGACGCAAATGATAAGACGACCAAATCTTGAAAGAATTGAACCAAAATTTGTATGAATTTAACTGCTGCACTGTCGGATTTTGTTTGCATGAATGTCTGGATCTGTAAGAAAGCAATGACAATGTTGCAATTTCCTTTGCTTTTTGGTTATGTTTGCCATTCCTGGTCTTTCCATATCTGATTCCTCTCTCACCATGGAACAGAAACTGTTCATTCCTTAAAAGGGATTGTTGAACTGAGTTTCCCAAGGCAGCTAATCACAGGAAGCAGTTGCATAATTCCAGAAACAGAATTATATGAATCTCAGGTTCCACGTATCATATTATGCAGCAAATTATTAAATTTTATTTGCATGGCCTATACATATAAATGAGATTAATTTGACGCCGTATAAGCAGTGAAGTCTGTCAGGTATGCTTATTTCTTGTTTCAAAATTAAAACTGTTCTTCTGTGCTCCACCTGGCCCATTCAAGTAATATCATACATTAATCTGTAAAAAAAATAAATTCAAACCAAAGGATAGAATCGATTTGATTTAAAATAACTTAGTAAACAGTATGCTGCACTTGCCTTTTATAGGCTTGGGCCTTTTGTTATTCCAAATATGAGGAAGAAACGACCAAATGTACACCTAAATCTTAGAAAGGTACTTTCCTCTAAATGGAGGATAAGGACTACTCTGTGAGATTCTTCTGATGTGTGCAGAATATATGGATTATGTGTCTGCAGCAGGTATGAGTTTTAGTGAAAGAATTTTCTGCTGCCATCCAATGGTATACTGACCAAAAGATGGAATAAGATGGTTTCATTTACATATTTTATTATCTACCATGCAGGAGAATTCTTGTAACAGAAAATGTGATCATTTGCATTTTTAAAATGGAAATGAAAGAAGAATTTATTAAATTGCTATTAGCAGCAAGAATTCTGTTCAAGGTTATACTAAACCTTGAAATCCTCTACTGAATATAATTTCAAAAAAGAAGAAATTCTCCCAGCGACTTACTAGTACTTGTATTGTATAAGAAAACATTTCATATCAGTAAGTGCCCACTCTTATAACTGCAGCTGAAATAGCTGTTTTGAATGGTGCAGCCTCAGCATCTGTGTTTGGTATTGTAGAAGAGAAGTAACAGTGTGGTGAGAGGTAAACCAAGAAAATGGGCAGAATGAGCTTTACTGTCAGAAGTCATCAGTGAGAAGAAGGCAGAGAAACAGTGATGTGGCATATCACCTCTTTAGTGACACTGATGACTGCATGCATTCTTTAACAATGCTAGACAAAAGCTACAGTGAAAGAATGTAACATGGTGCACAGTTAATGAGCATTTATTGAACAATAAAATACTAACTGATGAGGCCTTGTGAGTATTCCAAATACTATTCAGAATATATCAGGCCATCGTATATAAACTAATGCATCCATAAAATGATAAACTCATATTTTGTAACTGTTTGGAAAAGTCTGGTTTCATTAACCTGAATTGTATCTCACAGAAGAGACACTGACTACAACAGAGACTGATTTCAACTGTGCATGGCAAAAACGCAACTGACTGGAGAGAACTGTCATTCATCCACGCCAAGCGCATAACGATTCTGTGCATGAAAGAATGACTACAAGAAAAATGTTCACGTAATTCAAGTTCTAACTGTATCATGACACAGATGTGTATGTGGATGTGGGTAATTATTGGGATTGACTGAAAACATCCTTTGCCAGTATGTTTTACATACAATATCCTATGGTAGAGAAATAGTGAGTCAGAATTTCAAGGCTCTGTTCAAGCCACAGAACTAAGGCAATTTATGTCACCTCAATCCCCTTTGTTCCATCCCTAATGGAACCCTCTTCTTGGCTAGCTATCTGTACCAGCTGCATTCCTTTATGAATCTTTATCCAATTCCAGTCTCTGACCTTCAACTTTTCTTACCCCTTGCCTACTGCCATTCCCAACTACTCCTAGCATCCCACTAAGGGATCTCATTCTGCATCCTGGAATTTGCACCTTTCTAATGGAAAAAATTTACCATACAGATATTAAGGGAGAGAAATAAGTAATAAAAAGGAAAATAAACTATGAAGAAGAATGAGATGCCCCAAAATGCGTAATCAATTCAGTGGCATCACAGTGACCTCCGAGTCAGGACAGGGTTCCAGAGTCATGGTGTTCTAAATGTCAGCAAGGGCAATGGAACTGAGTGATGTAGCTAGCAAACAGCTGTGGAAACACGTGGTAAGCACAAACCTCAAGATCATGTTTTTTTGTTTAGGGCTTGATCCTCTTCTGTCCTCAGTACAGACACTTACAAGGATCCAGAGGTGACAGGAGAATATCTGTGCAGAATGGGTATAGTTGACACTGAATTTCAAAGAGGACATGATAATTTGATCATGCCAGAGGGAATAAATAATGTTAAGTGAGATTAATAATCAAACTAGAGAGGGAAAAGTGGAAAAAAAGCCCTGTCAGAAGTGGAGGCTATTTAGCTTCTTTGTAACTTCCCAAGAAAGAGACAAGGCAAGCAAATAATAAGGAATATAAAATTACAAAAAATCAGACTTAAGTATGTTTATAAGCAATCTCAGTAATGCAGCAACAAATTCTGGTGCAAAAGACGAAACTCCTGAGCCCACACATTCCTTAATTACTCTGTATCAGTTTAGTGCTACTTCTGTCTGCAAAGTTTCAATATAAATGCAATTTAACTTAAGAATTCAGGCACTTCTCCATTTGACTTTGCTTAATCTTGGTTATGTTAAGATGAAATCATTCCTCCTAATCGACTCCCCTTCAGTTTAAGAGTATTGAACCTTTAGAAGTATTTTGATCGTCTTTTTGTGATAAAAGCTTAAGTTTATTGATAATAACTTTAAAAGCTGAATTTTTGCCCTTTTATTCTTCATGCATACCACTGTTACATCCAGGTGATTCAAAACTAATATTCACAAAAGCTCTAGGCTTGATTATGTCACAAGCTCTTTTATTGTTCTTCATACATGCAGTTTCTTTCAGGAGGGCAAAAGGAAAGAAACGCAACAGATAATGCCTGGCACTTCAGTTTCTGTGCTCAACAAATTGCTGTTTGATGTCTTCTATTCCTTTGACCATTATGAATACAACCATAGACAATTCTCTCCTCCTTCAAAGCAAGTCCAGAGGAAGATGCATGAAGTTTAAAATGCACAGTTTTAGGTGAAAAATTCAGATGCATTCCATAGCCCAGTATTAGTGGCTAAAAGCTACACTATCCAAAGCACAGTGTCCTGTGGAAAATCAGTTTGGAATTTCCAGGACAGTCCCACTGGCATTCCTAGCAGAGAGGTAAGAAATTAACAGAACACAGAATAAATAAATGTATTACTTTAAAATATGTGTTTTCAGCAAGGGTAGAATTAGGGAAACAGTTACCTTACTTGTTGTCTGCAAGTATTTTCCTTTAAACACTCTCTGGACTCAGCTTTCACCGTGTAGAACATAGACATCTTTCCAAGTTCTTAAATTCAGGGAAAGAATGAAGTAATAATTGATTACTACATTATTCCATCACTACTCAGAATTCTGTGAGAAAGATACATTAATTTCTTAAGAGCTAAGACAGCCTTAGATGAAACAGCAGACCAGTACTGAATTTAAATGAGAGAAATTCCACATCTTTCTCACAATTACAGCTTATTTGACTAAGATTTTATTATGTCCTTCTCAGCAGACAGAACAACCAGTGTTATTTTTAGACAAAATTAGCTGTTTAGATATCCATTTCATTGATAATGAACTTGAAGGAATACATTCCATAAAAATTCATAAAGATACAGTAAGTACCAGCTTCTCAAAGACAGAGGCGATATGGAAGGAAGTTTGAAACTTAATATAACCAGTTCTGGTTTGCATTTTTTAAATCAACATAAACTTCTGGTAATGACTACTTACAGCAACATTTAACTATATATAAATATAAATACATATACATTGATTTCTGGAGCTGAGGAAAAAATTCCATGATGAAGCTAGGATAGATTTGTTCTTTGCACTCTGACATATCAGAAATACACCCTGATGGTAGATACTCCCACTGCAAACATTATCATAAAAAAAAAAAAAAATCAAGCTTTTTTCCTTCCCCTAAAGCGTGGGTATTTTTATAACCTAACACATACACAAAACTTTAAATCTTTAAAAGGGTATAAATACTAATTTAAACATCTGCCCTGAAAGTACTTCCCCTCTCTTGAAGCTTCCTGTTACTTGATTCATTCATGTGCCACTGATTCTACAATGACCTTCTCGAGATATAAATGACTGGCCAGTTATACATTTACTCTTACAAAACTCAGTAATTTGTTCTGATTTAAAGCACACCCTCTGTAAAAGCACTATTTCAAGAAGACTTCTAGAGGAACAGAATCCATAATATTCCAAGTTGTTTATGTCAACTGTTAAATCACTGTCACTTTTGAAAACTGTTTAGTTTGTTGTCTGCCTGTCATTAACTAGATCCTCTTGTTCCTGTCTTTTCTAGATTAAACAATCTTTTAGGATTGCACTAAAAGGTACTTGAAAACTTAATTAAATCAACTATAGATCTTTTCCAGAGAAAGAAACTGGCCAATTTAAATTCCCATGGCGTACACTGTATTTTCCAGGTGTAGTTTTCTTCCCTATGGTTTACATTTTTGTAACACACTCTTCAAAATGGGGGCACCAAAACTATGCATTATATTTCATTGTGATTCTAAACCAAAGATGACCTAAGACAAGCAAAAGCAGAGCAAAAGCCAGTATCAGTGAGGCTTATTTCAAACCAAGCTGGGATCCCCAAACTGGCTTACTGCAGAGCCGCACAGGCAGCTGTACGGGCACACAAGTGCTTCTGAGACGTCTTACACAAACACGACTGTTCAAAAACATCCTTGTGAATGTGTGGCACACATTGAAACTGGCAGAGCTTTCCTCAGCAGTTTTTGCTCTCCCTCCCCCTTTCATACGGTGCCAACATAATCATTTGTGCCGTTATGCGAACTCACTTGGGAAAATTACCCCAGATTAAATTTTTCTTTTTTTTCCTTTTCCTGCCAGATTGTTTTTCAGCCTAATCCCCCTACTCTACACCATCTGCGCTACCACAAGAGCAAATTCAGCAATGAGCAGCCTGAGGTTGGGGTAGAATGGGGAAGTAGTGATTTAAACACGTATTAAACGAGCAGCTCGACACGCGGCCACGCAGCCAGGAGGCGGCGGCTGGGGCCGGCAGGCGGGTGCACGGCTGAGAAGGCAGCCGCCGCACGGCCAGCCCCCGCTGACAGACCTCGCAGAAAACGGCAGGGGATGGTCGAACAGGCCGCTGACGGACAGCGGCTACCGACCACCTATGACTAGATGGGTCCTGCTGCCCCCCCCAGCCAGGAGCTCCCTGGGGCTCAGGAGCTCCCTGGCGCTCAGCCGCCCCTTACTCAGCCCGCCCCGCCCGCCCCGCGCCTAACGGCCCCGACGGAGGGACGGTTGGGCCGCACAACGGCCCGGCGCGCGCGCGCCAGCCCGGGCGGCGGAGGCGGGCACGCGCTCCTCCTCGCGGCGCGCTCACCTTCCTCCTCGTCTCCCCGCCCCGGCCACACCCGCGCCCCCGCCCCGCTCCCTGCGGCGCATGCGGAGCCCGCCCGCAGCCGCGCGCCCTCGGGGCCGGGGGTGGGGTGGGGGGGTGGCTGCTGCGGCGGGCGGGGGAGGCGTTCCCCGCCTCCCCCGCGCATGCGCCGGGCCCGGTCGTCGTGGCAACGGGACGCGGTGCCGGGCGGCGGTGAGGGCCCGGGCCGCCGGCGCCTGCCATGTCGGAGATCTTGTGCGAGTGGCTGAACGGGGAGGTGAAGCTCTCCCGGAGCGTGGGTGAGTGGGGGCCCCGCTGCGCTGGGAGGGGGCGGGGGCTCGGGGGGCAGCTGGCCGGCCGGCCGGCCTGCCTGCCTGCCTGCCTGCCTGCCTGCGTGCCGGCGCAGGGGGCTGCCGCAGGGTCAGGCCGTCCTCCCGCCGAGGGCCGTAGGGGGTTCCCCGGAGCCAGCTCCCGCTTCCTCGCCTCCAGATACCTCCGCAGGTACGTTTTTAATCTTCGTGTGCAAGGCAGTGATTTTGGAGGTGAAGTTAACTTTCCTCAAGGGGCAAGTGCTCTCAGGAGATGCGAGGAGCTCAAGCGTCATCTGCTAATAAGGACTCCGGAGGATAAAAACATTTTAATACGTTTGCAAAGCAGTACTTTGTTTTGAATGGCAGGTGTTGTGCTGGCTTTGGAGAAGCACTTGTTCTGCAAGGAGGGTGCAACTTTCCATGGAAGAGAAGCACGTTAGATCTAGCTTTGTTTTTGTTTGCATTTTTTACGGAATATTTAGTAATTATCATTTATAGATGTTGCCACAGTCTTAATGACAATTATGACAATGTTTACTTTTTAACACTGAAAATGACGATTAAATGACTACCTAAAGCTTATGTTGCAAAATAACTACACTGAAAGCAGATATATTTGTGACTTGAAAACTAGTTACTGCTAGATCAATCTCCTAAAATTCCTCTGAATTATTTAATAAAGTTTGGACTTAATTTTGTTATAAAATAATAACGAGTTATATGAAGATTAATGTATGAATTCTTTTAATTATCTTATTTTTTTCAAAAAAAACAAACAACAAAAAACCAAACTTAGTTCCAGGATCATTTTCAGAAGAATTTTCTAATGGCTACCTCCTAGGAGAACTTCTACACAAATACGGTCTTCAGGATGACTTTAATCAATTTTCACAGAGCAGGTTAGTACATGTGGATAACACGTGTCTTACAGAAATTACACAAAGTATTTATTTTTCAGTTAGGATTTGCTAATACAGAGTTCGAAAGATGTCTAGAAATTATCAAGATTTGATAGATTTATCAGTAAATCAAAAGGTACTTTTATTTGGTGCACAGATTAGCTTCGTATTTCCGGAGAGATTGATCATACTAATTCAAGAAAATTATGCATTATGATTTTAACTATGATAGTAGCAGGTTAAACCAAAAGTTCAACAAGCCCTTCAAGGATGTCTCCAAGATTGGAGATACTGACACTGTCCCCATAAGCAGTGTAGAGCCAGGAATCCAGAGGAGTAGTGTGGTGGTGACCATTACGTCTTCACTAAAATGAAAATGGTAGAGATGCATTTTGAGTGTCTGAGTGAAGCCCTGGTGGAAGATGATATAAGAATTTGTAAGTTTACAAGTAAACTGGTGTAATATCCACAATGAATAAGAACAGAAAAACAGGAAGCTGAAAAATCTTGTGCAGATCTGTGAGCCTTGGTATGTTGATGATGCAGTTCACAGGGTTCCTTGACTTATGTTCCATTTTGGCAAACCTTGGTGCACATGTACATCAAGTGTGCCAGGCTGTACGTCCTCTTCCTGTTTCTTCTGAACTTCTTTTTATGTTCTTTGCACTTGTCATTTGTTCATACCCTTTCCTACCCAAGTCCTACCAACCTGTAGGAGAACAGCTTGAGCACAGCTAACAAAGGCAGCCAACAAACACAGCAGTTTTTGGGCTCTGCTTCTAGGACTTCTAGATCTCTCAGGAATTCCTGGGATCGTTGGAGAACTGGTAACTCTTCGAGGAACTCCAGAGTGGCTGCTGCTGCTGGGAAAGGGTAGCTTCAGGAGGCTTTTACTTCTAGCAAGCTCTAACAGCTTCTAACAAGTTCTGTCAACTCTTCCCTGTAAAAGGGTACTTTGAGCTCTTGTCTCCAGCTGACTTCTGATTAGGGAGGTGCAATTAGTGAAGATGCACTTAGCAGGTGCAAGAAGAGGTTAGAAACTCTGCTGAAACAGTGTATGTGTGCTCAGCAAAGGTGGTAATGCATGACAGGGCATGATCCCCAGTACCCACCGGAGCAACGACTCAGAATGTCAGAGGCCTCAGCTCAGATTGCTCTCCAGAGAAAGGGGGCAATTTTCCATGTCTCAGGCTGTCGGGAATGCCCAGAGTCTTTACTTAGCCTTGGGCAGGGGCAGATGGTGGCTTTGCCTGCAGAGGTGTGTGCACGTGGAGGATCTGTGTCACCAATGAGCTGCTGCTGGGAGGTCAGTAGACTGTTCAGCATCACAGAAGATGAAAAGGACATTGACTGGATGTTCTCTAAGATACTGCACATACAGGAACTGGAACCCGCAGCTGTCCTGAGGGAGAGGCAGGCAAAATCTGTGCTTGTTGGGTTGGGAAAAGGAGATGACTGACAGCTTGTGACTTCTGGCAAGAGAAGGAAGGTTCCTGCTCCACCTGCTGATCCACAGCTGCAGAACAGGTTCATTGCCTTGGTAGCAGACGAGAGGCTGGTGGCTCTCTGAAACAAATCGTCTGAGGTGGCGAAATCTGAACCGCATGGGAGCACCAGGAGGAAAACGTGAGTGATAGTAGTGGGAGACTTTCTCCTGCAGAAGATGGAGGCGCCCATCTACTGACCTCACATTCTAGCCAAGGAGGTTTGCTGCTTGCTGGGGGTCGGGTCCAGGACTGCAGAGGCTCGTCCAGCCCTTGCACTGTTACTCCTGCTGCTTTTCCATGTGCGCACCAAGGATACTGCCAAAGAGACCTGGAGTGTATCAAGACTGGCTCTGGGGGCGGAAAAAGTCAAAGGCATGGGGGCCTAGGTGTTTCTTTTTCTCAGTTCTGCTGGTGAGGTGGAAGGGCTTGATGAGGAGTAGATAGATTCTACAGGTCAACAAGTGGTTGTGCAACTGCTGTCAACAGCAGGGATTTGTCTTTTGCAGTTGTGGGATCCCCTTTGAAGATGGAGGACTGCTAGGAAGAGATGACCAAGTTGGGCAAAAGCATCTTTGCCAACAGGCTGGCAAGCCCAGTGAGGATAGCCTTAAATGAGGAATGAGGGGGGAAGGAGATGATTACTCTCAAACAAGTGAGGAATTGGTGGCCTAGACTGGCAAGCAAGAGGAGGAGGGTGATGTGAATAAGAGGGGCAAAACAGTGCAGAAGGCTGTCTACCCCAAATTAAGGAAGTGCCAAGAAGACAGCATTATGGGAGAAGCTTTCACACTTTTTCTGGTAAATCAACACAGCGAGCTACCTCTCTGAAGTGCCTGTATACTAATGCATGCAGCATGGGGAGCAAACAGGAGAAATTAGAGGCCTGTGTGCAGCTGCAGGACTACGGTATCATTGGAATCACAGAGAGCTAGGGGGATAGCTCACACAACTGGAGTGCTGCCACGGCTGAATATAGGCTTTTTAGGATGGACAGGCTGGGAAAGTGAGGAGGAGGAGTTGCTCTTCGTGTGAGAGAGCAGAGAAGTAGTAGAGAAAATGCACAGAGCTCTGCCTTGGGAGGGATGATGACCAGTTAAGGTCTTACAGGTTAGGATTAGAGGGAAGACCAAGCTGGGTGATGCTGTGGTGACTGTTTGCCACAGATCACTTGAGCAGGAAGAAGCACATAAGGTTTTCTTGAGACAGCTGGAAGAATTCTCATTTTCACAGACCTCGGTCTGAATAGGAAACTTTAACCAAATTGGTATCCACTGGAAAAGAGAAACACTGCCAGGCACAAGCAATCCAAGAGGTTACTGGAGTGCATTGATGATAACTTCCTGAGAAACATGATTGAGGAGCTGAAGGGGGGAGACATTCTAATAAACCTAGTATGTACAAACAAGGGAGGTCAGGCACAGCATAGGCTGCAGTGACCATGAGATGGTGGAGTTCATGATCTTGAGAGGAGTGAACAAGCTAAATAGCAGCATCACAACCCTAGACTTCAGGAGAGCAGACTTTGGCTTGTTCAGGGATCTGCTTGGAAGAATCCTACGTAAAATGGTCCTGGAGAGAAGAGGGGTCCAAGACAGCTGATTGTTTGGGGTTTTTGTAATTATTTTTTTTTCTTCCAAGGATCATCATCTCCAAGAATAATCCATCTCAATGTGAATAAAACTGAACAAAGCCAGCAGGAGGCATGGATGCAAGAATAAGGTGCTACTGACAGAACTCAAACATAAAAACGAAGAATACAAGATGTTGAAGCAGGGTCAGACAACCCAGGAGGAGCACAGAGACACTGTCTGAGTATGCAGGGATGGCTTTAGGAAAGCCAACACCCATTAGGAGTCAAAACTGGGGACACGCAGGGCAATCAGAAGGGCTTTTACAGGTATCTCCATAGCAAAAGGAAGGCTAGAGAAAACATGAGCCTACTGCTGACTGGGGCACAGGACCAAGTGAAAAAAAATCCAGCAGTGCTTACATTGAGGAAAACACTGCTTGTGCTTCCGAATTTTTTAGCATTCTTCCCAGGGCTCTGACATCTATTTTGATTGAGCTCAGACTTTTTCTTGTGACATCATTTGTACCCATGTGAAAGAGCAGGAATGGGTAGTAGTCTGAAGGTTGTACTAGGTTCTTCAGTCTTGTGGTGGCATCCCTAATTCAGGCTCCAGGGAGGCAGAAACTTCCCTGAAAAGAGGGTCCAGTCTGCAAACTGGTGCTTCCATTCTGCACAGGAGGGAATCACAAATGACGAGAACTCACTGTTGTTTCTTCTTGGTGATGGTCTTAAAGCAGGTTTTGTTGTGAGGGGTTGGTCTCTCTGACCTTGGCAAGACTGTTTGCACAGGTTCCTCCTCTATCTCATTATGCATTTCATCCACCATACCCAGGGCCTCGTACCTATTCTGTAAGGCTATCTTAGAGGGTAAAGAGGGGTTTCTCTTACTGCTCCATGCTGTAACCTTCTTCCCAGCCCTCCTTATCCCTTGTGATGCTGCCTTCCTCCTGGCCCAAAACAGATCCAGGATCTGCCTCCGTAGTGGCCACGCTGAGTTGGCTTCCATGCATCATAGATGGCACAGTATGGCTCCATTGATCAATTTCCCGCTCAGGCTCTGGAATATTCCTCAGTCTGCCATGCAAAAGGCTGAGGTACTTAATGCATTCTCTGTCTTGGTCTACTCTACTGGTAAAAATCACACTCAGAAATCTCAAGCCCCTGAGACTAGCAGGAAAGTCTGCAGCAAGAAAGATGTACCCTTGGTGGAGGAGGATCAGCTTAAGGAACATTTAAATAAACCACAAATACACAAGTCCATGGGACCTGATGGCATATACCCACACATGCTGAGGGATCTGGCCAAGGTCATTGCTAGGCCACTCTCAATAATCTTTAAAATGTCCTGGTGACTGGGGGAGATTCCTAGGACTAGAAGAATGCAACTGCCACCCTTCTTTTCAAGGAAAGCAAGAAGGGGGACTTGGGGATGTACAAGCCAGTCAGCTTCACCTCAGTCTCTAGGATCCGATGGAGCAAATAAGCATGGAAACCATTTCCAAGTATGTTAAGGACAAGAAGATGAGTGGGAGTTGTCAGCATGGCTTTACGAAGGGGAAATGGTGCACGACTAACCTGACAACCCTCTACAATGAGGGGGCAGGCTCAGTGGTTGAGAGAAGATCACCATGTGCTGTTTACGTTGACTTTTGACGCTGTCTTCCTTAACATTCTCGTGGACAAACGGATGAAGTAGGGACTAGGTGAGTGGACAGTGAGGTGGACTGACAACTGGCTGAACTGCCAGGCTCAAGGGGTTGTGATCAGCAGTGTGAAGTGCAGCTGACAGTCAGTGATTAGTGGCGTAGCCCAAGCGCTGATTCTGAGACCAATACTGCTTAACATCTTCATTAACGACCTGGCTGATGGGACAGAGTGCACCCTCAGCAAGTTTGCAGATGATACAAAACTGGAAGGAGTGGTTGGTACACCAGATGGTTGTGCTGCCCTTCAGAGGAACCTTGATGGGCTGGAGAAGAGGGCTGGGAGGAATCTCATGAAGTTCAGCAAAGGGAAAGGCTTCTGGTGAGGAAAACCCCATGCCTTCAGTACCAGCTGGGGGCCAACTGTCCTGAAAGCAGCTTTGCAGAGAAGGGCCTGGAGGCCCTGGGGGAGAACAAGTTGACCATGAGCCAGCGATGTGCCCTTGCAGCAAAGAAGGCCAACAGCATCCTGGACCACATTAAGAAGATATGGTACAGGTGAGACCACATCTGGAGTGCAGTTTGGGACTCCCCAGTGCAAGAAAGACATGGATGTATTGGAGCAGGTCGAGAGAAAGGCTCAGACGATTACTAAGGTCTGGGAGTATCTGGCATATGAGAGGGAGGAGGAATGTATGTGGTCTTCTTTACCACAGTAATCCACGACTTTGTAAAGATAATTTGATACTTTCACTTTTCTTCTTTATTTTCTTTTCTAATAATTGCTGACACTGATCTTTTGAGAACTATTGAGAATTGAGGCAATGTTTTCTCTATTCCAAGCTATTTCTGCTGCACATTAAATTGCTTATTACTGTGTAATAGTCATCATATGGTCCTGGAATCCTGCAAGAACCTGTACCTGCCTAATCTTACTTAATATATAGTAATACTTCTAAAATTTGGAGTGTGCTGTTAAGGAAAAGCATATTATTCATGAATTATTTGGTAAGCTGGCATCACTTTAATATGTTTTAGCTCAGCCCAAGGCAAGATCATACCTGTTGGGGTGGTGGTGGGAGAAATGTAGATTCCTTCTTTAGGGTGGGCAACTGTAATTTAGAAGGCACTAACAGAAAAGAATGTGGGGTCATTGCAACTAACTAGTCAGCATCTGCTTAACTATATTAGCTGCTTATGTTGCACAGTTATTGGACATATAAGCAAGGGAATAATAATTGAGAAAGTGATACTACTTTTTTAAAAGGAATACTACTGGAAAACTTTTTCCAGTTTGGCTGTCCATATTTGAAAAATAAAATATTGTCGTTTTCCCTGAACTCTTACAATGATCTCAAAATAAGGTTTACAACATTTTTGTATTATGAGGCAAGGTTAAGAAATTCCATCTGGTCTGATTACAGAACAAAAAGTGAAGAGGTAATATCACCACAGCTTCTCAATGCATGTGAGGTGATTTCTGACAATAGGGCTTACCTTAACCTTGACTCTATGGCAGAAAAATGTTCAATAGTTTTAAGCTGCAGTTATATATAATTGTGAAAGAAATAAGGCATGGACTACTATAGTGAGAAAAATGAGCTCCTGGATGGTTTCATCTAGGAATAAGGTGAATACTGTGTTACCAGAAGGTCTTAAGTTAAAATTGGACATTTTTGTACAATTATGCTGTAGCTCGGCTGATCTTACAAGCTTGTTGTATAAAAAGCATGATGTTCTGACTCAGGTTGAAGTTATGGATTTGTGGGATGAAATTTGATGTGTTAATCGTGATACAGTGATAATTTGTTGTTATTGGGTTTTGGCCTGTATATCTATTGATTTTGAGTGCTTCCACAGAAGAATCTACATATCAAGAGAAACATTAATCTGCAATCCGCTATTTCAGTTTTGAATGTAAATTGCTCATTGAGACCATAAACTTTGTTTTCAACACTGCTCCAACCCACGTGTCCATTTCTTTTTATTGGAGAAGAAATATGACAGTGTTCCAAGGGTTAATAGATTATATACATGTTTTTAATAATTTCCTATATTTTGGCTAGTTAGAGCTCAAGTGGATTGATACAGTCAATACAGAAACCTCATTCTAACTCTTTGTACTTTTTGTGGATGGTATACAATTAGTTGCAATTGGGGGTAAGATTTTGCTGTCAGATGCACTTTGTGTGTGCGTGTATCAAGATTTAAATAGCGCAATGTGTTCTCTATTTTTTCGAAAAGTTATGCCTGATAGACCAATGCAGTTACATGTACTGCAGTATAAAACCTAAGCTGAAGTATGAATCACATTACTTTAAGGAAGGCCTCTGTGTTTTTTTTTCCCCTCCTATCTTAGTCTTGACCATGCTTATTGCAGCAAGTTGGAATTGAAAATAAGTTTATCTTCTGATTTTTTTGTTGTTGTTTTTAATCATATAGGGTTGCAAATGCAAAACTTAATAATTTTTCTCGCTTGGAGCCTACACTGCACCTCCTTGGTGTGCAGTTTAATGAGAATGTGGCCCAAGACATCATAACAGGACAGCATGGGGCTGCAACAAAGCTTTTATATGAATTGTATATTGCTTTAGAAAAAAAGAGAAAGGCAAAGCTCACTGGAGTAGCCATGGAAGCAATGAGACCTGCAGCAACTGCAAAGCTTAAGTCTATTGAAAGTGGTTTGTATCGAGAGGTAACTATGCCTATTTTGTATAACTATATAGGAAACAAAGTAACATATTTACATGTACCCCTCAAGCATGTTGCATGCTTCCTCTCCCCACTTTTAAAATCTCCTATTCAAAACCCAATACTTACATGGAAAAGAAGCAGTCCTTTGCTATGTCTTATACATAGCCAGTGAGATTTCATGTAACATGAAACCGTTACATTTTCACAGTTACATGTGACTCATGAGGGTATTGATCATCAGTGTTTTGTGTTCCTTTGTTTTGGCTCATTCTGTGTTACCCACTTTTTTTAAGCTTGCTCCAGACTTAAAATACGTATAGCAACAAAGGCTAGCCGTTGTTCAGCAGCTGCTGTTTTACTGATCTGATCAGTACAGATTGCAGACTGCATGGCAGTCTAGGTATCAACTTAGACTAGTTTCCCCTCCAGAAAACCTAATAACTGTGTTGAGCTTCGTGCCACAGTGGTTTGGTTCCTTCTATTGCAGATCTCTCCATATATTTATGCTACACTCCCACCTGCAATAACCGTATGCTAAGTAATACGAAGAGGAAAAAACAAAGAGGAAGTCACTATAATGTAGTAGATTCTATTAAGGACATTCTTCTTGTCTTCAATAGTAATGTTCAGCATGTGCAGACCATAATTTGTTATCACGATGAGCAATCTTTAAGAAGCTATATATTGTGAATCAAATTCAGCTGGGTGAAATTTCACATTTTTTTCTGACACACTTCCTGAAAAATAGTGTACAAGCAGAAAGTTTACCAACAAGTGCAAGGATAGTACCAAACAGTCAAAACATCCCTTCGCCTATAGAGGGATAGCTTAAAGAAGATAAAGCAACTGAAAGTAGGTCCTGTCAATAGATATGTTCAGGATGGAATTTGAATTGTAGAATAGTCGAGGTTGGAAGGGGCCTCTGGAGGTCACTTAATCCACCCCACCCTGCTCTAAGCAAAATCAACTAGAGCAGGTTGCTCAGGACCTTGTTCAATTGGGTTTTGAATATCTCCAAAGATGAGACTTCACAGCCTGTCTGGGCAAATTGTTTATCACCCTCTCAGTAATTTTTTTTTTTCTTATGTTTAAGTTGAATTTTCTGTATTTCAGTTTGAATAGAATAGAATAGAATAATTCCAGTTGGAAGGGACCTACAATGGTCATCTACTCCAACTGCCTGACCAGTTCAGGGCTGACCAAAAGTTAAAGCATGTTGTTAAGGGTATTATCCAGATGCCCTTTAAACACTGACAGGCTTGGGGCATCGACCACCTCTCTAGGAAGCCTGTTCCAGGGTTTGACCACCCTCTTGGTAAAGAAATGCTTCCGAATGTCCAGTCTAAACCTGCCCTGGGGCAGCTTTGAGCCATTCCCATGTGTCCTGTCACTGGATACCAAAGAGAAGAGCTCAGCACCTCCCTCTGCCCTTCCCCTCCTCAGGAACCTGCAGAGAGCAATGAGATTGCCCCTCAGCCTCCTTCTCTCCAAACTAGACAAAGTTTGCCATTGTTCAAGTTCAAATCTGCATGTTCTTTTCAATGGAGCTAGTCCTGTTTTTCTGAAAAGTATTCGACCATGTTTAGATGTTATTCTGTGTACATTAACACAGGGAAACACAGTTTGAAATTGCTATTGCAAAATTATCATATTTAAATGTTTCTTCTGTTTCTGACTCTAAATTGCTTGATGTTTAATTATAGCGTTTGAAAACTTTAACACCACGTGAGACTGATTTGCAACTACAGCAGATTTCAGAGCGTTTTGAAGTAAAATCTAAGGCAATAGAAGATAAATTAGCTCATATACATGTTGCAGAACAACAGAAAGTTCAGAAGCTCCGAGAGGAACAAAAAGCCCAAGACACTGAAAAGGTGACTACTTGGTTTTTATAGCCTTCTGAAAAAGTATTTTCTTCAGATCATGTACATAATGAGTTAGTTAAAGTCAGTGCGAATGCCTGTTAATTCTGTGCTACACAGTCATGTTTATACAAAAACAAAGAAAAGGAGTATGCATGGCAATCATTAACATGTAGATATAAAACCGATAGACTGTTATAAGACCCTTAAAAACATTAATATTTAAAAATCACTTAATGTTAAATTGAGAGTATTTGCATATTGTCATGCATGGAAAATATTTATAGATTTGAAGACAAAGTCTAGATTTCACAACTGTATGTGTTTAAGGTGTCCTTGTAAAAGAGGTTTGTGACACTCTTCATTTGTGTAGAAAAGATGAAGCATTGTTCAAAAGCAGGAAAAAGACACGGGGAAGGAAACCTATAGTGGGTATGGCCTCAGAACATCTTGTAGCTCTGTATAGCTGTTCTGATAAAGTAAAAAAGAGGAACTAATTTCTTAAGATATGGGAACTCTCATCCAAAGTACAGCCTGCAGTTTATATAGAGGAACTGGCCAGCTATCCAAGGGGTGTTAAACAACAATGAAAATGAAGTTGGCTCATTTGAGATTCATTTTATATGGCTAATTAAAGGGAGAGAGTCTTGCTGTGGTTATTTAGCTGTTCTATTGCCACTGCATGAAGAAGAATGAAAAAAAAATGTCCCTTCATGTATCTAGAAAAGAAAATACAAGCAATATTCAAAATAAAATTTTAAAAGAAAATGTATTAATATCTTATTTGATATATTACATATTTATTCTTTAACTATCTGTGACTCTGTACAAAATTTTTTTTTCCGCTTAATTCCACCTTTAGCTGCATGTATCTGTAGTGCACTTTTAACTAATGTAATTTAAATGTTTGTTGCTTCTTGATCATTGTTCAGCAGTAATATTACCTAATGGTATTCTCAGTTTCTGTACCAGGAAACTGGTATTCTTAGTTTCTGTGCTGAATTCTGACCTGAAACAGGTACCATACTAGAGCTAGAATTTAATACAAGCCTTTCAATGTCTATTAGGCACCGAGCACAGACTGTTTTTCTTTACAGATGTGCTTCTATTGCACCACGTTATTTGTTAATGCAGACGTAGCATATATAGATGTACCATTTTCTGATAATGGTACTTAAAAAATGTATCTTTGTCCTCCAACATTGAGAACTTATACTAGCATACTGCTAAGCTGTCGAATTATTCAAAATGTAGAATGATACTTCAATTTAAAATGTATTTTACAACATCTACTTCTTGATATAAAAACGGGGATTTATGAGTATAGTGGCTGAGAATATTCTTAAGACAAGATTTAACTGTGGACAAAAGGTAAAGAATTTTTTGCTTTCATGGCATTTTAGTGATTCACTATTAAAAAAAAAAAAAAAAGTTATTTGCTCAAGCCTGGAGCCTGATAAGCTCTTCTACTTTCTTCCTGGAAGATTTTTTTCTTTATGTCTTAACTACGTTTACTTCATGGATATATAGGTAGTATATTAGGGCCATATGGTGTATTTTGTTTCAACTCAAGTATCTGAACTCAAGATGTTGAATATTCAGCATCGCATAGGAAGAAGGAGACAAAATGAAATAATGGCCAGGATTCAAGCAGCCATTATACAGATTCCAAAGCCACCACCAAGCCACACCATAAAAGCTATTGAAGCCAAAAAATTCTTAAAGAAGAAAAGAGAAGCAGAGGTAACTATCAGATATGTTCTTTTAATGTTAATTATATGAATTTGCAAAACATATGATTTCTGTGAACATTTACAGTTACAAATACTGTACTTGCACCATCCCAAAGCTGCTGATATAACTGTTAAAATGATCTAGTAGACTCAACCAGTGAAAATTGGGCTAAATATTAATATGACTATGATTCTGCATTTGTTACTTAATAAAAATTTGTTCTGATGTAAGAGAAAGTTCTTATTAAATAAATACCATAGGTAGGTACTAATTTAATTGCTGACAGTATTTTAGCTTCTAGTCTACTGAGTAGAATATGTGAAATAAAAGTATTGATGTTTCCTTCTCATTTGTGCATGATGAAGTTTTGCACCATAATTTATGAACTCTTGTGTAACACACTGTAAAACAGTCTGCTCCATCAAAAATGTTAGTAACAGCTGAAATTGACAATAGCCTTATAACAAATCAAGAAATGATGGCAATACAGCAATAGAAAAAGACGTATTATCTAGTGCTGAAGAGTACTTGGATTGCAATCTTACAGTTCATGGACTGTATTGTCATCAGGAGTGCAAATATTACGATTTTACAACTGCGTAACCACAACAGATGGATTTACATGTAGAGTGCAGGAACATAGTTGCTTGAGTAACTATCAGGGATAAATTCAAGCTACTAAATCTAAAGCAGATCATAGCCCAGAATATCTTGTTTCAAATCCCTGAATGGTGGGAATTACACAAACTGCTAGAGTCCTATGTAAAATCAGAATTACCCTGCAGAATGAACAGCTGCAAAATCTTAGGATTTTCTGGCTGGTGGACATAGGTATAGCTAGGAAAAGGGGAGGGGGGAAGGAAATGAAAGGTGGAAGAAGGAAATAGTCTTGCCTTTTTTCTTGATCTAGATGATGCTTAAAGGACCTTGAGTGTAAACATTTCTGTTGTACTAACATTACATAAAAATAATTCCCTAATACTTAGCCTGTTGAAGCTTCCTTATGATGCTTTGTGAAGAGAAAAGAAATATTAAATTTTGTGTTATTTCTTCAGGACACATACAAGGAGATTAAAAAGTTTGAGAAGTCTATGACAGGAAATGCCTCTGCAGTACAGAGCCAAGTCACTGACAGGTAATATTTGGATATTAGGTAGTTAAGATTAGACAGGACCCTACGTCAGGTGCCTGCTATCTATGTAGACAGCTAATTGAGGAAAATGTAATGGCTTCTTTAGTTTAAACTGTGATTGTGCTTTGAGTGATTGTCCCCCTAGCACTGCAAACATTCCAGCTCCAGCACTGTTACAGTGCTTTTACCTTACCTTTAGTTGTAGTAGGGATGGCTCAAGCTTCCTTCTCTCCTTTTTGCCACATATGCAGCAATAGAGTGCATCTCTTCTCTGTTCATTTCAGTCATTGAGTCTGTAAGATCAGTTAGACTTGCACAGAGATGAGAATGGTTATGGATGTACATGCATGGTAACACATTTCAAAGAAAATAGAGAGAGGTAACCTTTCTCGTTAGACTTATCTAGATGTTGATTTATTTGTGAATAATTTTAAGTAATAGTCATTCTGTCACCTTTATTGATATGTATACCATACTTAGAAGAGGTGGCACTCATGCACACTGCTGTGGATACTTCTGTGTGTAAACAACCTCTGATTAATAACTCTGCAAAACTGCACTCAGAGTGTATGGATATATTGAAGAGCAGCCCATCTTTCTTTAATATTCTGTGAGCCATCCTAATTTCCTGTTTCTGCAGAACTTGGCTTCATATTAGCGAATGAACTAATTGCCAGTTGGCTCAAGTCAGTGCTGGAGCCATCCTCTGGACTTAGTGGTCATTGTGGGGCATAAGAGCATCAAGAAGTAGGCACAGTGCCCACAAAGAGTGCTGTTGTGCATTTGTCAGACTTGCCCATAACTCTACAGGGATCTGTATGAAAACACCTCTAAGAACCATAATTCCTATAAAGTCAGAGATCTTTTTCTTTTTAATCTTTTCAATCAGCGATATACAAGAATCATTGCAAACACAGAAGTTGCAAGAAACAACTCTAGAAACTACAGCACAGACAGCAACTGAGCTGTTAAATATTTATTCAGATGATGAATATATAAGGAAAATTCAAAAACGTTTGGAGGAAGATACATTTGCTAGAGAACAACGAGAAAAGAGACGACGAAAAATGCTAATGGAACAGTTAATAGCACATGAAGCTGAAGAGGTGAGAAAATGTATGCTGAAGTATATAACCCATGCAAAATTAGTAATCTAAAAATTTGCTTACAAATATAAAAGAACAGTATTTTTGGAGGGTTGAATAAAATTTGGAGGGGATAAAGGGAGGTATATACACTTCTCTCTGAAAATAACTTTTATGTCACCCATTGACTTTCCTTGAAAAATACGGAAGGTTGTCCATTCTTTCTCACCACCTTTATGTCATACTTCATCCTTATAAATCATAAATGATCAAATGAAGGCAGCAGAGCTAAGATTACTAAAAATCAGTTGAAGACCTGCCTTCTATTTCTCCCTCCCCCAAAGCTGAACTTTAAGTTATCAAAATGTATACTGGTTCTGAAGAAGATACTTTTTAAAAAACAACAAACATGGCATTCCTTAGTTGAAAACCTGTATTTACAAATGTGTCATGTAAAGTTTTTGATCTGGACTGGATGAATTCTGAAATAGTTGTGCTGGGTGATATGAACACTTATTTTGCAGATCAGAGCTTTGATTTTTGATGTGTTATGGAATAGAAGATGTGTCTCTGGGGTATGTCTGTGTTGTGTCTAAAAGTGGTTGTTGCAGGTTGCTGCGTTTGAATCCTGTCCCGTAAAGCACAAGGCTTTTCAGATTCCTCCTCAGACATTCCTCATTCAAAAAGCAGCTCTTAGATTACTGATTTCACAGATTCTCTTTCATAATGATTGTATCAAAACAGAACCTTGTAAGTTAATGGGTTTCTGTGATTTCTAGTTATCTTTTTTCTTTGTATTGCACTGTGAGTCCTTAGCTTAGATCACATGTATTGAACCCAGTATAGCCCAGCATGTCTCCAGTGCTGTTGCATAATAATAACACTTCAGATGTGTGGCATCTATGAAAAGGAAAAGTACAAAATCATAAATATATATATATATGTATATATATATATATAGAGAGAGAGAGCATTGTCATGTCATGTCTGGAGATGTTTTTGGAGTTGTTAAGAAAAAATTCAATTTGTTGGGGTAGGCATCTAGAAATTAGGTGACTTCTCAATATCTATCCCAGACCTATATTCTATGAAAAACACATTTAGTTGCTTAGACCAAGAGTCCATCTATCCATGTATCCTGTCTCTGAGCTCTCATTCACAGCGATTCTATATCATGTTCTTGTTGATATGTGTAGGCCATGAAGAAGTTTTGCAACCCAGTTGTCTGAAATCACTGTAGTCCCAAAACTTGCTCTTTACCTGCTATCAGCTGTTGCAGCCCCAGCACAACCCCAGCAGCCTGGACTAGTGGTTCCAATAGCCATGGCTATCAGCTGATGGCCATGTTGCCAGCAGCAATCACTGGGGCATTTGGTGAAACAGCAGCTCTAAGCCAGCAAAGCCAGCCAGTGCTGTTGAGGATGTCAGACAGCTGGTACAAGCCTTGTCAGTTTGAGATGGAGGAAGTGTTACAATGTGCTGCCAATGAGACTGGCTCCAGTGAGGCTCCAAAGCAAGGCAAAAATAACAATAGTATTCCTAACTTCCCAGGAAGAAAAATCAGCGTTGATATAGGAACAATAGAAGTCACAGACTGCAGGAACTGGAAGGAAAGACAAGTGAGCAGTTGACTGGAACAGTAGTCTGACCAGATCAGAGAATCTATTTAGTGGTAATTTGGTTCTAAATTAGCAGAAGAAGAGGTGTCTGGTTGGAACTCTGTGAGATTTCAGAAATTAGATGTTGCTTGACTTAAGAGAATTGTGAAGCAAACTGAGATATTTTATTTAATAAATAAATAAATATACAAAGTATATTTATACAAAATATAAATATACAAAGTATATACAAAGTTGAAAATTACTTTCTCCCTCCATTAGACATTGTACCAGGAAGGATTTGCAGACTGAAATTGTAGCTTTCTTGTAGACATTAGGGTCAGATTTTTACCTATGCTGCATAAAACTTGAACACAGGTCAGGAGATCATTTAGAGTCAAATGAATTTCATCCCTTCAGAGTGCTTTAGTGTGTTTCATGTCCACATGTAAAAACCTCTACTGAAAGAATCTTGTTCAAATTTTTGAGTTTTGGCACCCTACAAGTTGGAGCCTGGAAGAAAAAATGCTTTACAATTACTTAACACTCCTCTATGTGGAGCACAGGAGTTGAAAGTGTTTGACAGTAACATGGCTTCATCCCAATGGAATCTTTGGTCTCCACCATTTCAACAAAGTATTTGTTCTAAGTACCATTATTTTTAAATGGTCTGTTCAGATTTTATCTCTCTGAATTTAAAAGTTATCAGGAAGAAGTTACCATCAGCAACTAACTGAGAAGATGGAAATGGGAGGGGAAATTAATTGTTACTAGATTATTGCTTGTCAACTGAATAGATTTATGTATGCTAAGCTATAAGTTTTGGTCATAACTTTTATGACTCCACAACAGAACAGAATTGTTTCATTTGTATGTAAATTAAACAAGGAAATAGAAAAATAGAAAAATGTGATATAGTAATTATGTATGAACAACATGAAACATAAACACATTAAGGTTTGGCCACCGGATGCCACTGTTGTCTCAAATAGGTAAATGGAAAAAAAGTGTGTATTATGCTTTCTCAGTAGTAATTTTTCAAATTATTACTAAGATGTCCCATTTACCATATTTATGATTTCTTCAGACACTTCAGAGTCCTCAGTGAAGAAGTTGATGTAAAATATTAGGTCAAAAAATTGTACTACCATTTTTATTTTGTCTCCTAGTATGCCCAGAAGTTTCAATACTTTTCAACCTTAGGTTTCAGTACTTTGTCCATTCCTGTTTGTCTGAAAGATAGCTACCAATGCTTCACTCCCCTACTCAGTAAGCACCCTTTTTGAAATTATGAGTTTGGTGTTCTGAATCCTGATTTATCCATTGTGTAGCTCTGAGTTAATTTCCTTTTCATATATTCTTGTTCTTCAGAAATTTCCTGCTGGCTCTTTTTAGGCCTACTCAGCATGTCAAAGTATTTGATCACTTGGAATATGGAAGTTCTCTACCCTTTACTTAAAAAAGAAAAGGTCTCTTGTGGCTGCTCTGAAGTGTTCTAAAGGCGCATCTTCCCATTTCCTTTGTAAAGAGTGCATTCACCCAGATGAGATTCTTTGATTTCTCACTGGGCCAACTATTTGCACCATGCAGTTGATGGTTGGAGTATGACAAATCACCACTCCTTCAATCCCTTATGAATTAGGATTTAAAGATCCATATTCCTCTGGTGGAGTACTTATTGCTGTACTAATCCATGGCTGAGGATAAGCAGTTCAACTAAAGAAAACAATGAAGGTTATTTACTTGTAATAGGAAGCAAAGTCTGTACATCCTCTACTCTTCTTTGAAATCTTAAGGAAGTACTAAGTCCAAAGAAGCAGTGGATAGAACTGAAGCAGCAAAGGGCATCATGTCTCCTTTTATTGCCTTGACTTGTAATGTAAGAGGCAAATAGACAGATTAACTCTTCAGTAGGCAGTGCTACTGGAAAATTTTATCACCTGAACGATAGGTGATAAATAGCATGAATATGAAAATATAAAGTGAATATAAAGTTGTTACTGTTGCATTGTTTTCCGTTTCTGTTGCATGCATGCATGATGATAATTCTGTGCATAGAA
This sequence comes from Nipponia nippon, assembly GCF_047370975.1. Lineage (NCBI taxonomy): Eukaryota > Metazoa > Chordata > Aves > Pelecaniformes > Threskiornithidae > Nipponia > Nipponia nippon. Next base: position 573,972 of record NW_028262357.1, on the reverse strand, counting down.
AAATAGTGTACAAACAGTACGCTACAAATAGAGTACAAAACAAAACACAAAAAATTAGTTCCTCATTTTGTGATAAGCTTTGAGAGACACTATTGCATGAAGGTGAAGCACTCTGGGATTAAAGCCTGAGATGACCACATCTTTGCCATTAGAACTACCATGCAGTGTAATGAGATTCAGTGCTAGAAAAGGGGAGTGCAAAGCTCACATTTTGGCTAAAATAAGCAAAATGTTGAGGAATTTTATATCAGTGTAGTCTTTTCAAGTCACCATTGGAATGTGGTTTATTCCCAACAATTGTAAAGGGAAAGAAACTTAAAAATACAGAAAGTTTTGTTTGAAAAATATTGGCTTCTTCCTTACATCAACATTAAAGATTTAAATTAATTAGAAACGTGTTATTATTGTAATTAAAATAGCCATGTTTTGCAGCGTTGTGTTAGAAATCTATTACAGATGTTCCGGTTGCATTGTGTAGCACAGATCTAGACCTCTTTGTAGAGTTCTTTCATAAATAGTATGATGATATGTAATGAAGTTTGATTTTTCATTTATAGGTGAATTTATGTAACGTGTTCTGCCCTCTCTGTCACAGACAGCTGATGGAAAATAAACCAGATTAAAAGAAAATAGAAGTGACACTTTATTTTGGTTCGGTTTTCGTACTACTACTAACTGGCTTTACCTGTTCCTCTGTTCTTAGGAAAATGAATTTGAAATCTTCAGATCAGTTCTCAGTTTAGGTCCTTAAATCTGAATACGTTTCATAGCAGTTTTGCTGCATCTGAAACAAATGTCCAGGAAATCAGAAATTTCCTCTAAAATTCTGCTGTAGGTGTGATATTTGGCAATGGGGCTTGGAAGGCAAGCTGATGCTTTTGCTTAGAACTCAGAAGTAATTCTGGACTGTGAAAGTAGTGAAGCAAAACTTTAGGTTAGGTGAAGCATTAGTTTAGATACCAAGAACAGCCTAGAGAAGTGTAGTAGTGAGAAGATACTATTATGTTTTGACAAGTACTTTGAAAAGTAACTACACAGCCTTCAAAGTGTCTGTGCACACCGACCATGCTTCAAGCAATGGTTCAGAATGATTTTCTTCTAGTACTGAGTAGGGGATTCTATTAATGTCCCAGTGAGAACACTGAAACTGTTACCTAGAAATCTTGTATTTTCCTCTGTTCCGAATGCTTCCTCATATTCCCAGTCTCCTGAATGGAGAAGATGATTACCCAGATCCCAAGAAAGAAGGAAGAAGTTCAAACCTGTAGAAGAGTAGACTGATCAAGGATCCAGCAGAGTATGGCTGAGAATGGGGACTGGTAAAGAGCAGGGATAAGTTAATGATTTGAGGAAGGGGTATATCGTTACATACAGAAGCAATTATTTGAAATATGCTGCAGTTTCTTTGCACATAGGAAATACCCAAGTTAAAATTGAGTTAATCTGAACAAATGTATTTTTACTGAATATCTCAATTAAGACATATTTAGACTTCTGTAGTTCTATAATTCTTATATAGTTTACAAAAATAGTACTCATAGATAGATATGTATGTTGTTCCAGATTTATGTATCAAATGAGCAGGTAAATGCTGTTATATGACTCCATTTATATTTCTTATATGAGACACTGATGAGTTGTCTATGAAATAGTATTAAGCACACCTTATAAACTATTATCTTTTAGGAGGCTTACCGGGAGGAGCAACTTACTTACAGACTAATGAGACAATCTCAGCAGGAGCGGAGGATTGCTGTTCAACTCATGCATGTTCGACATGAAAAAGAGGTGTTAAGGCAAAACAGAATTTTCAGGGAAAAACAATATGAAGAAAGACGACTGAAAGAGTTCCAGGAAGCTCTTGATAGAGAAGCGGTAAAAGATTATTTGCTCTGAATTGCTGCAGGACTGTTACAGTACCTTCCTATTATAAAATGGCGTTTGTATTATCAACTGTTAGAATTTAGGACTTTTCTAGGGACAGGGTGATTTAGTGATGAATATATTCTTTTATCTAGGTTCAAAGTTACAGCTAAGTCAATAAGGGATAAAGCTGAGCAACTTAAAGTCTAATTTTGATCTTTTCTTCCAAACTAATTTTAACTTTGTAGGAAAACATCTCTGTATGCTGAGTTTAAAAGGCACAATCTTGCAAAGGCAAAATGACAAAAGACAATGACATAAGATCTTGTTTCAAAAATCATGTTTTTAATTTCCTTTAGATGTAATCTGTTAACATCCATTTTTGACAAATGCTGGAGGACTTTCACTCATGAGTGCTAGTTTCTATGTTGGAGCTTGGAGTTGATTAATAAATTAAAAAGACTCATAATCCTGTGGCAAATTGCCAAGTGCTACGCTTATAGTAGGCCATAATGTGAGGGTAGAAATCTTATTTTGCTCCTGCCAAAAACAATTAGCAGCTCCAAATCCTCCAACACAGCTGGACTCCTAGGTAATCAGCAGCTATAGCTGTTGATTACAACTTTTCTTTAAGTATGCTTTCAGCCAAAAGGAACACACCATCACAGGAAGTACTGATAATTTTCTAGCATAAGCAGAACTCTTTCTCAAAGATAGAACAGCATCAATAATATCAAATTATTTGCAGATCAGAATCTTGTAAGTTAAATTACTTGTCACGTATGCTAAATGAGTATTCCATTGTGGGTTTCAGTGGAACTAAGTCTTTACCAATGCATCTGCATAGTTGTTTGTTAGGAAGAGCAGGTAACATCATTTCATGTTTCCCCACCCCCTAAGCACTGAATAGGTTCTTAATCTGTTTGTCATGAAAAAAGTAATATATTTCTCCTTTATTTCATTAAAATTTAGCGGTTAGAAAGCAAACAAACAGGAATTTATAGAATGAATAAAAATTTTTAGATTTGTCCATGTGTTAATCTGCTTGCTGGCTGTCCAACTCTGGTGAGAATCTAGCTGTTTTCATTTCTTGACTTAAAGGAGCAAGTTCATTTTTTGTTTCCAGGACTGTGTATTTCTGCACTTTCATTTTCTTTGCAATCTCAGATTTACTCTTTAAAAAAAAAAATTCTAGGCTCTTGCAAAACAAGAAAAAATTGAATGTGAAGAAGAAATTATCAAAGAAAGAGAACGTCATGAGAAAATTGCCATTGAAAGAGCTCAGGCACGTTATAAAAAGCATTATTCTATATGTCAGGAAGTGATCGACCAAATCATTGATTTATCAACAAAAGTAGGAGAATATCGTCTACTGACAAATAAGTGAGTATGGTAGCTGTTAGGCAAAAATAACAGCTGTTAGGTAGCTGTCAGGCTTCATCATTCAGACTGGTTTAAGCACCATAACATCTTATGTAGATTCTCAGATACCTTACAGGACAGCTCCAATTAGTTTGTGTGGGAAAAATGATGATATTACTTTCATGTGAGGATTCACTGATGTGTAACACAGGATGAACTAATGGTAAAGCCTTGGCTTTCTTGAAAACTCAACTAACTTGAATCCTTAGGAGACCAAGATCCACTAGCTCTACAGCTTGTGGAACTACTGATTTCTTTTTTTATGAACAAATTCCTTAGTTTAAAAGTTAAAAACTGAGTGGTGCTCATCTCATTCTAGATTGCTCCACTAGCTGAACACTTCCTTGGTATAATATAAACAGAATTAATTTCCTAAGATATATCAACCTGCCTGGACTGTCCTAAGAGTAGCAACTCAGTCCAAAATCTTCCAAGTCTTACATGCTGTGATTCCCTCTTCTGACGTGCCCTAATTGCACAGGGTTTCTGAGAAGGTCCTAAAAAGGCAGTAACCTCCAAGTGCCTGTGCTGTAGGAGTGTTTCAAAACCAGAGTGGGGTATTGTTGCTGTTGTTCTTTCATTAGTATTCAGTGATCAGACTATGCATTAAGGTTTACAGAATTAGAAAGTATGCCAAAATCTTCATTGTCTTTTAGTGTAACTGTGTGTTAAAATAATAAAGCTGTAACCATATGAAACACATATGATTGCATTTTATGGAAATTATGTAAATTTAGGCCCAGTAAGGACATGATAAAATAGTCAGCCTAGACACGGTTTAGTGATGATTTGATGATTTTCTTGTCTGACACAGTCATGGTTCCAGTGTAAGCTGGTGTCACATTTGCTTGTACTGAGTGGTGCACAATATGTACAGATATTTGAAATACCTTTTCAAAGTATGCATATCAAGGTTGTGTCTGCATTTACTGCCACTATAGGTATGCTTTGTCTGTCCTTCTGTACACTTCATTGTGCAGGATGCATACAATAGGTATTCAATTATTTTCGAAAAGCACGTGCAGAGTTTATTTAAAGCTATAATACTGAACTATCTTCAATCATTACCAAAAAAACCAAAAATCCAAATTGATGTAGTCTTAAGAAATAGTAGAAACTTTCATTTGACCATTTGTTAAATTTAAGCTGTTATTTATATTGTTTATTTAGCAGACATTCTAATGTGACATATGTCAGCATCCTGTTTGCATTTAGCTTGCTACTATATGCAGTTTATCTTGTTGTTTCATATGAATATTTTTCCTTTCTAAAAGAAAAAAAAAGTTTAATTACTCATATAATTCTAAATTAATTCTAGCGTCCAGGAAAAAATTCTATAGATTTTTGGTGAGAGGAGGCTTTACCTCACAAAAAGGAAAAATATTTTGGAGCAGGGAAAAATAGCTATAGCAAAACTGTTACTACACAGCTCTGCCTGCCAAATACTGCATGATGACACATTTGTGAAAATACTGAAGCCTGCAAGTGCCTACAGCTGTCATATAAGTAACGAAGCTGTTATAAAAAGCTGTAATAATTATAGAAAGCATTGTAAACTATATCTAGTTTAGCTATGCTTTTTTCATGATTGTGATTCTTCTAAATTTGGGTCCACTGTTCTCAAGTATCTAACCCCTTTAATTTTTGTTTTGGAACTAATTCTTTTTCTTTTTTTCTTTTGCAGCAGAATTCCATTAAAACTGGTGCTTGATTGGAAGGAATTTTTTTTTAGTGGAAAACCAATGTATGAACAAGCCTCAATTCAACCTTTGCCAAATGAACCAAGCCCAGAACAACTTGTAGAGCTGAATAAAATGAATCTGTTAGATGAAAAAGATTATGGTGAATACAAGGTACATCAAACTGATAAGACATAATGGAAGATAATATACCTGATTTTTTATAATCATAAACATTTTGTCATGGTGTTTCATTTTGTTCTTTTACTAGTTTCTGATATCAGATTCTGACATGCATTTTCTTTTCATTGCCTGAGGTTCTATATGAAATGTATGGCTATATTTTATGTTAGTAGCACTGGAGAACTAGTACAATTTTAAAATGCTGTTATAATTTCATTCTTGTATATAACATTGATTATATTTCTCTCTTGAGTTTGTAGGGCCAACATGTTAATTGCAATGCAATTAATTTTTAGCTAATTGGAATTTGAAAGTCTGGTTAATGCTACCACTTTTGAAAATGCAACAGAAAGTAGCCGGCAAAAGCAAGTAAAATGAAATACTGTATCTGTTACAAAACCTGATAGTGTTAATTTCCGCAATTTTGAGTGAAAGCTTTCTAATAAGATTTATTGGTTTGAGTGATCCATTTATTTGAAGATGATAACATTTTGTGAAAATTATTAAAAATGGCTAACATTTTTAACCTCCTGTCAGAATACAAGTAACTATTTTTCAAGGTGCCTTAAAACTTTTCTTCAACTTTACAATACATTAATGTAATTTCACGAGTGAAGGATGAAGGATGAATGTTTCTCTGTTGAAATGTATTGTACAATTTTTTCTAAATTGCATTAATGATGCTTTTCTTTGAAAAAAAAATCCCACTACATATTTAGTCTTTTCAAATAATCTGTTTAACTAGAATATTGCAAAATCAAGGCAAATAACCTGTCTTTGACTTGTTGGGATATTATAACTACAATATATATGTGCTTTTATCCACATCCTGAACAAATTGGTACATTTTCTTTTGCAAAGAGTATAAATGTTTGTTACACGTTTCTCTGATGAATGCCTGACAGCTCAATTTACTTTCGTTTCAGTCTTCACATATGTTTTTCTGATTTTTCTATTTTATAAGGTCCTTGTTCAGACCATATCAACTCATATAATGAATTTCATGATCACTCTCTTCAAGTGAGAACAGTCATGTATACAAGACCAACAGGGAGGACAGACAGGACAGACAGGCAGGAAACAGTGGGGAACACTAAAGAAAAATTTTTTCATTCCTATTGTTGTTTATATTACAAAGTCTCAATCGTCTTCTCTAGATGTAAGGGCACTGGCACTAAAGGTCGCAAACATTTAGTGACACATTTAAAGACTCTTTTTCACTACCAGTCTGTTTCAAATGCACATTCACATAATTAATTTTTTCCAGATGTTTTTAGTCTTAGGCCTTTCTGAATCAGTATTCATCAAAAGCTGGTATCATATGACGTGTAAAATTGTTGGCACCAATTCATACTTACGTCTTCTAAAAACCTAAGTGAACAGCTAATACCTTCAAAGTATTACTTCTAGAGAAAAGTGTATTGGCAGGGCATTCTGGCAAAGTTTATGATGTTTTTCTTAACCCCTGAGAAAAAAACCCAGCACAGGAAATTTGGCATCTTTCGAGAGTACTAAGTTTACATTAGGAATACTGACTAAAAGTGTCAAATATATTTGATAAAACACAAGAACAAAATACAGTGTTATCAGTCTGTTGCACATTCCACATTAGATTGAGCTTGAAAATATGTGGAAACTACCACATCATCAATTGTGGCTAATCATTTAATAAATTAATGGAATCACTCAAAACAAGCATAACAGTAGGCACTGCTCAAAATATCAAATAATTTCCAGTTTTGATTGATAGTGTTGACAAGGAGTTATACAACTCTCACCTGGATACCTGAAAACTTGTTTCTGACAGGTAAGCTACTTTAGCTCACACAGGTACAGTCTAGCAATCTTCTGGTTAAAAGGGCAAGAAGTCTGAAAAGTGAGTACTTCGAATGGGGAGCCCAGTGCATTTGGAATTCGTTTTTCTTACAGGTGTGATAGAATTTAAAGCAACTGATCCATCTCTATTTATATGTTTAAGGAAGAATGGTTCAGATAAGACAAGGACTTGGTGTTTTTATGTTTTCAATTACATATTAAGAAGTACATTTTCTGAGATATATTAGGGGATATTGTGCAACTCAAAGATTTTTTTGTTTGTTTTTACTGATTAAAAACAGGTGATATTTTCATTTAGAGTGATAATAAGTTACATTGTGTTATTCTATCTAAGGCACATATGTTCAAAGTCAACACTGATCAAGTTCTGTTAGCAGAATGTATGCTGTAGCACTATATTATTCTACCTGGAACATGCATTCAAAACATTATCTTTCAGTAGAACTTCGAAACTGGTTGCTTCTGTTAATGGTGATTAAATATTTAATTTATAGAATGATACAATGGTTTAGGTTGAAAGGGATATGGAGGTCATTTAGCTCAACCTCTTTGCTCAAAGCAGGGCCAACTTCTGAGTCAGATAAGGTTCCTCAGCACCTTGTCTGGTCAGCTTTCAAGTATTTCCAAGGATAGAGATTCCACAGACTCTCTGTGCAACCTGTTCCTGTGCTTAACCACTCTCACTGTGAACATTTTTTTTCCTTCATTTTTTTTCCTAGTTGGAATTTCTCTTGCTGAAACATTTGACTTTGCTTCTCAACCCTTTATTGTGCATCCCAAATGAGGTGACAAGCTAGAATCGAACTGGGAATATTATTAGTCCACATACCTTCCAAACAGCTGTTTGGTAGCCTGCAACCAAATAATAATTAATACAGGACTAGTATTATCCTGCATACTAAAATGTTCTCGTTTAGCTTCTCACAGCATAAACTGCTCATCAGGACTTTCCTAGTGTTAGAAGATCCAGTACTCGTAGAGTATATATTAGAGTGGCAAAAGCACAATTCTGTGTTCAATTATTTTGACTACATCCTCCCATTCTCATCTTTCTTCTAATGTGATTTTCAGTCAGAGTGTCTTTACTAGCAAAACCTCATTAAGCGGTATGCTGGTAAGTCATACCACTGATAAATTTATATCAGTCTCAGAGTAGATGAACTGGAAGTTTCTACTCAGTATTGCCTTCCGTTAAATTGTTCAAATTATATAGTGGTTTGTTTGGTTTGGGTTGTTAGTTTTGGGTTTTTTTTTCTCTCTATTGAATGTGTGTTAGGTAAATATATATATTTTAAATCTTTGTCCGTAAAAATTTTCGAAGATTTATGTGTGACACTGGGCAATAATGCTGCCTAGTTTTTAGAATGCTGAATATCAGGATACTGGGCTTCTGTTCCAAAAATCTACTACTGATGCATTCTGTGGTATTGGTGAAATCATTTTTCATGTTTATGGAATTAAAAAAAATTATCCTAGGAATCTATGAAAATGGTTGTAGGAGTACTTGTCTCTCTCAACTACGTATTAGTGAATATCAATAAATGCTTAATGATTATGACATAATTATAGCTTTTAACAAGGGTCTAGTCTAAAAAATATTTTATTATTTATTACTATTCAGATTTGGTTATTCTATGTATTGTCTTTGTGTATAAATACATATATCTAGAAAGATGAAGGACAAGGCATATTGACAAATTATTCGGTAATCTGTCATTTATACAGAGTATGACAGGGGAATGGTGCCCAACTGAAGAGAACAGTGAAAACAAACCTCCTCTTAATAATAACATATTGGGTCATGTGCTTCGTAGACTGATGGAGATTTTCTATCCTCCAAAACCTAGATCTTCACCACCTGTATTTCCTCCATTTCCTATCAAGGGATGTATTTTGGGAAAACTTTTTAGTGGAAAAACTACCTGTGTGAAGTTTCTTGAAAAAGGTAGAGATATTTTTTTTTCCCCTAAAATTCTTAAAAATGTTTATTTGCATTAAAATCCCACTCTTACAATGAAAATCATTTGAGCAAATCCTTGCATTACTAATCCTTGAACCTCAGATGCCTCTGTATTTTGCAGGGGTTGATTGCAAGTCATTCATTCATCATCTTCCAAAATAAGATTAAAAACACCTGAACTTGAATATAGTGTCAATATAGTATTACTTCTGCATTGAGAATTTGAAAATGCTTTTGGCAAACCTCTCTGGGGATGTTTGTTATAGAAGAGACTAGCAAGATAGCTCTGTGATAGTGGATACACACTGTGCAGTGGTTACAGAGAAGAGACAGTGGTAACAACTTACATCAAAAGCCCAAACAAAATCATTAATTTAGTTGCCAGTTATAATCTGTATGTGTGCTCAACTCAAACTGTAAAGTTATCTAATTTTTTTGTGTATTAGCTTGCAATATTCAGGTACTATCTGTTGATACTCTGGTTCAGGAAGCCATCCAAGCTTTTCTTAAAAATGAAATGAAAAGTGAACACAATGAGATTCCACAAGAAGCAGAGAGTTCTGGAGAACAAAATAAGGTAAACATTTTTGTTAATTTTCGTTTTGGCTCCCACAGGCAGATGAGAATGAAATATATAAGGAAGAAACTATATTGTTTCAATTTTTTGCTCAATTTCAAACTTAATTCTAAGTTTTGACTTGCAAGACTTCAAGAGTCAGCTTGAATTGACAGGCTTGTTTTTCCTGTAATATGTAGTTTCCTTTCTAAACCATTTCCTTTCATAATTGGTACAAGGTCTGGAAGAACTTATCAAAATCACCACTGAAAGTTCTAAAGAAACTCCAAACAGAAACACCTATCAATGGAACCAAAGGTGTGTATACATTTTATTAATACGTGTATATATATATTTATAAAATTTAATTTTAATTCTTATCTTATTAGATTTAAATGGCAATTCCCCTTTGTCTTGTACATTTGAGGTACTATCCATGACATCTGAGCTTTCACAGTAGTTTCCATTATGAATTTCCTGTTTCCACAAATTCCTAGTGTCTGGGAGCAGCATGTGCAGGCTGCTCCATGAAGGAAGGTGAGCTAGGTGGCGAGGGCAATAGCAAAGCAGGAAGTGCCAACATTAACCAAGGAAGAGTGAGGGTATCGACTGAAGCCAGGGACACTATCAGGTCCAGAGATATTGATCAGCATGCGCCTCAGTCTGGTGATGACCCAGCAATTCTGCCAATGAAGCAAGTCTGAGGTCAAGCCAGGAACTCAAGTCAGAAGGTGTGGATTAGGGTCAGAATCAAGGAGACAGGATACAGGGTGCAGACATGGCTGCTACACAGCGGTAATGTACCACAGGCAGGGTCCAGGATGAGAGCTTCAGCTTAAAAGCAGCTTCAAAAGGAAGGAAGGGCAAGCCCTCATCTTCCCTCACTTTACCTTTCTTTACAACAGATCTTGTCAACAAAGGAACTGACACTGGGCTCAGCCACCTAAATTCAGAATCACAGAATGATTGAGGGTGGAAGGGACCTCTGGAGATCATCTAGTCCACTCCTCCTCCTCAAAGCAGGGTCACTACCACAGGTTGTTCAGGAGTCTGTTAGTTGGATGCTGAACATCTTCAAGGATGAAGATGCCACAACCTCACTGAGCAACATCTTCCAATATTTTATCACACTTACAGTTAATATTTTTATGTTTAAATGGAATTTCCTGTGTTTCAGTTTGTGTCTGCTGCCTTTTGGCATTTTACTTGGCACCACTAAGAAGAGTGTGTCTCCGTTTTCTTTACTCTCTTCCCCACCCCAGATATTTCTACACATTGATAAGATTCCCCTCAGGCCTTCTCTTCTCCAGGGTGAACAGTCCCAGCTCTCAGCCCCTCCTCGTATGCCAGATACTCCCAGACCTTAGTAATCGTCTGGGCCTTTCTCTCGACCTGCTCCAATACATCCATGTCTTTCTTGCACTGGGGAGTCCCAAACTGGACACAGCACTCCAGATGTGGTCTCACCTGTGCCATATCTTCTTAATGTGGTCCAGGATGTCTTTGCTGCAAGGGCACATCGCTGGCTCATGGTCAACTTGTTCTCCCCCAGGGCCTCCAGGCCCTTCTCTGCAAAGCTGCTTTCAGGACAGTTGGCCCCCAGCTGGTACTGAAGGCATGGGGTTTTCCTCACCAGAAGCCTTTCCCTTTGCTGAACTTCATGAGATTCCTCCCAGCCCTCTTCTCCAGCCCATCAAGGTTCCTCTGAAGGGCAGCACAACCATCTGGTGTACCAACCACTCCTTCCAGTTTTGTATCATCTGCAAACTTGCTGAGGGTGCACTCTGTCCCATCAGCCAGGTCGTTAATGCAGATGTTAAGCAGTATTGGTCTCAGAATCAGCGCTTGGGCTACGCCACTAATCACTGACTGTCAGCTGCACTTCACACTGCTGATCACAACCCCTTGAGCCTGGCAGTTCAGCCAGTTGTCAGTCCACCTCACTGTCCACTCACCTAGTCCCTACTTCATCCGTTTGTCCACGAGAATGTTAAGGAAGACAGCGTCAAAAGTCAACGTAAACAGCACATGGTGATCTTCTCTCAACCACTGAGCCTGCCCCCTCATTGTAGAGGGTTGTCAGGTTAGTCGTGCACCATTTCCCCTTCGTAAAGCCATGCTGACAACTCCCACTCATCTTCTTGTCCTTAACATACTTGGAAATGGTTTCCATGCTTATTTGCTCCATCGGATCCTAGAGACTGAGGTGAAGCTGACTGGCTTGTACATCCCCAAGTCCCCCTTCTTGCTTTCCTTGAAAAGAAGGGTGGCAGTTGCATTCTTCTAGTCCTAGGAATCTCCCCCAGTCACCAGGACGTTTTAAAGATTATTGAGAGTGGCCTAGCAATGACCTTGGCCAGATCCCTCAGCATGTGTGGGTATATGCCATCAGGTCCCATGGACTTGTGTATTTGTGGTTTATTTAAATGTTCCTTAAGCTGATCTTCCTCCACCAAGGGTACATCTTTCTTGCTGCAGACTTTCCTGCTAGTCTCAAGGGGCTTGCGATACCTTAGTCTTTTGCATGTCTGTTTCAGCAGGCCGACATTTTCCCTAGGTTTTCTTTTGTTGGGGAGATACCTGTAAAAACCCTTCTTGTTGCCCATCTGACTAGGCATACGACAAGGCCTTTTCCCTATGAGAACCATCAAGTGTTGAAACAAATTGCCTGGAGAGGTTGTGTAGTCTCCATCCTTGGAGGTTTTCAAGATCGCACTGGGTAAATAACTGAGCAACCTGGTCTGAGCTTTTAACTGTTGCCCCTTTGAGCAGAAGGTTGAACTTGAACTAGGTGACCTCCAGGAGCCGCTTCCAACCTGAATTAATCAATGATCCTATGACTCTAACAATTGTATATAACTTCTGTATTGATTTGTTCAAAGAACAATAAATGAGGCATATACTTCTGTGTTATTTGTCTATAGTAACAAATATTGTAGTAATAGAATTGTCAAACTTTATCATGTACCTATTTTAGGCAATTGTCCTGTCAAAAAGGATCCATCTGGGCAAGAATTTAAATCAGAGAGCAGTCAGGATGGACTATCCAAGGTTTGTAATCCAATTTTAGCTTCTACTTTATAAAGATGCATTCATTAAAATTATTAAATTACTTAACTGGTATCACCCTTTCATCATTCTGAATTAATTTTTTGACCTCACTGCAAGTGTTTTCTGTATGAAATATGAAAAGAGTTTAGTATGAAAATCTACTCCTGTGTATGTTGGTTAGAGTTGTACATACTGTTAAAGTTCTAGATCTTTCTGTTAAATCTCACATTTACGTAAGATATGGTACTTTTTATGTCATTTCTGAGTTAGCAAAAATATATTCCTGATCTTGCTGCTGCCAAGTAGATCGTTCATCCCATAACGAGGTTTCTTCTCCTTATGTTCAAAAATACTTAATTCTACAATGTTCTCTTTTACTTTATTGCTCACTGGAAAATACTTCAAAAGCTAAGATATAAAAGAATCCCTGTAGAACTAATGAAGTTAAATCCTGCTGTAGGAAACTGTCAGTCTATTTATGGTAGTGAAAATCAGAATAAGCTTAGAACCAGGGCACTTAATTTTTTATTTCTTGGCCTTCATATCCTTTGTTTCTCAACCCTGTTTCTGTCTGGCATTTTCATTGGTGTAATGATGGAAATCAGTTGAACATTACAAGTAAATTAGGCCTGTTTTACATCAGTTGAAACTCTTTCTCCTTAATAGATAAAACTAAATATTAAATATAAATAAATAACACAATAAAAATTAAATTTAAATAAATAAATATATAATATATAAAGTAGAATCATACTCTTTTTAACCATGAGTGTTGTGAACATTCTGAGCATATTAGTCTTACTCTGCACTCTTCCACAGCTATCTGTACGTGCCCAGCTTGGTGCCGCATCACAGAAATTGTTGAAGAAAGGAAAAAGTATTCCCGATGAATTACTAATTGACATCCTATTGGAAGCCATTAAGTATGAAATTGTATAGCTTTTTTTCTCAGTTATTTGGAACGTAATTATCCAGCTTGTAGTCCAGAATCAGCCATTTCTCTTTATTAAGGTATTTTTTGAACACTGGAGTCTTCTACTTGGAAAGTGAAGCTAATTAGTGAAGTTAGGTAATGCTCATTTTATGCTAGCAGTAGAATGCTAGCAGTAGAGTCTAGCTCTAAATTTGCAGACATTATTATACACTATTGAAGGTAAGTAAAAATATACATGACTATCACATAGTCATTAAATAAGCTAATGTCTCTATTTTGTTTATTAGTTGGAAGCTATTCAGCATGTGCTGGTATTTTTCCTTTTAAATTTTGTGACATGCATAATTCAAGCATTCGTACTTCAGCAGTTAGGTGACTTATTTTTGTCTATTCATGTTTGAAAGAAAATTGTCTCAACTACCCTGATGTGCAATCAGCACTTAAGTTCCCACATGAATATCACTGAAGTTATATTACTCCCATTAGTATATTTTTAAGTCATAAAACAGATTTTGCTACTTGTTACTTCAGTACAAAAATAGTTTTCAGAGAAAATAGTGAAATTACACCTCTGATCAGAGTCTGTATAGAGAGTGTTTTTGAAAACTATTTATCAAGACAGCAAAAATTGTTTTGTTTTTGCTTTTTTCACTTTTAGTTAGTCTTCATGTTATTTTTCTGATTTAAAATCTATTTCTTTACAGTTTAAGTTTTAATTATGTCTGTCATATTCTGTATTCATCAGGATATTTCATATACTGAATTCAGAATGAAAGACTGCTAGGGCAAACTCTTCTTTAGGTGTCATGATTATGCTATCAATTCACTGTATAATTCTGGTTCTCCATTTACTTTTAGCCAAACACCACGAGAGAAGGGGTGGATTGTGGATGGGTTTCCAATGACAATTAATCAGGCAAAGCTATTTGAAAAAGCCTATACAGGGATTGATCAGGAAGCGAAAGATGAAGATTCTGGAAAGCTCTTACTTGTTACAGATCCCAGAGCCCCTAACAAGCCTCCTGTTACCTCACCTGCATTTGATGTTTCTGTATTATTGGATATTTCAGACACTGTGGTACTGAAACGTGTGGCGAACTTGAAGTGTAAGTTTCCAACTACTTTAAACAAAGCAAAATAACAAGCAGATTCTGATGTATGGGGAATGTAAAGATTGTTATAATACTGAAATTACTAAATTGTGAGTACTTTCCAACATAATAGCAAGTTGCATATTTTAATTAAAAATAATGAATTATATAATATGTATATTTTCCTCTGACAATCATGAAATTAGGGATTGTTTAGATTTCTTGACAGCTTTCTTCTCCATTTGTAAGGCCCCTTTTAACTTTAGCTGTCTAAAAGTATGTGACTAGGTATAAGTAAAACATTAATCCCAAACATTATTTACCAGGTATACCTGTAAGTTATATTTATTGGAGCAAAATAGCATTACTGCACAATTTCTCTGCATCTCACAGTATCACTTTTATTAATTGTGCATTATCAACTTGAATGCTTCCAGATTATTTCAAATACTTTTATTTCCTTCAGTCAAAGGCAGATCAGAAGTGTACATGTGTATATGCTTGTTTGTATTTGTACTGAATTCTGGAGCTGAGATAGCACGGTGGCCGGTACTAGATATCACATAAAACAGCAGCTGGAAAAAACACAAGTTACAAGAGATGCAGAAGTATGCCTCATTACAAATGAGTATGTGTAAATAGTTCTTTTCTCCAGAAGACACATTTGGAAAAGGATGGAGGAAATGATAAACAAAGGGATGTGCCAACATTCATTCCCTATTGATTACTGCCTTTGTCTTGTCTTCAGTTAGTCAGTGAACAAGAAATTGTCAGGTTTGGGGAAAAAAGGCAAAGGCATCAAAGGCTTTTTGAGGGCTGTTTCACTTCCAGACCACACATTTTTAATTGCTCTTACTCACCTTGGCAAAATATAAGTTCTTTTCATGAATATGTCCCATATTATCCAAATTATAAGGAGATTCCTCTTCATTGTTTTCACTGCAACACTTATATGGCACACGGCTTGAATTAAAGCACCATTCACCTTTAGCTTTTTTGTATAGGTAGGAGTGAGGATGAGGCAAAATCATTAGAGGTTCTGCTAACAATGCGGTGAATATAAATGTATAGACATTTGAAATTCTTGTTAAAGACCTTGTGATGCCAAAACACTTTGAAAATATGATAATACGTGATATAATCTCAGAAATCCAAACAGAATTTATTTCATGAGATGTAATGTGATGATAGAAAGAGTCAAAAGAACAATAAAAAATTAGAAGTCTATTTAAAATGGCTTATTTCTGATCAATTAAGTTTTATTTTAATTTAGAGAAGACTCAGAGAGAGAGAATACCTTGTCTTCCGATGCAGGGGAATATCTGCCTATTGTTGTGAAAAGGAGTAGTTACTTCAGGGAAGATTCAGATTAGACTGGGAAAATACCTTCTAACTGTTTGAACAGATAAGCCTGAAATAGTCTACCCACAGGAATGCTCCCTCTCTGCAACTGGAGATTTCTATGACTGCAAAGCATCCATCAGGAAATGCTATTGCTATAACTGGCTATGCATTTAAACAGAGGAAGAGGCAAGATACTGTCTTCAGGTCCTTTCCAGCTTAAGTTTCTATTTCTATGGTTCTCTCTGACTTCTAATTTCTTTTAGGAAGTTTGGTACCCAATTTTAAAATGAAGAAATGTAAGATTGAGGAACACTGAAATTTTTCTTTTAATAATTATCTGACTTCAGGCGAATAACTACCTGCATAATTGCCTTTTTCAATATATGCTCATATATGTTGTTTTCCACACAGCAGATAAATCAAAGTCATCTCAAACTGAACAGGAGAGCAACAATCAAAATTCAGATGTTGAAATCCTAGAAGAGAAGATTGATTTAGCCAGGGACCAGGTGCTACATAGGTATGTTATATGAAGTACAAAAAAGTTCCTTCAGCCAGATGTTTAGGCATGTAATTAACCTGAGTCTCATATGTGATCCATGATAGTACTGACATGCCTAATGTTAAGAATTTACTTAGGAGTTTCTCCAACGTGGAGCCTAAAGAGTACTTTTCATTTTTGGCACAATATAAGTAATCCTAGAAGACAAGAATTCATGTGTTTTGCTTTTCCAAGGTATTCTTTCAAGAATTTTTTTTTTCAGGTATATATTGCATGAACCGTATGTATGTATATAGGTATATATATGTATCTATGCATACATATACCTGAGGTATGTCATACAACATATGACCGCAGTGAAATGCACTTGATTTGAGTTACAGATTTTTCTAAAATGGTATCTTCCACTTTTATATTTATAAAGAACAATTAGTTTTGTATTTTTTACTGAGTCATTAGGTGCTTAACTTTATGTAAAGAGCGAAATCAAGAACAAGTTTTGTTTCTAAATATTTGATACTATTAACTATTCCAGACTATTATATTATTGATTATTATTGTTTTAGTTGTGATATAAGAAAATAGGTTTAACTTCTGACAAGAAAGAGTAAGAAATATATAAGACTAATTAACAGTAGGATTTTGAAAATTTTCCTATGTTGAAAATGAAGGGGTTGATGTGGATGGAGTAATATTTTGCAAAAAATATTGCCTGGATTTTTTTTAGTATTAAATTAGATGGTCTGCTTTTTCATTTGTTTATTACTTTGGGGAAATGTTTTACTTTCCATTAGTTAGATTTTAATATTATACATTAATATGATTTTTGTAGAATTTCAAGCTTTCTAGACACATGGCCAAAATTAGAGAAATGGTTTTCAGTCCATCAAAATATTCTAGTGAAAGTCAATGCAGAGACAGAAGAAAGTCTCATGTGTGAAACAGTGAAGGAAATTATAATGGAAGAAATTGCCAAAAAACAGAATAGAGGTAAGTTTTCCTGTTCTTACGTCTTACAATCCAGTAAGAAAAAACTGTTCTTTATAATTAATAGTAAAAATTAAAATATAAAACTACATGGAAACATACATTTTCACTGGCCCTGCAAGACTTTGGGGATGCATGAATTAGTGATAACTACACCAGAACTTTGAACTTTTCTATTGTGTTTTTACCTTTTCAAAGGATATGGACCAATTTCACATGATTGTAAAGATGATTTGAGAAAAAGTTTTAAAATATTTAAAAGAAAGTTTCAATTGGATTTATTTAAATTCCATGAAGTAAAGTATTAGTAAATTCAGTCCTTTCTTCCTGGTTTAAATATTACACCTAGCATCTTCACCATATGGGGTAGCATAATGGTATAAGAAGGACTAACTTGCCGTTATCAACATATATTAATTTATCAGCAGCAGCTTAAAAACATGGATAACTTGGAGTGTTCTTGATGTGTGTTTTGGTGCATCTTTATTCCATTTTTCCTCTTAATCACTCAGAGAGAAAAAATCATTTAAAAATAAAAAAGGAAAAAAGATGAAGTCTCCAGGGGAAAAGATGCATCAAGTAAACCAGGATTAGTAGACTTCTGAATAACCAGGGTTTTTCTTCATAATTATTACAAGAAAGTCTTGACATGTCTTCTACCACCAAAAAAAAAAAAAAGTATTAGCTTGAAAAGCACTCTTTAACAGTAAAAGTTTAGACCACTACTCCTGCACAAGGTTTCCAGTTCATGAACAATTCTTGGAAATATCACACCTGACAGAAAACTGGATGGAGTATTTTCAAAGAATTACCTAGTTGGAATTGGTTTTTTTTATGTGCTTGATATAATTCATAGCCCTGCTTGAGTCAACGGCAAAATTCCTATTGATGCAAATGGTGTTGAGATTTTCTGGTTAGAATCCAGCTATCTTGTAGACGTCCTGTAAGGACTATTTACTCCCAATGGAGAAATAATGCCTGTGGTCAGTTAATAATGTCTAATTCATATTCATGTTGATAGATTCCAAGCTGTCCTTCACTATTAGGTTTATATAAGCAGAACAGAAGTATGAGTATATATATTAATTAATCAAACATCAGCAGCATTCTGGGAGTGACATGGTAAAGTGAAATCCAGAGATTAGTTCTCAAAATATTTAGCAGAAGCTGAAGTAGTTGAAATATTTTATGTGGTCGACAGTTTTGTTCTTTTTATAAACTTAAATCAGGAGAATGACAGCAATTTTTCTATTGAAGCACTCAGCAAGACTGCATTTTTCAGAGGTAGATTTGTCACACTTAGAGTAAAAGAAAACACATCCAGTCTTTAAATGATAAGCTCCTTTCAAACAAAAAGACAAGACTGTTACAACAGTGGTTTAATGCAAGTCTATTTATTTTCTTTGAATATTTTCAAATCCATAGCAAAACTGGCCAGAAGTCATGCACATGATTCTGAGCAGTTAATTAATGTTAACTTAAAAATCTAGTTGTTGTAGGATCCTTCTATGGTAACTGAGGAAATGCTGATATCTTTCCAAAGGTCAGTTCAGATCCTAGGGTTGAATCACGCTCTGAAGTTGCTAACTACGTTCAGTATTATTTTGCTATACAATAGGTTAGCAGGGTTAGTTTTTCACTTGTTTGTTTCTCTTCCACGTGATCTTTTTTGTCTCTTTCTTTTTTTCCATCCATCATCTTTCAGACTTCTCAGGTTCTCCTCAGAGTAAAGTGTATTTTCCATATTAGACCAGATTTAGCTCAATCTGTGCCTTTATTTCTTCTTCAATGTTTGTTTTTCTTGATTCACTCTTTCCCAAGTCTAGCATGGAAGCTATTAAGTGTTTAGAACTGTTCTTTAATTAAGCAGGGAATCCTTGAAATCATGATAGTTATAAAGAATCTACAAATTGTATCAACACCACTGGCCTTGGTTTACCTGGTAAAGAATTTGTTTCATATGCATACGTACTAATTCATTATCTTCCCGTTTCTCTCACAGTGATGATTTTAGAAAAGTATCAGTCCTGCAAAATATAAGCTTAACTGGAGAGTGATTTTCTAACTATGGCATTACCGATGTGATTAGTGTATTTTTTGATGAACAACACCTAAGTAATGAAATATTGAATCTGTTCCATTATTTTGAACTTGTCAGAATAGAATAGATGTCTAATTCTGTTTATTGTACATACATATATAAGAGTCTGCTCAAGAAATATCACCAGGAAAAAAGCTTTTACCGGTTACACATCAAGAGCTGCCTCCTCCCATTCCTGTGGCACCACCACTACCAATTGAACCAGGATCAGATGAATGGATTTATGTAGATGAACCACTTCCGAAGGTACATTCATTGATGATTAAAGGTCTTGGATATAAAAGTATATATTTTTCTCAGTATTTTATGCATATTCTACCTAAACCTTTTGTCTCATTGAATGTTGTTTTCTTCAATATTTTTCAATGAAAGGTACACTAGTACTGTATTATAAATATCTAAAAATACAAATAACAGTTGCTACTAAAATATGTAAAATAAGGAAACACACTTTAAAATTTTGATCGTTGGGTTTTTTTTCTGAATTCTTAACAATGATGATGAAGAATAGCACATGGATGCCAAAATAATACTACTTTTTCATATTATGAAATACTAGCATAGACTTACTAGGTCAGTTTCCTGTCTCTGACAAGGGCCAGTTGTGGATCTCATAGAAAGAATGTAAGCATTGGGAGAGTGTGCACTGATCTTTCTCCTAGGGTACTTTTTTCTAACATGTTTTCCCCGAGGACTTCTTCCTAGTTTCCAATAATCTGAAATTTAGAGGTTTCCTGAGATGACTTTATATCTGGATCTTTGTGTTTGTATTAGCTCTCAATAGACTTCTGTGATTATGTCTAGTTGCTTTTTTTGAAGCAATTTACTTTTTTGTCTCCATGATAAAGCCTGTATAATTATCCTCATTCTGAAAAAATATTTCTATCTCTGCTTTAAACCTGTTGTTTGCTTGGGTCATTTGATGACCCTAGTTCTTGTATTGTGAGATACAATGACTAATAATTCTATAATCACCCTCTGAAAGTATTTAAGATGTGACAGGCATCTATTACATCTTCATTTTGCTCAATGTTTCTTTGCTTCTTCAATCCAGTCATAATCTGTTTAACTCTCCTCTTGTGGAACAGTTCATATGTTCAACCATAATTCTTGCCCTTCAGTCTGTCTGTTCTGGTTCTACTGTAAATTTTTTGAAATGGGGAACTAGGACTGCATGCAGTATTTGAGATGTAGATTTGAAGGGTGCATAATGATGCTTGGTATTTTGTTCTGTAATTCCTTTCCTTATGTTTACCAGTTTTGCCTTCATGACTGCAATTAGCTCATATATGCTGGGTTTCCTCTGGCCATGGGTGTTATTTTGCGTTTCATTACAGTCAGTCAGTGAAATGTCACTTTTGCAACACTAGACAGTCAGCTTAGGTTCTTACCAACTTGAACAGTTGTGTACCACCAAATTTTGGTACTTAACTATTCCCTTAGTATCTTCACTTAGTTTGTGAGTAAACCACAGATACTGGAGTATTCTGCTGCAATTTCCCATTCGTTTTGAATACTGCCACTTTTTTCCAAAGAAATGCACAGGATAAACTGTATGTTGGTACGGTGTCTATAAACAGTTGTAAATAGTTGTAAATAAAAGAAATACATAGTGAAAAAAACCACTACTAATATTTAATGAAATAATCTTTCTTATATTTGCTAATGATACAGCTAAATGGGTTACAAGAAATATATCAATTAATTTTGATGTTTTTAAAAAATTTACAGGAGATACCTGGTTTTCTAGTACCTTACTGGGAAATGGTAGAAAATGCATATATAAATACCATCAAAACTATACTTAGATGTCTAAGGGATGAACAGCACTCTATGATTTATTACATAGCAGATGTTAGGTGAGTAGAAACAGTAGCTTATTACATTAATAGTATTTTGTATTTTCCCTGTGGCATTCTAGATGTCTTTTAACACCAAAATTATTTTTACCATAATTTACAGAAAAAAATTCCAAGATTATTTGAAGTGTCCAGATCTTAAGCAGGAGTTTGTATCAAAGTGGCAATCAGATTTTAATTCAGTTGCTGATGACCTGCGAGAAGATGAGGAAACAAAAGCAGAACTACACCAGAGAGTTACTGTAAGTAAATGGCAAAATTTATAATAGACCCTAAAGTATTATTTCACTGTATACAAGCTCGATGTAACCTGAATGATATTATTGTTTACATTTTTTTCCTTTTTACCACTCCTCTTAAAATATTTCACTTCCTCTTGTATGTAAGGTGTTCTTTCTTCCTTCTTTTTTTTATGTTATGTTGTGGTATTCTGACACATTGTAAAATAAATATTTCTCTCTTTTTCTTTACGTTTTATGGTTTTCAGAGATTTTACTCACAAGTTTGGACATTTCTGTCACATTCTGACAAATCTTGGCAGTCTTTTTTTTTTTTCATAAATGACATATGATAATATGTGTTTTCTAAAACTGATTCATACAAAGTACAGAGAATTTCTTTGAAATGTTTTGACTCAGGTAGATCTTTGCTAGGTCATACATGTACTGAGAGTTTTTCTTCACAAAAATCCAACAGAGTAAGGGTCCTAACAAGTTCAGACGCAGATTAAACATAGGCAGCAAATAGAGCTGACTTTGAATTTATCAGATTCCCATTTCAGAACAGACATGATTTTTAGTTTAAACCATATCAGGAAATGCTCCGAGAAAAGGGGAGAAGAAATAGAATCACAGAATCATAGAATCATGAAGGTTGGAAAAGACCCTGGCAACATTGCTGGTTGAAGACAACATTGTTAGTTGAAGGGAACATTGGTGGAATCATGGATGAATTCTCTGAGATGGAAAAAGCGTTGGACATCCTTTTCTATAGCATTATTTCAATAGAATGAAGTAGAGGACTTAAAAATCATCATCCATTTTCCTAATTTCTTCTCAGTGGAATTATAAAAAGACTGGAATCATTCTGTCCTGTATTTTAGAAAGCTAAAATTTAAAATATTTGGCCTTTCTCTCCTAACAGAAATCCATGTTTGACATTGTCCATTTCAAACTAGGTTAAGAGGAGGTGATAGTCCCATATGATGCAGTGAGACTCAGATACAGTGATAAGGCTAAGAACAGTAAGTGAGGTAGTTTGGAGTAAATATTTGATTTCCAGAATTTCTGTTTCTAAATGACCCATTCTAGTCCCTGTGGATCCCAAACCTGTTCATGAATGCGAAGATGGCACTTCCTCTACGCTTTTAAGCCCTGAATGTGAGAATTCTGTCATCCACCCTTCCTTGATGCTGGAAAAGGAGAGAGAGGAAATGAAAAGAGTGATAATCTGTGGAACATTTTTCCTCAAACATTTTCAGCTTCCCCAGACTGCTCAATTCTGTCGTCTCAGCTGGACCCTTTCTGAAACACTATCCACACTGGAAGCTGCAAGCTGTGAAACCTGAAAACCGAATTTCTCTCCTATCAACTGGAAAATGTAAAAATTCACCCCATTTTGTGATATGTGAAAAATTCCTCAAAGGCCTAAAGCCCAAATGGCAGCCAAGGCTTTGGCATCATAAAGATCCAAACTCAGAATGACTGTGGATAAAATACACTTCAGCAGCCTGTCTCCATGTTACACTGTCTTTCAGCAATTTCTGTGACTTCCCTCTCACTCCATTGCTGTCATGAAACATGGTCAGTCACTTGGTCCCACTACTTCCCTTGTTCAAGATCACAGTGGACTTAACAAATGCATCCATTTTTTCTTTTTTTCACCCACCTGAGTACAAGGAAAGAAGGAGAAACTACTTCACTTTGAAAAGGAGTGGTGGGAGAGAAAGAGACACATAAAACATGCTTTTAGCTTCTTCCAGAGGAAGATATTTCACTGTCTTCCTCTCCAGTTATCTCCATTGCTTACAGTAATTCAAAACTGTGGCTTGAATAACATGAGGACAAAGAAGAAAATGCTCCTCTTTACATGTCTCAGGAAGGTACTGGAAAGAGCTGTACATCAGTTTGTTTTGTTTGCATAGTATTGGGTTTATGTGGCAAGGTTTTGGTAGCAGAAGGTCTGCAGTGGTGGCTTCTGTGAGAAAACATCAGGGCCAATGCCAGCCAGCTCCAAGACGGACCTGCCGCTGCCCAAAGCTGAGCCAATCAGTGATGGTGGTGGTGCCTCTGTGATAGCATGTTTAAGGAAGGGTAAAAAATGCTGCATGGCAGCTCTGAGAGAAGAGTGAGAAAAAGTGAGAGAAACAACTCTGCAGTCACCAAGGTCAGTGAAGAAGGAGGAGGTGCTCCAGGTGCCACAGCAGAGATTCCCCTGAAGCCTGTGGAGAAGACCATGGTGATGCTGGCTGTTCTGCTGCAGCCCATGGAGGACCCCACGCTGGAGCAGGTGGACATGCCCTGAAGGGAGCAGCAGCCTGTGGAGAGCAGGCTCCTGGCAGGAACTGTGGCTCGTACAGAGAAGTCCACACAGGCGTAGGTGTTCTGGCAGGACCTGTGACCCATGGGGGACCCACACAAGAGCAGTACAATCCTGAAGGACTGCACACATAGAAAGGACCCACACTGGAGCAGTTCTTGAAGAACTGCAGCCCATGGGAAGGACCCATGTTGGAGAACATTAAGGACTGTATCCCGTGAGAGGGACCCCACTCTGGAGCAGGGGAAGAGCGTGAGGAGGAAGGATTGGCAGAGACAGCATATAATGAACTCACTGCAACCCCTCATTTCCCATCCTCCCTGCACCACTTGAGGGGGAGGAGATAGAAGAGTCAGGAGCGAAGTTGAGCGTGGGAAAAAGAAGGGGTGGGGGAAAGGTGTTTTTAGTTTTGTTCTATTTCTTACTATTCTGCTCTGTTATTAATTGGCAATAAATTAAATTAATTTCCCTAAGGCAAGTCCATTTTGCATGTGACAGGACTGGGTGAGTGACCTCCCTATCACTAGCTTGACCCGCGAGCTTTTCCATCATATTTTCTCCCCCTGTCCTGTGAGAAGGGGGATTAATAGAGCAGCTTGGTGGACACCTGGCAGCCAGCCAAGGTCAACCCACCACTGCAAAACAGGTAAGTTGTATGCTTGTATCTTTTTTATTCAGTAGCATATCCTTACGTGTATATCCTACAATGTGGACAACCGTGAATATCTGATAGCCTTCACCTTGGCTACCTTCTATCTATGCCATCACTGACATGTTAGGTAACCCAAGGACTACTCATTTGTCAGCTTCCCTGTGGCTTTTGTCCAACAGAGGACAACTCTATTTGTCTGAAGTCTTTGGACGGGAGTAGAGAAACAGGATCTGACATACTAGGCTGAGACCAAGACCTGGTGAATATGGAATCACTCATCACCTGAAGCCTAAGCTCCTCATTGCAGGGCTAGTAGTCTGGAACACCTTTTCTCTTTATCCCGAAAAAGGTCAGGTGGGGCCTGCTTGGAGCCCAAGAGACAGCTCATCTTAGCCTACCTTAGCACTGCATTTAATGGCACTCTTCCCATCGCCTCTTATTACATAGAGGTCTGTCACACTATTTCCATGCAGAGATGGCAACGGGGAACAGAATTTGCATGCATGTTGTATGCTTAGTAGGTCTTGAGCGCTGTCGGTGAGCCACATAGTGCTGCTATTAGATATAGTGACTAATTGAAGAGCCCTTAGTTATAAAGAACATTAAAGAAAAATGTCATGGAGCTATCCAAATTGGAATACTTGGACTCTGACATAATTTTCTCAGAATTTTTCATATTGCACATCCCCTTAGAGTATTCTTACAGGTGTATTAGTTAGCAAACCATCCAAGTGGAAAGTTGTTGGTGCAGTTGGGAGCTTAGCTATTCATATTCTTATGTCTTTGTCTAGCTTAGGTAGGTCTTCTCTGCCTGAGGAAAGAAAGGCAGCCTACACATTCATCTCATACCTCTGTATTCTTCTCTCTGATGCATTCATAAAGATACTTTCTGTCAGCTCTCTGTAAGCACATGACTTGTTGACCAGGCTTTGACATTTATAACAATAAAGAAAAAGCCCCAAATAGGCAGATGCCCTATGCACAGGCAAAAAGTATAATTTTTAATAATAAATATAAAAAAGGTATTTAAGTTTTCTTTCATGGTTATTTCTTATATTTGATTTTGTGTTTTAGGACCTAAGAGATCTTCTCTGGGATATCTGTGATAACAGAAGGGAAGAAGCAGAGCAGGAACGTATTGATATCATGAATGATGGCTGGTTACCAGATCATAGGGGGATTGCAATGAACCATTTCTTTTCACTTATGCAGGTATGGATCTCCTATGGAGTCTGCAATAGAAGGGGACAATAAATTTGGAAGACAGTAAGCTTCAGAGGAATTTCATATGGTTGGCTCCAAATAAGTGAGGGATTGAAAATTAGATAAGCAAATTTTCATGCCTCTTCTGAATTTATCTAGAAAGTTAAGAGACAAAAAGTAGATGACATTGCATACATTTAACTGTTTGGCAGGCAGAAAGGGTTAAGAAAAATACCATTGTTATTGTCCAACACCCCAGACTTTCACTCTGTACTGTATAGTGCTACTTTTTGCAATTTTATCAGTCCAGTGAATCATCTGAGTTTTGTAACAGAAATGTTAGAGCTGTTTATCCTTCTGTGATCATATTGACATCTGCTCGTAATTTACAAATTACATAATTCACTGCTGTTGTAGACCCACTTGCTGTTAAGGTTGTCCTCTATTTCCTATGTCACAAAATTATTTCAGTTGCAACTTCACAAAGGTGGCTTGAAATTTTACCTACAGACTGAAAAAAAAATTGCAAGGAATGTTTTTGAGAATGTGATGTCATTTGTTGCTTTTGAGAAAATCCATTCAAATATGACCCAGCTTTTACATTTCTAACTTTAAAGCTTTCAAGAGACCATCTTCAATTAGTTGGCTCTCCCCTCCTCCACGTTAAGCTTTTCCTGTCATTCAGCCTGACCATTAATTACTTCAATTCCTGAAGTAAAGTAAGATTTCCCTGTGACTGCTGTTCCAGGTGCATAAATTTGGTCTAGGACTGGACTGGAATAGACTAGACTAGACTAGACAGGCTTTTCTGTAAACTGAGTGACCATTCTGTGAAAGTTTTGACAACTTTAAAGAAGACAATGAAAACAATGCTTTAAGCACATGCCACGTGATGCTAATTTGGCTGAAAAATCAGGCCTAAGCAGTTTAGGGTGGGCTTCCTCCCTTTAATTCTCTGTGTTATTTTTACATGTTTAGTAAACAAGGGAACCACTCCCTCATCTCATATGAGTGTTGTGGTAATTTAAGTAAAGTTTGTGAAGTAGTCAGTTGCTATAGTAAGGAAACTGTTAACTGTTTTCAAAGAGCCTAAATAATGCTGTAAACAAAGACTTAAGGCCACTGACTAAAGAGAGAGGTCAGAATATCAAATAACTGCTGACTAACTGAACCACATTCATCCTGTAATTAGGATATTTATAGGACTGAGTATTTAAAAAATGTATCTTGAATTATATGCGTGAGGGAGCCAAATTAAATTAATATCACTGAGCTTAAATCTTTTATATTTCTCCTTTTATATTCATGTTTAGCTTTTCAATCCTAATTATTTTCTAGCAGAATTTCATGGACACGTATGATGCAGTCCAGAGGAGATGCAATATCAATCTAATTTGATCTGTCTTGTGTGGATATGCAGAATAGCCATTTAAAATCACAAATACATGTATTAACCATCTATTAGCTTTTATTTTTCTAAAGAAAAATGCAAATGAAACCATTTTTACTTTCTTTACTTGGTATATACTTCCCAAAATAAATGAATTATTAATGCTACAGAACTAAAAATATAATAACTATATCTTTATGTTATGGCTTTATTTGAGAAGCAGCCAAAAATAGGCTTCTTTGGTCTTGAGCTCTCCGTCTGTGGGTTTTTCTGTGGGAAGTTACATATATTCCCCAGGTGGCTCTGTTACTGTATAAACACATAGATTTGTATAAATGCCGTTTATCAGATTTCTTTCCACCTTCTGTGTACACGTTGTTATACCAGAAGGTATTTTCTCCTTAAGTTATGGATAAGTGCTGGTTTACACCACAAAGGTTTTATCCTTTGTTTTGTGAATGTGGTTTTGTGCATTTTCCCATGAATATTTAGTACTGTTTTGTCAGTTAGAAACTAACACCATACTGTATCAATAAATCAAAACATGACAGGTGTTAAATGTTTTTTGAGTCTTACTTGATTTCTTCCAAGATGATTCACACAAAAACATCTTCAAGACACTTAGGTGTGTAAAGTCTGTTGATCTCTTTGGTCCAGAAAAACTGTATGGCTTTTAAAATTTTCTCCATCACTTAACCCTTTTTGGTTTATGCTGTTAAGGATTTTATTTCTTTTGAACAAAAAGATCCCAAAAATTTGCTGGTACTAGTATACTTGCTACTATAGAAATACATATACACCAAAATATATTGTAATTAAATTTAATGCATCAAACATTATTTATTGTAAAAAGTTTTTCCTATTCTAACAACTAAGATTTTTATTAATCCTTAGAAATACCAGTGTGAAGACATTATAATGCAAGTAGAAGTATGCATTGAAAACACTATAAATTTTCAAACAAATATGGTTGGTTGTTGCTCTCCCTCAAACTCTTAGGGTTTAGAATTGCTTCTGCTATCATTTATTTAAAAATGTAACAGAAATTTGTTCTGTCCTGTTTTGAATTGCAATCTTTCTGTCCTTTCTTCTTGAGGTTGAAGTGGATCGTTTCCAAGATACAAAGAGACTTCTTCATGACTATTATAGGGCAATGGAAGGAAAAATCCCAACAGATGACTGTCAAGATTTTACTAGAATCCCGTTGTTAGATATTATTGATGTAGAGCAGAAGGAAGATCAAAACAAATCAACAAGGTAGAAATGCATTATTGAATTACAGAAATATCAACAAATACAATGCACTGACAGCTTTGTGGGTGTATGTGGAAATATATGTGTGTGTATATGGAAATGTATGTGTGTCCTTTTCCAAAGGATGGGGAAATAAGGATTTTTAACTAGGGATTATAGTCAAATGATGAATCATCTTATAGGTTTAATTTATCCCTGTTTTTTTACTGATTTATCTATATAATTTTCAGTAATGCATCTCTGAATTATAAAACATTTTAAAAGCTACCTTAGAAAGAAATCTGCTGTAGAAATGTTTCCTACTTCCCTCTGTGTTGCTGACAGTTTCCAGCACAATCCTCAATAACTAAGTTAAATATTATTATGGAACATAATAGATTTAATATTTGTACCAACAAACATAATTAAATGGGTTATGTAATGACAAATATAAATCAAAGCAGCCTACAAAGATGCACAGAACTGAATGCCATATTAAAAGGTAAGGAATACCATCAAATTTCATTATATCAAAAATTCTGTCAATAATGACACCTGCTTTTTTTAAATACTTAGAGTTCATCTAGAAACTATCTGAGTAATAAGGCTGTGCCCATGTGGAATATATCAGCAGATCATGCTGTCATTTGACATAGTGTTGTCCATCTATTATTATTCTTCAGCTTCTGTAGTTAAACTAGATAGTTTCCTTGTCATCCACACATTTCACCACTTTTGGTCATGAGAAAAGTTCATCCCTTTTCTGTTGCCATGGCAAATTTTGAAAATAATGTTCTCATTCTCTTAGCATATTCTCCAGTGTATTTATAAATTAACACCTTTTATAATGAAGGGTGTGAATTATGCCATATATTTTATTTTTAAGGATTCCTCTAGTTTCTTGGAAGCTGCCTTCACCAGAAATAAATATTACCAAGTCAAAAATCAAGGCAACTCTACAGAAGAGTGCTAAGGATGAGAATTCTGAAAATGGAGTGGCCACTTTTGGGAAAGATGAAAATCTTATTACTGATACATGGCAAGCAGCAGTAACAGCAGTATCAAATATGGTAAGGAATGTTTTATTTATATTTACATTTCTGGATCAGCCAGTCAAAGCCTCCCATTCAGTAGGCAGCCTAAACACACAGCCTTCGCACCATGTGTCTCAGTTTCATGCCTCTTGCTCTACCACTGATATTGCCATTGAATATGTTTGTGTTTCTATGAGGAAAATGTTGGAATCTCTGTATTATCAGCACCTCTTTATTTATAACTGACCCTTTCATTCCATTACCGAGAGAAGTAATTTGAATGTTGACTATATATCTACTTCTTCTATGATAAACTCTCCCCTTATCCCTCAATAAAAGTGTGAGAAAAGGGATAAGATTTATCCTGTGATGCAATGGTTGTTCAAACCTTTCACAACTTCAAAAGCTATGGTTACATTCTTTTTTTATACATAGCTAAAAATAAATTAGGTGGGCTTTTCAAATGTTTGGTTTCTAGGTTCGCTTTTTCTTTTCTCTTTGATCATTTAAAAAGAAGCTAATTTCTGCACCCTTACAGTGTAACTTTAGTCTTGCTTTGCATACTGTTGATTCTTACATCTCTGACTTTTTCCTAGAGTACAGATAATGGGTTAGAATTAAAGAATTAAAACCACTATCTCTCTGTCTTGCATTTGTGCTGTAGAATTTTATTTTTGATAAATAATCAATATGTATTCAATTTAATTAGTTAAAATATCTCCTTTGTTTTGTTTATGTGTGTATGTCTCAGCAAACACTTTCAGCAAGTATAGGCTATTTAAAACAGTAGTTTCACCGTGTTGATACTATGTACTTTACTATGTGTGACTATGGTGTCAAGGTAACAGCTGAAATACGGTCTAAAGAAATGGAGGAAGAAAAAGAACGTCAGCAGCTAGAACTGAAAGAAGATCTTCAATCTTCACAGGCTCTGTCAGACAAAGCTACTGGGAAAGATGCCAAAGATGCCAAAAAGCTTTCTCCCAAATCAGCTACTAAAAAGAAAGGTATTTGAAATGCAGACTTGGTTTTAGCAGTACTTGAAATTACTGAAGTGTAAATATGTCAGTAATACAGAAAAGAGTAAGCCAAGACATTTAATTTGGTTTTAATTTCTCTTTTGAAATGTCAAATGTGACATATCAATGTGCAAAGCTGTTAGTGATAAAGGAGTGCAGAGGCTTTTGAATGGCAATTGCATTTATTTAATCATATGGGTTGTTGCCGTGGTTCGACCCCACGTTAGGCACCAAAAAGGACTGTCATGGTTTAACCTCAGCTGGCAACTAAGCACCACACAGCCACTCGCTCGCTCCCCCACAGTGGAATGGGGGAGAGAATCGCAAGGGTAAAATGGTCATATGGTATGGAATATCCCTTTGGTCAGTTGGGGTCAGCTGTCCTGGCTGTGTCCCCTCCCAACTTCTTGTGCACCCCCAGCCTCCTCGCTGGTGGGGTGGGGTGAGGAGCAGAAAAGGCTTTGACTCCATGTAAGCACCGCTCAGCTATAACAAAAACGTCCCTGTGTTATCAACACTGTTTTCCGCACAAATCCAAAGCATAGCCCCTATGCTAGCTGCTATGAAGAAAATTAACTCTATTCCAGCCCAAATCAGCACAGCTGTTGTTATTATTATGTAGGAATAAATATTCTAAATAGAACCTAGAAAGTAAATATTAATCCTTTTCCATGTGCTGTTTTGGAATTGAATAGTTAGAACTAGTTTATCAAATCAAATAAAATTCCATTAAATTCTGCCTACTTTCCAGCCATAAGTCAAAATATTTCAAATATTAAAATAAAAGTACTGGAATAGAATGGATAAATTATCCAATACCCCAAGATGTTTTGGAATGAATTTATCAGCCATATAGTAGCACAGATCTATCAAGGTCCATCATTTTTATATAGAACTGTAATATGGTATAAATAAAGAACATAAAATCTAATGGTATTTTTAGTCCTAAAAAAAAGAAGACTCCCATTGAGATCGATCTTGCTCATAGGCCTGGCGAGAATCTGTCCAACCAGGTGAGAATACGAAATTTATTTGCAAAAGAGAAACAGACCTAAAAAAACCCTATCTCTTTAGCCTAGCAATTCAGGCAGTCTGCTGGAAGTAATCCTGGCATGTGATGTTCTTCATACAATTTTTCATAAATACTTCCTTGAGCAGGTAGCAGTTTAAGTAACTTCCACTTCTTTCTGCAAAATGTCATAGCTCCAGTAGGAAGTAAGGCTAGTAGCTTAAACCTTGTATCTTTTTCAAAGACATTCTACATAGTGAGAGAGGGGCTCAAGCCCTGCAGGTGTAAGGGTAGCCTGAAATTCAGGTACTCCATTTCCAAGTGAGAAAGCTGTAACTGCGGAGTTATTACGCATAAAGTGGCTGACTTTTTTTCTTTGACAGACATTTTATTTGCACTGTACTCAGTGCTCACTCTCTGGTTGATTCTGCTCATAGTACAGTGAATAAGTATAGCCCTGCAAATACTTAGCCACATGAATACCTAATTTGTGGGCCCCAGGGAGCCTTAGGTGTGTGCTTAGCATCTCAATCCAGCCAAGAGAGTAGCAGATTTTCAGATTTCTAGAAAAGATTTGCTATAAAAAATCAGCAGCTATCACCTATTGTATGCTAAGTGGCTAGGTTGGGGTTTGTGGATTGCTTCTTGGAAGTAAATTTTTGTTCAGACCTTGTACTAGATGACTTACCTGAAATCACAAAACTATAAAGTGACAGAACTGCAACCAGGACTCAGCCGTGCATTCCTCATGGTAGAAGATGAAGTATGAACTGACGTATCTGTAACTGAAGAATTCCCTAGGATACAGCTATAGGCTAGTAACTGGGTGATACAACTTATCACATGTAATTTTATCACTGCTAGATTTGATTATTTGCTTTATGTTGACCTTATGTATGATGTAGATGTCGTTATGTTTATCTGTAACAGCTCCATCTGCTCTTCTTCTAGGACAAAGCAGTTACAAATATTTTAATATTTTTGAGTAATAGTCAAAGTGGTGTGACTGCAGAATTTCACGCAATCTTTAAACACATGATAAAAAAACCTTTACAATGTCTGTTCATAGACATGTAAGTTAAAACAAGCTGCAAAAGCAGCTAACAGAATGGTTTAAAAAGGCATGAAATAACATACTTCTTTTTTTTTTCTTCTCACATATTATGATTTTTTTAAAAATAGCATTATTGTTCTTTTCACTGCTTTGAAGGTAACCAACAATATTTACTAACATAGCATTTTTACTACACTTTGCTAAACTTGAATTTGCTCCAGAAGGAACAGCTATCATTCAAAAGAGGTTTATTTATGTGCTGGTTGTGATAAATTAGTAGATTTGAGGGTCAAAGAGGACATTTTGACCATCTAGGATCACAACAGAGGCACACATACTCAGTCATGATTTTCCATTCAGAAATACATTTTATGGTGTTATTTAACCGATTTTAATACAGTTGTACATGCTGAGTAATTTTATGCGGTGTTAATCTTAGCAGGTCTTGCAGATGTAAAGCACACTTGGAGAAATCTAAATATGTTATATTGACATAAGACACCTGAATAACCACCTTTGTATTCTCATAAATGGTCACATCAAGTAAGGTGGAAAGTGCCATTTTTCATTTAAAAAATATGCTGTCTCGTGAGTGCCTGTGTATGGATACACAAACTTACCAGCAAAGTCCAAAGACTGTGAGAGGTCTATTTTCCTGCAGGACCACCTTCTACTGCATCTGTGGTTGAAGTAAATCCAGTTCCTATAAACCCAGAAGAATTAAAGAAACAAGAACTGACACTTAAAATAAAGCAAGAATATTTCAGTGCCTTGAAACATGAGGGTATGTTACTATTTGGTTACTTACATTGGGGGGTGATTGTTATTCCTAATTTTAATGAACAAAACATAAATTCACAAGGCTTCTTTAAGTCCACACCAGACCAAATGCTTGTACACCTACTACTTTCAACATAGTTTAATCCAAAAACATCTTAGGAATAAATATTCTAAGATTTTGGGATAATAAGGAGGTGAACGGTAGTATCTTTGAAGATCTTTGTAGTATGAAGACGAATTTTAGTGATTCATTGACATGTTTTGTTTTCTTGAGGTTGCTTTATTTTCATCTTATATTTAACAAAAAAGCCAGGATAACAATCTAGAGGAAGACTAAACATATTAAGCTATATTTCAGAATTTCAGAGGCACATAGCTGGTACATTTGAGGAACATAGTTTCACTTGCAGCTATGGTAAATGCATGCTTGTGCAAAACCAAAAAGTTATACAGATACATAGAGACTAGCAAAGTCACTAGTTGTGGACAGTTGCTAAGTTTTTAATGTTGATTTCATATTCCATTTCTCTGTTGCATCAATGTGCCTTGCCTTTTACTCTGCTACTGTTAAGAAAGCAGCTTTATCAGTGGACTGTGCAGTCCCTGCATCTGAAAATGCAGGGAGACAAAAATTGTCATACACTTATCTTTGTAGCATACTGACAGCAGCTACTCAAAGAAAAAGCAGAGAAGTCACAAATAAGGCAACCTTAAACTGTATTAAAGGCAGGTGACTAGACAGGCACAAAGCATTCTCTAAGGTACTTTCAGCTGCTTAGAACCTTTATTCTTATGCCTTTGCCATCAAGTAAAATAACCCTCTGTGAGACCCAAATCCGTTCTATGTTTAAAATTTTGAATGTCAACTCTTTCTTGCTCAAAACAGAAAGTGTGCAGAGTTGCATTCTACTGTGACTGAGAAATAACATCAGAAGGACATGCCTTATATTTTTCAGGGTCCATCTTTCTATATTGGTTGCCTAAAGAAAGTTTCAGCCCCGAACCTAAGTATTTTGAAAACTTAGTAGCATGTAGAGTAAGGATTATAATGTAAATAATTTTACAGTCTTCAACTTTGAAGTCACTGTACCAATTACTATATAATATTAATTGTTTAAAAGATTCTGCAGTACAGAAGGTTAAACATGAAGAAAAATCAAGCTGAATACTGAATTTGCCTTCAGGATTGAAAATAATCTCTAGCTACTGGTCCTCTTTCTTACTCGTCTTTTGTAAGGCTTTGAATGTCTTTCAGTGCCTGTTCGATGGTCTCTCAATACATTACCTTAGCTGTCTTTTCATCCAGTTGGCATCCTTTTCACTTTGGACATTGCTGACTTGTTCCCATTTCTTGTCCTTTTACCTCCTTTTTTTTTACGTATTAGCCTATCAATGAGAGACTGATTATTTTTTTTTTCTCAGTTCTTCCATTCTGAAAACTAAAAATCATTAAATTCTCAATGTTTTTAAAAGTTTTGTGTGAATACTCTGTGCATAATTTTGGTAGAGGTGAATTATTTTCTTCGTGCTCACTAACCAAAACTCTTGTCTCATGCAACCTGAGTTTTAGGGTATAAAATAGTCATATGTAGGAAGCTTGGAGCAAAACCAGTGAGGTTAATTTTAAAGGGCTGGAGGTTAGAAACAGAAAAGCAAACTTTTATTGTGATTGACATATATAATCATTTAGATGTGTTTTCTTTAAAATTTGTCCATAACAGGGTACTCATACTTGCATCATTAAGCTTCTAGGTCTGTTGCTGTATTGTGCTAATTTAGTTCAATATCACTACCTACTTAAACATCCCCAGCACCTTTATATTAGTTTTATTAAGATATTTGTTACGTTGTGAATTCTGATGCTTATAGAAGACACACTTTTGTAAAATACATGGCGCAATAGGGGTGATTCTGAAAAATAATTTGTCCAAGAATATGAGAAATTAAAAAAAATTTACTGCCAAAAAACAGGCTAACATGTTAAACTTCAGGTGCTTAAGACTGTGACTTTTCCTCAAATTTTATAAATATTAATTACTATGACATTACTGTTTAAACAGAGGTAGCTGCAAAATCTCGACTAGAACTTATAAAAGAAAAAGCTTTAGCATTTGTTGAAGAGCTAACAATGAAAACAGAAGAGGCTTATAAAGATATGGAAAAGTGGCTTGCATCCAGGTTCTTGGCAGAAATGTCCAGGTAATGTAAATCCAATTTTAAACAGGAACCTTTTTTTCAAACTAGACTATGCTAGTAAAGATAGTTATTTATACA
Organism: Nipponia nippon; assembly: GCF_047370975.1. Taxonomy (NCBI): domain Eukaryota; kingdom Metazoa; phylum Chordata; class Aves; order Pelecaniformes; family Threskiornithidae; genus Nipponia; species Nipponia nippon. Next base: position 538,418 of record NW_028262357.1, on the reverse strand, counting down.
GAAGCAAATAATTTGAAAAAAAAATGTGGAAAATAATCATTTCATTTCATTAACTGGAATTTAATTTTATCTTAAATACCTGAATAGTAATAACTCATTTCTTGGATGATTAGAAGGTTCTACTGGCAGCAGTAGATGTAATTATCAGTTCTGCTTTTTTGTAGACTACAAATTTAGCAGATTTATGAGCATCAGCACACAACCATTATTGCATTTAGTAGAAGCCTCTATATCATTTCAGTGGCTTCTGTCACTTTAGATTGTGGGGTTGTTTTCTTTCCTGTGCTTTACACATACTGGGAAATTCTGCCTACTGTTATTACCACCATGTATAACATTTCTCAAATTTATTTCAAGGTCCATTAAAAAAAAAAAAAAAGTTCTTCTTTGCAATTTTTCCATCCTAGTAAATAAAATGTGCTTGGGACGAGTCTATGACACTTAGGCCATCTCGCCTGGAATGGCCTATGTCCATATCATTAAAGGATTTTACTCTCCAAAAGAAAGGGGTCACTTTGCCTTTTGAAAAATGTTTCTGGCCTGTACTAACTTTTGAAGCATACCTGGGGCAGTGCTAGCTGATCCATGTCAGGGCAAGCCCAAGACAAGAGACATGAATGTAGGATGTGAAGGCTCTAACAGGCAATAGCTCAAAGAGGCTGAGCCTCTGCCTTCCAGCCAGTTTTATTTGCTCTCCTGACAACAAGCACTACCAAAGACACAATATTTACAGAACACCATGTCCTTTGACCTGACGCCCCAGGCCAAACCTATGTCTACTGAATGTTATTGACAGCTGACGTCTTTCCCTGTATAAATTGTACTTATTACACTTGAAACAGGAGTTCATATGCCCCTCCACAATGCTACTCTAGAAAGTGCTTTGTACATCTAGGATTTAGGGGCAGAGCAGAAGACAAGACATTGAAAAAGGCTAAAGGATGATTACAGATGGAACATGTATGCTCCACCCTTATAAAATTTATGGAATAAAGAAAGTCTCATCCTTTCATATTTTTCCATCAGGTCTCTTCTGTGGCTTAGATCTGCCTTTATATAAATTTCTTACCACAGTCAAAAGATTTCTTGCTGCCAGAGGAGGAGTACACGTCATAACGATTTTGCTGAGTGCAGAATTCACATAAAGGACTTACAATTCTTACCTCAGGAAAGCTCTCAAAGTATAAACACATTAAAATTTGAACCTAAGTTATTAACATTGTGTATTAAAAGTACTCATTGTTTTCTGCATTTACACTTTCACAGTGTTGAAAAGCTAGTTGAGGTTGCACGACATCATATTGAGAGTTCTAGCAAAATCCAATATGAAATTACTTTAGAAGAAACAGATTTCTTCATCAGCAGTGATGTAAAAGTGATTCCTGACGCTGTTCCTTCACCTCATGTTCCACACATAGAGACCTCTGGAAGTGGTACTCTAACTATTTCACAACTTACTTCACTTCATAAGCAGTTTCTACAGGTGGCACCTAAAGGTAAAGAAAATTTTTCCTTTTCACTCCTGAAGGACTGTTAGTTAGCTACTTAAAATTTAAAGTCGCTGCTGGGAGCTACTAAACATTAGTAACCTATATTGTTAAAGATCATACTACAATTAAAGATCCTGCTACATGTAAAAGTAAAGTCATAGTGCAGAATATTGAAAATATGAAATACCAGACCACTTGAAAGCTTCTAATGTCTTTTCTGTGGGCTTTATATCCTCAAGACCGTGTACTTAATATTCCTCTAACAGGTGTCTCAGTAATGTGTTTTTAAGAGTCGTACAGATCATGCTTACTTTGCTTAAAGATGCAAGTCTTTAACTTGTTTATGAATTCATTAGCTCAGTGAACACTAAAGCTGTATTATTTTAAAACACATTTTTAAAGAAATCAGTATTTTCATGAAACTATTATATAGGATCTATTATAACTATTAACCATTATGTACTTCAAGTCAATGTGTGCCTGTTGTTTTGGGTGATTTGCAAGTGTTAACTCGCTATGTAATTTTTTTCCTTCATCCATGCATTTATTGTGTGCCTACCCTCTAATTATGGGAGCCTTAGGCTTAGGATGCTTGAAAAGACTGTCTTGCAAAACTTCCTACTGCTGTATCAATGTTACAAAATAACATAGGTAAGGCAGTTTTAAACTGAGATGGAAAGTAGATGAACACATATTTGCAGACGGTTTCATTACTACCAGTGTTCATTATTATAATTCTAATTTTAGTATGATTGCCACTAAGATGGTGAAATACAAGGTGTAAACATGTACTTACAATTTTGTATCCAACTCTTCCAATGTAATAAGGCCATAAAGGCACAATGAAGTAGAATTTAATTCTTTATTCAGAAATGCTTTTCATTTATATTTACAGAGAAATTCCAATTACCTTTTGAGCATGAACCCATTTGAGGCAGAAAGATGTTTACAGTTTTCCTTTAGAGAGATGCATATCATCTTATCTATAGGGTAGGAGCATGGGTGTGTGTGTAAGCTTTCCAAACTCTTCTACAGAGATTAATTTAGCAGATAGTATTGCATGTATAATGCCATGTGAAACTAAAAATCTGTACATTTGTGATTATTAGATAGTGCCATGGAGGTGAAAAACAGATACCAGTTTGACCAGTCATTCCACTGAAAAGATTTTCTTCTGGTTTTGAATCATTTATTTATTAAGATATTTAAAACAAAAAAAAAATTGTCTAATACAAACTCCAATATTCTTGACATGTTTAAGACAGAACAACTGTTTTCCTTGTATGTTTGTAATAATTAGCAAGAAGACAAATGAAATCTTTATCTTTCTACGATATTGTCCTTTTGATAATATTATATTCACTAAAATGACCCAAGATGACTTGCATGGCTATCCAAAAAGGTAAATATCTTGACTTAATAGTCACCAGACAGTAGAAGAATGCTCTTGCATGTTCTTTGGGACCTTATTTTAAACAATAATTCCTTACCATTGTCCCAGAGAACACGCAACAGCATTCTTTCACTGTCCAGTGACTATTAAGTCAAGATATTTACCTTTTTGGATAGCTGAACTAGGATGGGAAGCACAAGATGTGCAAGTCATCTTTAAAATATTTCCTCTCATTCTTCTACACACTTTAAGACTGCATAAATCACATCCCAGGTTTTCTAAGGCAACCACTTCCCTTGATTATAGACACTCCATAGGAAGAGTTAAATCCTTCCTCTCCTAAAACATCAGGAAAATTTTTCACATCCTTCTGTCTCCCCTTGTTCAACAGAATGCTCCACAGAAAATACATGCCTCCTTAGTAGTTAGTCTCTTACTGAACAAAAGAGGGAAAAACACTAAAGCACCCAGCACGCTGGCAGTCAAACTGTTGGACAGCAGTTCTAAAGGAGATACAAAAAAGTAATAAACTAATCCCTGTCTTGGAGAACCTCTAAACAGATATAGATTTGCTGCCAAACATCTTAGTCTTCTAATTCTTACTCACCTGAGCAGTCTGAGCATTCGTAATGGAAATCCACACAAATGAGCAAGTCTAAATAAGTCTACCAATCTTCTGTACTATGGAAACAGAAAAATTCCTAAAGTTGTTCTGAAAATTGAATATTAGGCTTATTTTCTATACCACTATGGCGATTACATGAAGGATTTTGCTTAGAAATCCAAGCAAAACAAAGAGTAACAAAGGAGAAATTATTATGTTGGAAGAAATAAACATATAAACAGTTTTCTCACAGGATATTTGGTAAATGTCAAAAGGATGTCTTTTCAAGATATGTTGAACAAATTGCCAAAATGAAAGGAAAAAGTGGGATTGCCAACATACTTAATTTTTTTTTGGTATTTACAAAAGAAATCTTATAAAAATTGTAAACAGTTTTGTGTTTCCTAGGAATTTGAAGTATTAAAGAACAGCCGATTCATCACAGACAGCTTTATTCTATCCTGCACACTTGGTTCTCCATGGAAGCACATTAGTCATCATTCTAAGCGCCGATGGACAAAAAATACAGCCTATGCTGGACCTTCGTACCTACTGATACAGTCTTTCATTTGATAAGGAAATACTTAAACTATTATTTTTTTACTATTCCAAGTGCCATTGCCCAAACTCAAGGTTGCTCTGCAGTATTTGTTAATTTCACTAACTTCTTTGATCAATGTGTTAACCGTGCTTTAATATATTGCCTCAGGAACATGCTGCTTTTTATAGGAAGAACTGTGGCAGGTCTTAAATGGAGCTACTAACACTCACTTTTTTTTCTTTTCTCTTCTACAGTCTCTTTGGATGTGTTCTGTTCTTATCAACAAAATTAAACTAATCATCTATTATATCTCATCCCCTCATGTCCAAAAAATGTTTATAATGCTTATTTATAAAACTATAAAATAGTCCGCTAAGATGTGAATCAGTAAAACATAGAGGGCAGCCTTTGACCAAATTGTATTGCTTTTTCTTTTCAAATTGTAGACTTGTCAGTTGAGTTTTACTGTGTTGCTAGATTTGGAACAGATCAGCATATTAAAGAGTGCATCTAATTCAGCTGAAATTTTACCATTTTAATAGAATATTTTGTTGAGTGGAACTGTCAGAATTATATGCTGACCCTGAATAATGTCTATAGATTATGCTTTCTCTTCCCAAGGACGTTTGTAGAAACAATTCAAGAGCTTACAATAGTAATCCTCATGATCTGACTTTGATGTGATTAAAAAGTGAAGTCCACATGTGAGCATAGAAATAAGTTCATCATCTCTAACGTATCTTTTCTAATACTATATTTCTTTTCAATGTGCTTTTTTCAAAACTTGGAAATAAGAAAGGTTAAGTTTGTAGACAGAGGAAGTATCTTTTACTAAACAAATGGTATAGATAGCAAATGCCTAAACTTTTGGGATATAAGCCCTTAATCAGAGATTCAGAATAGACACAATGCCTCTCCCTACGGATAAAGGAAAATTTTGTAATTCTACTGACTTAGTTTTACTGCACCTCCTCTTATGTCTCTTACTAAATCATGTATGCTATTTAATTTCAGAAATCTATGACTGTTTGCCTATGGTGTTTAAAAATCTGTGTATCCAGTTACTTTTATGAAACATACTTAGCATGTTTGTATATGTTTCTGTGCATTTGAATATATATATCCAGGTATTAAGATTTCTATCAGCATGACAGAGGAACTCTTCTTTCCCCTCATTGCGTCTGTGCAGCAACAAGCATACCTTACTCTGTGTTATTCTATATTTAAAATCCCAATTCTTGCTAATTAGTGAAGATTGGACATATAACATAACAGAATCAGTAATAACTAGTGAATAAATGAAGTAATAAGCAGCATAAGTATAAGTAGTACAGGCTGCCTTCCTTTTGTATCCTGTGGTCATTCCATAGTACCACTGTAACAAATCATACCTTTTCCCATGTTCCCACTTTCCTCCCACTAGTCCATCTTCTGTTCCTTTCCAGTCTGTTAGCCTCATTTAAAAAAAACCAAACAAACAAACAATGTTGTTTTTCTTTTATGTCAGCTTACCTACATGTTTTGCTTGCACAGCTGTGGCCAGGATGTACTGGATGCTATGTGTGGTCTGGAACTGAGTTTAGGCTGACTTATGCCTCTTGGCCACACAGTGGATAAAAGCTGGTCGTCTTCCCCTGCTTTTTCCTCAGTGAGAGTGTTATGAGGATCTTTCTCCTGTACCCTGGAACAGATCTGAAAGAAATTTGTAGGGCCTTCATAATTCCACCCTACTGACAAACTTGGTTCAAACGGGCCATTCTAAAATTAGCAGTGAGGGAGAATTGGCAGGCAAACTTATGTAGATATATATTGGCCACACAACTGCATAACCTTCATTTCCTTAGGTAAACATGGTAAAAATATACCAGAGGGAGGATTTTTAGTGAGTATAATCATAGTTTAGATGTGTTATAGAGCCGATCTGATGATTCATGCCTCTTAGCTATCTATTTACTGTTGTCACACACTGTAGGATATGCTGTCTTTCTAAAGACACATACAACTGATTATTTATAATCACATGATGTCCCAAACGTATTTTTCTGAGAGTTTAAACCCTTGTGTTTTGAAACTAAAAAATTCAAAACTTGAAAAATGTTGGTAACATTGAAGGTCCATCTTACAGGGGATCTTATCCCTGACAGTGGCTCACAAAATCTGCTCTGATCCCCATTTTTCTAACCAACAGCAAATTTCTACAGGTGCCCATACACCTCAAGAAGCAGTAGACACTATAGAGGTGTGAGGGACAACCATTTTGTCCTTTCCACCCTCTGACTTCTGCAGTTACAGATCCATTAATCCTGCCCCCATCTCTTTTTCACCTTTTCTTGTGGTTTTGTGGTTGCCGAATGTTAGGGAAGGTTTTTAATCTTAACTGTATGTTAAGAATGTTTCTCCTCCTCTCTTTTGGGTCCTGGGTATGGTACTTGGGCACATGTTAGAAAAAACTTCTGTGGTCTAGTTGGTTTTGCTGTCCATGTGGACCACAGCTGCTACCTCAGATTTAAAGTTCTTGAAAAGAATTGCTCATAATGGAAATGTATTTAAACTGCATGTTCCTAACATTTTTTAATATTATGGCCTTTCAGGATGCTCAGAATAGAATGGAGCAGAGAAACTGTCATTTTTATGACAATGGGAACGAACATTTCTCACAAATCATATAATGCATATATGAAAATTTGCTCCTTCTTGTAAAATAGAAAAGAGTGGGGTAGAAGGACTCTTTATCTTAAGACCTTTCAAAGCACCAGAAATGGCATTTCTTTCTGTGATTGGCTTAATGTAAACATTAATTTTGCCTCTTGACGTACACATCACAATAAGGAGGGCGGAGAGTCAGATTGTTCTTAGGTCATTTCCTCAGTGCTTTACTTCTGCTATTTCCCAATGAACAGATTTCTAGTTTTATTGGTTCAGTTCTGCATGCAATTTGTGTTCATTATTTGACTGCTTTCTTTTCAAAGTCATGACCTTATGGCAACAGTGTACTAAAAGAATCATTAAATTACTTACCAAAAGTAGAAGATTCACAACCTGTAGAGATAGAATTTTCGAAAATGTCAGCTTATGGCATTTGCTCCTACAAAATATAAGAATGACCATATTGAGAACAATTTGGGAAAATAATATTGAGAACAATCTCAATGCTTTACGAATGTTTCCATTTTGAGAACAAAATGTGAAGCTTATACAATTCCTCTTTCTCTAAGCAGTAATAAAATAATTCTGCAGATAAATATATTTTAAGAAGCTAAGGTCAGCTACATATGCCGTAGGATGTCTTATGCATTCTGTGACAGGTATTTTGTTACGTATTTACAGACTTGCTGGAAGTTAACTTTTCTGTTAATGTCAGGCGTAATGGGCATCGTAATAGGTTTGTGACTTCAGTAGTATCTCCTTGAGACATTTTGCCTGAAAGACCATTCTGAATTCCACTCCCTAACTCCGTTTTTCTCTGTTTCAAAAGTGGTATTGATGCTACTGGATTTTACTGGTTGCATATTCTGACAAACTTCTGGTAGTCAAAAGGAAATTGGAGTCAAAACTGACGATTTCTTACAAGAGTCCTGGATAGCTTCCAAGTGATTTAAAAGGAGATCTCAGTTTTCGTTGTTCTCTTTTATGGCTGTTTATTTCAAGTCACAATCTAGTCCCAAATTAACAAAATAAATGTGGACAAAAAAAGAAAAAAATACAATTGATAATTTATGAAATAAAAACTATTTTATATTTAGTTGTTTCTTTTTAAATTATAGCCATAAGAGCACTGAAGCAATTTAAAAGCAAGAGTGATTCTTCTAGCAAGACGGAAGCAGGTGACAGAGGGAAAGAGAAGAAAGATTTGGAACATCAGAGAACAAAGAGGAATCGCCAGTTTCCAAAAATATGGCTAACAAAATACTCCTGGTTAAAATATGATGATGAAAGGGGAATGATGTTTTGTGCACCATGTCGTAAACATAATGTGGATTTGGGGGAAAACATTCATAATTTTTGTTCTGGCACTGATGACTTCAAACTTGAATTTATAAATACACACCAGAGTAGTGAAGCTCATGCCTGGGCTACCTGCATGGAAGCTGCCAGTACTGCTTCACCAGATACAGCTTCTGCTGAGCAGATGTTGAAGAGCATGAACTCCATAACATTAGGTAGAGTAGAAAATATTTTTAGAACATGCCATGCTATTGCTAAATCTGGTCGTCCCTTTACAGACCTTGACTGGATGTGCAAATTAGATGATATGAAAGGAGTGGATATTGGTTCTGTATTTAGAAATGACAAGTCGGCAAGATTGTTTATACATTTTATTGCTGAAGTAGAAAGAAGAGCTTTGAAAAAGAAACTGGAGAAATGTAAATTCTTTTCTGTTATTAGTGGTGGAGTCACAGACAGTATACTCAAAGCAGCTGCAGTTGTCTACGTACGCTTTGCAAATGAAGGAAAAGTCCATTGCCAGATCGTTGGGGTTCAACCTGTTCACAAAACTGATGCTTCAACTATAAAAAATGCAATTGAGGAAACATTACAAATAAATCTTCAGCTCAGTCTGGCAAGCCAAGACTGGTCAAGAAAATTAGTTGGGTTTGGAAGCGATGGGACAGATGTCATGGTAGGACAAAACAGTGGGGTAGCTAAACTTCTGAGGGAAATTCAGCCTTGTGTACAGTCTGTGCATTGTTTTGCTCACCGCCTAAAGCTGGCTTACAAAGGGGTGCTGAAAAATATTCAGCTATACAACATCTTAAGCAATGTCTTGAGAAATATGTATTACTTTTATCATAACTCACCTCTAAATAAGAATAACCTCAAAGTCATATATGAAGACATTAAGTTACGCCCAGCTATTCCTTCTCGCATTGGAGGCTCCCAGTGGCTTCCTCGTCTACAAACAGCTTTACAAATTCTCCTTAAAGGTTATCCAGCAATTGTTCTACATCTAAGTAAGGTAAATGATTTAAAATTTGGATGTAACTTCAGGAAAAATTAATTGCTATGGCTAATTTTGGTCCACATACCTGACGCTTTCTTTTTCTGTATTGATTTCCAGATTGAAAGAGATTCAAAAGCCTCAAAGCAGCAGAAAGTCAAAGGCCTTTTACACCTCCTTCTGAGAATGGAGATAGTAAAGTTTTCTCACTTCTTGTTGGATGTCATCAATGTCCTCAACATTCTGTCACGTGTTACTCTGGATCACAACTCCTCCATTGCAGACATATTTGCAACCATGCAGTCAACACTGGAAACACTCCACATGTATCAAACAAGGTCTGACATTTCTAATAACTGAACCTGATCTATTAGAATATAATAGAAGAGTATTATATATTGTTTTGTATTCTGTATCTTTCAGAGCTGGTCCAAAGGAACGCCTGATGGAGACCACTCAGCACTTTCATGGTTACCAGCTTGTTGGAAATGGAAATATTTCAGCAGTACGAACCAAAGTGCTAAGTAATTTGGGGAAGAAGCTACGTGATTGTTTTTGCGATGCAAGTCAAGATATTTTGAGAGCAACTACTATTGGAAGTTTTAAACTATGGCCTGGCAAAATGAAACAAGGTACAGAACTGTGATAGTGTCTATTTGAAGTGCACCTTCTAATTTTTTAAAAGCATAAAGATATTTTTGTTTTGCCTCTGTTATAGAATTTGGTGAAAAGGAAGTGTCTGTCTTGACTAAACATTATGAAGTCATACTAGAAGCTGCAAGTGTGAAAATAGGTGAAGTAGAAACTGAATGGAGCATGTTGAAATTAGAGCTGTATAACAGGTAAAAAGAAAAATGCATTTGTGTCTGTTTATTGATTTACTCAAAAGGATTGTGGAAATACATTTGGTGATAGTTATAATTATATTCCTTACCATGCTTTTTAGATTTCAGAACATCCAGACCTTGACATGGGATTCAGTGAACTCAGATTATTCAAAGAAGTATCCCAACATCCTGGCATTGGTAGATTTGATCCTAACTCTTCCGGCAAGCTCAGCTGAAACAGAGAGAGGCTTCAGTCAAATGAAACTCACCATGATGCATTTGCACTCTAAACTAAGGTCTGAAAGTGTGACGGATCTTATGGTAATTCAGATGAACTCTCCAGATATAAAAAAATTTGATCCCCAGAAAGCTATTCATTTGTGGAATGCTACTTGGCAGAGAAATAGAAGACTACAGGGAGATGATGATATGATGACAAATGAAAGACCAGATTACTCCTCTGAGTTTGATTTGGAGAGTCTTTGTGGAAGTGACTAGATGAAAACTGTTAGTTTTTATTTCACAGTCTTAACATACATTGGCACTTTAACAGAATATCTTGCAGGGTTAATGAGTGTAAAATTTATGTTTTTTTCATAATGTATTATACTGTTAAAATATGGCTTTTCTTTATGTTCACTGCTGAATCACCAGGAGATGTTTACATTTGCCTTTCTATACCTGACTTCTATAAATCTGAAGACAATGAACAAAAATAATGGAGTACATTGTTACCTTGACAATATGTGGACAGAGGGATGCCTCATAACTTCTATCTGATTATTTATTGCATTTAGCTGAGTCATAATACATTATAACCACTGGAGTTAACTGTCATCTTACTATCAGTCTTTAATAGTTCAAGAAGCTTCATTGATTCTGAAAACCCTGATTTTCTTCTGATAAGTGTGTGGAAAATCAGTGCATTATTTCTGTCAAATGATTGCTTGAACTCTGTCACCTATAAATTTTGGGTCATACCTTCTCTCCATAACTGTATGTGTTGCTACTTTTTATTCTCTTGTCGATAAGGTTTAACATGACCTTTCAGAGATTTTTGTCAGACTTCTCCTTCAGAAGACTTTGCTACAGAGGCAGAACAGATCAATTTTCCATTGCTGATTATTAATGGCACAAATCAGTCTTCCCAAGGCAAATACTCTTACAGCCAGGATATAACTAATATACCTCACAGCTTGAACCACTTTTTTTCCCCTGTAAAAATGTTTGTGAGAGTTGCAATAAGAATGCTGTATCTTGATTTTTAATCTAGGAGCTGAGAATGAGAATTGTTCAGAGAAGTATCTGATTTCATAATTTCGTAATTCTACATGTTCTAAATGCAACTTTCTACTTGCTAATTTCCAATCAAGGTAAAGCAGACCAGCAGAATATATTTCTACCATCAAGGAAAAAACAATGATTTCTATCAAAAGATAGCTGAAGTGAAATCATTTATGACCCTTCTTAGTTCTTCCAACAGTGATGAAGATGAACTAGAAATAATCTGGGAGAAATGAATGTGAGGTCATTCACCTTTAAATCAATCCTTTTCTAAATCAAGATCAACTCTCTACTTTCAATATAAAACATGTCTAGTAATTGCAGAAGATACACTGTACACACACACACACTATATATAGTCTTTTATTTTATGTCTTGCATATATATCCATACTACTTCTAGGTCTAAATAGTAGACCTCATTAAGGCATGTTAGTCCACTCAAGTAGAGTTAATCTGTAGGGATCACAACAAGAGATCAGTACCATGCATTATATGGTTAATTATAAAAGATTCATCACTAAAATATCTTCATTTGTGATTTCTCAGATAACAAAAATGTTTAGTTATATGTTACATAATAAGCAACAGGATATATATTATACAGGCTGTCCTATTAGATATGTGGCATTGCTAATTCTAAGGATTTTCTCTTAAGTCACATGATACCAAGTTTTCAAATGGGAAGATTTTATTATGATGCGATTAGAAAAAGTTTGAAAATGTGTCCTGAGAATATCCAACAGCAGAAGACAAAGACCAAAGTAACAAACAAAAATATGTTTAGAATCTATAACACTGAAGTCACTTCCATGATGCACGGGAGCAGCATCACATTTTTAGTATTAGGATTGAAAATAATGGATACATAGCCCTTGGAAAAATACTAGCAAAATCTTAGTATCGTAACAAGTAGTTGGAAAGAAATATCAAGAAGTCATTCATGTCTAAAAATGGTATCAAGTTTAGTCAGACAATCTGTATCTAGTATTTTCCCCTTGTTCTTTTTTGATAAGCTTTTAAAATAGTCCACTGTAGAATGTATGGTTTGTTTTCCTTAGTGCTTTGGTGTCCCTCTGATTATAAGTTTTTTTACTACTATCTGAAATATTTTTGCTGCAAATACATTTTATTTTATATCATTCTTCCTAACTGCACTTATGGAGAGCAGGTTATCCCTATCCTCTTTGTAAAATTTGGTTTTAAGTGGAAAACTACTGCTATGTTTTCTCATAATCTTCCTTTCATGGATGAAACTAGCAGAATTCCTTCAACCTGGCCTCTAAGGACATGTTTTCTAAGCCTGTGATCATTCTTGCTGCTTTCCTCTGGGCACTCTTTAGTTTCCATACATCCTTCTGGATCTGAAAATTCCAAAATTGTATGCCAGCAGAAGCCTTAACAGCTGAAAAGAACACAAGGATTATTTCCGGTGTCTTTCTGGTGATATTGTAATCTGCCATAATCCTTAGAGCCTTTTCTACAGAAATTTTACTTTGGCAGTAAGATTCCCATTGTGACATTTATGCAGTTCATTATTTCAGCCCAGTGTGGCACTTGACATTATGACATTATTATTATCCTAGACTGTATCTCCAATTTGTAAAGTTCACTTTGAATTCTAATCCTGTTTTCCAAAGTGCTTGATGTCCTTTCCAGATTGGTTTTATCTGCAATGTAATAAGTGTATTAATTTGTGCAGTCTGTTTCCTCAAAGTACTTTGATCTGTTTCCAGTGAAATTTACTTACTGATCTTGACCATCTCTCCAGTTTTTCAAGGTCTTTTTGAATTCTGATTCTTTTTCCAAATGCTTGCTATCCCTTCTAATTAAAAGTGGTTCTACACATTTAACGAGTTCATTTTCTATTTGGTCTCCTACATCATTCAACAAAACCCTGTTGGGTTTTTTTTTTTTGGACTTAACAACAAGATTTTGTAAAAAGCATAACTGTTTTGAAACCAGCCTTGTTAGGTGGACAAAGATGATTCTGGGAATTGTTTTCCCATTCTTTCACAGAGGACATTATTTCTTTTTACCACTGGCAGAGTACCGCTTGCAAACACTAGTATTCTTTTCTCAGCACCATCTGTGTAGCTGCCCACTCATAGCATCTCTCCATGATTATAAAGCATTGGCAACCCCTGAATTAAACTGATGAATCACCTTTTATCTTCTAATATAATCAGACATTCAAAAACAGTTCCATGTTCTATAATATAAACCAAATATATTAAATCTAGACAAAATGCCTAAAAATACATTGAGGATAGTTATTTGATATCTTTTTTATATGCTTATGAGAGATTTCCTCTCTCTCTGAGACTTCCTCATTCCTCCTAGGTATGTTATGAGAAAGAATTAGGTCACACTCCATTTGAAGTTTTTGAACTATTATAACTTTTTGAAGACACCTTGGAATTGTCCCACATCAGATGTTTCAGGAGGGGGTAGTAAAGTAAAAGAAATTGTCCTACAGCACATCAGCAATTCTATAATTAATAGATAGAAAGTAGCTTATCTCAGAAAGAAAGAGAGGGTTGTTTCTTCACATTTACCACAGAGGAAGAAAAATGGGTAGACACTACAGATCACCTGATAGTGCTTAAATATCTCACAATAATTCATGTTTGCCATACACTTACATCAACTAATGTCAAATTTACCTGAAAACTATGTTCTCACATCTTCTACAATCTGATCAAAGTTCTATAAATTGTGATTATAAATTGTGTTTTAGACTCCAATCCTTTAATTCCATTTCAGACATTATCTCTTGATTCAGGTTCTTTAATTTCCTTGCCCCTCAAATACTTTTTAGGTATATTTCTGAAGTCATGTAGCCTCACAAAAAGTGACATGAGGATATTAGTATCCTTTTAGAATTTTGTACAGAAAAACAAAATTAAATTTCATTTTAGGAAGCCAGAAACTCATAGGAAATAGAGGAACAGTATTTTTTATTGTCATATAGGGAAATCATAGTAGGAATTGAACAGTTTAAACCATAAGATAATGTGAGAGAAAGAAGTTTGATTGCCAGAGTACTAGGGATCAGATGTGGAAAGGGAAATGTTTAGTAAAACATGAAATAAAAATTATGACAACTGGGCTTTTCATGGTAAAGCACTAGACAATTTGAGACTGCAAATATGATGTAAAAATTTTTCCTGTTATTTTAATATGAAGTTTTCACTATGTCCTTAGTGGACCATAGCATATTCTCCCTATGAACCACTAAAAAGTTACATGGTTTATATATATATATATGTATATATATATATATATATAATCTTCTATGAAGTCTCCCAGTAATGATCCTTCTGTGATGTAGACTTTATTGTGCCATACGGAAATCATCTGATTCTTGTGGCTTGAAGTTCTCGTCAAAATATAGGTTTCTGGTTACCTTAAAATTATTAAATCAGCAATCCGAGGTGCTTCAGTAAACAGCCTAACACACATGATTTTTAAAATACTTTCTTTCTCAAAGTAGATAACTCAAAAAACTTCAGGAAGTGACATCAGAGCACTGTTATCAGTCTGCCAGTATTTTTTCCCAGCTTTTGCTTTCATGTTGAAATTTATGGTAGGACATAAGGCTTCAAGTCCAGGTTTTTCTCCCTTCGTTCTTCCTGTCCCAACAGACTTTAAGCTTCCAAAATCTATTTTTTTCCACTTCTCTCCAAGCTTATATATGTATAGGATTTCACTGCTGTATTAAGACGTGCTGAGGGCATTACCCCTGGTTTTCCTGATTGGAGGCAAACAGGTCTACAGAGATTGTAGACTATTAATTCAAATTGGCAACTTGATTCGGTATACTGACATTATGAAATTAATATTCAAACACATTCTTAATATTCCTACTACTTAAATCTTTCTTCCTAAACTTAACAAATGTCACTTCACTGTTCCACTTCAAAGAAAAAAGTTTTTTAGCCATAGAATGTGCACAGCTGTGCCTTTTCAAAAGGACAAGAAGTTTGGCTGTAAAAAGGGAAAAAAAAATTAAGTAAGTAAGTCCTTCCAATATTTCACTGATTGTGTTTGCTTTTAAAGGTAATCTGAAAACTTACTGTTTTGATGCTATGGAAGTGATCATAACCTGACCAAATCAGCTTTGTCTCTCAAAATTTAGATAACTTGAAATTTATTTTACATTTTTTGTCATTACTGCAAAGCTTTTACACTGAGTCCTCACTGAGCCAGCAAAGTCAATTTCTGAAAGAAAAGACTCATATCTGTCTGTTAAATTTTGGCATACATAATTTTGTATTTTAACACTGCGCATGAAGTTTGAAGTTTCTGTTTGCTTATAAGCAAATCCATGCCTATTTTAAAAAACAAATAGGTTTTGTTGCACTTACTTATTTTTATCTTGTGAGTTCTTTAAAATAAAATTGATGGAGCTATTTATAACTCCCACAGGCCAATTCTGAGAAACTTTTTAAGCAATTAAATTTTGTTTCAAACTTTAACAAACAATGGTCTGTGTTTTCCATCCTATTGTCTAACACGTGCTTGCTTTCAAGAGTAGAGGTGGATTTATGATTGATTAAAATAGAGCACAGTGAAAGAAAAGGTTGGTAGGTATTCAATACACAGGATATGCGTGTGGTTGGTATTTGTGAACTGCTGATTAACTGTCAGTGTAGACTGTGTGAGGATGGGTTAGTGATCACAATGCAGATCACAAGTATCAAAAGAATTGCAGTGTATTGGAATATTTGACATTTTGCTATTAGGCCATACATGATTTATTTTAAATGAGAAAATTTTATGTTTGGCTTGAAGGATATTACCACTGTCAATAGTACATAATAGCAAAATAAATAATTTTCCCATATGGCCATTAAAATAAAAAAATAGATTTCCTTTAACAAAAGAAATATATTTAAAATTATAAATATAATTTTTTTATATATTGACTTTCTTTTATTAGGTTTTATACAAAAGAAATTATTTATTGACATTTTGACTGACTTGATTAATTTGAATCTTGGAACAAATTGCCTTCCTGATGCATGGATGAACTTAACGCATCCAGATGTAAGTTAACCCCTGTTTTCCTTTGAACCGAAGTATTGGTTTGTGTAGAAGATGCAGCATTGTCCTTACTATGATGAAGTCAAGAGTATAACTACTCGAGGGCATTATCAGTTTTTCCTTAAAATTCGTCTCTTTCACTAGAGAAAGATTCTGGAGTCCACTGTGCCAGAAATAAAATGCTTTTGTCAGCACAGTATTTATTTACAATTTTCAAATTACATCCGTTCAAGATTATTGTATCATTATTGCTCTATCATTGTAGCATTAAATAAGGAGTTAAATAAGTTAAAGAAGTTAAAATAAGACTGTTTATGTACTTCATTCCAAGACAGGAGAATAAAATCTGGAGCTGTATGACCTTAAACTTATTTATCCAAGTTTTTCAGATTTAAGAGCATGAAAAATTATAATTTAGTCTTTCCAAATCTTCCATCACTGAACTCTCTGATTAATTTTACTTTCAGATGTTGCTGGTAAGCCTATGGGATGAAAAGGTTTACTTGTTTTAGCATATTTTGATAATTATTTCTGACAGTAAGCCATGATTCACATTAAGATTTTAACTGGATTTTACATGAGGGAAACAGCTTTATTCAAATATTCTTCACGCAGATGAACTGCATGAGTAAACCATTTTAAAGTTCCTGAGTGATGGATTTCCACGAAGTTTAGTGAAAAGTAGGCACAGCTGTCATCATCAGTATATAAAAATCTAATCTTAGCACAGGGAATTAATTATATGGGGAAACTATGCGTCAAACATTGTTTATTAATAGACCACATGTGGATGTATCCCATGTTCTTTATTCTTTGAGAACTTTTAGTGCTTATAAGTACTATTTTTATTTTAATAATAGAATTTCCTTTCCTTAAAAGCACCATTTTAAAATGAGACTTTTAAAATTATAGTGAAAGCAAAAACTTACATACAAAAGGAAATGCACGAGGCATAAACTAAGGCATACATTTGTTCTGCACAAGCTATTCTGAACCCAACTCACCATTTCATCGTGTGACTTAATAGAATTTCAAATAAGTTTTCCAATTATAATAGGCGGTACTGTACCTGCAAATGTTAGGGCAGATGACATCTACAGCACTGCCAAATTGTCTCAGTCTGTCTTGCCCCAGATCCTTATTTCTGTAAACACATTGCTTTCTTCTTGAACTCCAGTCTGGAGCAAACCAGACACTTCTCTTGACAAGAAATCTGGGTATGGGGCAGAAGATAGTGTAGAGTTACACAGTAGAGTCTTGCCGCACCAGTAGTGCAGAAATGAACTGTGCCAGTTTTGTTCCCTCTATCAGATACAGCCTTCACAATGCTGTGTCAGGAGATTTTACATGTTTTCTCCTATTTGTGTTCCGTACTCTGCACCGCTATCCACATACAACATCTTCAGTGGTAAAAAAGACGCATGTGGCAAGATACAAATCAGCTTTTCTACTGCTACTGTTTTCTAACTGAAAATAAGCTGGAGCAGAAAAGAGCCACATGGTGGACACCTGTAAGAGTAAGCAAAATAGGACCAAGGCACAGACCCAAGCATTTACTGGATTTTGTACTCATGCTGCTAAATTGTCAGTTCAATTCTTAGTACTCTCCCAGACGGATCATGATTCAGGGGTTAGCATGTACTAAGGGCCATTATCTCATAGGCAGTTTAGATATAGACCCCTGTTTAGGGAGTCAGAGTGTTTATTTAGAGGGAAAGCAACTGCACATGCCGACTGAACTCGGCGACAGACAGTGGTCTGTGGCCCGTTTTGTTTAGCGGTACATGTCCTTTATACATCTTTGAAATCTCACTGCAGAACCTTGTCCATCCTAACCAGGAAAAAGACCTAGGGATACACAGTGTATAGATAGTGTATGTTTATGCACACATATATGACAATATTTTTTTTTTTTATAGTTACAAAATCTGGCATCTGCATTCACAGTGAAATCAGAACTTACTGACTGGCGCAGATTCTTGCTAGCAGCAGCACAGCCTTGGCCCATGCCATCTGTGACACAGCTTCTCAAAACACTACATAGCTTCAAGTCTGTTGATGCAGCTGGATCAGGCTTTGTTACACAGGAATACTATATGCAGGTTGTAATTCTTTTCTCTTTTGAATAATAGTCTTTTGTTAAACTCTCTGAATTGAATGGCATATTATTGGGTTTATTCATATTCAGAAATTCAGTCTGAATTTTAAGTGTTTTGTTTTTTGAGGGTGCTTTCTGTGAAAATTGTCTTCAGGAAATTGAAGGCTTAGTATCTATCTTAGCCATAGTTCCACCAATCAGGCTAAATAAGCTTACTTTTTACTTCCATTTCCTACTTACCCCATAAATTAATTTCAAGTGAAAAACCTTCCTGTTCTGAAGAAACTATTCTGTGACTCCTATTAACTTGTTTGACATTGTATCTGTAAGACAAAAAATTTGCTCCAGACAGAAATAAGTCTTTTATC
Source organism: Nipponia nippon (assembly GCF_047370975.1). Taxonomy (NCBI): domain Eukaryota; kingdom Metazoa; phylum Chordata; class Aves; order Pelecaniformes; family Threskiornithidae; genus Nipponia; species Nipponia nippon. The sequence goes on along the minus strand of NW_028262357.1, from coordinate 519,826 downwards.
TTGGGCTCACCAGCTCTACTGTAATTAAATATTTCTAGAATATTTCCAATAAGGAATTTTTGTGTATGAATATTCTTTTTTCAGACCTCAAATACATGGAAAATTGTATAATTCTTTGATCTATTCTTTTCTCTAAAGACCATTTCTATTTGAACCATTGCATAGTTCAGCAAGGTTTTTCAGGAAGAGTGTTTCATGTAAGAGTATTAAGAATACATTTTTCTTCTTTTAGCAAAACTGCTCATTAAATTTTCACTTGCTTTTACTGTGGATTCTTAATCATACTTAGGATGACTGCTGGGTCACTCTTTTAATGCGTTGTAGCCATATATATCATATATCATATATCATATCACATATCACATATCACATATCACATATCATATATATATGTATATGTATGTATGTATCTATACATATATAAGTATAATATATATGTAGATATATATTTGTGTGCATCTATACACAAAAGTTCTACAGTTCTGTCAGTTTGTATTTTTTTGGTGATACTAAAATAATTTTCAAACTGTTTTAGATAAGTTCCATAGAACCTTTATTACAGTTTGTTTTCCAATCACCTAGTATTAGTTTTCTTCAAAAATTAAACAGAGACTATGTTATTCCAGAAGCCTGTCAGTTTCAGAACTACTTTGATTAATTTAAAACCTCAAGAAGTGCCTGCCAACCCCTACTCACACCAGACTTGCAAAGAAACAAATTCTGCAAAGCCAGAAAACCCACAAAATGTGCAGGTCTATCTGCATCTGTTTGTCTATTGATGTGGTAATTTTTACTGAAGTGTGAGATTTTAAAAATAAGCTAACAGTTACAAGACATGCAGACTGTGAATGTACATTTTTAACACAAGATCCTAGTACAAATATAATATTAACTGAGAAATTCATTTACTCACTTCAGGATTGGAATTGGCTCACATTCAGTCAATGACAGTAAATATGCAATGGTGTATACTGATTTGTTCATAGACCTACCCCCTGTTATTTCTTCCAAATTTCCATGAGAGTGATGACTCTGAACATACAGTCTTATACAGTTGCTTAAAGACTAAGAAGGACTAAAAAGTTCATAAACACACAGGTAACTCCACAGCTGAAACTCCTTTTTCAGAAGAGAGCTATAGATGTAGGCACATAACTTAGCTGCTCAAGAGAGTGTTATGTGAACCTCCAGAGACTATCCAGAGCAACTCAGTTCAACAATCTGCATTGATTTTGCTCTGCAATCAACTCATATTGCAAATAAAAGTTGTAATGTCTGTCACCCCTATTCCATGTTTGAAAATATGACCAAAACTTTCTTCACTTAAAAAACTAATGAAAACCCCGTATATCTGCTGTATATGAGGTCCTACAGTTCATGTTACTGACAGTACTGTGATTTGGAATTTTTGCATATAAAGTTATGAGAAGAACAGGAACAGAATTTTTCAGACTTAAGTAAAATTTAGTCCTCTAATTTCAGATTAATTGATGAGGACTATCTGAATTCTTTTTATTGCAATGTTTATTGTATCCTTTTGGAACAATTTATGGCAAATTTTATGAGGTCAATACTTGTTTTATTTCTTTCTTATTCATTTATTTCTTGAAAAAATAATGATTCGTGTTCTATAGAACATGGTGCACCAGAGAATTAATGAGTCAGTGCAGTCCATAAAATTAAGGAAAGAACAATAGCAGAGAGTTAGTAAAATATTGTTCATCAATTGTTATCATTAATATTATATCATCTACAGCAAACCATCTGATATATTTCTGGTGAAGATCTCAAAGACAACACGAAGTCTATTTTCTTGTTATTAATTTGCTCAGTTTTCCCAGCTAAATCACATGGGAAAAAAGCAGAAAACTAGCTTTACTAATTTATTTTCCTTTCTGAAAATCTCTTGGAACTTCCTGTTTTGTCCTATTTCATTTTCTTCCTTTGTAAAGAAAACACATAATAACAATGCAATATTTTATATAATCAAGAATGTAGTAATTCACCTGAAATGTGGAAAAGGATGTTGCTAATGAAATTTGTAACTTTGTTACAATATTTTTAACTTAATGCCTACACTGAAAGACTATTGCATCTCTCATTAACATCTGTGATTCATGAAGGTTTCCAACTATTTGGAAATATGTCTTAAATTTTAATCTCTGTTTAATACTGAGACTTACATGCATTCAAAATGTCATGAAACTTTATTTGTTTTATTTTACTGTCTTAACAAGAAACAATGAAAAGCAATGGTCAATAACAGGAATAACCTTCCACTGGGAATCTGAGGTGCCCAGCTGGCCCCTCTATCTGCACCTGTACTAGTAAACTACACAGTGCTAGCGAACATCCCCCAGTAATGGTACTCAGTTCTCCGTACTGTGATGTTGTTTGCACAACCTGGCATGGTTTAACATGGGCCACTTCCAAGCAAGTGCGTTTTTCTGTAGGCAGTCTGTTCATGGCCATCCTGTTTTAGAAGGTAAGATCTAGCTGATATTTCCTGTGTGTTGGGTCTAGTATTGGAGAATTTGTTCTGGGCACTTTTCATTTACAGTTGTAGGTATAGCTCTGTAGGTATTACAGGACACTTAGTCATCTTGTTGGGAGCAGGCAAGCATGGGAAGAGCCATGCCTCTGTCCTTCATTATACTGAAGTGTGTGGCCAGTTTCTTCCAAACGTACAGCTTCCTAGCGTCCAAAGCTAGGGGGTAGCAATGGATACCCTGAAAGGAAGAAACCAGAACACACATAGAAACTCTGCATGATATTTTGCTTATTGGACAGTGTAGGTTTACAACTATCTAGTTAATTTTCACTTTTTTCAAGAGCACAGAGTCACTTCTATCCTACTCCATTTTCAGTAATTCCCAAAGTATCTGTTACAAAGTACAAACAGCTACTTAATTATTCTGATGTCATTGTATATTAATAACAATTCCAGCTTGAGTAAGTCCAGGAATTAAGCTCTTAGTAATCTGTCTGTTGAAAAATTATAGAGCATAAAGACCACTTTATTTTAATGTGTGAAAATAAATAACCTTTTTTTTTAATTAGGTTGGCTTATGGTTTAATGGAAATGAAGATCTAAGCATAACAAAAAGTTGCACAGAACCTTTGCCTTCAGATAGGCGAAGACATCTCATAAAGGTAACGTTAAAAACATAGGTATTTTGAAGAGACCACTCACTATTCTAACCTGAGACGTCTCATTCAAAAGTTTTTTGGTTCTCTTTTTTACCATAACTGCTGCAATGTTTCAGTGGTTTTTGAGGTCATGTGGTGCTTCAGAGTATGATTTCCATGTACAAAAAACTCAAAGTTAGAAATAATGTAGAAAGGGATCTAGGAATTGTCCTTTAGTATTCTAAATCATAGTCTACTTAGAAAGACTTAATTATTCCTGTTCTTCTTTGGACTGCATTAATTTTGCTACACAGTAACCTGCTTTGTAAAGAATGGGAGGCAAATGATTCCTGCACCTAAGCTTGTGGAAGTCTCCATGGGAGAGGGAAGTAATAGTGTGATCTCAATGCAAGAAAATGTTTTGGACCTATTTGTCATGATAGAAGATTTTATGAATTTCTTCTTGTTCTGTGAAAGTCCTCAATCGAGAAAAGAAAATACTACAATTTCTGTTTCCTTGAATGATGCAAACACACTTCTGATTTATCTTGATTTACACAGCCTCAACACATTTTTAAAGATAATATCACTTATCAGCAGTCATTACTTTATTCCATCCTTTTCTCTACAGTCTTTGATTTGTATTTGATTAAATTCCACTTGTAGAAATTAATTTACATATTTTTATCCTTTTATAGTTTTTCTTCAGTTTATTTGCTGATACCAGAAAAGATCCTGCTCTGCTCAACTATACTGAGATGCTACTTTATTTTGCCTCCCACTCTGATCCAGTTGAAGGTGTTTACAGAGCACTTAGCATTGCTACTGGAACATATATTCATAGAAGAGAAGAAGCTTCTCTTCCATGTGCGGTAAAATATTACAGTAAAATATTAGAGAATAGTAGTGGTGCTTGGGAATTATAAATTAGCTAGATTTCTGTATATTTCCTTATCCTGGGTAGCTCCAGTCCTTACAAGTAGTCCCACTGACTTCATGGGAACTCTGCAAATAGCTCCACTGACTTTGGTAATAATACTCAGAATTTTTCTTCCAAAAGTCTGAAAATTTGCTTGCCAAATAATAATGAAAGTTTAAGATATTTACTCGTAACTATTCCTTGTACAGATGAACGGATGACATTCTTTGACCTAATCTTAGCCAATTAAGTCCAGCTATCAATCCCAAGGAATTAGGCTGTAGTGTGACTTATTGTATTGTTATCTAAAGATATATAACCTGATATTATTGCTGGTGTTACTTTTTTTTTTCCACTATGTTTCTTCGGAGTATTTAGAAGTACATACACCTTTGTTGTTATTTTCAAGTGTTTCGGTTTACCTGTAAATCAGAAGGATTAATAATTAATAATTAGTTTCATATGAAATAATTTTAAAAATTATTTTTAGAGCCATGATGAACATATTTTCACACCAAATGAAGCTGGGCTTTTGAATATTGTTAGTGTTTCTGGAGTATGTTGTTTTTAAAGTCTCAAAATTACCATTAGTGCACTGCATGCATCAGTTACTATTGAAGTTTAAGTCTTTTTTTGAGACATAAAATTTATATCTGTACACACCCTGGAAAGACCGCACTCTTCTAGATAATAAAACGTTTCACTATGCTGTCACAACCACAGTGACTCTGGGATTTGCCTAATACTTAAAATACAATTGTGCTCTCCAGAAACAGTATAGAAAGGGCATTATTTTATCACACAGTGTAATCCTATACATATTAATAATTACATTTTATCACTTCAAATGACAAACTATTGTACTCCCCTGTGTCTGCTTTTATTTGGCACAACAGAGTTTTTGTCCATGGGAGAGACTGAATAAGACAATTTCCTTTTCACATTTCATAGAAAGAAGGAGAGCACAGAATGCTCCCAATTAGATACAGTGGATCTGAACTTAGTTTCCTATATTTCAGTGGAAAGATCTAACTCTCACATCATGGGATATAAAGCAACACAACCTGTTTTCCCCCTTACTGTTTTCTGCTTGGTTTGATCTGCTTGGTTGGGACTCCTGTAAGTAACTGCACTGGCATTGTCACCTGTGTTGACATCTTCTTAAGGCTGTGAGTCACAGGTGAAGGGAAACATTTCTCTTCAATCTAGAATTAACAGCGTATCTCTGAGGAGCAAGAGTTATACCCTGCCCAACCTGAGAATTTCCTCATGCTTTGTTTCCCACTCAATGTATTGGCTCTGTGAATGTGTGCTATGTCTAATGCATGTCTCACAACTCACAGAGAGTCTGTGTGCCTAATTCATCTTGGGGAGTCCCTTAGAAACCTAGAAATATCTGACAATTAGATGCTAAATGAACACCTTGCATGTAAGGATTCTTTTTTACTTTATAGTCATCTTTTATAAGTTGGTGCTCAGAATTGCAGGGCTGATAGAACATCCTTTTAATCTTTTCTTTTGCCTTACGCCTTGTGTTCCATATATGTCCACTTTATCAATAATGTTGAACACAGAAAAAAGAGAACAAATAAAATCTTGTTCCACTGAAGTGAGTAAGTCTTACCATTGGCTTCAGTAGGGTCAGCATTTCATGCAGGATATTCAACAACCACAAGGGGGCAAAAAGTAAATTATGAGTTGATATCGTGTCATGTTTGAGCCAAGCTCCATCAAATAGAAAGACATAGACCTCTGAAGACCTCCAAAGTGGTTTTCAGCACCAAATTAAGAACCTAAAGCCTTTTTTACCTGTGGCTGTTTACATGTGATCTAAATATCCCAGTTCTCACTTCAGGTACTGGAAACATAGTAAATATTATCAGTGGATATTGATCAGTAGTATATAAAGAGCTACCCAGCTCATCTCAAAGAAGTTTTGTAATAGACCTTAGATAGCCAGCTTATAAGTAGGCACTTACACAGCAGCACCTCATTTAAGTTGTCTCTTCTCTTTTTCTTGTTCTGTGCTGATAATTGTAATGACTTCTCATTGGTAGCTGCCTACAGAAATATGTCTGAAACTTGAATGATGTTAATAGGCGATCAGACAAATATATTCTAGAGACTTTTGTTACTTTTACTAACTTCATAGCAAAGACCCTTTCACTTAAAATGCTTAGCTTTTAAGTCTCAATAAATTTGTTATTGGTTGTGTAGACCTTACAGCTAATTGTAAATGGTAGAGTGGGAGATAGAAAACCCTAAGTGCTGATATTTGTGTAATCTCCACTGTTGAGCGTTAAAAAGATTGTATCAATGACTCTGCTCCTCCTGCATTGAAAAAGACATGTATTAAGGACTAAGACATGTGTTACAAGTGTGACTGAATCTCAGCGGTGTCTCCTTCCTAATGAGGAAAGAAATGGGTATGTTCGATTAAATGCAATTTCCTGTTGTTGTTAGTGGTTAGTCTACACAGTGGACTAATCTAGTCAGAGCATTGTTCACTTCTGTGAGATCTTTTCTGATCTTTGTGCTCAGAAATCTCTACAGTGTTTGCTTTTTTTTTTTTTTTTTCCCTCTTTGGCCATCTCTAATATCACCACAAAGGTACCTCATTGCTTGTTTATAGTAAACTTCTGATTTTTCTGCATAAAGCCTTTCTCATATTTTCCTGTGGAGAGCTGGTGAGCCTGTGTTAACTGTTAAGCAAAATAAAGTTCTTGCAGTGACTCCTTGATTTGGACTAGAATATTCATGCTGCTTTTTTCATGCAAACATCCAGAATTACCAAGTTTACTCCTGATACAAACACAAAGTTCTTGGTAAAGTATTGTAATTTGTAACTATTAAGTATCTTTATGTTTTGTTGCTCTGAAAAATATTAATTTCTCAGTGGAATGTTGGCCACATTCCTGAAAAAAAATGTTTATTAAATTTCTACTAACACCACCAACATTATGGATATTTCTGGACTCTCAGGGTATATTCCTTCATCCTGTAATTCAGTAGATAATTTGTGTGAGCTGATGATTTTCGTTTTGTAAGAACTGAAGTTTGGAAGTATAATCCACTGATCTTTAAGGAAAGTCTAACTGAAACAGATGACCTACTGACAGACTATTTATCCCCAACTATTATACCTATGCTTTATTTTCTTAGGCTTTTCCTTATACCAACATAGTGCCAAATGAGAAAACTTTAATAGAAGATGAAAAAGAAATCTTGAATTGCACAGGTGAAGAAATAATTTCAATGGCAACTCTACTCAAAGTGTTTCGTACTGGAGGAAGTAAAGATAAAGATAACCATAGATTTAGTAATCTGGAGAAGGAAGACAGCTATGATAAGGTAGGCTGGTTGATTCAAAGAAGTTTTTGTACCTTGCATTATATATTAAATAAATACCTGCTCCAATCTTTGCTTTTCCCCCGATTTTTTTTAACACTTAATAAGTTGACCACATATTACTTTTTCTTAAAGCATTTCATCAAAATATACAAAGAACTAGGCAGTGATGATCTGACACCCATTCCAGTTGCACTCCTTTTGAAGCATCCTTTCATTCAAGACTTGATCAACAGGTATCAAGAATACAAGCTTCCTGTAAGTATTGCTTTCTGGGACCAAGATCTTTGTAAGTACACATATTGAAATTTGCATTATCCCAGAAATTTAAGTATAATTAATTTAGATACTGCCAATTTGCAGTGTAAACCAGATATACAGCATAGCAGGTTGTAAACTAGATCAATTGTTTTGTTTTCCATGAAAACTCTGTCCATCAAAGACTGCACTGCTTTCTGACCTATTTTTTTATAGCTGTCTTGCTGACCTATAGCTGCCTAAAGGTTTTCTGCCGCCTTGTCATACGTGGCATTGCCTTTCCCCCCACCCATAGGAAGGAGCCTGGTTGAATTATCTTCCCAATAGGATCTTACTGCAAGACGCTATGGAATATGTGATAGAACACATTCCATCCCAGGCCAACCAGGCTGCAGAAAAGGGCATGCAGAGGTGGTATGGGTTCAAATGTTCTTCCCTGCCATACTCTAGAGCTTCCCTGTTGCCTGCACCTATGTTTAAATGTGCATTAAAACAGTTGCACATAAGGCAAATTTGGGCCAGAGTATAAACCTATTACATGTGTCGAGCTACAGCAAAAATACGTAATATATGGGGTGTAAGAAAATAGTGTGAGAGAAGATGAAAGGATGCTTGCATTTGCATGCCCAAAGATGAAACATAAACAGTCTTCACAAGTTTGAGATGATCACCACCAGGGGCACATAGTGTCCCACAGACTGTAAATCTGAATAAGATACATGATACTCTGGGAGTAACTTGCTATTTCTTAATTATATTCATCACTTCTGAGAAGTGAAGTGCCCAGCATTTGTTAGATCACTAATAGTCTTTGTTAGTAAAAGACAAGATATAAGAATAAAAGAATATATTTACTCTGTCAAAATAAGGGTTAAAAATTTATTTGCTATAGTAGGAAGAGATACAAAAGGAAAATATAAGACAAAGACAAGACAAGTGAAGATAATAACTGTCAATGAGTATCTATCCCACCTATGTTAATCTCACAGCCAATTTGGGAAGATAGACACCATGAAATGTTAGGTCCTTCCTCCCTTCCCTCCCCCATTCTGACACTTTTTATTTAATTGAGCACTTCATTTTCTCATTTGAACATTTTTTCCAACTTCACTGAATTTCTTGTAGACCAAAGCATTTCTTAAACTTGCTCTCTGTTCTATACACGATCCATCCCAAGAACTGTTCTTTACACAGACACCTCACTGACTTTGCAACATTTAACATAATGCAAGCTCCCCATGAAGACCAAATGTGATGCAACCTAAAGTAACACTTAACTAGGATGTAAACTGAGTAATGCCATATGCATATACTCTGCTATTTACAGGGAGGGGGACTTCTTTTTAAAACCTTTTTACACTAACCAATAGCTGAATATCAAGAGCACAGCATCTATTCTTTATCAAAATTTCTTATCTTCTGACCACTTTCAAGAGGAACTATGTTATACAGCTTAAAGAGTAGATTGTAGTATACATTTAAAATTTATTAGCTACCATCAATCACCTATGTTATTTGTAGCTGGTAGGATATGTCCAGGGCAGTACAGTTATAAAAATTGTCAGTCTGTGAGAAAAGGTATAGGTGAGAAACTATTGTATATGAATCTTGGCAGTAGCTGAGGGTTTCAGTGCACATGCTCTAGCCCAAAGGAGTTTTCACAGCTTGTCTACAAAAAAACATATTGGTATCATTGCATTTAAAGAATACATTTTTCTACTTATTTGGCAGATTCATTTGATGCCTGTATCTCCTGACTTGACAGTTAGATGATGCAGAGCTTCAGTTTTCATTTGTAATACTTAGAATTTCCTCTTGTGAGGGCTTATACTGACTGTATCTCAAATATAGTGCTCTATGGTTTCTATACTTAAAAAGATATTATAGTCCTTGACTGTATTGCTAAATACAGATTCCTGTTTTATGCATGAAATCAACACTTCACAGTCTTACTTTCAAATTCTGACTAACTGGAGAAGAGCTAAGACCACAAGTTCTTATTCAGCTGTACAGCAAATTATTATATTCACCAGCAAACAGGCACAGAGACCCAGTGGCCATTGTTTTATGTAGGTTAGGATTCTGGTCGAAAACATGTGTACTTCAGGAACAGTTTTCCTCTGACAGTTCTTCAAAGTACTATATTTGGTGAACAGGTAAACTTTTTTCTTCCCAAAACATTTCCAAAGTAAGCAAGCAATGTTTTTAGCATCAATTATTTTTTCAGAAATTCTCCTGAGACTATAAAAATCTCTATAAAAATGAAATTCAACCACAGTGCTGTTATTTTGAGATCTTTTACAAGATAAATATAGCAAGTTAGGGTGTGGTTTCTAAGGTTAAAATGTTTCTACTACTGCAGTCATAAACAGTGGAAAATAAAAGGTTTTGCTGAAAACTATAAATGGAATATCTAGCTTACAATATTTTAAATTTGAGACAGGGCACCTGATTCCTTTGGAATCTTGATGACCTGTTCAATTTTAACCAAAACTATCTCTTGTAAAAATATTTTCTCCAGGTGAGATATGTTCTTGTCTTTGAAGGGTTTTTGTTTTCTCAGTTCATATACCAGTGGGCTGGCAACATCCTACATGATGATAACCTTTCTGTTAGCCCCAGTACAAATGCCAACAACTGACTAAGCTTGGAAATTCTGCTACTTTTTCATCTGATCTTTTCTGTCCTGATTAGAAGTCTGTCTGGTCCTGACTAGAACTTTCAAGTGGTTTGCCATTATCAACACATTTCTTTTCACTTATCAGATGAAATTTATTCCTTTAGAATACTTAGACCACACCTATAGGTGAGTGTGTGTTTATGAATGCACTTCATTGCATTCTGAATGAAATTGCCTTTAAATACATTTAATAATAAATGAGAGAATATTTTTATTAGACCAACTGATTCAGATGGAAGAAGCAAGCAATTCTGCTTTTTCCGCTGCGTAGGTTTGTCTATTAAGGTTGGTCTATTAAGAGGTCTTCTTCAGACCTGGTATTATTTGTGGTTACAAATTTTGCCTTCTGTCCTGAGACTGTCACAGATGCAGTAATAGAGAAACAACCACACATTTTAGTGACTATGCATTTTGATTGTGATAAATTTAAATAGAGAGTCTGGGATATATTCTACTTCTATAATTCTTAATGCTTGCATTAATCTCTTATTTTGAGTGCACTACATACGTATAATTACTGAGTATAACAAGGTAGTTTGATTATTATCATTCAGTTTGTTGATATCAAAACTATTATCCATTTGATAATGTTATGTTACATTTTTTATCCTGCTTTCAAATCCTGAATAGTTCTTTTTAAAAAGCTCTAGTTTTGAAGATAGGGATATCACATTGTATTCCTATACATCTGTGTTTTCAGTACATTTAACATAGGCCCTTGCATCAGGCTTGTTCATTCTAAATTAATGATTGTATTATTACTGCTGTTATTGTTGTTGGTTTTGTTAATTATTTCAGTAACATTTCAGATATTCATTCAAACAGGAGTTCCACTGAGAGAGGATTTCTAATAATGTACAGTTAACACGTCTTTATCAAAAAATAATTATATAGTATGTTGAACAATTATTACAAAACCTGTTTATACTCACAGCAGCCATTTAATATTAGACAGCTGAACAACATTCAGAGCTCCATGTATCATTTAACAAAGTAAAAAACCTTTCTGTCTAGGGAGAGTTCATACGGATTATATTCAGTAACGCTTATGAAATGGACCATATAGTTCAGAGTCAAGGCTTTGGCAGAAAAAAGGCACTGCTGAATCACTGTCTACTCATAGACAGCAGTTGTAATACTTATGAAACTTGAGAAGCCTTTTTCATGTGGTGTTTTAAACATCCCAGTGTGCAAGAGAAGGAAAATTTAACTCAGTGTTTAAATACCTAGTTTAAAAAAGAGACCTGTGTTACGCTTCTCTTTATCATGTATTCCATCAAAAAAATCTTAGGAAATGCATATATCCATGAAAAATATTCTTTCTTACATTAAAAATGATAAAAACATCTATTCATGTAACAGAAACATTGTTTGCTTCATTAAACACAGACATAGTAAATCTGTTGGAGTAGTGTTTCTCCAGTGTTTTGAGGTTATTTAGTTTTGGTTTCCTCTGCAAAACTGGTAGTTACATAAATGAAATCTGTCCAAAGGAAACTTTTTTTCATTCTTAACTCATTCTTATATGCTGTTCTGTCACTCTCTTTTCTGCATCAGATTATAATTTTCAATCATACCATTCTTACTTTTAGACTGATATTTAACATATATTTCTGTGGCATTGCTAGAGCATAAAATTTCCACTTCTCACACACTTGAACACAATGACAGTATCGGATATGTCTCTATATATCATTTGCTACACGATGATCAGCAGTAGCATTCTCAAACTTACTTTTTACAGGAACATAGATTTTTACTTTAAATTTAGAACTATCATAATAAAATTCACATTCTATCACACCAGAAGCGCTACAGTTTACAGAGATCCTCATCTGCTTCGTGTGGTAATGATAAGTACTGATAATGAACTTGCTGAAGGTTCCATTTGCTAACATTTACTTTAGTCGAACCGGAATTGAAACTCCTTTTTCTGACTCAATGTGCTGAAAAAGGCCTCCTTAAACTGAGGTGTTTCTTAGAGTCAAAGACAAATGTTAGTACTACCTGCTAAAACAAAGGACTGGTAAAATTATCTTTTAAAATGGTTCCTCTGTATTCAGTGAAATGCTCCTGATATTTTACAAGGCATATGAGGCATCATTACATACAGGCAGCTTCTGCTTTTGAAAAAAGGCTGCATCTTCAAAATATGCACGAAATACATATGGGAGTATGAATTCAAATTTAAACTAATATATTTTGTAAAAATTCCATCTGTTAATTATTCTTCTAAAGGAAAAATGTGTTTAGTGACAATACCAGAAAATGCTAGAAATTTAAATTACTATTTCTCTTGTATTAAACATTCAGCACATTATTTTTTTTAATCAAAAATTCCTTGTTCATCCTACTTGCACAATGAATAGTATTGCTAAAATTGGAAATAGAGAACATTGTGCTAATACAAAATTATTGAAAATTAACAATCAAACAATGTATTATAAAGAATGCAGAACTGTGCAAAAAATTGACTAAATGCAGGTATGTATTATTCCAAATGTTAGTTACTTAATTTTTTAAATTTCCATTTCCTCAAAGTGTTGTTTAAGTTCAGCCTGAAATATGATATATAAAAAAAGAAATTTTATTGAAGAATTTGTCTCTGTATGTTCTAAATAACATTTGCTGCTTTAAACAACAATCTTAATACCTCTCTTCATTGATAAATTTAAGCTGATGCTTAAGATCTCTGCTTACTTTAAGAACTGCATTTTAACACACTGTAGTTTTGTAAAACCACTGAAGGCAATGATGTTGTGTGGATAACATGAAAACATCATCTCAGTGATATTAGTGATAAATCAGGAAGTCTTTCAGAATTTGCCATGAAGAATGTTCTTTCTGCAAATGTCACTGTATATTTATGTTTTCATTTGTGCGCTGAACATAGATAGTGCTTAAGCTGAATGACAGCATTGCTTTTAGTGCCCTTCTGGAAGACATCTTATGTAACCTATGGAAAGTGTAATTTATAGTAATATATCTCCACTGAAGTTAGTTTTTCATCATAATCTTCTAGTCATTAGTTAGAAAGCTCACCCCATGGAAAGACAGGCATTATTATTACAAGTTTTAAGGTTGATCAGGCTGCGACATGAAATGACCTTTTAATGTTTCATTTTCTTTTTCATAGGATATCAAAATCTTTCTCCAAAGATCTGAACAAGCACAGTCAACTGATGGAAAAAACACCACATGTAAAGACATCAATGTATGAAAAATTGTTGTTCATTAACATTAAGAAATATTTTTTTTTTTTAAGTTTGTAAATGTGTCTCAGATCTCCAGTCCTCCCTTTTATGGGAAAGCATCGGTTATTGTTGTGAGAGCAAAATCCCACTGCAATGACACGTTTTCTGTCACTTTAAATTAAAGAAAAACCCAAACAATCCCAAACCACAGAAAGTTATGGTTAGTTCATATTAAATAATCTGATGATGCTTCTAAATAAAATTAAACCAGTTTCTGAACTCAAATAGAGCTGACAGTGTGTTCATTAATAGTTGGTATAAGAACAGAGTATGTCCAATTCTTGCAAATGAGCTAAGATATCTGTTTACCTTTTGTTATGTGTATAGTTTGTTAATTCATTAATTTTTAATGAATTAAATGTAATCAATTTTAAAAAAAACATGTTGCAATCCATAGCTAATAAAATAAGTAAAAGAAAACACTGTTTTTTCTAAGATCAGGATAAACTACCAAAAGGACTTAATGTGCATGAAAATGGAGTGCTTGTTGACAGCGGAGATGATGAATCTTTGTTATCCAGCCTTTCTATTTCTAACCTTCCTTTACAGCTCAGCTCTGCTACCACCCACTAAAAACCTGCAGGCTCTTCCTCCAGTGCAGCACCACACACAGCCCAAGGCTGTGGGTGGCACAGGGTGCTGCTCCCCAGTCATCTCCCCTCCCATCATGTTGCACTGAGCAGGCCCCAGATGAAGCAGTAAGGTAGGTGCTACACCTTTTGTGGTTCCACTGCTAATTCTGCACATAATATCGGTAGTTACGAGAATTTACAGTGGGGTTCTGCACAACTGTTTTCAGTAATCAACTAAAAGTCCTTTTTTAATCGACACAGTGTATTCAAGGGCACCATATACTACAGACACACGTTGCAGGTTTTCACATATGATAGGTGTTTGTCTAAAAACCTCTATGGCACACAATGACACACAGGCAGATGTTGGCTTCTGTGGCAGATTAATCATAGAATCACAGAATCATAGAATGGTTTGGGTTAGAAGGGACCTTAAAGATCATCTAGTTCCAACCCCTCTGCCATGGGCAGGGACATCTTTCACTAGGTCAGGTTGCTCAAAGCCCTGTCCAGTCTGACCTTGAACACTTCCAGGGATGGGGCATTCACAACTTCTCTGGGCAACTTGTTCCAGTGACTCACCACCCACACAGTTAAGAATTTCTTCCTTATATCTAGTCTGAATCTACCCTCTTTCAGTTTAAAGCCATTACCCCTTGTCATATCATTATGCTCTCTTCTAAAAAGTCCCTCCCCAGCTTTCTTGTAGGCCCCCTTCAGGTACTAGAAGGCTGCTATAAGGTCTCCCCAGAGCCTTCTCTTCTCCAGGCTGAACAACCCCAACTCTCTCAGCCTGTCCTCATAGGTGAGGTGCTCCAGCCCTCTGATCATCTTCATGGCCCTCCTCTGGACCTGCTCCAACAGGTCCATGTCATTCCTGTGCTGAGGACCCCAGAGCTGGATGCAGCACTCCAGGTGAGGTCTAACCAGAGCAGAGTAGAGGGGCAGGATCACCTCCCTCGATGTGCTTGTCACACTTCTTTTGATGCAGCCCAGGATATGGTTGGCTTTCTGGGCTGCAAGCTCACATTGCTGGGTCATGTTGAGCTTCTCATCAACCAACACCCCCAAGTCCTTCTCGGCAGGGCTGCTCTCAATCCATTCTCTGCCCAGCCTGTATTTGTGCTTAGGATTGCCCTGGCCCAGGTGTAGGACCTTGTACTTGGCCTTGTTGAACTTCATGAGGTTTGCATGGGCCCACCTCTCAAGCCTGTCAAGGTCCCTCTGGATGCCATCCCTTCCCTCCAGCGTGTTGACCTCACCACACAGCTTGGTAAGCAGAGTCTTGGTGAAACACTCTCCTTATTTACTGTTGAAACAGTTGTTTCTTTTTCTACATCCAGTCTGACTCTTACTGCCTTTCCTAGAAGTTGTTCTGGAATATTTTTCATAGAAATTTTCTTGTTAATAAGGTGTTTGTATTTCCTTGCAGTTTTACTCAACTTTTCCATTCTCTTGTGGCTAGTGATGGCTAACTATAAGATGTTAGGAACTATTTTTTCATGGAACTTTTAAACATAAATTTTAGAACACTCTTTGTAATTAATTCCTCTGGAATTCAACATTGAGATCTCTAATAAATCCTCAGTTTTCAGTAGTACTCATTCTTCTGATCTACAGTTCCAAGTTTTCTAAAGACTGAACATAGCAAGTAGGTAACGGAGTATCTGAACTCAGTATACCTTCTAATTTGCAATGCCAGCTGCCCAAGATGTTAGCAAACCTTGTGCATTCTGTATTGTCTTACTAACTTAGAAACATAATTAATAAGTAAATACTTCCAAGATGCCTACTCATAGCTGAACACTGCTCCGTCATTCTGGGGTATTTTTTTCTGCATTTGGCAGTACCCTGGTAACAATTACACAAAACATTTAAAGCTTCCTTTCCCTGGTTTGATTCAGCAAAGTACTCAAACATGATGCTCTCTAAGAATACAAATAGTCCCATTGAAGTCAGCTAACTCATAGGGAACCACAAACCTTTGCCCTTTGTTGAGAAGTGCTATCTGCACAGAATACTTCTACATTTTTAGAGTATCTTTATCACTTTTTAGCCAAGCATGCATGGCATAGTATAGTACTTGCATAACATTTGCTGATGTTCCTAACGAGGTTTCTAAATTGTCTGCTTGAGTTATAAAACAATTATGTACCAAAAAAGTAATAGCAGCATACAGAAAAGTGAAACTGGCATAGTTATAGCTAGACAATGACTAGCAGACCTACCTGTAAAATATATTCTGTTTTCTGTCATGATAAAATAATAAAAATTTTGTCAGATTTTTAGAACTTGCTGATGTCAATAATGGCAGGTTTGTCTCTTTGTTGATTAAAGACAGTCACATTTTGAAAGGAAAGTTGGTAGTCTAGCGGTAGCAGTTCAAAGCATCTATATGTAATATACGAAGCTCAGAATAGAACCCAGTAAGCTTATCACTTCAGGCAAATAATGTTGTGTCTCTTCACTCTACATATTTTGTGCTAACCACACAGGCACATTGTAGCTAAGTACTATCTTAGAAACAGATGTAACTTTGTTGTGCCCCCGCAAACCATGCTAAAACCTCAACATCCTCGTTTTACTTATGACAACAGACTTTATGATGCATACAAATTAATATGCTTTGTTACCAGAATCATTTCTTCATGTAGCATGTACAACTTGGTCAAAATTTCATCCCCAATATTCTTGAAACATTACATATATATCCATACAAGACTTTGGCTTTTTTCTTCTCATGTGAAAATATTGCGTGGATAGAAAAAAATTACAATGCAGTTCTCTGCCTTTCGCATGTTTCAGAATCTTTACATTTTTGCTTTTGTTCCATATTTAGTTTCTTTAATAAAAGCCATCTTTAAATACTGAGTGTTAAATTCTGACTTTGCATACTGGAGTTCTCCATGTGAAAATAAAAAGGTATTATTTTCAGAAAGGCTTGCCTACAGTCTGTAAACCTGAATGAGGTAAAAGGGAACTTCAGCCACTGGAAATCATAAATCACTATTTAGGTAAGGTTCTTCAAGTGTTTCTCCTTTGTCATACACTGTTTATATATTTTACCTATGGACTAGAATGAAACATAAAATCATTACTGATAAAGTCTGAAAATAAGTGCAAATTGTGCAGCAATGTCAAACAGTAAAAAGTGAACTGGATTGCATGGTGAAGTGACAAACAGTACATATTTCTCCATGGCAGAAGTAAAGGCATAATTTAAAAAGCAAAGAATGTATGCCATGACAATAACAACTTACTTTTGTTAACAGTTACTACTTGAGTATAATTGAGTATCACAGTAGTTATTCAATAGACTTGGAGTTCCCAGCCTAATGCTTGGGCCCAGACATGAAAGAGGTCCTTGTATTTATGAAGGGGGAATACTGAGTAGATTTGTTTTCAGATTTGGCAGTGGAGTTGCAGTCATATCATGTTCAGTTTTCATATCTGCACTTCAAGCAGGATGTTGAAAACTGGAAAGTGTTCAGAGAAGAACAACAAGAATGCTGGGAAATCGTGTCTTGTACCAGAAAATTCAAGGAACTCAGTCTTCTTACTTATTAAAGGAAAACTTAATAGGGGTTCAGATATCAGTTTACAAAAATCCATGTCAGGCATCTTCATTCTGGTGGACAAAGACAAGCAAGATTCAATGGCTGGAACCTTAGGCTTCAATGCAACATGCAGATTTTTAACAGGGAAGTAGAGTAACTGCTGAAGCAACGTGCTAAATGTTGCGGCAATTTCCTCATCACAGAGTTATAAAATCAAGATCGAGAATTTTTTTATATCCAGTTTGTGATAGGAACTGAAACAAGAAATATCTGCACTTTCGATATTAAAATACATAATTAAAAACAAAACCTGAAAAAATAGTTTGGCTTTCAGTTAATTTTATGCAATATGTTTGGTCCTGTTTTCACAGCATGCTATCTTTTAATGTTATGTTTCCTCTACTCCTTAACTTCACTTATATCAGGTATTCTTGTCTATGCAGCATAGAAAATACCTTGGATAGTTTGCCTTGGAAAAGATGCAAGGGAGTTTATATTAACAATATTCTTATCATAATTAAAATTAGTTGTATTCCGTCCCTGCAAAAATGTTCTTTCAAAAAACCCAACAAACCAAAAAGTACTGATGAATTAGGATGTCTCCTACGCTTTTGTTGACTCACGTAAAATCTCTCTGCATAAATCAAGCTTAACATTTCATTCTGTAAAGAATTCAGGCTCCATACTAGTCTGTTTCAGGGGTCTGACCCATTCCTTTATACAAGTAGAATCCTTCCAGGCACATCCTTCAGGAAGCAGAGTCTGGTACAGTAAGATTCAAAAATTTACAGATAACGAGATCATTTTTAAAGACAGTATTTTCTTAGCATTAAAATGTGGCTATGTGATGTCACATTGTCGCCATAATAGCAAGAAAAGTTCCTCAATCTGCTCTGTGGTCCATACCTCAAAATTTCCACTGAGCATGAGGTTCAACCATAGTTTCTTTTCATATTCTTCTTAAGTGAAGCAAGCCATTTTGTGAAAAGGCTCTTAGCTATGCTGAATTTTCTTAATGCATGAAGACTGCTAAAGAGAAGTTCTCCAAACTGTTGAAAGAAGCACAGAATGATAGATACAATCTGAAAGTCAAGCATACTGCACAAACTTATTTGCAATATTATAGTTATGA
The DNA here is from genome assembly GCF_047370975.1 of Nipponia nippon. Taxonomy (NCBI): domain Eukaryota; kingdom Metazoa; phylum Chordata; class Aves; order Pelecaniformes; family Threskiornithidae; genus Nipponia; species Nipponia nippon. The sequence continues at coordinate 500,977 of NW_028262357.1, read as the reverse complement.
AATTAAAACAACAGCAATCAGAAAATTTCAAAAGATATAATGTTGTTCACTTTATCAGTACAAATTACTTGCTTTGGTACTGCTTTTGTTACCTCTAACAGATTCTGTAACAAATATGGTCATTTGTAAGTAGAAAAGCAATTTTATTTCATTCCTGATTTCACAAAATTTCCTTGACAGCAGGAAAGAAATTTTTTTTTTTTTTAAGTATTATGTGTAATGAAGATTCTGCAGTTTGATGTCTCATCGTAGGACATCCCTGCAAATGCAAGAAGGACAGATGCAAAAGGCTGCCCCTTTGGAAGGAGTAACCTCTCGCAATGATAAATGCTGGGGGTTTACCAGCTGGGGAGCAGCTCTGCTGAAAAGGACCTGGGAAACTCAGTGGACAGCAAGCTGAACATGAGACAGCAGTGTACCCTGGCAGCAAAGACCAACAGCATCTTGGCATGTATTAACAGGAACATAGCTAGTAGACTGAGAAAACTCATTATCCTCCAGCAATTGGCACTCATTATGTCTAGAATGTGTGTCCAGTTTTGGGCCTCCCAATATTGGAAAGACATTGACAAATGGCAGTGGGTTCAGTGGAGGGCCACCAAGAGGCTTGGGGCCTTGAGCACTTGCCAGGAAAGGAGACACTGAAGGAACTGGGCTTGTTCAGCCTGGAGAAGAGCAGCCTTTCAGGGAATCTAACAGTAGTTTTACAATACCTATGACAGTTACCAAGAAGATGGAGTCAGATTCTTTACTGTGGTGCATGGCAGCAGAAGAAGAGACAATGGGCACCATTTGAAACATGACTGGTTCTGAGCAGATGTAAGAGAAACCTTTTTCCCCATGAGAACAGTCCAGCAGTGGAACAGGTTACCCAGAGAGGCTGTGCAGTTTGTGTTCTTGGAGGTTTTCAAGACCTGACTGCATAAAGCCCTGAGCAAACTGTTCTGACCTCATGCTGATGCTGCCTGAGCAAGAAATTGAAATAGGTGACCTCTGGAGATTCCTTCCTGAATTATTCTATGAACTTAAATTTATTATTTCCAGTTGTACCATGCAAAATCATTGACTTCATTGATGCAACACAAGCATAACTCAATGGCTTTTAATAACTAGTTCTCATGAAGATGAAAATGGACAAGAATGCTATGCAGTGTCTTTGCTTATCTTATGAGCACCATGTTGATAGGAATGAAAAAGTGAACATCCTTTCCCTAATGAGATCAAAAGGTATGACTTTGGCTATCTCCAGGTAACACTGTTGTTAAGCAGAAATGACATCTTCCACTGTCACTTTTAAATGCGTGCTAGATTTCAGCCTTGGCTTTACCATATAAGCATTATGAACTTTATCATTAATTTATATACAGAAATTTATTCAACAGTTATAACAAAGAAAATAGAAATAAAACATCATTACCTCCATTTAGTTTGGAAGCATTCATATTGTAAAGGTAATGTAGGGGGAATTTCCTGACCTTTGAGTATTCTATTCTTCATTTAAAGATTCTCTGAAACGTTTTGAATTTCATTTCCTTTGTCTTCTGTAGTCACTTTACATTCAAGATTTCTCACTATCAAGGCTTCAGTGGCAACATCTTTAGACAGCCTTACACTCCAGAATAGCAGAGCTTTGACTTAGTAGCTCAAGGCTTGACAAGCTTCTAGCTCATTGCCTTGCTACATTAACATAACACAAGTGGTTGGTTGTACTTTGAGAAAAACCTGTACTTATCTCGCACTATGAATATCATACCTGTTAATTAAAAACTAGCAGCAGTACCTGTCAGTAACAGAGAATGCACCCACACCTTCTTCATAGTTCAACTTAGGCAAAGACTTCATTTTTCCTCTCTTGTTTTTCTCATAACAGTGGTTCATCTTTTCTTTGTTTCCAATATGTGTATATATATACATAGAGAAAGCTAAAACTTTTCTTGCCTAATTATAGAAGGGAGTACACTTTCATCTGAAGAAGTTTAATTGCATCCTGATTAACCGTGAATTGCTGCTTTTCCAGCAAATGACATTATGTGCTCGATTTGATTTTTTTTTTTTTTTACTTACAACATTGTAACTGTTAAACTCATAATCTGATCCACTGCAGAACTTCATGGATATTATAGCTATCATAAGGCAGGTTTAGGAGCAAGTCTTGATCATAGTTGTCCCATGGAAATGTTTCTACTTCTAGAGAAATAACATGTAATTATGTCAGTGTAGGATTTTTGTTGGACATTTTAGTTTGTTAATAGTAATAACAGCACGTACAAAAATCAAATCACTGTTGCTAGTGTTTTAAAAACTGGAGGTGCTGAAATCACCTGGAATTCAAGGTCCCGTGTACTCAGGGCTAGATTAAACACACAACAAAATTTTCCCATACCATGACAGCTGAAGTTCAGATACTACATGTTGCAATTGATTTAGAGTCATGTTTTCCTTTTTAGCCTCATAATGATTAATAGTGACACAATGAAACCAGGGTTTTTATTAAACTGGGCATGTCATTCACATTGTTTCTGGGAGGAAGCCTAAAAGGGAAGAAGGATGGTCTTGTGGTTAGGGTTCTACAGTAAGGATATGTCTCTTTGTCAAGTGAAATGTAATACAGAGGTGTCAAAGCTGGCTGCAAGTAAGCTAATTAGCTAGTTCAGGTACTGGAGTCTTGCTAAAACAAACAGAGGCTGGTAATTGTAGTGCCATGGCTAAACTTAGGGCACCTGAACTTCATTCTGCAGCACGTATACATCCTTAGGGGACAAAAATCAGTTTTCTGAAAAATGCGTCTTATCTCTTCCATTCTTCCATTGGCAAAGGGAGCAGGAAATAGAAGGTTTCAGCTTCGCATGTCAACAGGCTCTCAAGGAGCCCAGAGAAGATTTTTTCCCTTCTTTTTTGAGATAAACATTAATCTCTTCAGGTTTTCTACTTAATACTTTTAGCAACAATTAGCTTTTACTTTAAAAGAAATATGTTTTCAGCACCTCAGCCTATTTGGCTTTTTTTCTCCCCCACCACTTCCTTTAAAATTTGTTGAATTAGATGAGCCCTCTGAAGCTTAGCCCGTGGCATATTTTCATCTCTCATTACCTGAATTACATAGGCTACTCGATAATCAGCACAGCTTTGTCTTTTCCCCAAGCAAACTATCCTAGTTTGAATTGATCTTTCTTCAGTCTGGTGCTAAGGAAAAAGAAAAATCTCTCTGTTACTTTGTTCTTCTCATGCTTGATTGTAAGCCCAAATGGTTAAAATGCAAGACTCCTTAAAAGATCCAAAGCTGAGCAAAGGAAGGGCTAGGGTGGCTTCTCAGAAACAGATGAATTAGAAGTAAGAAACAGGTTTCCTCTTCTCTACCACTACCCACATCTGAACATACAAACAACAAAAACAACGGTAAGGTAAGGAACAAAATGAGGACAAACTCAAAAAAAAAGAAAAAAAAGAGCTGGTACTCAGATAAAATCAAAGATTGTTTCCTACCATCAGTTTGTTTTGGAGCATTTATATTCATAGGGTGAATGTTTATGTCTACTAAAATCAGTGGAATGTTTGTTACTGATTTCAAACTAAACCAAGTTTTCATCTGGAGATTTTACGTCAGATTGCAAGAAACTTCATCCTAAAGTTCCCAACAAAAAACCTAGTTATACTTCTTGATGGTTTTTAGAAAAGTGTCCATTTAGGATTGCAAGAGATTAGGAGAAAGAGAGTGCAGAACGTCAGACACCGTTTCATTCTCACAATTACTCTCATTTTTAAAAATGCGCACCTCTTGTTCAGACTGAATTCTAACTTCACACTGCAGTACCTGGACTTTGTTATGCTTTGTGTTCTAAGCTGAAAAGCTTTCTTTCCTTTGGAAGCTAGGCACAGTGACCAAATGTTTTCTTAATCTGTCCTTTATAGAGAAAAAAGAAAGTTAAGTTCTCATGTCTCTCCCCATACATCTGTATGGACTTTCCTCTATATTACTGAGTTCACATTCTGGAATCAAGCATCCCAGGTATTTGGTCAGACTTTACAGTTTAACTTATGTTAAGCCTACCTATAAATCAGGTATTATTTTAATATTCACAATTCTTCTCCCACCTTCTATCTCCTCAATAAATTGCTATCAAAGCCTTCTGATGTGTTTTTAAAGTAGAAAAGGCCAAATATAAAGAAATATATTACAAAGGTTTAAAACTTAACACCCCCTTAGAAAATTAGTGAGCCCATATTACTGCAGAATATGGATGCAGTTTTCTTTAAAATGTGCTATTGACAGCAGCTATGCCTTTCTTGGACTTGGGGGGGAGGGATTTGGGGGATGTGTTATTTTGGGTATTTATGTTATACTGTTATGTTCCTTATTGATTAACATTGTTCTAATAATACAATACTACTAGAATGAGATTGATTTAGTATCTTGCAGCTGCAGCTTAACTTCACTAATTCCCTATAAAGACTTTTGATGCTGACACATACAAGTCTTTTAGCTTACAAATACACAAATCCACTATGAGATCAGTATTCTTGGCACTTCACCCCAGAAAACATGTGGCATTCCTTACATGAAGACAAACTATTTAAAGTGCAAAAAGCAGTTTAATTCATTGCCAGGGAGTATTACAATGCTCTTGGAGTCTTAGTTGTGAAACACTGAGCTCACCTCTGTGTTAGTTTTACATATGCATATAAGTGGTCTAAGCACTCTCAGCATTAGAGAAAAGGCTAAGCTGTTAAATGGACATAGGCATTGTAAATTGGGTTTTCAGATCTGCTTTATTCATTTGTCCTCTTTAATGTGTAGACAAGTGTTGATACCAGAACTGAACAAAGTTACTCACCTACTCCATATTTAGGAATGCAAACTCAATCTCACATAACGTGGGTTTGCAAATTCTTACATCAGATCAAGTTGAATTAAATCTGTTTGACAGGAGTTGCACAATATTTTGAAAATTATTTCACCAGAGATTTTCAACACAACATTGTTACGGAGGTGTGTTAATGGACCTGGCTGTGTCAAATTATTGCTCTTGAAAAGGCTTTTAGCTCAGATTAATCTAGCATACACAAAACAGAGGCCAGGCAGGTTTTTGGGAAGGATGGCTAAAAGTTTTGTTAATTTCTCTTACAGGCATAAAAGCTTCTTCACATTAAATAGTTTGTCTTCATGTAAGGAATGCCACATGTTTTCTGGGGTGAAGTGCTAAGAATACTGATCTCATAGTGGATTTGTGTATTTGTAAGCTAAAAGACTTGTATGTGTCCCCCTTTATAGGGAATTAGTGAAGTTAAGCTGCAGCTGCAAGATACTAAATCAATCTCATTCTAGTAGTACTGTATTATTAGAGCGGTGTTAAGCACAGCTTACACAACAGATGGTGTAGGGAAAGCATCATGTTTAAGGGCTTAGTGAGGGAAGAAGCTGTATACCTAAAAAGAAAGTACCAATATATGTTATTGTATTGCTTCTCCTTAGCCCAATAGTGCATGAGCATGACAAATTAACACTTAGAAAGACTGGAATAATTCTGTAAAATTAAAGAAGAAGAAAGTGCAAGTTTTATATTGCTGATTTTTCTGTGCAAGCAGAGAATACATTGTGGAATTCCCTTGGTTATTTTCATCTTGCTGATTAAGCAACTATATTCAGCCAGACATACAATGGAAATAAATAGGTAAATGGTATTGGAGGAGGAGATACATAATTACACTGTTTAAAGGAAGGTAAGTTGCTGGTACATTTTCTCACTTCCATTTATAAGGGCCAAATGTATGTACACTGATCTGAAACAGAAGATGGTGTACTCCCGAGTTGCTCTGGCTTTCTCAGTCAATGTTTTGACAGATTTTGTATCTCCTGTTCTAGAGGCATATTTCAATAAGCAGGACACTGCGAGCTGACCTAATTTGATTTGAGTAGGTTACACTTCTAACACACTCACAAATACAACCTGACCTAATTTAGATCATCATGTGTTACTGTGGTTAAAAGGTCCTTGCATTAAATTGATTGTTATGCTTATGTAAAAGTGAAGGGCTTTGGAAACTTTTCAGACAGCCAAAACAAATGAAACAAATGTCTCAGTAACTGCTGTAGCAGCAGTGACACAGGTATAAACATTTACGTATTTGAGTTTAACCCATGTTTTAAACATTTGAAATATCCTCAAGAAATTCCATATCAGGTCAGGTTTTTTCCTACTATCTGAAAAGATGGCAAAGACATTCTTTGTCAGAGTACTGCAATGCTGGAGGACATCTTCAGCCTCTTTTACATAATCTTCTGTGGTTTTCAAATGCAGAGTCAATAGCATTAATTAGGAACCTATATTTTTCTGCATACATTCTTGCCTTCGTGCAGTCAGAAAGGGCAAGTATCTCTCTGTCACTTCAGAGGGTCTGTAACTGACTCTGGAGGACTAGAATGGACATGAAGTTAGGTCCAGTTAACCTCTTCTGTTAAAAAAGTTATTTTAAAAGTGGTGGTGGCATTGTAGTAGGAAGCTCTGATTTTTTTTTCTTCAGCTCTGCTGTTCAGTTGTTTTGTGGTTCAACTAGCATTTTGGACAAAACTAAGGAATATTGCTCCTGAGGGGCATCACTGAGAGAGAAAAGGGGGGAAGGACAGAAGCAGAAGCTGACAGATCCCAGAGACTGCATTGAAGGAGGTGGAAGGGAAAACGGGGAGTGACAGAAAGACAGAAGGAAGGAGATGATTAAGGATGTTACTTGACATATTTAGCAGACACTGAGACCTACTCTTGGGCAGTAGAAAGATGCCCAGGCTATGTCTATATTGGTAAATAAAAAAACTACCCTGCCCTGAAGCTAAGCCCAGGCTGGCTGACATCCAAGCTGTGTAGGATTAACCTCTCAAGAGCATAATGGTTGCATCCACACTACAAGGGAAGGGAAAGAGGGAAGGGAAGGGAAGGGAAGGGAAGGGAAGGGAAGGGAAGGGAAGGGAAGGGAAGGGAAGGGAAGGGAAGGGAAGGGAAGGGAAGGGAAGGGAAGGGAAGGGAAGGGAAGGGAAGGGAAGGGAAGGGAAGGGAAGGGAAGGGAAGGGAAGGGAAGGGAAGGGAAGGGAAGGGAAGGGAAGGGAAGGGAAGGGAAGGGAAGGGAAGGGAAGGGAAGGGAAGGGAAGGGAAGGGAAGGGAAGGGAAGGGAAGGGAAGGGAAGGGAAGGGAAGGGAAGGGAAGGGAAGGGAAAGGACTTTGCATCTTGTCAAGCATTAGGTTCTTCCATTTTCACCTGTGAGAAGTGAAACTTCTTCAAAAGACAGAGATTTCTCTTATGCAATTAAGTAACTGTAGAGTGCTGATCTATGAGAAACATGCAGACCACAATCATTCATTCCCAACACGTACAACCAGCAGCAGGTTGCCTGCATGCTAGTGGCTCATTAGATAAAACAGTTCTAGCACATAAACCACAGGCAAAAGTGTCACGTCGCACCCACACCTAAATGAACCACTTGTACATCTTTAAGGTAAATAAAAAATCTACATTGGTCAATATTTTTTCAGAAGTACCTTTGTTTATTTTTACACAACAAAACAGTCTATTAGGTAATGAATTTAAAAGAAGACGGGGAACAAACCATAGTAACATGAATTTCTGTATCTCTTTGAAAATGGGAAACCTGGTATAAGAGATGAGTTTTAATTAAGGTAATGAACTGGATCTTGTCATCTGAAATAACTGTCATAGACTATCTTTTCAGATGTAGTAAATTCTTGCAGCTGATTTGAAGGCACTAGATTTTTGTGGTTTTACAGCTGATGAAAGGCTTTCAGAGTAAATTGCATGACAAATATCATTAACAGAGTTGTCAAATCCATCACTATATGTAGTTATTGAAATTATTAGTTTAAAATAATTTTTTAAAAAAACTTAGCCCCTTTCATCTTTGCCAAGCATTGATTCAAAGATGAGGCAATGTACTTGTGATTCACAAACTTCATTCAGATTTTGGATTAAGAATTTTCAGTTTGTACGTATCAGTCCTATGCATTTTTAGTAATTTGCATGGATATTGCAAATTACTGTAACATTCCTGTTTATATGAGGTGATAAAATGGGAGGGAAATGAGCAACACATATTCTGGTTCACACATTAGCAATATTTGTTCCCTTCACATCCAAGTACAGATATTTGTAGCAACTAAACTAAAAAGCAATTTTTGAATGGTTGTATAAAACTAATACTACTCATACAACTATTTGTAGTTACATATATATATAACTATATATAAAGAGAGTTATATATGAAGAGAGTTATATATGAAGAGAGTTAGAAAGCTAAATGGAACAGCTGCTGTGAGCTATCTTTGCCTCACTGATATCTATGACAAAATCCCACTGGTGCAGGAAGCCGCCGCTCGCTGCAGTGTTCCACTGCCTCTGAGCATAGGGAAGCAACATTTATGGACCTTGGTCACCAACAACAAACGAGTTATCAGATCTGCTTCTCTTTCCAAAATCTCTGTTCTGAGGCTCACTAGCCCAACTAAGCAGTTCAAAGTGGTTTAACTCTCCATAGTCCCTAGTGCTGGCATCTTCTCTGTTGCTAGCTATTGTTGAACCCTCTGTTTCATCAGCTGCGTATTCTTACCTTGGAACAGAACATTTCAGGTGTTTGGTATACATGAAGAGAATTTTAATAGTGTTCAGGACTATAATAAACTTTTCAAGCTATAAGTATTGGCTCTGCTATGTAAACAGGAAAACAGTTTTTTGGTAGCTTCCTATCTGAACACCATATTCTTGTTTGTATGTGCATATGAGTCAATTGTCAGGAAACTTCATGATTCTGCATATGTTTGTTAAAATACCACTTCTGTGACAGCGTAAACCACTGTTAGATAGCAAAGGTGCCTGGGACAGATTCAGTGTACCTATATAGGACCCAAAGCTGCATATTTGTGGAGACAGAATGTGCCCGTGTCCTGTTATGATTCATGGTACATTTCCTACCCTACATCCCTTGCTGCTGTGCTCAGCTACTTAGAGATCCAGAGTTCACATCATGGTCTTACATGAGTGAACAATTTTAGAGAAAATAAAGTGAAGCTGACATAAAAGTGCAAATCAAAATTTCTCAAGATTAAGAAGTCACTTTTTTTGGTACAGCCTTTCTGTGGTTTCAGAAAGGAGCAGAAATGAAAGGTTTTGTTATTGTTGTTGTTATTACTTTCTAACTATAAAATCATGGTTCATGATGTAACTTTGTGGTTGGTTAAAATCCTCATTTTCCCAAACTCAGTTTGACAGCTACCATGACTTCACTGGAAATGCATGTTTCTTCTTTTTTTGCCTTCAGCTACTAATTACTGCTAATGAGTTTGCCTTCATTAAGTCTCCAGTAGGGCAGAAGTACAAAGTACTCCAAACCATGCAGTTCTATTGAAATGTTGGTGCTCTTTCCAATCTGCTTTCCTAAACAACAGTTTTCAGTGTTCAATTCCTCTTCCAAATTTCTGATCCTTTTCAGGTATTTGAATTTGATGGACAAGTGGACAAAAGAGGCTGCTAAGTGATCAGGATGCTGGCAGGATTCACAGTTCACATCATTGCAGAGTGAGTTTCCTCTCTGTGACATGAAGCTAATATTTACTTATCTTAAAAATTAAGGTTTTGTGGGTTTTGTTATCAATAGCCCCAAATCAGTGTGCTGTAAATAGCTTGATTCCACTTTGCTTTTACAAAGCATGTTTGTGATGGTGTCTACATCCTCTTTGCTGTGGGGCTGAAGGTAACTGCAACAGACACAGGGAACCTGTGCAGCCAGCCTGCCCTGGGAAGGGGGTATGACTGCAACCTTTGCACGCCTCTAAAACTGTACTTAGCAACGCTAGCACTTCAAACGAACATCCATTCCCATCTATTGCCAATCCTTTTCTGACTTCTTCGTAGAAGTAAATCAGTACTCCTCGTACACAGTCTAAGTCCTGAATGAGTCACCATAAAAACACTCCCCATTCTGGCCATTTCTCCAAAATGTTATACATACATTTTCCCGTAACTGCTGAGTGGCAATCCACAGTAATAAAACTGCACCACGTAGCCCTGTAGTTGGGCAAAGGGTCTGTAAAATAGAAGGAACATTTTCTGGAGCAAAAGCCTTGCAAATACTATTCTGTGGAAGAAACTATAGTTCCTTAAAGTTAGGTGCAGAAATCTATTTTTAGTTACCGAAATATATAGTCAAATATTTAGAGGTAATGACCAACTTCTAACAGATCAATGTAGGGTGTTGAGCAGCTGTGAAAATCAAGATATTAGGTAACAAAAGGTTTATTATGGGATTTTCAAAAGCTTTCCGGTGACTGAGAAGCACAAATCCCACTGAAATAATTTTTTCCCTCTTTATTACTTTGAAAATCTTTTCACAGAGCGGGAGCTAAACTAGATGATTCCACTTTGATTTTTTTTTTCTCTATGATAATCAGAAAGCTGAGAAATTTAAACGTAACAGCTGAGGAAGAGCAAAGCTGTGATTCCAGTACCATTTGCAATGCAACTCCCTTGTCCCTGCAAAGTTCACTTCACATAAGTATGCACAAATGCCGAGTGCTTTAGCATGCAAAAAAGGTGTTGGTGGGAGAAGCAAACAAGCAAAGCATTGGCAAGCACTAAAAATTTTCACTGATGTTATAAGTGTGACAAAGTTTGCACAGGGAATTATAACGTTATGCTGTACACATTAACATAATGATCTTGAACCACTAAGCAGTGTTATCTGTGGTTATGGAGGATCTCACCATAGACTCCTGTTTCTCAGTGGTTATAGCATCCAGAAGTTAAAACTTCTCCTGGCTTTCCTTCAAGTGTGGCTGAGTCTGTGGAGAAAAGTTTAGTAAAATCTATTTGATCCGAGACTCGAAGGGAAATGAAACGTTCAGGGAATGGAAACATTCAAGGAAGGAAATGCAAATGCTAAAGATGACCTCACTTTGCCCGAGTGACGGTCTGGTCATATAGCATGGTTTCTGGGAATGAGGGATGGCGTATGTCATGACATGGGGAATGTTTGAATGCTGATGTTCCACTTTAGTGAGTTTAGTGTACTGTTTATAGCGTAGTAATAACCTTATTAGAGCAGGTTGCAAGCCGTGAGGGACTCACATGCACATGCTTTCTGGCTAGCCTTGGGCCAGACAGGAGTGATAACTGGGTGGAAGGGCCCGTTGTCTCAGTGTCCCTGTGTTTCACTTCAGTCCCTGGCCTTTCCTACTCTTCACAGGGGCAGGAACCTGCTTTCCTTCTATGCCCAGATGCAGATGGCTTCCCTCACTGCGCAGTCTCGGCTCCTCTAGCCAGCTGTGTGGTGGCAAGTGGAGAGCAGAGGTCCCAGACCACCCACTCTCCCCTGGTTTTCACCGCTGTCTCCTGGAGAAAAGAAGTAGGTACTTTATGAATTCCCTTTCTACTTGATCACAAGGAGAAATAGTGGAGACTAACTTTCACTGCACCATTCAGAAGTCCATGATCAGAGCCATCCTTTTGTTTTCTGCTGTACTTGCACTTAATATCTTACTGATCACTTTCCTAGCTGAATCTCGGGTTGCAACAAATGTGCATTTCAGCAGCTGGCATCTGTTGTGGTTTGGTTTTTCTCTTTGGCTGCTCAATATTCAAATTTTTGTTTCCCTCCCTATTTTTTTCTTTTTTCTTTTCCAAGCCGAGGTGATTCGGTGCAAGTTTACAGAACATTCTGGTTGTGAACACAAACACCTTGATGCTGATGGCTCCCGTGGCAGTTATACTTTGGCTGCGCTGAGGCTGGGCTTGCAGTGTTTGCCTTGAAAAGTGAAACCAGGGGAGGTATGCCTGTTTTCATGTTTTGTTACAAATGCCACCTCAGGCCAAGGTCACTGAAAGGTTGGGCAGCGTCATTAACCTGTAAGCAATCTATGTTTATTGTTTCTTATGAGCATTGCATCACTTTAACATAAGGCCTTGGCACAGGTTCATATGACTGTGATCAATTTCTGACTTGGCTTTGACATTTTCCTTGGCTTTTAAAGCAACACTCCTTGCATATAACCCACTGTGGAGTGAAAGCTAAGATAAAAATTGTGTCTTATGTTCAAAACTCAGTGTCATCCCTACATGTCCAGACAGCAGTATGTGATGTTAATCCATACACATGGTACACAATAAGAGCCAGCATATACTTAACTTTCCTGTATGCATTTTAGTGGAGAGAAATCAGCTTTGTGTAATGGTAGAAAACGCTGGCTGATACTGTGCAAGACAGAGTGCAAGAAGGGAGCTGCTACAGGAGCCGGGAAGGAAGGGGAACCGCCTGGCCCCTCTGAGGGTCTGCAGGTGGCCAGCTCCTCCTGCAGCACATGCAGCTCTGCTGACTGCAAAGAGCTCTTGCCAGTGGAGCTTATATTGTTCAGTGAGGTGAATAGCAAACAAAAAGCCCCTTCTTGGCCTATGCGGCACCCACAGCAAAGAAGCAGCCCTGTATTACTGTAGGTGCAGTATGTTCTGCACCATGCCTATGAGCAGAGACCCAAAAAACAGTTGAGCCTTTTGTCTTCCCTTTCTCTGGGACACTGGCTCCTATTCATGAGATGCTGACATTGCACAGATCCTGCCATACTTCTCCACAAGCACCATGCTGGTCATTCAGGAGAGCATAAGATCAGTAAGCCCTCTCACTGCAGGTCTCCTCGTCCTGCTTGTGCTGCCCCTGCAGGCACCGAGAGCTTTTTTCCCACCTCTCCTCATGCACTATGATTTCCACCCCTCCTTTCATTTTTATTCTTCTACTCCCTCCACGCAGGCAACACCTCTCTTAAACCATGGTACTGAAATTGGAAAGAATAATGACCCTTGCTTTGTTCATCAGAACCGCTTTGGGTAATGTATCCCCTAATGAAACTTACCTCTTTTTACCTGTGATGACATCTGTTCAGGCCATGGTGGGCAGCCCCGCTAGGCAGACCAAGCAGCTGGGAGGCTGACTGCAGCTTGTAGGGAAGGCGTGTGAGCAAGGCAAGTAATAACCCCATGAAATTAAGCAATTAGAATCCCAAGTGGACCTGACCAAAATAGGTGTGGTCAATGGCAGCCTCACGTTCACAGAAGTCAGCTTTTGTCTATCATGTGGTCAATGTTTGCCCTCTCTCATCCCTTTTATTGGATAAAGGTCTGAGCTCAGGGAAATAATGGCTCCAAAATGAAGTTAGGTAAAACTAATTCAGCAGGCGATACCAGTAGATGTAGCAGTTAAAACAACCTTTGTGATTCAGAATGTATAAGCACAAGAATGTGGAGAACTGCAACAACGATAATATCCCTGTGCACAGGGATTAATGAGACTCTTATGAGAGTATTGTATCTGGTTCTGAGCATCTCAGGAAAAAGCTGAAGGAAAAGTTGGTCTAAGGAAGACATGTCTTATTGAGTGAAAAGTTGAAAGCCCTAGATTTAGTTTACTTGTTCAAAAACATGACAAAATGATAATTTCACGGTTGACTATGATTATCTGCATGGGAAAGGATTTCTGATAATTCATTTTTGTAAATAAAAGCAGGCAAGATCTACTGGATTTAGACAAATTCACATGTACAACTGGAATGATAAGGACAGCTAATTTCAGGGGTGCAGTAGTTCCTCCTCTGCTTCAAGTCTTGAGAAGACCAAATATAACAACTCAGGCATCACAAATAAAACTGATAAATAGATGAGAGAGTGATATTCTTTGGACAGTGTTGTGCTGCAGGGCAGACCACATCATCACGACAGTCTGTTCTGCCTTATAAAACCTCAGGTTACATTCACAGTGCACAGTGCACAGTGCAGCATGGGCTAGAGATACCTCATCTGGATCTAGGAGTGAACCGCGGTGGTGGTACGGTTGTGCTGGCACAGAGTCCATCTAAGCTCACCCCCCATTACAGTAAATTAGGTGAACCAGAACTGTACGGTAATAATGCTACATAGCATCCAGCTTTTGTAACTACAGCTTTATAGCATTTCAGGTGGTGCATGTACCTCTAATCTTCATTGGACTGTGAACTGAGAATATTGCCAGGCCAGAGGATTCAGTTTCCATATTACATTGAAAGGTCAGCATATTTGGGTTCAATTTTTTGGCTGTACCCTTCACCCAGTTCTTCAGCTAGGATGAAATTCTCACTGAATCAGATTATCTTCTTTCTTCCATTTTCTACACATTGCTATGATGAAATTCCCTTTATTTCTTTGGGTTTTTTGCTGGTATGCCCAGTGTAAAGCAAAGGAGAGCTGGAAAGGCTTGTTAGACCCATACTGCTAGACATTAGACACTACACTGCTGACACAGCAATCTCTCAAAAAGAACTGCCATGTAGATGATGATGAGGAGGAGGATAATAATAACATTTATTATTTATTAAATAATTAATAAATTAATTAAATAATAATTGCTAATAAATTAATAGCTGAATTAACAATTAATTAATAAATTAAATAATAATTAATAAAATTTATTTGTTATTATTGATGATGATGATGATGATGATGATGATGATGGTGATGATGGTGATGATGATGTGTCAAACAGTCTTCTGCTGTGCCCTGTAGACCTGCTAGACCCTATGACTGAAGGTTTCCATTGAGCAGACACTGTGCTCTAGATTTCAGTCCTATGTCACCTTTCTGGTTTTTTTACATTATTGACACACATTGATTTAATCCTCTAGAGAAGGAAAGGCTAATCGTATTCAGTTTGGGGTTTTAATCTGTTTTGATCAGCATGGATAAGGAGCCATTTAAAAATGAAAGAAAAAAAATGAAGCAGATAAGAACCTTTCCCTTGGGGTGAAGGAGGCGGCCAGCAGGTCTGCATTATCTCAGTAGCTCATCTCTTATTTTGCTGGCTGAAGAGCGTTCTTTGTGCTCTGCCCTGGCAGGAGCAGTGGGAAGCATCATGTGTTTGCTTTGCGGTGATGGCTGTGGCACCCAGATTTGGGGGAGCTGGCGGGGAAGAACCACTCTGCCCCTGAGCATCTACGCGTGGCCAAAGGGAAACATGGATCATGAGGAGCAGGGAGGGATGGCAGGAATAGGAGCCAGCCAGCGAATGGGGACTTTGCAGCAGGAATGTAGACAGTGAAAGCAGGCAGCAGCAGGCCTTAACAGAGATTAAAAGAGCCTTTCTGAAGGACACGGAGGGAAGAGTGGAGCCTGTTACTGGTAGCTGGGCTGAGAGCAAGCCTGGAGGGGCCTGTGTTACACTGGACATTATTTGAACTCTGACGGGGTTTCTCCATTTCCAAATGTGAAAAATGTGAAACCATCTCTGGGTGGTTTTTAAATGGTCACTGTAACGACAAGATGGCGACAAATCTGCATGCCACTCTGCCAGCTGGGGTCCCATCACAGCTCACATATGTCCCTCTGCAATTAGTGCCTTACCTGCATATTTCTTTTTCTCCTAGCTAATCAGGCATAATGAATGGGGAGAAAATGTGTAATTATTTTCCCTTGTTATAGAAATTTCCCCACCCCTGCATTCATATTTAAAATGGAGGATAATCTTTCAGGTTCATCACATATATTTTCCCGTGGTTTTCTGGCATGAAGTGTCTCATTTTAATGATATCTCAAGCATTGCTCATATTTAATTGATACAACAGAGATGTAATTAATTTTGAACAGATAAAAAACTCAGTGCACAAAATTTGTGCCAAACCAAATCACATGAATTATATATCTTTTTGTTACCTTTGTTAATGTTTGTTTACAATATGTTTTTTTCAGTTGCAATTTCATTTTTTTTGTGTGTTTTTTCTCAGTTCCTCTACTTCTAAGTAGGTTTCATACCCGGAAAGAGCTTTTAAAATATATTTAAATGTAAAAGCATTTAAATTATTACTCTTCTTTGTGACCTTTTGTTATCTAATGTTTATCTAGTCCTCATTCGCTTAAGTATTCTAAATATTTTTTAAAAAGTAGTCTTTAAAAATATTTTAATGAGTTCAGCCTTACTGATGAAGCTACATTCAACCATGCTAATCTGAACCAATAAATTCTGTTATCCTTATGGCTAACAGTCAGTATAGCTGTAGCTGGCTTTTCAGTGCTGCTTGTTAAGCCTCTGGAAGACCAATACATACTGAGATGGGCAAGAAGAAACTAAGGGAACTTATCCTGATATTCAAGGTTGTCTTCAGCAGCCAGATCCGCCCAAGTCGCCACCCAAGTCTACTTTGCATCCATCTAAATAGCACAAACCTTGGTTTAGAAACCCATCATCCTCCTAAAAGTTCAGCTCTGGAGGACTTGCCTCTCCCTGAGGGTTCGTCCCTCTCTCTGAGTGCAGGGGTGAGGACTGGGCCACCTTGGGGTCAGCGCTCAAGGGCTGCAGCACAAAACCCATGGAAATGGTGTGAAGGGACAAACATTGGCAGGGTCAGCGCCATGGCAGGGCACTCAGCACAGCAGCCACAGTCCTTCCCATCCCACCTTACGGCAGCTCCCTCGGGGCCACAGGCACCCCAGCTTTGCCACACCACCTGCACTCAACACTGGCTTTTTTCCCTGAAGTTTCAGCTTCCACTTTTGTCCACTTTCATAACTGCAGCAGCTATTGCCGAAAGCATTGGCAGTACTTACATACCATGCCATGCCCAGGCAGACATGGATCCTGTGCCTGCCCAAGTGGGAGGGAAGGGGAGAAGTAAGGGGCTGCTGCCACCCTCATGCCAGCACTGCCTGCTGGGTGCACACCCTCCCTCCCTCCCGCTGACCTGGTGGTTCCAAAGCCCTGCATCCAGAGCACATTAAACATAAATATTACAAATGCTATTTCAGGTTCCTCGTGCTCTTTCACACATGCCACCAGCCTCAGCTCCCTCAAGATGGTTTGTGTCCACCTGTTCCATTTTACATGGACATGTCATCATGTTGCCTCTGATCACACCTTCCCTTTGTCCTGTTTGCTGGGGTCTGCGCTCGCTTTTCATCTGGGGCTTACAAAAGAGTCCAGGTTTATGTCATGGACTAGTCATACATTGGAATGGAGCCTCCTATGTCTCCTCAGCTTTATTTCTGTAATGGAATCTGCATGCAGGAACACTATGGCTAAATATTAAATATCCAAATCAGCCACAGCTGTCATGGACACATTCTTAAAGAATGTATGCAGCTGAAACCAAATCCGTTTTTAGCAGTTCAAATTTTTAAACTAAAGGAAATTTTAAACCCAAATTCATTAAAAAGAAAGAAAATTCAAACATATTTAATTTAAAAGTTGCAGGGGTCAGATTGGAGTATTTCGCAGAATTAAAATACATTCACAAAATGCTTCATTGTCACCAAAATGGCAGGGTTTTGGCCCAGCATTGTGTTTGAAAAATGTCATTGAGTAAGTATAGTGGTCTTATGGGAGATGCTCTCCTGACAGATATCATAAGTGAGTAATGTGTCTTGCAGTAGTTTATATGTTTCTTTAAGACCTAAAAAAAAATAATGTGAAGACAATCTAAGCTTTCATTTCTTAAACTATGCTGTAGCTCAGGCTGTTGTAGAGAATAGCTGAAAATATTATCCTGAGCACTCTAAAGACTTAGAAACCAGCAAACAAATAAAAGAAGCCCAGAAGTATTAATATGCCTGTTCTTGTTACTGCTGTTGCTGTATTTGTTACTTAGGAAAAAAAAAAAAAAATCACCTTTTTTAGCCTGTCCTGTAGTTTTGGAGTCCGATCTCATAATATTTGAATGCCTGATCAAAGTGCACACCAGTCTCTCCTGCTTTACCCTTCACCCAGCAATGTTTTTCTAACTTTTCTATATTCTTCCCTCAGTATAACAGGTCTCCTTGTTAATATGGTCCCAGTTTATGAGTCCTGGGGGAGGAAGTTCAAAGCAGTAATTTTAAGTGTCAAATCCTCAAAGACAAAGACAGTTCAAAGACGCAGTCAAAAATTTCTGCTCTCTGTTACACGTGGCTCCTTTCTTCAGGACAATGTGGTGACAAACTATGTAACTTCCACCCTGCACTGCTCTCGTACTCTGCAGACAATGTAATTTGGTGATGAGGGAAGCACAATATCTTCCAGAGTAACTCCGTTTAATCTCAGGGTTTCATTCTTTCCAACACTCTTACTAGAGCTTGTTTCTTAGCTGAGTAACAGCAGTATCTACTCTCACGCTTTCTCTCTCTCTCCACCCAAGGCTTCAAGTTATGTTATCCATGGCAATGGTGCCTTAACCAATACTGACTCCCACATGCTCTTGGGCCAGCAAAACATTTCTTAGAGCAGCCTGAGGCTAACATGAAGTCCTTTAGCTGAGGAGCTGTCAAGACATGTCTCCACCAGGGTGAAGATACATGGAACCAAGTTTTCAAAGCAGGTCAGAGCAAGAAATGTCAGGAAGCAACAAAAAAGAAGATTCTGAATCCTTTTTTATGTAGAAGTCCTCCTCCTCACAGCTGAAGCTGGCTGAAAGATTTCTGCTTCCCAGCATATCTGGCTAAAAAAGTAGAAATCTAAGTATGAAGTCTGTTTGAGTATATATGTAAGACATGTTCTAATGAGATTCTGGTTTATTACTTGCTTTACCAAACTCTGTGCTAACAACAACAATAAAAAGTAATAATAACCATGGTAATAACCATGTTTTTCAGTTTTAGGTACCAATCTGTAACTTGCAAATATGGGTATTAACATCTCAATTTCAAGTGTTTGTTGAATTTCATAAATTCTGTTTCAGAGCTTCATGAATCCCCCAGTTTGTCTTTCTGGCAATAATCTAAAGAAATACCCTATGGCAGATTTTCTTAAAGGGTGTTTAGGGTATTTTTTTGTTGAAGCTTTAATTTAATGAGATTCAGAAGCATGTTAAAGTTATGCGCAAATCAAATATTGTATTGAAGGACGATGGACCTAAATAGGTATAAAAAAGCCATCTTGAATCAGCACTCATGGCCCATAGAAGGGAAGAGAAATTGTGCCATCCTCTCCTCCAGCTCCCCACAACTTTGAGGAGCAGTGCAGAGCAGGTCAGATCAGGTCAGGCAGAGCACCCTCTGTGATATAATGAGATAATTTATTAATAATTATTAATATTAATATATTAATTAATATAACATTAATGAGATAGTTTATTAATAATTAATATTGATTTATTAACAGCCCAAGGAACAGAGGAACCCCCATGCCATAGAGAGGGCCAAGAAGCCTAATGGCTCCTGCCAAATCTGATCAACATGAGAAAAGTTCTCTCCCAGTCCAAGGTGGGCCATGGGTTTACCCATGGGTATCTGACCAGGACAAACCAGCTGAGCTCCTCAAACACAAGCATGCCTGTAGTGTCTACATGACCCGTTTCCAGTGCTGCACACTGGGATGTGTCTGGAGGACCCGCTTCACTTGCCTCCCACAGATGCTCTGGGATTTCCCTGAACTGGAACGTTTGAAAAACATAGCTGGTAGAAGGACAGTATCTACTAACTACATCTTTCTAAGCAAGTACTGATAGCAGATTTAAATCTAGCATATGTGCACCAGCCTTTTGCATTTTTCAGAGCCAAAAGAGAATTAAAACAGACTTTTATGTCCTCAGGAGAGAGAAAAACAAGTGAACAAACAATATAAGAAGCAAACAGAAATGCTAACTTGTAGATGACTTGCTTGGTTAGTAATTTGCAATAGCTGCAACACAAGTGATAATCCAAGAAGGCACTGGATCGTGTGGAGCAGTCAGTGGGAAGTGCTGAGGAGCTGATACACTGCATGGATGGCACACACTTGTGAACCATAGGGCACTGAAAAAATTGTTTTCCCCAGTCACAGGGGTTGTAACCTGGATTTTGTTGACAGCCAAAAATGTAAGAGGGTCTAGGGTGACTCAGAAGCTCCCAAGCAGAGTGTTAGGACCCAGAGACGACTGGCACACGAATGAAGCATAGGTACATTTTTTCTGGACCATCAAAACTCTTACCTGTTTAAACTGTTTTTTCTTTTTTTTTTTTGGTGGAACCCTGAATGAGGAGGCAGAAGCAGTGTAAATATATTGCAAAAAAAAAGTGATCCAGTCTTCTTTCAGCCTCTCCTGGGTACTAACACTTCAGCTGCCCTAAGATTAGACTCTCACAAATTTGATTTCCTATCTCCAGGGCAACAAAGTGAGACCGATGGACTCAAATATCTCTTAGAAATCAAACAATTTTTGAAGCAGAGACCCAGAAGTAAAACAAAATGTACTTTTGGTTCAGGCTTTTACTCTATACTAGTGGTTTTTTTTTCTTTTCTTTTCATTGTGGTCCCTCGTTTCCCCACCCAGACAAAATGCAGCTATGACAACATGGAAATCCCCTGAGCAGCACAGCTCTGATAATAAGATCGTTCAGGTTCAACCAAAATATTATGTCTGAAAAGTCTTTCTTTTAGTTTGCTCCAGCTGAAACAGGAAAAAAGAAAAAAAAAAAAGATCAAAGTGATAGCCCACTCAATTATAAACAAGACAAATTTAAAGTGAGAAGGTGTCATTTCCGGATAGTGATCAGTTTGCACAGGAGAGCCCTTCTTTATTGATATTTCTGGCTGAAAATGAGGTCGAAATTAGCCTGAGGGTTTCTAGAATAACATGAAGTTGAATATTATTAAGCCGGGTGGCAAAATCCTTAAATAAACTTTTCTAAAGCAAGCCAGGGGTAGGCCTTTGGGATGTGAAGTCACCAGGACCCAATCTCATTGATTCAAGTTTGGCTTCAATAAGCTTGGGTCAAGCACAGGAAACCCAGAACGGAGAGACAAGGACTAACTATTCCTAAAGCCCCACCAGCTGACTGAGATCTCTGAAAGATGGTATTTCTTGAAGGGATATAATGTGAATGGGGCACTGACCCAAATAATTCTGTAAGTAAAGTCAAGCTCTTGAGCGAGGGTCAGTCAGGCTATGGTGCTGCCATCTTCAGTAGTTCCTTGGCTCCAGTGCTAAGTTCAACTTCTGCTTTGCTTTGTACAGGTCGTCGCTCTGGCCTGGCATGTCCCTCTCCTGTTTGTGGGTGGGAGGTATTGTAGAGGTCTGCCAAGCAGATATCTACCCCCTGCCTCAGCTTGGGCTCTTTTTTAATTCAATGGAGAGAAGGAAATGTATTTAGGGGTTTAGACTTCATCTTTTGAATGTCTGTGTTAGGAGAGTTGAATCATGCTCTCCATTGGCTAGACGGGAGCGAAGCATGAAAAGCTCTGACATAGGAGTATACGTTGTAAATACCTACATATTGACCAATGAATCCAAACCCATTTTTCTGTATCTACCTAGTCTTAGTGCACCTTCAGGCAATGCTTTGGTGGGGAGCCTCAGGGTCCTACCACAAGGCAGGACTTGACACAGCTATGGGAGTTGTCCGTCTGCCGGGCAGCCTCTCTGAGCTCTCATGGAAAGAGAGCCATTTCTTCCCATTAAAACAGGGCAGGGGAGCCCAGAAACACCCCCATGGCTACCCACTGCCCCCTGCTCAGGGCAGCAAGTGACACTGGAGGACAGTCCCTGATGTCCTGGCAAGAAGGACACTTTTCTAGACATGAGGGCTGAGCTTTCATCATTTTGGTGAGTGCTTTAAATTATTTCCTTGCAAATGAAAAAGCTGCTGTGGCTTCTATACCTAGTCTCCTTATTATAGTGTCATATTTTTTCTGTTTGCTTGGGCATTGTTACCAACTTTGCCCTCAGTTTCCTTTATGCCTCTGACATAGAGCTTTTTTGGTGCAGCCGGGGCTGTGCCAGAGCTTGCTCTTTCAGGTATTCAGCACACTTGTAGTTAGCCACATCAGTCAGCTGTGTACATTGCCCTGCATTACGCTCTAGTGTGCGTTGGTGTATACAGCCACAGAAAGTGTGCGAAGGAAATATTTAACACCTCCTTATCTTCCGCTTTGTGCTTCTGCTTTGTCCAAAGCCTGAAAAAAATGAGATGTACCACTTTGTTCTTGGGAGCTAGGTTTTTCAGGATTAGTCTTTTAAATCACAGCTTTCCTGGGTCAGCACTGCCTTATGTGGGATTTCATAGAATCACAGAATGGTTTGGGTTGGAAGGGACCTTTGAAGATCATCTAGTCCAACCCCCCTGCCATGGGCAGGGACATCATTCACTATGTCAGGTTGCTCAAAGCCCATCCTGTCTGACCTTGAATGTTTCCAGTGGTGCGGCATCTACAACTTCTCTGGGCAACCTGTTCCAGTGTCTCACCACCCTCATCATAAAAAATTTCTTCCCTATGTCCAATCTAAATCTACCCTCTTTCAGTTTAAAACTGTTGCCCCTTGTCCTGTCACTACAGCCCTGGCAAAATGTCTCTCTCCATTTTTCTTATAAGTGCGCTTTATATATTGAAGGCTACAATAAGGTCTTTCTGGAGCCTTCTCTTCTCCAGGCTGAACAACCCCAGCTCTCACAGCCTTTCTTCATAGGAGAGATGCTCCACCCCTCTGATCATTTTTGTGACCCTCCTCTGGACCCACTCCAACAGGTCCATGTCCTTCCTGTGCTGAGGACTCCAGAGCTGGACGCAGTACTCCAGGTAGGGTCTCACCAGAGCAGAGTAGAGGGGCAGAATCACCTCCCTCGACCTGCTGGCCATGCTGCTTCTGATGCCAACACTTAAAGAATAAATAACAGCAATCACACTTAGTGTTTCATAGCTGGAAGATTTTTCTCCCTTGGACCTGTGGATCTCCATTGAGATGAAAGTAGATGAGAGGACTCAACCATGCTCTCAGGGAAATAAGCAGCAAAAATCCCACTAGCCAAGCCAGGAGCACCATCCATGAAATGTGCTGCTGATGCACTGGACTTGACCAGATTTGGCCCAATAACTCAAGGGGCCTGATCCAGAAGGTCCTTAGTTTTGAAGTGGGAAGCATGTTTCAAAGTAAAAGCTCGGCAAATTTCTTCACACTGGCTTCCTGTTCTCTGCCACTAGTCATCCTTGTCGGCATGTTTACATTTCCCCTTGCCTGCGGTCTCTTTATCAGGCAATGGGTTTGTTCTGTGCCTAGTATAAAGTAAGTGAGCGCGGGTTTCGCACACACACGTACTGCACACATGCAGCGTGCTCAGGATGACACAGACGAGTACAGTATTGAGCATTTTCGTCTTGTTTCTTCACACCACTTTTGGGGAAAGTGGTTGCACCTCAGCAGATGGTGATGGTGAGTCATTTCATCTTTCCAGTCATGTATGATCTTGAAAAACCTGAGCTAAGAGCTCCAAAATGCAACTGCTGGGTTAAATGTGTTAATGTTTTAGCTTCCAGTCTCTTTCTTTTAGTGCCGGTAGCTGAGCCAGATGTGGCGTTGGAGGACACCTATTTAATTTAATTCCCAAGTCTGTTGTCCTTGTAATGACCAAATTTGTATGAAATGAGGGAGACCATAGCTGTATGCAGAGGACATAGAAGATCAGACCTGTTAAATCCTCTCTTGTTGTATCTAGTGTTCATGTGAGGAGTTATGCCTGGGAGCGGGGAACCACTTCACGCTTCTGCAGTCCATGGTCACTCTGAGCGGCCATCAGAGAGGGGTGAGGTTCTGCCTTCTCCTGCTCTGGGCAGTTTCCTCCAAAGAAAATGTTTCAATGTTCCTTAAGCTTGGCCCAAACTGTTCCACTTCAAAAGCCAAACTTTTTATCTTTTTGTTTAAGCAATTGCATCAGGTATATCTAGGGGATAGTCCCAGTCTCCCTCGTAGTATGGCGGAAGCAGCAACTCAGCCAAGGGGATCTCACAGCCCATCACTAAAAGCGTTCATC
Source organism: Nipponia nippon (assembly GCF_047370975.1). Taxonomy (NCBI): domain Eukaryota; kingdom Metazoa; phylum Chordata; class Aves; order Pelecaniformes; family Threskiornithidae; genus Nipponia; species Nipponia nippon. The sequence continues at coordinate 477,220 of NW_028262357.1, read as the reverse complement.
CCTTACTCAGCAAATAATTATAAATTAATTCAACAGTTTAAATTTAGGCTTATTGCAGATTTCATTATCTCATTTAGAGAAGTGAAAATGATTTAGCAGCTTCAAAATCAAAAATAAAAAAATAAGAGCAGCAATAAAACCACTGTTTCAGTCTGCTGTCCCTTGTCTCAAAAGGGAGCTGAAAAATTGGATTTAGAGGTTCAGTCCCGGATCTGTTAAACTCTTACTTATCTAATACTAAACAAACAGCAGTGACAGAGCTTGTTGCACTGTGCCCTGAAGGACATGGGCAGTCAATCAGTTATTGGTAGTTTTAGGGGTCCCTTGTTTGGGAGCTAAAGAGCTTTTCGTTTTTAGGAAGATAATGGCTATTTTCCTGTGCTATCTCACAGACAGGGAATCTCATTTTTCCCTGTGTGTCATGTATGTAAGTATATAAAGATAGGATATGCATGATAAGTTTTTTTTAGTTAGAAGAAAACAGCGAGTGGCTCAGAACTGCATCTAACAACTTTGTTTTTTCTGTTTGCCTTTTATTTATACAATCTGCAGCTATTCAGAGCCAGCTTTGGCAAGCAGCTCTGGTGGTGAACGGTCAATGCTAGTGATTTATCGCTGATGTCACTGAAATCTTCAGGGCTTCCCAAAAGCAGATATGACCGGACCTTTCCTTGTTTTGTCACTAAGTTCCAGTAAACCATAATTTGCTTAGAATTAAAGACAAACAGATTCAGAAAATCCCCACTGAGCAAATAGCAGATTTTATGATTTCTTTATGAGTCTTGTGGGTTTGGTCAACAAATTAAACAATCCAAGGTAAAATCACCAATGATGGATGTTTGGCTTTCACTCTGTCTCTCCAGCTCACCCTGCATCCTGGCAAAGTGCTGCCAGCCAATGCAGGCATGAGCTCACCCCTTCTTATGGGCAGAGGAGGGAAAAGCTCATTGCAGCACTTGCCTTCACCTCCTCCTTTTTTCCAAGCAGCAGACTGCCTCCCAAGCGCTGTTCCCCAGCCTGGCAGAGATGGTGGAAATCCCCAAAAGCCCTAAGAGAGCTACAAGCAGAGCTAAGAAGGGACAGCCACGGAGGTGCAGGAGGGCATGGGCAGGGGGAGCAGGAGGCAGAAGGCGGTGGGGTCTTGCGGGCAGGATGGCTGGCTTCAGTGGTCCTCCTACCCAGACTTGTATGGTTTGTCCAACCCACATCAAAACTGTGGGGATTAAAACGAGTTCTATTAAAACAGGTTAGCACTAGAGATTTTGCATTACTCTGTCCGTGGAGACAGTCACTTCATTGACTTTGGAAATTCAGTCACTGATCCTACAGGTGCTTAGCAGTGCCTTTGGTTTCATGTGTTGTTGTTAGTCCTGGTGGCTTCCGAGCTTAAAGCTGAAGCACATCCATAGCCTTTGCTAACACTCTTCTCTTGGTAAAGGCTCATGAGATTCCTGCTGTGATTTGAACCATCCTGCTGAGTATTGTCCAAACCTGAGACACAACCATTTCTGTGAAGGACCTGCCATGGCTGTAGCTATGAGAACAGTTTTTCTCCCACTAGAATCACCACGTCTCAAGCCCTGCCTTGATTTCAGCAGAGCCAGGCTCAGGGGCCTGCCTGGTCTGGGCTGTTCAAGGGAAAAAATTATAATCTTGTAAACTTTTAATTGCGTAAAGAGTCCTTAGCAGTGTAAGTCATGCTGGAGTCATCAAAACCATTTACATAGCAAACACATTTGTGCGTGGTGGTTCTGAGGTTTAGGGAAAAAGGGTAAATGAGGCTATATGCATATTTATGTCAGACAAAAATTACTGTTAGCCCATGGAGGAATCATACCAGAAAAAACATTTCAAATTGCTTACTTAACACCATTAAGTTTAATTATCACATATTCTGTGGTGACGATGTTATTTCCATGAATAAGGAACCACATAATCACAATGTGAAAGTTCAGTGTGAAAGAAGTAAAGTCAGCTTTCCTTCCAGTGCGGCACCAAAAGTGCACTATGCTGGTTAAACATTAAATGAGTGTTTGAACTGCTAGACAAAACTTTTTTCTTTCTTTTCATTTTGCAGTCTAATAGAGAATTAATTAAAATTTATGTCACTTTTCAGCAAAGAAGTAGCAGACAGCTGGAAGATTTTTTCTGATATGCCATTTTTTAATATGATGATTACCAGCTTTGTGTGTTTACGCAAAATCTGGTATATGTAGTTTGCATATGCAGATAGCACCAAGCAGTGTCTCCCTCTCTTATATAAAGGAAGAGCAGTAATCTTAATTCATAAGTTTTCATGTTCTCTTGAGGTAGCTATGAGTACCAATAAACTGGTCTCCTGGTAGTTACATGTAAAGTCCTAGAGAGGCATAAAATGTCACATACGTGTGCATGTGAGCTTTGGGTCTATTTATCTATATACAATAAGGGTTTTTTCCATTTTATGCAGATTCATTTCAGCTTACTCGTTATCCCCTGAATTTTGAGTATATGTGTATCTATATCTCTATATGCACACACTTTTACCCACAAATATGTAACTTTATGTACATGTATATCAGCCCAGATGGCTCAGGGTTGCGTTGGTCAAGACTCTCACGTGTCTGAAACTGCTGCAGGGCTTGTTCTAGGGTTGTGCTGTACTGCACAGGTTATCCCCTCAAAGCAGCTGTACCAGTGGAAGACACAACATTTCGTTGTCCTTCAGGGACAGCTGGGCTCTCCTTGGGACAGACCCCACCAGAGTTGCAGTGAGAAGGGAAGACCAGTAATTGCTTCTTAGCACTGGCTGCTCATGGTGGCAAATGGCCACTAAATCTTCGCTCGAGGGATAGATCTGCCTCTGGGTTCTGGATTCCTGCAGCATCAGATGCTTCTGTCCCTCCTGCTGCCCACCACGGGTTCTGGTGGCAGCAGCCCCCTTCCTAGCCCCTGCCCGCACTGCTTTTGCGTTCTTCTCTGCATTCCTGACTGACTTCTGAATTTCTTCTCTTACTCAAAACCCAACTCCAGATGCACCTCAGCTCCGAGGTCAGGAGGAAGTACTGCTGATAGTGACCCTGTGGGGTGATGCTCTTTACTTACACTTTAAAGCAATCAAAAAACTCTCCTCTGCTTTCTCCCTGCTGTCAAACCATGACCATTTTTGATCTTCAGATGTGCTCCTGTGCTGGACAAGGTCTGGGTCTCCCTGCATGCTGGCAGAATTAGCCAGAGATCATAGGATCACCGGCAGGACTATGAATCACAGTATCCAAGTAGCTGGTCACCCCTCAGTGATCTGATTCACCTGGGTGACAGCAGACATGACCGTAATTTTCTCTGGGAGGCATTATCCATTGGAAATGTTTCCACAGGCATTTCCCCACACTGTTTGTGAGCCACTGATATCCCTGGAGCAGCCAAGGTCTTGGTCTCACTGCGGCAGGTGCCCCACATGGCAAGGGCATGTCTGAGGAGTGAATAGGAGAGAGCCAAGCAGGGGACTAGGACATGGGGAAAAGGTTTATGTATCATCACAGCTACCCTTAACCATCCATAAAAGGAGACACAGGCATTCCTGCCCTGAGGATCCACTCAAGGGGTCATGGCAATAACCCTTTCCCTGTCCGCTCAGCTACGGTGGGTGAGATTTCATGAAATGAGGCTGAACTGGCAGTTTCTGCCAGAGAGGACTCCTCTCAGAAGCATCAGGTTTTGCTTCACTGACCTCATACCTGCCAAGTGTAGGACTTGAGACATATGCTCTTAGTCAAATCGTGATTGTTTTATTAGTCATCGAAGCAAATTTGCAGGAAGCCACGCATTCTGGCAGAAAGTCTGAGCTTTCCCTCCTAAGCCCAAATTTGTGACATTTCAGAAAACTTTACAGTACAATCAAAATGAGGCTTAATTGTCTCATGACACCAACATACTCTTGCTTTCCTAAAACCACCCATATAATTTTCCAGTCTTCTCAGGAACCTGGTGACAGGTCAGACCTTCACAGCACGGGCAGGGGCAGAGCAGAGGCAGGAGGACACTGCTTGGGCGCTCTCAGCCGTCTGCAACACGGCTGGTCCTGATGCAGGTGCAGCAATGGCAACTGCCGGGTGTGCATCCTTGGCTATGGGTCTGCCACTTCAGGGCTACAAGGTGTCTGATGTACGTTCAGGCCGTCCTGAGCTGGAATTCCCATACACATAACTCCCATTGAAACTAGCCTTTGCTCTTGAGCAGATGTTAGCCTCAAGCATCAGCCTCAGGCACCTCTGGCAGCAACCGTGCAGAGTACATCCCCCAGTGCATGTTTCTGTTCCATTTATTTTCAAGAGTGTTTTGGTCTTTGACTTGAATATTCTGCTTTTCAACAGGCATCATGAACATGTCTTCCTCCCCTTCACATACCCAAGGATAGCAGCATTTTGTGGTTCCTAAAAGGAAAACCTGTTTGAGAAAGTTCTGAGATGATTTTCAGATGGAGTAGGTCCTGCTTTTATCTTGATATAAGGTTTATCCATAACTCTTGAAACGAGAATTCCTCTGTCCCTGGCTCAACCTTAGGAGGAATTAAACTGCAGAGCAGACAATGTATTTTCTCTGTTTTGTACTTGACACTGGGACTTTTTCACAGAGGTTTTCAGGTCAGTATCAGTGCCCCTCTTTGCCCATGATTAATAGAAAAGAACAGACATAGGGTGTCTTGTCTGACCAAACCATTCGTGATGCTGTCTTTTTATAGTTCACAGGCCGATGATGCAGAATGTACCTTTGTGTGTGATAAGTGGGTGGGCTTCACTGGCATGCAGGGAGAGCAATCTTGAAAGGTGCAAGTGGCTTTTAATTTCATTTTGAACAAGCTTTCTTTGCTTCTTACAAAACAGGTGGGTTTATCTTCTTCCCTTCAGGCAACCACATAAAGAAACAACCTCCTATACAATGGAGCTGCAAATCAAATACACTCACGGGTTTGCTTCAGTAACATCCTGTGAATCTCTCCTTAGGGACTTTTGGAGATGATGAACCAGACAATTTTGACATTGACTGCTTCAGCCAGCTGGAATTTAAGGATTCCTACAGCAGCCTGACCTGCAATTTTACTGAGCTGCCTCCTCACAACACTAACTATACCCTGGCCCTGTGGTAGGTGCTGTCAGTCTGTCCTTTGGTAAACTTCTGGGAAGCAAAATGCTAAGCACCAGTGAGTCATGTTGCCATATGCTGGGAAACAGGAGCAGCAAAGCTAGACAAAATTCTGTTTCAGAGTGCTTTACCAGGTTTGAATACTATATTCAACAGAGAAGAAGAGTTTACTGAAACTGAACATAACTCCCTAATAAGAAAAAAAAATCAGCTGGAAGGATCTGAAAAGGGCATTATAAGGTCTCAAATAGTCCTAATCTTGCTTCTGTTGCTCTGGAACACCTGTAGTTACAGATGTATCCCAGCATGAACTGAGAGCATTTTTCCTTTAAATTAAATGATATTTAAAAAAAACCCAACAAACCTAGCCTTTATCAAGTGAAAAGTAAAATGTTTTTGAAGAGGCAGATCATTTCCACAGAAAATTCTTTGCCAAGAAGGCTGATTTTCCACTGCAGGGAAAATGCTTTTATCTAGGTCAAGACAAAAATTAACCAATTGTCTTCGCACACAGAGACATGCAAAAAACACATTTGAATGAGTATACAAAAACCCAACAGTTACCAAACACATCAGTCATCTCCACTTCTCGTTGAAGCCTTGAAACTCTTTTCCACCTTTTTTTAACTGATGCACCTAGCTGAAGAAGCTCAGACTTTGTTTCTTTAGCATACTTCTGCTTTTCCCTTTGCTTGTTTTTCCTGAAACTGAAAGTTTCATGGCAGCCAGCAAAAGAAGTGGATTTTTTTTCTTGCTATTCTAATCACTACCTAATTTTTTCCACCTAGTTTATTAGAATTTTTCTATTTTCACGGGATTCATTCTGGATTTTGATTGAAATTTTATGCTAGTTCTTAAACACAGGAGTCACATAGATGGAGGAACACACAGATATTTTCCACCTCTGAAACTGTACCGTATGACTCCTTCATGGCCTGGCTGACTGTTGACCCTGTGTTTGCTACCACTTCAGTCAATAAGAAATTTCTCTCTATCTCCAGTGAGCATCCAAACCTATTGCCCTATATTTAAAAATGGCAGCACTAAGATCATTTAAGATAATTTTTAAAGATACAAAGGTTTTTAACACATACATCTCCAAATTAATAATTGCATTTTTTTCTTGGAGAGCTCCAGGACTCTTGCTGTGACTCTTGCCACTTGATTATTGTGCTCAAAGACCATAAGGAAAAACATTATCAATCTTTTAAACTCTTTATTCGCATGGCATTTTTTTCTTATTTCACATGGAGTCTCACTTCAGTTAATGTGAAATGAGCAACCAAGATTTGTCCCTTACTATGTTATGGTAAGACTGAGAAGAAATTAACATTGTGTCACTTTGGCCAACAGTACCAAGGAAGACAGCAATTATGTGTGCTTTAATATGGAGAAACAGGAAGATGCGTATTTCTTGCAATTCACCGATATACTCTCAAAAAAATACATTTGCATGGACTCTGAGATGAAGAGAAGGGCCTGCAGGAGTTTGATTGTAACTGAGATTGGTAAGACACTTACCATTTTGGACATTTTTATGATACAGGGGTTACTGGGGAAAAAATAACCCAGCGCAAAGCCTAAACATCAATCTGGATGACATAGAGGCAGTATAAAATAGCATCCTAGCAGGGCATGTAGCCTAGATTGGGGTGTTGGCAGAGTGTGGTGTTCCCCTTGCTTCAAAGCCAAACATGATTAACCTCCATTCAAAATGTGCAGCTGAACTTTGGCTTATTGTAACACACTGCCCAGACATGGACATAGACCTAATCATGCATATGGGTGAAGGAGCTGTTCCTGAGCATGGATCAGCTGTTCCAGCAGGGACATTTTGTTCATCTCTTATGAGGGATTGCACAGTTTCAGGACTGAGCACCCCAAATCTAGCGTGAGCTCAGTAGCACAAGGACCACAAGGTTGCTAAGATCTCACTTTTTCACGCCTTGCTTCTTGGTGGAGCCTGTTGTCTGAACAAGGTGCTCAGGCATCCTGCAGCACAGAAGGGACACCGAGAGCCCATGAACAGGCTCATCAAAGCCACGTTGGGGACCTGAGCCAAGAAATAGGGAAACTGGGAGAAGAAGGGCTCCTTAGGACTTACTCCTCTTGGGAGCTGGTCTCATTCAAGGGCTGGAGAGAAACCCATGTAGGGCAGCTCTGTTCTGCTCTGGTGCCACATTGCTTTGCCTTCCTTTGGCTATAGGCACTGTGACATCCCTCTCTTATGAAACATTTCTGCCCCAGTCCAATAGTTTTGTAATAATCTTACATTACCTCTCAGTTTACGGGCCAGCCTGGACCATCTCTGGTGGTCTCTCCTCTAGAAACTGCAGGTTCTGCATGGAAGGATTAAGTATTTGGAGGCTGCAGAAGGAGTGGGCATAATTTCTGGCTATATGCATTTTCCTGAGAGGAGAGAGGTGTGGGCTCTCTGTTCCTGTGGGACTAATATACTTTACATGGCGCATTCAGGAAGCCTCAGTGGCACAGACAGGCCCTTGCAGACCTCAGGCACATCCAACTCAGGCACAGCTTGGGGATAGTCTTGAGGGCTGCATTTTGGACTTGATGTACTTGCACAGATGGTCATTTGACACAGGCTTCTGCAGACCAGGCCAGGTGGGGTTCATAGCAAGGACCTGGAGCCACAACCTCCTCTGCTATATCTAATACTGTCACACTTTGTCCCTTCCTCTGTCCCACCACCCTGATGGCCACCAGCAGTTGTACCTGTACCCAGTTTGCTCCCCAGTGCCTTTCTCCCAGAGCAGTGATGGGTTTTGCCATGGGGTGTCCATCTCAGAGCACTGGTTAGAGGGACTGAAGTCTTCAAGCAGTGCTACTGCGGGGGTGGGCATGCAGGCGAATTGCTTTGCAAGACTAAATGTCACATCCCTAGGAAGCGTCATCCCTGCTGGTCACACTGCTGCTCCAGCAGGTCAAAACCAAGCCCCTCTCAGGACCAAGGTGTAAGGATGAGCTGGGGCTCAGCATGAGGCTCACCCAGCTCAGGCCAGCTCTCGCTCAAGATAGGTCACTGTGTAGGGGGTGTTACTTGAAGTGGACTTTTTTTTTCAAAACCTGTTTATTTTGTAGTAACATTATTCTACTCCTGTTATATCCTGGTTTGTTATCATTTGCAGTTAAGCCTGAAGTACCATTTGATCTAAACATCACATACCAAAAGGAGGCAAATGAATATCTTATTCATTATAGCACACCACACTCATGGAAGAAATACTTAAAGGACAAATTAATCCACCAAATAGCCTATCGGCAGGAAGAGGGTACTTGGAAGGTAAGTGATGATGTATCGGTGAGCTTACAATAATTTCTGAAATTAAACATTATCAGAAATACCAGTGTCATGTAAAAATCGTCAAATCTGCATTTCTACAGTTCTCCAGCTAAAAACTTGGAAAGGTGCAATATTTGGCACTCGAAAATTTCATCAGTCGAAACAATTCCAGACTCACAGCACCCATGTCTGTTAGACGCTTCTCTGGGCTAACGAAGTTTCATTCATTTGGGCTTTGCAGTGGGAAGAGAAGACATAACGTAACAAACCATCCTATGTGTTTGGATGGCTTACTCTTTGCTATGGTGGTTTTGCTGTAATTTCTGTGCTCATCAGTCAGTAAATCATATGACCCCTTTTGTATTTAGCAACAGTTTTTTCTTGTCCCTTTTTCACTGAGCCTCTCCAGGCTTTGGGTGCAGCCCTGAAGCTCTCCACCCCCAAAACCATGTTTCGGACTGCAACTGCCTGTGAACTGAATCTGGTTTGGGCTGCCCAGCTGCTGGGACCTCTGTGTCCCCTGTCACAAGAGCAGCTGTGCAAACGCTAGTCCAGCTGGGAGGGTGTTTGAAAGCATGGACTATACCCATTTTTTTGTAGAGAGAACACAGGAGAAATGTAACTAGAAAAAGGATTCAGGCAACCAAATACATTGACATGAAGCGTACCAGAGCTGCTCTGTGGGATTTCAGCTTCTTTCCTGTAGCTGCTCTTTCAGAAGTTGTCTTTTTATGGTGCACAAATGTGTTTTTTCCCTTCTCTCTTCTGAGCCTTCCCAGGGAAGCATGTATTTCTCACTGCAGTGTCGGCAATAGCAAAGCACAGTTAATACTTCCAGCTATTTTCCAAAGAGCTTTTACCCTGTGTTAGTCTCTCTTCTCTATGCTGTCTAGACTATCTTGCTGTTAAACAAGGGGGAAAGGGATAAAACCAGGCTTGTTAGGGATGAGCCTAGGGGTGGCATGCCTGTGTTGGAGAAGAGATCAATAGCCCAGCTGATATGCATTTACACCAATGCACGCAGCATGGGCAATAAGCAGGAGGAGCTGGAAGCCATTGCGTGGCAGGAAAACTATGATGTGGTCGCCATCACAGAAGCATGGTGGGATGACTCACACAGCTGGAGTGCTGCAATGGATGGCTACAAGCTCTTTAGAAAGGACAGGCAAGGAAGGAGAGGTGGTGGGGTAGCCTTGTACGTTAGAGAGTGTTTTGATTGTCTAGAACTCAACAACGGTAATGATAAGGTTGAGTGCTTATGGGTAAAGATCAGGGGGAAGGCTAATAAGGCAGATATCCTGGTGGGAGTCTGTTACAGACCACCCAACCAGGATGAGGAAACAGACGAAGTTTTCTACAAGTGGTTGGCTGAAGTCTCCCAATCTCTAGCCCTTGTTCTCGTGGGAGACTCCAACTTACCAGATGTCTGCTGGAAATACAACACAGCAGAGAGAAAGCAGTCTCGGAGGTTCCTGGAGTGTGTGGGAGATAACTGCCTGACACAGCTGGTGAGGGAACCAACCAGGAGAGGTGCCCCGCTGGACCTGCTGTTTATGAACAGAGAGGGCCTGGTGGGCGATGTGGTGGTTGGAGGCTGTCTTGGGCTCAGTGACCATGAAATGATAGAGTTTTCTTGGAGATAGAGATTCTTGGAGAAGTAAGGAAGGTGGTCAGCAAAACCACTACCCTGAACTTTAGAAGGGCAGACTTTGGATTGTTTAGGAGTCTGGTTGAGAGAGTCCCTTGGGAGGCAGTCCTGAGGGGCAAAGAAGTCCAGGAAGGCTGGATGTTATTCAACAAGGAAATCTCAAAGGCACAGGAGCAGGCCATCCCCATGTGCCGTAGGTCGAGAAGGCAGGGGAGAAGACCGTCCTGGCTGAACAGAGAGGTTTGGCTGGAACTCAGGAAAAAAAGGAGAGCTTACCACCTTTGGAAGAAGGGGCAGGCGACTCAGGAGGACTACAGGGATGTTGTGAGGTTATGCAGGGAGAAGATTAGAAAGGCGAAGGCCCAACTAGAACTTAAACTGGCCACCACTGTTAAAGATAACAAAAAATGTTTTTACAAATATATCAGAGACAAAAGGAGGGCCAGGGAGAATCTCCCTCCTTTATTGGATGCAGAGGGAAACATCATCACAAAGGATGAGGAGAAGGCTAAGGTACTTAATGCCTTCTTTGCCTCAGTCTTCAATAGTCAGACTGGTCATCCTCAGGGTTTTCAGGCCCCTGAGCTGGGAGATGGAGATAGGATGCAGAATGAAGCCCCAGTTGTCAAAGAGGTGGCAGTCACCGACCTGCTCCTCCACCTGGATGCTCACAAGTCCATGGGGCCAGATGGGATCCACCCGAGGATACTGAGGGAGCTGGCACAGGAGCTTGCCAAGCCACTCTCTATCATTTATCAGCAGTCCTGGTCAACTGGGGAGGTCCCAGATGACTGGAAGTTAGCACATGTGACACCCCTCTAAAAGAAGGGTTGGAAGGAGGATCTGGGGTACTACAGGCCTGTCAGCCTGACCTTGGTGCTGGGAAAGGTCATGGAGCACATCATCTTGAGTGCCATAACGGGGCACATGCGGGACAACCAGGGGATCAGGCTCAGCCAACATGGGTTTATGAAAGGGAGGTCCTTCTGCACTAATCCTTCTATGACAAGGTGACCTGCTTAGTGGATGAGGGGAAGGCTGTGGATGTTGTCTACTTGGACTTTAGTAAGGCCTTTGACACAGTCTCCCGCAGCATTCTCCTGGAGAAGTTGGCTGCTCAAGGCTTGGATAAATGCACTCTGTGCTGGGTTGAAAACTGGCTGGATGGCCAAGCCCAGAGAGTGGTGGTTAATGGAGTTAAATCCAGTTGGCGGCCGGTCACAAGTGGTGTTCCCCAGGGCTGAGTGTTGGGGCCAGTCCTGTTCAATATCTTCACTGATGATCTGGATGAGGGGATCGAGTGCACCCTCAGTAAGTTTGCAGATGACACCAAGTTGGGTGGGAGTGTTGATCTGCAGGAGGGTAGGAAGGCCCTACAGAGGGACGTGGACAGTCTGGAACGATGGGCCAGGACCAACTGTATGAGGTTCAACAAGGTTAAGTGCCAGGTCCTGCACTTGGGTCACAACAACCCCATGCAATGCTACAGGCTGGGGGAGGAGTGGCTGGAGAGCTGCCTGGAGGAAAAGGACCTGGGGGTGTTGGTTGACAGCTGCCTGAACATGAGCCAGCAGTGTGCCCAGGTGGCCAAGAAAGCCAATGGCATCCTGGCTTGTATCAGGAATAGTGTGGCCAGCAGGACCAGGGAGGTGATAGTGCCCCTGTACTCGGCACTGATGAGGCCGCACCTCGCATACTGTGTTCAGTTTTGGGCCCCTCACTACAAGAAGGACATTGAGGTGCTGGAGTGTGTCCAGAGAAGGGCAACGAAGCTGGTGAAGGGTCTGGAGCACAAGTCTTATGAGGAGCAGATGAGGGAGCTGGGGTTGTTTAGTCTGGAGAAGAGGAGGCTGAGGGGGGCCTTATTGCTCTCTACAACTCCCTGAAAGGAGGTTGTAGCCAGGTGGGGGTCAGTCTCTTCTCCCTAGTAACAAGCGATAGGATGAGAGGTAACGGCCTCAAGCTGTGCCAGGGGAAGTTTAGGTTGGATATTAGGAAAAACTTCTTCATCGAAAGGGTGGGCAGGCATTGGACCAGGCTGCCAGGGAAGTGGTTGAGTCTTCATCCCTGGAGGTATTTAAAAGACGGGCAGACGTGGTGCTTGAGGACATGGTTTAGTGGTGGACTTGGCAGTGCTAGGTTAACGGTTGGACTCGATGATCTCAAGGGTTTTTTCCAACCTTAATGATTCTATGATTCTATGATTCTAAACTAGCCTGACGCCGTGATGACCACCTGTAATAATAACTAAAACTACCGAGCAAACAGCACAGTACTGCAGGGATGCAAGTGATCTTGTGCATTTTGCTGAAACTTAAAGATATTTTTCTTGTGTCTTCTGGAAAAATAATTGGACTTTTTTGTGTGTTTAGACAATAGAGTCACCATACCTTCAGGTAAAATTACTGGGGAAAAACCTTGAAAATGATGCATCGTATGAGGTGAAAGTACGTTCGCAGCCCAATGGAGATTATTTTAAGGGCATGTGGAGCGAATGGAGCACTTCCAAGAGCTTCAGGACCACAAGGGAGCAGCACTCCACAGAGAACTGTAAGGACAGAAACCACTTTTGTCCATCTGGAAGAAAACAGAGCTAGGGGTCCTCGGCTCCCTGGCCAGCCCTGGCAGCATCAGTTACAAGAGCATGGGGAGGGAAGAGCCCGTGGCCACAGCAGGGTCAGCCCTCACAGGCACCGGGCACCCCAGAGGAGATGACCCAGAAAGCGGCTGTATCGCTCTGGTCTTGGGGTGACGCTACACATGAAGTTAAATCTCACCAAGGGGAATAAGATCAGATAAATTGCTGCTGTAAGGGCATGAGGGGGGTGCAGAGGCAGGTGAAGGCTGGCTCACTCCTGCTTGCTGCCTGCTGGCATGCAGGGAGAAGAACTAGCTTGCACTGAGCATTTTAGGTAAGGCACAAAAAGCGGTGAAACATGACCCATTTCAGCACCCTGGATTTGTGTGTGAACATGGCACTTTAATCACAAATAAAATATGGGATAAAATCTCAACACTGCACTTGTAAACACAAGTAATCCTTCTGGTCCTTGGGGTCCCTCAGTCCCCAGGGGTGCCTCAGCATTACATGTGTTCAAAATCACTTCAGTGCTGCTGTAAGGACGTGGTGAGTAGTGGCTTCAATGCACTGGAGGTGATAGCAGACTTCGAGCTGCTTTAATCCAACCTGGAAACCCAGCTTGGAGCTCAGCCAAGTGCTGATGCTCTCATAGCCTACTTCTTTCCTCCTTCAGGGAGGCAGGAGAAATGCACCACTGCACCAGTCCAATGATAGGCAAGTGCAATTCTTGGCATTAATTCCTAATTTATCGTCTCAAGAGACATGACAGTTACAGTGGCTTAACAGTGAGACATCTACATGCATTGGCTGATGTTCTTTACTTTTCTTTAGATAGCAGTGTGGTTGTGGTTATACTTTCCATCCTGGGATTCATGCTGTCCATTGTCATGATTGTCCTGATCGTAACTTTTTGGGAAAACAGGTAATCTAAGTCTCTTTGTATCAGAAAAAGTGTTAGAAGACAATCCTGTTCTGACAGTCTTACTGCCTCCCTGTCATACTTGTGAACTATTTTCTTTCCATCTCTGGACCTCTGTATCAAGCTGAAGGCAGGCAAATAGTAGAAGTGGGCAATACAAGAGAGGGTGTTGGCAGGCAGAAGATGACGTGCCACTTTGAGCTGACTTCGGTCTTGGGCTTGAAACACTTGGACCTTTGGGAAGCTGAAGTCATCACAAAATACTGAGTCAGTGTCTCACTGGAGGCAAATTTGACTCAAAAGCTTCAAGCAAGATCCAGAAAAGAAAGCAACCTGTGGGTTTTAGTAAAGTCCCAAGAGGTCTGGAAATGGTCTACTGGGGAGATTGTCTCTTTCCCTTTCATAGGCTAAGTCAGCAGGGTATTTGCTCTGCAGAGCTTTCGGAAGCAGCAGGGCAGAGCTCTCTGCAACAAGGGCTTGATGGTGTCAGCCACCACCCCAGCTGGGTCCACATGGAGCCAGCCATGTGGTGAAACCAGGCTCTACATCCCACACCCAAGCAGTCATGGCAGAAGTGGGATTGGAGATACATTCATGACACAGGCAGTCCTTTGTCTGCATTGGGTTTTTTTCATATATTGGCTACACAGCAGTAGACAGATAGGTGTAAATGTATTTTTAAATATGTGACTGTATATGCTTATACAGAATAGATGACAAATTTAAGAAAATGAACAGATATGTAGGTAATCGGGTGAAACTAGAATCTGAAGTGAAAAAGTCCCAAGTTTAACCTTAGGAGTTGAACCTCTTGCAAGGCAGAAAGCCCAGGCCTCTTTGGTGGCATTCAGAGCAGTCTGTCCATGACATCCAGTTCCACTGACATCCAGAGAGATGCCTGCATGCGAGTTGCTTTTTGGGGACAACACTCGGGCTGTGCTAACTCCTGAATTACACATGGGGATTGCCTGGGAATGTGCTAGTTGGCCCCAGTCAAACCATGCCAAAACCAATTTTAATAATTAAACATTTTAGACACTGGAGTTATCTGCCAGGGAATGCTCCCCAGTGCTGTTTTATTTGCAAGTATAGATGTGGCTTGAGATTTCTAACTCTTGCTTTTTACTGTTGCTGAGCACCTGCAGTTCTCTAACTTTGCTAGAAGTTCAGCTTATGTAAAACTGCTGAAAAAGCAGGCTTTTAGATAGTGAGAATTTTGAAGCCAGAGATTTCCCTTTTAAAAAGAAGAGGGTTTTATACATGTGTGTATATATATCCACATATACAGACACATATGTAACACAAAATATATATTCATATACATCTATAGTTATATTTATATTACTGCAACACTGAATGTCAGTCGGGCAATATTCTGTAGACGCATCATAGCTGAGGGTTTCCAGCAGCATAACACAAGAACTTTGCTAATCAAAGCAGTAAAAATGAGACCTGTAGGACAAGGCTACAATACACATATCTGAAGCACAGATAGCTGGCCAAGGAGTGGGACAATACGCAGTTCTTTGACTTACGTAAACATGCAGAGGCAAATATCAGCAAATTTGCACTTTAACCACAGCATCTTTTTTCAGTTGCAGAAATTGGTTTCACCATGCAAAATCCTGTTAACACAGCTAGATGCAAATGAGCTCTTCGCCAGCATAATTTGCTGTTTTCCCAGTACTTGGTGAAGTGTCTTCCTTTAGCTGAGATACTTTGTGCACTCAAAAGAACAATGACTATTCAGTGACCTTTATAACTTCTCTTCTCCTGTCTTTGTTTTATTCTGAGAGTTCTCTGTTGTTATTCTGGGAAATGCAGGCCAGCCCTCAGGCTTTGTGAGAATTAGTGAAAATAATGCAATATGAACCTCTGATATCTCAACATGTCCCTCTTGTGCTGCCATTGAACGCCTTTTTGTCTACTGTTGCTGTTTCAGGATCAAGCCTGCTGTGTGGCCAAACCTTCCTGATCATAAAAAAACACTGGAGCAACTATGCAAGAAGCCAAAAAATGTATGTACTTCCACTGTTGTTCTCACCTGAGTAAAAACTATTGGGAATAAAACTAACACTCATGAGAGACAGTATGTGCATTTGCTGCACGAACTGGGACATCTTTCAGAAATTAGTTCTATATTTCACTGAAGAAAGCCCACATTTGCACAGGCAGATGCTAGTCAGGGGTATGGAAATAACAAGACAATCCAACTAGTGCCCGAGCTTTGACTTGTGCAAAGTAACTACAGAGGGCTGGAGAACTTGATATATGAAGAAAGGTTGAAGGAATTGAATTTGTTTATAGAAAAGAGGAAGCTCGGGATCGGGGCTACTAAACACAGCCTTCCAATACCTAAAGTGTAGGTCCTATCCAGGTCCTGTTTCTGGCAGAAGGTTGGACCAGTTGGACTCCAGAGGTCCTTTCCAACTGAGATGCTTCGGTGATTCTGTGAAACTGTGCTCATGGGGCTGGAAGGGGACCCTTTGCAGACATCCCTGGTGATGCCTGTGTACCCTTACACGGCCAGCAGAATTGCTCATACACCATGTAGTACATGAACTGCTCTGCTAGATAAAAGCCAGGTGGACAAATGTTACAAACCATAAGGTATGGGATTAAATATTGCCTTAAAACTATGTGTCTAGTGCAATTTTTCACTGGGAAACTCATCAGTGCTCTTCTCTCCAGTTGGTATATTATTAGCATGTTCTTAATTTAATAAGAGGTCTCGGACGACTCTCTCAGCCCCAGTGCACCCCACTGCAGGGATTCCTAATGTGTTTCAGGAAGTCGTGGCAAACTTTTACTTCCCTCACTGTTAAATTAGGAAGGTAAAACTGAAAGGAACTGCCTGGGTTGGCACACTCATTCCTGTGAAATGGCAGGCATGCAATAGATGCGTGGCTCAGAAAAGTCTCTGAAACACCAGTTCCCACCACATTGCGTAGAGCATAAAACGCTCTCCAGTGGCACTGCCTGCAGGAGGCCACTGGATAGGTTCAGATTAATATGGAAAAAGATTTTAAGCCACGTGATAGTTTATTCTCTGCTAACCTATTGTTCAGCCTGCTCAGGCTGAACTCTTTCAGAGTTAAAGAAATAATAAATACCTTTCTAAAACCAAAGGAATTATCAAAGTACCTTTTATCTTAAGATAATACCCACTGTTAACTGACCATGCTGTTCCCTTTGCCACACAGAATTTTGATATAAGCTTTAACCCAGAGAGTTTTGGTTACGTTCATATCCATAAAGTGGATGGCATTCGAGCAAAAGCTGAGCTGGAAAATTTTCTGCAGCCGTCAACTGCTCCAGAGTCAAACCTTCCAGAAAAACTTAGGAGCGGATCAGACCTGAAGATGATCCCTGTGATGACAGACAAAAGCAACCGAAACTTGTCTGTGACTTATGGAGGAATCTGGCCAGCTGAAGCCCTGCACAGACTCCTGGGAACCAGCCAGTCTGCAGTCGCTGAAGGAAACTGCGGTTCCAGCACATACGAGGTGTGCCACAGCAACGGTGTGCCCCTGTGTGATGATGGATTCAACCTTGCCTCTGCTCCTCCACTGGATCGTTCTGGCCAGCCCAGACCAGAGCCCCTAAATGGTGACACCGTATCCCAGATGCTGCCTACCAGCGAAATGAGGTCACCAAACAATGAGGAAGCCTATGTCACAATGTCTAGCTTTTACAAAATTCAGTAAACCTTTGTCTCGTCTAGACTGTGCTCTTGCCTAGAAAGGTTGAACCAGGTGATCCCTGAGGTGCCGTCCAACCTGGTATTCTATGATTACAGGAATGACAGTGTACCATTTTTTCTCTAACACAAGCAGGACACTGAAGCTTTCTGGTTTGTTTTCCTGCATCCTGTGAGTTCCCACCTCCGCAACACACCCTGCACGCAGTGCAATGCTGTACCTGAAAGGAAGTGGGTTCTCCCACGTTTCAGTGATAAGGGGCCTAACCTCAGCTCTCAGTATGCCAGTAGAAATCTTCACTGCAGCAGAAATTAAATTTAATTCAGCCTGACTTTAATCTTCAGATCTGATTAATCCCGAGCAATGATACTGCAGTCCTAGCTGAGGATCACAGCATGTCTCGCACGTTAACGAACTCTTCTGTTAACCTTTTGGTTGCAGAGTTAAGCTCTTTTATTAATGCCTAAGCAAGAAATACGGTAACAAATTCAAGTTAAATAAAATCCAATCTCTTTGAAACAGTGGTAGGTCAAGAGTAACTCCTCTGCACATGAGTTTGCAAAACGCCAGTAAATGAGAGTTGCTATCAAGCATTAGCTGCCTGGGGATTCAGGAGCTTGGTCACCACAAAGAGAGTTTGCTGAGCCCCCAGGAAAAAAGGCACATGGACTCACTTTAGGAAGATGTTTTCTCAGACTCATTTTTTTTTAATTTTTTTTTTTTTTTAGAGAAAGAATAAAACAAAGCAAAACCCTACATTCCACTACTTTTGCTGTTGATAAAGATATGCCATGGAGCCAATTTTAGGATTCACAGGTACTTCTGCCAGTGCTATATATTAAAGGTCTTCAGTATTTCACATACTAGCAATGTTTAGCTAAGAAAACAAAACAAAATCAATGAAAAGCAATGTCCCATCTCTTCCTGTAAACTGAACTGGGGCTGTAAAATGCATGATGCTGTCTTTCTCTGCAGCTCTTGTGCGAGCATGTAAGTACTCTCCAGGACGGAAGGGCTGAGCTGACCATGTTTGTTTGCTAGCATTATTCCCAATGACTGTGGCTGCATGAGAATACTTTGAATTTGGCCAGGCAATGTTCTCATGCAACATCTGACCTAGGAAGATGGATGGAGCATCATGGACCCTGCCAGGATCAGAAGACCTATATTTTTTTAAAGGTAGCTTTCTTTTTTTTTTTTTTTTTTTACATTATGACAGAGGAAGGCATCCTGTCCTTTCCCATTCACCTTTCTCCGGACCCTATGCCCAGCTCTAAGGCATTCCTCACATGCTGATACGCAGCGATGGCTGAACCACCTCACAGTCCCTCTGGGATGTTGCGCATTGCGGAGCACATGCTTGGAGATAAAGCTGCTACACCCACATGGTTGCATGACTGCCGAGCAGTGTGGCCATGAGAAATCCAAGCCACTTTGCTGCGCTCTGGGACTGGGGTTCACCTCACTGTGCAGTCTCAGTTCCTCTAGCTGCTTGAGACTGTCCTTTACTGAAACGTATTCACATTCCAGAGTCTAAGGGTAAAGAGAGTCCTCTCTCATCCTCAGAGCTGCTCAAATTTTTTCTGACTGGTAATAATCAATCACTGAGATGTCGCCTCGTTTGATATAGCCTGCTGGAGAAAAACAGCACTCCCAAGACAGCACTCCGTCTTCTCCACCTCCACCCGTCGCCAGAGAACCCTTCAAATGGGGACAGCCTTATGGTCCCTGCATGCAAAGGGGATGAGGACTTGGCTCAAGGCATTCCGGTGACATTTTACAGAATGTTTTTTATTGCTGTTTCTCACTGAATGAAACATTGATTAATGCAAGTAGAAAAAGATGAAAGCCCTGGACATTCATTTGCTTTACAATGCTTGTATTTCTTTTTAAAAAGAGCTGCTGGTAATGTTCATACCCTGCTAACTTGCACAGTGTGACTGTAGACGCAGACAGACTGTGCTGTAAAGAGATTCTGTGTCAGTAACACAGTGACAAACAAAAAGGGGATAGAGGAAGAAGCAAAAGCGCATCAGAAAAATCCTGTACAGTATGTGCTATGCTTGTTTCAAACTCATACGTACCTTTTTAAGGATTCCAAGGGACATCATAAATGTCTATTTGCACTATTTAAGCAGTAAGGTACTCATGTAATAGTCTTTCTGTTTGTTCAGAAAGGTATACTGGTTTCTATGTAGCTGCTTTATGACACCGTGCCTGGAGCTGCCTGCTCCTCTCTCCGCACATAACCATCAGGCTCCGCTGCCTCTTCTGCGCTCGAGGTACAACACAGCTGCTCTCCCATCTTTGTTTCTCCCCTCGTCTATGTGCAGCTCATTTGCACTACACAAGCATCAACTAGTGGCACACAAATGCTAATCCATGAAATAAAATAAGTCTTTTGTCGGTTGTAACACTGAGTCACAGTCTAATTTTAATGATGCTGAAAAATGTTAATTACCTCCCAAGGCAATACTTGTCCCCTGCTGAATTTATTAGTTTGTTTACCAAATCTCCTCTTGTGCATGTTCATTAGACTGGCTGATAAAACACACAAAAATGCTGCCTGTGTCAGTGGGGTGGTAGAAGACCAGCTAAACGTGGGGAGGCAGAGGAACCGTTTCTGCCAGGGTGAAGGCATGGTTAAATGCATGTGATGTGCAGTGAAGTCTGGGCCATGAAATAAATGGTGAAGGGGTGGCCCGGCCAACGCTGCTGCAGGGACACATGGCTGAATTCGGGGCAGTTTTAGGCAGGCACAAGCTGACCATAAAGCCATCCCTTCTGGCAGCAAAGGACCCGGTGATGCCAGGTTATTTCTGCGGGGCAGGAGTTCAGCCCCTTCTAGGGTTCTTAGCAAAAATGCTTATTGACTTGAAGGCCTGTATTTATACAGCAGTGCTGCAGCCCTGGGGGAATAGCACCAGGTTGTTAGTCAATATGCTTTTGGCTCAAGCTAGTTATCTCTTTGGCAGTGGGTTTCTGCACCTATCCTTTAAAACCAGCTAAAATGTAACATAAAGGAGACTTACCATCTCTGTGAAGAATTATTTTAAGGTCAAACAGTTCCTTATTACTGTGATCATGAAGCCTCCAAAATTAGCACTCCTGTGTGTAACAGGAGATTGGCAAAACAAATCTGATGTACAGACACACAAGACAACTGATGATGCCAGGAAATGCAATTGCTAATTTATACCCCCTATCCCACCCTTTTGCTCACTCAGCGGCTCTAGATTTCAGTAAGGCTGGCTATTCCTTGGCTTTTAAGCGCCACCTGTTGAAACATGAAGCCACATGTCACAGTCCAGCACTGGGACACTTGCTGGTGTCATCAAATCAAGCAGCTCTGAAAACGTCACTCAGACAGGAACTGGAAAAAAAATCAAACCCGCAACAAACTAAACAGTGTTTCACTTCTTTATAGTCTCTGGTCCCAAAGAAGTTGGGGCAAATGAAACCAAAAGTCAGAGTTTCCAGGATTTCTTCATCATTAAAATGAAGTAGGCATCACTGTCCACAGAAGCACTAACTCCAGAGTAGTAGTTCAAAAATTCGTCTTTTGTAACCTAAGAATGAGAAAAACAGTGTTTACAACGTGCGATGGCTATATACTGTGGCCCAAAGCAAGATGTTTATGTAACACATCCCCATATTTTGCAAAGAAGTCTTTTGTATCTTCCAGTGAAGTCTGATTTTTAGGTCAGGCTGCCCTAATCTGACATTAGGATGTGTTGCTGCAGCAAGCTCTCACACAGCATTTGGCCCAATGACACTGAGATCAATGGATTGAGCTTCTTGCATTAGGCGACAGAGCTGTTGCTATGTCCTTGAAAAATGAATAAAAGAAAAGTTATTCTGGTTATTAGTAAATATTGACTGGATAACTTAGATGTCACAATGAAATTACATTAGTCCAACATTAGCACCATCACTAAATAAATGTAAAAAGCCTCAAAGGTTAGTGAAACAATAAAAAATGACAAACAAAGCAGAAATGCATTGGTGGAAATATCTAAAGGAATAAATCTATGCCACAAAGCTAGGAAACCCACTTTCTGCTCATCCCTTCCTCCTGAGCTGGCTATGAGAAAGGAATTCTAGAGAAACAGGACAGGCTATAATCATAGTGAAAGTCATAGAAAGTGGGCAGCTGCCGATGGTGGCAGGTTGCTCTTGGTGTTATCTGTTTTACCCGGGAAAGCTAAGTGTGCTGCTGCTGCTGCTGCTCCCGGCATGGAGGACAGGAGCTGGGAGGCAAAAATAACCAAAATCACCAGGCTCGCTCCTTCTGCCAGCTGGTGACAGCAGAGGCCACGAACCCAGATCTGGGGTGGCAAAGGTCTGCTCTGTCCACAGGGCTGCAGAGTTTGGAGGCAGTACCCTGTAAGAGCTGTTACACAAAGGCAAGTTGGTTTTCATACAGCAATGCGCCCAGGTGGTTTCGTCTGCAAAAGCCTCAGCTGCTTCTCTCTGCCTCTGCCAAGACAGCTTTGTGCCAGAAGACCAACAAAATGAATCAGATCAGTGAATATACCTTGTGGTCTAATTTCAAGAATATATGCCAATGAGTGGGGCTTGCAGTAAAACCTAGTTGCTTGAACCAGAAATTTATGCTGCAGGAGAGACAATGAGCCAAACAGCAGTTCTGGACCATATCAAGCACAAAATTTCCCCTCCAGGACAAAAACGTGAAGCCACAAAAGCACATAAGGGGCAAAACCAAAAGGCAGTAAAGGATGCTGCAGGAGTGCTGCCTTTCCCCAGGGAACATGCCAGAGGGAGAGGCTGTCCCCTGCCTCTCCACCCCCATGCTGTGTGCTCTTTCAGGAGCGGGTCACAGAGATGCTCTGATGGCTCAGGTAGAGGTCAGAGCAGAGTCTGGGGGAGGCGTAAGGAAGCTCTATGAGGGACCACAGGGCTCCACCAGCATTTTTGCAGCATGCTCCTGGTGCTGCCTGGTGGGGAGGGCAGTGCTCAACCCTGACAAGGCGCTGTGCCATGGGGCAGGCTGGAGCTCAAGGTGCAGGTGAAACCTTCGCCTCTGGTATTGGCCCACAGCCCTGCAGACTCAGATGTTCCTATGGTTTATGCCATCCTGTTTAGCATCTGTTGCACAATCAGAAAGAAGAAATAGTGCTTCGAACATGAAGCACCGACCAAGATCTGACAATCTTGATGCTAGCACCAGATACGATCGCGTGCATTGCCACCTATCTCCCAGTATCTACAGTGTGCGCTGTGCAACCACAGACTGGCAGGACAGCCTGCATCACCATCTATCTCCAGCATCTGCTGGGTCTGTAAGCAGCATGCAGCAGCCTGAAGCTGAACACAAGCACTTGAGCTTAATTTTTGGCTCTCCCAGATCACAGTGCAGCATCCCCAGCAGACAGGGACAGTAAAGTGCTAAAGGGTGGCTCTGGGCACCTGCTGTTAGCCCTGATATTCCTTGATGTCTGGTTCAAATCCCTTTCATTTGCCTTTAACCTCTGCAAAGTGCTTCCACTGAATCCCAAGTGTGTGTGCCCAGTGTGTCATTATGGCTGCATGTCTCCTAGTAGAGGTTTTCCTACCTAGCAGTCAATGCAATCTCTGTGTTTGTTCCACAAATTTGCACACATATTAATCAAATGACATTTCTTACAGCACAGATTCCAATTTGTGTTCTGCGGCATCTTATTACAAGTTAAAAATCACATGTTATTCTTTCCCAGATTATTTCTTTTTCCTGAAATCACTATATATTTTCTGCAGGTACCAGTGTTTACTCAGATTGTTCCAGGAGCAACCCTGTTCCCACAGAAGTGAAAGGAAATTCTGCTACCAACTTCGAAGGAATCTGAAACCAGCTCTTGGAAACGTGCTCTGTTAAAATTTCAAAAGGACTACATTGTGAAAAATGTCCTCCTGATGCTGAGAAATGTGTCCAGCAAGCGATGAGGTCCACACACAGACAGAGCCAAGGAGCTGGGAGCTGCTCAGAGGGCATCAGGGGTGCACTGGCTGTGGGTCTCACCTGCAGGCTGGGCGCTGAGCCCTCCTCCCACCAGGACGAGAGGGTCTGAGCTCTCCTGGCTCACGTCCTTCAGGTTCCCACACAAAACCCCATTAGTCAAGCTGAGTGCCGAAATCTCACTCTGGAGCACTCGGTTTTTCCCAGCCATCACAGGCTCTGGCTAAGGC
This sequence comes from Nipponia nippon, assembly GCF_047370975.1. Taxonomy (NCBI): domain Eukaryota; kingdom Metazoa; phylum Chordata; class Aves; order Pelecaniformes; family Threskiornithidae; genus Nipponia; species Nipponia nippon. Next base: position 453,763 of record NW_028262357.1, on the reverse strand, counting down.
TCCTGGAGGCCAGTGACAAAGCTTCTGCTGGTTTTAAAAAAGCATAGTTGTTTCCAGTACCCCTCCTCCCTTCTGAAAAGGTATACTGCATTTGGGATTAAGTAAAATTGGAAATTATTAACACTGAAGAGACACACTAGTTGCAGTTACTCAGATAATAACTTCCATTGCACTTGATTAAATGTCAGCACAACAGATCGCTGTGGGGTCTGAAGACATGAGATAGCATGTCAGAAGGAAATAGTTTTTTCATTTTGTGATTCCGCCAGTCCATTCACTTTACTTTCTTTTTATTTGAAACATAGAAGACAGATAACATGACACCCTGTTTTGGCGCCAATTAATAAATGAGAAATAAATGGATTCTACTCAAGCTGCGAGGACATGTACAGCCTCTATTCAATCATAAGTTTGTTTTTCATATAAGGTATGTTGCCACTTCAGTAGCATTGCAGTAAGCAAAGGCTCCTCTTATGATCAACAGCAATCATAAAGAGACTCTTTCCACCCGTTTCCAGTGTCAGCCAGTATGCAAGTTTCTGGAGGCTTACAGATCAAAGAATATAATTGAGTTTGCATAGCCTTTACTAAGGAATTGCAAGCAGCTATTGCTCGTACTGACATTATGGCTGGACAAAACAGAAGCAGAGTTTGTATAGTGCCAGGGCAGCAAGCACTCAGGACTTCAGTGTTTGAACTGTTAGCAGCCCAGGCTAATTAAGAGCTGAGACTTCATCAGTCAAGCTCTTTTGAAAGTCCAGTCTATAAGCCTATACTGCTTTAGGTGGCTGCCGGCCTTAAACGGAGCCAACGCTGCCATACACAAGCCATTTACTCTCTGCTACAGCAGCAGCACCTCAGTCTGGGAGAGCAGCTAAACAATGCGAGAGAAGCAGAAAGAAGATGACAAAAGAAAAAGGAATCAAGGCAGGAATAATTAGATAGCACAAACACCCCCTTCTTTCTTCATTTTTTTTTTTTTTTGCCTCCACAGTTTTCTTTGTGCACCATTTCCCCACTCTCTGTATGAGGAAAGGACAGAAGATCTCAGAACTAAGACAGCCTCATTCGTGTGACCAGGAGGGCAGGTTCCCACCCTTTTTTCAGCATGAGAAACAGAGGATGACAAGACAAGAAAGTTACAAGTTCTTGAGTTCCCAGAAAGTTCCCTGAAGTCATAGCTTGGTCATAAACCAGTATAAATACAAAAAGTAGTAAGCAACTTTCGGTGTAGGTGCATACAGACAGCAGCTACCAGACCAGTAAATGTTCCAGGAACAGTGAGAAGAAAATACTGTAACACACATATGCCCTTTAAACAAAAACATTAGTGAGATGATCTCACAGTACAAAAAGAAAGAAACCAAAGCGGGGGGAAAGGCTATAAGCAGGCCCGCAGAGGTTTGAAACAAGGCATGCACAGGAAAGATGCCTGTATGCTATGTTGTAAGCCAAGGAGAAAACAGGGCTTTAAAGAGAATTTTGCATTTATTCTGGTCTGTGTCTCCCCTTCTTGATCTGTTTCTCCCTGCAGCCTCCTGGCACTGGGAACTCACATGTTTCCAGCAGCGAGCTGAGCAGTAGCTCCATCCCACAAGTGAGACCCAAGAAGCCAAGAGATGCTGCAGTGCTACAGGCGAGAGGGCTACGTGACCCTCCTGAGACAGGCTTCCTCACATTTACAACAGTATGCCCCAGACCACCACCCTTCCAGAATATTTTGGTTTCCTCCTCTTGTATCCTCTGTAAAGCAGAGCTGTATCTAACACTGAAGGAGGGGATATGTTCAGGAGCCACAGGGACCTACTGCGGATGTCTGAGAACAAAGGAGCAGCTTGCCTCAGAAAAGAAAAGACGTGTCAGGGATGCAGGGAGAAAAGGGACAGATCTGCAGAGTGGCTGGATGCCAGATCTGCTCTCTGATTATGCTCCGATCCCCTGAGGCCGAGCCTACAGAAGCATCTGGGAATTATTTCTGCAGATTGACTGTAATTGGCACAGTTACTGGAAGCTGTTATTACGGAAAATTAGCATGTTGTTGTGCATACACTTAATCATGGGAACCTACAGAAAGTGGAAGTAAAGTCTTGCTCCTTTAATCATATGATCAGAGTTTCCAAGCGTTCTTCATCATGATGATAAAATAGACATCTGTGTCTATTGAAGCGCTGACTCCTGCATAGTAGTTCATGAATTCTTCTGTTGTGACCTGAGACAGAAGGATTTAAAATAGGAAAATGAACCTTTTTTTTTTTTTTTAATTCTATAAGTCAAAATCAGACATTGAGAAGAACTCTAAGTGAAACTTAACACGTGCTATTTCATGTTGTTGCTAGTGAAAAGGAATCCAACAGGAAGAATGAGGACACTGAAAATTTGCGTAAGTTCACTTCTTTGCTAGTAATAAGAGCTCTTATCCTCCAGGAACACTTGGATGGAAATGAAACACACAGAGTTAAACTAACCTTACCAGGAACTGAAGTTAAAATCAGTGTTGCCCAAGAAGGCAAATGTTTTAACATAGTTTTTCCAAGCATGCTATAATCTGATTCTTTGTATTATTATTAATAAAAGTGGCCAGGGTTTCTGGTGCAACCCAGAGACAACTAGGAGCTTTATATCCATTCACTACAGAGAAAATATCATGGCTCTAATCAGGTCCCACTTAAAGAAGCAAACATTCTTTCAAATACCTAAGAGTTTTGAATATCTTTCATGGTTTTTTTGAGGTTGAATTGGTTTTAAAATTACCATTAAAAAAAGAAATCAGATTAGCAGATACAAAGAGTGCATGTCTCTTGTGATGCCTTAACTCTTGAACTGTATACATCACTCTTTGAATAAACATCACATAGAAAAACATTTGCTCCTACTGTGTTGTGCATTTGAGAGCTAAGTAAAACGTGACAACGGGGAAAAGTGAACACTGTAGACTGTCCTACCATCAGGAATCGATTACAAGCTTCCCTGACCCTGCCTGTTTCAGAGGCACCCAGCAAGATCATCTAGCAGATGCTTAGCCTTGAGGTATTTCTGCTAAAAACATATTAGGTGGTCAGCTCATACCAGTGTCATTAGCGATCTCCGATTCGGGCACAGGAAAGTCACAGTCAGTTCCCAAAAGAAACTGCAATCAGGTGGGCTAACATCAGGATTGCTGAACAAGAGGTGGGTGCTCAGAGTAACTTTTCTACAAGCTCAAACACTGCAGCATTTATGAGGTTCAAGGCACTGAACTTGTCAAGGGTCATTTTGGGTTCTCATTTAATGTGTTCATGTATGACCTCAGCACAAAAAGCAGGAACATTTTGCTTAAGGTTTGCTAGACATTACCACTGCTTGCAGAGAAGAAGGGGACAACTCATGCAACTGGTGCTTCTGAGGATGATAGAACAGAAAAAGGGATGAAATGCAGCTCTACCAAGTGCAAAGTCATGCCTAAGGGAAATAAAAACCATCACCTCGCTACAAACTAAGAGTCTGCCTGGTGGAAACAAAACAAGTGGAAGATGTGGGTGTAGTAGCCAGTCATTAGACAGGTAAGAGTAACCAGTGTAGTGCAGCCATGGAAACCCAGGTGCAACCTCAGAAGTGTGAAGTGTTAAGAGACGTTCCACAAAGTGCTGGTGAAAGCTTATCTAGTTTGTTATTGTGAACAGCTCAGACTGAGAATATCATCATGTGAACAGCGAAGGTCCACGATTGCTCTGAGTTGGTCAGACGTGTAAGTTCAGATCAAAGAAGTTTGCAGATGCCTAACAAGCGGAAACAAAGCATGCTTTGTTTGGAGATGGTTACAAAGTGGATGCATAAGAATCCTGTACAGAAGGTGCCCAGGCTTTGCACCTGCACCAGAGAGTCGAGGCAGAGGGGAGGAAGGGCTCCCAGCCCTGCCTCAGCTAGTGGCTCCTCAGGGCACACGGCTGGTGGCAGCCCCCCCAACCCCACCCTCCCTCCAACTCTCTGTGGATAAATCTCTCTCTATTATGGACTGATTTCCAAGTCAAGTGTCTCACCAATTACACACACTGGAGAAGTGCTAAGTGTAAAGTATTTAACGTATTAGGGAACCTGCTTTTGAACTGCATCCTGGTATTTATTGTTCTAAGAAGTGAAAAATCCTTCAATTTATGTGGATCCTGAAAATCAGCAATCATGTGGGTTAGTCTGAAGATATACTTAGAGTAATCTATGACAGTAGAGCATTAAGGCTAAAAGCCTATAAATGCAATCTCACATCTACCTTTGCACCTCCTGCAGAGCCCCTTTGCCTCCAAACGCGTAAGCAAGCTGCAGCAACAGTCCTACGCAGAGGTTATGCATCCATTTTACTGTCCCCCATAAATGTGACGCAAATGCATGTTTGGTACTGCAATCACTCTCACATTTAATAATTTAAGTCAAATGCTGAGTCAGATGGTAATTTCATGGCTTGACATTAGGTGTTTCACTTACCTTCCCATCTTTGTCATAGGGTGAATCAAAGTTATCCAGAAAGGCCCTAAAAACTTGATCTTCTGTCCAGTCTCCATTTTGGTATTTGGGATGATGCTTTGCATTATACACCCCCCGTAAGTCTTCAATTGTTATGACACCATCTCCAGTCTTATCTAACTTCCTAAACGCCTGCATGATGATCTCTTTTCTTGCATTCGACATGGGAGGCTGTAAAGAAATATTAACAGAATCATTTAATTTCTGCCAATTACTTGCCCAGTTCTGAATTCAAGTAGCTGCTGTTGTTAATAGTAAGCCTATTTCAAAGCACATGGAACAACAAACTTCTGACAGTCTACACTGTCCATGAGGTAGGAAGGGCAATATATCACCAAAAAAGCAGTGTGATTGAGACTATTCAGTGTCTATCAATATGATAGTAAATGGACAATAAGAGAGAAAATGCTACCTAGAATGCTTTTCTATTCTACCCAGTTTAAATATTTCTAACAAGAAATTACTAATTACTCTAAGCACTAACCATTTTCTTACTTAATTGTTTAGACTTCAGCAGAGCAAAGAGGCTACAACCAATATCAGTCACACTGTGATTGATTAGAGAAAGCCACCACTGGATTAGTTCATGTTGTAAGGAGATGCGTCACAAAATGATGGACAAAGAAGTGAGATTAATGGACTGATCATATAGGTACTCGGACTGCAATATAGGAATTTAGGTACCTAAATCAAGTCAGCAATTCATTAAAAAAACCATCACAACCATTTATATGCAACCATTCCATTCCATTCCATTCCATTCCATTCCATTCCATTCTATTCTATTCTATTCTATTCTATTCTATTCTATTCTATTCTATTCTATTCTATTCTATTCTATTCCATTCCATTCCATTCCATTCCATTCCACTCTATTCTATTTGCGAGGGGCCTTACGCCTTGCCAAGAAATTCCAGAGATGTGTTGGCTTCTGAGCTCTCTCATCCATAGAGGTGTTGTTTAGGGTGATTTTCTCCTTTAGCATATTTAGATGGAAATAGAGTATTTTAACTTCTCAAGAGTTACTGACTTTTTAAATAGAGCTGTAGACTTTGCTAATTACTAAGGTGAACTGAAGTGCTGTGTTTCATGTTCAGCTAATGACAAATCAAGGCTTTTTCTCCATTTAATGCAGCAATAACATAAATTCCCAGACTTACTCTCAGTGTAACAAGAAATTCATCAAAATCAATTGTTCCACTGCCATCTTTATCAAATATCCGGAAAATCTCTTGTGCTTCTTCCTTGTCTATCATCATAGCATAATCATTTAATCCTTTCACAAACTCTTTGAAATCAAGGGTCCTGCTGTTGTCATCATCCATAATCCGAAATACTCTGTGGAAAATGTACAACTTGAAGAGAATGCATAGGAAAACTTGAAGAATGCTGCAGTGGTTTAGCACAGTGTCAGACCACAGGGACATCTTATTGAGATAACATTTCCCCCTTGTACAGTCTTCAGAGAAAAAAAAAAAAAAAGAGGGAGGGGAAAAAAAAACAACAACAAAAAAACCTCACACTTATTGACAGCAGAGATGACTTGCTTAGATTGGGTGCCTGAATATTACACAGCTGAAGTTAAATGAGGTGAAGGCTGCCTTAAGGGGTAATGGTTTTAAACTAGAGGAGGGTACATCTAGACTAAACACAAGGAAAAGATTTTTCACAATGAGGGTGGTGAAACACTGGCACAGGTTGCCTAGAGAGGTGGTAGATGCCCCATCCTTGGAAACATTCAAGGACAAGCTGGATGGGGCTCTGAGCAACCTGATGTAGTTGAAGATGTCCCTGCCAACTGCAGGGGGGATGGACTAGATGGCCTTTAAAGGTCCCTTCCACCCCAAAGCATTCTATGATTCTGTGATTAACTGAAGGAGTCTTCCTATTCATTACACACTGAGCCACCTAAAAGTTGGGCATGTAGATGAAGTTCCAGCTGTTGACCTAGGATCCCTCTGTGGTTTATGGGGCCTGGGAGGGGTTTCAGGGTGTGATGCAGCTCCCCTTTCCTAGGGGTGGGGTGACCCACGTTCTCAGGGTGACTGCAGTAGGAGTCTAGATGCCTCCCATGAAACAGACAGCTAATAAACCATTACAGACAAGGGAATCACACCCGAAAGGAAAGGAAGCACAAAATACCCAGTGTTGAGATAATTATAGAAAATACTGAAGAGAGAGAGATGTTTTATGTTCCCCCTCTCTCCCTGGCAGTTGTTGTTCTGGGTCTCAATGAAGCACCTTCCTCTGAGGGATTCACAGTCCTCAGTCTTTCAACAGGAGAGCAGGTCACAATACAGGAGCCCCAAGCCCAGGTTCTGTGGGTCGTGGCATTTGCACTGGAACCAGGAAACTCAAATTTTGGTCCCTGCTTAGCCTGTGAGCCTGTTGCAGCTAAAACTATTAGGCTGAATAATGGATTTGACTTCTTAGACTCACCTGCTAAGTCCTTTGATGCCTGCAGATCCCCTTGCTAAACACTGCAGGCGAAGTCTTTCTACGGGGTCAGTGGTTTTGGACAGGTTTCTTTTGGCCTGGATTGCCATCTCTCGGTCATGCCTTGCTGTGCCCGGCATCTGGAAGACCAAAGTGTTCATACAGCATGTATTCACGTACACAAGGCAGAGTGCTGAAACCTGCCTTAGCATATGGAGCAACCCAAATCCCTCACTTGCAAGGTGCTGGCAGCTCTCTCATGAGGACTCCTTTTGACCTTCTATTTCCTTTTCCTTATATCCTTCTATCAGAAGAGGAAATTGGCAATATGGGCCACCAACCCTCAAAGGAATGCTCATCCAACCACTCTGTGATTAACCCAGATGCAAATATGAAAGCGTGGGTAATAATTTGTTGCCTACAGTCTACGAACACAGTGAAAACTGGTGGACGCTGCCTCTGCATCCCCAGCAGCCCCGCTGAGCCTCCTCAGCCTGGCCAGGTTTGCAGTTAGCATTTGCACACAGGTAAAGCTGTGATATCAAAAATTGTCCTGGGTGAAGACCTTTTCCTTATGTTTGCTTTTGTTCCATTGTAGTCCTAATTCTCTGGAGCAGGGCTTTCTCCCATTGCACAGTTGAGCAACGGCAATCACCCTGATACTGACCTTGCCTACAGATGACACCATGTGCTATTTTAACACAACTGCAGAACAAATTAATACCTTAAACTTGCACAGCATTTAGCACCCCAGGATTTCAGGACTCTGCCAACAGTCACATAAGCCTTCGAGCTTCCCTCAGAGGAAGGCAGTGGAACAAAAACAGGAAAAAACAGTCTGTGGACTTGCAGCACTGCAACAGCACCACCAAGAGCAGCACGCCCAGGCTGGCAAAGGGTCGCTCCTTCTACAGGGAATGTTTGTGCCTAGTGCTAGGCACTGAGACCAGGGATGCCCACGCCCATACTGACATTTTAGGGGCACGTTGAATCCTGGCTGCTGGGCGCGTGGTCAGGGCCAGGACTGCGGCTCCCTAGCCTGGCTGCTGGGTCTGCAGATCACGAAGGCCCCCAAAATATTTTCCAGCCTTCAAAGCATCACAGGACCAGGGCATGAAAGAGTCACAGAAAGGCTGGGCTGAGTTACAGCAGAGCGCTTGACTTGGAGGGCACTTGGTGTTCCACTGAGGGTGCTCTGGGATCAGGAGATGAAGAAGATGGGTGGCCCTGTGAGGCATCATCAGTGCACCTTGCACTTCCAATCTTGTTGTCATTGCATGTGCAGAAGTTAGAATTGAAATGGTCACAGAAAACTTCTGAGAAAAAAGAACGAAACTGTTTCATCTTAAGTACTCCACTCCTGTCTACAGAGCATTGGCCACGGCAGCTGGTAACATCACGTGTGCTGACTTTTGCAACCCCTTCAGACAACACCAGCTGGGCTTGAAAAAGCAGAAAAAAAAAATGTTTTTGTTCCCCCCAAATGGTTTCAGTACTAGCTTATTGTAGAATTCTAGTGTGGTAGACAAGAGACCATTTCAGCTTTCGCTTCAGCCAGAATGAACAAAAAGTTCTTCTGGGAACTCATTAATGAGTGACCAGGAAGTCCTCACAGCTATGTGAGATCAGCAGTCAAAAATGTTTTCTGCAAACAATGACCTGTCCTTAAGGGAAGATGTTTGGCTGGCAAGAATATAAAATACAGTGAGGTTATATAAACACAGTGCAAACTACGTTTACATTATATAATTACATACTATAGCTTATATATATATATAATCCCTATGCATCTGTATAGAGAGTGCATAATGCAAGCATAGCACTGTGCAGTATGCCTCTATACTATGTTATGTATTTTTATATAGATCTATAAATAGAGACCAATGATGACATAATTCATCTCCACTGCATGCTGCAAAAATCTACACAAACACACACCGTGCAAATGGTGTAGTAGCTCTTTGCCTCGGGTTCAGTGGAGGCATTTCCAGTATACCGCAACGTGCATCAAATAATCATTGCAGCGAGATTCATGAATTGAGGCTAGGGAGGGATCATCTGATATGATATCTATTATGATCTCCTGTACCTCAATAAAAGCCACTGAAACTGGCCAGTCCTCAGTTATCTCCACAGTAAGTACAAAGTTTGCTTCTACACCTACAGGCATTTGTGGCTGAGAACTCACCATCTCTAGGCTCCGTTGTTCCAGTATTGAATCATTTTCTGTTTAACATATGGTCTTTGTTTCTAGTCTGAACTTCCCCCATCATTAGATGCTGTTTTACTTTCTTTTACTAGATTAAAGAGCTACCTATTAAAAATTTCTCCAGATGCAAACACTTGAAGGTCCCTTTTAAACCCTCTTTGGCTATGTAATTAGACAGAGCTTAGGACTCTTGCTACAAAATGAGTTTCCAGATATTAAGTAATTCTACTGTTGTTCCTGAGCTTTCCTAGTTTTTTCCAGTGTTCCTTTTGAAGTGGGACAGAGCACTCTAATAATCTCACTAATGCCATAGGCAGAGATATTCCCATTTTTTCCCCCATGTATCATAGTTAAAAACACTAATAGTAAATATTTCTGCTGCTCTTTGCAAATCTGCGTTCTCTGTAACATTCAATAACAAAATCTCCAATACCATGTTGTTATATAAAACTCAGCAATTGAAGTCTGTTTGTAAAGTGATTGCACTTACACACCACACTAAAGCCTCTTAAACATGACCTGGCTTCCTGTGTCACACAGCAGTATGAGTCTGAGCATCCTTTCTATACATTCAATAAATACAGAAAACCAGTTAAATATAAACCCTACTACATGCAAGCCTGGTCCATAGCAACACATCTACCACTTCCCTATTTCTGTTGGCTGCTAGTTTAAGCTAGAGATAAACCCTTCCTAGGCTGTTAAAAGACTATACTGCATTGTAAGAAAACAGATTCTGAAGCAGAGCAAGGATGGAGGAATCACAGTGATTCACATGCTCTCTCCTCTCCTTTCATTTTGCTTTTGCCTCTTTTAAATAAATACATAAATTAAAGATATAGTCAGGATTTGCTGACTATAACAGTTGTCCATACACTTTACAAATGTGTTATGTATTAATAACCATTAATAAAACAAGAAAAGGTCAGAACCATAATTTTGTATGTTTTTAATTCTTGTACCTCTTCCAAGATCATCAGATATCTCCCACATGAAAATGAAAAGGGGCTGGTTAATTTAACCCTGAACGCTGGAGAGTTTTGGTTTGCGTAACAGCCTGGGCTATGAGCAAGCACAATACCCCATGCTCTCAGCATTGTTTGTTTCTATGGGCAATGTTTTGTTGTACAGGCTGAACAGAAATTATTCCATTTCTTCTTAACAAATACAAAACCTGAAATTCTGGGTTGGATTTTTCCAGAAGAATCTTAGGCTGTTCAGCAGCCAGATCCCTTTACATCCCTCTAAGCCTAAGGTTTAAACCTGGAACGAGTCAGATTTAATTTCAACTCAGCACCATTTGTTTATATGTTACCCTTCAGGTGAGCCCAAAAGCCTCCTGTGAAAAACCTGAAAAACACCCCAGTGTGGCAGGCAGAAACCCACACTAGCCTCTGGATTGCCACAGCGTCCTGAAAGCCCCTGTCCTGGCCAAAGGCATGAGTCACACACCACCCCTGAGTAGATCTCAGAGTCTGGGAATAGATTAAGTGGCCTAAACCAATTGCACACATTTGGCTTATTCCTAATAATTTAATTAAATTATTAAGAGCATGAAAGCTGTGTGACTATTTGGCAACCATCTATATATTTATATATAGTGAAATATCTATATCAAGATATATCTATATAAAAAAAACACTACCCTTGGCTTAACCACAAGCTCAACTGATCGGAGAAGCTCGCTGTGAGCTAGCAAACAACAGAGAAAATCCTTTACCTGCAATGCTATCCTGCACCCGGGGTTTCCACCCAGGACCTGGGAGGTGCCGGGGGGCTGGGACGGTGTCGTGCCCCCCCTGCCTCCCCGCTCCCGGGGCTCTTGCAGGGCTCTCACAGAGCTCAGGCGGCAAGTGGAGGGGATGCAGGGCCTCAGGCTCACTGAAGAGCTTCCTTGTCCATCTCGTTTTACTTGTTTACACACCCGGCTGCCTTGGCCCCCCCCCCTTTTTTGGAGGCCTGGAGTTTACCAGCCGGTCTCCAAGGTGACACTGGCGGCTGCGGCTGGCCCAACCTGCAATTACACTGCTTCCCTGGGTGATTGCCGCTGGGTTGCAAGAGTCCTTTTATTTAACCTTTTTTTAGATCAATGCCTTCCTTCTCATCTCAGCCCACACGGGCTGGGAGGGGAGAGAGTGGGAGACACCTCTTGCTGATCCTCGCTGGGATGCCCGGGGATGCCTGCAGGAGGGTGCAGCATCGCCATGCCAGCACTGGGCACGGCTATGTTTTGATAACGTTTCTCGCTCTGTAATTGATTGATAGAGTTGAAAAAAACTTGTTGGTTCAATCCTTTACTCAAAACACAATAAAAGAAAATAAGTAAAAGGCTGTCGACTATGTTTCACAAAAAAACAAGTTGCCGGGGTGTTTTTTTTCCTGCTCATTAATTGCCATTTTGAGGACCCACTGGTGGTGAGAACCTCTGCGGAGATGCCGAGATTGTGTTCATTTGCAGCAAGAAGAAAACTGAAAAGGTTAAACACTCATATGATGAGGAAAAATTGCTCTCTGTCTAGACACAGCTATTAACAACTCTGTCTGCAGAAGGTCACAAACATTATCAGTGACATAGTATAACACTTAGAGAAGGAATCGTATTGATAGACTCCTTAGGCATAAAAAGTAGCCTGTGTTACACTCCCTGGCCCTCTCCGGCAGCAGCAAGCTGAACACACAGGATCAGGGCTGATGGCAACAGCAGCCTGTACAAGTCAGTGCCAGAGTGCATGGGAAATGCAGAGAGAGCCTGGTTCTGCCCGTGGATAAAACACCGAGCAAGAATGAGTAAGTGCATCGTTTCCTGACAAGAGCAGAAAATTATTTTAGGCAATTACTAGAGTAATAGCATTTGCATCCTGGCGGGCTGCTTATCTTTCATCGACAGGTACTTCCTGGTACTAAACCATAGTTCGTGCAAGACTTCGTATATGCTTTATATCTCCCATCTGGCAACTGATCGTACATTAATGCACAAGCAGGAAACAATGCTTATTTAGTCATTCAGTGATTCAAAAATATTGATTTTGTGACAATGTAACATCCCCCCCGTCTGCTGTCTTTGTTTTGTGAATTGATCTCCAGGGGCCTCCTGGGAGTCCAGAAGAGATAAGGGGCTCCGAATACGACCTGGGCTGCCGGCGCAGGAGAAGCAGCCCCTGCCGTCTGCCAGCACGCACTGCAAAGGCAAAATGGAGACACAGACTGGAGAAATAATTTTCACTGAACAACAACTTGGTCCTTGAAATTCAGCATTCCACCTGAGTAAAGCAATTCTTCAGATGCAGAATTTGCACTGACTTTCAGAGGGGTGCATGTAAATCGGAACAGCGAGAACAGGTTCTTGAAAGCAAGAGAATAAGTTAATTTAACATCTGGATACTCGGCTGCCTTCTGCTGCCTTTCCTGCCCTCTGCCAGTGAGCCCAGGCATACATCTACGCATGCGGATGCTCAGTCCACTTTTAGCAACTTCTTCTGAAAAATGGACTGTGTCATGTCTGAGCTGGTTAATGAGTTTTGAATCTGAAAAAGTATTGATGTGCTTTCAGGTGTCTCAGATTGCATCAGGCTGTGATTAAGTTTATTTGATTGTTCCTGCTCTGTTACTGTGCACAAAGCTGTAAACAGAACTCAGTGAATTCAGAATTTATCAAAAAGGAGACAGAGCTTTCATCAGAACTCTGGAATTTTTCCTCCTTGTTTTCTAACTAGCTCTGAATACATAACTGTTTGATTTTTGGTTTTGTTCAGTCTGAACAGCCTGAACTGTCTGCTTAGTTTGGGGTTCAGCACTGGACTGAACCTACTAAGAAAAGAAATCTATGAGATCTAACATGATGTATACACTCATGACAGAGACACAGATCTTGTCAATTTCAGTTTCCAAAAATTCAGACTTCTTGTTCAATTTAGGCAAGAGGGAAGGTGTAAGAAATGCACAGTGCCTCAAAGGAAAGAGAGAAGCCACTGGATATTCTGCCGTAGTTTACACGCACTAGCATTGTTTCTTAGTGTGCTATCTGTGACCATCACTGTTGAGAAGTTCTCCAGCAGTGAGAAGTGCAGGTATGAACATGTCTGTTTGCACTTGGTAGGGGAATCAGTATGATGTTTAATGTTCAATACAATTAAATTAGCAGGTTGTTTTTTTTTTTTAAAAAAAAAGTATCAGAACACTATACACCAAAGAAGACTAATTTTACAGGATAAACCTTTGGGCTTTTTCCTGCCATTAAAATTGAGAAAGTTTCACATACACCAAAAAAGAAACCCCCACATTAAGTAATATTGTCAAGGGAAAAGTATTCCCATTTTAAATCAAGCTATAATTCAATTAAATTGAACTCCCAATCCTAATAAAATGTTTTTACATCCAAAAAATGCTGTCTGCCTGTGTAGTCTGTAGTTATCCAGCTGAAATCAATTGTGCTCATAATTGTTCTCCGGAGCCAAGACCAGCTAACATAGGGCAAACCATGCCCATGCTACTGAACTCCTTCCAAAGAGGGTGGTCACATCCAGCCTGCCTGCTGGGGATGGTCCCCTGCCCTGCTCATAACTGAGATGCAGCCCAGTCTCTCCATGTGGGTCTGACCCCACAGCACTGACCCTCAGCTCATCCCTCCGGGCCGAGGAGCCTTTCCAGCCTGGAAAGTGCATGGTACTGGCAGCACCTGCTTGATGGATCACTCTGCCTGGCTACGCATCTTTGGCATTCCTTACCTTTACCTTGTCTTACCTTACCTTTTCCCCTCACTCTGCAAAAGCACCCGCAGATTTATTTTTTTTAACAGTATGTCTGCTGTCAAAGGCATGTGTCGCTTGACAAGTTTTTTAAGGATATTTGAGATCAGGAGCATTCCAGAAAAAGCTGTAGTTATTTTGAAATATTTTTTCCTGAAAATCTATCACAAATCTGTTTTCAGTTGGAGAATGAAAAATGAAAACACTAGATACTTCAGCTTTTTAAGAAGTTCAGCAACAAATGTTTATCAAAATCAATTATTTTTATCCTGCAGCTTAAATAATAAAACTTTAAGTTTAAAAGATTTTATGCAAAGTGGAAAAAAATTAATGTAGGGGTTTTTTAATTTTGATTCTCTCACATTTTTCAAAAATATTGATGGGCTTCTGTCAACCACAGTCAAATAATGCAATGGAGGTCTGACATGCATGAGAAACTTCTGTGCTCCCCGCCCCCCGCTGTGCTCACCCCCCTCTCTCTTTTTCCTCCAGAGAAGAAAACAGTTAAACGGACCCAGCATTTAGTAGGATCAAATACCTTTTGATGCTGAAAAGCTGTGCTGGATCACTGCAGAGAGGAAGAGGTAAGGAAGAACACAAAAGCAGTCTGCAGCTTGCTGCAACGAAAACCAGAACAATCTGTCCTCAGTGAACAGGGCAAAGAGAAGGGAGCCAAAACCAGAGCGGAGAAGATTTTGGTTAGCTGCTCCTCAAAGAGGCCTCCCTAAAGATTATCGTAACAAAGTGGTGGAACAGGCTGGGGAAAGAAGATTGGTTGTGCAGTCTCTGCTCTTGGCACAGGCACACGCCAAGAGGGGATGTCTTGATTATTTCTTGATGTCCCAGTCCTCTGAAATGTAGATTTTTACAGGTATATGGGATCATGCAGGCACAATTTGACAGGAGGGAAAAAGGTGCTGAGGAAGCAATGTCGGTAGTTGTACAGGAGAGGGCAGAGGCTCTTTCTTCTAGGACATGGGCAAAGCATTGGTTGCAGGAGTAGCTGGAGGCTGCGGGGAGGAGAAACTGTACTTGTTGCCAGTGAGGGGAATGCTTCGCTTGTCAGCCCATGGAGCCTGTCTGACTGCAGCTGTTACTTCAGTCTGTGTGGTACCATTTCTAAAATAACCACAAATAGGATATATTTTTTTGTTCTCTGGAGCTTCCTCTCCAAATTACCAGGGACCGTTTTGGTTCCTGTCTCCAGAAACTTGCTGGTGGCATGTGAGTCAGATACTTTTCCCTACTGGGGCACGCTTGACATGGCAGCACGAATCAGCACAGGCCTATGTACCCCAACAGCCACCTTGTCATTCACTCCACTCATCAACACACTGGTGATACGCCATCGGTCTAGAGAGCTTAGTGATGTCCCAAGTTCCCTTCTCTCCATGGCCTGCTCACTTCAGCAGTGACTTTTGTCACCCAGAGGATTAGCTATTGTCAGGCTCCTCTGCACATACTGAGCCCTGAGATGGTGCTGCCTTGGCCTGTGAGCTGCTGTTGCCTCTGCGAAGATCTCATTTCTCTGGCTGCAAAGAGCAGATTTGTACAGGGATGAGTCAGCAGACTAAAGACCCAGGGCCAGGTCTCAAAACAGATTAATGCCAACTCCTTCAAAAGTACTGCTGCTCAAAGAGCTCTCCCCCCCCCATTCTGACCTGGTCCCAGAAACAGTGAGAGCCCAACCATATGTACTTAGGGCCATTTTAGCCACCAAGGACACCCCAGCTATCTGCATAGAGCTACAGAGGACTTATCTGAGCTCTCCTGGGAGAGGAGCTGAAGGGATGGCAGAACACTCAATGGTACCAGATGCTGGCATTTACGCAACTGAATCACCCTCTAGCAGCCCCTGCTATAGAATTACAGCATCCTAAGAATATTTGAAGTCAAAAAACAGTTTGTTTGGGTCAGCCCAAAGGTCTGCTGGCCCAATCTCTTAATCCCCACAGCAGCCAGCAGTCACTGTTGGGGTATAAGCACCAGGCATACCTGTAGAGTTGTCCTTCCCCATCTGCCCTCGAGCAACCAGCCATTTCCCAGCTTCCTGAGCTGGAAGTCATACCTATTGAGCTATTCTCCATGAGTTTCTCTAGCTCCTCTTTGAACTCATTAACACATTTGGCCCTTGCGAAAACCTCACAGTAACAAATACCACAAGTGCTGAATTGTCATATTCTGCAGGTCACATCTGGTGTCGGAAGCAGCCATTCAGATTTTGGGGCATCCTCACTGAGGAACAAGGACTGGAAGCCAAGAGGTGATGTGGTTGGTAAAGTCCAGCAAGAGTGTCTCTGCCAGCAAGCTTCCCAGCCTCGTGAAGAGGGCTTTAACCCAGGTTTGCTGGTTCTCCTCACCAAAGCCTGAGGAGAAGGACAGGCATGGGGTAGCCATAACACTTTCCAGCTGAAAGCATCACTGCTAGCAACCAACTCAAGTGCCTGCATAGCACAGATGCACATGCACAAGAAGAATAGAAGGAATTAAAAGTTTAAGCACACTCCTCCTTTACTAGTTTCTTCCTGTTCTCCTGGTGTAGGAGTCAGACTTACAGGTTTGTAATTCCAGGCTAGATCATCAGACATGGCTTTCTGAGGATGCTGCTTTTTAGTCTTGGTGGAATTAAATCTGCTTAGCACCTGGTGCGCCTTCATAAGTCTCTAAATTTTAGGACCCTGGGCAAGTGTCTCTCTTAAAATAAGTGCATGCATTCCCTACTTAAACAGTGGACAGAAGTAGGTGTCTGTCTTTGACACCCTCCAGGCAAACCCAAGGGAGTATGGTGTCCATTTCCCCCAAAAGCTTCCAAGAGAGTGAGGCTCCCACAGACGTTTGTAACACTCAGCAGAGATATAGGGGATCTGCCATCACAGCCTGGAGTCCTGATCTGAGCTCACAGCTCTCACAGGGCATGTATATGAGATAAAGGTGAAGACAGATTCCTTCTCCACTATCTCCTGGCTCCCTATAGTTTGGCTTTTGGATTGTTTTTTCTACTATCATCCAGTCTGGGCATGCTCTTCATTACTGGAGGAAGCAGACCACTGAGACAGGCGACTCCAGCTACAGCTTGTGAACCTCTGTGGTTTTGTAAATGCTGACTAGGAGGAACTGCCAAACTCCACTTTCTCTGGGGTTTGGCAGCAAAACTAGTGCTTTTCAGACATCAGCAAGACCTAAATAACAGGTTCAGATGCTGCGGTCCTTGCAGCTCGGAGCTCATTTCCATTTTAGCAAAAATCACATCCTTATGACTCTTTCACTTTGAGGTGATGGGGGGGAGCAAGTCTGCTGGCAGGTGAGAAGGAGAAGCATATCATAGACTTTCCCTTTCAAAGGCAATCCTGTGTTTGCTTTTCACTATAAATTAAGGCAAAAATACATTTGAAATTTCTGGTGAAAAAGCTTTCTGCAACACAGTTTCAGGTAAATCATAACGTTCAGTTCTGATAAACCCAAAGTGCTTTGTCTCTGGCATGGATCTTACTGCACGCCACCAGCCAGCCATCGTTGAAACAATGAAGCACAAAGATGCTTCTCTTTTCCCTCTAGCTTTTAATATGGAAGATTAAAAACAAAACAAAACATCTACCCTAGTTTTAAAATTCTGGGGTTTTTTTTCATGTTTCTTAACATGGAATGAAATACAGAGAATTCCTTTCAGTAGCTGCACATGATCTCAATCCTACAGGCTCTTTTCTTCCACACGACAACTTCAGAAATCAAACTAGAGTTGTCTTTCTATACTGTTCTGTCTCTTTCTGTTATGATGGCATTAAAGGCTTCAGTCAAATGGATGCTACTTTAAAAGTCCTCTTTTTAAAAAAATTCACATGAAGGAGTGCATGTCAAACAAATTCCATCTGCTTACTACCTCCTCTGTATTACAAACCACTGAAATGAAAAAATCCTAGTGCTGAGAGGGTTATCTTACAAGCAAGATTTTCTCATGCCTTTGACACAAATGATTCAGTTTGGCAGCACAGTACTAGTGGTAGGAAAGGTCCTGAAATATGTGTTTGTGCACTGAAAACTTAATTTGGTGCAGGATATATGGGAGGTTAAAAAAAAACAAGAGCTGTTCCTGATCTCTAAAACTTCCAAAATCTGCATAATCTCTTTCATCAGTGAAAATTCAACTAGAGATGTATGGACTTGTAGAAGATGCACTGCATCATAAAAATTTAAAGAACAACTCAACACAGTAGCATGCCTTATTCCCTGAGAGGCAGGCAAGTGTCCTGGTTTCAGCTGGGATAGAGTTAATTTTCTTCTTAGTAGCTGGTATAGTGCTGTGTTTTGGATTTAGTATGAGAATAATGTTGATAACACACTGATGTTTTAGTTGTTGCTAAGTAGTGGTTACACCAGTCAAGGACTTTTCAGCTTCCCATGCTCTGCATGGCGTACAAGAAGCTGGGAGGGGGCACAGCCAGGGGGCCTGACCCACATTGGCCACAGGGCTATTCCACACCATATGACGTCATGCTCAGTATATAACTGGGGCGAGTTGGCCGGGGGGGAAGGGATTGCTGCTCGGGAACAGGCTGGGCATCAGTCAGGGGGTGGTGAGCAATTGTGTCGTATATCACTTGCTTGGTACATTATTATTGTATTATATTATTATTATTATTATTATTATTATTATTACTACCACTACTACTATCATTCTATTTTATTTTACTTCAATTATTAAACTGTTCTTATCTCAACCCAGGAGTTGTCTGACTTTCACCCTTCCAATTCTCTCCCCCACCCCATTGGGGGGAGTGAGTGAGCGGCTGTGTGGTTCATAGTTGCTGGCTGGGGTTAAACCACGACAGTCCTTTTTGGCGCCCAACGTGGGGCTCGAGGGTTTGAGATAATAACAGATTAATCAGAGTGTATTAAGGAATTTGTATCTGTTAACAGTTGCTGGTCATAATATTGATTCATCTGCTCTCGGTATTAGTCTACCTGATCTGCACCATGCTCTTGCTTTTGCAGTACATGTTAAAGATTGGTGTTGGGTGTTGCAGTTTTCTGTGCTCTGCCGTGATTAGTGATGTTTTGCCTGGGAGATTTGTTATTAAAACACTGACCTTGAGCGCTATCTGGTATTTGGGTTCTGTACTGAAGCCATTACTGTACTTCGGGTACCACCTCATGGAGACAATTAGCAATTATACTTCTTCCTCTGAGAGGCTTTTTATGGAGGAAATACAGAATAGCACCTTCACTGCCGCCTTCTATAATGTTTCCTCCTTCATTACAACAACTTTTTTGTATCTTGAACATCCTTGGGTAGTTAAGATACATCTATTGGTATTTCTTGGGTATATTGTTTCGGTTTTGTCTAGAGTTAATATGCATTTTAAGAATATCATCCAGAGATCTGCCCCAAGGCTGGATAATTATGAGTGGCAGGGTGTGTGGGAGAGTATGGGCAAATGCCTAGGACGGTGGGCCCCTCCAGTGTTTTGGAGTTTCACCCCTGAACAAGTGCAGAATCCTGAAAAATTAGTAGAACATTTGGAAAAAGTATGCTGTCATCCTGACAATTCTAGGGAGACACAAATCACTGCAATGTGCTGGGGCCTGGCCCATGCCTACCGAGCCGTATTAAACACTATTCAGAACCCTCAAGGGGAAGAGAAGGTCTCTGGATCTGACAACAAAACGACTGGCGTTGCAGCTATGCCAGCCCCGGCAACAGATACTACTGATACGCCAGCCCCTGTAACAGGTGCTGTGGCTACACCAGAGAACCAACCCGTGCCAGTATCAGTTGCCTCTATACAGAAGAAAAAATACACAAGAAAATCAACTCGTTTAGTAAGGGCTGATGATGAACCAGGGCCATCACAAGAACAGGAGGAGGAAGAGGCAGAACCCACAAATGAGATGGTAACAACCCGATCTCTGTCCCTGAGTGAGCTGCGAGATATGCGAAAAGATTTTAGTCGTCATCCAGGTGAGCACATCATCACTTGGCTGCTCCGATGCTGGGATAATGGGGCTAGTAGCCTGGAATTAGAGAGTAAGGAAGCCAAGCAGCTGGGATCCATTTCTAGGGAAGGGGGCATTGACAAAGCGATTGGAAAAGGGGCAAAAGTCCTCAGCCTCTGGAGGCGACTTCTGGCAGCTGTGAAGGAAAGGTATCCTTTCAAGGAAGATTTTTTATGTCAGCCAGGCAAGTGGACCACCATGGAGAGAGGTATCCAGTACCTAAGGGAATTAGCCGTGCTGGAGGTGATGCATAATGACTTGAACAATGAGCAGTTATCCAAAGATCCAGATGAAGTCCAGTGCACACGACCCATGTGGCGGAAGTTCGTGCGGAGTGCACCGTCATCATATGCAAACTCTTTGGCAACAATGACGTGGAAAGATGAAGAGGGACCAACGGTGGATGAATTGGCTGGCCAACTTCGACAATACGAAGAAAGTCTCTCTGCCTCCCTACGGGCCTGCGTCGCGGCTGTGGAGAAACTGCCTGATGTGCTAGCTGAGAAATTATCCCGGGAGTTCCAGCGATTCAAAGAGGACATGTCCTACTCCTCACCTGTACGGACCAGTATCTCAGCCATCAGGAGTAAGCATCCCTCTCTTCAAGAGAGAAGATATAGTGAATACACACCACGGGCCACCCTGTGGTTTTATCTGCGTGACCATGGAGAGGACATGAGGAAGTGGGATGGAAAATCTACCTCGACCCTAGAGGCACGAGTACGTGAGTTGCAAGGAAAAACAATTACAAAAGGTGGTTCTTCCAGGAAAATTGCTGCTCCAGTTTCCAGTGAGCAGTTCCCTAGACAGGATAAAAGGGCTGATTTTGCTTCCGATCTCAATAAAGGGGTTTTTGATTCGCATTTACAAGAAGTGAGTAACGAATGCTATGACCGGGACTAGAGGGGCCCTGCCTCCAGCCAGGTGGAGGAAAGGGACAACCGGGTGTACTGGACTGTGTGGATTCGATGGCCTGGCACATCAGACCCACAGGAGTATAAGGCTTTAGTAGACACCGGTGCACAGTGTACCCTAATGCCATCAAGCTATGAAGGGGCAGAACCCATCTGTATTTCTGGAGTGACAGGGGGATCCCAACAGCTGACTGTATTGGAGGCTGAAGTAAGCTTAACCGGGAAGGAGTGGCAGAAGCATCCCATTGTGACTGGCCCAGAGGCTCCATGCATCCTTGGCATAGATTACCTCAGGAGAGGGTATTTCAAGGACCCAAAAGGGTACCGGTGGGCTTTTGGTATAGCTGCCTTGGAGACGGAAGAAATTAAACAGCTGTCTACCCTGCCTGGTCTCTCGAAGGACCCCTCTGTTGTGGGGTTGCTGAGGGTCAAAGAACAACAGGTGCCAATCGCTACCACAACAGTGCACCGGCGGCAATATCGCACCAATAGAGACTCCCTGATTCCCATCCATAAGCTGATTCGTCAACTGGAGAGCCAAGGAGTGATCAGCAAGACTCGCTCACCCTTTAACAGTCCCATATGGCCAGTGCGAAAGTCTAATGGAGAGTGGAGACTAACAGTAGACTATCGGGGCCTGAATGAAGTCACGCCGCCACTGAGCGCTGCTGTGCCAGACATGCTAGAACTTCAATATGAACTGGAGTCAAAGGCAGCCAAATGGTATGCCACAATTGACATCGCTAATGCATTTTTCTCAATTCCTTTGGCGGCAGAGTGCAGGCCACAATTTGCTTTCACTTGGAGGGGGTCCAGTACACCTGGAATCGACTGCCCCAGGGGTAGAAACACAGCCCCACCATTTGCCATGGACTGATCCAGACTACATTGGAACAGGGTGGGGCTCCGGAACACCTGCAATACATTGATGACATCATCGTGTGGGGCAACAAAGCAGAAGAAGTTTTTGAGAAAGGGAAGCAAATAGTCCAAATCCTTCTGGAGGCTGGCTTTGCCATAAAACAAAGTAAGGTCAAGGGACCTGCACAGGAGATCCAGTTTTTAGGAGTAAAATGGCAAGATGGACGTCGTCAGATCCCAATGGA
Source organism: Nipponia nippon (assembly GCF_047370975.1). Taxonomy (NCBI): domain Eukaryota; kingdom Metazoa; phylum Chordata; class Aves; order Pelecaniformes; family Threskiornithidae; genus Nipponia; species Nipponia nippon. The sequence goes on along the minus strand of NW_028262357.1, from coordinate 431,868 downwards.
TGTGATCAACAAAATAACAGCCATGTCTCCACCAACCAGCAAAAAGGAAACACAGGCTTTCTTGGGCGTTGTGGGTTTTTGGAGAATGCATATTCCAAATTACAGTCTGATCGTAAGCCCTCTCTATCAAGTGACCCGGAAGAAGAATGATTTTAAATGGGGCCCTGAGCAACGACAGGCCTTTGAACAAATTAAACAGGAGATAGTCCATGCAGTAGCCCTTGGGCCAGTCCGGGCAGGACAAGATGTAAAAAATGTGCTCTACACTGCAGCCGGGGAGAATGGCCCTACCTGGAGCCTCTGGCAGAAAGCACCAGGGGAGATTCGAGGTCGACCCCTAGGGTTTTGGAGTCGGGGATACAGAGGATCTGAGGCTAGCTATACTCCAACTGAAAAAGAGATATTAGCAGCATATGAAGGGGTTCGAGCCGCTTCGGAAGTGGTTGGTACTGAAGCACAGCTCCTCTTGGCACCCCGACTGCCAGTGTTGGGCTGGATGTTCAAAGGGAGGGTCCCCTGTACACATCATGCAACTGATGCTACATGGAGTAAGTGGGTCGCACTGATCACACAACGGGCTCGAATAGGAAACCCCAGTCGCCCAGGAATCTTGGAAGTGATCATGGACTGGCCAGAAAGCAAAGATTTTGGAATATCACCAGAGGAGGAGGTGACGCGTGCTGAGGAGGCCCCACCATATAATAAACTATCAGAAAATGAGAAGCAATATGCCTTGTTCACTGATGGGTCCTGTCGCCTTGTGGGGAAACATCGGAGGTGGAAAGCTGCTGTATGGAGTCCTGTACGACAAGTTGCAGAAACTGCTGAAGGAGAAGGTGAATCGAGTCAGTTTGCAGAGGTGAAAGCCATCCAGCTGGCTTTAGATATGGCCGAACGAGAAAAGTGGCCAATGCTCTATCTCTTTACCGACTCATGGATGGTGGCAAATGCCCTGTGGGGCTGGTTACAGCAATGGAAGCAGAGCAACTGGCAGCGCAGAGGCAAACCCATCTGGGCTGCCACATTGTGGCAAGATATTGCTGCCCGGATAGAGAACCTGGTTGTAAAAGTACGTCATGTAGATGCTCACGTACCCAAGAGTCGGGCCACTGAAGAACATCAAAACAATCAGCAGGTGGATCAGGCTGCTAAGATTGAAGTGGCTCAAGTGGACCTGGACTGGCAACATAAGGGTGAATTATTTCTAGCTCGGTGGGCCCATGACACCTCAGGCCATCAAGGAAGAGATGCAACATATAGATGGGCTCGTGATCGAGGGGTGGATCTGACCATGGATACTATTGCACAGGTTATCCATGAATGCGAAACATGTGCTGCAATCAAGCAAGCCAAACGCTTCAAGCCTCTCTGGTATGGAGGACGATGGATGAAATATAAATACGGGGAGGCCTGGCAGATTGATTATATCACACTTCCACAAACCCGCCAAGGCAAGCGCCATGTGCTTACAATGGTGGAAGCAACCACTGGATGGCTGGAAACATATCCCGTGACCCATGCCACCGCCCGCAACACTATCCTGGGTCTTGAAAAGCAAGTCCTGTGGCGACATGGCACCCCAGAAAGAATTGAGTCAGATAACGGAACTCATTTCCGAAACAGCCTCATAGACACCTGGGCCAAAGAGCATGGCATTGAGTGGGTGTATCACATCCCCTATCATGCACCAGCCTCCGGGAAAATCGAACGATACAATGGACTGTTAAAGACTACACTAAAAGCAATGGGTGGTGGGACATTCAAACACTGGGATACACATTTAGCAAAGGCCACTTGGTTAGTCAACACTAGGGGATCTGCCAATCGAGCTGGCCCTGCCCAGTCAAGACTTCTACGTACTGCAGAGGGGGATAAAGTCCCTGTAGTGCACCTAAAAAATATGACGGGGAAGACAGTCTGGGTTACTCCTGCTTCAGGCAGAGGTAAACCCATTCGTGGGATTGCTTTTGCTCAAGGCCCTGGATGCACTTGGTGGGTGATGCGGGAGGATGGGGAAGTCCGATGTGTACCTCAAGGAGATTTGATTTTGGGTGAAACTAGCCAATGAACTGAATTGTATAATGTTAGTTGCTATATAATACTAGATGTCATCAATTCAATGATCACTATGTGCCATATCAAGGGTATACAGTAAGAATCACCCAAATTAATGAAGAAAAACTTTGAGGAAACTGAACAAAGTGCAGTGGTGATGGAACCAGAACTGACTTCAGCATACAACAATCCAACACCACACACCATCTCTCCTGCCCTGAAAGACTGTTATAACAGATGGAGCCTAAAGTCATGAACTAAATGAACTCAACAAACATTTTAGAGGGATAGCCTATAGACTAGGGAAATTATATCTATATGTGTGTGTGTGTGTATATATATATATAAAATATATCAAAAGACTGGAAAAGTGGTAATGATTAATTGGAATGTATTTGAAAGACCTGGGCATGACGTATATGGTATGGAATAAGGGGTGGATACTGTCCTGGTTTCAGCTGGGATAGAGTTAATTTTCTTCTTAGTAGCTGGTATAGTGCTGTGTTTTGGATTTAGTATGAGAATAATGTTGATAACACACTGATGTTTTAGTTGTTGCTAAGTAGTGGTTACACCAGTCAAGGACTTTTCAGCTTCCCATGCTCTGCATGGCGTACAAGAAGCTGGGAGGGGGCACAGCCAGGGGGCCTGACCCACATTGGCCACAGGGCTATTCCACACCATATGACGTCATGCTCAGTATATAACTGGGGCGAGTTGGCCGGGGGGGAAGGGATTGCTGCTCGGGAACAGGCTGGGCATCAGTCAGGGGGTGGTGAGCAATTGTGTCGTATATCACTTGCTTGGTACATTATTATTGTATTATATTATTATTATTATTATTATTATTACTACCACTACTACTATCATTCTATTTTATTTTACTTCAATTATTAAACTGTTCTTATCTCAACCCAGGAGTTGTCTGACTTTCACCCTTCCAATTCTCTCCCCCACCCCATTGGGGGGGAGTGAGTGAGCGGCTGTGTGGTTCATAGTTGCTGGCTGGGGTTAAACCACGACAGCAAGAAATGCTGGGAAGTGCAGCCCTGTAACCTTGCATTGACGCTGCTATCAACAGGCCACCAGCTTTGTAGTGAGCTTGCAGAGCTTCAGGATGAGGGCCTGCCATGCTTGCTTTGTCTGAACTTTTCTTGATCTACCTGTAGCTTTGTTTTATTTCTTCGTGTGAGAGCAATTTCTCTAACTGACCAGCTGCCCAAAATAATTTGTTTTAATTGTTTTAATTTTGTTTATCTTGTTTATCTGTGCCCAGCAAGATCATGGAGGAGATCCTCCTGGAAACTGTGCTGAAGCACATGGAAAATAAAACAATGATTGGTGGCACCCGACATGACTTCACTAAGAGCAAATCGTGCCTGAGAAATCTGGTGGTCTTCTACAACGGGGTTACAGTGTTGGTAGATAAGGGAAGAGCAACTGACGTCATCTATATGGACTTGTGCAAAGCACAACTTACCAGATGTCTGCTGGAAACACAATACAGCGGAGAGGAAACAGCCCAGGAGGTTCCTGGAGTGTGTGGAAGGTAACTGCCTGACACAGCTGGTGAGGGAGCCAACTAGGGAAGGCTGGACCTGCTGCTGGCGAACAGAGAAGGACTGGTCGGTGATGTGACGGTTGGAGGCTGTCTTGGGCACAGCGATCATGAATGACAGAGTTTTTGATTCTTGGAGAAGTAAGGGGGGGTGGTGTCAGCAGAACTGCTACCTTGGACTTCTGGAGGGCAGACTTTGGCCGGTTCAGGAGCCTGGTTGACAGAGTCCCTTGGGAGGCAGTTCTGAGGGGCAAAGGAGTCCAGGAAAGCTGGACATTCTTCAAGAAGGAAGTCTTAAAGGTGCAGGAGCAGGCTGTACCCCATGTGCCGAAAGACAAGACAGCGGGGGAGAAGAGTGGCCTGGCTGAACAGAGATTTGGCTGGAGGTCAGGAAAAAAAGGAGAGTTTATGACCTTTGGAAGAAGGGGCAGGCAAGTCAGGAGGACTACAAAGGATGTCGCGAGGTTATGCAGTGAGAAAATTAGAAGGGCCAAAGCCCACCTGAAACTTCATCAGGCCACTGCCATAAAAGACAATAAAAAAATGTTTCTACAAATACCTTAGCAACAAAAGGAGGGCTAAGGAGAATCTCCATCCTTTATTGGATGTGGGGGGAAACATAGTGACAAAGGCTGAGGTACTTAATGCCTTCTTTGTCTCAGTCTTTAATAGTCAGACCAGTTGTTCTCGGGGTACTCAGCCCCCTGAGCTGGAAGACAGGGAAGGGGAGTGGAGTGAAGCCCCCATAATCCAAGAGGAAATGGTTAGTGACCTGCTACACCACGTAGACACACACAAGTCTATGGAGCTGGATGGGATCCACCCAAGGGTACTGAGGGAGCTGGTGGAGGTGCTCGCCAAGCCACTTTCCATCAGCTACCAGCAGCCCTGGCTAACCAGGGAGGTCCCAGTCAACTGGAGGTTGCCAAATGTGACGCCCATCTACAAGAAGGGCCAGAAGGAGGATGTGGAGAACTACAGGCCTGTCAGCCTGACCTCGGTGCCAGGGAAGGTTGTGGAGCAGATCATCCTGAGTGCCATCACACGGCACGTATGGGACGCCCAGGTGATCAGGCCCAGTCAGCATGGGTTTATGAAAGGCAGGTCCTGCTTTACCACCCTGATCTCCTTCTATGACAAGGTGACCCGCTTGGTGGATGAGAGGAAGGCTGTGGATGTTGTCTACCTGGACTTTAATAGGGCCTTTGACACCATTTCCCACAGCATTCTCCTGGAGAAACTGTCTGTTTGTGGCTTGGATGGATGTACTCTTCGCTGGATAGAAAACTGGCTGGATGGCAGGGCCCAGAGGGTTGTGGTGAATGGAGTTAAATCCATTGGCAGCTGGTCACAAGTGGTGTTCCCCAGGGCTGAGTGTTGGGGCCAGTCCTGTTCAATATCTTCATTGATGATCTGGATGAGGGGATTGAGTGCACCCTCAGTAAGTTTGCAGATGACACCAAGTTGGGCAGGAGTGTCGATCTGCAGGAGGGTAGGAAGGCCCTACAGAGGGACGTGGACAGGCTGGATCGATGGCCTGAGGCTGACTGTGTGAGGTTCAACAACACTCAGTGCCAGGTCCTGCACTTGGGTCACAACAACCCCAATGCAATGCTACAGGCTTGGGGAGGAGTGGCTGGAGAGCTGCCTGGCAGAAAAGGACCCGGGGGTATTGGTCGACAGCCAGCTGAATCTGAGCCAGCAGTGTGCCCAGGTGGCCAAGAGGGCCAGTGGCATCCTGGCTTGTATCAGGAATAGTGTGGCCAGCAGGACCAGGGAGGTGAGAGTGCCCCTGTAGTCGGCACTGGTGAGGCCGTACCTCGAGTACTGTGTTCAGTTTTGGGCCCCTCACTGCAAGAAGGATATTGAAGTGCTGGAGTATGTTCAGAGAAGGGCAACGAAGCTGGTGAAGGGTCTAGAGCACAAGTCTGAGGGAGCTGGGGTTTAGTTTGGAGAAGAGGATGCTGAGGGGAGACCTTATTGCTCTCTACAACTACTTGAAAGAAGGCTGTAGTGAGGTGGGGGGTTGGTCTCTTCTCCCAAGTAACAAGCAACAGGACAAGAGGAAATGGCCTCAAGTTGTGCCAGGAGAGATTTAGATTGGATATTAGGAAAAATTTCTTCACCATAAGGGTAGTCAGCCATTGGACCAGGTTGCCCAAGGCAGTGGTTGAGTCTCCATCCCTGGAGGTATTTAAAAGGCGTGTAGATGTGGTGCTTAGGGACATGGTTTAGTGTTGGACTTAGCAGTCTTAGGTTAACAGTTGGACTCGATGATCTTAAAGGTCTTTTCCAGCCTAAATCTATGGTAATCTCCCGCAAAATGCACACAAGCTTTTCTTCTATAACCCAGGTGCTCTTGTCCAGCTGCAGGTTAGGTGGGAGTGCCACCAGGAGTAGGAGACCACAGCTCCCAGGCAATCATTCACAACCCCACCTTGCACAATGCAGTAGAGATCTACGTGGCTTGTGTAGGAAGGGACTGAGAAGCACTGTATGGTGGCACAGTTCTGTGGGCACATGCTGGAGAGGACATCCAGTGGGGAAATGCAGAGAAGTAGGCTAACACAGTGTTACAGAAATAGCAGCAAGATTCCCAAAACGTTTCTAGCTCCACAGGCCAAGCTACAACATGTTACGACCCTCCTTTGTTTCGGACCTTCTCCACTAGTCAAGTCATAATTTCACTCCCTAGCAAAGTTCCTGCTGATTTTAGAAGTGTGGCATCTAACACATGCAGTTACGCCTGATGCAATACAGATGAAGCGTCCAGTATCTACACTTCTCCCTGAAGTTAGTCACCTGGGCCATGACCATTTGCACTAGCTAATGTTCTTACTCTGTGTCTCACTGTGTAGCTCCGCTACGGACATTGATTTTGATGGGGACCCTGCCACAGTACAAACCACTAGCAGGAACCAGAAAGCAGTCATTTACACAGCATCAAGGCTAGGATAGTGGCACTAGTCTGCATTTAAATGTTTGTAAACTAGTTTTTCTGCGTGAAGACTTGTTCTTTTTAAAACTTACTTGGTCAAATTGTCTCAAATAGATTTATGCTAGTGAAAAACATAGCTCAGGCATATGAACAAGCAACCAGACTACAAATACTGCTGTGTTTGTGATACACCATTCCTGCATTTGAGGCCAAGAATTTGTTAACATTACCCAGAAATTGCATAATCTGTCGTGTTTGTTATCTACAGGAGGAAGTCATTATCTTCTGATGGATGAAACCTCACAAGTTTTTGTACAAACAGTCATACGATCCGGATGTCACCAAAGATGGCTGTTTTGATGATGCAAAGCTAAGAAAAAAATACAAAAAAACACCCCCAGCTTACATAGTAACAACAAAAAGTAATAAAACATTTCTCAGAGTAGAATATTACAAGAATAATGTGAATCCTAATTATACTACTACTGTAATACTATGTAAGCTCTAATAACAGTGCATTTAGTCCACCATCAGTTGCCTCTGCCAAGGACAGAGGCTGCAGTGCTACGTTGCAGTCCATGGCCTGTTACTCACCGCAGCTTCCTTGACCGTAAGAGGCTCTGCTGAGCGGCAACTTCAGCGTGCAAATCCAGCTCTTCGTCTGACATCGCCTGGTGTCGCTCCCTGCCCGCGCTGCCTGATCTGGCACAGCCCTGTTCGGCCATCACCAACGAGGCTCGTAGCATCAAGAAAAAAGGTGGGAGCAGAGTCCTGAGACTGCTTCTGCAATGCTTTCACACAAAATGTCAAGTCAACACTCCTAACTGCACTGTCACCCCAGTGCCCGGCTGCCTACAAGGAATCAGACCTCCTCCTCTAGCCAAAAGAAAAACAGAGGGCCCTGGACTTTTGGAAAATCTGGGGCTCCACACTTATCTCGGAGGATTTGTCATTACATGGCAGAAATCAGCGCCTGTTTCTTAGCAACAAAGTGGGTCACTTGGGAGGATGGGGACACAGAGACTTACCTGCAGCCAGTGGATCTTTCCGAGAGGCTTGGTGCCTGACATCTAGCTGTTCTCTGACTGTCACTGTCACAACAGGGATCCAAATCAGAATAAATATTGAACTCTCTGCCTCCTTTTGCCCCAGAGTTGTGAGAAAGCGTTACTTGTTCCTCATTTTTGAGGAAAAGGTTAATTTTAGCCTCCAGAGACCAAAGGAGAAAGAAACAGAGGCTGAGTTAAAGGCAGTATGTTAAAAATGTCTTCCCTTTGAAAATATTGGAAATATCATGTGGGTTAAAATAGGAGTAGTCCAATGCCTACCAAGGGACCAAGTACTCTGGTGGCCAGGACTGCACTGATGAATATAAAAAAGGGTTTGTCAGCAACACTGACAGACAGGTTTGTGGAGGGCAGGTACACAGTCTTGGTAATTTCTGTGTACCATTCCTTGAGAAGCTTGGATTATCTGCAAAGCCCATCAGCATTCCCAACAATCCCTGACAGTGGCTTCTTAAATACTAGGCTTTAAATAATGAAGTAAGGCTGCAAAAGTCATTCAGTGGAAGTTCTTTCTACCTTCCGCATGCAGGTACAGTTCTTTACCACATTATTCCTAGGCAAAGCTAATGCTGCAACAGAAAACAGACTTTAGAAAAACACATTCAGAGAATTAAGTCCTGCAGTTTCAAGTCCAGGGGTTTCCCTAGCTGATCTTGTGCTTTGAATAAAATAAAAAGAAAAGTCTAGGCATGAAATTCAGCTCATTGTAGTTCTCTCTTTATCACCGACACTTCAGCATAGGGCTGTTACCCAAACAAAACGAAGCACAAAGTGCAATACATCTCTTATTTAGATAGTGTGACATTTTCTCTCAAGGTTTGGGATTTTTGGTTGGGACATCCTTGGTCATCAGTGTCAGAAATCTTCTGTGGGTGGTGTGGGTAAGGCATCAGTTGCCTACCTTAATGTTTAACTCAGAACTCAGGGAGTACGCCGGAGGAACTCTTGGGTAGTACGAGATTTCCTTTGCAAAGTTTACAAAGCACTTAAATTCATCAATTTTCTAGCCCAGGAACTTTCCCAGTAGAGAAGTTGCCTGGAAAGAGACGATGTGTTGAGTTAGGCGTTCCTGACATCTGGCTCTTCTCAAGTGTCACAACTCGGATCCAAACCAGAACAAGCACCGAACTCCGGCTGCCCATCCTAAGAGCCGAGTCCAGTCCTTCACTGTTGCAAGGTAAGGGGGGTGGGTGTGGAATCCTTTTGATGAATTCTGCTCTAGTCTTACCCAAATCTTGTTCCAGAGTCAGTATAAAACCTGGGAGACTACTCTGGGGACAGGGTCTTCAGCTGATGAGGAAGATGAAAGGATCATTATGCTGAGCTCAGGGATTTGATCAGTTTGGAGCTATGATGAAGAACAAGCTTCTCATTAAGTGGCTGGTGTGGACAGCTAGCTAACTATATACATAGGTAGATACTTAAATAGATTTTGCCTACCAGTATAATCTGTTGTCTAGAATTTTTCAAGACTGTCCATGGTTTCCTGGGAGGCAAGACTTTGCCTCACTTGAATGCTGAGGCTATTTCAGGCACCATGATGCCTACCTTAACTCTGGTCTCTTGAAAAGCAGCCCATGGTTGCCTGTCACAAACAAAGCAGCAAGCAGTCCAGAAGAGTGTGCTGTGGTGCAGGATGGGAAGCGGCAGCTTTTGGGTGGGACAGTCACGCATATAGCTGACAAGGAGGCTGCTGAAACAAGGTACATGCTCCTGTGTAAGCAGACATGCTCTGAAAGTAAATCTTACAAATATGGATTTTGGTGGTAACAAGCATCAAGGACATTTTTTTAATCCAGAGGTATTAGTGTGTGCATTTTTTTAATACACTGTATTATTCTTTTCAACAGGATTAGTTGAAAAGTTAACCAAATTTGTTAACTTCTAAACCATTAAAATTCAAAGAATTCAAAGTCCTGCCTTGTGTCTCGGTATTTCATCCCCACTTAGCCATGGACTTCTGGAGCCATGTGAAGAAGAGTTTTGTGCCTCTCTGATCACTAATAGCAGAAAGTTGGGAACAGACCAAATTTGAAAATATCAGCAAAGAAGGAAAAATAAAATCCAACACAAATCTGTCTATATAGAATCTGTTGTGGGTTTTTTTTGTTGTTTGTTTGTTTTTTTTTTTTAAAAAGACATTAACAATTCTCTCAATCTACAGAGGGTAACAGTTGCTACCCCCTCCTTCCTGATTGTGTGGCAGAAGCCAAGGTGGCAGATAGCAGAGACTGTTGGAGTTCTTGATTTTACAGTAATAGAGATATGAAAAAATATCTCAAGAGCGCAAACATCCAAGGAAATAACTACTTGAATCCAACATAGGTACTGTTACAACCAAAGAATTGTTTCACAGACTGTCATGGTTTATTGGTCTCAGCAAGTGCTAAAAGACTTCATAGCAAAAATCAGAAGCTCAGTTTTTTTCATTGTGACATTGAGCCAGCTACTCTCAGCCTTGTTGCTGAACATGGTCTTCTGCAGGAATACTGGTTTGGCCTATCTACCCCAAAGTAACTGGAAGCGTCACCTTGCCCTATGGTTGATGAGCTCAAATTGTCACACCGTGGAAATTACGGCTTGCATTCCTCAGGAGGATCGACTAGCTGTGGACTCCAATAGCTAGAATATATAGACTGGTTTCATATTCATTCTTTATTCAAATATACCAGTGCATTCAGACAATCTCTGTAACCGTTTGTGGTGGTGCGCTCCCCACCCCCTGCCCCGCATAAGCAGTAACCACCAGCAGGGATCGCGATGGCTGCATCCAGCATATGCTGGACTTTGGGGATGGATGGGCAAGGGCTCTCTGCAGCAGGGACCCAGATGTCTTGCTGGTATGCAAATGTGACTATAAATCAATCATCTTATGCTATAAATAGTGGACAGCCCAGGGCCCGTTGAGCTCTCCTGCACGTCAGGAGGCTGCATGCCAGGGTCTCCCCTTGAGTAGGGATGCCTCTCAAGGTTACTCCTCGAGTCTGAGAGGTTCCTTGCCACAACAGATCTAGTGACTAATAGCGTGCTAAACTTTGAAATCTTAGCTAAGTGATATAAAGTGATATATAATCCTTTAGACATAAACCGTTGACTAAGTCTGGGACTAGGACTGGATCCAGCTGCACCTCCACTCCTCTCTGAGGAGTTTAGAAAGCAAAGGGGTCCTCTGAGCCTCGTGACACAACGGGAGGGTCTCCCTGACAGTGTTGTCTGACCCTGTCCTCTATGCAGTAAATCAAGTGTACCTTGCCATCGAATCTTGTTAAACCACCATCACATTTACCACTGAACTTTGTTAACTCACTGTTTTATATCAATAAAGTACATTGTTCCTTCTCTCTTATGAGTGAAGTCCATTCTCACTCCATCTGCGACACAGTTCCCAGAGAAATAACCACATAAGACATGGTCTGGTACTGCTGGTGACAAAGGTCTTTTTCATTGCAATGAGTAGAATCAAGCTCGTAACTCCTAATGCTCAATAGTAATTATTGTTCCTGGTAAATGGTGACTGAAGATCTGATTGTATTTCTGCAGCATTTGAACAGATGTCTGCTTAAACAGGAAGCAAGTCCACCCCATTTTCTGGCAGTGTTTTTAAGTTTTTATTTATTTCTAGGTCTAAATTTGTTCCAAATCACTCAGAACTGACAAGAGGGAGACACTCGCCGAAGTTCATGCTGTTGCCCCCTTTGACAGGGGGCACCTGGGACAGACCCTGCCTACCCACCCGCGCCCCTGAGCCTGCAGATCCCAGTCCTGTTCTGCACCAGCTCGGCTATCGCTTTACAACACATCAGCATTCAAGCCTGCGGCCAGTCTCTGCAATGTTTATCACTCAGAGCTGACAAGTTTCTGGTGATTTGTAAAGCTGTTTTAAGCACTAGTCCAGAAAGCCTGCCTCCAACTGTCTGTGTCTTCCCAGCCCACCACTGAGCTGTCTCCGAGAGGCAATAACACAAGACAAGTCTTTATTTTGGTGCTGTGAATTGCACCACACTTGATCATGTTCTCAATCTCTCCCCCAGCTCACTCCGTCCTTTCCCCTTTGACAGGGTACTCTTAACTCAAAGCCATGAGTTGCGCTCGGGTTAGATACCTAAGGAAAAGGCTATAGAGTGTTTGCACAGTACTGAGACGAACACAGGCTTTTACTGCTGCTATGCAGTCAAAGCTACATATTCTAGACCTCAGGGGCCAGCTGTCAGCATGTTGCTATCAGATTTCCTATGGAAAATTCGAGGTGAGGCTGTGAGCAGCAAAAGGTGTAAACTTACCCCAGGAGCAGGCAGGGCTCACACCTTCCTTGTCACCACCGCTCAAAGACTCTCCCACGCTTTGCTTTGCCTCCCAGCTCACTTCCTTTGTCCCGTCTCTGCCCTGGGTTCACTTCGGCTCATTCCTCTCCACACGGTGTGCGACACATGCAAGCCACCTATGCGCACTGTGCAGGGGGTGATGCTGTGTCACCACACGGGCTGCCACGAGTGCTGGCCTCTTGCAGCAGACTTGCTAGTTATTTGTGAAACCTGAGCTTGAAAGCTGTTGCTTGGTCACTGAAACATGCTGGAGCAGTACACCGCTTTTGCATCTTCTTCTCGATTCCCATAGACTTAAAACGAGCAAAATCTTCCAAAATAAAAAGTATGATGTTTCTACAGGACTACTAGTGCTTAGGAGGAGCCACCCTCTGGGAGACAAGAGGAACACAGAACACACACACACGAAAAATTCCCATCAGCATCCAGCCTTGGCGAAGCTTACTCAGAACACATGACCTTTCCTAAGCTTTGGAAATGATCTTGTTTGACAGTGAATTGTTAAACTGTAAGTGTTCACTTGGATTCAAAGGCTTAGCAGGTGTCCACAGAGCATGTCGAGGCACTGCCTCAGTTACACCTCCGCTTTGATGTTCACTGAGCAACTCAAAACACACACCTTTAACCAGATAAGCTGTTTCTGTGGAAGGAACTTGAAAGCTATTCTTGTGTTTGTGCATAACCCACATTCAAAAACCACTCCAATACCTGACCTCTGTTATGAGCTGAGTCTTTGCAGCTCAGGTCACATTCCCTGAGATGGGAAGAAAAATTGTGTCCTCTGTCCAAGTTGGGCCCTGATCAAACTTTGGCTTCTTCAGCTCTCAAAAAAACGCTGAAGGCAATGGTGTGTAATGAGCCAATGCATAACAAGATGATGCAAAAGATAGGACCTTTATAAAGAGAAAGGGTTAAGATCTTTATCACCGTATGCAGAGCAGAGACTAGGATGAACAAGCAACACGCTGTGGCAGGCACACCATGGCACTGTGCAGGCAGAGGTGAAGTGAGAAGGGCAGAGCAAGGTTAATTCACAGCCCTGACAATTCAGTGCCAGTCAAACGCTATTTCAGAGGACTTAAAATTCACTGAGCACGCACGGTCATTTCATTAGCAACTGCTGACAATTAAGCAACATAATTCATATTGCTCTCTGGCCAAATAAAAATCTGACAATGAATAATGGAAAGTTAGTATTTAATACAGGACAACTCCCATCCTCTGAACTATACAGTGTTAGTATAGCTTACAGTTAGCTTACAGTAGCTACTTATCACAGTAAGTCTGGAGGAAGAGTGTGGCTGGTTAGCTATGCTGAGAGTGTTTCAGTTCCACATCCAAACCGCCTCTGGAAAAAAAAATTAAAAACATACACAGAAGATCATTCTGCTACTCCTACCTCTTCTCCCATGAATAGAGAAAATGCCATCCACTGGATTATGACAGAGGGCTCAGTTTGGTCCACTGAACTTTCGGTTCCTAATCTTTCTCGACATCTGCATGCATCATTCATTTACTACATTATTCTGAACGCACCTATATTAGAAAGCCTAACAAAAAGATTCAGAAAAGACACTTGGTAGTGCAGCAGAACAAGGAGGGGTGACAGTCCCAGAAGGGGTGTGACAGGAGAAGTCTTCACTAACAGTGCCAAGACATTCCTACTGCAGTGATGGCACAGACTGCTCTTGAGTGTGCAAAATATTTCCTGCAACTCACTTAAAACAGCAGTTGCAGATAAAGTATAGGAGACAATAAATAATTAAATACAGGAATCAACCAGTCTTAGTTGTTATAAATATTCTGATGTGCTAAAGAGATGAATTATTACTTGCTCCAGGGTATGGCTTTTCAATTTACAACATCCAGAAGATACTTCTTACCTCTCAAGGAAAATGCCACTTTATCGGAATGAAAAAAGAAACCTAAAAACATACCCTGCCATTGTAGCTGTATAGACACAATAAAATATTTAAATTAAAAAATATTTTCTCTCTTCTTCCTTCACCCTATATTTGACTTTTTTTTTTTAGGTAGGGAAGACAAAAGTGATAACCATGCAAGCAGTGAAAGAAGAGATAGAGTTAACTCCTTCACTTTGCCCATCTCCTCACAGCTGTAGCGGAAACAGTCTCTTGCCTCTATGCTTACCAATGGCCGTGGACATCTAGAAAGAATTATGTCCTAGTTTGACAGCTTATGGAAAGGAGGGAGAGATGTAGAAACCCTACCTCCCATCTCACCTTATGCCCCACAAAAATACCCAGTGCCCAGTCAGCCCCAGGAGCATGCAGGGTCCTCACAGGGTTCCTCCAAGCACTGCGGGAAGCTTACATCTTCAGCAAGCCTGGCTGCACCTCTCCATCTCCCTGCATTCGCAGAAGCTGCTTGCGCTTCCGCAGCTGGGGTGAGCTGTCAGTAAAGGTACCAGTCCGCAGCGTGGGTCCAAGTCTCATCCCTGGACTCCGACAACGACACGTCCAGGTACGCAAGGTTTTTCTCATTATCCCTTTTTAATCTGCTTTAAAGAAGATGCAAAAAGATGACCAAAACAAGGTTGGATTGTCTTCTAAAGTAAACTTAATTTCTACCTGGAAAAAAGAAATAGGTCAAATTTCTCTAAAAGATCACTATCAAAAACATTTCAGAGAAGTATGAATATCTAAAATACACCAGGGAAAATGTATTGCAGAAATTATTTATTTCATGCCAACTTAACTCTTTGACTAGATATTTTAACACACATTTCAAAAATATATCCAGTACAACAATAATTTAGAACACTACAGACAAAAATTTGTAACTCAGTGAATTTCAAAACAGGGTATGATGCATACACACTTGTATCATAAGGCAAAAGAAGATAGTCTATCCATAAGCAGCACTCCTACAGCCTATCTTGATATACACTGGAGAATGAAGATCTTTTATTACTAAACCTACACTTACAAATGAATTCCCTTATTTTCCAGATAAGTCTATAGAAATATAAGGTATTTCTATAGAAAATAATTAATTTCTACAGTGACAGCTAAGCTATCACTCTGACACTATTATAGTTCACAGGAATATGTCAAATATAACAACATTATCCTGAAGAAATAACTGAAGTTGCGTATTATTATTGCCTGCCAATTACAACTAAAACACACCCGCGCACACAAAAGCATGCTGAGGAATACATTCCAGTGCATTTTAATAGAAACAAAGAATAAACCTGATTGGGCTCACCATATGACTGAAACAGAAGATATCTAATATAATGCAACATATCAACGACAACAATTAATGTATTAGAAAGGGATCTAGTTCAAGGTGCTTTTTTGCTAGGAATGCCGGGTTTCTGTTAACATAATCAAATGGTGTAGGAGTGTCTCAGCTTCAGACTAGACTACTTAATTAGAGGCACAGCTAGTATTAGAGAACTGCCATGAAGCAGTACATATTCCTGCAGAGCCCATTAGGGAAAAGGAATGTAAAATTTTCAGAAAGTTTAAAAGATTCACAAATAAGTTGCTCTGAAAAAATTAACCATTTTCTGAATTCTAAAGAAAAATTAAGAGCTAGGAGATAATATATACCCTAAGTAGTGTTTTTGTTAATAATTAAGATGCACATATTTGTCTGTAATGAACAGGTCAGATTTCTTTAAGAAGCCTCATAAAAGGTTTTCCTTCATAAAGACATCTCTATTTGGTATTGTAAATGCCCCTCAGATTGCAAGTAATTACAGCAATAATGAGAACTGGAAAAAAATATTGTGTATTTCACGTAACATTTACAGTATTCCAAGATAAATTTAATAAAATACAAATTATCATAATTACAGAAAATCAGAGTAATCACTTTTTTAATACTTCACATGTAAAAATCATTGTCATGGTTATGTTTTAAAATAGCAAGAATAAATATTGGAAAGATAGCAGCTTTCCACCATCCCCATTAATACTGTTATGATTATTTTACAAGTGCTTTTGATTGCAAAATAAAGGCAGATTTGATATCATGATTCTTCCAGTAGTGTAAGTTACAGTAGCATAAAGTTTGTTGTTTCTTAACATGTTATCGTACCTAAAGAATAAAATACATCATAGTTTGCCCAAAGTGTCACTATTAGCACAGACTAGAAGTTGCATATGCTTTACCTTCCCTCATGAAAAGACTCCCTCGCTTCACAGCTAGGAGATGCACCTTTCTTGAGCAGAGTGCAAAGGACTCATTTACCAATACAGATATCAGAATATGTGTATTTTTAAATACCTGAAAAAACAGAACTACAAATCTAGTAGGAGTAGTATGTTTGACTAGAGCTTTTTGCTATCCATACATTTTAAGAAATCCAACACTGACACAGTATTAAAGTAGCTACTGTTTTCACTCCCACTTTTCAAAGTTCATTAAAACTTGCATGGATTCTTTACACTGTTTGAAATCTTTGATATGAAGATATTCAAACATTTGTACTTAACTTGGGTGGGTTTTTTGGTGTTTTGGGTTTTTTTTGGTGTTCACAGATAAAGAGGAAACTGCAGAAATGATGATGAGATGGAAGTATACCCTAACTGCTCAGTAATTCAGAAAGTGAAATAATAAAGAAATACATCATTGACATTCTCTAGCTGCAAATAAATACAACTATATACTGACAGAATAAATATGCCAACATTCAGTTCCCAAAAGCACAGTTTGCAAGGCAGTTATATTTTAAATCCCCTAATCTGGAGCATCAAGTGTGATGCAAGAAAAAAATTAGCCTACAGTACAGTCACTGCTTAAACATATCAAAGCTAGTTTTAACTTTTTTTAGCTGTGATACTGTCAGGACTAGAGCTATAGTAGCAAAGAACTCATCAAGAGTTGCCACAATCTGGCATCATAGAATCATAGAATGGTTTGGGTTGGAAGGGACCTTTAAAGGCCATCTAGTCCAACCCCCTGATCAACTAGATCAGGTTGCTCAGAGCCCCATCCAACCTGGCCTTGAATGTTTCCAGGGATGGGGCATCTACCACCTCTCTGGAGGTATAAATCCTTAGGCATGTAGCCCCCAAGCAAGGTCTGCATTATTTGTACTAGAAGTAACCAAACTAGTTTAAAACTAGCTCAAGTACACAGCAAATGCTGTGCAGGCATATCCCTTATTTCTACAATGTTCTTTTACAGTTGTACTCCATGCTTCTTTGTTGAAAGTCTTCTGGATTTAGTCGTATGAACTCATAGTTACTTCTCAAAACACACTTTAGATTAATTCACCTACATGTGCACATAATTAGAGCAAGAGTAACTGTTGGTCACCAGTGAACGCTATGGATGAAACGTGGCTTCACTTATGAACTTGTTACTTAAACACCCAGCATCCAGGGGATCTCTGAGTGCAATCCAGAGAACTCCTGAGATATTTTCAGAGCTCTAATTCCCATGCTTTCAAAATGCAGACACTGGTTACTCCATTACTCTACTGCAACATCAAAAAAAGGTCAGCGGATTCCCACCTTAATGAGCTCAGAATTTCTATGTTAGCAACCGAAATCCCACTGCCATTAATTTATACAGTCAGCTCCTCACATTATTGTATCCCAATGAAAACTGCACAGAGGGCTTACGCTAGGGACTAGTTAGCTTTTGTATATAAAATCCTGACCAAGTCTCCACTGAAAATTCTGTTTGCAGCCATTCCACTGATTTCTGAGAGGGGAAAACACAGGCCCCACAAAGGCTCGATCCAACTCTCTGAAGTCAGCAGGGGCTAAGTAAGGATACTTCACAAGCATTCAGAAAAACAAACACTCCTTCTATAATTTTTCTGTTAGCACTGAATTAGATCCCTTTGTAACTTCCAAGAGTTAAAGAACTTGAACCTTATTTCATCCAAAGATTTTTACAAATAAACTTTTGGGCAATGAGATACAAATTTTAAAATTAGAAATATCGAGTCTAAGAACATTCATGTGGATGGATGTCCAAGAACGTATACTACCCCTTTCATGTGAGGCTGAATTCAGGATAGCATTTCTAAGGAGACCTAAAATAAATTAATAGGTGCTAACATGAAGTTGCTAAAGAACAATCTGAATAAAAAGAGCCTCATTTTCTCAACTTCCACTCCCTGATACAGCCACAAGATTTTGATCAAGCTTTTACAATATACAAAATACCCAACCTAAAAGCCCTCCTACAGGTAATCTGGAAATCACATGAGCTTGAATACATGTTCAACGGCATGGCTGTCGTTTTCACCTAAGAACAGAACTGACAATTATTTTATATCTGACGATTTATTAATATAATTATTTCTATACAAACAGTATTTTTCCCCTTCATAGTAACAATTCAGTGTTTTAAAACAGGCAGATCAATATATTACAAATACCACTACTGTTAGAACGCATGATGTACTAAATCACAGGAGGTAGTTAGATTCCCATTAATAATTACTTCAGAAAACAAAGACTATTTTTAAAAATTAGTAGAACACCTCATTCATGAAAACTTACTTTTCAGAGTAACTCATTTCTAACTGCTTTAAGGGAGGTCTGCTTTTTAAGCATGATAAAGAATTTATGACAGAAACATGTTCTCCTTCAGTTTTCAATGTAACTTTGCAATAAGCACATAAGAAAACTCCCAGGTGGTAAAGACTTAAGACAAACTGCAATAAAGGAACATTTTAAATTAATCAAACTTCCAAAGATATAATGAATTTGACCACATCTTTTACCTTATGATTCCATTTGAAAATTCATTCAACTAACTACGGTTTAAAAATATATCTATACCAATGAAATTAATGTGAAGCTTTTTTACACTGTTAATAATTGGCATTTTTGAATGGCATTCAAATGCATGATCATTATTCTTTTTGCAACAACTTACTGCAAAATACAGGCACCTTAAAAACAGACACATAATGCAACCAGGGCATCTGGGACATTAAAAGTGTTTACCATTATCTAGTCATGCTATGTATTCCCCTTCTTTTAAAGGAATACTCTACAATTTGAAGCCGTGCCTGAGGTGTGTGCAAATTATGTTTCAGCATTTAATTCAATTTTCACATTATATTTCTTCTACAGTTACAACTGTAAAAGTCTTAAGCAGACATCGTGTCTTTGATAATGTATTCTTGCTATTGCACATATGCTCATATGACAGTGAAACTCTGGTCCATATTCAACTATTTACACATGCTAAAATAATTTATCTGCATATAATCTTGGAAAAGAAAAGAATATAGCCTTTCTTGACCAATACACCTTGCTCCAAAATTTATACCACCGAATTTCATAGAATCATAGAATACCAGGTTGGAAGGGACCTCAAGGATCATCTGGTCCAACCTTTCTTGGCAAAAGCACAGGCTAAACAAGATGGCCCAGCACCCTGTCCAGCTGAACCTTAAAAGTGTCCAATGTTGGGGAATCCACCACTTTCCTGGGGAGGTTATTCCAATGGCTGATTGTTCTCATTTTGAGAAATTTTCCTCTCATGTCCAATCAGAATCTCCCTGGGAGTAACTTGTACCCGTTACCCCTTGTCCTCACCATGTGACTCCTTGTAAAAAGGGAGTCTCCATCTTCTTTGTATCCACTCCTTAAACACTAGAACATGTATTTTATGATTTTATGAAGAACAGCCCACCATTCCATCTTTCTGCTTATACAGGGTCTGATTCAAAGACCACTGAAACCAAAAGAAGACTTAATTTAATTCAGTAGATTTTGGACTAGGCATAAAGTTCAAATAGAAAAATTATAGAAAGTGTTTAGTAATTGATGTAACTGCACTTTGGATGCATTAAGATGCTCTAACAGCATCTGTTAAAATATAAAAAAACCTCCTTCCAAAAAATCCTCTTCCTAAAACTTACAATGTTACAGTTCAAGTTGAGCCCTAGGTATATTTGTGAAGTTTACCCTCTATTAACTTTCGGTCATGACACAAAAGCCCACACTGAAGCACAACAGTATCTACAATAGAAGAAGCATATTCTTGTCATAAGTAGTAAAGTTATCATAAAGGTGCATTTCCAAAACAGTTGTTCCTTCATATTCTTTTTTTAAACAGAAATGGTCTTTTCTGGTTCAGTGATATATAATAAATACAGTATTTTCCAAGCAATGAATTTTCTTTAGTTTTGAGGAGCTTAGACATCATCAAATATTTTGCTTCGAGACATTGACAGGTATCTTCCACCAGGCTGGTACCTGCAGAATCAATTTTAAATATGAAAAAGTATCACAGGAAATAGAACAATAAAGACCCACGAAATCATGTAACTCTCACTGCACTCTTACTCCTTACCTCTCAATTAATTACAGGATCTGAAGTTCTACTGAATTACTGTTTCCATGAGAATTTGATAGGCAGCCATTAAATTAAATCTCATGTGACCAAGAAAAACAGTAATATGAATACTGGGAGTCTTAAATAACTTTGTTTCCTGATACAAAGGAAAGAAGCTGAATGTTTTTGTTAAACAGAACATTTTTTCTTCCCCCTCCCCCCCCTTTTTTTTTTAAATAAAACAATGCAAAACAACACCATCCAAAAAGTAGTTTGGGTGATTAACAGAACATCTCATTGGGTATTCCTAGGAGAAATACAGTATTAAAGATAATGAAAACAAATGGCTGCATACTTAGTGGGGAAAAAAGAAGCTTCACAAACTGTTGGTCAAATATATTTTTAAAGCATTTTAAAAGCACAAAGAAGTTCCAATGCAAGCACAATGTACTTCCTCACTGCAGTACTTACCAAAACCTGAACAGACACAAAGCCAGACCCTAGTGTCCCCAGTGCTCTTACTGTCCTAGAATGCTTCTAACTATTGCAGGAGCTATAGTTTTAAAAAATCAATGTTACACAAGCTATTTTTAAATTAATTGAAATTTCATATGCAATTATTCTTGATTTACTACCTCTATGAAATGAAATGCAGGTTACTAGAGTAAAGCTCAATTAAGCTCTGTGGCTCCAGATTTCTTTTTAAAGAAAAAGTTCAGGATGTTCCACTCTGCAAAGTCTGTATAGGTGCCAGAAGACTTCAGATACTGTATTTGAAAAGTATTTGCTCCAACAGTTATATAGGCATATTCCTATTTTTGTAGACTATTATCCCATTCACACTGTATAGAAGTCAACAGCTGACAACTAGTCTAGCAGCTCAACTGCTAGGCTAGTTCCTCTTTAAACTCTTGTGCTTAAAAAGAACCAACTTTTGAAATGTGGTGACATTAAACTAGACAAGTTAGTTGTTGATACAAACTAACACTGCTGAATCAATCTGTAAAACCTGGCAGTGCCATTTAACAGCATTCATTGCATGTTTTTGAACTGGCATTTATTTTTTTACATTATAGATATAAAGTCAACTGAAACCACTTGTGATTTTTCATTGGATTGGGTATGCTAGTTTTAGCTGAAAAATAATGTAAACTGTTACCTATTAAAAGGGAATTTAAAATTATTTATCATTAAACGGTTCTACATCATAACTAGGTAGATAAAAAAGCACCCATAAAATGTATTACTTGTTTCTTAAATATGAGCAGAGCTTAGCAGTTATATAAGATACTCTTATTTCACGGCTAAGGAAATTTAGTGTTGCATTTACACCCACAGAATTCTCTATTATAGACAGAGCTACACTGTGCAGTCTGGGACTTTTTGTTCAGTAAGTTCAGATTTTAATTTACTCTAGTAGTTCCAAGATCTGATCCCCAGGTGTACTCCTCCAACTGCTGCTCCTGTAATACTCAGTTTTCTTTCTTGCAGCCCTTTATAATGGTTTTTATACAGGGAAATCAAGTGAGCTTTCTGAAGTCTTGTAGGGAATTAGAGAAAACCTTATATTGTACATATGCAAGTCATTCTCCAGTTTTTTGTTATTATATACAGTATTTTTCAGATTATGCCAATATACAAAATTATATTCAACTCCAGTCTTACTCAGATATTTCTAAAGAACTGAAAAACCTTCAGGTTTCAATTGGTTTTAAAACAATTCCCATATCATGGGGGAGAAGGAAGAAAGGAAAAGAGCTAGGTGAGATGATAAATTTTGTTTACAAAACTATTACTATGAAACCATCTGATATAGCTGTTATAGGTCAGAAGACAAAGACATTTGTATCTTTTAATTGTAAATAACACAGAAAATCCCTCACCTTCCTGAGTCCGATTCAAGAGGGTCATCATTAATTGAGTCTGCATTAAAATCCAAAGGTTCTGCATCCTGGAGGAGTTCTATTCGATCTCTTTCAGTCCTACCGTTTGATCGGGTATACTTTGATAGTGCTGAATAGGTAAAAGGAAGGAAAGACACTAATTTGCTCTACGAACATCTTGGAGTGTGTGGAGACATCAAACTTAAAAGACCAGAACAATAATTTGGTAGTATCTCACCCAAAGTGTAAGTGTGATGATTTAGAGTAGATTCAATATTAAACCAAATCTGGTTACATGCTCAAATTTGTAGTATTTCATTTTTTTGTCTCCACAGCAATGTAACTACAACTTTTCTTTTGCCCCTCAAGTAGGATGAGATCTACTTTGCAAAGAATCAAAGAAAATGAGAAGTTATATGCAAACTTTACTTTTAAATCAATCAATCATCCATTCATCTTCCCAACTTCCCACTTAACTAAGCTAGCTGGAGGTTTTTTTGGTTTGTTTTTGTTTGTTTTTAAAGAGGCAATCTCATGAATTAACAAAACATAGTTGTTCTGCAGTTCACTCTCCCACCTTCATTAGGCCAGTACCTATGGCTTGTTTCGAAGTTGGAATGCTACATATATATATGGTTAACATTAAAATATAATTTCATATAATTTCAGTTAGTCTACCACTGAAAATCTGGGTTTCCAACTTTGTAAAGAGGAGGGGGAAATCTACCAGAGTTGTCTCAACAGCATGTTCAAAGCTTCCCTCCTCCTCTCCCTTTTTCCTTCTTTTTTTCAGTTTCATTTCTCACTTGCTTACAACAGCACTTAAAATAAATAAAAGACATTAACACTGTGACAAATAAACTTCTTGGAAGTTCAGCACATCCACAAAAAAGTTTTTTGCTAACACAAGTTATTAAATGAACACGTGTAACATATCCTGTGATATGTTATTGGCTTTACATTTGTTGGTAATTTATTTGATTATTCCATTATTCCAGTCTGAGAGAGTTCATCTGCAACTAGAAGAGGTAAGTTTTAAGATTTTAAACTCCCAACTTCAAGACATATCCTAAATAAAGTCTCTTTGTTGACAACTGCTGCTCTAATTGCAATCATTATATGTCCTGTAAGAAGACCAAGTAATTGAGACTAGTCAGAATCTCCAACCTCAACTAGTTGAAGTGTTGAAGATGGGAAGAAATGCAGCACTCTTTCCAGGTGTCTTTAATGGGCAAGATAGCACTGTGCCACAGAAGGGCACAACTATCAGCACATTATCTAAGACAAAAAGGAATCTACTTGAAGCTACTCACACAATCAGTGTTGTGCAGACAAGGTATTAAAAAACAAAACAAAACAAAACAAAACTCCCTTCAAAACCCACAAAGCTTACATCTATTGGTATTGGTCTCTGAGAAGCTGGATTCTTTTTGGTCTGTGTGGACAACTCTGCTTCTAGTGGAATCATCTCTATTTCCATACCGCTCCTTCCACTCCTGGGAAAAAGACAACAAAAGAAAACACAAGCTGTGAGGAAAAAGTAACACAACAAAAGCATACATAGGATCAAGAAATATTCCAGACCAACAATTTAGAGCTAATTGGTCAATCACATCAGACTATGAAAGTAATACTTTGAAAATGTTCCTGTTCAGTATCTTGATACAGGAATACTTTTTGTTTTGTTTTAAACTCAAGATATGTCCCTTCACTAAACCGGTTACCATAACTGTTGTTTAGAAAAAAGACTTGCAGAAAACAAACTACATATTAAATGTGCACTCAAAGTTCATACAGCGGCTCCAAGTTACAGCGGGAACGTTGCCTTTTTTTGATTTTGACTTCCATCTAGTGGTATAATGGTAAAATAACCAGATGCAGACAGCACAAAAAAAAACATTTGGACAGGCCATGTTTACTAAGCTTGTTGTTCTGTTGTGTTTCCATTCTGTCATGTTTTAGTATGTAAACATTTTAGTATGAAGTATAATGAAATATTCATGAAGAAAATGTCTCATGCTTTTATGAGGAGACAACTTCATGTCTCAACAGAAACTTTTCCAATTGGTCCAATAACTTTAATATGTTTCATATGCTTCATATCTAGATCCCAGATTATGGACTGGTAGGAACTGGTATACTTGAAGTTACTGTGCTAATTTATGCCATATGTTACAGTTCTAAGCTGCAGAAGGATCAAGCATTTAATCATGATCCAGTAAAAGATAACACTCTCAAAAGCCCCAGAAGTTTCAAGAATGAATGTGCTACAGTATTCAATGCAAACTCAAAAAAAAGGTAACATCTGAAACGGAGTTTGCTGTTGAACTAAAATTGCTGCTTAATGTCAGATCACTTCAGTGTATACTACATGCATCATCCATTTGCTACTATTTGGTTTCACAGTAAGTTCAAATTCTAAAATTATGAGATGGGGGCAAGAGGATCAGAAGGTGTATGCAATATTGGCTGTCATCGAGAAATGAAGAATCCCTGAGCTTGAAAACCTAAGAGCTTTTAGTCCCGGTATTATCTTGCCTTTCTGCAGAAAATATTTTTCCCCCTCTTTAGTCAGTTCACTTTTTGCAGGCATCCTTTTGATTTCTCTCTTGATTGTGACTTTCTATATACCAAATGTTATAAGTTAATGACAAACTAAAGCTATAGTTAACTGAAGCCCCTTAAAATGAAGCTGCCTGAATTATTTTTTATTCAGGTTGACTGCCTTCACAAATCTTTCAACTCAGTATGCACTCGAAAGTATGATTTGGATCAAACATTCTGTTTGTTACTCAGTAGTAACAGTATTAATTCTGTCTTAAATGTAATTCCCTCCTCGGGAATCTGTGCCAATTGCTTTCCAATGAGCACACAAAGGAACGGGTAAGTTTGGGAGAAGCATACAGTGCCCATACAGTGAATACGATGACACTGTGACTGCAGTTATTTCAAGCAGAGCAGTATCAACATAAGAGACTGATAATAAGCCATTTCAGATTACTCTGCATCCTAGAAATCAGGACCCTTGTTAATGCTTGTTACGCATATAGGCATGCACCGTTCTCACAGCACACTGAATATCAAAAATTTCCAAGTAGTGTGACCCAACTGCCCTCTTATCCTTTAAAATTAAAATGTAAATTATTTTTTCCCCTCAGCCAAGATTATTCTGCAAGATTAAACTGATTCTATCAATTATTGGAGAATTATTTTTTTGTGAAATAGATCATGCTGAATTAAACAGCAACGGCAAATCCTCTCAGATATTGTAGTATACTAATATCATAATTAGCAAAAACAATCTCATACCCTTCTTCTGTTTTCACCTTCTTCCTGTCTTTGTCGTTTTCTTTTCTCTATAAATAAAAAAAAAAATTGTCTGAGGTCCATACAAGAAAAATCATTACCAATATTTTTTTTAAACCAACAATGAAAATCTGAAGTTAACTAGCAAGGATTCTTATTGAAATAGATGGCTCATACAATTAAATAAGAAGAAAAGACAAAGCTGCTGGTCTATCATTAAGGAGTTTCCCATTAAAATGAATTGATCATGATGATATCTTGGGTCAAGGCATAACATTTGGATACCAGCTGGCAAAGCAAAAAAAAAAAAAAAAACCTCTTAGAAATAGCTGGAGAAAGTATAACATTAGGAAGAAACTTTAGCATTATTGAATCAAAATCTTGCTGAAGTTCTAAGAGGCCCAAAGTATGACCCTAATAGTTTGTGTCCTTATCTGCTAGAAGTGTAATATCACAGTATCAAATAAATAGTAACCTCTTTAAGGGAATGAGACACATTCCTCTTTCTCCAAAACAAAAAAAACCCAACCCCTATTACTCTAAGTAAATCTAGGGTTTGTTTTTTCATAAACTAGGAAAGAAGAATGAAAGTATTCCATAATGTAACATTGTATCCACAGATTTTAATCTCTAAACATTTACTCAAGAACCACAATAGCTTTTAACAACTTCCAAGAAACACTTTCAATAAAAATTAACATTTAAAAAATTAAAAAGCTCTCAAAACCAGCAGATAATTACAGCTCTACAGAACATGCTTTGTGTGATAAAACACAGTTAGCTGAAACAGCAAAAAATCCTAAAGACAGAATTTGGGCAGCTTGATCAACATACACAAAGAACGATAAAATGAGTTTGTTGATGACAAAGACAATTTACGTGCTAACTATCCTTTATGACCGCTTACACAAGCACCTGCTCAGGTATTATTACCTCAGTAATGACTTCAGAGGAGCATCACTTAACTGAACTGTAAAATATATAGAAATAGCTATAATTCAGATACTGGATGAGTAAAGCTGATACTTCAGATGTCAATGAAGTCCAGCACTGTTTATATAGCAACCACAATGCTCTAAGTCTGTTGCATTTTGTGCACTTTTTGTCCCTCAGTACAGTTTTCAAAATATTGACAAGCTATATGCTTTTTTTATTGGTGTAGCATTTCAGACAAGTTTAACGCAACAACATATTACATTTTGCAGGAAGACTAGGATAGAGGACCTAACTTACCTCTCCTGATTAGCTCTTTTCCTTCATCAATCAAGTCAGAGGTCATTTCGCTATCCCCCATGAACTGCTGGAATCCCAAAAGATTCAAACAACGAGTTCCTAAACTGGTAAAAGCAGAAGGAGAAGCAATTGCCTTTGTTAATTTACAACTAATAGTTGAGATATATTACACTGCAAAATGTAAAACAAATTATTCAGAAATTTATGGACAATTCAAGTAAAAAAGCAATATAGATGAAAAGACAGATTATTATACTACCCGAGAAATCAGAAAATTCAGAACAGTGGCATGTTCCTAAATTCCACTGAAAGTGATGACATAATCCTACTCAAATAAAGAGACAGAATTGTTTATAGTCTGAGAGTAGTGCAGATGATTGAAGACAATTGCTTGAAATGTTCTCAGATATAACAGAATTTATACCTATGATATCTCACTGACTCTTCTTTGCCAGAAGACAATTACTATAAAAATGCTGCCTATTATGATTTCTCTGTTTTTGAAACAGTAATAACATAGGCAAGCCACCTTCATCTCAGATTTTACTCAGGAGAAAAATGTGACATACTCTTAAGCTGTGGGGATGCTGGCTGCCATTTTGGATACCCATTAGGCAGCAGTCAGGTAATAAGCTTGCGCCATCTTTTTTAAGCTAGTCCCTGGAACTAGATAGCATGAAATCACTTCCACCTTTTCAGTTTCATACCAGAGAACACAACTGCTGGTTTTGTTATTGTTTTCCTCTCTCCAAACTGGAGCATCAATATCATGTTTGAAGTTGGCTTCATTGTATATTTATGCTGAAAAGTTTTTTTCCTATACTATCTGAACTTTAAGACTGCTGGATTAAACAAGGAAAACAGCTTTCCTTGATAGATTTTAATTAAACATTCAGTTTTGCATGTATTTGCATCATTAGAGAGCACTAAAGTTCAAGCAAAGCAACTTCCTCTCCTTTAGTTTCTTTTCTTCCTTTTCACTATGGCATTCAAAACCCAGGATCATCATGGACAAGAAGTCGTACAATTTTCTTGTCATTGGCTTTCCTGTTTGCTTTTCATGTTTTTTTTTTTACCTCCACCACCATTTTTGTCACCTAACCTAAAAGTAAGCAGGGAAAACCTAGGACTGGATCCTTGTTGTCTTACTATCTATGGATGCACACAGGGTATTGATGGGCATTGAAGGCTTTAACTGCATTCTACATGTTTCAAAACATACATGTTGCTTCTGACTGAATGGTAATGCAAAATTGAAGAAGAGAACATAAATGTAGCCAAGCAATGTCAGACTGAAAGTGTCTCATCCCTTACAGCAGTCAAAAGCAGACATTTTGAAATGTAAGGATAAAGCAAGCATCTAACAGTATATTCTGCAATTACCCTTCCAGCCTCCAACAAATTGTGACTTATGGAAACAAGATCAAATGATTTCAAATCATTTCAAATCATGATCAAGTGCTTTCAAACTGAAGTCTGGTAACGGATCAGAAATTTTTCATGAGTCTGTTAGAAAGTTCATTACCTAAAGTTTCTGCTAATGCTTCTTAGTTTATTACAAAACCTTGATGGAAACATAGCTTCCTCATGGTAATTTTAATCTCAAAAGCAGAATCTAAATGTTTGTGGGCTCCAAAGTTTGAACAGATAAGATCTCAAAATCTAGGAATGAAGTTTAATGGGGAACCACCCCCCCCCCCCAATTCAGTTATCAGTTAACACAATCCATATTCTTAAAATGTACGCATTTCACATATATAAAAAGCAATTTATTGTTTTCGTTTTTGCATTTTTATTAGTATGTCACAACTCAACTGCTGGAAGAGGAGAAGCAAATCTCTTCCTGATTGCTGAAACTAATATTATTAATGTAAAGAAACACGGAGGATCTGTCTTGCAATCACTTACCTGAAGTATGTGGCAATACAGAGAATGACAACAAGCATTGGGTAATATATATAGAATCCATCTGCAATGAAGGACAGCACTCTCATGGATCCCATTATCTGGAGAAAAAAATGCACAAGAATAACCTCTAATCAAATATATTCTACATATATGCATAAAGATTGTGCCACCTCACTATTTTCAGTCCACAACAAACAAACACACAATCCTTTACAGTTACTGAAACATAAGTAAGTACTATCATCACAGATCTGATTCAGACAGTTGACCCAGAATGCCCAGATATAAAGGCCACCTCTAACAGTGGTGGTAACACCTCCACCTCTAACACTTTGAGGTTACAGATGGTTACAGGCTAGATCTTGTTGTCTCACCTAATACAGAACCAGTTCAAATCCAGTGGATCTTTTCATCTGCTGTGAAAAGAGTCTCTGGACAACACTAACAATGTACTTGTTAACAACGTGAGATGTAACTTTCTGTCCTACAGAAATTGGTTGTTCAGTAAAACCAAGCTCATTGGTTTTCATTGGCAAGTTAGGTTTGCTCCCCATCTATAAAGATGTCCCATATGCTAAAGCCAGTGGAAGCTATTAGCACCACATCTACACCTCTTTTAAATACCTCCAGGGATGGGAACTCAACCACTTCCCTGGGCAGCCTGTTCCAGTGCCTGACACCTTTTTTGGTGAAGAAATTTTCCTAATATCCAATCTAAATCTCTCCTGGAGCAACTTGAGACCATTTCCTCTTGTCCTATCACTTGCTACTTGGCAGAAGAGGCTGATCCCCACCTCACTACAACCTCCTTTCAGGATCTTACTACAAGTGGTATTTAAAAAATATTTTGCCTATTCTCCAAACCATATAGAAGCCTCAAAACCACATTTTCTGTACTTACAGATGTATAAGCTGTTGGCTGAGTGTTTTTGTGAGAGATTGTTGCATCCATATGGGTCAAGCCCAAAAAGTTCAAGCATAATGGTGGAGTGAGACGGCAAAATAACCTGCACAAATGCAAGAGGCAACAGCATTTGAAACAATTTCTTGTACTAAAAATATTAAGAAATCATAACTGGATATATCACCAAATCACGATATACAGCTCATTAGGATTTATACCTATATGATTATAAATGAAAGAACATAAATGGAAGTTTCATGGACATTTTAAATTGACTATGTGACAAAATCTGCAAAATATATGCCACATACTCACATGCCACTGAAAAGGAGACTGTACGCATCTGTCTGATGATGTGAAGCTAAGTAATAATAGTTAAATACACGGATCCTGAAGACAGTAGAGTAAACACAGATACTTAGGAAAAAGATGGTAAGAAAACAGGCCATCTAGGGGGGAAAAGAAAAAGTTGCTTGAATGTAGAACTCTACTAAAGGTTTTAATGCATTCAGCACATGGTCTGTGCACGCAACAGGTTGACTGCAGTCTAATTTTTATTTGACATGGGACAATAGCATCAGCTCTGAGAAGAGCTTCAGGAGTTTTTTTGACTAATCTGAATTGAGAATGATACTTGTAACATTCTGCACTTCATATAAGCTAACACAACTGACCCTACGAACATTTATTCTACTTCTTTTTGTTATGTAAATGAAATTGCTGTAATTGCCTCGATAATTACTATGACTGATTTGAAATTTATTCCCACAAAAAGTGACAAAAATAAGTGTTTTCAATTCAGCCTATTTTGTTACTATACTGGAATTTTTCAGCTCAGTTCCTTTACCGATAAATTTGTGCACGCATATGCTAGCCACACCTGTGACTGGATTTCTGGTCAGCAGCAAATTCCTGTTTAGGAAAGAGAGGTCACACACATGGTTGATTACACACAAAGTCTAAACACCTAAGCTCCAAACTAATGTTTCACAAATTACTCTACGCATGATATTCAAGCTCAACTGGGTCACACCTTCACCCCGTATTGGAGAGTTGTAGGAAGTGGCAAAAGGCAGACTCCCTCCACAGAAACAAAGTTGGGTATTACATATTTTAGAGACCTTCTGAAAGTTGATAGATTATTTAGAGACTTCTTTTTAAATCAATCTGGTCTACTATTATTGTAATAACAATTTATCTGAAAAGGTTTTTGTTGAGTGATTATCTCAAACTTACCTCTATGTATATATAATTATATGTCTTTTCTGCCAGCTGTATGAAAACTGCAAATAGTGATAAAACTGGTTTTGTGCTGAAAAACGTGCACTCAGACCACACAACAATTACAGAGAACGTGGCCAGAACAACTGCAAGCACCCTGTAAAACCACGGTCGTAGAAGACATTCCCAGTACCACTCTGAAAAAAACAAACACACACACACACGGAACTGGTTAATGAAAATTACACAACCAGAAATGGAACTCCCTCACAAAAAGCATCATGAACTTCTTCCATGCACACCCTTAAAATCAAGGCTGGAATCTGTGGGGTCACGCACTTAATTTCAGGGCTTTTCAAATGCCTAGAGATCTGGCTCTTACAGGAGCCTTTAGTCATAAGGAATCACATGCACAACTGGGGAAAACAGGGTAGGATTTGGGAGGCAAATTTTGCAAATGGGTTTGGGGGGGTGGGGGGTGTAGAACAGAACTCTTCACTTTTGGCCCAAATACTATGGGTGATCCACTTTTTGTTTGTTCATCTGTTACTCTCTCAGAAACAAAGCCTAGGCTGTAAAATTATATTGTCCTACCCTGGAGATAACTCATTGCTAGTGCACAACAAATTAGAAGTTAAAACATGGTTAGGCGATGACACTTTCTAAAAAGATGCACAAGCAGCTACACGTCCTAATGTTTGGTACATGACAGACGAAGAGTTCCTTCCTCTTTGCTTTACTGGAAGAGCAGTACCACCTCAATAATATCGCACAAATGTAGAAGGCAGCCATGATCCAACTATTTAAAGTTCTATTTTCTTTCTTCTTCTAAGACTTCAAAGTTTGCTACTTCTATTACAACATGTAACTGCTATTAAATTTGTAAGAACAATTAAGCTTATGGTCAAAACCATAAATCAATACCTGATGACTATTCCATTACATAAATGCATTAAGATGCACATTTGCTTCCCTCTACTGTAACTGAACTTTTTACATAAAACAATCAGTTCTTCTTACAAAATGGTACCAGTTACTCCTTCACATATTCGAAATCTGCATGACAGCACTTACCAACAGTTGGTGTGTAGAAATACTGAATAATTTTATTCTCTGGTTCCTGGGAATGAAAGGTATGAACAAACTGTCGAGTTGCACTGGTTTCATTTTTTGCCACATCTTCTAGGTAAAATGCTTGTTCTAAGAGAATTTGCCACTGGACCTGTGTACGACGATGTCTCTGTACTGAATAGATCACCTACAATAAATTCCAAGAAATTATGGTTACAACATAGCTGTTTCAAGAAACAAGAGAAAAGCTTTGCAAAATCCCTTAAAAATATCTACATAATAGAATTGCAAAGATTAATTCTGCATACTCACAAAAGCAGGCGGATAGTTCTCTGAATACATAAACCATAAGAGGACTACAGACATGATTCCTGACATTGCAGTTCTTTCATCACAATCTGTCTGTAGCAATAACAGCCTGCTTTTCCCAACATACCACTTTATTTTTGCATCTTAGTGAATACCAAGCTTTTACTACAATTTCTTTTTTAGAATGCACTGTCACTCAACCATTACAAGGCTTACTCACAGACAGTTAAAACACTTGTTAAGATAGAACGCAACACTTTTTACACATCCGGAAATTTGATCTGGACATCACTTGGGATATTAAACTTCTGTGTTTTCTTTCACTGAGAAAAGTTTCTGTTAAGTAGCAATACCAAAACCCACTATACTCAGCAATTCAGGTAAAGCGCATTGAAAATCTTTGTTAGACTATCATTTCTTCTCATTACATTAGCATAAGTGAGGCATTCTCTCATTTATTAATATACCTGCTTGTGAAGTTTGACCAAACTTTTTTCACTTGGATAACTGTTCTGTCTTTCATCAAAATCTTCATAATCATCCATGTTCCTACCCATTCTTTCCTGGTACTCAGTAGGACACTGGAAGGGAAAGGAAAAATTAACTGGAAGATGAAAGGGTAGCAAGTGCTCTTTGTTAATTATTTGTAAATGTTTGGGACATTTCATGTAACTGAAAAGTTCACTCTAAGTGTAGATTTTTCTGTTTCTAAAATACTACATATGTCAAAATACAGCAGATAACTACATACACCACAAGAAAGCATTCCGCAAAGAATTTCCACTCCAACTCTGGTCAGAAACTCACAAGATGCCAATTTGAGATTGTATGTTAAGGGGAAAAGATAACAATGTACAAATATGCAGTAGGTGCAGGAAGCACCCCCTCCCAATTGAACAATTATGGCTGGAGATGAGCAATTTGTTACCTTTTTCAGTATTGTATCAACACATTTTCTCAAAGGGTGGTTATACTTGATACTCTCACTTACTTTACGGACTTCCTGTTGACGAAAAAAAATAAAGACTTGTTTCATTATGTTAAATAGATTAAAAAATTTTACAGGGTCAGATAAGAGTACCAGCCCTCCCAATGGCAAAGATAACCATCAGAGCTTAAAAACAACAGAACTTCCTAAAAGCCACAGCTCTACTAGACATCTAATAAAAGACAACTGAAGGAGTATTTACAAAGAACTTCTATGTATTTTCAAAAAAACCCCACGTTGTCAGTGCACAAACATTACTCTGCGAATGTATGGAGGATTGGTTTCTATGCATGAATGTTGAAATGGAAAATACTTTATTGTTTTAGTTGTACATAAAGTGAAGGAGTTTCTATCTTACCTGGTTTAGTTTCACTTTTATTACTTTAAGCAGCTTGATGAATACCATTTTACACTACTTCATTTGATATCTTCCTCACATTTATCTCCACATAGCTCACTTCTGAGGCCATCTGGCATTTATCAGTAATAAAAAGATGCTACCTAACAGCTAGATAAGTTGTGTCAGAACTGGCTGTAGCAGTTTATCAGGATCACTGAGAACTAGATTTCATTCTTCATCCTACTGGCAACCCAGAGATAACCTTTTGCTCTTTTTTGTTGTTACAAACAGCACTTCAAAAAAAAAAAAGATGTAAGTTCTAGAGTCTGGAGGACAGAAATATTTGTAAAGGCTTAGAAGTCTTGTCAAATAGGATGATTAGCAGATAGAAGAATTGTATTTGTTTAGTGTGACAAGGGAGCCTAAACGGATATAGACGGTCCTTTGACATATAAAAGGCTGTTCTAACAGATGACAG
Organism: Nipponia nippon; assembly: GCF_047370975.1. NCBI lineage: Eukaryota > Metazoa > Chordata > Aves > Pelecaniformes > Threskiornithidae > Nipponia > Nipponia nippon. The sequence continues at coordinate 398,004 of NW_028262357.1, read as the reverse complement.
TCAGTAATTCTGGATTCCCTCTGAATCTCCAGACAGAATGATCACAAGAGATCTGATGAGTCTGTGGCAAAGAATTTTTCATTATGTAGTGGGATTATGAAAAACAAACAAACAAACAAAATCCTGCAAGAATGTCTGTAAGGGTCAATCCTAACATATTCAGTCCTGTCAAGTAGAACACTGGACTGGAAAAAATTAAAAATAAAAAACCGGGAAGTATCCTCCAGTACTACAGTTTCGTGTGTTTTCAGAATTTCTGATAAAGGAAGAAAACAAAAGCCTAAAGTGGGTGAGAACTAAAATTCTGTGATTTACTTGACACAGCAACAATTCATAATATTTACAATCAAGTTCTCTGAGTTGGCATTGCGATTCTTAAAGAATTTCAAATATTTTCAAACACTGCCTATGAAGGTTGAAAATAAATTATTGGCCAAGATTTCTAAGGTATTGTACAAATGTTTCTACACTGAAAAAAAAAAAAAAAGTGGAAAAAACAAGTGAAGTGCCAAACCTTGAAACAAGGTTTTATCACACATTAACAATATACTATATTTTATGTTGTGTATGACATAACATCAGAATCTGTCCGTCACCCTACCTGACTTAAAGGACAATCTAGTACAAGACAGCGGTCTAGTACAAGATCCTCTTTTCAGGGAAGTCTGCTGCCTCCCTGGGTCCTAAATTAGGGACGTCACCACAGGACTGAAGATCTTAGTACAACCTTCAGACTACTCCCATTCCTCCTCTGTCCTGTGGGTACTAATGACGTCAAAACAAAAAGTCTGAGGTGGATTAAGAGATTTCAGCACCCTGGGAAGAATGCTAAAAAATTCAGAGGCACAGGTAGTGTTTTCCTCAATCCTCCCAGTAATGGGGGAAGACTTTGGAAGAAAGAGGTGAGCCCAGGATATCAATACCAGGCTCCATAACTGCTGCCTCCACCAAAACTTTGGGGTTTTGAATCATGAAAGAGCCTTTGAGGCACAAGGTGTGCTGTGTTTAAGGGAACAGAATAGAACAGAATAAAGTATTTTCTACTCCAACTGCCTGATGACTTCAGAGCCAACCAAAAGCTAAAGCATGTTATTAAGGGCATTGTCCAAATGCCCCTTTAAACACTGACAGGCTTGGGGCATCAACCACCTCTCTAGGAAGCCTGTTCCAGGGTTTGACCACCCTCTTGGTAAAGAAATGCTTCCCAATGTCCAGTCTAAACCTCCCCTGGTGCAGCTTTGAACCATTCCCACGCGTCCGGTCACTGGATCCCAGGGAGAAGAGGTCAGCACCTCCCTCTCCAGGCATTTGGACATTGCTCTTAGTAATTTAGTTTAACTTCTGGTCAGCCCTGCAGTGGTCAGGCAGTTGGACTAGATGATCGTTGTAGGTCCCTTCTAACCGAAATATTCTATTCTGTTCTGTTCTATTCTAAGTGCTAGCTTGGTAAACATTTTTGTTGCTCATTTTCTAGTAAGTTTTGTAGTTATGTCCCACTCTGATGTTTATAGCAATTTCTTCAAAATTGTGTCACCAAAGAATGAAGATTCTACTACTACTTTATGTTTACGTGTTGCAGAAGAAGTTACCATCCAACTTTAAAACTCTTCAGAAGTATTATTTCCAAGCCATGGCATCAGAGCAGTAGAACAGGGAATAGCTATTCAATGGGTTACATTTCCATTCTATTCTTGAACTACATTACAGCCTATTGCTCACTCACAAATAACAATAAATATAGTCTCAAAAAAAACTCTTTAAAAAAACCAATGCTCTATATAGTCTCTTCTCAAAAGGCACATAGCATGGTCCTGCAAATCCAACTTGGAAACTCTGCCCAAGATTCCAGAAGCACACTGTGAGCAGAGCAGAAAAGCCAACATACACAATTTGCATGAACACTAGTGAAACATCTGTACACCTTATTTGCAAGATCACTTTGGAATGTTACTCATTAGCGACCAATATTACTCCAAAAGGGTCAATAAAAGAATAAAAGCATCAAATAATGGCTATCAAGTTGCCAAGTTCTTCATATCAGGGACTATTTCTCTTTTAATTTTTACGCAGGATCAAGTGTCATCAAGCATGACACACTATGATGATTTTCTTAATTTACTGATATTTCACAGAAGTTCATGCTACTTACGTTTTCTTGCCACAAGTGCCCAACACCAGAAAATTCAGAGATGATTAACAGCAGCCTCCACTTATTTCATAGCGAAAGCTAGTTACCTACCTCCATGATATCCTCTAAATTCTCCTCCGCATCTGCTTTTTCAGTCATCAGTTTGGCAGCTTTGAAATAGGTCTTCATGAGTAGATAACCCCTCTTGGCCCCATTCCAGTGAGAACGGGGAATCTCCACCAAACCATAACCCAAAAGCAACACAAGAAGAAAGAGACCCCATGTGTTCGCAGCGGCTATCCCAATAGTCTGAAGCTGGTTCCTAAGGAAAAAACGAATAGCAAAAACAAAAAAGAAAAAACAAACAAACAACATCCTCCTACCCCACCCGCAAGAAAGCAGCCTTGAAGTATCTATGCACCAATGTGGCTTTCAAGTTTACAGGAAGAGACATAGCATCATCTGTTGTTCTTGCCTAAGGCCAGTCTGCTACTTGGCCGTATTTAAAGCTGCCACGATTTTTCTGTATCTCCCCATGTTTCTTCCCTCTCTCGAGGGAAGACAAAAATGTTTGTTCTTAAAGGGGTATGTTCCTTTAGGAAACAACATGAACTTAGCAAACCTACTAAAAGTTAGGTGCACGACAGTGTTTGCTACTGTATCTAGTACAGAAGACCATTAGCCATGTTATAAATACCAATTATTTTAACTTACCTTATGGCCTTTAAATAGAATCTACAGTAGACAGAAGTGCTACACAGGAAATACTGACAGAGACTTTTTGAAAGATGTTATTCTGAAAACACCAAGAAAGTTCCTGCACTAACTTTGCAAACGCATTTGTAGGGAGAGAAAAAAATAAAACATTGCAAATACAAGACGATTCCTCTGCCATACATACCAAAATCAGAAAACCAAAAGACAGATTTCTATAAATAGTGAAAAAAACCCTTTCCATAAAAAAGTTAACAAAACCTTTCAACTGGCTAGCAAAAATCAGATCAACTAAAATTGTTTTTTAAGAAAGACCTGTTTCATCTACAGAAGAGATCACCCATGACAATTTCGTAAGAACTCATGCAAGCGCTTTAAACATTATTCTTACCATTGTAAATTGAAGTTTGGGTTTACAGCCACATATATTAAAAATGCTCCAAAAATCAGCAAGTAAGTCCCATAATAGATTGCATTCTCAATCAATGCAGTTTTAATCTTTCCAGTAATGGAGAACCCTCCTGATCTAGCATATGACTGCATGAAAGGTAGCAGAATCCTAGGAGGAAAGTAAACAAAACCAAACCACATCAGCCAATGGGAAAAAAAAAACCTATTAGTTTAGCAGTGGCAGGATACTGAGACAGAGGTGTTGAAGCTAAAGACTCAGAAGCTTCTAAGAAAATTAGCTAGTTACATATTTTTATTCTAGATGTACTGGTCTGATGGCAAACCTTAAACAAGCTGCACATAAAAACAATACAGTTAGCTTTACTATGCAAAATATGTTAATCGAGAACTCACTACCACCCCTGACATTCTTGACTGAGCTACAAAAATAATTATTTGATGATAGGTTGGTCAGAACCACACATCAGTCGAACCCAAAAGCACAGACAATCGTTTTGCTTTAGCTATATCTATAGCTTTACATAGTATATCCACCAAAACCAAATCATTTACAATATTACTCAAAAATTACCCAACTTATTAATGGAATTATTTTGGTGTCCTGTTGCCTAAACCCCATTTTTTTTTCAGACAATCTATCCATAAACACCTCTGTGTGTAATCTGCTCAGTTTCAACTATAAAAGTGAACCAAGAGTAAATGGCTGCCATCTGAAAAGGAGCAAGAAAAAAAAAGTACACTCAATTTAGTACAGTATTTATTAGAGATAAATACAGTAATTATTAGAGATATTTCACTGCTCGCAAATAATACATGATTAGATAGCTCTGTGGAACAGTGATATATATTCTTCAAGAGTATGCTATGACTGTTACGAAGTTGCACTTAGAAATTATACCTATATCATAGTCTTTGCCATATTCATTTGCCTTACTTACCATGTTAAAAACTGTGATGTCCAATATACCACACGCCAGAAAATTGGCATAATTCCATTAGGAATGTAACTCCATGGTTTGAAACATTTTTGCTTGCTGTAACAATGAAAAGAAACTTATTGTTAGTTGCAGGGCCAAGAGTATAGAAAACACTTTCTATGAATTCCCCTATCTAGAAAGGTCTTTGAAAATAGCATAGAAGTAATACACTACTATTTGAGTAAGCAGTCAACCATCAACCATCTCAGAAGAGAATAAACTGAATCACTACTTAAAAATATTAATCATTCTCCTCACCGCAAATAACACATCTGGACAAGTCAGCTTTCTTAGAGAAAAAAATAGTAGCTCAAAGAGAAATAAGCAATTAAGCTATTTAAGGTTACAATTTTTCTTTTGGGGCAGGAAGTACTTTCTTCATGCAAAGAAAAAGACATTTCTGTAGACAGAAGACCATTCAACTTTAGTTAGTGCAGCAGGTTTTTAAAAAATATTTAGGGACCCCATCACCTAACTCTACTACCTAGAACATTTAGGGGTAAAAGAAGTACATTGTTTCTTCTGTCACCCAGCTGGATTTAGTCAGGCTTATACGAACTTTGACTTGTTGAGCCAATACTTTTCTGACAGGTAGTGTTTGCTTCAGAAGACCAGAAAAGCCATGAGAGCCTTTTAGTTAAAAAAAAAAAAAAAAGAGCAAAAGACGAAGTGTCTATCCACACTAAGACACTGGGTTTTTTTCCCCACATCTGTCTGGGTAATGAAGCAATGGTGAGTCAAGGGGCAAGACAGTCAATTTAATATGAGTATCTATTGAGAAATAATTGGTGTTTTCCAGTGTCAAACTAGTTAAGCCTGAGTTGTGAGTTTCTAAGTATACAGCCTAAATATTTTCAAAACTATCAAATTACCATAGAGTGACAGGCAGTGTGACTAAAGCTTTCAAAAAAGTTTTAAGATCTGAGCTGCACCAACACAGTATCTGCTCAATTACTACTTAAGTCGATATTTCTATTTGCTATACTCAAGTCATATACCATAGTATAACATCCATCAGCATGTTCTGAAACTACAGGTAAACTGAAAGGCTATTGAATAGTTTTCAAACTGTGTATTTACATGACTATGTTTAATTAAAGTACACTGGGTGGTCTTAAATAAAGGACAAAATGTTGTGCCACTAAGTCTGGCATTTTACTGGTCTTCCACAGATATAGCACATTCAGATAGCCTCAGCTTTGGGGCAACAAAACTGGCAATCCATTGCATGGACATATCAACTGACATCTTAAATGCTCTGATCATCTTACAAATAACTACGCTGCACACATCTACAAGATGCGGAAATAGCCAATGGAGGCTAAAGAATGAGCAGCCATGCAAAGAGCCCATATTTGCCTACATTCCCCATGTTTTAGAGGTTACTTCCTTACTGTCAGAAGACAGCAAGCAGGCTATTGTTACTTTGGTAGAATATAGTAAATTTCAGATAACTCCAATTACTATATATATGCAATTATAATAAGCAATTAGATATGCTGCTTATATATAAGACAAGCCTCCTAATTTCATTCATAAGGTATAAAACTAGATTTTCCCTCACCCTCCTGTATGCTTACAATCTTCAAATGTCATATCACACAGATAACACTTGTTTATTAGTCTTAAAAACACAGTACACTCCTATCATTTAAAAACAACCAAACAAACATAAAATTATTTAAAAATATTCTAATTAAGAAAACATACAGCTGATACCTTGGAGCAAGAGTAACGTAAGAGCCATTACTTTCTGCAGGGCTGGAGTTAACAGCAAGTTTGCACCGATTATAAATAGTCTAAAAGACAATTAATTTTATATCAGTGACCAGAAAAAGGTACATTTATTTTAAAATAGCAAGTCCCATTTTAAAAGACATTTCCTGTTCTCCACATTTACACTTGGGAGCAATTATACTAATAAACCCTCAAAACAACATGCAATCTGTAGGACAAGTAAGTAAAAAACTGGAAGTGTTTTAATGTTGCTTAAACAGATAAAAAATTGCTATAAACAAATGAAATTTTAAAACATTTGAAATAGATTTGTTATCTGATGAGATCAACAAAAAATAAAATTAATTGTAAAAACAGACACTATCATGCAAAAAGGTAACAAGTGTTAGTTTAATAAGATACTATTTGGAAAATTTAATTGCTGTTTAAGATATTGTCTTCTGAAATTATCATTAAAAAAAATGCCATATACATTTTACGCAACTAAGCAGAAAATTTCACAAGCTTCTTACCGTACTGACATCCAGAGGCAGTATAAATACAATAAGAAAGCAAAGATACCAAGCCAATAATGTTGCTACGATCACCAGCCTATGCTGTTTCTTGAAGTCTCCATACCGATGAAGTAGGAACAAGGCCAGAAAAAAGACAAATACTATCTCAAGGCCCAACGCTGCACCACTCATTATTGAAAATTCACTCCAGCCACACAGTGCAGCTCACTTAAGAAAGCAGATCAAAACTGTAAGACAAAAAGGCATTTAATTACATTAAAATCTCTGGAAGGTATTTACGCAGAAAAGAGTTGTTCAACAGACATTTTTAAACATATTAACAGACTTTTCTTATTTCACGACAAGAACTCTGATCAGATGAAGAACAAGACTTTCAGCAAGGTGCTTTAACATCTTCTGCAAAAAATCAAAATGTCATTCCAATTTTGTCATTTCTAGGAACATATTAGGACAACTCCTCTTCATCTTCTTGATACACAACAGATCCAAAAGTCAAATCTCTGTCCTTCAATAAGACTATAAGTCCATCTTTTAAGTACAGTACAAATTCCAAAAGAAAATCTATTCAGCTCTTTTTTTCCTTTTAGAAGAAATCAACTAGTTTGGACAAAGGGTTAAATGTTTAAATTAAATGTTTCTGGAAAGCTTTGTTAATGGATCGTTCCTCAAAACTATGCATTTAAATTCTGCACTCAGAGTTAACAGAGCATAAAAATACAGCAAAGCATATGTTAGTCTGCTTGTGAGGTACCTCTTCTAGGTTTGAAATTTCATGTAATAAGAGACAACATGCTAGCTAATTCACCTTCCTACCACTCTTCTGTTCTTCTTCAGAGCAACAAAGGTCTCAATTCATTTGTTATTAGTCTTGCCATGACATATTTTTGCTTTGCTCATCATTCTGGGTTTAGGTACTCTGTGTTATAGTCAGGACTGCTAGCAATGCCTAAAAAGTTCATACATCTTCAAAGAGGCATGCTACTATGTAAAGGGCCAGTGAGCTGCACAAATCTATTAGAGAAAATTGCATTGACTTATTACACCGTTAGGTAAACTGCTTCTGACCTTTTTGATAACCATCATTTTACCACAAGCACATCATACTTTAAAAAAAAAAAAAACCAACAAATCAAGAAAAAGTTTATTACTCTGGTCAGGTTGACTTGCTTCTCCACCAAGATTACCATTTTAGCTGGTTTGATTTAACTGAAATAGTTTTTGCCATGGCTTCCCCACTGTTGTATTTTCAGTGCTTTCATTTTTTATTGGAACTTTAGAGATTTAAAAGAAATGGTACTACTAAAAGTTCCCTCAATTTACTTTTAAATACCTTCATAATTTGTTAAAGTGAACCATTTCCTTTACTAATCTCTCAGTATATTGCTTAAGCAGATCTGTTACGTATGAGGGCACTAAGCAGTGAAAATTGTCTTATTTCCACTAAAAAATTCTGAAGTTTGTAATGCCAGTACTTCCTTGGGCAGACACAGGACAATTATTCTGTGATTTTTCCCTGAAGATTTGTTTCCCCTCATTTTGCTACTTTCACATTTAATTCCCAAATAGCAAGAGCAGTCTGTTTACTCCATATTGGCTGTTATACACAGAGCACCCCATATTCTGAAAACAGCTTGAGTTACCTTGCTGTTTCTTCTCAAGGATGCACATACTTACTTTTTATCTTCTGCCTTTCATCTAATGTGTTTCTCAAATTATCAGCATTTCTGTTAGGTCAAAGCATCCCCTTCCTATCTGCCTGTACTACATTTTGGCTAGATCATTTGTAAATCATGAATGCAGGATATCTAACCTATTTCTCAATCACTTATTCTAAGCAAGTGCTTGTCTATTCTATTGTATCATCCTTGTTTCCTCAGAAAACAGGTTTTTTTATTGATAGTATAGTAGCAGATTCCACCAAAAAAATGAATGGGAAAGAAATACTATATGTCAGCTTTACTAAGGCAGTACTATCTGACATATGTAGCTTTCGGTGCCCATTATAGCCACACCTTATGCTAGGTAAACAAAAAAATTATACAGCATACCGTCCATTAGTCACACCTATACAATTTTTTACTACAGTCACATCTAAAAGGCTGCTATCAAAACAGAAGGTGAAAAGTTTTTGTGCAAGATGCTGTACTCAGTTACTACCATGAGGGAACTTCCAAAAAGATTAAAAACACATACTGAATATGCTAAAATAGAGAGGAAATTGAGCCGTACCACTTTCAAAGCCAAAAGCAACTTTGCAGTTACCAAAGTAAACTACATTTTTCTGTTCTTCACCTGGTTCCTATTTTAACCTCAAAATACAAAATGAAAGGCCTAATTTTTACAAGACTGAAACTGATGAGAAGTAGAGTTGTTCTGAAATAATGTATACACATTTCCAAAATTACAGTTCAAAATTTTTAGACAGATACCACTTAAAACTAGTTTTCAGCACAAATAGCTTAAATGGAAAAAAAATCCACAAGGTGAGAAATGCAATGCTTGAGAGGAGCTCTTACTGTGAACTAAATGCTGCCTAATCAGACAGCTGCATTTGGGACCCGCGCTACTAGAATTGTTTGTAACAGAACTTAAAATATATTACTGCAGGCTATAAAGCCATGCCTTCCTGTGGGAAGCAGCCTTTGCCTCTGAACCTGGTTGTTAGCTCAAAGAAAGGTAAGTTCCTTATCCATAATTCTGTTTCTTCATTTTATTTAGACAGGCTTCTCACTATTAGCACACGGCTTCCTACTATCAGCTGGCTGAAATTCCGGAGCCCCTGAAGAATGTTCTCCTGCAAGCACCATAAAGGGCTCAGTTCACACTTAATTCCCTTTGAGACTCCCTACTATCAACAGTATTAAATTACCGTGCCAACCTCAAGACTAGCCACACTCATGATCATCTACATTACAAATGAACTAACTACTCTGCCTGGTACAGAAATACTCAAGTAACTAAATGAAACAGCAGAGAATTAAAACCCACACTTTCCTAGAGCTTTTATATAGCACCAAATTTAACAAAGACACTCCAATATTATATTCTTAAAGAAGGGCTAAAAAGAGTAGAGTATATCTGTGAAGCACACTGGTCTCACTAAACTGGACTCCAATACCCCTTTAATCAGAAATCCCAGACTGTACCACAGCTTTATTCTTTTCAGACATTGCAGGAAAGCATTTTACCAGCAGATTGTTCATTTTGCAGACCAATGTAATTGGTCCTTCAACCCTTCCCCGTCAGCCCAATACCACGCTCTCTGCAGAGTTCTTGGTGCCGCCCTTGACCCTGCCCAGCGTACCCACTTCCTTCTGCACTGAGCGGCAACCCACGCAGCAACACAGCTCATGCCTGACAAGGCCTGAACCGAGGGTAGACATTGCTTCCACGTGCCTTACTGAAATGTATACATAGAACCATAGCCTGCATGATGTTCCCTTCACGTATTCGGTTTATTACGCCCTCCAAATTCTTCCCCTCCAAGACACACAACACTGTTCTCTATCCCATATTTCTGTAGTTGATTGCTCCTGCTTAAGCGCAGGCACAAAACTCTACTCATTTGTACCTCTTCCCCTCCCACAGGCTTCTGAACCTTCAAGGCATTTTGATTTCCATTACCACACTCAAAAAGGTCTGCAATCCCTCCTAGCTTTGTGCTTTTTTAAGTTTTAATAATCATATTATTTCATTATGGAAACTTTGTGAAAATACTGAGGAGTAGTTTACAAGGGACTGGCCTCCTTAATCACAACAGTAGCTGTTCCCAACTGTTCTTCCCCAGCAAAAACATCCTGAGAAACAGAATCAAAAGTCCCATTAAAGACCAAATATAAGACATCAACTGATCCTCTTGTATACGGCAGGCCTATCAGTGAAATAAGTTAGATTACTTCAACAATTTGTCCTTGACAAGCTGATGCTGTCTTTTACTCAGCTGTTACATTCTAGATGCTTACATAAAGCTTTTGTTCCAGAATTTTTTTTCCGGAATTCAAAAGGAAGCAGACTAGTCTGCCAATCTGTAGTTCTCCCTATCCTTCAAAAATCAGTAATAAAGACAGTCACCATGCTTCTGGTTTTCATATCTTTGGTACCTCTAGTCATTTTTAGAATACTACATTCTTTTTTTGTTGTTCTTGAAGTATTCTTTGATAAAGATCAAACAGATTTGGAAAAGTTACATTTCTAGCAATCTTGGATATTTCAGTTGAAACACCTGAAGGACAAAGCAGCTAGAGGTTTCCTTGCCTTACTCTGTATTTTAAACACCACAATTACATCTGAAAAAAAAAAAAGTCGCCATGAAAGTTACCAAACTATGAAAGAGATATCAAAGACAGTAAAGGACAAAACTGAGTGAGAGACACAGCATACCGAAAGAAACATCTGTGCGACAGCATCTCCCACCTCAAGCTGAATTCACAACTCGGCAGCAAGTATAACTGAAAGCTGCCATCTCCAGCAAAATATCAATGGCCGGTTCAATGATGACCTTTTGCCCTTCTGCCAGGGAAGAATCTGCTAGTTCCCATCTAGTTTCTTCCAGCACATTTCACTTGGCAAAAGAAAAACAGTATGCCGCAACACCTGTGATAGGTTTCTGAAGCTCGCCCTACTCTGTAAAACGGTGCTGTTCAGAATCGTAAAGTAAGACTTCACTTCACAGACATGATTAAACCTTTTGGACTGATAGAACTGCCCCACACTAAGAGCCCTTGTCACTTCATCTTTCAACAACAAAATGGGCAAACTTCACACTTTAGAAATCTTAAAAAGAGAAGAACAAGAGGTCAAGCAACAATAAAAATAATCGCTTCAGCTGTTTTCATATCCAAGTCTGCTTAATGTGTTCTTGGGCTTTCTTTTTTTGTTTGGTTCTGGGGTTTTTGTTGTGTTTGTTTTTTCCCACTTCCTTATTACACATTGACCCTTGCAGCCTGGGGAAATGGTATTTATATGAAGTATATATTAAGTATTCATAAGCAGATAACAGGCAGATGAAGAACTGCTTAATCTCAGCACAGTGAGAAAACTAACTAAAGAAAGAAAATAGCCATGAACTGCCTGAGAAAACTGACCAGAGAAGTTACCTGATTGCACTATTTGGGAGAAATAACCTCTGAGATGAATCAAGAAAACATATTTTGCAAAGCTTTGTTTTTCTAAGAAACACTACTCAGTCTATGTACCGATTGACATTTTATTAGTATCTGTAATTTCAACTATCTTGCAATGAAGAAAAGATTTTAAATTAATTAAACATTTAATTCCTTGCATATCAATATTTAGGGACACAAGTTTTGTATCTGCTAATGGCAAAACAAAAATAATAAAATGCTGTGCTGACTCCATTCAAAATAGCAGTAGTCTCCGATTTGGTGGGAGATTAGGTTCTCCGCAGAAGCACTAAATAAAAGACAAATGCTTTACCAAGGAACACAGAGATTTTTGTGTTGAAAAGCAAGCTGGGACCATCAGTACAAAACCACAGGAAGTTTATTTGCTTTACGTGGCACTGTCTTGTCCTCTAATAAAGGATATTAAAGTACCACAACAGAGGCTGATGCTTCCATTGGGTTTAAGGGAATACTCCGGAAATAACACATTGAAGAAAACAACTTGCTTGGAGGAACTAAAATAGAATCAGATACAAAAGCTGTACAGTTGCAATAAGAATCTAAAAAAAGAATAGAAATTGCTAGCTGGGCTGCCACGCTAATGCACTCACACAAAACAGGTGTCAGTAATGCAGTCAATCACATGATTACAACCCTAACATTGCATTAAGACAAACTCAGACTATTTGGTAATTCCAAGCTTTTTAAAGAATAATTTGATTTTACTCCTCCCAGCAAATTCTTCTTTCACTTTCCCACTTAATTAATAAAGAAAAGATTGACAAAAAAAGGGGGGCTGCTGAACAGGTTAAATATAATCAGCTTTTTATTTTTTTTAACTAAAAAAATCACCTCTCATTTGATTATCCACTTAAATAACCTTTAAGCAACAGTTTAGTTAAAACTGGAAATGGTTAACACAAATTATTTTTTAAGATTATATGAATGCCAGTTTGAGTCACATCATTGTCTGTATCTGACTTAATAGCGTACCATTTGCCATGCATTCCATTACCATCTTCCATTTTATAGGCACGTTTCTCCATCCTTACACAGTAAACAAAGGACAGCATTTACAAGGAAGTGGCTGACTAAGAGCGGAGTTGTAGGTGTGTTCAGAATTAGTTTTCCATCCCCACCAATTTCAAAACAAGCAGTTTGGAGAAAAAGCATGAAGAGCTGCATTACTGAAAGAAAGCCTGGCATAAATCTGGAGCATGGTGCAAACAGATTGCGATGTTTAAACTAGCGTGGCTGGAGACAGGACCAGAACACATTGGCAGTCCCTCAATTTCAGGCCTTCACAGTGAAGGCGTTTCCAAAACGCAGGAAAACCTTTCACGGTAAAATGTCACTGTCAGCACGATTCTGGTCTTCCAAACCAGACACCGCCGCTGCACATGAAAGCCGTTGAAGCTGACGGCCGTACGTCCGCCGGCCTGTAAGGGGCACCGAATCGCAGCCTACCGACACGTAACGAACACCAACACGCGTGCCTTACACGTACGTGCTTGGGGTCCCTGAAGGAAGGAAAAAATCAGGGGCTAAGGGCAGGAAAACACCGATCCCTCCCGCCCCCCTCCACCTCCTAATAACGAGCAGCCCGGGACGTGCCCAAGGTCCCCCCGCTTCCGACCCGGGCCACGGACCCCGCTCGGCGCGCCCCGGGCTGGGGGGAGCGGGACACGGCTGCACCCACTCCTCCCGCCGCCGCCGCCGCGCCCGGCCCGGCGCAGGCCCCGGCCCCGGCCCCGGCCCCCACCCCGCCGCGACTCGGCGCTGCGGCACCCCCGCGGCCGCGGCGCCCCGACTCGACCCGACGCTTCCCTCTTGCCCGCTCGCCCCAGGGCCCGCCGCTGCCCTGGGCCGCGCCGCTCCCTCACCGCAGGCAGAGACCCCGCTCAGCAGCCGGTCTCTGGCGGGGCACCGCCGCCCGCCATCCGGGCTGCCGCCGGCCTCCACGCGAGGGCTCAGATCGCCACGCAGAAAGGGGCGGCGACGGCCGCGCCCGGCTCCTTCCGTCTCAGGGCGACCGAGGCCGCCGACATCTGCCCCTCGCCAACCGCCCGCCGACCCCCGCGGCGCTGACGTCGGCATCGCCCCCGCCCCGGAGGCGGGCGCAAGGCACTGTGGGTACGGCCCCTCCGCGCTGAGGCGGCGGCGGCGGCGGCGGCGGGCGGGAAGGCGCGGGAGCGCCGAACTACCACTCCCGGCAGGCTTTGCGGCGGGCGCCCACCGGCTTCCGGCCGGCTCCGGGAGCCCCGCGCGCGCGGCGGGACGGCGCGGTGCTGAAAAGGGCGGCGGGCGCGCGGCTGCCGGGCGGTGCGCGCGTGTGCCCCCGCCGCCATGCACAGGTACGGGCGGGGGCCGCCCAAAGCGCCCTCCTCGCTGGGGGGCGGGCGGGAGCCGCGTGGTGCCCGGGCTGTGCGTGAGGGGGGGCCGCGCACGGGTCCCCCCCCTCTGCCCGGGACGGAGCGGGGTGCGTGGGAGCCCGGGGATCGGGAGCGTGTGCACGGATCCCGGGGGAGCGTGCGTGGGTCCACCCCCCCGCCCCCCCCCAGTGTTCAGAGTGCGGGGGGGGTGCGTGGATCCCCGAGGTACCCGGGTGCAGGACGTGCGGTCCCCCGGGTCCCCGGGCTGCGGCTCTCCCGCCCCGCGGCGGGCCGGGCTGCAACCGCTGCCCGTGCAGGGCCGGCGGGCGGGGCGGCCCCAGGCGCCGGGGTGCGCTGCTGGCGCCCAACGGCCGCCCCGTCCCGGGGGCTCCCCCCGCCTCCCGCCCGGTCCCGGCCACCAGGCCGCGGGCCGCCCGCGGCCCTTCCTCGGCCGCGCTCGGGGCCCCGGCGCTGCGGAGGCCGTGCCGTGGCGGGCCTCCACCGTCGGCTTCCTTCGCCGCTGCCCCCCGCTCGCCCCCTCCGGGAACGGGGTGCGCGTAACCCCCGGAGGGCTGTCGGTGCGAGTCGGCCCGGCCGAGCACAGGCCGCCGCTGTGGCCGCCGCTTGTGCCTCCAGCGCTCGCAGTTTTAACTCAAGTTGCTGCCCTGCCTGGGGATGTGGATTACGTGTGACTGTGAAAGGCTTCTGCACCAGGAGCCCCATCTTGTGTTTGGCGTCAGTCTCGACGTGCCTTCACGTCTGCGGGTTTTGCTGTCTCTACAGAAAACACCTCCAGGAGATCCCATCCTCCAGCAGCAACGTTTCCACCAGCTTCACCTGGGACTGGGACTCCAGCAAGACCTCGGAGCTTCTCTCGGGCATGGGAGTGTCTGTCCTTAAGAAGGACAAGCTGGGCAATGAAAACACACCGCAGGACCTGCTGATGTCGTCACCCTGTCCTCCTCAGAAACGGCAGAAAGTGAAGGAGAAGGAAAAGGACTTTGTCATTGTGCGCCGGCCTCGGCTGCTTCGAGAGGCAGAGTCAGGTACCGTCACCCCGGTCCAGGTTTCACTCGCCCTTTGGTAGAGATGGAGAGTGGGCATCACAAGTCATTAGTACTTTATTCTGGGCTTTTTTTGCTCTTTCCCAGCAGAATATCTCTTCTAGGTCTGGTGGCTTTCAGGCCTGGGCTTGATAAGTCCTGTTTTCTGTAAGCCTTTAAGCAGAAGCGGTGTGTCTGGCTCCAGAACAGTGTCCCACATAAGCTGTGGTTGGCTCCCGCCTAGCCCTGCCAGCCTCTGTCTGTATGCCAGGGGTTTGTGCTGCATGTCCCTGTGTCTGTCCACTCTTGTTGCTTGGGACTTGGGTGGCACCTTGGCCCAGCAGGGCCCTCAGCTGCATCTGTTGCTCTGCCCAAGAGACCTGTTCCAGGAGATGTTTCACCACATACCGAGCGGGGCCAGGCTCCTCACAAAATACAGTTGCGGCTGCCAGATGAATATGGACTATTGGTGCTGCTGTCCCCAGTATAATTTTGAAACCCAGGGGGGCTTGATTTTTTTCTTTTTTTAACTTAAGCATCTAACAAGTAAGATACTTGGTCCTCGAGACCAAAGGGATCCAGATTCATATCTCTGACGGTGCAGGCCGAGGTATGCCAGAGGGGCAGCATCCCTGCTTCTGTCAGACCTGGACTGTGAGCAATGCAAGGGACCCTGCCAGAGAGCTATAGAGAAGGTGCAGTAAAGGCCGTAAGGCTCCTGGGCTGGAAAGGGACTGGCAGGGAAAGAGCAGGGCTGTAATCTGAAGACCTGGTGTGCTTAAAGAAGGGGTTATAGGATGCTGGGTTCCTTTCCCTGGTACCAAAATGTGTTTTCAGTCTGCAGTGACTACAGAATGCAAAATAAAGAAACAGCTCTCTGCAGATACTAGGCTGTCGAATGAAAGGTGGGAATGCCCTCAGACAACCTTGTGTTTGAATAAGAGGGAGTGCTGGGTCATAGGCAGCTGCTCTTGAGCTCTGCCACCCAGAAATCTCACATGTGAACGGCAACACCTTCTGGAGCCCTGTAGCTACTCGTGAGAAGTTGAGATCACACCACGTCTTTTTAGATAATTCTTGGGGGGGTGGTAGTTAGAGTGCATGTTTTAAGGAGCAGTTTGCAGTATCTACTTTTCTCTGTGCCGTGCAAAAGCGTAGCTCACCTTGAGCTCCCTTCTGGAAGCCTGACATGCATAAGAAAGATGGGCATTTCAGCAGGGGGAAAAAAAGGAGAAAAAAAAAAAAAGAACTGTACAAGCATTAGAATACAAAGTAACAAAGATGCTCTTGTTTCCAAAATGACTATGTGAATAAAAATTATTGTCATTTTTCAGGGAAATTGTTTTTCCATAGCTTTAGTATGTATACTACATTAATGTTATGGAAAGCTTTGCATTTGCCAGTCATACCTAGGCAAAGGTGGTAATATCTTCCTACAATGAAGAGCTGAAAGGGGTATGTCTGTATAACCTAGAAAGAGACTGCAGAGGTGGTTTTAACAACTAGCCCCAACAAGGCATCTGATCAGCAGGCAAATATGAACCAGCTTTAACTAGAACACATTTGCTCTTTCCCTAAAGGTGTTTCTTGGGATGCACTTCCAGATGAATTGCTTTTGGCAATCTTTGCATATTTGCCCCTAAGTGACTTGCTCAAAGTTTCCCTGATTTGCAAGAGATGGCATCGTCTTTCGTAAGTATTACGTTTCATCATTTAGTACTAAGAAAACTTTTGCTTCCATAGAGGGTTAAATGATCTGGTTCTCATCTTGTTTATTCATATATAATTCAGTTTATGCTGTATGTGGGTTATATGTATGTATAATCAAAAGATGGCTCACATATTTTAACACTAGCAAATTCTATTAAATAGCTTTTCCTCCTCTCAGTCTTTTGTGACACTGAAAACTTTCTGTGGTTGTACTCATAGTTCTGACCCTTTCTAACTCACTAACAAGCAAAATTCTGTGCCTTAGGTTTGATGAATCTCTCTGGCAGACTCTTGATCTGACTGGTAGAAATCTGCTGCCAGGAGTGATTGGACAGTTGCTGCCTGCAGGTGTTACTGTATTCCGCTGCCCAAGATCTTGTATTGGGAATCCATTGTTTAAAACAAACAAGTAAGGCTTTTTCTGCATGTTCTGGATCCTGAAACCATGTCTCAAATATTCACAGTTTCTCTCTGTATTTTTGGTTTTAAGGTCCCCACCAGTAGTAGCACTTGTGCTGTCTCTGGAGTGTGGAAGAAGCTGATCAATGGTTAGGCATGTGTTGAAATAAGAGGATCTGCATTCACCTATCAGTTATTTAAAACCAAGTTAATGTGATTTTTTGAAAGTATCATCAAGCACCATCATCCACTTGCAATTCATATCTTGTAGAACCAAGAACAGTCAGCATCTCCAGCATTTTTATATGGGAAGCTCAAAAAAATTATTTAACTCCAGCAGGATAGACTTTCATGTGTTGTGACGAATCCTGTAAATGCCTTGAAGATACGAGTTCTGCAGTTTTGGCTGGTAGCTTAGCAGCAAGCCCAGTGAGCTTAATAGTATGTCCAGTGTGCAGCTGAATACAACAGTATAATTATTTTCTGCAAGCTTTGCACGGTTTTAGTGTATGGGGTTTATTTACGGTGTGGGGTATTTGTGGAGCAGGTTTTAATGCAATTTTAGTAACCTGCCTTTCTCCTTTTTTAGACCTCTCAGAGTTCAACATATGGATTTGTCAAACTGCACAGTGTCTGTTGCAGACCTCCAGAGTATTCTTTGTCTGTGTGAAAGGCTGCAGAACCTCAGCTTGGAGGGACTAGTGCTTTCTGATGACATCCTCAAGTGAGTGACATGTTTGGGAATATTCAGTAAATACCTTTTGTTTGGTGCTATCATTTTGTGCAGGCTAGTGAAAGAATGCAGTTGAGAGTTGTTTGTTGTGAGAGTCTTTTGAAATGGCCAGTTTTAGGCAGCTAACAGAGCTAGCTGGCAGGCTATATAGAGTTGAGATCCTTAGTAACAACTCTTAGGTTTGTCAGTTTACTAAAGATGCAGTGCTGCATGTTTAACGAATAATTCTGTTCCCGGGGTGTTAGCTCTTAAAAATAATCACACATCCTAGCAATGCAAGCAATATTGCAACATTTAAATTTTATCAGACTTTTTTTTTCTCTACAGGAGCATTGCTAAGAATCCCAGTTTGATGCGCCTAAATCTCTGTGGGTGCTCAGGGTTTTCTGCAGAAGCCTTGGAGCTGATGTTGAGCAGCTGTTCTATGTAAGACAAAAATAGTTTTTGCTATTCCTGCGTACTGCTATTCTGAGAAAAAGGATCCTTTTTATTTTTTCCATAGGCATCCCTATTGTACTTCTCTAATATCTTTTTTTATGAGCCTGTTTCTGTTCCTAAATGCCTAGCAGTCAATTATTAGCCGAATAGTCAGATAGTTGTTTTTTTTTCCATCAAGCTGTTTTATTTTTTAATAGCAAAGATGTACTTCAGTAGTTTTTCATGAGTTTCCTTAATCATCCTTAAAGGAAGTCTTGTTGGTGGGTAAACCCCATTTATGTTCCTTTGATTGTCATGTAAATTTGGTTTTCTTAATGGAAGCAGTATGTGATCCTCACAAAGTGAAAGTGTGTGTTTTGAAACTGGAAAGTGGAGTCCCAGAGCTCCCTTTGCAATCAGAGTACAGCATGAATGGCAGAAAACATTGTGCCTTTCCATCCATGATAGAATAATCCTTCAGTAACCTTCTACTTTATGAAGCGCTGTGTTCAAATTGACAGCTCCAGTGATTAAACCATCTGCTGGCAGGAAGTCACTGAACTGAGCCCCAGCTGGTCTGGGATTTATGTCCTGATCTTTCTGCTGACTTCCTGTGAGATGCTGGAAAATCTACTTAATCTTTGCTTCTGCAAAAGCATGTTTTTAATCAAACAGCGAGTTAGTGGACAGACAAAGCCTTAATCTTCCGTTGCCTCTCATGGGTAGATGATGCTTTCTATTGCTTGGTCTGATTACTTGGATCATGAGCTCCGTAGAGAATGGCAGTCTGTACAGTCCACAGTGAATAGCAGATGGCAAACCTGATCCTAGGAATGCTAGTGGCAATTTAACTGTTTCTTCATTTACATAGAGATTGCCAGCTAAATGCTCTAGTTGTACTGTTCACTGTGTCTTTGTCCTCTGCTTACATTCTACAGCACCTCCAGACAAAACAAATACTTTGTCCCAGCCCCGAATGGTGATAGGCTATAAGTAATAAACATGTAAAGAGAGTTAAGGTCACAGCATGGCTAATGCTTATATAAAACTATGAAGTATTTTATCTAATTAGTGTTAAGTGGTCATCTGACCAATACTAATAATGGATAGCCTTTTTTCCTCTCAATGTGAACATCTGTTCGGTAGTAACAGATTCAGGTCACAAACCCAGAAGCAGGATGAAAAGACAGCATCTCCCTATGGCAGTCCCCAGAGAGAACTGTTTCACTTCCTAAGAAATTGTTGAATTATTCCAGTTGGAAGTGGCCTTGGGAAGTCACCTTAACCTCTTGCCTGGAGCAGGATCTAAATTTAGCACTGGCCAGGTTGATGAAGACTTTCTCTGGTTGGATCTTGAAAACCTCCAAAGACAGATTTCCACAGCCTCGCTGGGCAACCTGCTTTTGTGCTTAACTACTGTCATAGTGAAATTTGTAGTCATGAATACAGGAAGTTGGTAGTAGGTATGTTACAAGTTTTTGCCATAAAAGTATCAACTGTAATAGATAATATCAGAACTCAAACTGTATTTCAGTCATTCTTCCAAACAACTCTTTGTTCATTTGTGTCTAGGTTGGAGGAGCTGAACTTGTCCTGGTGTGACTTTACAGCCACCCACGTCAAAGCAGCAGTAAATCATGTGACTTCAAAAGTAACCCAATTAAATTTAAGTGGATACAGACAGAATCTACAAATACCAGGTAAATAGCAGCATGGCAAACCTTTATCCCACTATCGGTAAAGCAGCAAGCCTTATATTTTCTTCTGGTTGGTGTCTGCTGTGTGTACAGAAAAATCATGCACTAACACTGATTTTGTGTTCTGTATAGCTTGATGTTCTTTCTGTCAGATAATCTTACTCATGTCTCTGGCTCAGCCATGAGGGGTGAGATGATTTTGTCTTCTAAATTTAAAAATAGTCCCGTGAAAGCTCATTTCATCTCATTTGAAAGGTATAGCCCTTACTTCTGAAGTAAGTCCTGGAAGCAGGATACACTGGATCCCGTGGTCCACTGTGAACTGTGAATTAACCTTCCAGATACTGTTCTTGGAGCCTCCTTAAGGCTTCTACTATTGTGGCTGCTGAAGGCATCTTCCAGAAGAGAACAGCCATAGTAACTACTTGAGTTTCTGCCTGGCATGATGTCCTACAGATACCAGTTAATTTGGAAGGCAAATAATCTCAGTAAGCAACATTAACTATTTCCTTGCTCATAGTTCTAGGAGGGAAAGTTGGGTAAATTTTCAGGGTAATAAAAAATGCAGAGGAATCTGGATTTGGGGAGAGGACACAAGAAAATGGACAAGAGCATAAACAGTGAAATGGCTTTGGTGGTAAGGGAAATTAGTTTTTTCCGTGAGCAAATGTGACGATAGGCTGACAAGCAGGTGGGTGACACACAGGCTGTGACCTTTCTTTTTTTTTCTGTTTAAATGTCAGACAGACCTTGGCATGCATTCCCCTGTGGGGAAATATACCAGACTTCTTTTTATCTTGGCCCAAACCACATAAACAAAGATGCTACGTAATCTCCTCCAAATCAGGAATTTGAACCTTCTGTTGATCTGACCATTAGAGACCATGTGTGGAGCTCTTCTGTTTGCAAAACACTTTCTATGAGTAATTTTGCTCTGTTTCAGTGCAATTTGTTAAGGCATAAGATTAGCAAGGCATAAGAATAGTTACATTATAAGGCATAAGAATAGTTCACTAATCATCATAATTTAGGTATTGTTTTCTTTACTTTTTGCACGTGAATTCTGAAATACCGAAATCCTGTTGCATGTTGATTAGCCTCTTGCTAACAATAGTTGCCTTTTAGGTGACATCTGAGCCACAGGTGATTCTATGCTATTTGCTATGAAAAGATGGTCTCAAGAATTTACAGTTTAAATTAGGAAAACCATAAATTTCTGTCATGAGGAAAGTACTTTCTGTCGTTAAAAATGGAGACGCCTAAAGAACGTGATGCTCTGAAAGGGTATTTGATGTGTGGAAAATTTTGGTATTTTTTACTACATGTAAGAATTTCAGGCATCTTACCATTACTGTGTCTCAGTAGATTTCTACAGCAATATCATTTGAATTATTCACTTGCTAAGTTGCTGGCACAATTGACTTCTAGGGACACTTCTTTGGACTAAATGGATCTGTTTTGCTGAGGATTAAAAAAAGTCCCTGTAAGGTATCTCGATAGGCAGACTACATGCTGTGAGTCTTAAGTGTTTATCTTTATAACAAAAAGTTGTGTTTCAATTGTGGGGTTCCAGAAGAAAAGATAAAAATGGAAGTGAATAGGCTGTATAAAGCACGTTTGTATTGTTACTGAAAGATGGACCGACTCTGTGTGACCTCTTTTCAGATGTTAAAACACTGGTGGAAAGATGTCCTTTTCTCGTCCATTTAGATCTAAGGTAAGAAGACCTAAAGCCTTTTCATGGCATGAGTTCTTCTGCAGAATATCTGCCTGCAGAGAAGCTTCTGCTTCACTTGGCCTTCGGTGAAAATCAAAATACCTCCCCCACAACACACACGCGCGCTAGAAATGGGTTACTTCCATATTGAGCAAAAAGTAATTCAGTGGTAGAAAAAGAAGTTGATATCCATTAAATTTCTGAATTCAGCCTGAATTTTGGAAATAACAAATTTACTGCTGCTTTATACTTAAACCTCTGTTTCATATGCTCTCATGTACAGTGACAGCGTGATGTTGAAGCCTGAGTGCTTCCAGTATTTTCATCAACTCTTCTTTCTACAACATCTGGGTCTTAGCCGATGTTACCAGATATCACCTGCTGCCTTAGTGTAAGTAACCTCTAAATGGCTTTGGTTTGCTATTCATGCAGAGGATAAGTTAATTTAAATTTGCTTTATTTTATGTTTAGAATTGCAAGTACTGTTTTGAAGAACTTACTGGTATGAGGAATTAGGAATAAGGAACTGAGATAAAATAACCTGACTGCTACAGCGTGTACTTCTGAGAATCCAGACTGGAACCAAAGGCATCTGAGAGAATCTTTCCATGATGTCAGTCTGTACTCGCAGAACTTGCTGCTCAGTGCTTGCATCGTGTCTTCCCTTAATGGCATTATACTACTGGTACTCATTACTGTGAGGTACAGCTGGAGGTTCCAGTCCTGCCAATGACCAGTATCGATGTCAATATTAGGCTTTCAGTTATGCTGCAAGGAAGGTATAATCCTTTGGAAAAGTTAAGAGTTGACAGTACTTGCTGACTAGCTAATCTGTTTGTATTCCTTTGCTTTTGTGTGCACCCATATCAGTTATTCGTTGCCACTGAAACACATTTTCTGCCTTTTATTAGTATAGCAGCTATCCATCTTAATCATCTCAGGAAGGATGTCAATCCTGAGGAAATGATCAACAAGAAAAAGGTTGTGAGAGGAATAGGACTATCAAAATGGGAATCTGAAGAACCTTGTCTGTAGCAGTGTGTGCTGTCATGATGACAGCTTGTATGTCTCTGCCTTTTGATTTTGTCCAATGCTTGCTTATAGATACACAGTTCACATGATGAATGGGCAAATGTGAAGCAATCAAGAAGCCAGGGCTGGCTACTCACCAAAATGTCATAACAAATTGGAGACTGATAGTATCTAGGGGCTTGTGTCCTCTGAATCACATCCTGAAACTTCATCTGGGGCAATTCCTTCCACTTGTTCTAAATGTTTAAGTCCAGGGAAGTCAAAGGGGAGGAACCAGTTTGTTTCTACTCTTGTGTGTGTGAGAGAGAACAGCAAGAAGCAACTTATTCAGCCAGTTTCCTGAACGATCAGTACAGATAAATAGTTTCAATTAAATATGTGCTTTTAAAAAGTAGGAAGGGGAATTTAGCCTAAGTAGTTACCTTACTTCTAAAAAAATTAGCAGAAATACTTCTTACTTCAATCCCCGGGAAAGTTATGGAACGGATTCTCCTGGGGGCCATCACAAGTCAAATGAAGCACGTGATTGGGAAAAGCCAGCACGGCTTCACCGAGGGCAGATCGTGCCTGACAAATCTGGTGGCCTTCTATGACAAAGTGACCTGCTCGATTGACACGGGGCGAGCGGTCAACGTTGTCTACCTGGACTTCTCCAAGGCCTTTGATACAGTTCCCCACGGCCTCCTCCTGGAGGAACTGATGTGTTATGGCCTGGACAAGTGGTCTGTGCAGTGGGTGAGGAATTGGCTGGTGGGCCGCACCCAAAGGGTGGTGGTAAATGGCTCTTTTTCAAACTGGCAACCCATCACAAGTGGGGTCCCCCAGGGATCGATATTGGGCCCAACGCTATTCAGTATCTTCATAAGCGATCTGGATAACGGGATCAAGCGTAGCCTGATGAAGTTTGCAGATGACACCAAACTGAGTGGGGAAGTAGTCACTCTGGAAGGGAGAGCCACCCTGCAGGAAGATCTGGATAGGCTGGAAGAATGGGCTAACAAGAACCTGATGAAGTTTAACAAGGACCAGTGCAAGGTCTTGCACCTGGGAAATCCAGGAGTGCAGCTCAGGCTGGGATCCACCTGGCTGCAGAGCAGCTCCATGGAAAGGGACCTGGGGGTCCTGGTGGACAGGAAGCTCAACATGAGTGAACAGTGTGCTGCTGCGGCCAAGAAGGCCAATAGAATGCTGGGTTGCATCAACAAGGGCATCACCAGCAGAGACAAAGAAGTCCTTATCCCACTCTGCTCAGCGCTTGTCAGGCCACACCTGGAATGCTGTGTACAGCTCTGGTCCCCGCTATACAAAAAAGATGTGGACAGGCTGGAGGGGGTGCAGAGAAGGGCCACCAAGATGATCAAGGGTCTGGGAAGCCTGCCGTATGAGGATAGGCTGAGAGACCTGGGTTTGTTCAGCCTTGAGAAAAGGAGGCTTAGAGGTGATCTCATCACCATGTACCAGTACTGAAAGGGGAGCTACAAAGAAGACGGAGACACCCTTTTTACAGGGAGTCACATGGTGAGGACAAGGGGTAATGGGTACAAGTCACTCCCAGGGAGATTCTGATTGGACACGAGAGGTGAATTTTTCACAATGAGCACAGTCAATCATTGGAATAATCTCCCCAGGGAAGTGGTTGACTCTGCTATGATGAACATGTTTAAGACTCAGCTGGACGTGGTGCTGGGCCATCTCATCTAGACTGTGCTCTTGCCTAGAAAGGTTGGACCGGATGATCCTTGAGGTCCCTTCCAACCTGGTATTCTATGATTCTATGAAATGCAGTTATCTAGTTTGGGTACAGACTAGAAAAAAAAAATACTTTCAGGTTCATGATCAATTTCGTATTTTTTTCTTTCTAGAGAACTTGGTGAAATTCCAACATTAAAGACTCTTCAGGTATTTGGAATAGTGACTGATAGCTCTCTACAGCTCCTCAAGGAAACGCTTCCTGACGTGAAGATCAATTGTTCACACTTTACAAGTATCGCAAGGCCAACTGTTGGCAGTAAAAAGAACCATGAGATTTGGGGCATCAAATGCAGATTGACGCTGAGAAATCCTAGTGGCTTATGATCATGTACAATGCACTGGATGTGATGGACACGCTGTGTGTAGTGAGGCTCTGTAAGAAGCGGAGTAATGGAACACCTTTAATCATAGTACTGTTATCGTAAAAAGCATTCTAACTTGGTCTTATGCCTTAATGTAGTTTCATAAATATTTTTACAGTTTTGGTTTTTTTTGTTTTTACTTAAAGCCTTTAGAAATCTGATGATCTGTGAGCAATTATAGAATTTTTCTTTAAATCCTTTTTTTTTTTTTACAGCGGAGCTTTTTAAAAAAAATTAGGAAACAATCATTGTAATTAAACAATGTCAGCCTCTAGCAACTGTTGCAGGTTCTGATGCAGCTTTTGTTGCTCTAAGGTGTTATAACGGTGCTTTTGGTTAACTCTTCCAGCTCTGCAAATCCTGAAATGGCTTGTAGAGGTGCTAGATATCTTAATAAGGCTTATTAAGGAATTGTCTTTGAGTTTGAAGAACTCAAAATGAATAATGGTATTAAACCTATTCAAATCCTTAATTGAGTAACATGGACAGTAAGATGAGAAGCTACCCACTGTTTGTGAGAGGGACAGAGGACTGACTTTGGATTCACCAAACCTGAAAACAGTAAACAGGGAAAGGCGTGTCTACACAAAAGCAGCTGAGACAGCTCAATACCGTACAAGTTAAGAAGCAGTATAAAGGAGCTACAGTGAGGTTTTTCTTTAGCAGGCCACAAAGGTAACATCTGTTTTTAGTATTCTTTATTGTTAGCAAAATATAGTCTGAAAAACCTATTCAGAATAAGCATCTGTAAAAGTAAATGGTTATCAATTGTTTCATGTAGCAGCGCTAGGTTTTCTGGTTAAATATTACAGAACGTTAACGTAGCTTCTCTAAGCTTGATCTTGGATAAAACTTCTTAAAAATGTTCTCTTACTTCCTTTAAAGAATAAGATCTTTCAACTGATAAATTGGCAGAAATCTTGCAGGAGGAGGGCTCAAATGGTTCTAGAACTCAGGTGAAAAACAAAACTTGGTACTGCAGCATGGGAGTGCTGAAAGGAAGAGATGCTTTGGTGCTATTAAGATACATCAATTTCTCTTTTACTATAGCTTATATTTGTAGTGTTGTTCTACTTCTTGTATCTGTAACACTAACCACTACTGTCTAGTATTGGGCTTTTTTCAAGTCTCATGAAAAGCTGAGTAACTGTCCAAAAAAAAAAAAAAAAAAACCCCCAAAAAACCCCCCAAAAAACAACCAACCAACCAAACTAAGGATTGGGACAGGTAATGACTTCAAATAAAACTTTGATCTGGGTCTGTCATCGGGGTCCTCGTGTGTAAGCCTGGAGTGAATGTTCCAGCAGGTGTAAGTGTTAGTTGAGAAGTCTTAGGGAAAACTTGCACCCTGTGTAGGTCATGAATATGCTGCTGTAGTTCCCATGAATGCAGTAAGCAAGCAGATGGTGAATTTATTCATGGATGTTTAAGGTTAGCCTACAGCATTACTGTAAGGCTATTGCATAGGTATAGTGTTTCCAATCTCAATCTGAAGAAAAGAGTTCAGGAATAAATACCTGGTAGTACAGAACAGATTAATTACTGCAGAAAGATTGTATGAGTACTAGAATCTGATATTTAACGTGACTTTCTATAGTATAGCAAATACAGCATTATCTTGTTAATCTGTTCTAAGTCGTTTGGGTTTTTATTAAATTTAAGAGAGTGTAACACTTGAGTCACTAGTGGGCTTGTGCCCCTTACAAAGGAGTTAATGGGCAACGTACTTTGTGAAAGCTGGAGTGGAGAAGTGATGGGAGGTTGGAGGATACTGGATATTTTACTGCTTCATGGTTTGCAGCCTTAGGTTTATGCCTTAAATTACTTCAAGAAAAAAGTAAATCTTTGCAGCACAGCACTATTGTAAATTCTTCTCTCTATGCACAATGTAACCCCATACAACTTCTCTTGCATTTAATAAAGATCTAAGGAATTGCTGTATTGTATAAAATGACTGTTGGCTGGGAGAACACTTTCTGTGACTTGCCACCAACTTTGTCTCATGGGTTTAAAAAAAAAAAAAGGATAAATTTGTCCAAGCAATGTCTAAATGATGGTGGTTTAGAGGACAGGGTGTTATCACCAATACATTTAGTATTTCATAGACTGTGCTTTAAAACCCTGCACAGAATTGGGATGGTAGTATGGCTTTAGCTAGAAAGAATAGTCCTGAACTTGTCTTTTTAAGTACCAGGTTCAGTGTTGGAAGAGAACAGACATTCTATTGCAGGTCTACTGGTTATGATGGCAGCTGTAGCAGACACATAATGGAAGCTGTCTGGGTAAGGTGCAGCACTGACCTTTTCCTAACTGAAAAAAGCTACTTGGTAGCTCCAAGCAATCCATACCAAAAACTGCTATGTAGATAAGTCTCTGCATTTTGCCTAAAGCATGAAGGCTTAGAAACCATTATTTAAAACCAATGCACAGTAAGTGAGAAGCAGCGAGCACACGAAACGCTTCTGGAAGTTGAAATAAGGAACAGGACAGCTTCATGTATCTATTAAGTTTTTAATTTTTATTACATAATGTATAAACACCACTTTTTTAAAAAAAAGCAAAGAATGACAGGTCTAGTTTAGCAGAACACAGTGTGGACTGGCACTAAATGAAAAGACCATGGATTTGATTCAGCAGGTAGAAGAGGTGCAGAGTTCACTGCCAGTCCAGGCAGATTAAATCAGTGTTAAACCAATACTCGGTCCTGTCACAGAATACTGTCTACCAGCTTAGTTGTCTGTACTGCAATCCTTTGTAATAAAAGATCCTTAAAAAGGATTCTACAGTTCTTTAATAAAAAAAGGTAGCTGCTTACTGTTATCTATTATAGATCTCTGAATCATTCTAGTTATTTAAATCAAGCATTCACCAGTAAATGCTTCAACAGAAGTGCAATTAAATACAGACAAAACCAGTAGAGGCCACTCATGAGTAGGTCAGGTTTCCATTTTGCTAAGTAAATTAGGAATTTGACTGTGAAATCTTACTAAGCCCTAAACCAGATCATACCTTGGGCCTGTAGGGCCTGAAACATTGCCTTTTAGTCAGCATTAATAATAAGGAATGACAGGCATCTTTAAGAGGTATGCACCCTGATCAGACTAATCAGTCTCCATTAAAACATTACAGCACACAAATGTCTGTAAGTAGGAGACAGGGCTTCTGCCATAAATTTGTCTATGCAGGTATTCAAGGACACTTTCAATACCTAAACCTCTGATCTAATGCAGTGGTAAAGTCCTAGAAGTCATAAATTAGTGTTAATGGCATTGGTGGGTTGTAGGTGGGTTTGTTTTTTAATCTTAACAGTAATATTTAATATTGACTAGTGTACTAGACAGAGGCACATAAACCATCCTTAACTGGTTACGGATGGATTAGGAATAACTGAAACACTCTAGTCTGTGTGCAGCCAACTTTCTAAAGCAAGATTAGTCTTTTGCATCTTTACCTTTAGACCAGTTTTGCAGATTATCTTAGACATTAAGAGCTTTATTCTGATAGTTCCTGAACTTACCAAATTTGGAAAGAGTATTTGGCTACTTTGATTTTCCCCTTCTGGTCTGCCATCCTGATAACTCAAGCAGATAGTCTAAATAACTCAATCTGCAGCACACTTAAAAGGTGAAATGTACACAAACAGTGACAGCTTTTTCAAAAAGCTCCATCAGTTATCACATTTTCCTAGAATTGAATAGTCTGGTTAAATCAATTTCCTCTAAATTCTGGTTTAGAGTGAATACAAACACTTAAGTAGTAGAAGGAAAAAATCCTTTATCCACTTCCTCGAGCTATAAAGATGAGTTTACATTTTGTGATTGGCAATAAATACACTGAATGGCCACACTGGTGGAGAGAACATTGCCATTAGACCTGAGAACATCTGTTACAGAAGTCTCTTCGTTCAGAAGTAGTTTAAAGAAAACTCACTTTTGGAAATAGATCTGTAGTAGACAGGACAAAACACATTTGTTTCAAGTCATGTAGCAGAAGAGTTCCTGCTGTAGGAATCTTCACTTTGTCAAATTCTGCCCTCTCATCGATGCAATTATCAGCACAGACTTTCAAAGGCAGTCATAGTTCACAGTTTCTCTAAAACCTTATCTAAAAAGTCACTTCCTCTTCTATGATCAGAGCTTTTTTCTTATTATCAACTTGCTTACCTAACACATGATCAGAGGCATGTAAAATTAAAATCAATTTGTTGCCAATTAATACCAGTAGAATTCAGCACAGGATTGGAAATTTAAACTTTCTGGGGAAGTTAAAAACATTCTTGGAAAACTGAGAGACTTGTGCTCCAACTACTAGCACCCAGCACATCTCATTCTTCTCCAATTGTAAAGAAACTCAGAACCTAAAATTCAAACCATTCAGCTTAGTAAGGCCAAATATCCTTCTTAATGATAGCCACCTACATACACTACTGTGACCGAACACCTGCTAGCCAGCTAATCCATTCAGTGAAGGAGCATATCTTACTTCAACATGTTTCCTACAGCTTGTATATTTCTATTAAAGGGGTCAAGAACACCCTTGGGTTTCAAGTCCCTCTCTAACCAAAGAGAAAAGGTAAGAGCTCTACCTCATTCAAGATATGATTAAACCAGACTTTTACTTTTGATGTAAATCTACAAAGTAGAAAAAATACTGGAAGAGCAAAAAAAAAATTGTCACAAGTTGTATGAAACTACAAAGTTGTAAAATTTTTCAAAAGCATACAAAAGGTTTGTATTTCCGTTTCTATTACATCAACATCAGGATTTACCAAAATCTATATATCCTTGCATCAAATTGCTAGATTGACAGTCAACTTTTCTACAAAAGTATATGCATGAAGGCGTTTAGTTTCATCAGTCCCAGACTGTTACTACAAAACTGTACATTTGAATATTTAATGCTACTGACTTAATACTTAAACCCATCTACCTGTGTTTAAAAAGATGTTCTTTCGTGTTTGCCTTACAGGTTAAAATGTCAATTTTCACTGAAGTTAGAGGTAAGACTTCTGATGTATTTCTTTTACACCAGATGCAAAAAGAGCTTAAATAACAGGCTAAGATTTCCCCAGCCCAAAGGAGTGAAAAGCATCTCAAGCTTCCTCCAAATGCTCTTGCATCCAAGAAGGCCAACTTCCAACTTAATGCAGCATTGTGATGTGCTATATATCCCCAAAAGCTCCCTCTGTGGATCTGGAATTGTTTCAGCAGAAGACGCTAGGGTCCTTCATTCTTCCAGCAAAACAGTGCACAGTGCATCCTCTGTATCAATCATTATTGAAGCTATCGCCCCATCATTGAACTCAAAAGATGTTCCTCCATCTACAACCATACAGGCATCCCAACAGCGGGAACGGACACAGACTCTGCAAAAACCCAAAAAATAAGTTTTCACTTAAAAGCTTAAAAAAATCAAGTATTTCTCACAAGCACTTATCTGAACAATAAGACTGGTTCTTGGACATTCCTTTGCGTGGGTCAATAAATGCTTAATCACATGGGAGCATATTTAGAGAAGAATTTAGCATGGTACTAAGCACTAGAATCCCCCAAACTATCAGTACTTTGTATAGACATAGCAAAGAGTCCAGAGAGGACTGAAGGACTTGTTCAAATGGAGACTATTGCTCCAATTCTCTGAGAATAGCTGATAACAAAACACTTGATATCGAAAGCTGCAGTTCAGATGTATTTTTTAAAGAAAGCTACTGATGATCCCATTTCATAGTGATCTGCTTAATCTCTCACAGAAAAGTTTTCAATTAATTTATGATTGTAATGTATGGTCTTCATGTTAAGTGGAACATGCAGTTTCAACTAGCAATGCTTGAGATTCAAATAATTTGGATATTATCCAAATTTCATATAATTTGGATATTTACATGAATCATTCACAGAGAGAACAGAAAGTAATTTCAAACACAAAGGTGAAGGTCAGAATGCTTGCCAGGTGACATCATAAATAGGCATTGCAGCATATTGCTGTCAATATTAGAGTTTGACTACTGTATCTTTAAGCTAATAAATTTTAATTTAAGCTTCTAAAATCTAAGGCAGGTCTTTTAGAGCTGGACAAGACAGAATAAAGCTACTAACCTCCTCTTCACTTACCTTTAAAAGGAAAATTAACTCAATCATTGGAATTTATCCTTTCACAAATGTAGAAAGCGAGAACACTATTAAATAAAGAGTTGTCCAAACTTTTTTCATATTTCTAGATGGGAACCAATAGTGATGCCAGAGCAGCTGCAAGACTACAGTCTCACATGGATGTGCTTGATTGCTTCTGACTTAGGCCTTGGTCTAGACAATGTTTTGATCTCCAAAATTTAATCAACAATTATTCAGTCCAGTGACTTAAATTTTCAGGAAGACACATTTTTGACAAATATGAAAAGCTTGGAAGTGCAGCCACAGTGTCAAAACTTAATTGGCCTGTGCATCACTAAAACACAGCCAAGTCTGGATGCTGCAAAAGAACGTGGAGGCATGTTCCATTCCTCCATTTCACTCTGGGCAGCTATGATGTCAAAAAAGATAAAGAATAGCAATGGGGAGAGGTTGCTCTTTATCAAGAGCTAAAGATCAACTGTGACAGGCAGCAAATTCTACTTAAAAAAGGAAAAATGGGCAGATATCCCTCATAGGTATACAGACATTTGTAGCTCCGGTATAGTTTTTACAGTATATCCCATGCTGAGGACTCCAAATAAGACAAGACTTAGTACTGTAGAACCAATGGATGAAAATGCAGTTACTTGCTCCTATTTTAACCTCTCCTCTTACTGTCTCTTAAGATATACTCACCCTTGGGAACTCCCAGATCCAAATGACTAAGAAGCAGTAAACATTTAAAGACATGACACATACACAGTGGGCATCTAATATTGTAACATCTAGTCCCAGTAGCCAGAGATGTCATTTATTACTAGGTCATAAAATATTGTTTTAATACTGATGTGGCTCAAAAGAAGCAGAATTTGGGTCTCCTTTGAGTCAGAGCTCGTTTTGACATTTGTTTTGATATAAAAGGTTGAATTAACATTTAATTAATGCTGAGATATTGTATTGTTCTCAACATAGTTATTCTGAACATATAACTAACAGTTGCATGTGTTTATATTTAATTGTGGCAAGCTCCAGAAAAATCACTGAATCGTAGAATCATTTAGGTTGGAAAAGACCTTTAAGATCATCAAGTCCAACCATACACCTAACACTAAACCATGTCGCTAAGCACTACAGCTACACCTCTTTTAAATACCTCCAGGCATAGTGACTCAACCACTTCCCTGGACAGCCTGTTCCAGTGCTTGATAACCCTTTCAGTGAAGAAATTTCTCCTAATATCTAATCTAAAACTCCCCTGCCGCAAGTGCCCTAGGTTAAAATGACTGAATTACCAAATAATTTAGTTTGGAAGGGCATCTAGTCCGACCTTCCACTCAAAGCAGGCCTTACTTCAAAGACTAGGTTGCTTAGGGCCTTTCCCAGTCAAGTTTTGAGTATCTCCAAGGACAGTGATAGCACAATCTCTGGGGAACCTCTTCTATTGCCTGACCATTCTCACTGTGAAAATTTTTTCCTTTTTTTATCAGAATCTTACATCCCATAAAATCATGGCTGTTGCTTCATATTCTGCTCTGAAAAAAGTTTCACTCAGTCTCCTCTGTAACTATCCATTGGTAGCTGAAGACAGCAACTGGATCCACCGTGCTTAGTCTTGTCTCCTCCAGGCTAAAAAAAAGCAGCGTTTGAGTCTCTCGTCTATACACCATATGTTTTGGCCCCCTAATCATCTCAGTGGCCCTTTCCTGAATTCACTCCGGTTTGTCTATGCCTGTGTCTCATACTGAGGGAAATTACATACACCCAAAACTGGGCACAGTGAGATTCTTTTATTCTGTAAGATTGTACATGGATCAAACACTAAAAAGGCATAACAAAACTTGGAAACATTTTCTTGCTGTTATTATAAGAATACTCAAGCCCGTCAAAACACAAACTGGATGTTGGAACACTTCAAGGGAGACTCCTGGATTACTCATACTTTGACAAATACACAGAATCATAGAATCATTAAGGTGGGAAAAGACCCTTGAGATCATCGAGTCCAACCGTTAACCTGGCACTGCCAAGTCCACCACTAAACCACGTCCCTAAGCACCACATCTACACGCCTTTTAAATACCTCCAGGGATGGAGACTCAACCACTTCCCTGGCAGCCTGGTCCAATGCCTGACTACCCTTATGGTGAAGAAATTTTTCCTAATATCCAATCTAAACCTCCCCTGGCACAACTTGAGGTTTTTTCCTCTTGTCCTATTGCTTGTTACTTGGGAGAAGAAACCGTTCCCCCCCTCACTACAGTCTCCTGTCAGGCAGTTGTAGAGAGCAATAAGGTCTCCCCTCAGCATCCTCTTCTCCAGACTAAAAAACCCCAGTTCCCTCAGCCGCTCCTCACAAGACTTGTGCTCCAGACCCTTCACCAGCTTCATTGCCCTTCTCTGGACATACTCCAGCACTTCAAGGTCCTTCTTGTAGTGAGGGGCCCAAAACTGAACACAGTACTCGAGGTGCGGCCTCACCAGTGCCGACTACAGGGGGATAATCACTTCCTTAGTGCTGCTGGCCACACCGTTCCTCATAGAAGCCCGGATGCTATTGGCCTTCTTGGCCACCTGGGCACACTGCTGGCTCATGTTCAGGCGGCTCTCAACCAACACCCCCAGGTCCTTTTCCTCCAGGCAGCTCTCCAGCCACTCCTCCCCCAGCCTGTAGCGTTGCATGGGGTTGTTGTGACCCAAGTGCACGACCCAACACTTGGCCTTGTTGAACCTCATACAGTTGGCCTCGGCCCATCGATCCAGCCTGTCCAGGTCCCTCTGTAGGGCCTTCCTACCCTCCAGCAGATTGACACTTCTGCCCAACTGGGTGTCGTCTGCAAACTTACTGAGGCTGCACTCAATCCCCTTGTCCAGGTCATTGATAAAGATACTAAACAGAATACTGGGTGGCCCCAGCACTGAGCTCTGGGGAACACCTCTTGTGACCAGCCGCCAATGGATTTAACGCCATTCACCACAACCCTCTGGGCCCTGCCATCCAGCCAATTTTTTACGCAGCGAAGAGTACGCCCATCCAAGCCATGAGCAGGCAGTTTCTCCAGGAGAATGCTGTGGGATACTGTGTCAAAGGCTTTACTAAAGTCCAGGTAGACAACATCCACAGCCTTCCCCTCATCCACCAAGCGGGTCACCTTGTCATAGAAGGAGATCAGGGTGGTCAAGCAGGACCTGCCTTTCATAAACCCATGCTGACTGGGCCTGATCACCTGGGCGTTCCATACGTGCCATGTGATGGCACTCAGGATGATCTGCTCCACAACCTTCCCTGGCACCGAGGTCAGGCTGACAGGCCTGTAGTTCCCCACATCCTCCTTCTGGCCCTTCTTGTAGACAGGCGTCACATTTGGTAACCTCCAGTCAACTGGGACCTCCCCGGTGGCCAGGACTGCTGGTAGATGATTGAAAGTGGCTTGGTGAGCACCTCTGCCAGCTCCCTCAGTTCCCTTGGGTGGATCCCATCCAACCCCACAGACTTGTGTGTGCTTAAGTGGTATAGGAGGTCACTAACCATTTCCCCTTGGACTACAGAATCACAGAATGTCCTGAGTTGGAAGGGACCCACAAAGATCATCGAGTCCAACTCCTGTGGGGGCTTCATTCTGCTCACCGACCCTGTCTTCCAGCTCAGGGGGCTGGGTACCCTGAGAACAACTGTCTGACTATTAAAGACCGAGGCAAAGAAGGCATTAAGTACCTCAGCCTTTTCCTCAGCCTTTGTCACTATGTTTCCCCCCACATCCAATAAAGGATGGAGATTCTCCTTAGCCCTCCTTTTGTTGCTAATGTATTTGTAGAAATATTTTTTATTGTCTTTTATGGCAGTGGCCAGATGAAGTTCCAGGTGGGCTTTGGCCCCTTTCTCCCTGCATAACCTCATGACATCCTTGTAGTCCTCCTGACTTGCCTGCCCCTTCTTCCAAAGGTCATAAACTCTTTTTTTCCTGACCTCCAGCCAAATCTCTGTTCAGCCAGGCCGGTCTTCTGCCCCGTCAGCTTATCTTTTGGCACATGGGGATGGTCTGCTCCTGCGCCTTTAAGACTTCCTTCTTGAAGAATGTCCAGCTTCCTGGACTCCTCTTCCCTCCAGGACTGCTTCCCAAAGGATTGTGTCAACCAGGCTCCTGAACAGGCCGAAGTCTGCCCTCCAGAAGCCCAAGGTAGCAGTTCTGCCAACCCCCACTCCTTATTTCTCTGAGAATTGAAAACTCTACCATGTCGTGATTGCTATGCCCAAGATGGCCTCCAACCATCATATCACCCACTGGCCCTCCTCTGTTTGCAAAGAGCAGGCCCAGCCTTTCCTAGTTGGCTCCCTCACCAGCTGTGTCAGGCAGTTACCTTCCACACACTCCAGGAACCTCCTGGTCTGTTTTCTCTCCACAGTATTGTATTTACAGCAGACACCTGGTAACTTGAAGTCCCCAATGAGAACACTGGCTAGCGATTGTGAGACTTCTCCCAGCTGCTTATAGAATATTTTGTCTGCCTCTTTGTCCCAGTTGGGTGGTCTATAACAGATTCCCACCATGATATCTGAAACATTCAAGGCCAGGCTGGATGGGGCTCTGAGCAACCTGATCTAGTTGTAGATGTCGCTGCCAGTTGCAGGGGGGATGGACTAGATGACCTTTAAAGGTCTCTTCCATCCCAAAGCATTCTGTGATTCTATGATTGTTGGCCTTCCCCCTGATTCTTCCTCATAAACACTCAAGCCTGTGATCACCATCATCAAGCTCTAGACAGTCAAAGCATTCCCTAACATACAGGGCCACCCCACCGCCTGTCCTTCCTTGCCTATCCCTTCTGGAGTTTATTGCCATCTATTGCAGCACTCCAGTTGTGCGAGTCATCCCATCATGTTTCCGTGATGGCAACTATGTCATAGTTTTCCTGCTGCACAATGGCTTCTAGCTCCTCCTGTTTGTTGCCCATGTTGCATGCATTGGTGTAGATGCACTTCAGTTGGGCTAGTGATCCCACCACCTTTTTGAGGGAGAAACCCTAATTCCAACGCGACCATTTTCAGGCAATTCCGTGGTTTCTAACTCATGTGTCTTTGCTGCTGCATGGGTCTCCATCCCCTACCTCCACTGAGGTGGGAGACCGAAGGACCTTGCTAGGACACTGTCCCTCAAATGTGGGTGTGCTGCCCCCAGGCTTACCTCTAGCCAGCTTGGTTTTATCCCTTCACCCCTTCAAATCTAGTTTAAAGCTCTTTCAATGAGACCTGCTAACTCCTGTGCAATGATCCTTTTCCCCCCTTGAGACAGGTGTACCCCATCTGTCGCCAGCAGGCCTGGTGTCATGTAAACTGACTCGTGATCAAAAAACCCGAAATCTTGCCGGAGACACCAGGCTCGGAGCCAGCTATTGATCTGCTGGCTCTTCCTGTGTCTTCCCTCATCATTCCCTGCAACTGGAAGGATATGAAATAACTCTTCAGTGACCGCTACAGCCAACACTTACTTTGAAGAGAAGCCACGCTGCCGGCTACTTGAGAAAACTCTGTTTACAATAGGTTCTCGAATACTGAAAAACATCTTCGGTTCTTCTGGACTGTAGAGGAGGGACTCATTGTAATCATTTGTTACTGCAAATAGAGAAATCAGCCATTAGTTTTTCCAGAGAAAATAAGGTATTCTCAGAAACACACATTCCTCTAGGAAAGAGCAGCTTCCCTATCGAGAGGGAATATTGAGTCTTGCCAGAAGTTTAATAGCCTTCACCTGCAAAAAAAAATTAATTTTACAGAAGATTCCTTTCAGTTCTATTGCATGACCAACACTAAACAGTTCTCTTCAGGTGATTAAATATTAAGTGTCTCAAATCTCAGAAGAACTGAAATTCTCCTGAAGATCTATACATACAAAAGTCTAAATGAGTGCTTTTTATATAAAGTCAGACATTTTTCACCAAATGTGCCTAAATACTGTTTGTAAGCAAGACTAATATTGCAAGAGCACTAAAATACTGGAAGCAGTGCTGATTGTTAAGAGTAAGAACAAAATGAACTGGTCAAAGTTAAGATATGTTAAAGAAATCTTGCCTTTTTCACTAACCTTTTTGTACTAGTTCCGTGTTCAATGGCATATTGAAACTTCCATGCTTTTTAGCTGTTGAGCCAAGAGAAAGAGCCCCAATTAGATAGGTGTATCTTTATATAAACTTGGCCAGTAATGCCACACTGTTCACTCACCAATTTTAAGGATCTCTTCAACAGCTTGATGGGCTATCTTGTTAATATTATAGGACCTAGACAGAGAAGTAGAAGTCTTGTTTGCTGAGCAATACAACTTGGAAGAAAAAAAAACAAAAACAAAACAAAGAATCTTGCATACAGATGAAGAACTATGTTCAACATGAGAAAGAAAAAAAATAAAGAATGCTATGAAATGTGATTTGACATCAGTTTCTTCCAAAAAAAGCCTTAAATTAACTCTTGGTTTGACATCTACCAATGGCTTTGTAAACTTAATAATCAATTAAGTGAAGTCTTCAGGAAAGAGGAGCATGATACACAGGATGTAGTCTCCTTGTCAATAATCCTCCTGCCTTAAAACCCCAATAATTGTTGATTTAAGTCTGCATTAAAAAAACTGAAGCATGACAGTTCTACAGATTGTGTGTTCTTACCCCTTCTATCCACCTCTTGCTAATTAATTCCTTCTGTTAATTCTCATTTATGGGACCCAACACTCCTTCATAAATATTATGCCTCTTTGCCCACACCCTAAAGTGTGCGCTTGAATCTCACAATAATCAGTGTATATAGAAAAGGAACAGTCAGATCAGACACTTTTGCATTTGCCACATTTGGATGCACAAGTCAGCATAAAGCCTCAGTCTGAACCAAGTCTAAATTCCAATAAAAGTGTCCCTTGTGTGCCCAGGCTCAAAAGGGATTAGGTACAGCACAGCCTCCATGCAGCAGTACTGTGAACATCTCAGTTGCTCAGGTCTCAATACAGCTTAAAATCCTCAGTCCAGCACTTGTCACGGCAGTAAAACACCTCAGACTGCAACAGACATTCATGACACATCTAACAAACCACAGAGTTGCTGAAGGTGGTTGTCCAAGGCTCTTTCTCTTACACTTATTGCCTACCTGCAAGCCTGAGCAGATGCTCGCAAGAAACTGAGATGCACAGTTTGAAATTGTTCTCTTTCTCTCATCCTTTTATGCAAGTTTTGGCAGCTGAAGGAAGCACTTGGACATTTAAATGCCTCTCAGTCCGAGGACGTCTGAAATCCCAGGAGAGTCCCTAAACCACAGGCTAAGGAAGATCACCCCACTGAGGTTTGGCCTCACTTTAGACAAGTCCATCAGTACACACTGATTACAGCAATGGAGATGGGTAATCCTGGAGTTTGCCCCCTGGTTCTGGGGTTGCTCAGCACAGAGTGTATAAGCAAATGAAATGCATAAGAACAGCTTTGAACTAAGACTGTACACTCCCAAGGTACTGAACACTAGGAAAGTTCCCCTAGCAGTGTGCCAATTTCATCCTTGGCAGCCTCCAGGACTAAGTTATGCTGACTGAATACAAAATTCTGAATTACAATGAAGAGTAAAACCCAATAACCATGGTTACAGCATGAATATTCATTTTTGAATTTCATTAAAAGCTTCAGTTTTAGTTCATCTTAGCCTGCCACATAAATCCAGAGACTGTTGTACAACTTTAAACTATAAGCACAGCCAGATTTCCAAATGAAACAGGCTCTCACTGTACACATCTCTGACATCTCAAAACTAAATTGATTAGACTTACATGCAGTACTGCAGCTTGTTTAAACTGAAGCTAAGATAATTTAGCCCTTTGATTAAGCTAGCACAGCTCCGCTTAGATATGCCTGTCTTTGTTTAAGGGGAATATTTTGGCAAGGAGACTGTGGCCTTTCAATTAAGTTTGAAAGAGCAAAGAGGCTTGGAAGGAGAATGGACAGTAGATGTGCCAGAGAACACTTAACACTGTTTCCAAGTACATGTTTTCCCATTCTTAGTGCTTAGATTTTTGTAAGTTTTCTGAGCTACTTTATCTAAGCATTTTAATTTTAGCCAACAAGAGCAGTTCAGAGATTCCCCCCAATATCCTCTACAAGTCAGAGCAGAATCTCTTTCCCTCACCACCCCCAACCATTCATCTCCACATGCGGCATCGAACCTCCTTCACCAAAATTACACCTAAGGTAAACTTCTGTCTCAATGCCTCAGCTTCTCACCCTTTCAACTCTTCTCTCCACACCTACAAGTGAGGGATACTCTGCTCTTCTCATACGCCTGAGACAGCTTTGAACCATACCAACAGTGAGAATATTTGGACAAAACTGCCATGCACTGACTTACCCATAGCCCAAGAAAGTCTCAAGTATGGACAAAATGCCTAAGCAAAATAGGTCCATCTAGCTTATCCAAAGCAATATTTTATATGAAAGCAGCAACATGCACTTACCATGCTTTTGATCCTGTTCCAGTACACACATTAAGCCCTGAACTCTTCTGTTTTTCCCAAGGACCATCATCAACTGATATCTCATAATAGGAGGCCCTATGAAGCGAGAATTTAAAACTGGGTTTGCAGGACTTAAAGTTCTCCCTGAATAAGACAGAACACACAGCCTTATCAGGCACATAAAAATTTAGAGGGGTTAGTTTCAAATCTGGATGACAATTTCACAGGCTTTGCACAGCATTTCCAATTTGGCAGCCACTTTTGATTCACTGTTTTATAGCAGTTTTTATGATGGACAGCAGTGATTTGCAGCATGAACTTTTAGGCCACTTTTCTGCAGCCACTTTTCGTATTAAATTATGCACAAAGAACTCTCTGGTTCATCTGGGAATCGCTTCATACACAAGCAGGGTTTGCTGGACTTACAAATGAAACTACAAATACATTACCTTCCTTGCTTAATTGTTGAACTACTGAAAAACTGTGTTTATGCTGTGATTGGGTCTCATAAAATTACATCAGGGAACACTAAGAGATAAGGTACTCCAACGTCAGTAAGTAACAGCATGGCTTCAAGCTGAATTCTTGATCACTTCAGTAATTAAAAATCCACTGTGATTCTTCAGGAACAGTTTTAGTTTTACAACAGTCAGCAGGCTTACGTTTCTCTCCAGGACAAATTCTTCCTAAAACTCAAATGTAGTAAGTCTTGGGGCACAATCATCATTCTGCATAGGATTATTCATGTTGCAGGGGATTCCTAATGTTAGCCCTAGAGAGACCAGGCAGTCTCTCTCTGTAAGCTTCAGAACATCCAGGGGTATATTTATGAACTGAAGTTATTGATGATCATAGTGCCTAATCCAAACAGTATGATATAGTCTTCAGACTAACAGATACCCTCTTAGAAAAACACTGCATTCACTGTGTTCAGCACGACTGAGTTTCACCTTTCTTAGTAGAAGGAGCTTACTGAGCTGTTTTAGGTGATGAATGTTTCAGTCTGGGTTGACTAGAAATACACCTCTTGAATATTTGGTGTCAAACAGTTTAGGCTCTTAGTAACTAAGGGCATTTTGTGTACTCACTCTTGGGAAGATGGGAAGATGAAAGAACTGGAAGCAAATTAAGAACACAGGTGCACAGCTTGATTCAGTTTAAGATAATTTTTGCAAGCTGGGTATGAAAGGGTTTTTTTTTTCCTTTGATTTCCTTGTTTTCTTAACTGACATGCAGAATAAGACCTTGAAAGAAGCACCTAGACGCATTTTGTCTTAATATACATCAGACTCGTCTATTTGAGCCTTACAGAAGATTCATCTGTGTGACATGATTATTTAAGTCTTCAAGTGTAGGTGCTATTAACACAAAATCTATTACTAGAGATTTGTTCATACAGGCATTGTGTTCCTCAATGCTTCTCAAATATACTGGAACCAAAGACCACAATGTATTTGTGACACTCAGAAGTAGAGGGCTATTATGAAGTGTTGGAAAGCAGCTTTGTGTTCCTCTATCACTGTATGTTAAAGAAACTTTTTAGAATCTTGATAAAATTAGGTTTGACTTAGTAGAGAGCAAAATTTGTATCTCTTTGAGACTAATTCCTTCTGCCAGTCTGAGGCTGCAGTCCAGATGGAAGATAAAGCACTCATGGAACATTTATACTGTTTCCAGCAGCAATCACAGTGTCCCAGGCACTGTACAAACACAAGAAGATGTTACACTCTATAAAGTTTTTTTTTAAAAAAAGATACAGAATAAAGGGGAAAAGGGATATAAAATACAACTAAAAGTTTGGCCAAATCCTGACCAAGGATCATGTTTTAACTCCTTTCCCACAGCCCCAATTACATTCCCCACATCCCTCTTGTTACCATTTGGCTGGCAGAAATGCATTGATACTCGGGACAGAAAGGACAGTCAAAGGTATCCTGGATAATGCAGTACCAGGATTTGATATGAACTCGTTTCTTAAACAAGGAAATAAGTGTTTTCCCACAATAACAAAGCTTCTGCGAAAGGCAGGCTGATACTGTTTGCCTCTAATGACAGAGAGGCAGGGAAAGGAATACTTGGTCACATTAAAAGCTATTTCTGCTTGGTCATGCTAAAAGCTTATGAAAAGGTATTTAAGCAGAGACGCAGGAGAGGAGGCAGTTGAAGGACAGATACTTAAATCTTCAATCCACTGTAAAGACAGTAACTGAAGGCATTTGGTTACATAAGAACTAACGAGGAAAGGAGTAAAACAATCAAGAGGAAAGAAAACAGCCAGGAATAATGAAAGATGAAAGAATAGCCAGACAGGAAGGTGGAAAACCAGAAATTAATATCACCGCACTTACATCTCTGAAAATACACTTTTTAATCAGCAACAATACAACCAGTGTAATATATCCATAGACCAGAACTGAAATTTGACAGCAAAGACTTCCCATCACTGATTGTCCATTGCAATGTGATAAAAAGAAATTAAGTCAATTGTGCCTTGCTGCAACAACAAACAATTAAACATACCTGGATGAAAGAGATTCCCCAATGAAGACTTCATTGAGTGCTCTCACCGGTAAAAGATGTGGACCAGAAATGTCAGATCCTGCAGATATCGAATATAACAGTTTTGAATCATGGCTCTAAAACCAAATTTTCAAAAACAATTCACAACTCACTGGAGGACACGCTGTGCTGCCTTAGTGTGTATTCTAGATCTAGTGCTCCATTTTCTTCAAGG
Organism: Nipponia nippon; assembly: GCF_047370975.1. NCBI lineage: Eukaryota > Metazoa > Chordata > Aves > Pelecaniformes > Threskiornithidae > Nipponia > Nipponia nippon. The sequence goes on along the minus strand of NW_028262357.1, from coordinate 355,850 downwards.
ACTCAATTTTTCATTGATTTCGTCTGTAGCCAGTCACTGTCCTTTACCGGAGACTAAAAATATTTGAACCAAGGTCAATGAGGCAATGACATTTACGTTCAGACACTGCTTTCCCTGAAAACTCATGGGCAACCAGACAGATTGAAGTCTTCTGTTCTGTCAGTCACTCTTCCAGCCTAGTTAAATTCACCGACAGTGACTTAACAGACATTTCTGATAAAGTTCAAAGAACTAGACTTTATACCAGAGTAATTGAAGGGGCATAACAAATTGTACATGTTGACTAAGGACTTCTCAGTGATGAAATGCAGTGCTAGACACGGGTTAAGGATAGAATCATGCATCTTCAGTCCATCATAAAGAGAACAGTTGAAGTTGTCTGAAGACCAAAGAATTACCCAGGGAGAGATTCTCACTTCTAATTTATCATTTGCTTGCTGGCAGTCTTTGACCAGTTTTTTCAATTGTGAAGTAACCTACCTCAAATTTAGCACAAGTTAAGAGTGCTCATGTGCACACGTGCACACACACACACGCTTTTAGTGCGGAGCAGCTAAACACATGGTAAAATGTTCATGTGGTAACCCCAAGTATCTATAGTAACCCTAAGAGACAGCATTTTAAAAAAGCTCAGGTACTGTGCCAGCAGATAATACTATTTAAAAACATCTCTAAATTAACTGTTAATACTGGAAACTTGTTCTAAATGTATAGTCCGGAATAAACATATAGAAACAAAAAATACTCCCTTCTAAAAAACCTTAATCCGGGTCTTCAGTAAATGAGAGCTGTCTCTCCCTGCCTCTCAAATACAGCGACCAGACTTCAAATACTTCAACTCCTACAGATCTTTATCTCCTATTCCAAGTGATTATATTCTTGTCAGATTTTAACCTACTTTGATCCTGGAATCTTTCATTTATGTGAGCCCTGCTGTGTTGCTCTTGGCTTAGCTGCTGTTCATGTAAATCTACAGGGGTTGGGTTAATACCCGTTCCTTCAAGATACAGTCGGATTCTTTGCCGCCACTGCCACCTTAGAGAGAAGAAAGAAGTTGGTATCAGTAGCTGAAATATTTATTACGGAATTAGATAGGATCAGAGAGACTTCACTCTCAAAGCAGAGCATCTTAAGATTAGAAGTTAAATATATTCAAAGTAACATTTAAAGTTTTATAGCTTCCACTATCATTTCTAAATTTAGAAAGTTAATCATACTAAAATGTAAATACTTTACATTTACCAGTGTGCTACCTAATGTTTTTTGCATTCGTAAAATAAAAGGACACTGGCCAAAGTACTCTACAAACATTATAGATAACAACTCATCTTTTTAGGATGCGATCCTAACTTATGAATTCATGGCTGATGCAATGATTTTGAGAACAACAAGTTCTCATGAATTTATACAGCAATACATGCTGCATTTTTACCAGCTTTTGTTTGTACTTTTAGATGCCCAGAAAAGCAGCTCCATCCACCCTTTATACATAAGGGCCACAAGTATCCTCTCATTTTAAGAATCTCTCCTAGCCTAGGAATTTTAGGATGCTTAAGAGGAATTCAAATGAAGAAAGAGAAGAATATAAAAGGCATTCTTCCTTAAGCTGTTACAACGTTCAGATTTTTTACTTTTTTCTAGAGGAGGTATCAATTCCTTTTTCCTCTTAGAATTTAGAGATTATATAAAACAGGATAGTAATAGTAGTTTTGATTAAGAAAGCAAATCACAAGGGAGTGCTATGAGCACATTTTTTCCCAGTTCATATTGTTGATATCTGGGTGACAGTAACCAGCTTACATGTTTCCTAAAATTACAGCAAGGAAGACTTACTTAGTCATTTATATGACTACATTACTACCTTTTCCTCATTGTCATCCTTGTAGAGCCTCATTCAACACATCCTCAGTATAATTACCTACCTGCCCTTAAATTCCAAGTATGGTTTTAGGTAGTCAGGCAAACAGCATGCAATGAGTATCGTTATGCTAGCCTCCTTACAATACTCATGCTAGAAGATGTCAAAACCCCTACAAAATTAGAAAATGGGACTGTACCCCTATTATACCCCTATTCTGAGATCCTGTTACACCACTGACCATCAAAAAATCCCCGTGGGTAGTCTGATATAGTTTGTCCTTTATAAATGAATAATGTTGGTTGTTTCTTGGGACTACAAGGTTAAATGCTTACATAGACTGTTGCACTAAAGTGGGTGACACTTCAAGGATAAGGCAAAAAGACAGTCCCCCTTTTCCAGTCTCTGGCACCTCACCATCCTTATGCAACTCTGAGCCACCAGCAGCTCTTCCAGATGGGCTGATCCAGTTACCCACCTATTGTAAAGTTTCCTTACGGCCAAATAAATCTGAGAACTGCCAAGTGAAACACCCACTCAGATCCTTGCTTAGGAATATCAGTTCCTATTATTCTGTAAAAATAATCAGGGAGATCCTTTCTGTTTCACTCTGGTGAGGCTTCAGCTCCATAATGAGCAACAACAGGAGTGTCAGCAACAAAAATATAACATGGCATCCAACAAAACATTAGAAGTGCCTAGATTATCAAGGGAGGTTACCTGCATTAGCACTACCAGCTTTACCTAAGCAACTCAGCACAATGGAGAGTTAAAAGCTTCTGTTTTCTATGTCTCAGAATATGTGAGTTGAAAGTACCTTTTCATTTAGCAATACCTATTGAAACCCCTTGTTATTTATAATCAATCCTGATGACTGTATTCACCTCACTTCAGAACTTTGCTATGGCACAAATACAGTTACACTTCAAGTTACAAATTAAATATGCTAGAAGTATAAACAAAACCCAACTGCAACATATTCTCATGTGAATGACTTACTTCTGTTTGATGGTTTGCCATCATAGAAGTATTCTCAAATGTTAATACACCACAGAACAATGTCTCCTTTTTTAAATAGTTATTAAAAAACTGTTCCCTAGTCTGTCCTCTAAAATTCAGCTTGCTTCCTTCTTAATTCAAGTGAGATTCTTCTATTTTAAGAATATCTAGTACTGAAAACATCAAGCTATCTTTAGCACAAAGCAAAGCTTTGCCTTACACTAATCTGTTAACAAAATTTAAGCCACTCTACTTTAATCTCCAAAACTCCAGATGCAACAAACTGACCATTTCCTAACTATAGGCTTCATTACCTTCTATTAGTATGGCCCACCACTGTACTACATATGCTTTTGAGTGTTAAAATCTGTAAACCAGTACACCCTTTACTAGAATGCAGTTCTTCATTTATGAATTTGCTAAGTCAGAAAAGAAAATCAATTATTGAAGGTCATAACAAAAATCTTTTTGCTGGAACTGGCAGTCAATTTTATCCTTTGTATTCCAATCTCACTCTTGACCACAAACCCATTTTTCAACATGGTAAACATCTACACCGAATTCATGATTTGAGGCATTAAGATTTTACTAGGCATTGTCTGCTCCTTAGGAATTGCACATCATTAAGTATTTTCTAATCATAATATGTTTTGGAAAAGCAAAGATCAGTGAATCCTACCTGAACTCACCACGATCAAGCTTCTGTAGTGCTTCAGGAAATGAATGAGTGTATCTCACAGGCAAGCATAAGTGACCCTCCGACCTGGTAGCAAAAAAGGACAATGAAAATGACAAGGTAACTATTAAGATTTGGTACCTTTAAAAAACAAACCAAAACAAACGTCTCCTTCTGTTACATAAAGCAAAGCTACACTTTGACCTTTATGAACCTATATGGTTCTTACATAATAGCACATCAGCAACAATACACCTCTTTCAGCTCCTGGGGTGTATATGTGTGAGACATAGGATATTTCTCCCACATTTCCCCTAAAAACTGTCTGTTCAGCTAGTAATCCTGCAGGAATGTGTAGGTACTAATATAGTTCTTGTCACCATAGTTCTAGGCAAGGAATTCAAGCTTAATAAACCTTGCAAGTGAGAAAGAAAATTTCCTCCATTTACACACAAGTTAGTGATATGAGACAGGTAAGCAACATGCCTAAGATCAAAAGAATCTCATGTCAAAGCCAGAAGATTAAACACTGCTCCTCTTTCACCAGTGATATTTGATAACTTGAAGGCACTTGTTATTTGAACCCGGCTATTCAGGCTTGATACTGTAGAATATCTATTCACAGCATTTGAAAAGTTTTGGAAGAGGAGTAAGGTATGGAAGGAATTCAAACTTTTGGCCACTACTTCTTATTGACTAACATTAAATTAACTGGTAATACCTAAAGCAGAAACGTAAATCTGGAAACCTCAGCAGACGGAGCCTTGGGGAATTCTGAGTTTTACTTGCCATCCACTTGAAGGTTATACCAACCAGGCAGCACTAATACACTGCATCCACCTGCCCAAATCAATCTTATGGCTAGGTGGATGCAACTTGTGTGGAGTTTATAATAGGACAACTAAATGCCATTAATTGGCCGAGGAGACTTCATCCTCTGAGGTACGACATGGTTTACTTGAAGAAACCAGAATAAACTTCTTCATCTGAGGCCCTATCAGATTTGCAATAGGATTTGCCTTCTTCATAAAGAAACCAAGTTTCTGCGTGTTCAGGCACCACACTTAGTTGCTTTTGTTAAGTCTCTTTTCCTGTCGCTGGTTCTATACTGCCATTTCAGCCTCCAACTTCTGGTTAGTAATGCAAGTTAGCTAGCTGCAAGTGCTGTTATACTGGTGTGTGAAAATAGCTGTGGCAGTTTAACAGAGTCATGCTTACCCAATACTACTTAATGTCCTCTCAGATGAGACAGGATAACTCATTGTGGAAACTTTTCTAATAACACAACAGGTTCACTTGATATCTACAATCCACTAAGACATTTACGCTGCCAAATGCTACAGGCGTGTCTCATGCATCGTGAAAACAGATGCATACTGTGCCTGGTATTAAATAAAGCACTGCATTCCCAAATGTGTTTTTACCTTTCAGGATCAGTATTTACTCCAATAACTGGTTTAAATTTATCAAAGACCTTACTGGCTGCCAACAACATTGTACCATCACCTACAGAAAAAACAAAACAGAAGTTAGTTTCACTTCACAATCTAGTATCCCAAACAAAATAGTCTCACATGTACTGCAGCATTACCACTATCTGTCTTTATATCAACAACCGAGCAGGTAAGCTGCACAAAAATAAAATGGGACCGCAAAGCTACTGACACCTTTCGAAGCAGAGCAGTGACAACTTAACTCAAGACAGCAAATGTGGCTGCAAAAGTATGAGTTATCTGACAGCTATACATGCCCAGGCAACTGAATTTGGCAGAAGCAAGTCTGAAAAGAAATTTATGGAAATTTCTGTATGTTTATCAGCTGGTAAGAGAAATTCTTTAAGAAAATAAATTCAGAAAGTACTGCTAATCAAAGTCACAGGAGACAGGAAACAATACCAAATTTTACTGTAAATCACATGAAAACAATGACTTTAGTTCCATCTCAGTTGTCCTCCTAGAAGGCACAATTTAAAGGCCTCATTTGGCCCCAAATAGGCATACTTGGAAAGGAAGTCTTAGATAAAACTGTTGAAGTAGAAATCTTTAATTGTCACTGGTTTCTTCATATATTGATATTCTTTCCTGTCCGTTAAACAGAATTAACCTGTTACAACCTGAATCAGTCTTTGCACCAAGATATAAGCACTGAAAACCTCGGATGACGTATCACTTCTCAGCTGCTTGCCTCATAACCATGACAAATATTGCCAAGGCGAAACTGGCACTTTAACCTCCAGCTTAGAGGAGGAGTTCTTTGAAATCTACATGAATATATTAGGATGCTTCAGGAAGGTACACATATCCCTTTCTACCCATTCTGCCTGGTAACCAGTAGCTAAGGGCAAAGTGGACCATTGGAGAGGAGAGAAAGGCAGAGCAGTGGTCAAGTCTAACTGCCAAAAATGACTGAACATTACGTCAGAGCCCAGCAACACACTGCAGTATTTGCAGCAATTCACAAAAATAACACTGAATGAACTGCTGCAATCCAATGTTAAAAAGAAACAATCAGGTTAGTTGCTCTGATAGTTCACTTAAAAAGCTCTCATCAGTGGCACAGGCTGCTCAGAAGCTGTATACTTTCACCTGTGCTATCCAACTAGATACTCCAGTCACTAGAATTAAGTGTGAAAGCAAGAAAGACATTTTGAGCAAGGGGAGGAAAAGGCAGTATATGTTAGTCTCCACCTCACATACCAAAACCAAAGCATAGGGTTTAGAGCTATGTATAATCACATGACAGCAAGCATTTTACCCTCTTTAGTTGAAAACTACAGTAAATTCCACAGTTTATACTGTTTTACACAAGACAATTAAACATTTCCAAAGTGGCGATGCATTGCGATTCACTTCCTAGTACTACAATTTTAGATACTAGAGGTAGAGAGGATGGTCACAACCATTGCATTTTGACATATTTTCTGACAATTAGATAAGCAATTTGTTTTCAAAATGTGCATATCTCCAGATGCTTCACACACTGCAAAATATTTTTGAAAAATGTATCTATGAAAACATACTGAAACAAATACTTCCCTTCCATAAAGTCGTACCTCCTGCTGATATAACAGCATCTGCCCACCGAACTGTCTCTTCATTATATTCTCGACGTTTAACAAGACGAACTTCTATCTTCTCGTTCCTATAAAGTGCAGAAAAAGTCTGAATGTGTTCTATATTGTTCCTTGTCATATCCTTCTGAAAAACTGACATGTAATTAAGGGCCAATTGCAGTAGTATTTGGCTTATAAGCATTTTACACTCACACAAATCCTTTGTATCTTTTTCATTTGTTTTCAAGATAATAACACAGCGTGCTAGTCAACTGAACTGAGCTAGTTCACATTACAATTGTTTCAGGAATAACTGTTCACCTGCATCACCCTGTTCTCAGTATTCCTATTTTATTCCTATTTAACTTGTAACACAAAGCTTCTTTTTGTTGTTTTACAGAATCCATGGATAGTTGCACTGTGTCTGAAATTCCCAACATCCATACATTCTTACCGTAAACTGTCTACAACATGCTCCACATTTTTTGTATGAATGCGATGTCGCTCCAGCAGACCAGCATAGTTAGATCCCTTCAAGGCAAGCTGTAAGACATAAATTGATTTTGTAGAAGTTAATCACTACAGTAAGTGCTCTTGAGTAATACAAATAGAAGGTATAAAAAAGCATGTATTTTATCTCAGTAGAGACATGTGCTTTTATAAGCATTCCATTAATTACATCTCTATATACACACCAGTCAGCTTACATTGATTAGTTCATTAAATGAGTTACATGGCCACAGCAGCCAAGAATCACAGACCTTTTAAGGGCTTTACACAAATACGTAAGCAAGTGTGCTACAGTGACTTCTGTGACACTTCAGACACTTTGCTTTCCCCGAATCTGCTAAGTAATTTAAACTCTAGGTAAATCTACACAAAATAGTTATACTAACTATGCTTCTGTCATGTACTAAAAGCACCCAGAAAAACAGTTAGCTAATTACCTTAAGAGTTATAAACACCGTGCTATAGAGGACAACAGAAAAACCAACAGGAACGGTAATTAAGAAAACAGGAATCTTTGAAATACCTAGAGCATTAACCTTCAAATTGTATTTGAGCTAAAATGGAAGACTGCCAAGTGGTCACAAAGGTGACATTTCCCCTGTGTCAAAAAAAGCTTAAGGACAATCTACCCACTACCTTTGATACTGTCCCCTGGATTATAGACCAGATTTTTCAAACAAATTCACATCAATAACAAGACAAACAGTATTTAGCAGTTGCATTCTAGCCTCGTTCTTCTTGGAAGGCAGAGAATTTAAACACTTAACCTTGACACACTCTTTAGACCATGGAAACATTTTGCAGTTCATAGCCACAGACTCTTGGAAGCAGGCAGGTGAGACCGCTGGCTGAAGATGAGATTTTTTTGCAACAGGTTTCTGTGTGAGTAGTTCAGTCACCACCTGCATGCATTCGTTCTTCACCTCACTTAGTGTGCTCATCTGGGGCTCGTACTGCCAAATACGTGTTTGCATGGAAATTAAGGAAATAGAAGAAAGAGGGTGAAAAGCATGTTAAGCAAAAGGAGTTTATAATGAAAGTGATCCTGCTTTGAGCAGCAGGCTAGACTAGGTAACCTCCTGAGGCTGCTTCTAGCCTGAATTATTCTACAATTATACTGCCATTCCTTCCTTTTCCCTGCCCAGTTAAAATCAATTTACCAGCACAAAAACAGAGCTGCTCCTAGAGTTTGTGTAGAGAAATTCATCTGTGCCAGAAGCTTTGACCACGCACTTCCAGGAATTTATGCAAGTGCCTTTACTCAAAGTTGCACACCCTTCCAAGGAAAAGCGGTGCAGACAGCCACATCTAATCCCATTTCCATAGAGACTCCCACACCACAGAACTCCGCAGCAAAGGGGAGAGGACTGGCAGGATATGACAACTACAGTTAACTGCAATCCAATACTCAAAAAACGCAATTTTTCATCATCTGACACCCGCTGACGTCAAGAAATCCAACCATGAGCTAAGCACAAAGACAGACTCTGTGCTGAAGAAATTATACAAAAAAATGGAATTGGCTGCTCTGGAACTGCATCACTGCCCTGCTCCCTGTGTTTGCAATCAGTGATTAACTTGCAGGAATGAAATCTTCAGGTGGTCTTAGAGCTGGGATCAGGAAACCACCTCCAACAGAGGGGCTCCTAGACTTTTCCTGGAAGGCACTAACAGCGCTACAGGCTGTTAGCGGGAGTAGCTGCCAGCTGTGCCTGGTCACACACACAGATATGAGTGATGAGAAAACATCCAGACAAAGCTCTCAGGTCATCTTTACACAGCTTGTTAGCACTGATTTACTGGGGTACAGGGTGTTATGTCCCATTAATTGCCTCACACACTTAAACCCTTTGTTTCTACTCCTCAGCTACAATGCTTGTGCACTCCCCTACGCCTCTCGCTCCTCCAGAGCCCACGGTGTTGCACTGGGAACTCGAACGGTGCCACTATGCTGCTGTGGGGAAGGAAAGAGTGCGCCAAGACTATGGCCAGTTACAGCACTGCCCATTGCTGGGTCTGCTGTCAGCCTCTCATGATCCATTTGGAGCAGAAAGGGGACAGTGGAAAGGAGAAAAGAAGAAGGTATTCATCTCCCACAGACAACAACCGATGCTGAGCACCACAGGTTTAATTGCTACAAGAGGGATTTTCAACTGCATGTTTGATGCACAAATTGACCTTGCTTTACCACCAGAAAGAACAAGAAATCCACAGCAAATAACCTCAAAAAATCCACTGTGTTACTAAAACCAGGGTTCCCATTCATGCTTCCTCTAGAAATATCTGCGGTGAATGAAACATGAGCACCTGATAAGCAGACTGCTGCTGCAGCATACGTTTTTCAGGCTGCTCTTTCCACAGGCTATTACTTCCACGCACAACAAAACTGCAAACTCCATCTTGCAATTTTATGTAACTCATTTATTTGGCCTATTTGTCAGCATGCTATCTTTCAACTTGGTTGAAGAGAGCTTTTATCTCAGAACAATGACAGTGCAATGAATCTCTGTATGATCATTTGCAGCTTTTGAGCCACCAACATCAGTGGTGAGCCTACAGCTAACATTTCATTGTCATCACTAGCAAGGAGAGGTATGGGTAGTGTTACTGCTGTGGAACAGAGTCTGTTCTCTAACTTACATTTGCCTTAGGTGTGTTAAATTATTTCACCAACAGCTTCAGAAAGCAGAAGAGGATGCTCAGCAAACAAGCTGCCAGTATCCTGATGACTGGCTGAACAATTTTGATGGATACTTCTACTCTTGCTAAGAGCAACACTGCAGAACAGGCATCTAATGCGTAGAGGTCTCCTCTTTGAATTTAGCTCTAGAACAAGTAAGCAAGTATCACGAAGTAATAAGATAAATGAAAACTTAGGGCCTTGAGTTTAAATGGCTAAGATACACCTAGGGAGTTAATGAATCATCCTAATTTGCAAAAGGCTCCAGAGATTACAACAGCCTACTCATCTCTAGCCTCATCCCTCTAGCTTGGAGATAAATAACTCACAAGTTTATTCATCTAAGAAGTCACAAAGGGACAGCCTCTCTGAGCCTAACCACAGTCAAGTATATCAAACAGGAATGCTAATCATCAGTTGCTTTTCATGTAACTACTCCAAAGAACCAGAGATGTGCCTACAGCCCTTGTGGCCAGAGGCCACAGAATCACAGAGTGGTTGAGGTGGGAAGGGACCTCTGGAGGTCATCTGGTCCAACAGCCCTGCTCACGCAGGGCCACCTGGAGCTGCTTACCCAGGACCATGTCCAGATGGCTTTAGAAGATCTTCACAGACAGAGCCTCCACCGCCTCTCTGGACAACCTGTCCCTGTGCTCAGTCACCCTCACAATGAAGAGGTGTCTCCCAGTGTTCAGACAGACCTTCCTGTACTTCAGTTTGCGCCCACTGCCTCTGGTCCTGCCTCATATCCAGGACCTGAATGCCATACTAAAACTATGACAAATGCTGCTTCTTAAAAGAGCTCTGCACTGAGGATAAAGAGTAAGACACACTGAGATCACCACCTCCTTTTTACTTTGAAAGAGCTGAAGGCAAAGATCAGACAGCCTAGAACTTGTGACATACAGAAAACCCCAGACTGCAGGACAGCCCGGCTACCAAGCCCACTGATCAGACAGGCCCATGAACCCATGCCAGGCTTGGGCCTTACCAACTGACCCCTCAAAAAGGCCCGTATGTTTTAGCTTCTGCACGAAGACGGACAACTTGCAAATTCTTCTTCCTTCGGAGGAAGCTCTGATTTACAATTGTCGTGGTCATTCTTCCAAATGGAAAGGGTTTGACAGGCCACTTTCAACATCTGAGAGCAAGTCCGACAGTCTTACAGAGCAGGTATCTTTATACGAAGTATTGACATTCTTGGCTAAAATGTGAAAAAATGACTATTATGACAGACCCATGTTGAGTTTATTTGGTATTTCAAGCTGTATGGAGTAGCAACTTGATCTGAGTATCACGTCTACCTGAAGAAAAACGGACCAAACACCCATAACATTTATGTAAGTAACTTTGTACAAGGTAGTTTCTTCAGGTTTTCTTTTTTAAAATCCTCTTTATGACTTAAATGAAGTAAAACAACAGAGCTCTGATGTTTCACAGGAAAAAACTCTCATCTAAAGTAATCCTTCCACTTCATTTTACCACTATTCTTTTTACGAAAAGCCGCTTCCTTCCATGGGATAAGTGGCTATGTTTGGCCCATGAACCGAAGAAAACCTCATAAAATTGAAAAAAAAACTAAACTAAGTGTCATGGGGTAATAGTATATACTTGTGCAAAACTCACATATACTAATATAGAAAACCTAAAAAATTACAAAGGTTAAGAAGCCTGCCAGTACAGTACAAGGAGTAAACTATAAAACACAAAACATTTAAACTTAGTGATATTCTTCCAGAAATTGCCAGACTGTAGACTGACTTTCTAGACCTGGGCTAGAAAATAAAAACGCTATTCCTACAGAGCTCAGGATCTTCGAACTGGAGTACACTTGGCATTTCTTGCTGTTGAAGTTGTAAAAGCCTACATGAGGGGCAACACACCTGCACTGCAGGTTAAGCGATTTCTTCCAGTAGTTAGCTGGAAAGATCAATAAGAGCAAAGGAAACCGAAAAGTACTGATGAATACAAGTGATCGGCTATGGGTCTATAAAGACACAGGAAACACAGCGTTTGCTGAGTCCCACTTGCTGAGGCTCCTGGAACAGGAAAAAGTAAGGGTAAAACATACGAGAAATGTCGTACTGGAGCGCAAGGGTAGTCAGCTACGGATGGCATTAGGAGAAGTACCCAAAAGCAGAAGTATTCAGGGAGAGTGGGACAAAACAACCAGTATAACTGTTGGCCTATTAATCTGACCTCCATAGCATGCAAGATTGTAAAATAAAATGGATTAATATATACATGAAAGCTGTTCTAGCTGAAAGTGCATTAGCATATGACAACAGGGACAAACTGGCCAAAAATACATTCAGACATAGCTTCAGTAGTGTTCTTAAACCTCACAACAGAGATGCAATGCAAAGCAGGCTTCCAGAAGAGCTTGCATCGGAAAACACACTCAGGTGAGCAGAACATGTTCTAAGATGGAGTTATTTTTCCTTAGGAGCCTGAAGGAGAAAAGGTCTAGATGGAATGTCTAAAAAAAGCTCTTCTTGTATCTTCTGGCCTGATCCTTTTTTAATGAAAGGACAATTTTTCACAGAGCTCCTTTAACAGTCATTTAGACAAGAAACATTTGCTTGACTGCCTTCATTCTGGAGCTTTAGCTCTCATCTCTCGTAAGTCTCACCCCACTCAGTTGGAACTGTGGGTCTGCTGTCCTTGAGTAATGCTGGCCCTCCAGGAACAACACTGCGCAACGAGGACGTGTCTTGGAGCCACAAATACAGAAGTAACACGAAGCCAAGCAACATCCAAATACACACTGTTGTCTACATATATGGATTACGATCCTTGATTTAGAGAATGGGGAAAATAAAAGCTGTGACTAAGTCTTACTGACATTGCTAACCTAAGCAATAGTATGCTCTCTCAAAACAGTAATGTGAATGTTGTCCAGAGTGAAACCGTGAATTGAGCACCTTCTACATCTCATCCTAGTACACTAAAATTAACAGGAACTTTTCTGATGCATTTTGGCTATATATGAATAGATATATATAAAATATATATTCATATTCTCATTACTAGGCTTATCCTGAATTTACAGCACTAACCTTCACGTTGCCTTAACCTGCCACTGCACCAGGATGGAGTTAATGTCTCAGTGTACCCATCAGTTGTTTTACAACTGTCCCTCATTCAGGAGTTAAACTAAATGTCTGACTAGAAGAAAAAAAAAAAATAGAAAAATCAAAAGCATAGATCTAGAAACGATGACTCTCTCAAATTTCCACAATGAACTTGCCCACACACCCACCCCAGCAGGAAAACAAGAACAGATCACTGCTTTCCAATCTACCTAACTTCTACAAAAAGAACAACCAAACAAATGGTTTTGGAGAGCAATAGCTAAACACAGAAGTTTGAATTTTAACCTGAAGAAGGAAATAATCATCTAACCATTTCTAAGCAGAGTACAGCACTATTAGGAGTCCTGTATTTTCAGAAATTGTCTCTCTAGACGAACCACATCTCCCAAGTATAGACAAAGTTACTGCTCTCAGTTATGCTCTCAGTTTTAAAAGAAACAAGCATTTATTTTGACAGGAATACGGAAAAAAATAGCTTTCCAACAGTGTTAAGTTTTCAACTAGAAACAGCTTTGAATATAGCATGTGCTTCAAACAATACAGTCCTCTTAGCTTCACTGACAAATAAGGAACACTGACTCAAAATTTGCTGAAGTACCAAAGTCAAAGACTGGCAATCTGTAGTTGCATGCACCTAATTCTCCTGTGTTCTAGTGTTAACTAGTAGTTAAGTTAAATCTTCATCTGTCATGCTAAAAACAAATCCAGCTTTCCTCACAGGTCAGGCAGATACTGAACCTTCTGATTTCTTAAGAGCTTCAAACACATATTAAGCTTTCCTATTTTGTAACATAAAAATAATCCGCATACAAGTAAGTGGGATTAAAGCATGATTCAGCTTTGAACCTTAGATAATAAAGTGCAGAAGACAAAAGGGATAAAAATAAACTGAGCAGCTAGCCATGGCAGAACCTGCCCAGCAGAAATCTGTACCTTGGAGGCACATTTCAAGTGCTCCACAGAAAAGGGTCTGCTAGGACAGCCACAGCAACCTTGAACCACAACCCTGAACCTTCAGTGGGTTTTCCAGCATCAGCTGGAACTGATCGGGCAGTTGAATTTGGTGACTGTATACAACAGATGTCCAGGTTTGGATAGGACGCCAATTTTCACGGTAAGTATAGGACAGCATGCCCACCCTCCATTTCTTCTAACTAGTGAAGAATTATCAAGACAAGTACCATTTATGAACTTCAGTTGCTGTATTTATACTAATGACAGCAAGTTTGCAGCTGACACCAAGCTGAGGGGTGCGGTTGACACGCCTGAGGGACAGGATGCCATCCAGAGGGACCCGGACAAACTTGAGAAGGACCTGGACAGGCTGGAGACATGGGCCCATGTGAAACTCAGGAGGTTCAACAAGGCCAATTGCAAGGTGCTGCACCTGGGTTGGGACAGTCTCCGGTATCAATACAGGCTGGGGGATGAAGGGATTGAGAGCAGCCCTGATGAGAAGGATTTGGGGGTTACTGGTCACAAAAAGCTGGACATGAGCTGGCAACATGCTCTCGCAGCCCAGAAAGCCAACCTTATCATGGGCTGCATTAGAAGCAGAGCGGCCAGCAGGTTGAGGGAGGAGATTCTCCCCCTCTATTCTGCTCTGGTGAAACCTCACCTGGAGCCCTGCATCCAGCTCTGGGGTCCTCAGCACAGGAAGGACATGGACCTGTTGGAGTGGGTCCAGAGGAAGCCCACAAAGATGATCAGAGGGCTGGAGCACCTCTGCTATGAGGACAGGCTGAGAGAGTTGGGGTTATTCAGCCTGCAGAAGACAAGGCTCCAGGGAGACCTTATTGCAGCCTTCCAGTACCTGAAGGGGGCCTACAAGAAAGGTGGAGAAGGACTTTTTAGTAGGGCCTGTAGTGATGGGACAAGTGGTAATGGCTAATTGAAAGAGGGTAGATTTAGATTAGATATAAGGAAGAAATTTTTCATGATGAGGGTGGTGAGACACTGGAACAGGTTGCCCAGAGAAGCATTCAAGGCCAGGCTGGATGGTGCTTTGAGCAAGCTGGTCTAGTGGAAGGTGTCTCTGCCCATGGCAGGGGGGTTGGAACTAGATGATCTTTAAGGTCCCTTCCAACCCAAACCATTCTATGATTCTGCAACTCTGCTTTCACGGAAGTTGCTTCACTTAAACTTCTCAAACAGGGAAGTGTGTTCTCCTACTTGCTTTAGAAATACTTCAGAAATACTAAATGCACCAAGTCTGATCTTACATGATTTTGCTAGAGAAAAAAAATGAGATGGTAGGGTCACCACATTCGGAAAAAAACTAGTCAAATCTAAGTCTTTATTGAAAAAATCACAGGATCATTGAATTGATACTTTGTTTGATAAGTCTCTGGCTCCACCTTTTGCTAACAACAAGGCAGGCTGCAACAGAATCATGGTTGTGGTACGAGGGGATTAACCCATTTTGGGACACCCAGCTCTTTCAGGGAGCTGCAGTCCAGCTCGTTGAGACCAGCAGGAGTGCCCTGAAGCCCTTTCTGAAGTGAGCCTGAGAACCAGTTTCACTGAGCAGCTGCAGGTCCTGGGTTTCAGATAATTTAATAGTTAAAAAATGCAATCAACAAAATCAATGCATTGTTTACAGGATGGCTTTAATAATGAACATTTGCCTTAGCTAAAGTAGCAGTGAAACCACATAGCTTCCCAAAACAAAGTCCTACTGAGAATCAGCATTACCTAGGCTCAGGTTTAAGTTCTCTGCAAAGCTTTAAACATGAATCAATTCTTCAATTACAAACTACCACTGAGCTGCAAGCTGAAGGCATTAAGCCCAGTTTGTCCTCTCTTCCCAATCTGGGTTATTAGATATTATACAGGCCATTAACTGCTTGCTTATAAAAAAAATGTGGTGGGTTAACCAATCCAGTAGGTCAGTACCTACCATGAAAGGGAGGTCGCAGGCTGGTCCTACCTGACCAGCACTCTTGCCTGTCTACTGTTGACTGATGTACTAACCAGCTGTCAGCTGCTCAGAATTGTTCCTAACATTGTTCCTGGCCATTTGCTAGGTTTCTACCGGTTTGCTACATCACCCGTCATGCTACAGACACCCGGTGGGCTGCTTTACCTAGGACAGTTTTTTCCTTATACTTTCCTCACTGTTTTCTTCAGCAACTTAGACCCCTCACTTTCATTATATAGCCACAGCTGCCTTTAAAATGCTGCCTTTATTTCTGCTATAGAGTAATGATCATGAATGTTTTGCATATTGTAGCATTTTGTATGCCATTACTTCTGTAGTAGCTGACTTCAATAATTTCTTCACTTGTTAAGTGAAACAGGCAACATTATGTTTCTGAAGCTTTACAGAAATGCTGCTTTGGGACAAGAGTTTGATCTGTACAGGAACAAAAGTAAAAATGCCATAAACTGTTTTCTAATTCTTCATCTACCACATTAAAGTAGTATTGTCATTTTAACCACAACTGAAGAATACACATAGTGGTTTGTAATTCAAAGGCTAATGCAGAGCAAATTGTTGTGTTAACTGTAAACAGAGCAGTAACTACTTTCTGCACTAACAGGCTTCTAGAAACCCAGTGCAATCCAGGCAATTCAATCATTCAGTTCTCATTAATTCAGCAGGACACCAACATAATCTCATAAATCACAACTAGCTAAGTACTTAAAAACAATACTAAAGTCACTTCCAAAAAGCAGCCTTTTTCAGCTGTATAAAGTATCAGATGCTTGGTGAGAGAGTCCATGAAGTTTAATTTAGGTACTCTGAAATGCCCTGCTTTTGCATCTATTTACCATATATGACTGAGTATACTTGAATGGTGTGCTGGAAAAAACAAACGCTACAGAAAAAGGCGGTACTACATCTCATTTATTTGTTTCCATCATTTTCCAGACTCCTCTTGTGACAGAATGACAACCTAGAAGGAACTTTTTAATAAAGCAGATGCAACTGCTTACTTAATGTTAACTCCTTACTCTCCCTCCCCACTCCAAGTAAGGACACATAAACCAGCCACAACAGAGTATCAGCTGTGGTCCACACTGAATCATTTTCCTCCAATTAAGACCAAAACGAACATAGCTTTTCATCTGACAAGACGTTTTCAAAGGTAATTAAAACTGCATATGAAGTATGTTTGGACAGCCTAATTGTTGATCTTCCCTAAATACCTTCCAGCAGTGAGAAGTCAGCAGCTACATCTCAACTGTGCTATCAAACAAACAAAAAAAAAAAATAACCAGGACTCAGGAAATTAGCTTAATCTATTACTGGGATACTAAGTTCTCTTAGTTTACAGACAGACAACAGCCAATGCTTGCTCTGCACGAGTTTGCTGAGAGCAAAACAAACAGTCAGGATATACAGTAGCCTTCGGTATTAGTTGACTGGATCATTCATCTTTGTAACCAGCCATATTTAGATACTAATCTCAATAATCAGGTCAGAAGAAATTCAAATTGATGTCATTTCTGGTAAGCAAACTGTTTGTAGGGACTTAGGAAAATGATCAGTATTTGTATTTAACTTAAAGCTGGTAACTTCAAGTGTTAGAAATCCAGAAGTCTCTTTAAATCTCATGAAGGCAAACAAAATTATTCCTTCTGTGATTTGATGCACAGAATTTACTTATGCAACACTTTAAAAGACTTGCTGGGTCATTTGGGGGCATTTTTCTTCCTTGGTATTAGAAGAGAAATCTCTCATTTTTATAGGTTTCTGATCTCCCTTCTGAACCAAAGGCTCTGAAAACCTCCCCTGTACAACAGCGTTCAATTAAGTTTTTCAGAATAGTTCAGAACCAGAATACTAATTATGATAGTCAGATGTGTTTAGTTACAGTTATAAACAGACTCATTTGTAAGTATGTAAGACTATCTGCCACAAGATATGTAAAAATATCCACCTGTAGCAAGCATGCATAATATGTAGAGATGCAATGAAAGATTTGATCTTTCACAGACCCACTAAACACTCTTTCAAGCGTTTGCCCTCGCTCTCCATCTCTCCCCCATCTGTTCTGCTCTTCTGCTGTCTGGACTGCTTCTTCACCTCTCCCATCTCTGTTTGCAAAGAGAAAGAAGTCCGGAATTGTGACCTTGCAGCTTTGACTTCGCAACGTTTAATAGTGTTTGTATAGTACAACTCGGTGTGTCAAAAAGAAAGGCCACATAAGTATTTAGGCCACAGCTGCTCATGGCCTCTATTGGCTATTAGAAGTGTCAGCCAGCCAGCTTCAATACTGAGATATTCTGCTTCTTGGCATATACTGTGATTTATATAGTATATCATACATATGATACGTGCTGTGATCTATCTCATATTTCAATACCTATTGGTGTATGCCAATGATTCATCTTCAGCCTCCTTAACTATGGAACAAATCCCAGCTAATTAGGATGTGTGCTCAAAGGCGCACATGCAGTGTCACTTCCGCACTACGTGACTTACTGCGTTTTCTGTCTTAATGCATAAACACACTGATTGCAACAGCTAAGTTCAGGCCTGCTCTCCTGTCTTGGTGATCAGGCACACCTGCTTAAGCCCACAATGACCATTATTTGTGCTATATTAAAATCTGAAGCTTCCAAGTAGAGATGTCAGTTATCTCCTAGGAACTTGCAAACATCTCGTCTGCCCACAACCAGCAAGCAAACAAGCTCAGGTACAGCTTCTCAAATCTAAGCCACCAACATGCCTTGAAATTGAATTTCTGTGTTTCAGATAGCCACTGTCTGGATGTCTGAAGATCCACAGCAGATGACAACAGCACCGTGCTCCTCTGCTGGTACCGGCTTCCTCACGCCAGGACACGGGCACACCACAAGCCAGCTCCTGGGTCACCTGAGCTTGAGCCCCTGCCATGTAACACAACTACCACCCGCCCGTCCTCATTAGCTTACAGCATCAGGTCAGCCAAACCTTCCCTATGTGCTTTTGCTTTCAGTTTTGCCCAACAGCAGGCTTTCCTGTGAGCGTTGACTCCCACCCTGCCCTCTGTGCGGCCATTTGGTGTGGCTGAGCTCCCATGCCAGATTCATGACCCCTTAACTCACAACCTTCAGGATAAGCTGAGCATCACCCTGGATAGCAGCAGCAGAGACTCGCTGCACATTTAAGGGCAGCATCTGGCCTCATTTCTCAGAGACCAGCAGCCTTGGGACCAGCTTCTGATGCCTCCCCAGGAGAAGCAGGGATACAGGGAACACAGAGTGCAGCTAACCTCAGGAAGCAAACCACATCACGTTCCCAAGCTGCCCGCAAAGGATACGGCACAGAGGGGGAAGGACACTTTGCAGCAATCACTATGCTAAGAAGTGTCCACAACAGAGAGGGTAACAGTCTCCTTAAACCTTCACCTAACATATTTACTGAGGCTGCCATTAGCTCGGAAAGTTTGAGGGGAAAAAAAACTGAGACCAGAGTCACAGCAGAATGTAAATACAGAAATTTTTCCAGGTCAGTCAAAAAAATCTGAGAAACAGGCAGTAAGGAGAATTCCTTCACTCTCTTACTTCCTATTAAAAAAAAAACCTAATTCTAGAAGAGCTTTTCCGTGTGTTCTTGCACACATCTTTGTATTCCCACCCACACAGCAAGAGCCTAACTTAATACTGCTACACACAGAGCTAGGCAAATTAGGCTTTGTCTACCTGGCGACACTACGAGTTTTATTGCTGCAACTCCTCACGTGGAGGCATTTTCCGGGGAAAGCTAGATTAAAAAGAGCACCAGTCCTAGAATAAAAATTCTAAAATTCTCCTAAATATGGAGAATTATCTTATTCCTGTAAGTTTCTCCAAAAGGACAAACTCTAAGGTGTTTCTGCAACTACTATAATCAGACACTGCACATTCACAGTTAGTTTTTCTAAAATGCATCTTCACACTGATCCAGGTTACTGATCCTGCAAAACACGCATTCCTGTGAGAAGAGAAAGCGCAGCTATCGCTGCGTTCAGGCGAGAGCACCTTTGGGGATGTGCCACGCTAACACCACTGCTGACTGATTCACTGTCCCAGTCCTGCCTGTACACAAGCAGTTGGGTAAAGGTGATCAAACATGACATTTTGTTTTTCTTGGTTTTAGCTGCGCACCTGATTCTCTATACTTAACAGCAAGAAATGCTCCCTCAAGAAAAGCTTAAATGAAGACAGAAAAGCAATCTTACAGATGAGCTGTGAGAGACATTGCTTTTCCATAGCCACTATATGAAACAACGTATGGGGACATTTCAGCAACAGGAACCTACATGTAGATAAGACTTAAGAACACAGGCTGATGTTTCCACATTAAACTTGGTGCCCTATGAAATTTTACTAGAGTGCGTTACAAAATATGTAAAAATGTTTGGACAGGAATTCCACAGGAGCGGGATGACCAACCAAAGTACACAGAAAAATGTAAGAACTATCTTGGTTTGGATACTGTACTTTTTATCCCAGCGCTTTACAAAGCAAGGCGTGCAACCATAGCATTTGTTCCTGCTATGTAAGTTAAGCACATCTGCAAGTTTAATCCAAATGTTGTGAACGACTAGAGGTCTAAAGTATTTCCATCTGGAAGAGACCAAAGACCAGACAGGCCCAAATTAATGGTGATATTCAGAATAAAGACAATCACACAAGCTCATTACGTGGTCTGCACAGACTACCGGCAGACGAAGTAACTCCAGCAGGTACCACCCTTTGGTCCACCGGTGGCAGATGAGCACTGGAACCAGACACTCACAGGCTATGCGGGGGACAGGACAGGGTCACTGGGCTTGGTGGAAATAAAGACACTAGACACTGGGTGCACATAGCAACTCCTAGAGATACCTGCTTTCCTTAGTACACCTTCATTAATGGAACAGCCACCTGTTTTTGTGCTTGCTGAATGTTTCTTAAAGACCAAAGACAAAGGCTTTTCTAAAAACTGTAGCAAGACAGAGAGATGCAAATGAGAGATTTGGCTGTTTAGTTAGAAAAATACCTGAAGGATGAAGGGAGGAAGTAAGGCAAGGATACGGAGCAAAGGAGAAGGAGGCTACGAGAATGAGCGCTCCCCAAGTCTCAGAGGAGATTTCCACAACATAGTGCTTTCCTCAGCACGCGCTTCTCTAAACACAGTCTTTATAGTACACGCTGCAAGGAAAAACCTGCGGCTTGCTGAAGGCCGCCGGGATCACTCCCAGGATAAAACCCGACACGCTGACTACACAAACCCCTCGGCGGTCTGCAGGTGATGAACGAAGGGCGGCCAAGCGCCGCCGCTCGTACCCCCCCCTCCGCGGCTACCGCGGCGGGCGGCGCCGCCCGCCAGCTCGGAGCGGGGCTGACGGGCCCGGGGCGGCGGCGGGACCGGCACCGCCGCCCGGCAGCGGCCCAGCGCGGGGAGAGCGGCCGCCGCCCCGGGCACCAGGGCGAGGGGGAGCCCCGGGCCCACCCCGGACACCCCGGCCCGGCGGGCCCCTCCGGACCCGGGCATCGCCTCGGGAACTGCTCAGGCCCCCGCAGCCCGGCCCCGGCGGCAGCGGCCGGGGAGGCCGGGACCGCCGCCGCTTCCCGCCGCTCACCAGCTGTTTGAGGTCCTCCTCGGAGAGCCCGGCGTAGCGGTACCGCTGCTGCTCGAACTCGTACCGCGTCGTCTTCACCACCACCGCCACCCGCGACGGCCGGAACCCGCCGCCCGCCGCCCCCAGCCCGCCGCAGCCCCGCCGCCGCGGCGCGCACGGCCCGGCCCCCCCCGCCGCCGCCGCCGCTCCCCGCCCTGCCGCCGCATAGCGGGCGGCGGGGCTCAGCCCGCGGAGGGCGAGGAGGCGCCGGCGGGCGCCGCCGAGCAGCGGCAGCCCCGGCAGGGCAGAGGAAGCCGCCGCCGCCCGCTGGCAGAGCAGCAGGGAACGGCGGCGGGCGGCCACCCGGCCGGCGAGGCAGAAGTAGCCGCAGAGGAAGCCCGGCGCGGAGGACATCGCCCGGGCTCGCTGCCCGCGCGGGGCGGGAGCCTGCGGCCGGCGGGCGGGAGGGCGCGGCGGGGCCCGGCGGCGGCTGCCCCCGCTCTGAGGCGGCCTCCGCGCCCGGGCAGCGCTCGGCACACATGGCGCACCCGCGCCCCACCCCTCCCCGCGCGCAGGCGCCGCCTCCGCCAATAGGAAAGAGCGCCGCCGGGCCCCCACCGTGCGCGAGGGAGGGGCGGGGCCGGCGCCGCGTGCGCATGCGCACGTCTCCATCAAGGGCATCGCCTCGAGGGGGGGGCGGGGACCGCGCGCGGGGAGCGCCCGCCCGCCCGCCCGCGCCTGAGAGTGGGTGTGGCGCCTGCGCGGCGGCGCCGCCGGCAGGACACGGCTGGGGGCGCGTAGGCCGCGGCGGGGCGACCGTGAGGGGCCGGGCTCCCCCGCCGCCGAGGGGCACCCCCTGTGCGTCCTCTGGCGGCCCTCCAGTCAGCCTCCTTCTGTGCTACCGGTTGGTGAAACAAAGGCAGCTGCGTCCTCTGCGTTAGGTGATGGGGACGGGCCTTGGGACTGAGCGGACGGCGGAGTCTTGAGGTGGGCCTCGGTGAGGTGCCTGGCTAGGAAGCTGGCTTGCTTCCTTGTTAAACTGGTCTGAGGAAAAGCACTTTGAAAGTCAGAAAAACACACCCGGTTCTTTGGATAAAGGACCCCATACTGCGTCTTGTCAGCATCTGATGAGAAACATGTAGTTTGAGAAGTCCATCTCTTACCCATGGCTATTCTGGTCTTTATTATGTTTATCACAGTGTCAGGAAGCTCAGAAAAAGGCAACGTGAAAGCAGCAGGCTTGGGAAAAGACCTGTGAGTGCACGTGAGTCGCATTTTGCAGGTCCAGGTGAAAAAAATGAAATAATCGATCCTGAGTTACTTTTTAATATTGTAAGCAAGCTATCTAGAAATACTGTGGGGTTTTTACATCATTATTAATGACTGCCTTTGCAGGTATTGACTTTCACAGACAGTACTGTGGCGCTGAAAGCTTCATCTACGCACGTTTTTCTCATTACTCACCTTGTGCCTGTTCTTTCCCTGGGGGAAGTGACGGCCTTTTGCTGTGGAGAGCGATGGAAGCAGCTTCTGCCTGCCAGTGCAGCACCCTTCTACAGTGCTTTGCTAAGAGTCTTAGGAAGGGAGAGTAGCTAAAGCCATTCAGCCCTTCCCTACCCTTGTATAACAATACAAAAGCCTCCATCCAGTCTTTAATGATGGATAGGAGGATTGTCTATCTACTGATTAGCTTAGCCTTGAAGGTAACTACCACAAACCAGATTACCAGGAGAGTAATTAAACATAACTAATTCCCTTGCTAACCAGAAAATGCCTCATTCCGTATAACCATTAACTTTTGGATTGTACAAAGCAGTAGATAATACGAGATCGTGGAGACCAAAAGGATATAAGAGGTTTTGAAAATTTACAGCTCTGCTCTGAATCGTATCTGTCTCATAACTTATTTCACCATTGACCTGCGCTTCTAGGATTCTGTGCTTCATGTATTACCTACTTATATTGAACTGTTCTGATCTTTCTTTGAAAAACAAATTGGCTTCAACCACTAAGGCGAGCTTGAATATGGAACAGTATTTTACTCTGAGGCCATGCAATTATCATGTTATGGTCCTTTGAATTGAAGCCCACAGAAAGCATTATAAGCATAAAATATGAAATGCATATTTTAAAATGTAAATTCAAAACAGTAGATGATATCTTAATGTTCTGAGGCATGGAGTGTGAAGTGATTCATCCAGGGTTCCCAGAAAGAAGTCTCTGACAGACTAGCTGAAGGGTGCAGAGATCGTCTGACACATCATTGTCTATGTGGAAAAAGGTTTAAACTTTCCGTAACACATAATGTAGAGTTTGTGGAATGTTACTTACAGCTTGCATCTTACTTTGTAAATGGACCTACTTACACAATGTTCAACAGACACTACTTAACCTCTCCCTTACTACATCTTTTGATTTGAACGGACACCTGGTAGACAGGAACAAGACACAAGTATCTGTCAAATGACACTGATTTTGAAATACGTTCATAGTTTGTGACATACAACGTCTTCATGCCCCATCTTCATTGACTTCAGAGCAATATATCCAGTGCATTAGGAGACAGATTTGTTCATACAGAATTAAATTAATAAGCATAGGCATTTTAGGCTAGTATTCTTATAGGACATGAGTATGGGGCTGAGGTGAATTCCTACTGTAATAACTTTTTAAACCCTTGGCTGACCACAACCAGCTTTGGTTTGGGCCTGGCGTACTTAAAAATTCCTTGTGGAAATGGACACCTCAATACTGCCTGCAGTAAGGAAAATGCTTCAGAGTAATGCCAATTATAGACACTACGGAATTGTAGTACATGAGGTCAATTTCAAGACATGAAAACCAGGCATCCTTAGCTCTACATTCTTCGAGTTACAAAAACATATTTTACATGTATATCAAAACTATAAACTGGACTTTAAAAAAAACCCTATGTAATAAACTTAAAATAATCTATTCTGTGTTACAAAACAATGTAACTGAAGAAATTTCTATGTAAACACTGAATTATTCCTAAGTCGTTACACTAGCTGCAAAACTGGCAGTGCACGACTGTACCAGCAGTTTTACGTAAGGTCTCCAAATGGAGCCTTTTTTCATCCAAAACGATGTACATGTCGCTTCTACTGCAGTTACAATCTAGGACAACTGTTCATTCCTACTCCGTATTGAAGTCTGTGAGTAATGCCTTCTTGTGATCATTTAATTAATAACCAGTTATGTAACTAACTAATCCAATCATTTACATTCTCTAGCCTTTCTGTATATGCCCCTAAGTACTACTGATAACTGAAAATGATAGTGCTATCTTAGTGTTGAAAATGGTAATGCTGTCAGTGTTAGCTGCATTCACAGAGGAGGAAGTAAACAGACCGTCACGGTAACATTTCACAAAACTGAGTCCTCAGATTTTGAGCCCAGCTGACCACAGCTGTTAATTCTGGTTATTCAGAGGAAAACTCCAGACTAACGCTTAGGGAAGACATCACTCATGCGACACATCAGAATCTTACAAGGCAGGCAGATGAACACATTAGCAGGTGCAGTCTGATGGAATTTCTGATCCCAGATTCTGTCCATGTGTGCTTGCATTCCGATTGCATCATATGTACATACCCTCATCAATGATGGCATAGTTGGGTCATATAATTTGCTTCATAAATTCCAAAATAGAGGAGAATGCTTCAGAAAAAGCAAAAAAATGCAGTTATTTTTATGAATGCAAGTTATTGAAACAAATCTAATGAGAAGGGGCAAGGTTTCTTGTCCACACTTTCATTAGAATATGTTTTAATTAACAGAAATTTACTTTTCTGCTTTTCTTCCCGGTCTTTGTTTATGCAAAGCAAACTACATCATCCCTGAAGTGGACTAACAAAACTGACTTCAACATTTCAGGAGCAATTTGAATGCTCAAACAGCTGCAGACACACTGTTTTGTAAGAATAACTTCAGTGTTTGTGAAAGATGACTCGGGAATCTGAACTTTTTAGACAGACAACTGCTGTAGAAGATGTTTTTTCTAGATTTTCCTGCCAGCATGCCCCAGTAGCAGGTCCTCTAAAACCCAGCAAGGGAAAAGAGGATGCTCTTTCCCTCCCTGTCCATGTTGTACAGGCCGTCAGTCGCACTGAGAGGAATATCAAATTGCAAAAGGTTTTCCCTGTACTCATTCATTCGATAGAGACATTACCAAAGTCTTAACTTCATACAGTTTGCCAAAGCTAATTCAGAGGTCACTAAAGATCATGACATAAAAACCTGAGTGGCAAGGTTTAGGAAGAGATACAAACACCTGAGGATGTAAAATAAGCCATGTAGGCTATCCCATCCAAGTAGATTTTGCCAGAAACTCATAATCTTAGCAGCAGATACCAGCATATATATCCTTATATTAGGAATTGTTAGTTTTCCCTCCTTTTGAAAATTATTACTGCACTAATACATAAAAGCTTCTAGCTCTGCATCCCTTATGTATAGAAATTAATCACTGGGATTTGTTAGAAATAAATAAATAAATAGAATTAATCTGGAAAAAAACCACAGAAGAACAGATTGCTCCACAAACAGCAAAATTAGTGATGTCTAGTTTCATATGCATTTGGGTCACATCCCTACACCCCTCTTCAGGCCACAGTAATCCCAGGTATCCATCCTTCCGTGCTTTTCCTTTCTCCTCCCTCCCAGCCAATGCTGCAGCTTGGAACATGCCACTCAACCCCACAAGCCTCACAGAAAATCCCAAGCTTACCCTGAAACTTTTTCCTCAAAGGATACCTTCCTCTGAGTTCTGTCACTCAACAACAGCCAATTTTCATGAAGAACTTAAATTGCCTTTGAGCTTTCTACCGCCCATCCAATTTTTCTGACACTGAACAGTGGGCTGGAAGTGGGTCTGACAGGTAGATGGATGGAGTACACAACTGTTTAAATCTCATTTCCTTAGGAAAGCAGGCTTGAAATTCTGCAGCATGGAAGGAACTCTCTGTAGGAACCTCTAACTGGGACACAAAATAAGACAACTAGATAGATGGAAATTAAAGCTGTAAGAAAATTGTTTATTGTTCACACATAGAAATTGTTGCTCCAGCCGTCATAAAATGACAAACTTTACATTTTTTTTAAAACCAAGTTAATATATTACATATTAGCATACCTTCAGTCTTGAGAAACAATGAATTTTAGTGCAATGAGACTAAATAGAATAAATAAAGTATTACGATCTCAAGAGTAAGAATTCATACCATAAATACGTCTCTGCATACATGTCTTTATATGTCCTCTATTACCACAAACCAAAGAGTATCCAAACTCTTCAAAATAGTTAAACATCTCTTTTCCTCCTCAGCTTTTAGGAGACATTGCTTCATGGTTAAGAGTGTGTGCGCATGAGCACGTGTGTTTGTGTGTATACTTGTGTATATATGTAACGATCTTGGGAAGGGGCAGATCAAAAGAGAGTTTATTTGTGAATGATCGTAAGCCTTGTTCGTCATGCTGTGGGAGCCAATGACAAACTTTAAGTCCCATGTCTGCAAAAGTTCTGTTGTGCCTGCTCTGGAGTGCTCCTTCATTTGCCAAGGATTTTACAGCTGGAGTAGAATTTGGAGTGATATCATGGCACTCACGTGCTTAAATGCTATTTCACAGAAGGCTTTGATTATCAGGAGAGACTTTGAAATCAAACTCTGCATTCCGTGCATAGCCAGCTGAACTCCAGGGCAAAGTTATCACCATGACCTGTTGCTAAATACCTAGGGCTGCTGTGTTTTACAGCTGCTGAAGTTTTTATAACATGGAGCTTTGTTCCTGAGTTGCAGCAATGAAATATGAGGGTCAGTGATGCAAATGTTGTCATGGTCAGGAGTGAGGCAGATAGAGAAGGACACAATGTACAGCTAGTGACGGAAAGAACATTTTTGTTATCGGCAGACTGAAGAGTCAGAGAGAATCCCGGTGCTTCACTATTTGACACGAGTGCTCTGTTGTGAAGCACTCCCCTTGTCCTGAAGGCAAAAATCCAGTCCCACTTAAGCTTACTGTCATCCAGATGCTAAATCAATGTCAGACAAGTGCTAATTTTGTCAGGCTATTTAGGACTCAGCGTACTCCAGATGCTAGTTCAGCTTCATCTGGATACTAATCTTGACAGGGCACTGAGAATTCAGGAAGGAGCTGCTATTTTTCCAACTTCATACATATGTTCAGATGGGAAAACTAAATTGTAATTTGACTCTACAGGTGTGATGCATCTTTTAAGACTGAGAAATCATTACAATTACCTTAATTAAAAGGACTTCAGATACTTCAGAACATTGTTTCAGCTCTGAGGATGACAAAGAAGTAATATTTGGTAACCAACAATATACAAGGCAGCAGAAAGTTGCAGCAGAATGGTTATAGACATATTTTCTTTATCTTTTGACAGAATGAATAGAAAACACAGAGCATAAATGGTGTCTGTACTGTGCATGGGCTTATGAATGATCCGGTAAGTCTTAATTCACAGGTGGCATTAGAGAGAGTTCGTTTTTCTAATTCCTCATGAGAATGGTTAGGTAGAAGGCAGTAGTTTGTGGAATCACTTTTACAGAGTGACTGGGTCTTTGGCACTGTTGGGATTATTGCACACATTAGGATGTGTAACATTCATCTGTTTCAAGCAGTGATGCTCTTTAGGGATAGCTACAGCTAAGGCAGAAGTAATCTCAGATAATCTCACACATTTAAAAGAAATTTTTATGCAAATATCTAGTTATACTGTGCATGCATTTATTTGCATATATCAAATGGAGAATTAACAGTCCAAGTGCTTGTTTCGTGCAACTGAAAAGGTGTTCATGAGTGCAAGCAGATACACTTTCAGATCTTAAAACTCATATGCCCCCTAGAACTGGCTTGCAGTTCTTTGTGGTGAATTCTCCTGGTATTTACAGCTGTAAAGGCAGATCGTGGTTCTTTGCCCTTTAACAAAATTCTACAACCAGTATACAACTCCAGATATTTCCAAAACAAACAAAAAAACCACTTTGTTATGAAGGCTGGTTTCTATAGGCCTTGGTCATGCTAAACTGCCACTCCAGTTCTGCTTGTATATACTTACAAACAGGATGCTGAATGTTACTACACAATTTTAAATAAATGTTTTTCGTGAAGCCCGATTTAAATCTTTCCAAATGTATATTTTAAATAACAGATGAAAAGTAACAAATATCTCTTCACATATATTATTAGTTCATGGTTATGTGGTTTTATCCATCAATATGATGAATAAACACTTACTCCCTATAAAATTCCTCACTTTAATAATGCATCTAAATATATTTAATTCTAAAATCTGAAGCCTTTGTAACACTTCTTGAATATTGGAAGCCATTGTGTCATTCCCATCTCAGTGCAAAGCAGGCCAACCGGAATCCTCAAAAGTGCATCTTAAGTTCTTTCTCAATGTATTAAACCTAAGCTGTCCCTGAAAATAATCTTTGCTGAAAAGTCATAAAGCAAAATGCATCTGATTTCTTCCCTCCAGGGACTGATGAGTCAGCTTAGACATTCTGGGAAGATGAGTTCCCAGCCGTGCTGTTGTAACCTCTGGTGGGTGTCATGAGCAGACTACAGGCTGCCTGCGGTTCCATCTAGAATGATCTGAAAAAGAATTTTAAAAAGTCTTGCTTATTTGAGTGTATTCATGTTTTGAAACAACCAGCATTTCATAATACCAAAGCAGTAGGTTAAAGTTTGGATATGATCAGTTCCTGGTTTAGGTAAACATCTAGCTAGATAACACAGGATTATTCACAAATATTTGAGCATGTGAATAGTGAATGAAGCCTGTGACCCCCCATGTCAATAAAGACAAGCACATATGCACTAGGGATTCAGATGTCTAGATAGGACAATGCATCTGGGATGCGAATCACCTCGCTCTATACGGGGAACACTGTCTTAACACTTCATAATAGATGCTCAGTGAACTGTGAGAAATCCAACATATCTTCAAATAACTCATTGGTCATGATAAATTACCCGGGGGTGTTTTTGGTGCGTAATCTCTGTGGCTTTGGCTCACCTGCAGAAAGTAGATACAATGCCAGACACATTAATATCACTATCTCAGTATCTGCTTAAAAATTGCTGCTACCATCTGGCCACCACTAAATACTTACTAAAAGTTTTAAACCTCTTACAGGTGAAATGAAAAGCCTTGTGTTTCTCAGAATATTAGATCTAATTTCCCCCCCTTCTCTTTCCTGATATGTCAGCACCTAAAGCCAATCAGAGAGTTGTCTTTTCTTCTCTGCTTTAGAAGTCACTGATACCTGCTGGAAAGAATACAGAAACTTGGACTCCAACAAAGAAGTTAATTCTTAACTTTTCCTCAGCTTTAATCACTATCAGGCATGGGTGTTTGTTAGATTTATGATTTGGAATCCTTAACGATTGGTAAGAATTTAAATTAAATTGACAAGAAATGTCGAACAAAGATAGCAGTTTTTTCAGGAGTTCCTATGGTGTTGCTGAACAGCAGTTCCTTTAAGAACTTTAAAGAGTATCTTACTTAAAAATAAAAAAGGTCTCACAACATTTTACATCTTGATAAACACCAGCAGATGACAGAGTCCTAATGAGGCCAACATGGGAGTTACGTGTATAGTGGACTAGGAAACATCTCTGAAATAAAACAAAGGTTGCACTTCTGTGATACGATACTGTCCGGCTCTCAACACCAGTAGTCTCCAAAATCCATGCAATTCTTGGTGGACCCATACAGGACACACTGTCTCTTTGCACGCTAAGGTTTTCTCTTAAGGTCTATGACTATGTATGGAGACACTTCTTGTGACGTACCTAGTCCTAGACTCCAGCATCTTTGAATTCACCCTAATAGCTTCTAAAAGAAAATTCCATGCCAGGAAAGAGAGAACACCTCAATCAAAAGAGAGGATCCCTCAATCAGGATGAAGTTAGGAGAAGATTTGAGAGAGTTATTGGTGAGGTGCAGTATAAAAAATAATGCATAAAACATTTCTTTGACAGTGAAACTGTCATCCTTGTCCCTCACATGTACTTTTCCAGCTTCTCTGTTCCCCCTTGGGGATAAAAATAAACAAATTCCTGTAAAATCAGAGAAGGGAAAAGGATGGAAATCATCCTACCTATAGCCCCATGCTATTCTACTACTATGACTGACATTTCGTACTCCCCTGTGAAAGAAATGCCTTATGCCTCTAAGGAATAACAGTGCTTTCTAAATAGTAACGGGGTTACAACACTTTAAGGACCTTCTGGTATTTCTGATGACCATGATGGAAACAGCACCTGTTTCTAAATGTAAACAAAATGCATTCTTTTGGAGCAAGGACAGAATCTCCTTACGGCTATGAAGAAAACATGGTAAAATCTCTTAGAAGCGTCAGAAGCAAGGAGTAACATTTTTGGAGACATCTTAGTCACTTATGGGTCTAAGTAGTGACTTCAGATGACCTGCTACCAGTGGCCAGCTTAGGTGCTGGTGGTCCAACAGATCCATATTCTGGCAGGATGATGTTTTGAGCCTGACGTAGGTACTTGTTTGTTTGTACCGCCAGTGGAAAGAGATGGGCACCCTGCAAGAGTTGCACAGTGTCTACATTAAAGAACTGTCTATGCAATAACTGTATATGGAGTTTATGCATATTAGCAATGCAACACAGTACTCCCGTGTGCTGAATTTGTAACTGCCTGTAGTCAAGGTGCCTGAAAAACAGGAGCCAGAAGGCCCCGTCTGCACCCATACCTGACACCGCTCTGCCGACAGAGAGGAAAGCCCCAAACCCATGGTTAGCAAAGCAGGAGGAGGCAGTGGCAACTCTTTGACATTACGTTACTCGTTGCAGAACACGCCCCAGACACAGACCTGTAGGGTGCTAGGCGCTCTTTATCCACAGGGGTCAGCCACAACTCATTTGCCTCCCAGGAGGCCATGCTCCCTTACTAGGCTATTCTATATGCCTGGTTAAGGGGAATTATCTGTTCTGTTTGCTGAAGCACATTTACCACACAGCAAAGAAGGTAAGGTTTACAAGTCCAAGGAGTGGAAAACCGAAAGGGGAGAGTCATGCAACTGTCTGAGGCCAGTGGCATTTCCCTCAGCAGGGAGCACTCTTTGTCCAATCATTCACACATTGCCGTATCAGCATTTTTCATTGTTTTATTTGTTAAATTATTCAATTATTTGTTCAATAGTTGTTAAAAGGAAGAGTTTATAAGGACAGTATGTTACTCAGTTGAAAAGGGAAACTAATGCTATGAGCAACAACTCAAACATGCCTGCTGTAGTCCTTCTATTAGAAAATGGAACATAATTGGCAGCTCCTGTATCCGCTCTAGCAGTTTGGCACAAGCAAGTGAATTCGCCCCAGAAATGTGACTTGTCTTTTGCTAAGGTAGAAGAGCTTTTAAGTCTGACAGCTGTTTCTGCCTTGCTTTCTGCAAATGTGACCCCAGCCTCGTTGTGAGGTGTATTAACAGCTTCTAGAGTAGGATTAAGTCAGCAGCTTGCCCCTTGTTTTAGTTGCGTGCTTCACTTTCAGGAGCCTACATTTCTGTTACGTTGAAGAAAGCTGGCAAAACTGGTGTGTAAATCTTGACCTGAAAATTTCCTAGTGAGGTGGTTGTTACAGCTGATCAAGAATCAGTGTTTTAAATGAAGTTAACCACTGCATAATAAATATCTTGGTAAACATTTTACGCTTGAAGCCATTAGTAACTACCTAAGCGCTGATGGGAATAGACTCAACTTGCACTTACTCAAGTAACAACTAGTATCTCAATACATCTAGTAATTTCTACTTAAATATACTAAAGAAACCTTTAAGTAAAGCTTGACAATATTAGAATTTCTTAACCCTCAGCCTTTTGTCAAAAGAGTATTCCACTGCTATAAAGATGTGTAGATACTTTATCTGGCAAAACCTTGCATTTTAGCAGTAGTAAGTCAAAATACTAAAAGGAATTACCCTCTTCTACCTGAAAAGGGCTATCTGTAGCAGATGAAAGTTATAGTCAGCATGAAAAAAAAAAAAAAGTACACTATTCATTGCTTACAAGAAAATACCCTGAAAGGATACAGCATTCCCAGGAAAATTTCCGCTTACCAGATCCACTGCTGCTCACTGGAGTTATTTTTTCGTCATCTTCATCATCGGTATCACAGTTTAATGGCTGAAAAGCTATTTCTGACTCTGTGTCTACTTGATTAGCATCTGGCTCTTGCTCAGCAACGCTTCGCAATGCCACAAGGCGGTGATGTATTGCTGCATACAGGTATCCAGTGTCTTTTGAGCTTGCCTGCAGAACAAAAAATGCATGCAGTCCAAACTAACTGAGAAAAATCTCTATTTTTCACAGAGGAGCTGACTGAGAACTTTTCAAAAGTAATGAAAGACCTGTATTTTGTCTTTTTAATCAAAACAATCCGTTTAAGATTCACACTTAATAATTCATTTCAGAAAACAAATTTAAATGCAAATAATGTCACGTTTCTTTAAGTGGTCTGAGGTTTATAATATGTAGTTATTGATTATCTTCTCTATGGGTACAAGAAACACAAGCTTAAAAATTATTATTTCCCCTGAAGAATGGCTCAGTTTGTACTGAGTACTTGATATTCCAGACAATTCCTGAATATGATTCTAGAATTAAGAAAGCACTGAAATGTTAATATAGGTGTTGCATTTTGGTTTACAGAATAAATAAGAACTTTAAAACCTAACTACAAAAAATTGTTTATGATTATAAAATTTAAACCTTTGAGCAGCCATGTCCTGAGTACTGTGTTCCGTTCTGGTCATCACATCTCAAGGATATAGCAGAATTAAAGAAAGTAAAGAGAAGGGCACCAACAATGATCAAGGGTGTGGTACAAATCCTTATGAAGAATGGAGACTCTTTGGTCTGAAGAGGAGGAGGAGAAGGGGCTATAACTAAAGTTTTCAAAATTATAAAAGAGGTAGGTAAACTGAATATGGTACGGCTGTTCATCAGACCACACAATAAATGCACTACGGTATGCTTAATGAAAGCAAGCAGAGGATCAGTGTAAAAGAAAGTGCTTCTTCACAGAGTGAGTAAAAACTTCTAGAATTTGCTGCTTCAGGATAGAGTGGGGACAGACAGCATAAACTAAAAACAACAGGCCAAAAATATAGTAAGAAAAATTTAAAAAAGGAACTAGAAAAATTCAGGGACAATCAAATATAAAATAGACAGCAAAAGCAACAAGTAGGGGTGCATGCTCTCATATGCCTAATACAACACATGGACGCTGGGGGCTGATGAGGTGAACAGACCATACAAAGTGGCCACGCTTGCTTGTGCTTCCTAAGAGCGCTGCATTTGGGCACTGTCAGAAGTGCCAGTAGAGTACTTCTTATGTTCTTATGAAGCAAATAATCTAGCAGAGGGTAGAATGCATATGGTCTTCTGTAGCCCAATTCTCCACTTCTGTGCATCATGTGGAGTAATTTCTATCTGTATCACTTGGCCATAGGAAGAAATATATCTTGTTTGGACTGGAATGACGCATTTCAGTGTGTACAGGTGGAAAAGCACTGGTGAGGCTGCACCTCGAGTACTGTGTTCAGTTTTGGGCCCCTCACTCCAAGAAGGACATTGCGGTCCTGGAGCGTGTCCAGAGGAGGGCAACGAAGCTGGTGAAGGGTCTGGAGCACAAGTCTGGTGAGGAGCGGCTGAGGGAGCTGGGGTTGTTTAGTCTGGAGAAGAAGAGGCTGAGGGGAGACCTTATTGCTCTCTACAACTGCCTGACAGGAGGCTGTAGTGAGGTGGGGGTTGGTCTCTTCTCCCTAGTAACGAGTGATAGGACGAGAGGAAACGGCCTCAAGCTGCACCAGGGGAGGTTTAGGTTGGATATTAGAAAAAACTTCTTCACCGAAAGGGTGGTCAAGCATTGGACCAGGCTGCCCAGGGAAGTGGTTGAGTCTCCATCCCTGGAGGTATTTAAAAGAAGGGTAGACGTGGTGCTCGAGGACATGGTTTAGTGGTGGACTTGGCAGTGCCACGTTAACGGTTGGACTCGATGATCTTAAGGGTCTTTTCCAACCTTAATGATTCTATGATTCTATGAAAAGCTATGCGAATTGGGAAGCAACAGCAGATCAGGGTTGCCTTCTGTGCTACCCAAACTTGCAGCAGCAAACAATTCTCTCCTTACAGCCAGGCAAAGAAGCAAGCAATTCAGAGTTGTTCAGGTGTCTCAACTACAAACGCAATTCTCAGTGGACAAATCCGAGCTCTCAAGACAACACAGCTTTTCAGGAAATGTAGGGTCATAAATATGAAAAAGGCAGCTGTTCAGTCTGATCATTTCTATCTGTAGCTTTCTACTTATTCATTCAAAAGCCAGAGTTCCTCTGTCACTTTAACCTAATGTGAACTCCAATTTCTGCCAACAGGGGTAGACTCACCTCCATACATCCTCTGACTATTCATTTCTACCCTCTCCATTGTGCCAGTACCACCATTAGGGTGATCACAGGTGAATAAAATCAAGCTAAACAACTAACTTCCCAAAACCAAACAAAACCACCCAGATCAGTTCTCTGATCTGTCTCACTCATAGCTGTACAAATTCCAATGCCATCAAGAGTGAGGAGGGAAAAACAAGCATGAGGGGAGGGGGCAGGGTCAGCCCTCTGCGCAAACCTGGGTGAGTACCACCGGACCAACCTAATGGAGTCCTGTGGACTGCCTCCTTTGTAGTCGGCATCATATGACTCTTCTCCCTCACTCATGAGAAGCTCTTTGGATAATACCCCTGAACCAAATGTATCATTCATTCATGTGGCATGGGAAAAACAAATTTAAATGGCAGTTAAAAATATCTGGTGGCTTGGAGGAGTGGGCTGCACTGACTACTAGACCAGCCTGATTTACGTGCCAAGGCTTGGTGATGCCTGCTGGGTGTCTCACACATTGACCAATTTGCCTTCCACACTCAAAAGTCTCAGTGTTAGTTTGGCTGGATACCAGCTATAGGGATGGATACCAGCCACTTCAGTGACGACTGTAGAAGCAGCTTCCTGCAACCCTTGCCACATACATACGGCTGTAATGTGTCTTGGTTTCCTAATGCATGTCTTTTTTTACTGTCCAGAAGTGCCAGGACAGAATTTCAGGAATGTTTAGATCTACATATGCTAGAAAAACGGCAGCGCATCTGGAAATCCAGGACATTTCTAATTCTTACATGCAGAGCAGCTGTGCAGCACAGCCATAGTTAAGTCAATCACTGTTTGGAAGTGATAGATTTACAGCGCTTGCATATACAGTGCATGGTGCTTTGCTTGTGTATGACATGTGGCGCTTCCTGGCGGTGGTGATTTATTTTTCTTGCCCAGGAGGCTGAACCCTTCCCAGAAAGGTCTACTGGGGAAACCGGAGATATCCTTAAACTCACATGGATGCTCTCACTTCCCAGCCTAGGACATATGTGCTATTTATTTGCAAATAAGTCCACCACACTTCCATCCTCAACTTGTCAGCCCTTGCTAGAGGAAACCAGGATCCCCAAGACTATTGTCTTACATAAGGTGACATCACAAAATCTGTGTTCTCCTCAGCTGAGGAATGGAGGTCCTACAATGGATGGATTATTGCAAGCACTGTGTCGAGAACCATGGCAGAAAGCTGCTGCCTTGTACCAGAGTAACTTACGAATATGTAACTACCTGTGTAGAAATTCTTCCGTAAGAAAGAGTAATTGCTGCATATGACTCTGGAACGATATCCATTCCATTAGTGCTATGTGAAACAGAGCCTGGAAATGTCTGTCCTAAGGCCATATCCCATCTTCACACCTTTTTTTTTGAAATACCAAGGGCTAGCACTCCCAACTCATTTCATAATAAATGCCATGTAACAGCTAAGCTAAGCATAGCCTGACAGAGCATAAAAGGCGATTTGCTAAAACCAAAGCCTCAGCAAGTTTTCAGAATCCTAAATGAAATGGGGATTTGGGTGGGGTTTTTATCTCTTGCTTACCTGAATTAGAAATACTTGAACAGAGTGGTCCTCTTGGTCTGTTGCAGTGAAGCACAGGCTCTTTCTGTTTGCTCTTTCTACCACCATTTGATCCCAGAGTCGGGTGTTGAGAATCAGTCTCAAGCTGCCTTGATTTCGCATAACTAAAATAAGAAGGTTTATATGACAAGTCATTGGAACCATCTTCATTTTTACTGCAGCAGTTTTCTCTACCACTTGTATATAACTAATCTTTTCATGAATTATTCCACTTAATTTGGTCTAAAACTGGACATGGTGAGATTTTTTTTATTGTTATTATTTTCAGTGCCAAAATACATTATAGTTTCTTTCAATACATCTGGCATACAAAGCAAATAATCTTCAGAAACTGTGCAATACAGTACAAAAAATGACGGCAGAGTAAAAACAACATTCCAGAAATTACTTGAAACAGTGCTCCTGGAAAAGCAAAATCAACAAAGAGCAACTGTCAGACTGGTGACTGAGCTAAAGATACATTGCAGTAGAAACACACAGACCGTAACAACATATGCAAGCGTGAGTGTACAAACTGAGTGAAAAAAGCCCAGTGCCTCAGTCCGTAACGCAGCTAACTTTATCAGGCAATGTTAAAAATACTCCCAGCAACTTAACTTAAATAAAACTAGCTATTCAGTTTTAAATGTTCTGAGATAAACTTATTTTGGTCAGCAATAGTACAAGTTATTTAGTGTTTTGTCTATGTGTTACTTCGTTATTTAATTCTTACTTAGCCTTGACTGCAACATTCCACATTTATTGCTAGAAGTGTCAT
This sequence comes from Nipponia nippon, assembly GCF_047370975.1. Lineage (NCBI taxonomy): Eukaryota > Metazoa > Chordata > Aves > Pelecaniformes > Threskiornithidae > Nipponia > Nipponia nippon. The sequence continues at coordinate 318,629 of NW_028262357.1, read as the reverse complement.
TAAGCCTCAGGGATCCTCTGCCTCTTTCAATCCAGGTTAAAGAAAGCTTATTAAATACAAAGAGCTTGCAGTTGATCTGAAAGAGAAATACATGATGGAAACTGCCAGCCAATGTTAATTTTACTGGTTCTAAAACTTTTATGTTTTTAAACCTTTTGATATGGCCTGTACACATGCATGTGGATGTATTAAAGAGATAGATATATAGATGTATCACCATTATTACTTAAAATGAAATGGCTCCCAGATCTGTGCTAAACTTTCTGGTTCAGCACGAATCCCAGTTTACTTTTTCAATTATTTCATCTTCATTAACTCTTCATCTGTGATATCCACTAACACAGCTGAATTTTTTGCAAGTGTTCTACAATCTTATACCCTCACTCATTAGAAACATTACGCAGCCCAGGACACCAGTACCACTACTAGGAGAGTACTACTGCAAAGCAAGTAAAACTTCCATGTTCTCACAAGACAGAAGATTTAATCAGTGATAAAATAATGTAACTTTCAATGTTAAGATTTTTAAAATCATATACATCATTGATATTTTCTGAGAAAATAACAGTTTGAAGATGAAGAATAGCAAGATACGTCCTGCTGGGCCAGAAAGATAATTGATATTTTAGATGAACTATAAAACTAATTACTTTGACAACACATTGCTTTTTTCCCAAAAAAGTTTTGTCATAAAAAAATCTTTACTCAAATCACTTCCAATTTTGACGTTTTAGTTACTGTTGGTATACTGTGTGGGTGCTTATAAAATACAGCTGTAGAATGAAGTTCCGAAGCAGTCACTTACTGAAAGGGACTATAAAATGAACAAATGTAATATAAAAAGAAAATATCAGCCTACAGAACAATGAGTTAGCAGAGGCATATCTTAAAAAAGTGAAAATTGAAAATATAAACTGAAGTTATTTTCAGATTGCTGCAATCCGTAATAGATGTAGATGTTCTTTTGAACAACAAAACTGCTCGCCATCAAGGCTTTATGAAATACACACCTGTAATACATTGTGTTCTGCTTCTTCTCCAGTTATAACTTCAACTTTATCTAACAGAATTTTCTCCACTGGCTTGGAAATACAAGCAGCTGCTGATTCATTAAGTGTTGCATTCCTCAACAAAACTGTTTCTGTAAGTGAAAAAAAAAAAAAAAGGAAATCCTTTCTGTACAGGGAGTATTTTCACGATAACAAAACTAGCACATAGGATGGCCTGTGACTTCAGTAATCCCTGTGGTGTCTGATATTATTTAGTGTTTAATAAGTTTTTGGCCAAAGCAGTAAATAGAAGAGAAAAGGGAAAAGGCTGGAATACTGCAAAATGTCTCACCTGTTTAGGCTCATTTTGAATTGAACAGGGCTCTCTGCAGTTGCAGAGGTTCACCCCAATGGACAACTTGCAGAAACAAGTCCTAAATAATTAGAAGTTGATTTTCCAAATGAAACTGGTCTGTCATATTGCTGTGCTTATTAATAAATAATGAAAGACATATGTCCCAATATTCATAATAGTAACATATATACAATGAATATTTGACAGGAACATGAAAGGACAAGATCTGAAAGGAACAACGTTGTTACAAAATTTTGTATATTTGCATAATCTATATACATTTTCCATAGGCTTTAATTTCTTTTTTTTTTTTTTTTTACTTGTAAGAATGTTCATACAAAATAAGAGGATCCAGTACCTCCATTAGTAAACAGGGGTACAAAGTTTGGCAAGAGGGCTCAAGATAGGGGCCTACTTAGGATTCCCTCACAACCTAAGTTTACATGGCTTGCCTAGTAGAAAAGCTCACACCAGAGTCACAAACAGCCCCTGAAATCTGTCTGTATGGAAGTTTCAGTCCTACAACTGGGATACAAATATGGCAAAGTAATTTCTATGAGCAGTCACAAAATACAAGCAGGCAACAGCTTAAAATTGTAGTTCAAAAATGTGGTGTAAAAGGCATTCACAAAGTTCACTGCATTTTTTTCAAATAATGAACAATAATAATCTATAATCTGTAAAACACTATCCTTTCTTGAGTAACTTAGATCATTCATTCTGAAATTAGTGCAGTTCAAATGTCATAAACCAAACTGTATCTGCTTTCTGAACACAGATTTTGACACATAGTGCAAGTGTACTAGTGACTGGACAGCTTGAGAATAGATGAAAAATATTGACCACGACTCATTTGACATCCTCTAAGATACAGCAAAACATATAATAATAAAGCTAACTGTACTTGTTTGCTGAGTGTGCTTACTTCTTTGTGGACTGACATGAAAAGATTCTGTGTACACAGATGTTATTTCTCCTTTGTATGAATCAGCTTCATTACACGGCTTGGGGTGCTTTTCAGGACTCTAGAAAAAAACAGGCGAAATAAGAATTCCTATTTCAATACAATGGCCATGTTACTTCATATCAAACAGAACATTGAATCATTTAATGCATGCTAGGCTGAAGATTAGCAATGGTAATATCTTAAGAGCAAAAACTGACCCAGATGATACAATTTCAGTCTCTAGTGGAAATAATTTTATTATTATAAAACCAGTACATCATTCTTCCACCAAGAAGAATAGCCTCGTTGTATGGATCCTGGACTAGGATTTAAATCCACTGAAAGACGTAGATATTTAAGTACCAGCTAATTTCCAGTTTAAGCACGTAAACCCCAGAAGAATAGTTTAAAATTCCCATACACCACAAAGTTAACCTCAGAGGAATTAAAAATTTCAATGGCCTTCAGTTTTTGCAGATAGAGTTTCTTAGGTAGGTCTAAATAAATGCTTCTGGCTCCCGAGAATGCTCAGTCGCTCAACTACCTTGTAACTAAACCCTGCTCAGAAGTCATAACCCAGACCTATGATTGCCAAGCTTTTTCACTGGCAGATATGCATACTGTTTTCATTCTACTTCTACTAGAAACTGAATTTCAATTCCATTTTAAGTGGTGCAGTCCTCAGGTTGGGAACCACCTTTTTGTCTGAGTTTCCTTCAGGACTTGATCCACTAAGCTGTCTCACAGCATGCACCATATAGTTTAACATGGGCACTATCTAGGATGGGTGTTCAGTTTTCCCTCATACTAATTTCTCCCATCTCTTAACAGTTACGATGGAAACTTAGAGCGGTGGGGAGCACATTCTTTTATCTTGTATTGCGGCTGTCCCACTTTACATGGAATATATAAAAAACCCTTTTTCAGGTCAAAAAATGAGCCAAAGAGAAGAAGTGCATACTGGTATGGGTTAGTAATTAAAGTACTTATCTAGGATGGGGAACACAGGGATGCCTACCCCTCCTACAGCTAATATTTAGATATTTTCTCCTCAACAGTCATTGGAATCATATTTACGCACATCTTTAGAAGAACAGGAGGGGCTAAAAAGAATCAATCTCTGAAAAAAATTATACTCATACGCCATGAACCCTGATAAAAAGTCTGCCAGCATTTACAGAGCTTACCAAAACTCTCTCAACCATGTTTTCTCCAAACACAAAATCAGAATTGCGGCTGTTCTGTACATTTCTGTCTTCAAACAACTGACTTCTGTGGGAACAAAATAACATAAGAATGTGATTTAGAACTATTTAGAACTTTGTAAAGAATATAAATAAGTTCATGCATTTACTTTACCACATCTTACATTAAAGACAAACAAAAAGTGACCACTTAAGTAATCAGACAAATTCTTTAAGAGAATCTGAGAATATTCTCAGCATAACATTTCACAAGAGGAACAGAGAGTATTACACTGTATTTCATTAAGATTATTGAGGATGTTTGTTAAAAGCAAAGAACAAGAAGCAAAACAATATGCCTCCTCCTCCTCAGGGAAGTATCTTACTCGAGAAACTTTAATAAGTTACATTTGTTTCCCTGTTTCCTTTCGCTCCACTGAAAGACTACCAACAATTAACAATTATCCCTTCATGTTGGTGCAGCTCTGGTACCCTTCAGAATAAGGTACTCCCCAGTGCGTTACAGGCACTCCTTGGTCATCCACCTGACGTCTTGGAAAGGCAGAGGAGAGGCAGTGTATTCTAATGCACACACTTTCAATTCACATAAATACTGCAAAAATGTAACGGCATGATAGCAGATGGCTTATGATGAGGTGTAACTAAAACAGGAAAGAAAGATCTTCTTTCCATTCTTCAATGACCTGTTCCATAGATAAGCTTAAAATAAGAATTGAGGAAAATGACATTCTTGCAATCCTTTGGCACTGGCCCACTATAGTTTGGGGAATACAGATTTGGGAGAAAATTTCATACAGTAGATAAATCACTTTACGTTTAGGATCTCGAGTGTGACTTGTTTTGGCAGAAGCTACATTAAAACAACACTTGTCCTTCTTTTCTGTCCCCTTTTCCATGTCTCAGGTTTTCCAGATAAGAAACATTAATTTTTTGCATTGCCACCCTGAGTTTAACTAGTCTCGGTTAGCCTCTTACCTCTCAAGACGTTTTAAGAGAAGGTGAATGCGTTTTTACGTAGTGACATAGTCACAACTTATAAAAAGTATATTACTTGTGGATTACATTCAAGAATATTCTAAAATAAGTAGAGTTGTGATTTGACCTGCTAATTACATAACCACTGTAAATTAACAGGATCCATTTTTTATAAAAGTCACTAGAAAAGTCCTTGTAAACTTCTTTGTGTAGAAGTTGTTCCTGCTGCTGTTTGGTTTTTTGGTTGTTTTTTTTTTCTTTTACAAAGGGGTTATAGGTTGTTCGTGCTTTGTGTAGAGAAGAATCACTGCATCTCTTGCTGGCAAAGGCAAAACCATCCAAGTTCTTGTCTCTTTCTATTCCACAGGGACGACTTGGCAGGAAGATGATCTGATGTTCTGTCACAAACTGCATACTTCAGCACCCCTTATCTGCTCTTCCAGATCATTTATCACCCTTGGGAGGGCTTAACGGCACATACGTCATGCAGAGGATATTCCTGTTAATAAGCTGGGTTTATTGCCAGAACTTTGATGATTGCCTCTAAAACTTAGTTTCTTTGTTCACAACTACAGTGTGCTTGAAATCTCTTCACATAGGATGAAGGAATTCCCAAGTAGAAGCTATCTCCATTTTACACTTAAGGAAAAAAATAGTCCTTAACATTCTCACACTTGATGTGTTGCTAAAACTAAGAGCGAACAATAAAGAGAAATCAGAAAATCTGTCTCCTTTCAGCCTTGAAGCCTTTCATACATGTTTTGGGCCATGAACAGGGAATTTGAAGTGTGTTTAAACTAATGAGTTTCTTATCCTTAAGAAAACTCCCCACTAAAATTCACTGAATTGTGATCAATTTCCATCCTGAAAGTTCATCTGCTACTTCTAGGCTGCTCCAGTAGCAACTTAGTAAGGATAGCACTCCAGAAGAGCTAAAAACCGGAAACTATAGCCTTGTCTCAAAGAAATAATGTGGGAAACAGATTTTTATTATTTTCAGCAATGTAAGGAAAAAGTAATCAGTGCAGGATCTTTCTTTTCCCAGACAGTTAATGAAGTGTCAGCCTCGAAGTCTTACTAAAACATCAATACGCTTATGTTGCTGCAGGACAAGAACAAAGTGTGCCAGGGATGACATTGCCATGGAGATGCAAAACAGAGGCACCAAATTCAGGGAATGACCAGTAACAAAGAAGAATGAGAGAAGGAGAAATGTGGGTAAGATACTGGAAAGGGACTATGGAAAGGGAGTAGATCCAGGTACTGTCCTTCTCAGAGTGTCCAGAAGGGTCTGAGTAACTGCCAGTTCCAGTGCTGGCCTTGAACCCTTGCAGTTTTCCAAGCAAATCCTTGTGCAAAGCTGAATACATGACCAGAAGCCTGCGTTTTCCCAGCATTGTATTTCTGTCACTTAGAACACAATCTCCTTTCCAAGCTTTTAATCAGACTTGAGAAACTGCAAATTTCTTCTTTTCCGTTCATTACTGCAGCCAGTTCAGGAAATGGAACTCTTGGTGGTTTCCTGGGACATGGACAGCTGCAGCAACTGCAGAGGGCTAACAAACCATTTTCATTCATCTCTATACAGATCCATATACAGAGAAGAAGAGGTGGAAGAGGAGGGAAGGTAAGAGGAACGTTTGCAGGCAGCAGGAATCCCTGCTGTTGAGTCTCTCTGCATCTTATTCTTTGTAGGTAAATGTCAATAGTTACACATTGATTGAAAATTAAAAACAAATCTAGAAAAATCTTGTCTTAGCAATAAGCAGGTCTGGCTGCAATGTTCACTATTGTTTAGCATGTATATGGAGTTTAATAAAGTTGTTTGCTTGAATACCTGTAATCAAGTTTTCTATGAGAAAACAGCTATGCCAAAAAGACTTTACTGAAGTATTTTAAAGCATCAGCCACTTAATACAGGTCAGAAGAGTGGCACTTACACCCCCCTGCAATCTCAGAAGAGCAGTAAGCACCTAGTTGTATTTAAATTAGTTTTCAACTTGTCAAATAAACCAACATTTACCACAATTGCAATATACAGAATTAATGAGTCACAAATACCCCAAGCAGATTAGCAATTCCTCTTTTAAAAAAGAAAAGAAAAAGAAATACCATAAGCACTTTTAAGTCTTGTAACTTGTCAGCACTGAAACACTGCATTGCATTTCTCTATCAATCTACTTCACAAGAGAAAGCCACTCACTTATCTTTTCCTAGATATTGTGCAGGTGGCAGAAGGTAGAGTATTAATACCAACTGATTTTGAAGTCAGTACCATCTTCCCTTTAGCTTTTCCAGTGTGTGCATTACCATCATTCCGAATCTGCTCCAAATCCAGCATGCTGTATGGCTCCATGTCGTCCTTACATGGCATCATCACAGCATTTTGATAGAAAAGGACAGGCTGGCTCTTCCAAAATCACAGTGAGCATCTGCCCTCTAATGATACTCTTCTTGTTGATAAGGATTAAGAATCTAAGTTGTCTGTGCATCTAAAAATCCCTTATCTCCTCAGAACCCTGGCACTGTGCACCCCAAACGTTGTGTGCAGGAACCTTTACCTGTGGCCCATCCAGCCCTGAAGAGGACTGGAATAGACTCCTCTGCAGTTAACATGTTCTCTGCCCTCTTTGCGCGGGAGGGGGAAAGGAGGCAACATCAAAAATCTCTTATCTGTGGCCCTAACAATTTTGAAATGTCATTCTCTCATCATAACTGATCACAGGTGTATTCCTGATGCTCACAACTTCCACGTAAATAACCCTCATCAACCATCAGAAAGCAGTATTAATATCCACAAGATATAACCTGCTGGCTAACAACAGAACCTAACATTCTCATGAGCCAGTCTCCAGAGAGAGGCAGTAGCCCACTTTTGCACCAGTATGAGCTCTTTCAGTCATATAGAGAGGCAAGGCCATGGGGCAACATCCTAGTCCAAGGAAGTCAGCTTCCTCATGCAGAAATTCCAAAGTCCGTGCTGGTCAACCCACGCCTGCACAAAGATGCCACCCTATCACAATCATCACAGCTAGCTGTTCAGGCCAGAAATTCTGGCCTGTGCACCGAAGTAGAGCATCAGTTGCAGCATTCACCTTGTCTTCCAAATCAGTCCTGTATGGTTTTCTTCATGTCTCCTGGGTCCAATATGCTGACATATTTTGGTAATTCTTGAATTTCTCTGCATCTATTTATGAGATGCAGCAGCTATGCAATCAGAAGAGAATTCTCCAAAGGGACACAAAGATGACTGTAAACATTCAAAACTGGGACATATTTTGAACTGCCAAAGGTGCATGAAATGGCAAACCAAAATAGTTTCTGGCTTAGGGGTGGCTAATGAGAAACAAACCGTCCCACAGAGATTAATTCCTGGCAGGAGTCCATTTCTTATGGCATACAGAGTTCATGTCAGTACCCACAAATCCTGGCACCACACACAAACACCAGTGGTAGGGATCTGGGGGTTCTGGTCGACGGCAAGTTGAACATGAGCCAACAGCGTGCCCTGGCAGCCAGGAGGGCCAACCGTGTCCTGGGGTGCATCAAGCACTGTATCGCTAGCTGGTCGAGGGAGGGGATTGTCACGCTCTGCTCTGCGCTGGTGTGGCCTCACCTTGAGTACTGTGTGCAGTTTTGGGCATCACAGTACAAAAAGGATATGAAGCTACGAGAGAGTGTCCAGAGGAGAGCCATGAAGATAATGAAGGGTTTAGAGGGGAAGCCGCATGAGGAGCGGCTGAAGTCACTTGGTCTGTTCAGCCAGGAGAAGAGGAGACTGAGAGGGGACCTCATCGCGGTCTGCAGCTTCCTCACAAGGGAAGGAAGAGGGGCAGGCGCTGATATCTTCTCCCTGGCAACCAGTGACAGGACCCGAGGGAACGGCAGGAAGATATGCCAGGGGAGGTGGAGGTTGGGCATTAGGAAAAGGTTCTGCACCCAGAGGGTGGTGAAGCACAGGAACAGGCTCCCCCGGGAGGTGGTCATGGCGCCAAGCCTGACAACATTCAAGAAGCATTTGGACAACACCCTCAGACATATGGTGTGAATTTTGGGGTTGACCTATGCAGGAACAGGAGTTGGACTCGATGATCCTTGTGGGTCCCTTCCAACTCAGGACATTCTATGATTCTATGATTCGGTGAGCACTGTGTGGGTGTAGGTAGAACGGGCTTAGTACCATGTTAGATGTGTAGGACAAAAGGGCATGCCATAGGCCAAGTGACAAAATGGTGTAGTAATATAATAAATAAAAACTTACTGTGTTGTTTCAGAACTAGAAAGATTCATGGTAGTAGGTGAGCTCGCTGCTGTTTTGGAACTTAATGAATTCTCAGCTGAGGAGTAAGAGCTGTCTTCAGATAGCTAAGAATAATAAAACCAGATGAATTAATTAGACCAAGCTTATTTTCTGCTATAAAAAGATCTGCCAGAAGTCCAGAGTCACTGACGTATATGTGCGCGTGTGTGTGCACACGTGTGCGTGTGCACGCGCGTGTGTGTGTGGTAGTTGGCAGAGCTTCCTCCAGCTGTGTACTAAGCTAGTGCCCTTAATCAAAATGCTAAAATGTTTCTTTCTAAATAAACAAAATCCAAAAGACCCCCAAAGCTGATTTGCCCACAGAACCCTGACATCTGAAAGTTGAGACAGCCTGCAGAGAAGAAATGTTTTTTCAAACACAGTCAGCCCAAGTTTAATAGTTCACATCATGTCAGTGATCCATCAATTCCACTGAAACTGATATAGGAACTTTCTTGAAAATCATGCAGTGGAACAATTAACTGCTTTAAAACAGCACTGTTGTTTTTTTTTTTAATTTGAGCAACAAACATATATTAGCCAGAAAAATTACTTTTCTTTTTACCTGAGCATGTGCTTCTTTCTTACTTACTAGAGATACTACAGGATTTTCAGGACAGGTCAGGGCTTGTGGGGGTTGTAAAATGGCAGGTCTAATGACATTCCGCAGTTGACTTTGTGACAAGGATCCTTGCAAAATACAAAGACAAAATATTCAAACAGAGACTTTTTCTTCACATCTAATTCATACCTATGTGTCTTGCCTCTTTAACTGAAAGCTTCAAAGCATATAACAACATTTATTGTTGTTTACTTGCTATATATTCTGAAAAATTGTAATCCCTTCCAAAATACACAACTCTGCAGTGACACCAACCCGTTATCCTATCAGAATACAAAGGTAATGCATTATATACAAAAATATAGTTATTTATATTTATAAAATATATTTGTATTTATGTATTTAAATATATCTTTATATTTATACTTATATTTACTGCTTGGTGTTAGATCTGTCTTCTGGTACTTCAAATTTAATCCTGCACCTGCAGATGCCAAGAGGGTTCTTCATTGCCTTCTCCAGAAGCAGTTATTCAGTTAGAAATGTGGAATTTCACTATTCAACATTATATTCAGTCCACTCAGAAATAAAGCAGTCAGAGCAGAGGCTCAGAACAGAGCTCACAGGATATTTACACTGTCAAACAAATAACTTATGAACCTCATAAACATACTTAGCCTATCACTCAGCATAGAGAGGAGTTGCCATTTTTATGTCTTCCGCATCTGTTAAGAACGTCTTTGTGGAACTACAGTGAAGAAATATTGCAATGACAGTTACCTTCTTTTGTACTTTTGATCAAGTCAGGGTTTCTTTGAAGAAGAGCTGAGGTCATGAATATGTTATTCTTCTTTACTACAGAACAAGGAATTTAAAGTTTAATTATGAGTAATAACAGATTTTAATTACTAATTCATGTTTCTGTAACCCCTCCCTATTTTGGTAGTACCTGAGCAATATTCCAAGCTATCCATCTAAAGAAGATCTCTGAGATACTGTCTCCATTTTACAGGTGGGTAGACTTAGGCACAGAAGGCACCACGGGTTTTCTGGCTATGTCAGAGACAGAAGTCTTTTAGATATTAACGGATGTTTTAACCTTGTAAAATCCTTCTTCAGCTTTGAAAACCAGGTGCTGCTGGTTTGCAAAAGCTATTGAAATGGCAATGCTATCTGGCCCCGTCTTAGTCATTTTTAAGATGAGTAAATGAGGCTCAAGAACATGGGAATAAACAAATGTGCCCCAACCTGTTTTGATAAAAAGGCTTTCATAACTTACTATAATGATGGCAGTGAACAACTGATGCTTTCACTGTTCTAATAAAGATACCAGACACCAGCCAGAAAATGATGGCAACCATGTACCACATCCTGTAAAATGACACAACTGATACTCTACACACAAGCGCTACCTTTTCATTGCAGAAAGAGTGTAGTTTGTTGCTATAACATTGTTAAGATTGTTTAGAAATCCTTTATGCCAATGTCTGTCAAGGACCTGTCTCTGGTAAGAGACATAGACTAGGATTTAAGACCACTCCATCGTTCCCATTAGTGGTAAGCGGGAGAATACTTCTAGGATCACTGGTAAGGTGGAAGACAGGCTCCTAGGACAGAAAATGATATTCCTACAGGAACCATCACCATTGAATTGAAAGCAAACTGATTAATGTAATTACTTTAACTCCATTCTGTTTTTTCAAGTATAATTTATACTACACTGGGTAAATGCCTATTTGCAAATTATTCAAAGATTCCTCCCCAGCACTGTAGGATTCCCTAACACCAAATGCAAAAAACATTTCTTCTATTGCACTGCCAGCCCTCCTCCTAAAACATTCCTTTCTCCTGTCCAAATACCAGCCTAGTCCAATGCACTCCAGCTCTGTCCTGCAAAAAAGCATTTCTGTACACCTCTTTATTTTAGCTAATATCTGCTTTTCTACATAAGTATTACTGGGTTTGCTGTTTTCTTTTTTTTTTTTAATTACCTGGCTGGGAGGGCGGGAAGGTAGGAAGGATGGTAAAGGAAGATGATCTCCCTCTTTTCTGAGCGAGAGTTGTATCTGAAAGGATAAGAGACTGAAATTATTATTTGTTTGGAGGAAAAGAAAAGATTAATTTTAAGATTAGCCAATTTGATGTCATGCCTTCATTGGCAGTAGAATAAATTATTATCTGCTAGCTACCAGCTTTCTGAAGTAGACTGTTAGGTTATATCTACAGTGCTGAATCAGAGAGGTCTCTCAGGCCAAGTGGCCTGGCTCAGGCACACTGCTTACATCTAGTCCACTCTGTAACAGCTCTGTTTTGGAGACCACCAGCTGGAGAGGTTCGAAACAGAACCAGGGAGTGAGCTATCAGTTAAGCAGCGTAGACAATCAAGAGGCCAAACACTGAAGCTTCCTCCTGCACCCTGCTTGATTTTTTGGTATAGGCATACCCTAAAACTTCTACCATATCTATGATTTTCTGTGTATGATCTCAGTACAATTTTCAGAGTAAACCAAACTTAGCTTATCTTAAATCCTCTTAGCTACATTCAGGTATGTCACAGGACTAGATAAAACAAGATATAGTGTACGCATACGAATACCTGAATTCAGAAATAACTTTCTGGTCTCATCCGTATGCTAAATAAACACTGTAAAAAACAGATCAGTCCTTCTGTGCAGTAGCCTCAGTGACTTGCGTGCCTTTCCCATGGAAGCAATAGACAGTCCTTAAAGGGTCTTCCAGGTCAGCTGTTGGCAGGATGGAAGGAGAGGCCCTTCTGGAAACTGCTTTACATTTTCAGGGACTGCCCAGGGAACACTGATCTCTTCCACAAAACAGGGAATCTCATTCCCTTCCAGCTCTCCTCCTCCCTTGACTGGGTGAGCAATTCAAGGGAACAATATGAAATACACAGATTTTTCACTACTTTATGTAGTATTATCTAAGTATGGAAAATTAATATATTTTTACTTAAAAAGGGATTTATTGGAAATTACCACCAAGTTTATATCAATGTTTAAGTTTTCACGACTTGCAGCATTTCTACGGTGCAGAAACATTTCTTAGACAGGAAAATTCCTTCTCTTCTTTACCAGATGAGAATACAGAACTATAGTAATTAAAACATGGCTAGAGCTAAACGTCATACCTGTGTTAGACGGAGAGTCAGACTTCTGGAATGTAAAAGATGATGATCTTGCACGCTTTCTGGAACAACTAATGAAATCTAGAGAGAAGTAAATATAACATTCTGCAGAGACAGACTGGCAAGAGATTTCAGCACAATGTTATGATATGGAATTAAAACCTGAACACAATAAATTCTAGGAATTTATTTCAGGAACAGCTTTAAAGCAGCACCTAAGAGCACGAGGGCTTTGGAATCTCAGTCAACATCTGTTACAAAGCTCTAGGGAGTCTTCTTTATTTCTACTAAGTTCAGGGAACCTGAATCAAGCACTTAGTTCAGAGCCCACAGGGTCAGAAGACATTAAGAATGAAAAGTAACATTATAATGTAGCCTAAACAAATAGAAAATGGGCAGCTAGGAGCTCATACAGCTCATAAACGTACTTGGCCACTTTTCAGGACTTCTGGAGTTTGGCTTTCTGGTAAATATGAGAGATAAGATGGAAGAATTCTTGAGGTAAGACAGGGACATAGATATTAGGACATAGTAGGTGGCTCTACAACCCACATAGTCTTAAGTCTACTAACAGGGGTTGGTCCCACCTCATACAAAGTAAGGGTCCAAGCAACAGTCAGAGCTATGAATAACCCAGTGTATTGTTATACTGTTTCAATGAGATGGTTATTACCATTTTCAGCTTTGCAAACTGGGTCTTCTGCAGGCCGCTGGAAAAAAAAACATAAGCGTGGAAAGGTCAAGAAGACAAAACAGCCATTTTGTAGACGAGGACACAAAATATATCAATCCAGCATATATACATTAAAAGCAGACTTGTTTCTAGTTTCTACTTTTCCTTCTTCTATTTTGAGACCATTTATTACAAGTCTTAATCTGGGCTAAAATCTTTTATTACTGCTAGGATCATTGTCTATAGAATCCTCATTTCTCAGCATTTTTTATCAATTATGCAAAAAAAAAAAAAAAAGCTTTTTACCTTCAAAGGACGGTCCTTCTTTTCAAAAACAAATGTTGGCTGGGCAAGCACTGATCTCTCTGGAAAAGAGAAGAGATCATTTTTATTAAGAATTCTGTCATAGCACTTCTCAACCACAGTTCTCAAAGTGCTGTGCAACAACAAACATGACTTTATCCTTTTGCTACAAAGGAAGAGAATATAGAGCTGCAGCGATGTACAGCACAGTCTGTAAATAAAAAAAAAAAAGCTAGAATCCACAAATCCCAGTGTGAGTTTTGCCTAACTAGATGCCACAAGATTTGGCCTCATATTTTTTTTACACTTCTTTTAGTTAAAAAGAACAAAAAAGTGCTTTTAGCCTTTACAAACAACATCTGCCATCCTTTAAGAATAAGGGTGAACTGCAGCTTTGGTTCTCAGAAAAGTGCAAGGATGTGAAATGTAAAATGATCCCGAACGGAAAGCAAGGAAATGTGTTATGTTTGGCCTCTCAGCTACATTCACACTTCCCATTCTTTAGGCTTCAGGCAAGTGAATGCCTAGTGTCAGTTTTAATGTGTGAGTATGATATATAAACATATGAAGTTCTATAGAGCAAATTCTTCTCTCAGGCATACCTCTGCATTTTTTAGGTATGACCAAGAACAACTCTGGATCCATGTTGGGTTTTGTTGTTGTTGTTTTATGAAACATATTTCAGCATACAGTTGCCTCACATCAAATTTTTTGTTGATTTAGGGTTCACTACTTCTACATCTTACATGACTTCTTTGGGCTACTTACTTTGCTAAGCATGAGACCTTCACAGCCTGTGCACCTCTAATGGACTAACTTGGTTGCCCGTGTGAAAGCAGAAGTTGTTTTCATCAGTACCACCAGTTAATGACACATTTATTATGCCAATAAATGGCACAATTAAAGAGCAAAGCAGCAGACACAAATAGATTTTTTTTTTTAGACCACCACATACAGGATTCACCTCATGCTAGCTTGAGGTGTCTGTAACATGCAGTCAATAGAAACAATCAGCTTCTGAGCATGAGCATATTTCAGTCGTGTACGTTAGGAGACAAACGGAGACCTAAATGCATGTATTTCTCTCCATGGGTGATAAGGACAGATGAGGGTGACTACAGAGCTATGACTGGCCTTTGGCCAGAGAAATCCCACACTTGATATCTTGCTAATTGACATTTGACAGATTATCATGTACACACCATTTTTATAACATTGGCTTCCTCTGTTTTATACTAGAATATTTACCTATTCCACAAAAACGTCCATGTGAAAATATATGGATTGATATTTTTATCTTGGTTTGCACACTAATCTGTGACCAAACCACTCTAGCATTGGTATCAATTACTTAAAGGTTTAATAAAGCAAATATCAACCTATCATAGAGGGTTTAAAATTACTAAATTAAATGTATATTCAACAATCAAGAAAAAAGTAAACATTGTTGAAATAAACACTGGGTGTCTGTAAACTGGGGCAAGAAGCATGTAACTATTACCCAAACCCAGCAATATACAGACACAGCAGTAATAACTAATACAGTTTTGCTGTTGTTGAAGTTAATTTTGTATTTACTTGGGCGTTATGTTTGTGCAAAGGACTGAATTTAGCAAACTTGGCATGCTTTGCAGTGAAGGTCTGGTTTGTCCTTAATAGAAAAAGCAGAAAAAGGTTCACATTGTTCAACTCCAAAAAAGATAATTCTCTGTCACTGCAAGTTAAAGAAAATTTCCATAATCCGGTTCAGCTGGGCGTCCATGGCATGGCATGAGATGGAGCAATTCCACTTCTATTCACTAGAGGGGAGTGGCACACATAAACAATAGTATTTCACTGAAATATGATGTATTCAATATAATAGGCTTTTTCCTGTCTCCTTTAAAAAAAAAAAAAAAGGACTTGTATTCTTACTGAATGAAGGAAAAATACAAAAAATAAAGCATGACTACAGAAACCTTCATATTCTCCACAGCACCTCTGAAAGCTCAGAACCTAGCAATATTTTTGAAGTTACATTTACTACTCCAAAGCATGGAATTAGCAAAGAGTGAATTGCTGTGAAAAAGGAACTGACTTTCTATCACAGAGTTAACTTTTGCTGGAGCTAAAAGGCTGTAGGGAGTTTGAAGGAATTAGGAATGCTCACTACAATTTAAACAACAAAATTCCAGTAATAGTTTAAACCCCAAAAGTTCCTGAAGAAGAATTCATAACTGGTTGATTACCAACAGAAACATTTGAAGCTAGGGTATAATGGTACCCCTTTAAAGCTAAATATGTGAATTTTGATATTGCAGTAAATATAAAAGATATATCCCATCAACTGCCTTTGAGCCAAAGGGGAAACTTTCTTGCCATCAGTAGATTTAGTCAGAGGTTGCTGATGCTGCCATGGTTATTATTTTTATGGTTCTGTATTGCTTCTACCCAAATCAAGAAAATCTTTCTGTAGTTCCTGAAAACTATTTCAAGCAGCTTATCAGTAAGATCTTTACTCCTCAATCAGACCATTCGTAAGAGTTTTAAAAATATATTTGCATTAACTATGTATGTATCCTGTGCATCAGTTTCGAAGTACATTTTAAACTTCTCAGATATTCAAGCACAAAATATCTGCAGCTGATCCCCACAGAAAAAGCAATGCAGAATTACTTGTGGATGTAACACAAGGCCACCAAGGAGTTACCACACTCGTGTCAACGTGCCAATTTTAACACTGGTGAGCATCTTTGCATTTCTGTCCTTCATTCTCTGCACTAAGATTGCCGCTGCCAGGGTGGATGGCTGTGTGCTGGAAGCAGCAGCCCTTCTGCACCCTCCTCTCTGAGCAGCGGTGGGGGGCACCCAGCCAGTGCCTGACTGTCCCAGGGAAGACGCAGCAGCAGCCAAGGCCGGGTGCACGCTGAGGCGGAGGGACGGGGATGGGGTGGGCTGGAGCCACTCCTCCTCCTCGTCACCAACAGGACACAGACAGACACAAGCTGGCTAGTGCCTGGTTAAGACTGGGCCGCTCCAGTCCTCAGCAGCTTGGCACTTGTGGATAAAAGAGGCTGTTGGAAAAGTTACCAGACAAACCTGCCAAATGGGCTGCCTCTGGCTGCAGGGACTGGAACAATCCACCAGCCTCAGCCAAGAGTCCAGACACAGAACCTGTCTGTCTGCCCATGAATAATCGCCATGGATTGGGCTCTCTTTTCCTCACTACAGTTCCTCTGAAGCTGCTGAATTAGAAAGGTCTTGGCCTAATGTTTGCTGCATTCGGAGTTAAAAATAAGCCCTTGCCTGGAAGACTCATTAGAAATGTCCAGTTCCCTTGTTTGAGATCTTATCTGCTCCAGCCTCCTGTCCTGCGCAGGAGCACTACCAAATGTCCTCTGACCTGACCTCCCCAATACGGAAGGCACCCGGGTCCCAGGCCTGGTGCCTGCTCTGCTCTGCTCTACTCACCCAGCGTGGGCACCCTGGCTCCATCACTCTGCTCGGTGCTCTGCCTAGCACAGGACATGCAGGCAATTGGCAAATTATGTCCTTCATGTGCTCAGATGGAGACTGCATTTATAGAGTTCCATTGGAAAGAAAAAACAGAGGTGCATTTGGGGAAAAATAATTGCTGGCTGCTGCCTAAGTCTAGGAAGCACTAGTCAGAATGGCATGCAAGAAATAATGCAAAACTGCTTTCACCCGCTTTGCTTGTATCCCAAAAGCCAGCATTGTCCACAAGGCGTATGGGTCCTTCAGCCTTTGCTGTGACATTCCGCTCTTCACTTTTATTGCTATTGCTTTTTCTAAAGCTGTAGAAACTTCACAAAATATATCCATTAAAAAATAAGCGGGACACTGATGGTTTTGAAAATGTTAGAGGTGTTATTATTATTGCTCCATCTTGCCCAGAGAACAGATAAATGATCCTTACTTAACCCTTGAGGGCTAAGGACACAGTGGAGAGAATACGAGCCCAAATCTCTCTCCAGTTTTCAGGCAATCATATGTCTGAAGTCACATGTCAAAAGTGGTTGACAGTGCTGTGGCTCTATTCCTCACAAAGTGAAGCAAAAAATCCTCAAATCTTTAAGAGGATATGATAGTAATTTGTGATCTCAAAAAAGGTTTTTCACTTCTGACTTTTAAACAGTTAATTTTCACATTTTCAGATTCAAAAGAAAATAAATTCTGTTGCATCTTCACCATTACCAAACTTGCCAGAAGTTTGAAAATATTTTAACTCATATTCATATCAAATACTTCCACATTTTTGTATCTAAAGTTAGGAACCTACATCTATAAAAAATAACATGAGAAGGTTTTATATCACTCAGAATGGCTGACTCCAGCGAAAGCTGTGAGTATCCATCAAATCTAAAAATCAAACTGATTTTATATATGCATTAAAGTGCTAAAATGTAGGCATCAGAGTTTGACAGCAATTGCAGTTCTTACATGTGAATCATATTTTTCTCCTCCAGTCTTAGCAATGTATACCATTATAGAAAGGAAACTGATTTTCTCATTCAAATTTGTGTTCTGTTGAAATAAATTTCATTGGTTAGTGATCCCTTTAGCTAATACAAAACTGAGTAACTATTTAAGGAATAAGGCTTTCTGTGGTGTCAGAAGTATGGAACATCACCCAGATTTTTTAATTCCTGCTCAATTGACTAGACAATACCTTCTTCAGGAATTGCCAGACAGCGTTGAAGAAATCTGTAACTACTTTTCCAGTAAATTAACCTAATACCTTATAAAATGAAGGTTAAACACTTTACATGGTGTTCTGCTTTTCCGCTTTGTATTAGATTTTAAAATTAGGCTTAACTGCAAGCCTATGAAAAACTGTACTTTTCTGACTGATAACAAAAGCTGACTTGTAAAGAATAACATTTTTCTCATAATTCCTTAAATTAAAATAACAACTTGTACCTCTCTGGGGTTTGTAGCAATCCCATTTGCACCTCATAGGAAAACTTTCAATTCCAAAACAGAAACTACAATTTTTACTTTACATAGTAAAAAAAAAAAAAAAAAAAAGAAAATAAATTCTTAATCAAAGATCCTTTTCTCAAGTAGAATAAGATTCTGGAAAATTGTACAATCTCCAAGTAATGTCACTGACTTACAAAACCTTTAACTGCATCCAGCTTTCCCTCACAACATCCTAGTAAGTGTTACACAACACACAAAAACTACTACATGAAGAATTTATAATCAGATTATAATTTTATCCTATCAAAAGGCTATGACATAGTATTAGCAAGTTTCTGCGCTCTGATACGCTGCAGCATGAATTTCGCTAGCTTTGTATATTACTGCTATAATTTGCAAAAATAAAAGCAGAAACACTTCTGCATTTTGATGTTACAGCTTAGATTGCTGGTTCCCAAGTCATAGAACTCAAACCAAATAAAGTTAAGCAATAACAACAAATCCTTCCACATAACATTGCCGTTTTGTTTGTTTCATGTACAAATTAGCTCAATGGGAACATGTAATTGGAGAAGATGTTGAGAAGAAAAGTAGATTTACTGTGACTTCAGTTGCAACATCTCCAAAGGTAGTTTTAAATTACTAAAATACGAAGAAAAAAAACCAAGGAAGAGCTTTACCTCTGCCATTTATGAATACATGCTATTTACAGCTATTACTTGAAAAAAACACTAAGAGAAAAATTTGTGCCTGGTATTTTGCGGCAATATATCTGAAGAAAAAAAAATCAACAATGGACTAGCATGTAAGTGGCAGACATGGATCCAGAAATCAGTATAGTTCCATTAAAAAAAAAAAAGGAATTATTTTGACTATGCTAGCTGATGATCTGTCCATTAACATGTTTCCTCAAGGAGCATCAGAGTTAAACTATGAACTAATACAACCAATTTTTGTTCAATATGCCGCAAAATCACAGAAAACTACCTGTACTTCAGGTAATAAAACTGCAATAGCAGGGAGAAGAGAAATACATATAGTGAAAATATGCAGTATGATAAATTAACAAAATACTTGGCTATCCAAGCTCGGACTCATGTTTAAATATTGTTTCTGTTTTTTGATACAAAAAGACATCTCTCAGTATTTCCCGAGATGAACCGTTTTCATCTAAAAAGAGGTGAAAAAATAGTAAAAATCTTCTGGCTAAGAACAGGATTTGCCAAACCTGTAGTAGAACCGTGGTTTCTGTTTTATAAATACTCACTGAACTTTGCAACATAAAATAGAGTCAGTTCACAGACAAGCGAGAGTGCAAAAGGCTGCCAGCCAACATCTCAGGTCCCTCAGTGACGTCACTACGTAAGCCAGGCTTTCCTCTGCCAAAACTTACATAAGGAAGGTGACACAAAGCAAAATGGGGATGTCCTAGAACAGTACTTTAGGCACCCAACTTAATAAAATTGACCAACTTTAAGATGTACAGAAAAAGCTTTTAAAAAGTTTGCATTGCTGATCCTGCGTAACAGGTCTGTTTCTGGACGCACTGAGCAGTTGAGAACTCCAGTGGAATTCACAAGCACGGCTGGTTGCTCAGCACTTTTGAAAAATCAGGTCACTTATTTAAGACTCTAAATATGGACCTGGAAACCTACTTTCAGATTCTCATTTATTACCCTTCGTGCTTTTGATTTCTGCTTATGAAGCATATTCAGTACTTTCTAGGATAACTCCCTTAAAAATTAAGATCAGTTTTAATGCCAAGATGGCAGGATTTTCCAAGAAAATTTACATTTTTTTTTTTTTTTGCCAAGACATTTTAAGACAAGATTGATTAATTCATTTGCATCTAAGTCCATTATACATACATGGTGTTTTTTCTTTTAATCAGTAACCACTACAAACAAAATGGGAAAATAAAACAGGGTCATAAATCAAATGAAATTCTAATCTGGTCAAATCTCCAATGCTAATCATAAGAGTTTTCCATTCACAGAGGTACCAGAGACACATATTGGTATACAGGCAACAAATTTTCAAGTGCAGTATCTTAGTCATACTTCCAGACTTGTAAGCTAATTGAATTTTTGTTTTAGAATACTCTTCTATTGAAGAGTGTCAATGAATCAATAAATTTGCAACAAGTTCTCATGAATCCTGATTTGCCAAAAATGCTCAATAGAAATTGTTATAAGTAAGTGGTCCAAAACCATGCTGAAGGGTTTTATGAGAAGAAATAGTTTCAGCATTATTAAAATAAAGTACTTCAAACATATTGAGATAAAATTTTGGACAAAGCCTTTCATTTTTTGAAAAACAATGTTGTTGAGATTTTTATTTCTAGAGAACTTAAACATATACAACAGACATTTGGTCACCTAGCTGTGCTTGCTACAGAAGTAACTGTACTTCAATGTCCCATGAAGAGATTGCTGAACGCAGCACTGTATGCTTTTCAAACACTCTATTAAATACGAAGTGTATGTTGCTTATCTTGGGTTCAGATCTCATCCTGTAAATACAGTTTGGGGAACTGATAAATAACTTCACACATCCCTGTTTGGATCAACAGCGAGTACATCATCAAAGAAGTGAGTTTCCGTTTCATTGTACTCAGAAAGAGGAAAGGAAAAGTTCATCCAACCGGCTATTGCAAAATAAAACTTCTGGAAGAATTTGTCCTAGGACAGCTTTACTGTACTGTTAAGACTCCAGTCTTGCACATTCTTGCCATACAAATAGTTCATAACCCACATGAATAATTTCACTGTCACCAGTGACACCAGCTATGAGAGCAAGGATTCTTCATCCAGGCAGAGCTGGGCAGAATCAGGCCCTAACTTTTAAAGGCATGTTCGCCCTCTCTTCGGTCACTCTTCTCAATGCTACAGACTCTAAATACAGTTTTCCTGATCAGTGTGGAAAGGGTTCTTTTACTCAAACAATGCCGCTTACTACTCCTAGCTTCCACTGTGGGCTTATAGCATGCCATATGGGATTTAAAAATTAACATACTTCTCTTCAGCCATGGAAACTCAGCTGATAGCCTGCAAAAGTGTTCATAAATACAGCATATGTCACACCCATTCATCTCTGCAGAGCACAGTCCTCGTCTTTATATGGGCAAGACATAAATAGGCATTAAAACGACAAAAAAATCCTATCCCAGCAATACTTTAACATAATTTCTGACAGAAATGAAACCCAGTTGGCTTGATTTCAAACATTAGAGTGAAGAAAATATTTTTGGGAGTCTCATCACTACAGTGTAATTCTAGCAGTGATGCAATGCCAGAAGTAACCGTGTCACTAGACCAGTGTGACTGTGCCAAAGTATGTAACCAAAAATTGTTTTATAGACACTGAAACTTCCAACGTGCCAGTGCTCAGCATTCTTAATCTATCATAAAAGCCTGTAAAATACTCAATGCAAGGGCAATAAAATTCATAGGCATATAAAGCTTTGCCATTTTCAGGGCACTGTACCAATATTAAATTTCATAAATCACTACAAAGTAGCATAGAAGTGACACTTGGGTTTTTGTGCAGAAATTGAACTATACAGGTAATAAGGCCATGATCCAACAACACTAACACAGCCTTAAATTTTAGGCATGTAAGTAAATTGGACTATGTATGCTCAACACAAAGCACAAAGTGAAAGGCTAGTTGACTGATAATTAGCCCAAGCACTTTGAACTGTATCAGTCATAGCATCAGGTTCAGACCTTGAAAGTGCATGCTTCCTCTTGCTATTTTGGGTTTGTTCATCAACCTGCGTGGTAAAAAATGGTTGGTGGCATCACCTGCAAAATGTCCTTAATATTAGAACTTGTTTCTTTATGCATCCTCTTAAAAAACATTACTATTACAATTTCGTATAAATCATTCTCAGTTCTTGGCCCTCCTCACTACCTAGATGATAAAGGATTTTGCTCTTCACCTCTGTGGTCAGCCATCTCTCTGAGGAGCGAGACTGGGCCCGTTTTGCACTCAGTGCCCAGGTGCACAGGGCAGGGCAGGAACGGCCACGAAAGCCGGCGCTGTTCCCAGGTATGGCCAGGAAAACGAGCACTGTTCCCACTCGCGGTCAGGGCCAGCATTTTGGAAAGCTGCAGAGAGTTCAAATGTTTCTCTTAGAAACACAGAGAGACCATTTTGGGGTGCTTTACAAGTAAAACCCCAAACATACACTATCTGGTAGCGTCTTTTCTTCGACTAAAATACAAATTGGAGATTCCTGACAGATTACCACTAAAGACTTGCAATAAAGAAACTACAGCCAGCCAAGCTCTTCTTTTGCATCACCCACAACGCTGTTACCAGCCAGGTACATTCTTTGGGTTTATCCCATTCCCCAGAAACCTCCTTGCAGAGGGAACAGAGGAGACATGCGAAAGATATTAGCCAAAAAAACCTACCTGTACCGCATTCCTCCTTGGGATTTAAGTTGCTGCTACATGCGCCGGGGCAGGGCCTGCAGGCAGTCTGTCCTTGCAGGCCAGCAGCTTGGTGCAGAGCCCAGGGGTCACCAGCCCAGTCTCTTCTTTTGGGGAGGTCGAGCTTAGCCTTCGCACCGTGCCTGGATCTGACAGAAAGGTCATAGCCTGCCCAGGAGCGCCGTATACCTGTATATAAAACATTCCCTTTGCAAGCAGGAATTGGCTGGTTTCTCATTATGAGGTCCTCAGAAGTGCCTTTATATACACATATATATAGTCATATATGTATATATTAGATATATAAGCCGTAGGTGGGTGTAGAACTTTGCATTTAGTCTTATCAGCTGTTCCCTAGGCCACCCCGCCTCAAAACTCGTCAGGCGAGGCGCCGCGACGAGCAGCCCTCGCAGCCCACACCGGAGGGTAACGGCCAACGGCCGGGGGCGCCCCCGCCGCGCAGCGCCTCAGCGGGCCGGGCAGCGCCTCAGCGGGCCGGGGAGCGGCGGCTGCGGCGGCCGCGGCGGCCAGCGGCAGAGTGAGGGCGCGCCGGTGATACAGTGACAGCTCAGGGCAAGCCCTTAGCGGGGGCCGGCCGTTGGGAGGGGATATGTAAAGCCCGGCCGATTAACATAAGGGGGCGGGCGGGGAAGCGGCGGGAGGGTGTGTGCGCGGTGTTCACCGGGAGCGGCTGAGAGGAGGCGGGGGGGGCTCCGTCACGGGTGGGCGCAGCGGTGTGTGCCGGGTCGCCCGCGACCCCTCTGCGGAGCGGGGGCCCCGGGGGCCAGGCTGGCGGCTGGTGGGGTGGTTACTGCCCGGTGGCGGCGGAGGCAGCGGGCAGGGCAGGGCGCAGCCGCGGCGGCGGAGGGGAAGCAGTGGCGGGGCTGGCTGCGTTCCTGTCGCGGTGAACTGCCCCCCCAGGGCCGCTGCCGTCCCGCTGCTCCGCAGACGGCCGGGATGGCGAGGGGACGGAGCCTACGGGGCTTTCGGCAGCTTGTGCGGGCCGAACGCCGCCGCCCACCGCCGCTGCCAGCCCGGGAGAGGGCGGCGAAAGGCCGGCAGCTGCCCCTGACGGCTGTTCGGGCCGCGGAGGCCGGGCCCGGGGGTCAGGGACCTGCGGGAGCTTCGCGGGCGGCGCCCAGCGCCCCCCGGCGGCGCGGAGCAGGAGGCGGCGGGAGGGGCGGCCGCGCTGCCCGGCAGCGCCTCCCTCGCCCCCGGCGCCGCGACCCGCGCCCTTGGGCGCTCGGTGGAAACCCAGCGTATCGTAAAAGAATGCACCCAGCAAAGCCGAGCCCCTTAAAAACACCGCTGCTGCGGCCCTAATGGATGGTTTCATCATGAAGGACCTATATTTTCCCCTCTAATGGAACTGTAGATTTTGCTTAGCAGCTGTTTCCTTTGATACTGCACTTGGCATTGATTTTCTGGGCTTTTTGTTTTCAAAAAGAAGACGAAACATCAAGCAAAGCAGCCAAGGACTATGATTATTCCCATGCTGACGTGAACCAAATGCAGTGTCAGCAAAAAAGGTGTTATGGTCCCCTCCTTCCAGATGCACTGCGCAGCAAATTTATAAAGCCTAGCCTGAGTCTCCTGTTGTTTGCTTAAATGATAACAGTCCCAAATTCTTCAGTTCAAGTGGGAGCAATTTCAGGCCATTATATTGCAGGCCTGGTGTTAAACTGCCTCTACTCCTAATAGTTGAAGACAAAAAGGTAGGATGCTAAAAGTTCATGAGAACCATACGTGTAGTCTAATCTAGTTTTTCCACACAGCCAGTATCAGATGTTTCACAGAATAAGATGCAAGAAGTCCAAGAGCAGGCAGATGCTGAGTAATTTTCCCTCATTAGAACCCCAGTGTGTGTTGGCATAAATCCTGAAGTGTGCCATTTTACCCCTACCTCAGTAGAATCATAGAATCGTTTAGGTTGGAAAAGACCTTTAAGATCATCAAGTCCAGCCCTTAACCTAGCACTGCCAAGTCCACCACTAAACCATGTCCCTAAGCACCACGTCTACCCTTCTTTTAAATAACCCCAGGGATGGAGACTCAACCACTTCCCTGGGCAGCCTGGTCCAATGCTTGACCACCCCTTCGGTGAAGAAGTTTTTCCTAATATCCAACCTAAACCTCCCCTGGTGCAGCTTGAGGCTGTTTCCTCTCATCCTATCACTCGTTACTAGGGAGAAGAGACCAACCCCCACCTCACTATAGCCTCCTTTCAGGTAGTTGTAGAGACAAATAAGGTCTCCCCTCAGCCTCCTCCAGACTAAACAACCCAAGTTCCCTCAGCCGCTCCTCATAACACATGTGCTCTAGGCCCTTCACCAGCTTCGTTGCCCTCCTCTGGACACGCTCCAGCACCTCAATGTCCTTCTTGTAGTGAAGGGCCCAAAACTGAACACAGTACTCAAGGTGCGGCCTCACCAGTGCCGAGTACAGGGGCACTATCACCTCCCTGGTCCTGCTGGCCACACTATTCCTGATACAAGCCAGGATGCCATTGGCCCTCCTGGCCACCTGAGCACACTGCTGGCTCATGTTCAGGCGGCTGTCAACCAACATCCCCAGGTCCTTTTCACAGTATTTGGGGTGCAGTACCCTCAGCCTTAACTGTTAGTACCAGGTATTTTTGTGAACTCCAATTAAATGTGCGGCCTGTGTCTAAACCTTACTAAACCATTGACTTAATGGTTGCATTATGTCAGCAAGTTCCACAGTCACTATATTGCGTAATGAACTGTTTGCCATTTATGATTTTGCAAATTTTCAGGTTAAGTTGAATACTGCCTTGTTACTGGTATGTGCAACAGTCCTGTTCTAGCTTCTGAACAATGTTTCATTGTTTTATAGCTTTATCACACATTCTATTCATCTTCTGAGATAAACTGTTCAAAACTTTGTAGTCATTATTCCCCTGAGAATTGCTTCTGCTTCCGTTGCAGCTCTAGAGCCTCAAATTCCCGAACATCCTTCTTCAGACTCAGGTGGCCTACAGTCAACACTGCGGAAAAGGCAATGGCACAGAGCTATGCCTGATTTCTCCACAATTATTTTTTATTGTCTTCCACGTTTCCTAACATCTCAGTCATTTTTCCATCATATTGCAGATTGAACAGAGCTGTTATCACACTGTTTGGGGTCATGCCCAATTCCATTTTTTAAGATTATCAAAGAGTTAATTCAGCATCCCATAACATGTATTTATAAAGGAGTTTTTTCTTGAAGGCAGTAATTTGTCATTAGTATTATGTCGTTAGTCATAGTATTTGCCATTTTAACAACTATTCACTTGGTAGGGTGGAAGACTTCTCAACTTCTTCGGTGTCTTCTCTCAACTGACTGACTTAAATAACTCATTTGCAAATGCTGCTGCTGGGTTGTTGGCCCCTTTCCAATTCATCTACACAAAAGACCTTAATATGAAATCTGTGTTTCATCTCTGCTCAATAAAACTAATAATTTCTTTCTACTTTCTCTCCCTATCTCTTAGGTAGCATTTGAGTCATGTTAATACTTGGTCTGATCCCAAGAATATTTAGTTGTGGGCTAACTTTAGACTTACAAATGTCTAAATAATTGACATAACTGCTTTTTTTACTCTACTACATATTGATTTCTGCCAAATAAATGAATTCTTAGAAATTGAATACTAATAAATTGGTAATGCATTTTCTTTTGTGTATTCATACATAGTGATCTACAGATTTTCTAGGTACTCAAGAGTTTTTAATTGCACTTACATATATGCATACCATACCATATAACCTTACTGTGTACTCTACTACAGGATGAAGAGCCTTATGCTTTTGGTGAATGATCTGAATAATACGGTGAATAAAGATATAAATTTTGGAAGATGCTGAGCACTTTCTGTTCCTGATTGATGTGTCTAATATAGCTTAAAAAGAGAAGCTTTTCTGTGTTGTATTGCTAATTTGGCTGTGTTGAAAATCTTAATCCTATGGGCCAATTTTAGGTCAATTCTAAACAACAGTTACTAATTTATTTTGAGTGCAGTTATTTTAAGGGTATCTTTCTTGGTCTTTTTGAGCAAGCTTCTGAATTCAGCCTGAGTTGCAGTTGCTTAGTACATCTGATAATTAGGACATTGTAATTTGACACCAAAATTATTGTCTTTTAAAAAACTAGTGTAAAAACCTGTTTTTACTCTGAAAATGAGCAGACTGATACCTCTTTACTTTTAAAAATCTGTAAAGGTCATAGAGGTTAGCAACAACTTACAGGAGTCTGAAAACGTACTGAGACCAACCTAATGGTTCTGAAGACTCTGTTCTTGTTGGGCATTGTTTTGGTTCTGTGGTGATCAGTGTGTAATCAACCTTCCCCACGGCAACTTACTGTTGTAAAACCCTTTTCAAATACTGTAAATAAGTGTATTTAAATACCAAGTGTGGCCAAGTAAAATGAAAGTCTGAGTTTAGAGGTGTATGAAATTAAATGTGATTGTTTACATCAAACATGAGCTTGATTTGTAACCTAAAGCCCTAGTATCCCAGAACATTTGGAAAACTTGGATCCAGAGGCAGGTTATGGTCTCAGTTTTGCAGATGGGGCCCATTCCTAGTTGAAAGAATGTTTTCTTTATATCTGATCTATGTTGGATCACATTACATTTTTATATTTAGATCTAAAAAATCTAAACAATTTAATGGCTGAATTTACAGACGTTTTCCTGACTTCTGTTTTACCAACTTAATTAGAAATTATGCATTGCTTCAGCTTAGCTTAAATTTTGGCCCACCCTTGTTCAAAACAATTACAAATATTAGAATGCATTAGTTGAACTTAGGTGAGTTTAAAATGTTGTAAAACTGCAGAAGAGACAAGATTTACATGGTGTTACATTTCATTGTCAGTATGTTGGTTTATATACCTCCAGGTAGTGATCCCCAAAAGCTCAGGCTATTTCAAAATGTAAAACAACACAACTTATATAGTAGTAAAAAAAAAAATGCCCAACCAATCTAATGTTTAAGTTCCTTCCTTAGAATCAGAGAAACAACAAGCATGCAACCATAAAATTCTAAGAGCAAATGTGATGAGAAATACTCCAGTTCCTCCAAAAACAAGCTCGAAGTTTTTTCGCTTCATTTGTTTTTCATGTTTCCGTTGGTTTGATGTGAATTATGCTTTGATGCTTTTGTGAATGCGTTGTGAATGCAATATGAAGTTGTAATTAATTTTTCCTCACAATGTAGCTTTTCTTCTATACTCAGTAACGCTCAATTTGGCCATGTGTCCTGGTTTCAGCTGGGACAGAGTTAATTCTCTTCCTAGTAGCTGGTATAGTGCTGTGTTTTGGATTTAGGATGAGAATGATGTTGGTAACACACTGATGTTTTAGCTGTTGCTGAGCAGTGCTTACACTAATCAAGGACTTCTCAGCTTCCCATGCCCTGCCAGTGAG
This sequence comes from Nipponia nippon, assembly GCF_047370975.1. Classification (NCBI taxonomy): domain Eukaryota; kingdom Metazoa; phylum Chordata; class Aves; order Pelecaniformes; family Threskiornithidae; genus Nipponia; species Nipponia nippon. The sequence continues at coordinate 290,383 of NW_028262357.1, read as the reverse complement.
AAGCTGGGAGGGGGCACAGCCAGGACAGCTGACCCAGACTGGCCACAGGGCTGTTCCATACCGTATGGCGTCATGCCCTGTATATAAACTGGGGGATTTGGCTGGGGGGCAGCGATTGCTGTGCAGGGACAGGCTGGACATCGATCAGTGGGTGGTAAGCACTTGTGCATTACTTGTTTTGTATATTATTTTATCATTATTATTTTTTTTCTTCCTCTGCTGTCCTATTACACTGTCTTTATCTCAACCCGCAGCCTTTCCTTTTTTTTTTCCAATTCTCTCCCCCATCCCACCAGGGAGGGGGCGGGGTGAGTGAGCAGCTGTGTGGTGCTTAGTTGCCAACTGGGGTTAAACCATGACACCATGCCTTTCAAACACCTATATTTTGTTTGAAAATGCAGCAATTATCTATCTCCATGTTTCACACTGATTCTGAATGTCTTATTCCACGGTAGTAGAAGAATGCTTTATATCTAGAGGTCTTATTTTTGTCAGTTAAATCAAACATTCCAAAAAAAATGCTAAGGGCCGGAGTCCTTCTTCCTGCCAAGTGATACAGTAGGTGTAGAGAAAGGAAGCAGAGCAAAGCATGCACAGCCCACGCTGCTGTCCCGCTCTGCACGCTGCCATCACTGCTATACCTTCCCTGGCATTGCCCGTTGGACTAACGTGGAACCTGCGGCCTCTTTGGTATCAGTGACAGGAGTCCCTCCAGAACCAGTGGGTTTGAATGGTCACAAAGAACAGACAATTCTTAATCTGTTTTATGCATGCAATTATTACTATCTAGGGACACCTTTGAAATAAAACATATGAAGAATGACTGCCTCAGCCATGCGATTGTTGACCACACTGAGATCAGCCTGCAGAAAGCACCAGCCCTGACAGCAACAGAAAGTCTGCAGTGAAACCAGCTGCACCGGCTGACAATCAACAGATACAGATGCTTGATATGAATCCCTATGGCTCCCTATGACAGTTTTTACAGAATCCTTTGGGATCATTAGATATCCCTAACTACAACTGCTGGAGAGGAGAGAGTATTCTGGGGAAGCATCACATCGGCTCGTCCTGTTCTCAGCTTCAGCATCCATTGCTGGCCACTGCTGAAGACAGGATACCGTGGTCCAACCCAGCATCGCCATTCTCATATCCTTGTGTTAATACTGTATGCATTTTCCTTGCAGAACTCCTTCAAATAATAAAATCTTTAATGCACTATGACAGCCAAGTGAGTGCAGAACATCATCTAAAATAATAATATAAATAAAATAAAAATAATTTGTTTGGAAATCGTAAAGCATACATACCCTGTACTTTTGACATTTCATCTATGAAAATGTAAATTAACCAACAGTTAGCTTCTCCATAAGTAGTTTTTCATCACTTCATGATGAAATTCATTTTGGATTAAGAGAGATAAAAGTAAAAAGCAGAAAATTTAGCTGTGCTGGTTAGCTAGGTTACAAGATAAATTCCTTATTTATTCAAGTCTTCAAATGGTGCAAGGTTCTTTTATAGACAAAGTAACTATGAACTCTAGACCAAAGATACTATAATCTAATTATGAGTCTAACAGTTTTGTGAACACTCAGTTATAACAAACAAAACCAAGTGTTTGCAATTAGTGTTCAGTCAAAGCCCTGAAAATGCCTGCATGTGTCCTGCTGTCATTGGCAGGGCTGGCACTCTCCCCTGCAGATCTGTTCCTCCCATTAAACAGAACCTCTAAGGATAGCACAGATTTTGTGAATGTCAGCATGATGCACTCACATAACTCCTATTTATCCGAAGATAACCTCTGAGAATTCCTTATTTAACATGAATAAAACAAACGCAATACATTTATTTTAATTTTCAGATATATTAATCACTCAACCAAAAGGCACCTGTCCCATGGTCTGAGCATTCTCCACTTATTAAAATTTTAGGAGGGAATAGCATTCATATCACAGTATCTGTCACCTTGCCCCCCACCCCCATGAACAAATACAGTCTATAATGACTCCCTGCAGCTGCGACATTGCTGTTCTCCATCTAAACAACAAAAAAATGGACATGGGATTTTGATAACAGCTGACATCTAGTTTCAAGGAATAAATACTTAAAAAGCAGTCTTCTTAGTACTTTACTCATCCTTTACTAATTTCCCATAACACAGAGTTTACACTCTGCTCAGTTTGGCCTAGTGCGGCGGTGCATTTCATTGATTTTTAACCCCTTCCCACATTACTTTTCTCAGACCAGTTCCAATGCTGTATTTGAGAGGGGTCTGTGTGCCAGAATTTCTGGCCTGCCTGTCTGCTCAGTTGTGTGGTAAAACAGCTGAACAGAGGGGAGCTCAGAGAGATAACTGAGTATGTGCCTGTTACACTGTGAGTACTCACAGCATGTTCTCCTTTCACCTGCCCCAAAGGCAAGGACAACTAGAGCTAGGGTTCCAACACACTTGGCCTTTGAATGGGAAGGAGGCGTGAAGGTGGTGAGAGAGCACATGTTGCTGCCAGCTCTAGTTACTGCTTGCGCAGATGGGGAGAGCTACTGACGGGATGTTTACGGCAGCCTCAGGGCCGGTGAGCAAAATATAGCTCCTAACTTGGGCAGAGTCACGCAGAAGGAAAAGGAAAAGGCTCTGAGCCCTGCTGGGTCACTTAGCACAGCTGCCTGACAGGGGATCAGGAGGAAGTACAAAGCTTGGTGAAGACTCTCTGTTGAAACTAGAGAGCAATGTGTTTGGCAGTAAGTTGCTACTTAAATTTCCACTATAGTATTCCAGAACAAACATGCAGTGCAAAACAAGAGTATATTTTTAACAGTTTGGGGCCATGTGGTGTTCTGCTAACCAACAGCTCAGGGAAATGAACTGACTTCTCAGGCATGTTGCTCATTCAGGACATATGCATTCATTTCTCCCCAGAGCTGCCAAATCAAATTCATTAAAGACTAAGAGACACCAGCCAGTTCAGAATTAACTGTATGTTTGTTATATCATCCTCCAAGTACTTTGAAATCCAAAAATAAAAGACATCATAAAAATAAAATGTATTATTACTAGTGGTACTGTGTAAGATTTGGGAGAATGTACTTTATTAAAAGGGCACGTTTTCCAGAGATGAATGTCTGTGTGTATATGCATGTGCAGTGCTTCCCGTGTACTTATTTGTGAAAGCAATACATGCACTACTGAATCTATTTATAGTACATATTTTGCACTAAGGAACTGCAACTATATATATGTCAATATAAGTAATTTTTTTCAGTTTTTAAATCATTGGCTTGGAGTTTTTTAATTTCTTTTTTTTTTTCCACATCAAAAATTATGTATCAAAGTAATGGAATAACAGAATGATTCAGATTAGAAGGGACCTCAGGGAAACATCTAGTCCAACCTCCTGCTCAGAGCCGGGTGGACACTGAAATCAGACCAGACTGCTCAAGGCTGTACTGAGTTGAGTCTTGAAAACCTCCATGAACAGAGATTCCACAGCTTCTCTGGACAACCTGTTATTTTTTTCTTTATATTCAGTAAGATCCTCCCCCATTTCAATTGATGACCGCTCTGTCTTGTTCTGTTGCTGTGCACCTCAGTAAAGAGTATGGCTTCCTCCTCTAAGGTTATGGAAGGCTGCTACAAGTTCCCTTGAGCTGTTTCTCCAGGCTGAACAAGCCCGGCTCCCTCAGCCCCTCATCACAGGGCAAGTGCTGCAGGCCCCTGATCACCTTAATGGCCCTGTGCTGAACTTGCTCCTGTTTATCAACGTCTTTCTTGTACTGTGGGACCCCAAACTGAACACAATATTCTATGTGCAGTCTGACAAGTGCTGAGTAAGGGGGAATAATCACTTACATTGCCTATGCCAATGACCATCTTCTCCTTCATATGTTATGAATATATAAAATAATGTAGTATGAAATCGTATGTACTATCCAGTATCTGGTCACCCATATTTTGTAAAGAAATAAAACTAGCTCTTTAGCCTGCAACACCTATTATCTTGTTTTACAATATCTTGTAAAACAACCTGGATGCTTACAAACTGTTTCCTGAGCAGTTCTGTGACATTTATGTTGTGGTACCAACAGCATTTCCCAGCTCTTGAGTGGCTGTGTGTGTGTTCTGGCTGCATGCTGACTTCCTGTCTTAATAAGACCTGGAAAATCACTGTTGTCCTTACTTTTTTCCCTTATTCTTAGAATAGAATAGAATAGAATAGAATAGAATAGAATAGAATAGAATAGAATAGTTCAGTTGGAAGGGACCAACAACAATCATCTACTCCAACTGCCTGACCAGTTCAGGGCCAACCAAAAGTTAAAGCATGTTGTTAAGGGCATTGTCCAAATGCCTCTTAAACACTGACAGGCTTGGGGCATCAACCACCTCTCTAGGAAGCCTGTTGCAGGGTTTGACCATCCTCTCAGCAAAGAAATGCTTCCTAATGTCCAGCTGAAAGCTCCCCTGGTGCAGCTTTGAAACATTTGCACACGCCTTATCATGGGATCCCAGGGAGAAGACATCAGCCCCTCCCTCTCCACATCCCCTCCTCCAAAGACTGGCACCTAGTCTCCACTTCCCCTCCTAAAAAAAACTCCCTTTCGCTTAACTAGACAAGCCCAAAGTCCTCAGCTGCTCCTCACAGGACATGCCCTCCAGCCCTTTCACCAGCTTTGCTGCGCTCCTCTGGAGGCTTTCAAGCATCTTCGCGTCCTTCTTAAATGGCGGGGCCCAGAGCTGTGCACAGAGCTCAAGGTGAGGCTGCACCAACGCTGAATACAGCGGGATGATCCCCTCTTTTGACCGGCCGGCCGTGCTGTGCCTGGTGCACCCCAGATGCGGTTTGCCCTCTGGGCTGCCAGGGCACACTGCTGACTCACAGTGAGCCTGCTGCCCACCAGCACCCCCAGATCCCTTTCTGCAGCGCTGCTCGCCAGCCACTCCTCTCCCAGGTTATACTTGTGCTGGCATTACTCCTTCCCAGGTGCAGAATCTGTCATTTGTTCTTGTTAAACTTCATACCATTAATGATTGCCCCATGCTCCAATCTATCTAGATCCCTCTGCAAGGCCTCCTGTCCCTCAAGAGAGTCAACAGCCCCTCCCAGTTTGGTATCATCATCAAACTTGCTAATGGTGCATTCAAGTCCTGCATCCAGATGACTGATAAATACATTGAACAGGACTGGCCCTAGAATTGAGCCCTGAGGAGCACCCCTGGTGACTGGTCGCCAACCAGATGTAGCCCCATTCACTACATCCCTTTGAGCTCTGCCATTCAGCCAGTTCTTCACCCAGCATACCGTAAACCCACTCATCCCACAGCTGGGCAACTTGTCCAGAAGGATGCTGTGAAGAACAGTATCAAAAGCCTTACTAAAATCCAGAAAAACTACATCCACCACCTTCCCTTCATCCATGAGATGGATGACCTTACGATAGAAGAATATCAAATTAGTTGAACAGGACTTTTCCTTTGTGAACCCATGTTGACTCTGTCTGATGATTGCATTGTTCTTTAAATGCCTTTCTTCCCTCTCTCTACCCCCAATATGCTCTATTTTCATACCAAAAAAATCTAAGCACAGACCTGTAGCTCCCTCCAATACGTACTCTGAACACGCAGGGCAGGAGAGCAGGACTGCTTTAACACCACATTACAAGTGCACCCTGTATGACCTCTAGTCCTTCCAGAGTTAGGGCTGTACACAATACATTTCCCCACTCTGTGCAGATGCACACATTCCCACTGCTAGACTTCTAACTTTATATTTTGCCATATTAAAGCATTCTTTCTTTAAATAGGCCTGAGTTACAAAGCCATCTAGGCAACCCCCTCCAAAACCATTATGCCATCCATACACTGTTGGTGTAAATGTAGAACAGCTGCAGGCTTCCAATCTCTAGAAAAACTCACACATGTTGACTGGTCATTCCTCAAAGACAGCTACTTTTTGAGCAACACCAGCCAATTTTTAATGCATTCTACGTGTGCTCTATTTATATTGTAGAGTACAACTTTTTAATCAGGACATGATGCAGTACTAAATCAAAAGTCTTGCAAAACTTTACTTGAAAATATATAAGGGCCATATCATTCATCTAAACACAGATGTACTAAACAACTTTTACTCCAGAGCCTCATTTTATGATTAAAGTCTAAATATTTGGACCTTTATTTTAAATCACTCATGATAATTTGCAAGACAACAATACTTACTTTGATCTAACATTTTAGAGTACATCATGAGTAAGTATCCAATAAAGCATTCAGTACAGTAGAAAACCTCACAAAATACTTCTGATATTTCTGCATTTCAAACAGGAATCAAGAAAAGAATTGTTAACAAATATTGTGAGAGCTGTTAATGTCTTGTAGTTACTCAAGGAAAACACATTCCAGTTCTCTGTATCCAAAGCACTATTGCCTGAAATTACACCCATCTAATTTTAGGCACTTAAGTAAGGCATCTAAATTAAGAGCCTCATTGCTCTATTTCTACATTGCCCCTCAGAGAGGGTGATTTATTCCTGTGATCTGAACTGCCTCTGGACAGGCACTCTGCCTCCACTGACTGCAGAAGAAGCCTAGACTCTCAAGGTTTTCCTTCAGACACTTCCAAAGAAAGATGAATCTTAGTTAAAAGCAATTCAGTAGATATACCCTGCAAAGTCGGCGAAGGAAAGCTTTGTTATCTTTCTCTCTCTCTTTACTCTCCTCCTCTCCAGCAGACCATCCATGAGAATCTCTCCTGCAAACACCTATCCTGTGGGACAAATGTCAGGTGTTGAAAGCAAGAGCATGTGCACGGCTTTATTCTTGTACATAACAGTAATAGAGATAAACAAAATTCCGTTGCTTCTAAGAGCATACATTACTGTGCTGCTAACTGCATTGCTAGCTAGGGTTTTGACTGTCATATTTGGAAATGAGTTCGTATGGCAATTTTATGTTTTACCACCTCCCAACTGTTCACCCATCAGAGTTTACTGTCCTGCAATAGAAGGAGATTTGTACTTGCATGGCAGTCAATAGGCTAGTGTGTGTTGGTTTAAGTGGCCACTGACAGCGAGTTTAATGCCAGACTCTGAAGTGCGATGAGTGAAAACACAAGAGTGTACCTATGGAGTTAGTAACTCTGCGGGGAGCAGGGCGTTCTTAAGCCATAATATAAAGACTCACCAAAGCCCTGCTGTGGTAGCTCTCACTCCAAAAATATGGAAGAGTGGCACTGTATGTATAGTCATTTAAAGAGAGGGGTTTGAAAAACGGCAGATGACTTATGCCCTAGAGATATAAATTTGCCTGCAGCAACTGTAAAAGAAACCAAGGGTCATTGCCCCAGATGTAGATGCCTTCCAACTGCAGTTAGGTTGAATGGATCCCATCCTCAACATGAAAATTTCACTACATAGAACACATTTCAAAATCAGTTTAGGAAACTGATTACCAAGTGTTATCACCAGGGCTTGTTAATGAAAATCAGGACAACATCTTTGGTTCCAAAACTTTAGAAAGCTTCACTGTCATGTCATGAAGAACAACCAGCTCACTTGGAAAAGTATTTTAATTAAGGTACAAGGAGAATGTGTGTGTCAGGTTTCTTTAAAAAGAATTCTGAAGCTGGCAGGTGACTTTCTCTGTAAATATTGTCCTCTTTGTATTCTCTTTGGCTGGTATTTAGTAAACTATGCAAATCCTGAAAATCATTACAATCTTGAATAGTCCACGCTTAGGAAACCGTCCCTCTGAAGTCTCTGGAACATTTTGCTATAGTTTGTGCATAAACATAGATACATGAAGAGTTTTAAGTATTTGTAGAATCATACCTGCTTTTTATATACATAAAAATCCTTATCGTCACTTCTTATTATAAAATGAGGTAGATTACAACAGACAGGCTTTGTTCTTAGGGTTTTATTTTATTTGTTAGTCATTTACCACTGGAATATCTTTGTGTGCAAAGATAAGATGTAAAGATTCATTTCTTGTTATTCTTCATCTACCTACCTCATCCAACTAATTTATTTTACACTATGTTAACAGTATCATGGCATTACAAAGTGTAAAATCAGATCGTATGATACCGTGCTGCATTGTTGCTATTACAATACTGTATGTGCTGCTCTAGGTCATGTGACAAAATTAGCTCCATTCAATGCCCTGGCAACTTTCCAGTGTTTCTGTAATAGATATTCTAGGACATTGTTACATTACTTAATGCTATGTACAACAGGCTTGGTTTTAATTAACCTGCCTTCAGTAATTACTGAAAGAAAATGGAAGGAGAAATGTGAGAAAAAACTCCTGCTGTGCTCAGTGGGACAGAATCAGAGCATGGGCTGTCTTGTTTGCTCTTCCAGGGAAGGAGAGGACTTGAAAAGGTCCTCTGTCTGCTCTATCAGCTGACCTCAAGCTATGTTAACAGCCACCTCAAGGATTTCTGTAGGAGCTAGTCCAGAGATGGAACTAAAAGAATGAAAAGCAATGAAGAAGAAACATTTAGGAAAGCAAGAGAAAACTGATTCAAACATAAGTTAAATGAATATGTTGTAAGTCTAGTAGCAAACAGAAGCTTAAGTCCTTGAAACTGATTAAAAAAGACTGTGCTTTTAGTTAGGAATGTCCAGTTTTTGCCTTGCTGTTAACAAGTATTTTGTTCTCTGTTGGTATCTGAGTCTGCGTAATACAGCCCTCTTTCATTGAGTTTTCATTCTCTTCTCTGTTTGAATTGCACTCTCCTTCCTCCTGGGATAGAAAATGGGCTCATTACCATCAGACCTCTAATCAAATACAGATGCATAATGAGCTACAAGACTCACATGTAAGTCTTGTTTTTATGCTGTAATTTATATAATATTTGAGATCTCTGTGAAGTTTTGAATTTTATGTAAAGTTGCATTTGAGTAACAGAAACTTCACTAATTTAACAGGTCACTTATGTTTAATAATGACTGTTATGAAGAATGTGTCTTAAAGTGAAACCATAACATTGTTTGCAGTACGTTTGTGTCTTCTCTTCTTGTCCAGATAATAATTTTGAGGGCTTTTGCAGATGATTTGCAAATGGAACAATACTAAAGGCCAGGGGTGAAACCCTTATGTCTTTGGACAAGCTATGCTATTTTTTAAAAAATTTTGAATTAAAATAAAATTTTCCCTATGAAAAACGTATCACTTATGTCCCCTTACTCTAGTCCAGAAAATCTATACTGCTTCAGAGTGAAAATTCCTACAGCTCCTCCCTCAATGCTCTTAGTACACTACAGGTGCTTTCACACCTGGTTTGAACTGTTTAAACGCTATCAATATTAACCACATAATTTCAATCCCATTTACCTAAGCAGCCTTTACTTTCAAAATGGTGTAGATATTAAATGTAGAAGATATTTTATCATAGCCTTAGTGTTGTTGAGTTTATGTTAGAAAAACAACAATATCTATGCTTGATCATTAAGTAAAACTAGCTATGTTAAGTGTTTTGTGGCATTTATTAAATAAGGTATACCAAGATAGTAAACTACATATTTAGCCAGGGAAACAGGAAGAGAAAGCACAGTTCAGTGCTTGTAGTAGTGGTAGTGTTTGAAACATCATGTTTTCATTTTCTGGCTTTTGTGATTTGAACTCTGCAACCTTTATCTTGACTGAATGTAGGTTTTTTGTTTATCAACTGAACTCCAGAAATGCTTCCACTCTACAAGTGTTTGTCTTCCAGAACATCCCTAGAGCACTTCAGCTGTTCATCACCAATTCTCAGTTCCCACGCCCTATCCAGATTCAAGGAGACACTTCCAATGCTGACATGAATATAATAGCAGTTCTACTAGTTGATGGATGACAGTGGTAAATGTGACAGATATTGATACTTTGAAAATGAGAAGACAAAACACAGCACATCTTTTGTTATTATGCATCTTCTATTTTCAGGCATCTACCTTGTTCACCTACCTACCTTTTTGAAGCCAAAAACAGCCAAAGAAACTGTGTTCTGAAACAAAGCATTCACTTCAGGTTTTCCACCTTCATTAGGCATCCTGGAAAACAGAAATGAGAGGCTCAGCAAACAAACCTTTAGTTTTATTAACTGTGGAACTTTCCGTCTTCAAAGAATCATAGAATCATAGAATGCTTTGGGTTGGAAGGGACCTTTAAAGGCCATCTAGTCCATCCCCCCTGCAGTTGGCAGGGACATCTTCAACTACATCAGGTTGCTCAGAGCCCCATCCAGCTTGTCCTTGAATGTTTCCAAGGATGGGGCATCTACCACCTCTCTGGGCAACCTGTTCCAGTGTTTTACCACCCTCATTGTAAAAAAATTTTTCCTTATATCTAGTGTAAATCCACCCTCTTTTAGTTTAAAACCATTACCCCTTGTCCTGTTGCAGCAGGCCTTGCTAAAAAGGCTATCCCCATCTTTCTTGTAGGCCCCCTTTAAGTATTGAAATGCTACAATAAGGTCTCCCCGCAGCCTTGTCTTCTCCAGGCTGAACAACCTCAGCTCTCTCAGCCTTTCCTCATAGCAGAGGTGTTCCAGCCCTCTCATCATTTTTGTGGCCTCCTCTGGACCCGCTCCCACAGGTCCCTGTCCTTCCTGTGCTGAGGACCCCAGAGTTGGATGCAGTACTCGCAGGTGGGGTCTCACCAGAGCGGAGTAGAGTGGCAGAATCATCTCCCTTGACCTGCTGGCCACGCTTCTTTTGATGCAGCCCAGCATACGGTTGGCTTTCTGGGATGCAAGAGCACATTGCTGGCTCATGTCCAGCTTTTCATCTATCAGTACCCTCAAGTCCTTCTCCTCAGGACGGCTGTCAATCCCTTCATCCCCCAGCCTGTATTGATACCGGGGATTGCCCCAACCCAGGTGCAGGGCCTTGCACTTGGCCTTGTTGAACCTCCTAAGGTTCACACAGGCCCACTTCTCAAGTTTGTCTGGGTCCCTCTGGATGGCATCCTGTCCCTCAGGCGTGTCACCGTACCCCTCAGCTTGGTGTCATCTGCAAAGTTGCTAAGGGTGCGCTCAGTCCCACTGTCTGTCATTGAGGAAGATATTAAACAGAACTGGTCCCAGTACAGACTCCTGAGGGACTTGTCAATCACTTGTCACCCATCTCCAGGCAGACATTGAGCTGTTGACCACTACTTTCTGGATACGACCATCCAACCAATTCGTCATCCACTGCATAGTCCCTCCATCAAATCCATATCTCTCCAATTTAGAGAAAGAGGTGTTGTAGGGGAATGTGTAAGATGTGTATGAATCACATATTTCTCTGCAAATGGAAGGTTTCACAGATAATCGATATCTAACAGTTACTGCTTCTGAAAATCAATTACAAATGTACTGTTTCATTTTTTAATTAAATGCAATGCCTGTCCTAAGGTTTACTAAAGAACAGTCAGATCACATGTACTGCAGAGATTTTAATACTGACAATGAGTATTGCATGAATTGTATTCTGTAGCTTAGTGCAAAACAGCTTTACTAGCTCATAATAGCTCAGGTGTAGGGAAGTATTACAGTTCCAGGAGTACATATTTCTGCACATGTGAATATATTCTACTCCTCTACAGGTTAAAGCTTTCTCAGATATTTTTGTATACTTCACACAACTGGGAGATGCTTCCTTAAAGCTCAGTGAGTGGTTGTATTACTACTTATATAACCTAACTCTAGAAAAAAAAATTGTTTCCAGAGCTGATTGAAAGAATTCAGGAGGAAAGTGAAAGGCAGCTGGATGCCTGACTTCCATCAGTGTCTCAGAACTATACATGCCCATTTGAGTAAATGCTAAGGGGCAACAAGACTTAGTTTTGCTTCAAATAAAATAATGCTGATTAATAATGGATGTAGTTATGCTACTAATATAATTATGCCTTGAAAATGGAGACTTTTAAGGACAAGAATATGCAGCATAGGAGCCCTATTACCTCAGTTATCTGTCAGGATAAGAGCAAATGGATGAATTTGATAGAAAAAAATATTTTCTGTTTCACCATTTTGTTATGTCAGAGGAGCAATTTCCCAAGAGAACCCCACCCATCAACTGAAAGACAATTACACCCTTCATATTTTCTGAAAAAAAGAAAGGCTAGAGCCCTCTGTGGTCCTGGAAGGGTTTCCACATGGCAATTCGGCTACCAAGAGCCATCAGCAGATTATCATGCAGTAGAACAGAGACTTTAATGATTACTTCAGACTTCAGGCAAAACCAGGTTTTATTATCAGTTGGTTTATCTTTCAAACATTTGCAAATTAAATGACTAAATTGTAAGAATCATTCCGTTGCTTTGTGGTGCCATAGTACTACACTTTTGTGCTTTCTTGTGGTTCTTTGCAAGTACCAAGTGACTTCCTGGGTCACAGGGCAAGAATAACTAAAATTCTTTGCCTGCACTATGCAGGAGGTCATGAAATGTTCAGAATGATCCCTTTTAGCAATATAACCTATTAATCTGTAAATCAATGAGTAGCAAAAGCTGCTCCAGCTGTCAGGACTCCTTAGTTTTTTAGCACATGCCGAACAATACCCTCTCACTTCTTTTCCTTCTGGAAACATTCAGAGGAAATTCCTTAGTCCTTTTTTGAGTACAGAAGTTGTATTACTTTGACTATTCAAATATGCTAAAAGTAGTACTGCTCCCCTGGAGGGAAGGCAGATGTATTCTTCAACTCAGTTCTCATTTACTCATGTATAGGAAGAGGATTAAACCGTAGGGTCCCTTTCTACTGGTGCAATTAAGTCAAACTTGGATATGATCAAACCAACAGTATGTAGTGCCCTTGACCAAATCTGGTGCTGTGTTTCAAAACCTGTATAATAAGCAAAGCTTTAATTATACAGTACTACAAAATGGCCAAGTAAATGAAACTATTTATCTACGGGTGTTGGCAAAACACCTCCCCACTTCAAAGGTGATTCCTTAGTTATTATTTAAAAGTATAAGAATTGTCTGTCAGTAACACATTACATGAAATCAGCTAGCTAGCTGTGGTCAACAGCTGATGCTTCACAGAAATTTAAACTTGGACCCGAGTCATCTAAGAGCCAGAACCATATAAGTTATATTAAAGTCAGGGAAACACTTTTGATTTCAACAAGAGCCAGTTCAAACCCTTATTAAATTCTATTAAGCTTATTAATCTCTACTTACTTGCAGCAGGTAACCAGCCTGCTTTGTGATGTGAAACATGAGGTTTTATTTATATCCCTCTTTTACCTTGCTTAAATAGAGTTTAATTACCTAGTCCTTTAAAAATAAAACATATATACACAATCCAGACCCTGTTTTTTGATGACTTCCTGCAGCATTTACTTCCCCAGGCTTATCCTGTGGACTAGATTTCCTTACATGGAATTCATATTTCCATGTTTTTGGAGACTCAACCCTTTGGAGTTCATTTGAAGCTGATACTTACAGTAAAACTTGGGCTGTTTAAGCCTAAATCAAGTGAAATTCTAAAAAAAGCCTGAACAAGCCCTGTGGAATTCAAGTGTCATATTTCACACATCTGTGATAAATACTGATATCCCCCATTTGCTTCCTGTTTTGGCATAATTTCAAGAGCGTGTTGTATGCTATGCTAGTGTTTACAGTAAATGAATGGGCAGGTCCCAGAAAGTGGAAACTGAATTTCAGTCACTGCTGTACCACATTGGCAGGCACCAAACGTGAAAAGGCTTCCTTCCTTTGCAGCCCCCATCATGCAAGTGCCAGGTGTACCACAGGACTGGCAAGTTTTAAGCCCACCCCCTTTGCCTGTCTGTGAATGGTTTCTTAATGTTCAGCACAAAGGACAGAAAGAAGGTCACTTCCCGCATCCTACAGGGGCTGATGGACCTTGCCGACAAAGAGACATGGCAAGGCTGCATTTTGCTGCTGACACAGAGACATGGCAAGGCTGCATTTTGCTGCTGACACAGAGACATGGCAAGGCTGCATTTTGCTGCTCGGAACTTCCTCTTAATAAACTAACTTTTACTGGATAGAGAAACTTCATCAAGCCCCACAAAAGCTACCGTGCTGATATAATCTCCCCATCAATGACTAATTTGTTTTCGTTTTGGTTTTAGCCTCAACATCTTTATATTACTTTACCTTTGTTTGTACTAGTACATAGTTGATCAAGTAGCTAACTACTCACAGTTGCCAGTTCACAGTGTTTTAGAGTAAACATGACACCAAAGGAAATAGCTCTGCATGAATATGTTTTTATGTGATAGTTTGTCATACAGTATATTAAAATTACTATAATTAACATTTCTACAGTGGAAACTATTAACCTATTACCAGGTGAGTGTTTCATCATTAGACAAACACAAACAGGAACTAAGTTACAAATGCTGGCTTTTTATTATCCTTTATTCCAGGAAAAGCAGAGAGCCAAGCAGGCTAATACACAGAATAAGGGCTGGAAACAAAAGGTACTGCTCAAGGGTAGAGTAAATGCAAATTCTGAAAGCCTGAAGTGAGTCACTGGGACTGATGACAAATATGGGGATTGAGAGGTTGTTTGGGATTTTATGTAAGAGATCAGCAAGTGAAAAGAAAACCAAGGAGAAAGAGAGAAGCATTTATGTTCTTTTGAGGGGAAATGAGGCTGAACAAGTTCAGCATGGAAAGGCAAGTAGTTTTGTCTTTCCTCATCACAGATGCTTTATCCATTTCCTCCTTGGTTAAATGGAGATAATAATAGCAAGAATAGTGGATAATGACAGATTTCACTATAGTCCAGAAAATTTAGTTCATTAATAGTCACCACAGAGCTCCTCAGTATGACTGGAGATTAGTTGCCAGAGAAATGCAAATGATTAAAAAAAACAGTTACTGAGGATAAATAAAAAGACAGCATTGTCAAATATATAATTGTGGTTTTTTCCCCAGGGAATGTAATGACAGACATCTCCCTTTGTGTTTGGCCTATAAAATAGAACGTGTTTTCATACTGTCAAAGCACAAGTAATTACATGCCTTTCCTTCCCTGTGACTGGACTTAACGTCATTGAAAACAAAGATGGAGATAATTTACTTGCGTAAAACTAGTGAGAAATGAGAACTGGCCAGTGTTATACCCTATTGTGCAACTACATTAAAGCAGTTCAACCAATCAATTGACTATTCAGCCAACTGGGCAAATGTCCTGAGCTACCATAACTACCTCTATATATAATACAGAGCTGAGTGTTCCTGCACCAAGCCCAGCTCAGGTAACAGCTGCTCATGCTGAAACTGCACAATAAAAAACTTAAAACTGAGAAAAAATGTTCTTTACAGAATCGACAGAGAGAACTCTCTGCCACAAGACATATATTTAACAATATAGTAATAAGAGTGTAAAAGGTACTACATACAGGAATAACACATTATATAGACTGATAAATGAGTAAGGGATAAATCCTCATGACCCAAGGCTTAAACCACACATACATTTACAAGAGGCGGGAGGAAATTCCCCATTGAGGTATTACAGCATTGCACCTTCCTCTGAAGTTCACTCAGGCTACTTTCATGGACAGAATAACAAACCATTGATCTCATACATGTCTGAACATAACAGCCTTAAAACAGGATCTGGATCCTTTAAAGTCCTGCATTTAAACTTGTGTGAAGCCTTTTATGAAACATTGGACTTCTTTTGATTTGGACAGCCGTGTAACTTCCCTACAGGATGTTAAGAACTATAACATGTTAGTTACACAGTGTCTTTCCTCATAAAGAAACTTCCTCTGCTTCCTACCAAAACATGCATGCTCTGATGCTATGATTTTGTTACTATTTGTTTCCTGACTTCAATTATCCAGTCACTTTTACTAAAGACCTGAGCACACTCTGATAATAATTAGGTGAAAGTATAAAATAACAAGGTGAATTGGGAAGAGGTGGGGGAGACAGAACCACTGATGAAACCATCTGCACAAACACGCAAGACGGACCCACCACTGGCCAAGGCCGAGCTCATCAGCTATGGTGGTGGCGCCTCTGGGATAACATAGTTAAGAAGGGGGGAAAAAAACCTACACAACTGCAGCCAGAGAGAGGCATGAGAATACGTGAGAGGCACAGCCCTGCAGACACCAAGGCCAGTGAAGAAGGAGGGGGAGGAGGTGCTCCAGGCACCAAAGCAGAGATTCCCCTGCAGCCCCTGGTGAAGACCATGGTGAGGCAGGCTGTCTTCCTGCAGCCCATGGAAGTCCACGGTGGAGCAGAGATCCACCTGCAGCCCATGAAGGACCCCATGGTGGAGCAGGGGGATGCCCGAAGGAGGCTGTGACCCCATGGGAAGCCCGCACTGGAGCAGGGTCCTAGCAGGACATGTGGCCCTGTGGAGAGAGGAGCCCAGGCTGGAGCAGGTTTGCTGGCAGGACTGGTGACCCCGCGGGGCACCCATGCTGGAGCAGTCTGCTCCTGAAGGACTGTGCCCCGTGGAAGGGACCCACGCTGGAGCAGTTCATGGAGAACTGTGGGAAGAGCTCACGTTGGAGCAGTTCATGGAGGACTGTCTGCCGTGGGAGGGACCCCACGCTGGAGCAGGCGCAGAGTGTGAGGAGTCCTCCCCTGAGGAGGAAGGAGCGGCAGAAATAATGTGTGATGAACTGACCACAACCCCCATTCCCTGTCCCCCTGCACCACTGGGGGGAGGAGGTAGAGAAAATTAGGATTGAAGTTAAGCCCGGGAAGAAGGGAGGGGTCGGGGGAAGGTATTTTAAGATTTTTTTTTTATTTCTCATTACCATACTCTGATTCGATTGGCAATAAATTAAACTGATTTCCCAAGTAGAGTCTGTTTTGCCTATGACGGTAATTGGTGAATGATCTCTCCCTGTCCTTATCCCAACCCACAAGCCTTTTGTTATATTTTCTCTCCCCTGTCCAGCTGAGGAGGGGAGTGATAGAGCAGCTTTGGTGAGCCGCTGGCGTCCAGCCAGGGTCAGCCCACCACAGCATCCTACTGCTCTTTTGTGGCTAACAGCTCTGGTTCCTCACTGAGAGTAGAATATGAACTTGTTCTTGTCTGGGTCCTTCTCTGTCCTTTTTTACCTCTCCGTCTCTGAGGCAGAAGTGGACCTGTACTCAGAAATCAAAGGCTTACTTCTTCAAAGGAAGTAAGCTTGACTAATCATTTCACATCTGGACACAACATTACAAACACAAATTAAATAAAGAGCTCAATCTAGGAGTGTGCACCTGCTATAAATATGTGCTGGCTGTTCACAGCTACATTATGGAAAAGTCACAACTGTTAGTCTGGAAGACTGTACAGAATGAATACCACACATGCTATGCAGCAGTAAGTTGTACAAGGGTGAGCCTGTGAAAATATTTATTAGTAGAAGACTAAAGTAAGCAGTGTAATGAATGATAAGAAAAACAGGGATTCAATATCTCACAATCTGTCATAGTATTAGTCAAAAGCTGGCAAACACCTGAAGGCAGTCAAAGAAAATGCTAATCATCAGCAACATAAGCAAAGTCACAGGTATTGAAGCAGAACTAGCTATATGATCGAAAGTACAATGGCTTATAATACTTAGAGACATGGAATCATCCAAGCCACCTTCTTTAGGATATTAAAAGCCTTAATTATATTCACTGTCCTAGCTAGTTAGCTGTTAAACACTTGCATTCCAAAAGTATCCTTTGTACTGTTCTTCATGACACATCTATATGAATGCTTTCACGGCTATAGGAGAATCTCCTTTTTTTTTTTTTTTTTCTCTGCTGACTACCTTTTCAACACTGCAATTTGTATTTAAGATTTCTTAAATAGAAAAAATTAACTGTTGATACTGTTTTATGAATCTTCATTACCCTCTGATAGTCAGTGCAAGGTTCATCTTCTCCAAGGGTAATACTCAACCACTGGCTTTGTGAACCTGTTGTGAGAGTGTCTACACGGAATGTCACAGTGTATTGCCAGTATATTCCAGTGAGATGGCAACAACAGCAAAGACCTATGCTATGGCTAAACTCCTTTTATTACACGAATGTGCTTGCTTAGAATTTGCTTGAATATCTCTAGAGTGTGGTAGTTCATCCAGATAAAACCTATACCTTTATTTCCTTTCCTATCACTGTTAATGATCCAAAACATTTCCATAGCAAAAGAAGAATTTCCTTTCAAATGCATCCTCATTCAAAATTGCCTACTTCATCCATGCTGTAGTCTCATCAACCACTATCTTCTTTCCATTGAAAAGGAATTGTGCATGAATACAAATGATACAGTTTTTGTCCTAACACACACACTTGAACAGTCAAGAGCACAAGAAAAAGCAAAAAGAATTGACCATTTCCCAGACAGGTAATAAACTAGCATAGCCTGTATCTTTCTTCCAATTGTTGTGAGCCAGAGAAGTCCAACTAGTATTGCCAGCTCCCACTGCCTAAAAAAAAGTGACTCTTCAAGTATTCTGAGATTTTGAAAAGTACGTTTAGGATCCTTTCTCTTTAACATTTGTTTTTTAGCTTAAGGACATTTGCATGCCTCTGTAGATCAAAAAGGGAAGGAAAATCTGGAAAGGCTGTATTGAGTTATGGTGTGATGCAAGTGTATTGCAGCCTCTCAGAAGTGAATAGAGCCTTTTCAGGAGAATATTCAGCACTGCACAACAGCAGAGTGCTGTTCACATGAGACCAGAGATTCTGCCATACAACCTAGCTGGAGCAGAATTTCAGGAGAAGAAACAAAAGGTTTAAACTCTAGTGAATCTTTGGTTGAAAGTTTTGTCTGGCTTTGCTGTTTTCTGAATTAATTTATTAGTTTGTTCAAGTTAAGGAGCTTTGATAAGCAGAGGGAAAAAAAATATTCAGTTTCATTCTGTACTTTATAATCTCTGTTGGCCTTGTTGCTGAAAGGCCAGGAAAGATTTATTTGAATTTTGTGTAGCATTGTGCATTTTGTTTTATTTATTTGTTGTGTTAAAAGATTTCAAACTGTTTTCACATGGATGTTTTTAAGGGTAGCTAGGAAGCTCCTTGTTGTCTTCAAGTAACTTCTTAGCTCCCCAGTAAAACATTAAAAGAATTAGGTTCATTACTCTTGCAGTTTTAACAGGAAACTTACTGCTGGTGAACAATAAATATTTCACATTTGTAAATCTGCCTGGAATAAGACTCCTCCTATTTCTACTGTAACAAAGAGGCCTACTGTTTCTACTTTTCAAGACGTACTCATGTTCCCTTTAGGAATACTTAAGGGATTTAAGATGTTTTGAAATCCATGGGGTGATGAGCACTTAACTCGGTTAGGCTCCTTTGAAATCCTAGCCTTACATTCTGAAATGCTGACCAGAACTGCTCTTTGCAGAAATAATTAACTACTACATCTAGTGCTCAGTCTTGGTGTTTACAGTGAGCTGATACACAGAAGCCTAAGGTAGACCTAAGATGAAAATATATTTATTGGTAATTAAAACAGTAATCTTTATGAGTTTTATTCTTCTCAGGAGTTGCCTAGTATTCAATTCAGATGCACTTATTTGATTTTACAATAACTTTGTTTATATTTGGCTTGTATTTCAGTTTTAGGAATTGGAAATAAGACTGTGCTTATCCCAGTACAGGATATACATGTATGAGACATCTTTCCTCTAGAGTTTTTAAAGCAATCAATAGTCTGTACTTCTTAAACTCTACACAAAGCTGTTCATTTTCATGTAAACTTCATAAAATAAAATCTAAAAAATACATTTCTTGAAGTCTTGGTCCTAAATCAAGATCTATTACCTAATCAAATGACATAAACTTCTGCTGAATGTCCAGCAGATTTGTATTGGGAGTTTACCTCAAAAAAGACAAAAGATGAGTAAAAACTGGGCAGAGGCATCAGAAATTTGCAAAGGATTTTTTTACCCACACAACAGACTAGTAGACCCGGTTAAAAAACCCACAGAAGCCAACTAAGGGGCTATGTATGTAGAAATACGGTTTTAAAAATATCTCAGTGTTCCAGAGCTGAATGTGTTATATATCCTCTAAAAACTGAAAAAGCTGTGCAGATTCTTTTCTCATTATTTACGTAAATAAATAAATATGAAATATTTATTTATATACATAAAGAAATATGAAATATAAAAGGCCATACACATTCATAATAATGCAGTATCTATATCCATACCATTTATAATTATGCATTATATTAATTCTTAAAATATGGCAATTATTTGTATTTGACAGACCAACCATATTTATACCAAAGTTATACTGAATGAGGAAATAATAATACGGAAAACAGCTGAAAAGACAAATAACAGAATAAATAAAAGAAGACAATGTAAAAAGACTTAAAGTAATAAAGGAATGAGGTAATGAGAAGCTGGCAGTCAGCAGGACTGTAAATCCTTTTACATGTTTATTCAAACATGTTTAGGTGAAATATCCCGTTTTCCAGGTTGCTGTGGAAACAGCCACATCCTGTGTGACAGTGAAGCTAGAGGATGGATAATAAAAGTCGGGCAGAAGGTGCTCTGTGAGTACTCTTTCATTCTCCTACTCGTATTGCATGCCAGGTCACTGCTCCTCTTTGGTACTCTCAGAAGTAACACTTCAGCCTTGCAACCAGTGGTTTCAGGATCTACATTCGTTACAGATGCCTCCACAGGTGCTTATAAGATTAACAAACCTTTACCTCTCCTTATGCCCAGGCCCTTTTCTCTACCTATTGTCTTTTATTCATAGACAGTCAGCCAGACCATCTCTGAGTCTTCCTTTCACCCCATACATGGACTCCATTACTTAGGCTGTCTTCTTGGAGAGACTTTTGCTTGTGCCTCAGTGGCCTGTATCTTCCCAAAGCACAGCACAAAAGAACTGAGAATGACATAATGCTGAGAGATTTTGGTGGTCCTGTGAGGAACCTGGGAGCTGTGTCTCTCCTAAACAAAGTCAGTTGTAATGTGAAGTCTTGGGGATGACTGAAGTGACTGATGGAAAACTTCTCTGTAAACCCAATTTCCCAGCCTCTAAAGTCTTTTAATCTGTTGACCTATTATGGAGATGGACCATGAGTTCTTGGTAAGAGAGGAAGCCAAACAAAACTCCCTGGTATAGTAGGCATTTTTTTTCTTTGTTATTTTTCTTATAGAGACTGGTTTCACTGTTTTCCCCAAACTGGGCTGCTCTGAGACAGCCTGTTCTCTTGCTCTGGAGGCCAACTTCAGGTAAGAGAATTGGAAATGTTCATCTTTGGTACCTGTTTTACATGGGTTTGGGCTCTGTTCTACTCTTATAGTAGCCACTGATAGGAGGAAAACAAAGATCTTCTGTCCTTTATAACAATAACACTTTTGCGGTCTCACCAATAAAGTGTGTGTTCTTAGATAACAGAGGTTTTCTCTCTTGATGTTGTGCCCTACCCTATGTGGGCTGCCATAACAGACAAGATTGGGATGGGGGCAGAATGAGCCAGGCCTTCTGCTTTTTGCTACATCAGTCTGGTACATGGATAGTGAGGTAGCATCCTTTACATATGATGACAAGGTGGATCACCTTTCAAATGTACAAATGAAGTGGATCAAGACGAGTATTTAAGGGCCTTGCTGAAATGGTGCAATAGCTTTTGGATGAAATATGGCACCCAAGGGCATTCAGGGAGCACGTTGTGTGGATGTGACTAGGGCAATTGGAAGAGCCTTAAACCTCTGAGGCAGTCCTTGGAAGTGATCTAATACATTAGTTTAGATGTAGCCATAGATATCCCAATTATTTTACAATAGAGTAGAACAGCTTTGACCATTGTGGGTTGATTGGTTGCCAGTATTTGACTTTTAAATGACAATCAGAAACTGCAGAATCATACTTTGAGTCATTCATACTATTTTGCTTGCCAGGAGTTATGTAACCTCTTTTGCTCCTTAACAGCTCTTCCAAGTGCTATTTCAAACTTACTGTACCCAGAATGCTGCACTGTTGCCTTAAATGATGAGGAATGAAATCATGATCTTTTTTCTACACAATGGTAGAAAACTAGCAGTTTCAGGCAATGTTTCTCTTCACATAGCTTTTCAATACTGAAGAAGGACATTCTTGGGTAATGTAAAAATGTAAATGTAAATGTAAAGCTTCTCAAATTTTCTTCTGAAGAATGAACAATAAAGCTGAATGGAAGCAGTTTGTACATCAATTGAGGTATGATCTTCTTGGCAGCTACATCATGGTGTACAGCCACATCTTCCCCTCCTTACTGAACCTTTGTGTAGTCAGTGTTCTCATTTAACCACATAGTTGTTTTTGCTGGGTAATAGTTGACAAGGTGAGCAGCCTTACAGGAAAAATGAGTATGGAGGGGGAAGAAAAGATAGAGAATCGAAGAGGCATAAAGGAGTGTGATGGTTTTGGCTGGGACAGAGTTAATTTTCTTGATAGTAGCTGCTATAGTGCTGTGTTTTGGATTTAGGATGAGAATAACGTTGATAACACACTGATGTTTTAGTTACTGCTGAGTAGTGCTTACACAGAGTCAAGGCCTTTTCTGCTTCTCACCCCACCCCATCAGTGAGCAGGCTGGGGGTGCACAAAAAGTTGGGAGGGGACACAGCTGGGACAGCTGACCCCAACTGACCAAAGGGATATTCCACACCATATGACATCATGCTCAGCAATAAATGAGGGGGAAGGTTGGCTGGGCAGCTGCTGCTCGGGGACTGGCTGGGCATTGTTCAGTTGGTGGTGAGCAATTATTTTAATTTGCATCACTTGTCTTGGGTTTTATTTATCTCTCTTTGTTATTTTCCTTTTCATTACAATGATATTATTAATAATATTACAATTAATATTAATATTATATATTATAATATTTCTATTATTGAATTTAATTGAAAAACTTCTGATCTCAACCCACCCGTTTTCTCACTTTCATCTTCCAGTTTTCTTCCCCCCATCCTGCTGGCAGGGGAGGAGTGAGTGAGCAGCTGTCTGGTGCTTAGTTGCTGGCTGGGGTTAAACCATGCCAAGGAAGGATGCTTTTCTTTGTTTGCTCACTCCCATGGGGTGAGATCTCTGCATAGAATTAAACAGTTTTATGTTCTGCTCCTCTGTGATATTTGTTCTTGGCCTTCACTCATGAATCAGCTTCCTGTCTTAGTATCTCAGCTATAAAATGGAACGAATGTTCAGTTCTCTACACAACCACCTGAATAATTAATTAATTCGTACTTGTAAAGCAGTTTGATATTAATCAAACCATTAATCATTTGAAAAAAAATTACTATAGAACACCTACTCTAAGTATATGTTATAGTGACTGCTAAACTATGTTTCATTCATTAAAAAGATTGGTACCAGACTCAATCCTTTATGCTGTGCCATTCACTAATATGCACCATTCATTTTATTTGGTGGTTTTACATGTCAGGGAGCAATCCAAGTCTCCCTGGCGTCAATGAAAAAATCCCCTGTGACATCAACTGGCACCACAATTTATCAGTTAATTGGAAATTACCACTATTGAGATTCTCTGATAAAACTCTAGAACTTAGGTTTATACGTATGTTTAGAAAATCTCAGTCATTAAAGAATTCCCTCAGTTTTTTCCTTTTATTATTTTTTAATATGAAAGATGAGAATAGATTTCATATACACCTCCCTTACTACTAGTTTCACTAGTTTGACATTAGTGGTGCCTTTACTGTACTAGTTTTTTCTAATCCATTTAATCATTCCTATGTCGTATATGTTTAATCAGATTTATAGGGTTCTAAATATTACCTGTCTGTTTAGGTCCTTCAGTAGCA
The DNA here is from genome assembly GCF_047370975.1 of Nipponia nippon. Classification (NCBI taxonomy): domain Eukaryota; kingdom Metazoa; phylum Chordata; class Aves; order Pelecaniformes; family Threskiornithidae; genus Nipponia; species Nipponia nippon. The sequence continues at coordinate 266,656 of NW_028262357.1, read as the reverse complement.
ACTATCAGAGACGTACCCAATCACTTTAACACACATACTTCTCTCTTATGCTTCCTTTCTAAAAGGCATCAGTGTTACCTGTGAGTATTGCCCAAATTTAACTAGAAGCCTGAATGTACATTCTCATTGTCAATAATGAATTTATCAGGAATATCTCACACTTTTTTGATGAAACAGATTTCAGTTCTGGAGTGCTTAAAAAATGTGAATCATAGAATCATAGAATACCAGGGTGAAAGGGACCTCAAGGATCATCTGGTCCAACCTTTCTAGGCAAGAGCACAGTCTAGACGAGATGGCCCAGCACCACGTCCAGCTGAGTCTTAAACATGTTCAGCGTAGCGGAGTCAACCACTTCCCTGGGGAGATTATTCCAATGATTGACTGTTCTCATTGTGAAAAATTTACCTCTCGTGTCCAATCAGAATCTCCCTGGGAGTGACTTGTACCCGTTACCCCTTGTCCTCACCATGTGACTCCTTGTAAAAAGGGAGTCTCCGTCTTCTTTGTAGCTCCCCTTTAAGTACTGGTACATGGTGATGAGATCACCTCTAAGCCTCCTTTTCTCAAGGCTGAACAAACCCAGGTCTCTCAGCCTATCCTCATATGGCAGGATTCCCAGACCTTTGATCATCTTGGTGGCCCTTCTCTGGGCCCTCTCCAGCTTGTTCACATCTTTTTTGTATAACAGGGACCAGAACTGTACACAGCATTCCAGGCGTGGCCTGACAAGCGCTGAGCAGAGTGGGATAAGGACTTCTTTATCTCTGCTGGTGATGCCCTTGTTGATGCAACCCAGCATTCTATTGGCCTTCTTGGCCGCAGCAGCACACTGTTCACTCATGTTGAGCTTCCTGTCCACCAGGACCCCCAGGTCCCTTTCCATGGAGCTGCTCTGCAGCCAGGTAGATCCCAGCCTGAGCTGCACTCCTGGATTATGTTTTCCCAGGTGCAAGACCTTACACTTGTCCTTGTTAAACTTCATCAGGTTCTTGTTAGCCCATTCTTCCAGCCTATCCAGATCTTCCTGCAGGGTGGCTCTCCCTTCCAGAGTGACTACTTCCCCACTCAGTTTGGTGTCATCTGCAAACTTCATCAGGCTACGCTTGATCCCGTTATCCAGATCACTTATGAAGATACTGAATAGCATTGGGCCCAATATCGATCCCTGGGGGACCCCACTTGTGATGGGTTGCCAGTTTGAAAAAGAGCTATTTACCACCACCCTTTGGGTGTGGCCCACCAGCCAATTCCTCACCCACCACACAGACCACTTGTCCAGGCCATAACGCATCAGTTCCTCCAGGAGGAGGCCGTGGGGAACTGTATCAAAGGCCTTGGAGAAGTCCAGGTAGACAACGCTGACCGCTCGCCCCATGTCAATTGAGCAGGTCACTTTGTCATAGAAGGCCACCAGATTTGTCAGGCACAATCTGCCCTTTGCGAAGCCGTGTTGGCTTTTCCCAGTCACGTGCTTCATTTGACTTGTGATGGCCCCCAGGAGGATCCGTTCCATAACTTTCCCAAGGAATGAAGTAAGACTGATGGGCCTATAATTACCCAGGTCCTCCATTGAGCCCTTCTTGTAGATAGGGATAACATTTGCCTTCCTCCAGTCCTCTGGGACATTCCCTGATCTCCACGACTTCTGGAAGATTACGGAGAGTGGCCCAGCAATGACATCAGCCAGCTCTCTCAACACCCTCGGGTGGATGGCATCAGGGCCCATCAATTTGTAGGGGTCAAGCTCCTGTAATAATTCACATACTAACTCCTTCATCACTGATGGTGGGTCTATGTTTGGATCCTCCTGGATTTTTGTTCCCAAAGCCTGGGATCCGACAGTGTTGGTAAAGACAGAGGTGAAGAAAGTGTTGAGAACCTCTGCCTTTTCAGCATTGTTGGTGACTGATTCACCTCTACTGTTTAACAGTGGGCCTATGTTTTCCTTCTCTTTCCGCTTGAAATTTGCATACCTGAAGAACCCTTTCTTGTTATTTTTGACATCTCTGGCCAGTTCCAATTCAAGCTGAGCTTTTGCTTTTCTAACTGTGTCTCTGCACACAGAGTTCTCTTGTAGTTGTTCTCTTGCCCTTGTAGTTCTCAATGGATGATCTTCCACTTCTCCATCTCTGGTACCCATCTCTTTTCTTTTAAAGCAGACCCAGGAGCTCATGGTTGAGCCTCTTGCTCTGCTTACTTCCCTTTCTTTTATAGGGGATAAACTGGTTTTGTGTTTCCAAGAGAGCATTCTTGAAGAACTCCCAGCACTCGCTAGCTCCTTTATCCTCCATGGAAGCATTCCATGGAATCCCTCCCAGCTGAGCTCTAAGCGAGCTGAAGTTTGCTCTTCTTAAATCTAGAACTCTTGTCTTGGTGCTAACCTTCACCATGCTCAGCTGGATCCCAAACTCCACGATATTTTGATAACTGCAGCCAAGGTTGTTACTGACCGAGATATTACAAAGAAGGTTTTCTTGGTTTGTGAATAGCAGTTCCAGCAGTGCCTCATTCCTGGTTGTCATGTCTAACATTTGTAAGAGGAAACAGTCCTCTACGCATTCTAGGAACTTGATGGATGACATGCGAGCTGCTGTATTGTTCTTCCAGCAAATGTCTGGGTAGTTGAAGTCACCCATGAGAACTAGGCTCTGTTAACCAGAAGCTTGCTTTAGTGGAATAATATATATTCCTTAATCATATCAGTAGTTCCAGTGTCTTTGTATATTCCAGAGAATGTCGGTCATAAAGCGAGCCAAGATAAGGTCTTCGATGTTTTCCTGTTTCCTTCTGGGCTACTGCTCATTTTTCAAATATAAATGCTTGAATGACAGAGAGAAACTGATGCCAAATTTACTTTCTTTTGCTTCTTGTAAGTCTTGCTTAAATTCAGGATGATCCACTGTTTCACAATAAGATTATTGCATAACCTTGGATACATGGTTTCTCTCTATATTTAACTAAAAAAGCATCTTTTTTAATAACATTCTTTTACTACTTTTCTATTTCTAAGAACTGGGAATTTGCAGCCTCAGTTCTCATTCTAACTGCTACTGGCTTAATGTATTGATTTGTGGCCTTCCACTGCCCAGGGTCCCAAGTATCTGTAACACCATGTTTTCGTTTAATAAATTATGTTCCCAAATGAAAGACAGAGAAGCAAAGAAAAACGAAACTGCTGATACAGCTATACTGTGGCAGAATATACATTACTAGTAACAATGGATTATTTGTGCTGCCTCAAATACTGAAAAATATAGATTCATGTTATTAAAAATAACAAGGCACAACAGAAATTACACCTAGTGGACTCATTCAAAGTAAAAGTCCTATGACAATTGTTCTTGTTCAAACACATACACAAATCTAATCTGTTAACAAAGAGTTCACAAACAAACATTGCTTTGTAACAGACCATGGGCTTGTCTTTATAGAACTGAAGGGATCCCCAATTTAACCTATCTGTTTTAGTGGTCAAATCTGTGAGGACAGGTAGTTTTTTTTTTCCAGTTAGAAAAGTTAAGTTACAAATCTTTTGGAGCGTATTGACACTTCTAAATCAAGTGGTTGTAAAATGGTGCAAGGCATTGCTTTCCACAAGCAGATGAGAAAGTATATTTTACTTCCTGTGAGATAAAGGTATATTAAGCCAGGAAGCTTGAAGGATAGCCCTCATACAAAGCAAAAATGATATTTCATTGCAATGACACTTTGCTGAAGGATCTGACACTCCAAAATGTAAGATCCCTATCTCCAAAAATTCTGCAACATGAAAGACAATGTTTTTCATAGAAAAGATGTTATATAAATATTTCCTTTTTTTAAAAAATTCGTTTTACTACAGAGGCTGTAAAGCGTAATCAGAATTGTATAAAACCTTGTAACATGGAACGTGTGACTCTTTATGTGAAGTCAGTAATTCTGTTTAGTAAAAAGAATATTATATTTAATTCACACAGTTGTTTCTGACTATCTTTACTACACAGATAATCAGTCTATATTTAGAAGTGTGCAGGAATACCCGACTGAGAATTGCTAAGCAGATCAAAGGAGCAATATACAATTTAAATTGATTAGCTGATTGCTTGTCTTCCTGACTATGGAGGTCAGAAGGTGCCAAGCATTAGCTTATTCAAGCTTATTAGTAAAGGCAGCATATATATCAAATGGCTAGTACATATTATTACAGCATCTAAATAAATATTCAACTTCATGAATTTGCAGTTGCAAATCAGGAATTTGATCTACTGAATATTATTCCTAAATCAATTACTAAAGTTTAGGTAACTACACTAGTTTTATCTGACCTGACCTATTTTGTGCATTTCTAATATGCTTATGATTGTGTTACCTGCATGCTACACTGAAGACATAAGGATAAGGTGTGTAAGTTTGGCACTCCCATGTGAAATCTTAGCATCTTGCAAACTGCTCAGTGTCATGATCTTTGAGGATTTTTTCCTCATTCTGTTTCTTTCGAAAAATGATATCTGCTTCAGCACTTCATTCTGCCCACTGAAGTCTTTATCTGTCTCCAGAGCTAAAAGAACAAGAGCCAGGACTAAGTGGAAGTAAGTCTTATAATGCTATTTACAGTTACAAACAATGTTACCATGGAAGAGTAACAAATTGAGAGGATGCGTATGATGCAGACGCATATATTTCACAACGCAAATATTTCACAACGCACGTATTTAAAATAGCAATAGACAGCTTAAAATGCAATCTTTGCTGATATACTTTCTTTACATAATTTCATAGTCAAGCTGACATATTAAGAAAGGGTGAAAAGTCTTTGTTAGCTTCACAGAACCATAATGCTTACAGTGTGATTATAATAATATAGCCAGCCATGCTGTATAACGGCCATAAAAATCATTATGGCACCTGCTAATTTCTGCACCAAAGCTTTAACATTTGCTTAACCTGTATAAGAGCAATAGAAATGTGCCCAGTTCTGACTAAACATTAAAAGCAATTAAAAAAATCGATGATTAATTCTGAAATAGTTTTATTATTTACGTAGTCAAGGTTCTCATTTGCAATGGCTCTATTATTCTTCAACCTGCCTTAGACATGTTTGCCATACCAACAAAGTCATTATTTGTGAATAATACAGAAAGCACTAGGGCTTCCGGAAGATGTAGGTAATTCAAATGTATGCCATTCTATTGTGCAGCATTAAACTGACAAAGCATTTCTAAAGCCTCTGTTTTTCTATGACTTCTGTATGGCTTCTTTTTATATAGGAACTCTCTGTGGGTTGTGCCTGAGAATCACAGAATCATAGAATGCTTTGGGTTGGAAGGGACCTTTAAAGGCCATCTAGTCCATCCCCCCTGCAGTTGGCAGGGACATCTTCAACTACATCAGGTTGCTCAGAGCCCCATCCAGCTTGTCCTTGAATGTTTCCAAGGATGGGGCATCTACCACCTCTCTGGGCAACCTGTTCCAGTGTTTTACCACCCTCATTGTAAAAAAATTTTTCCTTATATCTAGTGTAAATCCACCCTCTTTTAGTTTAAAACCATTACCCCTTGTCCTGTTGCAGCAGGCCTTGCTAAAAAGGCTATCCCCATCTTTCTTGTAGGCCCCCTTTAAGTATTGAAATGCTACAATAAGGTCTCCCCGCAGCCTTGTCTTCTCCAGGCTGAACAACCTCAGCTCTCTCAGCCTTTCCTCGTAGCAGAGGTGTTCCAGCCTTCTCATCATTTTTGTGGCCTCCTCTGGACCCGCTCCCACAGGTCCCTGTCCTTCCTGTGCTGAGGACCCCAGAGTTGGACGCAGTACTCGCAGGTGGGGTCTCACCAGAGCGGAGTAGAGGGGCAGAATCACCTCCCTTGACCTGCTGGCCACGCTTCTTTTGATGCAGCCCAGCATACGGTTGGCTTTCTGGGATGCAAGAGCACATTGCTGGTTCATGTCCAGCTTTTCATCTATCAGTACCCTCAAGTCCTTCTCCTCAGGACGGCTCTCAATCCCTTCATCCCCCAGCCTGTACAGATACCAGGGCTTGCCCTGACTCAGGTGCAGGGCCTTGCACTTGGCCTTGTTGAACCTCCTGAGGTTCACACAGGCCCACTTCTCAAGTTTGTCTGGGTCCCTCTGGATGGCATCCTGTCCCTCAGGCGTGTCACCGTACCCCTCAGCTTGGTGTCATCTGCAAAGGTGAAACTGGGGAAACTTTTGCTTGCTACAAAATAACAGGCTTCTCTGATTATAGGGTCTACGGCATAACATACATCAAAAGAAGACAAAGCAAAAGGTCTGAAGCCTCACTTGTGCTCATTTATTTACACTCTGGAATTAACTAACTAAATAGTCATACTCATCAGTAAGGCTAAATTGACTGAGGTGCTGGGAAGCTGCAAAGGGAATGTCATATTATAAATCACTTACAAATGGCTAACAGGAACTTCTGATAGTAAGTCAGGCTTACTGATAGTTCCCTTTTTTGACATAACGCGCTTGCGTAACATGTGATGGGGTAGGTTTACCTGGAAAGCACTTGCTCAGTACCAACTTAATGACTTATTTTCCAATGGCTTTATCCTAACTGTACCCATGTGTATGCAAAACTTGAAATGCCACAAGTGTAAATCCCTGTGGTTCTTTAGCTCTTATAACATCTTCAACGTCTTCAATCAAGTCTGCAAATTCATGGAGCTAATAGGGTCCATATTTTGAAAAGGTCTATCACTGTGTCTGTCTTATTAAGGGTGATTAAAAGAATGAGATTACCTTCTCATGTTAACTCTTCTACCTTTGGGCGCAAATCAATGAACAAAGACAGCTGACAAAGTTACATCCATTTTTGGTTTGGCCCATTCCTGATACAATGGTGGCTGAACTGTTAAAGAAACAGCTGTTTCATAAAACAGCTGACTTAAATGTCACTACAGTGCTTTACAACAAATAAAAAAAAAATCAATGATGGCTTTACCTTAAGTACGCTGCAGATAACTGCAGAGGGATTTACCAGCTATGGTTAACACCCCCTTCTAGCTGCTCAGGCCTTGTCCAGGAAGTCACCAATTGGTATTTGAACATAGCAACAACAGTCTAGAGCTCATGTAATAATGCAAAATTGAGTTAGTGATAATCTATGTTAATACAGTGGGCTATAGACTGATGCAGCTAAGAAACAAATAAAACAGTTCCATTCAGCAACAAACAACAGTCCTGCTACTGAGGCAGTGATTTCTGGTGGCCGAGCAGAGCAGAAGACTGGCAACTCCCGTCACTTCAGCTGCCAGATCTGAGTTTGGCTGTGACTGTTGTTGGAAACCTTGAGGTGCTCTGTCTGTGCTGGTACTAGCTTCCCTTGTATAGAAATTACCCTTCTGGAAACAAATCCCCGAGTTCTTGGCACCACAGCTAACCAAACCACTCAACACAATCCTTCCTAGTGAACCATGGAAGATCTCATGTGCCCTTACTGATGAAGGCCTAGCAATGGTAAATGGAACAAGCCAGTACCTCTTCCACAGCACAGCTGTGTTAGCTGCTGGTGAGTTGTGCTGGTTTGAGCTCTTAGCCAGTTCACCCTACAGTAAACAACCAACCGGAGTTGAAAGAAGAGACGGGATTTCTGTGTGAATGGATTTAAGGCAGGGACAACAGTCACATTATGATTCCAATGAACTCTGCAGTGAAGAGAAACCCAGTGAGGCAAGATGTCACTCAAGAAAATACATACTGGGATTTAGTTCTGGAAATAATAGAGACCATGATGATACGAAAAATTTTCCCTCAAGGATCCCCTTTTGTTTAATATTATCTTTATTTTAGTGGAGCATAGAGACTAATAGCCCTGAGGTATCTCACCAAGTGGGAACTACACAGTTCGGAACAAGGGGCAGGTACCTATATGACATATGGAGCAACATAACAGGGAAGGGACTATAATGCTGGGGTAGGATGGTGAAACCAGAGCCCTGCTTGGAGGCATGCTCCTTGGCTTCAGTGTATCATTGCAATACTTCCTGCTCTCTGGTTCTGTGAGCCCATGAATCACAGATTAAGCCAAACACCTGAGCCTAACAAGTGGTCTTAGAAAGGGAGAGGAGCATGTACCCTCATCTGAATGAGTCAATGCGTTAACGGGATGGGTCTTGTACTTAGACTACATAGTCACGGTAATGTACCACAGAGGTCAGCCATGCCCTGACCTTACACTGTGCTGTTTGTCCAAAAGTTTTTTCTCTATGTCTCAACTGTTTTAGACGGCCCAAAGACTACATCACAGAGGGGAATGAAAGGTGAACACACAATAACCTCATCATTCCTCTCCTTGCATAAAAGTTAACAAAACCTTGTTTGTTGAGGGGCTACCATATAGTTGTGCTGTAGCCACGAGCTTTTATGAAAAACAGTCTTATTTCTAATCTATTTCATGTTTTTCTGATCCTTTTCCACACTTCAATTCTGTAACAGGGGGCTGGAGTACCTGGAAAGCTTGGGCTGGTTACAGGCACACATGGTGACAGGTAAATGATTACTTTTTCTCTATCCCCACCTCTGAGCTGGGGATTTTCCACTACAGTGTCTTTGCTTAGGGAAAGTTTTAAAATGGCAGCAGAGTCTCAAGCTGTCTGATTTTAGTGCTGATAGAATCATACTTGATTTGCTTGACTAAGGAAGCTGCTGGCAAAAAATGTTACACTTGGCAATTTACTTGTCTCCACACATATTTTGGCTTCATATCAACTTTCTTAAGTTTTTTTCCAGACAAGTGCAGAATAATCACCAAATCTACCATGCAGCCAAATATAAAGTTGATGAAAATATTTTATTTATACAGCCTAATGCAAAAATGTTATAAATGTCAATTCTAATAGTACTAATTAAAGCTATAATGTCATTGTGGAATGACAAGATTTTTCTCATTTACTGGGACTGTATTCTTTTTTTTTAAATCCAGGGTTAGGGTTTACAGGATCAGAAACCTTTCTTACACAAATAATACTAAACACAGGACATCTTATAGGAGTAAATATTTGAAGCTTAGTCCCTTTCCCACCCTCAAATATATAACTTTACATGATCTATTAACATTATAAAAAGTCATAGCTGTAAACAAAATTTGTCAATGCCCTCATGAAATGCCTTCTGAACACAGATCACAAAAATGAAAGATGAAAGTAGTCTACCTTACTAAATTACTGCAGTTCAGTTGCCAAACATTTATGCTCCTATGGGCATTATCTCTTTTTTTCCTAATAAAGCAAAAAAGATATATTCTTACTGTGTATGCAACAGGTTTATATTATATATGATTTTGCATAGATTGTACAGGGTTTGTTTGAAAGACAATCACAGAATGCATTCGGATAAATACACAGCAGTCTTAAACGATACAAAAATATCTCTAGCCTAGCCAGACTTTTTATTTTTCATCTCAAATATGTAAAATAAATAACACAGGAAAGCTACTGTTCAGTGCAAGTAAAGACATCAGATTCTAACTCCTATTGCTAGCAGACTGCTAGAAAAATAAACCCATCCTAAAAATAATTTGTAACATGTAAGTCAGAAAAAAATATAATTTAAATGAAGACTTGGAAAACATTAGAAAAGAATGCTGAGTTAGTTCTAGTTCAACAAATCATCCCTATGTGACAAACCTTTTAAATGCATATGTATCTATATACACAGCATAAGGTCATGCTAAAATCTCATGTATTCGAATAAGACCTAAGCATATGCTTAAGTTCTTTGCTGAATTACAGCCCTAATATAGGTCATTTATAAAGACAAAATCTAGGATGATATAAAGTAATTGACATTATAACTTCTGCTTTCCTCATCAATTTGAGCTTCCAAAGTTCATCTTTGAAGGTCGCTCAGGAATCTCTAATTTTCTGCCGATATTTGTGACTCAGTTGTAACAGAGTTTATTGTTAACAGCAATATAAAGAATAATGACATAAGGAAAAAAAAAAGTTAACATCTCTAACTGATTAAAAAGCTTCATAAAATGACAAACCATGAGATCCTGAGTGACTGGATATAAATCTAATTTCTTTCTATCAAATCCCCAATATTAGTTGAGAATTTTAAATCAAAGTTTCTTTGGAGTACTTCTTATTTTCTGCTACAATGTGCAAGACAGGTTTGCAGTTTTTTTGATCCAGGTAAATTTTCAAGTTTTCATACCTCAGATATGCTGTATGTTGCTAGGAGAATTTCCCTGGAAATCAGTCAAGTCACAACCATTTATGCACCTAAAAATTGAGGTTCTTGTTTATTATAATACCCAGCTAAATTCACATATGTAGAAAGCTCAAAGGTAATAATACACATGCATACTTATTTTCTAAATGTCTTCTTTATGTGTAACTGTTAAGTGCCTTTTTTTCTACTTTGATTTTTCAGGATTGTCATTTTACTTCAACATTTTTTAAGGCTTTTTATTCCATTGCTTTAATTCACCTAAGTTCTTTCATGAGGGAATCTGAAAGTAAAGGATACAAAGAAGCAAGAACCATTACATCACCTTAAGCAGGGAAGAATCCAAAATAGAGGAAAATTCACATCATCACATTCACATAGAAAATTTAAGAAAAAATTTTCAAAAAGTTACATGCTAAAAATCTAATGTCACAATGTGATCAAGTTGTTTGTTTTGTTCTACAGCCTGTTGTATTTGATATTTAAAATTCAAAAGTGAAATTGTATTTGTTAGCTTGGGTATTTTCTGTCTGATCTTTAATTAAATCCATTTTAAATGGAATTTTTAAAAATCACATGAATATTCAGAATGCCTCTGTGAAGTATTCACTCTTGAAGTCACTGTTTGCAGCAGGAGTATGCTGCATGTGGTTCAGCCCAGCTTGGCAGTACCATCTCTTAAAATCACAAGTAAGGGGTTAAAACCTGCCTGAGAGTGTCAGGCCCTACTGGATTCCCATCATACGGGCTTTCTTCCAGACTAGATGACATTTCTGCGACAATATGACTCCGGGTTCCTGCCTCTCTTCATATATAAATGTAGCTAACCATATACCTGTAATGCTTATATGGGACTTCAAATATATTAGCTTTAGAGTCTACAACAGTTTTGAGAGATTCAGTTTAACTCTTTGCTGTGCTTCATGGACATTTTAAACAATTTGCTTTTGTTTTCTTGACTCTGTTTGAAGTACATTTTATGTCTAATTTTTCAAGGTCAAAAGGTACAAGTTATACAACAAAGGAAAATCAGTTATCAAAAATACTACTATATATTCATAAGCCTTAGCACACACAAAAATAACTTAACTGCCTAGGTTTTAATTGATGGTGAATTGTTTCCTTGTAAGATATTCATAAGAGACATCTAGATAAGTAGATAATATTCAATCTTTCAATCCTTAAATACGTTCCTCCACTTCCAATACACTTATGTCAAAAGTTTCAACTTCAGCTCATGACTAACACTGCCAGCTGTCAGAAATAAGTATGTTCAGTTTTCATTTCATACAGTTTGTCCTTTGCACAAATTTCAAAACACACTTTTGGCTCCAACAATAGTTGTGAAGTAGTTTTCTTTGTCTACACAATTTAAAACAACAACTCTATATTTAGTTGTTTTTAAGTATTTGACTAAAAGTCCCACTTGGACTGAAATAACATTTGAACAGTTTAATCTCTGCTTAGAAGAAAGTCAGCTGCTCCTTGCCTAACCCTGCATGAAGAATACTCAGCTTAACTGCTTAGATCTATACCACCTGTTCTTACCCACATACACAAATGAGCAGAAAGACAACTCTGAGTCTAAAAAACAGCTTAAATCAGCTGAAGTGGTATGGAAAATGAACCATCCACTGACGTGAGGAAATGAGAAGAAAAGGGACTTGAATACTGTAGATGGAAGAAAGGGTGGTTTCAGATAGACTGAAGGAGTGGAAAGGAGAAGAGCAAGTTAAGAGCATTTGGGCAGCCATCACAACATAGATAATTAAACAAAGAGAGGACAACGGCTATGTAACCCAGAGCCCCTGACTACAGAAGTCCGAGGTCACTGAGCAGCAGACAAGAGAATTACAATAGGGGAAACAAAAGACTTCAGGATGCAATTGTAGTTGCTAGAACAACTCCTGAACCACGAATAGATACAGTGAGAGGGTACAGCTGAGCACACAGCCAAGGTGGACAACAGATCTAATTGGAAGATGATGCCAGAAGCAAGAAGAATGTGATGAAGATCAGCTGCACATTTATGGAGAAGGGAAAGGAGAGCTTTTCTACAGTAATTATTATAAACACAGAAATCTCAACCTGGCTTTGTAAAAAACTTCTTCTTTGTTGCCTTTATCCTTTAGAGCTCAGAAGGGAGAAAAGCAGATAATATATGGCCAATATTCACAAGACAACGATCACTTGATACCTCTAAGGACAATTTTTAATAAACGTCAAGTAAGAAGCAACAAGAATAAGGAATGAAGGCAACTCTGCATCAGAATCACAGTTTTTGAGTACAAACCTAATTGAGCACCTCCAGATGAAGCCATACCTCCTGAAATTCGGCACACTGAATATTGTGCCATTTTACAGACTTTTCACCTGAAAATGCTGTATATATTACAAGAGTTTTAGGATGCTTGTGTTTTTAAAGTTTTTTCCTGATGACTTAAAACTTTTTAAACAGCTTTTCATTCACTATCTGTCTAAAATGGCATGTATTTAGTAATTCTACTTGTATTTTGTTTTAATTGACATGTTGAGAAGGTGGGCCTTTTAAAATTCCCTCGCAAGAAGGAAGTTTTATTTTATTTAACATCATAATATCTATTTATAAATTACTCTTATGCTTCTGTCAGTTTTGCAGTCTTTTGTCTCACTAAGAGACTATATCTATCAATATAAACATACCAATAAGATGCAATGAACTATATACAATTTTAATATATACATTTAAATACAGTGACATCATCCCTAATTAAAAATTTTGTTTTAAAAAGACTTAAAAGTGATAAAGTTTGAGACCAGATATAGAACATTTCCCTTATAAATGCCTCAAAGCCTTAAAAAAACCTAGACTATCTTGTAATTATTACAGGATTCTTAACAGCCTTTCTAATTATAATCATTTACTCCATCTGATTTTCCTTGTTCCTCTGGCCATAATCTTGTCCCTTAAAATCTGAAAATGTTTTTAAAAATCAAACAACAAGCTGCTAGACAACTGTAAACTTCTCTCTTCACAGAAAGATCGTTTTCCACGGTATTTTTTTAATCAGGTGTTATTCTAACTTCCATATATATCTTTTGAAATCTACAGACAAAGTCCAGATTAGTTTGTTTTCATGTTAACAGTTTCCAGAAAAAACAAAGTATTTCTGTGCTTCACTGAAACATGGTGTCATGTATCTTTTACTTGACATTAAGAAGCAGCATGCTCTTGTATGAAAAACATCCTGGGTTTCCCATTCAGTTTTCCTTCAGGAAGTTGAGGATGCAGTGGTTTATAAATGGAACACTGTTTTAATCTCTGATTTATGGACATTTTACTAATTTACACGAAACTTTTCCAATAATGAACAATTTATCTGTTATACTGCAAGGGACATTTTGCTACTATATCGCCACATTGGTGCTTTTCTAATCAGCCTTAACAATAATTTAATTGCAAAACCCAAAAGAGATTGGTATCCCCCCCTCAGCATCCAGAGACATCCAACCTGAAAAAAAGGCACCACAACCACTTTGTAACTACTACTTAAATTTCTTAAAAAGTTTCCTTCTACTAGTATAAGGGAAAGAAGAGAACATTCAGATATGCAAGCAGTAGATTTTGTATCTGATGATTAATTGCTCCAGCTGCATGGAGGAGGACATGTTATAAAAAGTCTGAGTGGTGGAAAGTTGTGCTGAAAGATGCCAAAATAATATACTTATTTTTTCATTTAAAGATATATATTATGCTCCCACTGAAGTCAGTGGCAATTTTGACTGTGACATCAACTGGAGCAGGCAGGGTAGGTATTCTGTATTGCTCCTACACCTGCCATTATGAAGGTGATAATGATTATTCTGACATTCTGAAACACATAGCTTTTTTAAGGCTCTGGTTTACTGAACCCAAAGAAGCCTGACTCATAATAATGTGTTTTAATATATATAGAAAGAAGCTGTATGCACTATATGCCTCCAGATTTCCACGTTGTTTCATCCCCAGCAGATGTCAATTTGTATTTGAGAATGCAAGAAAGCACATGACAAAGAGCCTTATACTGCTCCAAGAACTGACAAAAAGCTTCAGTTAATTTTGTTTCTCTTTGGATACTGCTGTATTTTTTACTTCATTTACAAATTATATCTTTGCATTCAGCTTGAGATGATTGATTCTACTGTCTCAGAGATTGCTGAATTCAGTGATCTTATATGTGCTACATTTACTGTAATAAATGAAACTCTTTGGACTGCATACTTCAACTTAACCTCTTCACCAATTTAAAGCTGTTGTACTGAGGAGTTAAAGGAAGCTGGTATTCCCTTCTCTGTTTTGCACAGCCAGATGAATTAACTCTTAGAAGAATTTAATACGATGATTCTGTTTCCTACAGGTCAAACTAAGAGCTGATATGGGACTGAAAAATCTCCACAATGGTACCGTGAGGGTGATGAGGGAGTCCCAGTTTTCAAAGGAAAAGGCAACAATATTTTCAGAGCTGTCAAATATTCTGAATTAATACAGTTCAATAGGATTCATCTGTTTCCCTCACAACTTGAATTTTGGCCTTACATCTGTGACAGGGAAAACACAACTCTAAACTTTCTGACAAAAGTGGACCAAGGTGTGAATAATTTTTATGTCAAAATTGTATTTTTAGTGAAAGTCATCAAGAATATTTGCTTTGAGGTTTCTGTCAAAAACATGATGCTTTTAGCTGAGTTTCCGCTTACATTTTTGTTTGAATTCTCAGTGTATGCAAACCTTATGCAAACTGCAGCCAGAACAAAGTCAGAACTCTTGCCAACAAAAACTGCTGAGTTTCACACAGCTTTAAATATTTTACAAGGTCTGAAGCTTTGTTTGCTCTCATTTGAAAGAACTGTTAGGATACTGCTCACAGTTTGCCTGACCTCAGCCTGTAATTTGGAAGGTTTACTCTCAGGCATACCTGTAACTTTCCACTTCACACTCGGTCTCAACTATTTAGGAAGAATTGAGTGGGCAAAAAATGGCAGGAGAGTCTCAGACTATGTAAAAAATGGCATTACTTGTTTCCAAGTCACTAAGAAGTTAGGAAAAAAGTTCTTGAATGCTTACAAATGAATGTCCTAAAGCCTAAAAAAAGCAGTGTACTGTGTGTGGCTTGATACCTATCACGCTAGTGAATATGATGATCATCACAATAAGAATGAGTCCATGATGTGTAGGCTAGAAAGCTGTATTATCACAGGGGGCTTCAATCCGAGAAACATATAAATAATGTCATGAAGTCTAAATGCAGGTAATGGAGTATACCCACTCCTAGTGTGAACAGAATGTATCCTTGTTTATTTTTCCAACTTAATTTCTAAGTATCACTAATGAAATAGTGATAACAATAATTATTAATAACAATAATTATCAGTAACAACTTTGTAACTGCACAGATATAGAAGACCTGGACATTGAAAGAAAAAGTAGCAGTAGTTAAGTGGCAAGGAACTCCAAGTTGAGCAGATTTCCACAGGTGAACAGAAGAAAACTGAAGGTACTAATATACATGCATGTATTTATACATCTATCAGCATTTTTAAAAGGCTAATTTTATATTGCTAAAAGTCAGTGAATCAGCTGCCTGGGAGAAAAATGTGAATGGTAGTAGAAAACATTTTAAGGATATCAAGAAAAATTTGAAAACAAAGACGTTTTCAGATAAATGTGATGGTAGCAAGGATCTGTATGTACGTCTGTATCTATGTACAAAAATATATATACAAATGGAAGAAGCAGGAAACTGTCAGCAATAAAAATACACTAAAATGTGGAAACTTTAGAAAACTGGTAAAGAAATCAACAGCTTTAAGGAGAAATCTATGGCCTGTAGGGATAAGGACAATAACAAGATTTTCTGTACATTGGGAGCAATGCATAGGTTCCTAATATTGCATATAGACCATGGCCACATAGATACAGTAGAAAGTTAGTAAGAGGCAGCATACAGATATTATTTCTGGTCTGTATCTGCAGAGGAAAAAAGCAGATGATTTATAGATTCCAGGAAGATAATTCTACAACTTCCACGCAAAAACTAAGCAAGGATATCATACAAATACTAGGAAAAAAAGACAAAACAAAACAAAAACCCCCAAACATTTTTAAGTCAGTAGGTCAATGTAATTTGCATTTAAAAGTTTTAAAGAGCTGAAGAGTTCAGAGTTATCTGAACCGTAACTGTTGATTTTCAGTAACTGTTGGAACACTGGAAACGTTCCAGAAAACTGGAAACAAAGCTAATGTTGAACATGTATTTAAAAGGTGAGCAGTCCAGATAATTACATATTTATCAACTTGAGACTGATTCTAACAAAATCAATCACTGATACAGCTTACTTAATATAGAATTTTGTAAAAGGTACTAAAAATATGGCCCGTCAATAGAAACATAACGAAAATAGAGCCTGACAATGCAACTGACCATTTTTTTGCTAGGACTCCAGGATTGGAGTACTCTTTCTGACACTTCTGTATGACAACTGACTCTGTACTGTGCAGCATTTTGGCTAACATGGAACTAGGAGTATTGCAAAGGTTAAGAACTGGTTAATTTGAACAATGTGATGTTTAAAATGAATAAGACCATTACTTTCCCTAAAGACTGTTCACTGCTATTATCAGGTATCTGGATAAAAAGGTAAAATTATCATTGCTAAATCCTGTAAATGACACAGTTTGGAGGACTGGTAAGCCATGATAAGGATGGGTCACTGGTACAGAATGGGGTCACTTAATAAAATGGATGTACTCAGACAGTAATCATTTTAAGACAGCCAATCAAGAAGCTCTATATCAAACTACATTACCACAATAGGCACTTTCTCATCTTACAACCTATAAATTAAACCATCTAGTGAAAATCATCCTTTCAACTGCTGGGCATGGGAAAGCCAATCACCACGAGTCAGATTCCAGCCACAGCCTTGGATTCCAACCTTGGTATTATGCCACCTGACAGCTAATAAAAAAAAGCTGCAAATAGTAACACAGGCTTGTAACTCTATTGCAACCTGGTAGAAACAACAATACACAGATAGCCCCCTTATCCTCAGTATTGCCAAAAAGGACAGGAACAATCTGCCTAGGTTCAGAATCTTTGCAAGATTTGCGAGGCAAATACGTGGGTCATACAATTCCTTGTGCCTGAAAGTTGTTCCAGACACAGGGAAATCGGGAAATCTCTTCATGCTAGAAAAAAATGATGAATTGTAAGAAGTTATGAAGGACAAGACAGTTGAATCTTATGACACTGCAGATGGAAAGTTTGCAAAGATGGCATGACCATGGTCAAATAGAGGGACAGGAACATGGCTTCCAGTGACAGCATTTTTAACAGCTCAAGAAAAAGATGTTGCAGTAGGTAATGCACAGTGTAACGGAGGCTTGCTCTAAAGATATACAGCTGAGAATGGTAAGAAAAAGGAATGCTAGAGGAGTAGAAGCAGCAATGAATAGCTTAAATATGTGAGACAAGGAAGAAGTCTAAATCTCCCAGTTTGCACAAAAATAGAAAAGCTGACGTGTAGAAGGCTTACAAAGGTCAATCAAAACTGAGATCATATTTCCAGCAAAACTGCAGATGTTTTCAAATACTAAGCATTGAATGAATAACACTAGGCAGAGACATAATACTATCACTAGTGTTCAGATAAAAGGAAGACAAATTGGTTACGTCTGAGGAGCACACAGCTTACAAATCTTTGTTAAGCCTTCATACTTCAGATCTGAACTAAATTAATCCTGCTATCAAAGACTCACAGGGAAAAAGACTATTGTCTGGGAACAGTAAGGCCCTGCATTACCACCCTTGCTGCCTTCTCCTGTCTCCCTTACTATGCTTTGTGTTCATGCAGCACAGTAAAGGAAGGCAGCGAAAGAAGTTGCAGTGCAGACACAGTCAAACTATCATATGGAAGCTTTTCAAAATGGGGAGGTGAAGTTTTCTTAGCAAAATAGTGGGGAAAAAAAAAAACAACAAAACCACAAATGTGAAGGAATCATGGGAAGTTTTATCATCTGTCTATTGTATCTCAAAAACAAGTACTCCTTCCTTTTCTCTTGTCTCATACGTCCAAGCCATATAACGTTTTTTTCTTCCTTCTTAGCAATTCCAGGACACTTTTATTTTCCTTACCATTCTCATTTCTAGTTCTTCTTTTCTCTTCTTTCTCAAAATCTTGCCTTAAAAAACATTTTCCTACAAATGCTTTCTGCTCTTTTTCTCTTCCTGATTATTTCTCCTTACCTCTTCTGTGCCCATCTGCTATATTCTTTTAATCCTATCTGCTTTAAATAATAACCCTTTTAGGATAAGAAAATGATCATATTCAGCGGTTCACAAATGCACATTTAGGCTTATGGACATGCATTCAGGTGTCAGTACTGAGCTGCAGAGGCTTAAAAAGCTCTGCCTATCAAACGCAGCAACGGAGCTGGCTTCTGTTCACAAAATGTCCTGCTAATCAGCATGGCTGGAAATGATTTGCTGTGAATAAAACAAAAAGCTTATTACATATTTACAACTATTAAATATTAAAACCTAAAAATAGTCATCTTTGCCATACACATAATTACCAATTTTATCTATAAAAATGCTGACCTATATAAAATTATTTCAATATAAAACAAATGTATATGATTTTGGTAAGATGGCTGCTCATCATTCAAATTATTATATCTACATATTTCTCACTAAAACTGTAAAAAAGGATTTTTTGGATTAAACAAGAAAGATTAGATTAGATTTTTAAAAAAGCAGGTTAGTTATCTTTAGTGAAGTAAAGGTTATACATTTCAAGCTACCATAAAGAATTGCAAAACTTCAGTATGTGTAGGGTTAAAGGGTGGAAATGTGCTGTAACGTGCAGTGGAAATTTCCACTGCGTGCTTTATTGGCAGAGGAATGAGCCATACCCATGGTAAGGGTGTGTGTGTGTGGTCTCTTCATAAACATATTGGAATGCTGTGTCACATTATTTTTCCTTCCAGCCTTCTGACCAGTTTTTGGTTTTGGTCTTCCTGAGTTTTCTGGGCTCACAATGCACACAGATCCACTAAAACTTGTGGGACATTTGCCTAAGAACAAACTGCAGGATCATGTTTTAGCCTGCTCTAGTGTTTTCTCATACTGACACATTGTACTCTCTGTAGTATTCTCCAGTCTTTGTCACCCATTCAGTCAGTCATCCTTTTTTATTATTGAATGTAACTGCTTGCCTTTTTTTAATTCTATACAGCCAACGGTTAATTATGGATATGGGAAAAACTGTAAGGTTTTGGGGACAAGAACTGTTCTTCTGTCTGTAAAATAGCAGTTCCTATGCTCCCAAGCTAGTAATTGGTTACAGGATACAAGATGAAAGTTAGGAATATTTGGAGAGAAGTTACCTAGAAAGTCCCAAGAAGCTCAGTACTGCAATCTGAGGTGTTCAATTTATTTATCAATGATTAGGAAAAGGCCTTGCATAGTGAAGCAACAAAATGGGCTGCATTGTTACTCACAATAGTCAAGAGTAAAGCTGGCTACAAAGGAACTGCAAAAATACATATTTGGGTGATGAAATTACAAGCACAAGATAGGAAAGGGTTAACAGGAAAAAAGTCCCTAAGTATATGTAAAAATATGGGCTTAATTGAGCTTTTGGCACTCAGGGAATAAAATCTTAGTCAATGTGGATAGTTTTCTGAAAGCATTAATTCACTGGGAATCAGAACATTACACAATGCTCTGAATTATTAGGAAAGGAATAAAGAAAACATAGATGGTTATGCCTCTTTATAAATCCATTTTATGGGTTAATGAATCCTGAATACTGTTCACAGTTCTTTTCTCACTGCTAAAGAGAAAGGCTGGAAATAGAAAAGGCATAAAGAAGTAAGTGTCAAGGATGGTGGGAGATATGCTTTCCACGTGAAGAGAGCCTGAGCAGAGTAGGACATTTCATCTTAAAAATCTCAGAGATGACACAAAATCATGATTTGAGTGAAAGTAAACAGAAAATAGTTATTAAATATTTATCTCAAATTAAACAGCAGACGGCACCAAGGAAACCACCCATGAGCAGATTTGATAATCTCAAGAGAAAATATTTTTTCAGTGTAACACAGTTCACTGAGGTATTTTTGCTGTAAAGTGTTCTGGTAGTCAATATTTTAAGGAATTCAAAAGAAAAGTGATAAGATGCAGTGAATCCAGTGAGCAGTGATGAAGCTCCGCAGCTTCTGACTCAGGAAATACTTAGATGGAAGATGCCCAAGCAGAAGGTATGCCTCCCTCACTGAGTCTTCCTCAAGCAGCTGCTGTGGAGCCACTATAGGAGCCAGGCTCTGAGATGAGCCAAACTTTTGGGATGTCCTAGCACGGCAAATAAACATTCCTGGCACCAAGTTTAATCTGATACCAACACAGACACTCAAGACATTTGTAACATAAGTGACTGAACAGTAGGGCTCAAAGAGTTGTAGTGGATGTGGCTACATCTGGTTGGCGACCAGTCACCAGGGGTGCTCCTCAGGGCTCAATTCTAGGGCCAGTCCTGTTCAATGTATTTATCAATCATCTGGATGCAGGACTTGAATGCACCATTAGTAAGTTTGATGATGATACCAAACTGGGAGGGGCTGTTGACTCTCTTGAGGGACAGGAGGCCTTGCAGAGGGATCTAGATAGATTGGAGCATGGGGCAATCATTAATGGTATGAAGTTTAACAAGAACAAATGACAGATTCTGCACCTGGGAAGGAGTAATGCCAGCACAAGTATAACCTGGGAGAGGAGTGGCTGGCGAGCAGCGCTGCAGAAAGGGATCTGGGGGTGCTGGTGGGCAGCAGGCTCACTGTGAGTCAGCAGTGTGCCCTGGCAGCCCAGAGGGCAAACCGCATCTGGGGTGCACCAGGCACAGCACGGCCGGCCGGTCAAAAGAGGGGATCATCCCGCTGTATTCAGCGTTGGTGCAGCCTCACCTTGAGCTCTGTGCACAGCTCTGGGCCCCGCCATTTAAGAAGGACGCGAAGATGCTTGAAAGCCTCCAGAGGAGCGCAGCAAAGCTGGTGAAAGGGCTGGAGGGCATGTCCTGTGAGGAGCAGCTGAGGACTTTGGGCTTGTCTAGTTAAGCGAAAGGGAGTTTTTTTTAGGAGGGGAAGTGGAGACTAGGTGCCAGTCTTTGGAGGAGGGGATGTGGAGAGGGAGGGGCTGATGTCTTCTCCCTGGGATCCCATGATAAGGCGTGTGCAAATGTTTCAAAGCTGCACCAGGGGAGCTTTCAGCTGGACATTAGGAAGCATTTCTTTGCTGAGAGGATGGTCAAACCCTGCAACAGGCTTCCTAGAGAGGTGGTCGATGCCCCAAGCCTGTCAGTGTTTAAGGGGCATTTGGACAATGCCCTTAATAACATGCTTTAACTTTTGGTCGGCCCTGAATTGGTCAGGCAGTTGGAGTAGATGATCACTGTAGGTCCCTTCCAACTGAAAATATTCTATTCTGTTCTATTTGTCACCTACTGAGAATTCCCAAAGAAATGCTACTAGTGTAAAACATGCAAAAGGAGAGAGATTTTAAAGACATTTAATATTAATCCAGCTCTGTTCATCTTGCAACAAAAGGATTTTACAAATGGTATCAGTAAAAGCACAGCTAAATGAATGCTGAGTGACTGATTTTAAAACTCCCATCTGAGCTGTCTGTATCATTTTATGGTTAGTAATGGTTAATAATTCTCTCTTTGGTGTTTTCTGTGTCTATCCAGATCCACAGGAGTGTATAAAGAACTACCTTTGTGTATTCCAAAAGAAAACATGAATGGAAGTATCATTACAGATCAAGGAGTGTAAAGGACAAAGTACTTAGGCTCAGACTATATATAAGTTAAAAGTAATATGTTCGTAGTTTTTGAAGTTTTGGGTTTTTCTCTCTGTAATATTTCATTTCACATAAATTGATTTAATAAAATCAGTCTACAGGATTGAGAATCCAAGAAATTTCTCTGGCAGGGTCACAGCCAGAGTATGTGGCTTAAGATTCAATAGTTCAACTAGTGCTGTAGATTGTTTCTAGTTACTGCTTGTAAGATTTTAAAAGCTCTTTGAAAACCAAACTTTTGTGCTTGCCAAAAAAAAAAAAAATCATTATTATACTGATTTTGAGTCCAGGCTGAATGGCCAAGTAGCAAAGGGACAGCTTGTATAACAAAATTGTGCAGTTTATGAATATGGTAACCATTATGCAAATTGACATTCTTGTTCCTCTACCTTGAAAGTAACATAGTAGAACTGGATAATTTTGGCACATTCAACACAGATGATGAGGCATATACCACAGAATTAGAGATTAAATAGGTGACGAAACTTGGAAAAGTTACAGCCAAGAGGGATATGATTATGGGCTATGAAAATACGAATGCTATGTGGAAGGTGAACATGGAATGACTGCTCAAAATTTCTTCTATTACAAAAAAAAAAAAATTGCAAGGGATCAAATTAAATTATCAGACAAAAGTATTTACACAGACAAAATTTTCCATACAGTGAATAATTAAATGATGGAACTGACTGCCACAGGATTCTCTGAACATAAACATTGTAAATGGAACTTAAAAAGCAATTAGACTAAATAATGGAAGAAAAAAATAAAGTAAAAGCCTCTAAACACAAAGACACATTTATAAATTACATTCACAAGTCACATGTTGTCTGAAGCTAGAAGGGCGCATCAAAAGAAACACTACTATATTCCTGTCTTGCTTGCAAACTCTTCCCCTATGCAGCTGCTTTTGGCCATTGGCAAGGACAGGATCCTGGGCTAGATGGACTTTTGATCTGACCTAGTACAATATAAAGATAATTATTTCAGATTTGCATACAACATTTGGTCATGCAGTTTATAGAATGAACATCAACTTAATATGAGTGAGCTCATTTCTCAAGATCAAACAGGAAAATCAAAAATAGGTAACCATACATGCATCTCTAATTAGCTCTCAGGATATATATTAACACATTTGAATAATTTTAGGCAAAAGAAATTACAAAATGTAAGCTGGCAACATGGCTTGCTTTAATACAAACCCAAGGTTTTGTTTTTTAATTATGAAGCTTTTCAATATTCTTTAAATATGAGACATAATGTGTGCCAATGAAAACTTTTTTTTTTTGCTTCTTTAAGGAGATAAGTCAAGAAGAATGCAGTAATCCATGCAATATTTCCTTGTGATTTCTTCTCCAATGTCAGAATTTCTTGCATGTTTGATAAATTAGGATAAATAACAAGTGGCTCCAACTTGACAATTACGATTTTTCTGTTTTCTCATGTTTTGGAATATATTTTTAATAAAAGATATTCTAAAATTAAAGAAGGTATTTAGATGCATTTGCTGGCATTCTGTGGTAAGCCTGCTGTGAATTAATCACCATCTGTCCCAAAGAGAGTTGCATCTTTCCTTGGGAATGATCACCAATCCCTGTTACTGCCTATTGTAATTTGTAAGACCATTTTCTATTATTGATTTACAAAGCTATCACAGCTGTCTTTCAGAAAGGGAAATAGTGGTTGATGTGCACTGCTTCAGTTTGGACATCTCTGCTGAAACTTATCTCAGAGTATTTACAGTAATTTGCAACTCGAACTGTGGTATGAAGTTGTTATTACTGTATACTTTACTACGCAGTGTGTGAATTACTCATTCCTTTTTAGGATGATCAAGTATTTTTAGGTGAAGTTATAAAGAAAAAGTAAAGTTTGGTTACTATCTGTTTCAGCCAGTTCCTACCTTGATTTTTTTGCTCTTTTGTGAACTCTTCATCTTTATAGAGGTCATTTAGCTGAAGCCACACAGAGCTCAAAAACTCTGTTTCATGAACAGACCAAATGAGCTCTCCACTGCAATGAAATTTCAAAAGAAATTGGCCAGGTAACTATCTAACTTGAAAAAGATGTAAATCTTCTGTTTCGCTTTAGTTCTGTTAATAGGAGATAGGGGAGTGTATTTCCATTTTCTAACAACAGAATTGGTAGTAAACTTGATTAGCCACATGGTAAGGAATAAATTGATATAATGAATAAGTAAAGCAGCAGGTAAAGGGGAGATTCGAAGTGCTGGTACTCCACAACTCATGCAAGTCCTTCCCCTTGGAAGTGCTGCATCATATGGTGCCACACTACATGCTTTTGTAAACAGAACTCTCCAGGCACAGCAAGGTTTCTGCTGAGAGACAATAATGCCACCATCAGATTTCTTAAGAAAACTCTGTACCTGTGGCTCATCAAGAGTTTAGTAAACATTTCCTAAAATAACACATTAAGCCTTCTGCTTCTACTAACAAGATTTCAACCCTCCTTCAGGTCACTTGCTTACACTGTCAAGAAGAATAAGGCAGAAATGTAGCAAGAAGTAAGAAATATGTTTTAATGATGAATGCTACTCCTAAATCATAAAAACTTTTCTAAACTGATGAAAACAGAGGTCAGAAGACAACATTGGATTTCAAATCATATTTCTGATGTCAGAAGAAGAGATTGGAATTATTTTGAAAAGTAACATTGTTGATATAATCAGTTACATTCACCTAAAATTGACACTTCAATGTTTTGGAAATTGAGACAAGAACAAAGAACTTGTTATGACTTGGTGGTGTTTGGAAGCTTTAGACACATTGCACCTTTCACCTTGAATGTGAATGTGAGGCCTTTGGTCCTTTCCAATATTTTTTTCAGAACTGATAAGATTTTTCATAAACAGCTCCTACTGTAATAAATGTAACTAAGATCATGGCAAATACTTTTAAGGAAAGATGCAATTCAAAATCCGAAAAAAAAGTCCCTCTCAGAGACAAAGTTTTAAATTAATTGTAAAAATTCAGATCTTAACAGATGTGCAGTGATGGATTCTAGTTCATGTTGACCTTTTTATCAAAAGGCCAGAGACAAACAAGATATCTGGAACTAGAGCACATTAGAAGCATTATGCTACTTGTGGTAATGAGACAAAGTAATATCCAGTGGATACACTTGGAGATGACAAATATGGCTACTTTGGATTAGATTTTTTTGAATCTTTTAGAAACATAAAATAAGTTATTACAAAAATGCCTTAAAAGGTTACACCTGAGACTCACTGTTTTTAAAAGGATACAAGCATCTGATTTACCTGAAAGCACTACAAAAAGTGCTTAAATATCTTAGAATCTGTCCCTGTTCTCACTGAATTGATTGGTCAAAGTATGTATCAGTAGCATTGATATTCTTCATTTCTGATCTGATCACACTTCCTCAAATCAAACATGTTCTAATCCTTTCTATAAAAGAAAGGCAGCCAGATAGTATCATCTTTTTGTTAATTCAACACACGCTGTGACTATAACCATCTCTCACTATTACTCACTTTGCATGTTTTATTCTTTATTTACTACACAACTGGAGGCCTTGATGGATGAGGGGAGAGCAGAGGGTGGTGTTTATTTCAATTTCAGTAAGGCTTTTGACACAGTTTCCCAAAGCATCCTTGTAGACAAATGGATGAAGTACAGACTAGATAAGCAGACAGAGAGATGGGCAGAAAACTGATTGAACTGCCAGGCTCAAAGGGATGTCATAAGTGGCACAAATCCAGCTGGCAGCCAGACACTTGACCCTAGTGGTAAGTACTGGCACCAATACTGGAGCAAGTCCACTGAGGGGCCACAAAGACAATTAAGGGATTGGAGTGTCTGAATACAAGGAGAGGCTGAGAGAGCTGGGACTGGAGAAGAGAAAGCTCAGGGGTATCAATGTGTATAAATACTGGGGGGGCGGTGTGTGCAGGAATGACAGACTAAAGAAGATGGAGTCAGACTCTTCTCATTGGTGCCCAGTGACAGGACAAGAGGCAATGGGAAGAAACTGAGATACAGGAAATACCATTTAAACAGAAGAAAAAACTTTTTTACTTAAGGGTGATTGAAAACCAGAACAGGTTGCCCAGAGAGGTTGTGGAATCTCCATGCTTGGTGATATTCAAACCTGAATGGACCCAGTCCTGGGCAGCCTGCCCTAGCTGACCCTGCTCTGAACAGGGATGTTGGACTAGACAATCTCTAGAGGTCCCTCCCAACCTCAACTCTTCAATGATTCTATCATTTAATTCACATCATAAATTTCTCTAAACAGGCACCTTACTGTCTGGTATATTAATAAAGCATAAAGTGACAATCTACATTCAAAATTCCAATGACTGATTCAATTACACTCTGAACTGATCTAGAGGCTTTCTGTCATGTTTCTGTAGCAGGACACTTGGAAAAGGAGGGTCTTCTACTTTCTCTGATATGCTTTTTTTCAAAGTCTGAAGAATTATTACCACCTGCAAAACATTAACTGAATAAACAACACCCAATAATTTAAAACATCTGCTTTTTGTGAGCAAATCTGAAAAAACAAACTGAAAGCTTTCTAATAAAAATGCTGTCTATCAGTATAATCTTGAAGCAGTCTGACAAGTTGCCCAATTCTTTCAAGGCTGGTGCCTTTTAAAACTACTCCCTGTTGTGCAGTTCTTTGCTGAAGTTCCTGAAGTCTGTTTTGTCTTGCCAGTGTTACTCTCCTTGCTCACAGTTCAAAGACATGCCATGCAAAGCACAGAATTTTTATGACATTAACAATTATCATTGTTTATTATTTTATGTTGCCCTGTGTGCACCAGATATTTCTCCGAAAATCTGTCACAGAAACACATGGGCCTGCCTTTATCTCACTGAGAGCCTTCATGCCTAATATGGCACATTTCCTTTTTGCCATGTTGGTTATTTGGTGGTACACAAACAGCAGCTTCTTGCGTTCATGAAATCACTTCCTTTATCATCTACAAAACTGGGACC
The DNA here is from genome assembly GCF_047370975.1 of Nipponia nippon. Taxonomy (NCBI): domain Eukaryota; kingdom Metazoa; phylum Chordata; class Aves; order Pelecaniformes; family Threskiornithidae; genus Nipponia; species Nipponia nippon. Next base: position 239,619 of record NW_028262357.1, on the reverse strand, counting down.
AGTGCAGCCTTCTCCCATAAGCAATTGCCATTTACACTCTGAGCTATAAACTGGAGCAATATAATGAACAGTCATTTTGCCCCTTCCCTGGAATGGAAAAGGAGAAGAGGTTGAAAAGCCCATTCATTCCTCCCTCTCTAGTCCCCAGCTGGTGGCAAGTTCAGCACACCTGAATTACTATGTAACTTGGGCATTGCCTTGGACTCAGACTTTGTTCAAGAAGGTTCCACAGTCTTACACTGAGGCTATGTTTGATTGCCACTGATTTTTTTCTGAAAAGCAGAGATCCCTACTCATTTGCATAGCAAAACTCTTCAAGCTTTATTATCACATTTCTATTAGGGCTTTTCTGCCTTTGACAGATGATATGTTGTCCTCCTTATATGTATGAAGAAGAAAACTTTTTTCAACTTGTTATTTTGGCCCTGATACAATCTTCTGGGCAGTTTTTCACTGATACTTTTTTCTTCTTCTCTAGGAAATACAAGCCATTGTCCTCTTTCTCTATCTCTAAGACTTCTCTGGGCCCACAACCCTATTTCCCATTTTTACTGAGATACTGACTTCAGTATTCCATCAACTACCTTCTCCTGAAATATCCCTGGTGCTTATAAGCAACACTCTAAAGAGTCTTCACTAGAGTGCCTACAAAAACATGATAATTCAGTTTGTGGTTTGCTTATCATACTGACCAACAGTATCTCAATGTCCCCTTGTACTTGTCTGATGGTAGCTAATGTTACTTGGTTTATATTGTTAAATTTTTGACAAAAAAATCACACAGTGGACTCCTGGTCCATGAATGAGGCTTACTGGCATTCAAGTAATGCTGTTATTACTCTATGAGAGAATGTGAGTAATTAGGTAATAATAGTTATCACAACTATTATTATTATTATTAATATCAAGACATGTCTTTAAGCTATTTATCTTGCTACAGTGTAAAACCTGACAATATCATAGAGTAATAAATTTAAATACAGACTTTCACTAATAAACGAATGGGATCTCCTCTATCCCTATAATAACTGAGAAATACTAGCTTTTACCAGAAGGTGGTGCTTATGTGCCACTAAATAAAAACGACGGTCCTCCAATTTCAAGCAAGTTCACACATAGTAGAACAGAAAATGAAAAAATGATTTATGATTTCTGTGCTTCGTTTTGAAAAGATTGACTGAACTGTCAAGAAAAGGAACCAATATCTTTCTTCCACAGGAGATTACTTTTCCAAGATTTTTAAACTGGGCTTTCATCTCATTTTACATGCAGGCTGACAGTGAAATAGGTTTTTAGTGCTGTCAAGTATTAGTCCATGCACAAAACAATGACAAATAATTTACTTTTTTTTTTAAAAGAAGAGAACATGTAAGGTGTTGTAAGTATGGATTATTTAAGTTTGTGTTACTAAATACCCAATGAGAAGCTGCAGTTTTGATAACTGATTTTTACTGTTTTGGATTAAGAAAATGTTTTTTAAAGCCAAAAAGTGAAGATAAAAATATATTCTCAAAAATTAGATCAAAAGGGGCTCTTTGCAATTAAACTGTGAGGTGTCTGGTTGTAACAAGAATCTATAAAGAAAGCAATTTCTTTTAAAAACCAACATTTTCATTTATGCAGTATCTTTCATCCCACAGGAATACCGAAATTATTTTAGAAGCTTTGGTATCTAATATTTAGAATTTCAGAAGTTCTATTTAGATAGCTGATTTGGAGAGGTGAGGATTGTATCCTCTCCTTCTGTTGTCAGTTGCTTCTAAGTTCTTGAGAACTACCTGTCTTGGTCTGAAACTTTGTTTAGTCTGCCTTAAACAAACGGTCTCATTCACTGATTTCAAACACAGGACTGAAAGTACAAGAGACCAGAAGCTGCTCTTCTGTTATTTCTGTGCCTCCACAGATTCACTCCTAGTCCAGAGCACAGCATCTCCAGAGACACCCTAACTATTCTGGTATCTAAAATGGCATGATGCATAGCAGTGCTACGGTCACTGCAGTTCTTCCTGGCCATCTGCTCTAGTTCTTGCTCTGTAAGCATGTAGCCTTCACTGGAGACCTCTGTGTCTTGCTCATGGTCTCTACCGGGTAAGGGCATTTAGCTGAGTTTATAGATTGGATGGTAACTCTGTGACAAATCAGGCAGATACCTCTCCAGTCGTGGTAGGGTAGTGTCTGTCTGTATCTTTTGCTTCAGGATATGACCATTATTCTGTGAAATAATATAATAATAATAATAAATAATAATAATAATAATAATAATAAAGCATTAAAAAAAATTCAGAATTAGGACTAAAGGGAATCAGGCAATCCAGTATGGCTGAATAATTTCAGTATTCAAATTTGGATGTTCATTACACTATCTGCTTTCTTGACAGAGTCTGTCATCTCCACACCACTACGTATTGTGACACTACTGGGCTGAAAAGTTAGCCAAAATTCAGGGCCCTGATGGGTTGTTTCCATTAGGATCAGGAGTGGGGAATCTGAGATAGGCTCCAGATCTATTTACAGAAAAATGCTGTTGAGGTTCTGTTTTCTTGAAGATACTAAAACCAGCAATACGTAGATTCTTCAGTTAGAAACTGCCCAATCCATTACCCTGGCAAGTTTTTTGTTCAGGAACCTCTGTCCTCTATCAGGTTCACATTTGCAATTATTTTGCTTCCAATTTAAGTACATTCTATGCTTATTCTGAAAGTTTTGCCATTAGAAGCTACTTTTTGACTTGCTGCTGAAGGTGACCAACAGCCAGAGACAGTAAATCCTGCCCTAGGCCTGGGGAAAAGCAGGACATCACCTCCATTTCCTTTACCCACCTCAACATGCACATCCAGTGAGTGTGGATACAGTACTTTCACGCAGGGTGCTGGCAACTGGACCACATTTGGCCCTTTACAAGGAAAAATAAGAATAGAAAAATATCCTCAAACAACTGAAATGTGATATCTCAGTCTGTGGTAGGGCAGCAGTAAACTACAGATAGACAGCACTGTTTTGCTTCTTATCACCACTGCTTAGTTACCAACTGAGTAGGCACTGATACCGTTGAGAAGAACTGGGCATTATGTGGCAGTGGACTCGGATCTCTCAGAGCTGCAAAAGGAGTACCTGCAAAATTAACAGCATTTCCAGCCCAGTATTATTTGTTGTATACACATGAGCAATGAAGGGAGTTATTTTCAAACCTCGTTTGATAGAAGGCCAAAGGACAAAAGGAATATGCTGCATGAGGAGTTGGACTCGATGATCCTTGTGGGTCCCTTCCAACTCAGGATAATCTATGATTCTATGAGGAAGAAAAATTAGATCTACCAGAGTTGTCCTCGCTTTAGTTTTTTTTCTGGAACTGACTACCTCTTTTAGTAAAGCTTAAATGACTTAAAGTCTGAATGACATCTACCTAGACCTTGCCCCTTCCTTGTTAGGAGGTTCTTTTCCTTCTCTTTCACCTCTTCTCTGTGGAGCTCAGAAACATGCTATCTTGCAGTTGCAACTGTGCAGTGTTTGCCCCCCTCAAAAGAACAATATGAGGCTCCCTACAGAGGGAGCCAGTCTCAACAGCTGCTCCAGACTTTTTGGCCTGATTTCTTGAGGAAACAAGGCCCACAGGAGATCACACTCTCTTTCTATAAGTCTTTGTGAGCCAAGGATTCTCCTCTGTTTAGTCTCTCTGGTATCTCACACAATACAAATTTCTATTGAACCTTTCCCCACAGCACAGACATTCCTAGTATTTTTCTCTCATTTTCTGATGTCTGATAAGGGCTGAGCTGAAAGCATAACTTCAGCATGATTCAGTTAAACAGTTACTCAACCAGTGCATACAGGAAACCAGGCTTCACTACGTCCAGAGCTCACTGAACTACTTCTTGTTCCACGGAGCCACTCCAGTATCTCTGGCAGGGATGTGGCACTGCCGCTCAGCCCACCCTTCCACCTGGTGCCTGAAAGTCCTTCAATAATAGGCTGTAGGTATTTCTTTCCTCGAGTTTCCCAGGAATTGTGGCCTGCATGGTCACTGCCCTTTCCTCACAGATACTTGATCTACCAATGTAATGGGATTGGAGCATTTGTTCCTCTTTGAAAACTTGGGACTGACAGAAATGCACTTTTTATTCAAGGCTTCTAAGGGGAGCATCTGTTCAGCCACACCTCAGCTAGCAGAGCTGAAACCTCTGGCCAAGAGGTTGGCATAAAGCATTGTGGGACTGTTGTTGCAGAATTGTTAAACGCAACAAGAGCAAAGGCATGTCTATACTGGATGTGGAGCTACTCAGCCCACACAAAGCTGAGGACTTGCTGCCTCATGTGTGAAGGCATATTGGGGTCCTTTCTAAGGAAAGATCTGAATCACAGATCTTGATTTTTGCTAGTGTATGCACAGACTGCTGACTAAACAAAAATCCCAACCTCCCCCTTAAATAAAATGCAGTATTTTACAAAATAAGGGCTTTTCCATCTTAATGTACCCCAAGTAGACAAAATTGATTAAAACATTAATAGACATCCTGTTCTTTCTTTAACTGTAAATCTTTTGCAGGATTCTTTAACCAGTAGTTCTGAGAGGCTTGATAGTGCTGTACATCCTTGCAGCAGCAGCATGAAGGTTACAAGACCACCCCGTGTTGGACATGTCTGGATCCCAGTTTGCCAAACACCTACTTCATATGTTTACATCGTGTTTTATATATTTTTGACTGACTTTTAACTTCTAGTAACACTACATTTGCCTAGTACTCTTATGGTTCTTTTTCATCTTCAAGCACTCTGCATACATTAACTAACGTAATCCTCTTAATCCTCTTAATTAATCACTTCAGTACTTCTTGTTATTTTTACCCCCCAGAAATGTTCAGGACCAAGCTGAAGAGTTGCTGCTACAGCATTAAATCCATGTCTTAAAGAAATCAGCAGAAACTGCACCAACATGCATGTAAAACACTTGATTCTACTGCAGAAACATTTGAGGTTTTGTATGAAAGCAGTGGAAATTTACAGTACACTGAAAAGAAATTTGATAAGACTTTCTTACTGTATACAAAATAATGAAAGAGTTTTTGAGAAAAGGTTGTAATTGCAAAGGAGTTAGAGGAATTAAACGAAAATCTCTAAGAAAAAGCCTAATACCTATGAAACACTGGTGACATATGCACACATATATTCAAGGACTTCTTAAGATCACTCTTGTATGTGCATCATCTTTTAAACAATACTTCAGTACTGAAAAGCACTGCATATTGAAGAAATAGGTTCATTCTCTAACCTAATACATAAGATGAGCATGGAGTTAAAAGAAAGGACTGGTTAATCAGGACAAAGTTACAAATTTTTCTGAAATTGTAACTTGAGCTCCGACAAAATGGATTAATCTGTTAAAAATAAACAGAAGGTTTGATGCAGGAGACTTCGAGGAGAAAAGGATTTTCAGAGAAGTCACGTGCTTGGGGAGAAAATGAAACAAAGCTCATTCTAAGAAAAGTTTGAAAGCTGAGAAAAGAAAACCTGCCTATTCTAATAATCTTAAGTGCTGTCAGTGGGAATATTAATTTTCTTTTGGTTATAAAATTTGGATCAGTCTGGAAAATGAAGTGCTTGAATTTTAAGGACTGAGTCAATCTTTAGACTATTTTCTGCAATTATGCTCTCCCTGTAATTCTTTCTTGAACTTAATCTTCACACGCGTGCGTTGCATTCTAAGTCATTAAGGGTTTTTTTCCACCTTGTTTTGAATGGACCAAGGACCTGCTCCAATAGAGCAACTGCTGTACTCTAAATCAGTAGTTCTCGAACTATTGTTTTCAGTCATCCACAGAGAGCTGCCTTGTCACATGGTGCTGGCTGTAACCTTGTAAACAGAAATAAAAGACACTAAAAAAATGTATTAAATACTTTCCCATGACACGGTCTCAGCAAATAAAACTGAAGTGACCATGCAGTTCTCTAAGAGAACTGGGAGTGTTTTTTGAGAAATCTTGTATGCTGGATGTGATTTTGTGCACTTCTAAACATTCAGAAGCCTTCCACTGCTTCCCTGGAGTACCAGAACTACTTACCACAGAGAAATCTGTTATGAGAATAACAGTAAAGAGCAGTGAAACCAAAGAGAGGAAGGCAAAATAAGAACAATAAACTTCAGGAAGGTAGATTCCAGTAAACTCAGGGAAACATTAGTTAAGAATTTATGGCAGGCAAGTTCATGGGGAAAAGGAGTTGAAGAGACCTGGCAATTCCTCAAAGAAATGGTATTGAGGCACAAGTACAAACTGGCCCAATGGAGAGGAAGGATGGAAAATGTAGAAAGAGACCAATCTGGCTAGGTCATGAGTTTGTTATTAGCCCCAAACACAGGAAGAGAGCACAGAGAAAGTGGAAATTAGGTTAGACTGCTAGGGACAAGTATTTTTTGGAAGACACAAAACTCAAGTGAAGGTACAAACAGCTGCAATTAGCAAGGAAGACGAAGAGTGACAAGAAAGAAATATAGAAGTAACAATTACATTAGTAACAATAAGAAGAGCAAGGATAATAGAGCTTTGCTCCATAGGAGAGATGAAAAGTTCCAGGGCTTCAGAATTCACTAAAGAGATCATTTGTGAACAGGAAGCTAATACACTTAACTGAGTGATAAATGTATGACTTTAGCATAAAACAAGGAAAGAACAAGCTTGGCAATTTTTAAATATGTTATAAATGAAAGCAACTTAAAATAATTTTCATATCAGGTTGATCCACTATCAAAATTTACTTAGCAATATGCATAAGCAGTCCTCTGAGTACTTGTGAAAGAAAACTGAGAGACAAGAAGACTACAGAGGGAAAATGCAATACAGAACTTTAATGGGAAAGGAGGGAGATGGAAAGGAGAATTACATTTTCAATTACTGGAAAAAATCCCACTAACAAATAAACAATTTGCAAACGTTGTCAAAAAGAATGTTTTAGGTAGTCCTGTGAGGAGCAGGGAGTTGGACTCGATGATCCTTATGGGTCTCTTCCAACTTGAAATATTCTATGAGTCTATGAAATCAGGTCAAGTCTTTGACTATAAAGTAACAGAACTTGCAACTGAGGATGCAGCAGATAATGCCATGTTTCCAGACACTAGTAAGGCTTTTGACAACTGTCCCATATGGCATCCTCATGAACAGATTAGGGAAGCTTTTCTTGACTCTCCTAGCATAGATAGGGTGCATAATTTGTTGGATAATCATAGCCAAAGTGTACTTATTTATGTTTAGCTGTCAGAATGGAAGGAAGTGTTGAGTGGTGCCATGATTTGAATGCTCAGCAGGCATGCATAAAAGTAGTATAGGAAAGCAGGAGTAATCAACCAGCTGTACATGGAACAGCTGGCTAAGGAGGAACTAGGAGTAAATCACAAGCTGAACATGACCCAGGATTGGCTTGCTGTTACAAAAGAAGCAAAACTCAGACTAGGTTATATGAACAGAATATAGACCACAAAACAAGTGAAGTAATCTGTCTAGTCTGATCAGCACTGATAAAACCACAGGGCGTACAGAACAGGGTGTCTAGTTTGGGGCACTGCCCTTCAAGAAAGATTTAGATCCACTGGGCAGACTAACAGAGAGCAACGGGATTATGAGACATCTAGAAAACATAACCTAAATAACACATAACCAAAAGAAGACTGAAGAGGAACAGTCAAGATATATAATAGTCAAGAATATAAATGTTATTGTAAAGAGAAAGAGAATGTTTTTCTCTATACGTGCATGCAACTGCCATCAGCTGATGGACCCATTTTTCTATGTACTTATGCATTAGAACTCTCAAATCTTAGACACATTCCTACGGTCCCCATCAGGCATTGAAAAAGTGTTGTAGAAGACAAATTGAAGTTGTGTTTATGCTTTCATTACTGTAATGAAAATATCATACTATATACCACTCATACCTTCATACTCAGCTCCAACTCAGAACAGTCATGTTCCTCAGCCCAAGCAAACTGCAATATGTATACAAATACTGCTCCCGAATTCTTCATATTTATGTAATGCTTCTTCAATTTCCTTTTAAGGCAACACATCAACCAAAACTTAGTAATGCTCTTCTTCCTAGCTTCCTTTTATGTTCTGCTCCCCCCACAGCAGCCACCAAAAATGCCAGTTATGTACCTTTAATAACCTCTCTTACACATATTTGGAAAGCTGTCTTGAAATATCTCAGGAAAAAATAAGAGTGCTGGTTTCCTGATCACTCTGCAAGATCCGCTTTCACAATTAAGCTTGTGCAACTAAAACAGAACTCAAAAATGGGGAAAATTCACAGAAGACCGACTACGAAAATTCTCATGCTTAAATTTCACGTTGGAATGTGACTGATTGTAATAATGGAACATTTGTGGCTGTCTCAATTTGTAGATTTTTGAAATCAGGTTTATCCAGTGGCTAAAGACCCTGAACCCTCAGGTTTCATGCAAATATAAAGCACTTTACAAGACAAGATGAGCTGCTTTTACAACACACTTTTCTTTAGTTCTTCTCAAGCTGTTTCACAAGGCATTAAAATAACTCCAAAAAAATACCTAGTCAAGTAACTCACCCGTGCAAAACAAAACACATCTTAAGGTTGAAGGCCAAGCCCCCTTCTGTATCTCAGTGTAAAAATCCCATTGAATCGCATTAGGAATAATTCTTAGTGTTGATTGTTTTGTTTTTTTTTTCCACCAGGGAAAGAGAGAAATCCAGATCCGAGATACATCACTCTTGCAACCATGAGAGCTGAATTACTTTAGCTTCCAAAACAGCTAGAATGACAAAGACACAGCTATCAATACATTACACAGGGGATGCACAGAAAGAATTCTCATAAAGAAACTGAGATTCATTACTGCTTTAAAATACTATGGTCAGAAATGGTTCATATTTCATAAGGTCAGCAAGAAAATTCATACAGAATAACTCATGCTGTGTTTTGCCCACTCAGGCTAAAATCTTTCCTCCTTAAAATGCCAATCCTAGAATCTGAAATGTATTTGGGAACTGTTTAGAAGAAATTATTTTTTTTAAAACTGTTACTCATTTATTGTCCTGATAAGAAACCAAGATTCTCAGATCTCCTCTGCCACCGCATTTTGAAGGGTTAGTTAACAGATATCCAACCAGGTGCTACTGAAGAATTTAAGATTTCAAATATTATATATTATATAAACTACTTATAAACTACTACTTCTTCTGCTGTCAAGAGCAGACAGTAAAAATTCAACCTCTCATAAATATGTAAGTGCAAGAGCATATATAAGGGCAGGTACACAACTGCAATCATATAGGTACAAGAACATGACAGAGCCCTGTTTATTGCATGACTGCATATTGTTGTGTTCTTGAGGGCAAAGGGCTTTAAATACTTACAGACAATGCCTGAAAGACAAGCTAATGGGTTAGATGCAGTAGTTCCATATTTAATAAACAGCTATGAGAACTTGGTTAACATTGCAAAAATCAAGCTCTGAATTATTAGGAAATCCTCTCTGCAACCTTAGCTTTTACAAGTTCACAGTATTTTCACACTGAATATCCTCACAGATATCCTGCTCCAACAAATGGCACATTCCTGACCCAAAAAATTTTTTAGTTTTTGTAATATGATGTGAGGAAAAGATACCTTCCTCTGCTGTCATTTTGGTAACAGCTAAGCTGATGCTCCTACAAGAAATTCCAGCCCAAGACACTTAAAGTTGGGAAAAATTCTGAGCATTGAAAAATAAGATTTTATAAAGTTTTAATAGAAATGTGAGGCACATTTGTTAATAACAATTATGTGACATACACAGGTGCAGGCACAGACAGACATACACAACTTTTCCAGATTGGCCGTAATAGTAGAGAAACTTTGTGCCATTCTGGCAGTTACAATACTACTAAAATAGGCAAAGGTATCACTTGTAATTTAAAAAATATTAATGAAGTATCCCTAACATAAACTTGTTGTGTCGGTAACATCCAGGCAACTTGATTTTTGTGGTGACATTTCAATTCTGATTGGATATGATATAATCCAGTTTTTTCAATTTAGACCAGTGGTACTTTTATCATGTGGTGATCTGCATAACAGAGTGTTCACATTTTTTGTGAGAGATTGTACTGTCTTTTCTTCTTCATTTCAATGTGTTTACTTTCTCAGAGTGCTGTTCTCTCTTGCATGGTGAATCACTTGCAAATGATTGCAAGATGTAGCAATGCTACATCTTGCAACTGATCCGAAAGCTTATGCTCTCCTCCTTGTTTTGGGGGTCTCTAATTTGCATTTGGTGCAAAAGCAGTGACAGTTGCTGTACACTCAACTGATTTTTTTAAGGACACGTTTACTGATTGCCTAAGAAAAGGGTAAAATCATATACAGGCTACTAAGCAGGTCCTGATAGAATAAGATCTTGTTCTCCTTCAGACATGAGAACAAGCTGTAGCCATTTCTAGTCAACAGTAATTGAAGAGAATAGCAGGGCTCATTTGAAGTTTAATCCAGGAGGATCACAGTAGCAGCACCAGTTCCAGTGTGCTGGCCATGTTTCTGTCCTCAGAGTGACCCTGCAAGGCTCCTATTCCCTGTCTCAGCATCAATGCAGGCAGTCCCCTGAGGATGAACACTCCCTAATCCACCTCCAGGAGGCTAGAATGATTAAATAAGAGATGTAAGATTTATTTACAGGTAACTGGGATGCTGCAGTGTTACATTTCTGTGCCACATGGTTCAAAAGGTCTTACAAAACACCAGATGATAAGGCTGGCAATGAAAAGAGGCAATTTAAGTAATTTATCTAAAAAGGAAGGAAATAGGTTTTTTGAGGTCAAATCACAGTTCCTGCAAAATCAATTGATTCAGTGAGACCAGCTATTCACTCTGGTAAGGTAACTTCAGTTGTTTGTAAAAGTAGCTCTAGTGTGCTTTTACAGATTGAGTAAGTACAACTGAAGTTCATGTTCTATTATTAAGAATTTCCCCCCTGTTTTGGTGAATGAATACACACACTATTCCTTTAGACCACAAGTCTTACTTTACCCACTAAGCACATTTTTGAAGAAAAGAAACTTCATTTTATCAATAGAATTCTTATATACTAATATTTCTTTTCAACTGTACTCATAACATCACAACAGGCACACCAAGTCTCTGAGCTGAAAATAACTGAGTAGTGGTAGAGAGCACATTTGCCTGCTCTTTCCATTCTCCTGGCTTTTATTTATGACTACTGCTGGAGAAAAGAGTTTGATGGACACTTCTGGTGTGGCACTTCGGTGTGGCACAGAACGGCCATTCTCATATTCTGATGCGGTGATCCTTCCTGTTCAGGAACGAAAAATGATAGATGTGATTAGGTACAGTTTAGCAGATGGAAACTGCACTGCAATATGCTAATCTTTGATTCAGCTCAGACATTTAATGTTGCCTTAGCTGTGTTAATTTACACTACTCTCAAATCCTGGTCTGTAAAAATGCAGACTATATATCTAAGAGGCTTAAATCAAATTCGTTACATCATTGTCATAAAAACAGAGGTCCAGCTAATCGTTGCTTCTACTATAATTCCACAGGTCAAACCTAACTTGCTATGGGAACATGAGTTCATGTCTGTCTACACAACTTAGAAGTAAAAAAGTCTGTACTACACAAAGAATCTGCTCCTTGAGGTGTCATTTTAGTAATGTACATTTGCTGCACAGCTGAGCATAAGGTAGAAAAATAGCTATAATTAAAGAAGGGACAATTACAAATTAATCTTAAGTAAAAAGATCTGAAAAGTTACCAAACGCATGGCTTACATACCTACCTTTTTCTAAAGAGACTTCTGAGATTTTTGCTCCATTCATCTACATAGTCACTGGAATAAAGTTAAGATGCATCTGTAGACATACAAAGTTGTCTGCAATAACTTAAACACTGTCCAAATCAGGGATGTTTAATAAAAGTAAATTAAAGAGCATAACATTGGAAACAGAAGACTACTGGAAGCTTTATAAAGGTAAATGTTGTGAAAGGAATATAGTCACAATGCCTGGATTACTAGTGGGTTTAGGAAAATATTTCCCAGTGCAAAAGGAGCGTAGTGTTCCATCTCCTGATTAGCATGCATAAAACTTCCAGTCCACAGGCAATAAGAGGAAATATCTGAAGGGTCCTACAGTAGCACAGATCCTCAGTCTTTTGCATCGCTAGTGAGACTTCTATCATTTGTTTGAATGATGTATTTGAATTGCTTTTATTGCAAGCATTTGCTGCCCCCAAGAGTCAACAGCTCTGTTCCCATAGTGCTGTGTACTTTCTTAAAAGATGTTTCATACATACAGTATCACATGTTTCTGTGGTTGCTATGGTAATGAAAGTACTCGTCTTTTACAAAATTGCAGAGTGAAAAACAGGGATATAAAACATGGAGGCTAATCAGCAGAGTTTTAAGTTAATTTCTGAGGGGGTTTTGTCTAATTTGGTAACTGATATATCAGTGGATTGTACTTTCTTTCTGTTTAATATTAACATGAAACTGAAATAATATAATGAAAATAACCCCTTTATCTAGACAATAGGAGCTCTGCCTATTTGATCTGTCCATTATTTGCACAAATGCATACTTGAATGTATACATTTGTTAAAAATGTGTCAATAACTGATCAGAAAACAAGTGTCTCATTATTTCTGCATTTTCCTGCACAATATGCTCACCCCATTACTTTCTAATGCATATCTTTATTAGTGTCTTTACTAAACAATTGCAAGGTGGCTATTTGTGTCCAAAGGTAGAATAGAAAGCAATCCCTACACTATAACACTAGTATTTTGAAGCTTAAATGCCTCACCCAGTTTCATGTAAAGAGTGCCCCTCACCAAGGGTTACTAACCTGCCGAAGAAAAGAACAAACTGGGATACTGTATTTTGCAAGAAATCCAAATATGAAAGGCGGCAAGGAAACAAAGGACAGGGACACTGACAAAATAGAAGTATAAACACAAAATAACAAAACAAGACCTATTTGGGGAAAAGCTAATCCACTGTGGAAGTGATTCAGCATCTCACACACATACATTGTTATATACCTTCTATACAAACACACAGAAACACATGGAAGCATAGTCTTATACACACAAAGTATAAATGCAGCATATGCCTAAAGAGGAATGAGAAAAAGGGGCAACACAGCTAAATCAGATAACAGATAGGAAGTAATCTATGAGCATGCAGAGATATGGCTAAAAACCCAATACTTTTTGAAGTGATTATACCCAGGTAAGCTGACATTAAGCAAAAAAGAAGTATCTACACCCTGTACAGTTCTACAGTAACCATGACTGTAACACTGGATTCGCCAATTTGTCTGAGTAGCACATTAAATCATTTTTCATCTGTTGGAAACAGCTTTTTCCAACTGTTAAGCTTCTAGAAATGTTTTCAATGATCTAGAAATTCATTACCTTACACTTCATACTATCACATTTCTATTACTCCAGTCTCAAGGCCATTCAAATCTTTCTGCATGACCTTAATTAACATCAGATGCCTCCCAATCTCATGGCAGTGCATACAGGCATTATAGAAGTTCTTGCCTGGAGTTCATAGTCTGAAATTATTATGTAAAAGAGAAAATAAATGATATCATAAACTAGATGAAAACTAAGGCCACTGAGTCTGTGTGAATTAACTATAGTGTCTGTAACTAAGCCAAGACATGATCCCAGATCACCAGACTCTCAAACCAATGCCTAAACTGCAAAACAGTGAATAACGCTAAGCCAGCCAGTCCCTAACACCATCACTGACACAACAAACTTGGTATTTTTTCTTCCTCTTAATGATATCAATGGTAACAATTTTATTTGCAATAAACATTTGTCACATATAAGCATTATCTTTCATTGTTTACACATCACAAATATTTTTTCTGCTCATTCAAGTAATAATGGGAATGTTGCTCACTTAGTAGTAGTTCTAGAAATTATTTAGCACATACTATTAAAATCCTGTCCAATGAGAACTATTACTTTCCTTGTGTGTTTACCTCTGGCATTTATTAATATAATATCTAAGTTGTTCATTCTTATGACACTCATGTGAAATGAAGGGGGAGGCATATCACTTTACAAATACAATAAAGTGGTTGAGTAGATACTTACTAATTCAAGGCAATTACTCTGAGGCGTACATTATTTCCTGGGCTTTCCCTGAAAGCAAATGAGAAACAACAAACAAACAACAAAAAGCCCTCAGGTTTCATCATGGGGTTTCCCTTTTTTTTTTTCCTTTCCTCTTTTTTTTTTTTTTTTGTTAGTTTGTTCTTCTTTGCTCTTTTATCTTTTTTAAACCAAGAGAATAAGAATTTTAGATTTACGGCACAGCAAGTGTGCTAAAGGGAAACTCACATAATTAGCAGTTGCTGTCCTTAATAAGGTCCTGATAGGTACCAAGACAAATTGCTACTTGGCCAGGCGCATAGGTACTTGTTAAGAGAGGAACAGTGAAAAACAGAAAACCTGGACACGAATGTTCTTCAAGGTACTGTCTTTCACATCTTCTCCTGTTCTCTCCATACTGCATTATGCTAAAGGGCACTAACTGAATGCTATGGAGAATGTGCCATGTATTCACACTCACAGGTCTTCCAAAAATTGTTAATCAATCTGCATTGCATCCACCCTTTGGAGGGAAGCAGTTCTCAAGCTTCATTTCAGTTCCATTGCCCTTGCCTACCCAGTCTACCACAAATTGAAGGGCATGAGCTTTTGTTCTCGCCTTTACATTTTCTCCATGTTTTGACTTGTAGTCCCTAAGTATACAGTGATAAAAACAAAAAAGAACTAAATTCACCCTCTTGGTTTACCATTAACTTTACCATTACCAGCAAAATTCCTAAGTATCAGTCAAATCCCATCACCTTTTCAGACCTTATCACTTGTCCTTTTGTTCCAGTAAAACCCATCTTGCTTCCATACTAAATCTTGTCAGATTTCTCTTCCTCAACCTGCAGCCCATGCCCCCACTGTTACCTATACCTTTGATCAGCTATTTTTAGACATCCAGCAATTCCCTCTGTGAACTCAGTTCCACGAAATACACTGAAAAAACTGCCATGAAAAGGAAGACTTTCACAATGACTGCATGTTATTCTCCTCCCTTCTGTGCTATGAGCTACACCCTCCTTCCACTTACTTCATGTTGGAATTGGCACTTGTTGGACCCCTTGAATGGTCACTTTAGTTTCCTAATGTTGCTTAGGACAAACTGAGTAGAAAAAGCTGGGTAAGTTTCTGCTGAACGTAGTGCATTAAGGCAGCTGTTATCAGTGTCAAGGCAAGGAATAGGATAATGTACTTAATGCAAGAAGGGGAAGGGGGAGGAGCAGCAAGGGAGTGGGGATTAAGGGATCTGGCACAGATGATCTCCGTCTTGGTTTGCTCACTCTTGCAAGGAGCTGCAGCGTACATCTTGTTTGTATCTGCCCCCACCCCCAATTCAGTACTCCATTCCCCTTGCCCATCCAGCCCTCACAAGTCAACTCAGCTCCCCACACTGCCCCTGGTTCAATCCTTGTCTCCACTGCGCTCCAGCCAGGTGTCTCTTGCCCCTGCACCATCTGCACAAGTGAGTGCAGGAGGGACCCCACTGCTCTTAGCATTTGCTTGCCTGGAACTGACCTGGCCCACCAGCAGCTGGGAGTAACTATGCCAAGGGAGGTTTTGTGTCTTGGCTACTACACGGCACGCAGAGCTGTGTTTTCGGAGTCATGTGTATAGGCTGGTCAGGATCAAGAACTGAGAGAGGCTGTCTCCATCAATCTTTCGAATAAGGTGCTGAATTCTTAAGAAGTCTTGGAGCATATTCCAAGTGAGATAATTCAAACTGTAGCTTGACTATGTGTGGGTGGAGCTCCATGGGAATAGCTATAGGCACACACTGCCAAACTGCAAATAGCATAGTAAAGAGATGGCAGGGCTTTTCAGAGAAAAGGTTGATAAATATATTTTTTTAATTTGAAAGAGAAAAGGTTTCTTCTACATACAAAAACATTCCTCCAAATATTCAGTTTATGACAGACATTCAGTCTGAAATGTGAGTAAAATCTTGAAAAAGTTATAAGCAACCAAATGTAGATTCTTAATAAAAATGTCAGTCGGCTTTCATAAAAGAAAGTGCTACCAGCCATACCTATAATTATTGTTGTATATACTACAGCTACGGGGTTGTGTGTTTTCCTACAAGTTTATACAAGTTACAACCTATTTCTTGGAAGTTCAAGGAAGTGGGTCTCACGGAATTATCTGATAGGAGAAAATAATTCCACAGGAATTAGTTTAGGCAGAACATTCACACAAAGGAAAAAAAACCCACCATGATGTTTTAAGAAACAGTCAAATTCACAGTAGAATTCAAGATTATCAGCATTTGTAATGGGACAATATGATATAAGACCGTGCAGACAAACAGAGAGTTTTCATAATTATGAAATTATGAAGGTCCTGAAATGCAAGGACAAGAAGTCTAGATGACGGGCAGAAGTTAGCTAATGATATTATTCCAAAAGGTAAGTAGTGTGGTCAGACAGTTAATTAGAAAGATTTCATTAATTGCTTTGAATGCTGTAAAGGGTTAAAGTGTACATACTCAAAAGGTTTGTTTTATTACTAAAGAAATCTAGCTTAAAACAATTTTTATAGCATACTAAGACAGCAAGAATTTTACATTTAGACCTCCTTAAAACCAGAGCTTACTCTAGCGGACCTTCAATATAATCTGGAAAACCTGCCTAGCTATGTGAAAGGTTACCTCTATTTTGGCCTCATTGCTAATAAAGTTTGTTCATTCTTATAGATCAAGTTTATGGAAACTAGACACCAATGACAGTATTTTTTGTATAGGCATAAATGAAGGGAGGATTCCACTGACAGATCTCTAAAGCTTTGGATGACACAAGTGCAAGCAAAGTAAGGTAACTGATTTAGAAAATCTTTGCCAAATTGTTTTCACTCCTGGAATTTTTTTTCCTTTACCAGTCTGGCAGAGCTTTGCACCAGCAGGGCATAAAGTCAACCTGTGGAACTGAGTGAATAACTGATCCTTCACTTCACTGGACAAACAGAAAAGAGACCATTTTGGATGGATCAAAATGATTTGTTGGCTAAAATAAAATGCTACCCCTTACTTTCAGGTGTTTTACCTTTTTTCAATTACATGTAGAAAAGTGAGGCATTTCAAAACAACAACAAAAATACAAAATACACATATAAAAATCTGTATTTTGTTTTCAAAATCCCTGAAATTACTTGCTGAGTTGGACGAGCTTCACCTGAGATTACTTTTCAGATGACACTTTATTTCCTAATTTTTCCCCACCTCTATCCATTTGTTTGTTTATGTTTTAAGTCTTGGTTAAGTGGATTGATTGTGATTTGAAAATTTACGGATTTAAATGAATTCTATTTGGAAGAATGTTGAGCAGTAATTTCTTTTGCAGCTTCAAGAATTTTGTTCACCTGCAAGCAGTGATAAATGTTGTAGATGCAGTCCAAAACAGAAAAAGAAAGCAAGAAAATCCCCAAATATACCAAATTACTGTTAAAACTTTTGTTACATTGATTACCTTGGTTCTGTGTATCTCTAAAGAAATATATGGTGAATGAAGAAAGCTAAGATGGATAGCAGTAGGCATTGGTTCTGAAAAGCAGCTAGCACTATATGGCTGAACTAGATTTTTTTGTGACAAAAACAAAAGCTGTATCCTTGTATTGCTGTTGGTCATGAACTTGATCAAAAAATAAAACGCAATCTAAGCTAGTTCAATCTTTTTTCTGTGAAAGTGACAGAAGTATTCATGTGCAGTACACTCCATTAGCAGAGAAAATACTATTATTTGTTGTGCCCAGAGTATAAATACTGTCCAGATTCTTTTGAATTCCTATTGAAAAAAAAAAAAGCTATGATGGAATGAGACACTGCTAATGTTGCTGGGGTTTTTTATGTTTATCTTTTTAAACAGAATTTATAAGAAGTCTCATTTTGTTGAATGTGGTAAGATCAAACTACATCAAGCAATTGCTTGCTCACAAGTCCAAGATGCTCTTTCTAGCCAGCACACAGAAAAAAATCTCTTGTTCTCTCTGCTTGCTTGTATGTGTATGTTTACAACATCCCTCTGCTCTTAGATATTTTTAATACATACACACACCTTCGTCCTCACCTTCCCTTGCATAGATATGGTACAAGACACAGCAAGTACCCACAATCTCAGATAGTGATCTACAAACAACTTAGCCTTTAGATACTAAAAGGGCACTTAGTCATCATCCTTCACCTGCCCAATAAATAGTTCACATTGCAAAGCTTAGCATCACTGAGAAACAGCAAGGGAAGCTGGAGTCTGTATCATATGTTAGTAGCATTTATGCTTCAAAAATTTCTGGCAAGCTTTTCTTTCTTAACTGGGGAAACCAGATTGGCCTTTTTCACAGATGGATCCGAATCATTCCCCAGGTTCTGTATTTGGATGACTTCTCACTCTGTTTTAGCCATCAGTCAAATGTACTTGTTTCCCCATTTTGACTGAGCGGGTGGCAGCTAACATACCTATCCCCTTGAGTGAAGTCTGAAACTTCCCTAGATCTAAGATACGCTTACTAGCAACCATTCAACATCTAGCATAACATATTTTTTCACTAATGAGCTACAAGCAAAATCCCATCTGCATATGTGACTGTGTTGGAAAACATAAAAGTCAAGGAAATACCTGGCAGAAATGCAGACTCAGGCTGATCTAAGTAATTAAATTGCTTGCCTGGCCAAAAGACCTTGCTGTGAGACAGGGAGACCCAGAGGGACACAGAACATCTGGGGACAAAACGAGTGACCACTGAAACAGAAGCACTGTTCAAGTCTGTTTGAGACCAAACTGATGCTTGAGACTGGCCTGACATCATGGAGACTACATGGGCTGAGATACCACAGCACATTCAGCCACAGACATGTTGACTGTTAACATGTGCCGCAACTTGTCTGTTGTGCAGCCCAGGAGAGAAGCTGGGTGGGCCAGCATAGTGGTTTCTCACATGACCTCGCTGTCCTTCAGCAGGGCAGAGCACAGTGGTCCCAGCTGGCAGTGCACACGAAGGGGACAGGGCTGCAGTGTCTCCCCACTGCCATTAGCCCTCAGGTGCTCCAGGAGCGTTTCTGGGGTCTCTGCTGAGTCATCCCAGCAACAGCAGACAAGGAGGAGAATGCCTGGTTCTGATTGGCTCAAATTCCCATGTTTCCTGCCGATTGGCTGTTGCCACGCTCACGGGCTGCCCTTCTAGAAGGTTCTCCACATGTCGGCAAGGGCTCAAGCTGGGGGCAGCCTGGTTAGAGGGGGCAATCTGAGTGATCGCGGCGGGACTGGGGTTTGTACTTGTTTACTCACAGGCTTCATTTAAGGAGTATGGACCCTCTGTGACATGGAGGATACATTCATGGGTTTGGGTTACCTTAGCAAATTACTGCCCATGGTCTGATCCATGATGACTGACTGCTACGTTCCAAGCTGTTTTATAACTGGTTTAGTAATATTTACCACAATTTAAAAAACAGAATAACTGCATTAAGGTATGCAGTGTATTATGGATGAGGTGGCCTGAGATCCACCTGAACACGCATCCACCTGAACATTTTTTTCTGTATTTGAGTCATATTCAATAATGCTATTACACTTTTTAGATAATATTAGGTATTTAATATATGTTATGAACCGCCTTATTTTCAGCTGTAGAACACACAGCATACAGAGTCTGAACTGTATTCATGCTTTTTGATTGCTGTATTACTGTATAACATATGAAAATCTTTCCAAGCAAGCTACAAAAGAGCGGGTAATACATTGCAATTCCTGCCCTAGGAAGGTGAACAGAAAGCTCTCAGACCAAGACTCAAAGCCAGACACTGTACTTCCTGTCTTTTAGATCTTCTAACATGTAAATCGACCGTTACAAAGAGGATTAACTACTAGAAGTGTACGACTGAAGCCCAACATTCAGCCCTGCTCTTTATTCACTGCCAGAGCAGACCAGGTGTCCAGAATCCTAATGCTCGGCTCTGCAGTTGGGGTTTATATGATCTGCATACTAAGCACAAGTCACCATTGTTTTCTGTCTTTAATTTATTGGTGGCCTTAACAACTGGCTATTTTACTGCTAATTGTACTTTAAATTGCTAGTACAAAATCAAACAGCAATTGGAACTCTAAACACGCACTTTTATGAAGTACGGTGATTTTAAAAAAACTGTTTATTTTATCAGAGAATTAGATTTATGCTCAGGACCTTCAGGCTTTCTCACAGAAAATTACCTTGTGGTATTTTAGTTACATTAATGGCTTAAGTTTATCATTATTTTCTTAGGAAAGCCGTATAATTTGTACTAGAAATGGGATGATGGTGTGAGAAAGCATTTTCAAATGTTGCAATAATTTAATCACAGACGTATCTGTGTCATTGCAAAATGAAGCCTTCGGCATTTGAGAATCTCCCCTCTTAGCACTTGTTGCAAAAACAGGCCCAAGTATTCCAACAAATTCCATTTTGGAAAATCTGTCCTATTTACCAGAAGTCACCACATGGCTTCAGTTTGTAGCTGAAAGTATACCTTGTCCTGGTGGCTGTGGCATAGAGCTGAGGGCTGGCAGGGAACGTGGAGTCCACTATGCCTGACCACAGATCTGGATGTTATTCTGGTACAGTCTAGTCCATATCTCCTAAGAAGTAATTTCTACTTGGAAGAAGTGGATTTAAACTACATGGCTTTGCAAATATTTTGGGATCTGTGTTGCTGAAAGACACTGAAAATAATAATAGCTAGCTTCCCTCCCTGGAGCTCAGAGCATGTTCCAGATCTAAAAAGAGACATCTTATTAGCCTATTTTTGTATATGAAAAAATCTTCATGTTTAAAGATTGAAAGTTACTTACCCTGAGTCACACTAAGCACCCCTTGCAAAGCTGGAGGCAGACACAAGCTAAGCAAGCTTGAGTCCTTCTGCTATCAGAATGTCAAACAGTTGTGTTTCCATCTTGTGAGATATGGTCCTCATGTTGCCAGCCACGGGATAGTCTGTGATGCTTCTAACAGCAGTGAAGTGGTTTAAAGTGTTTGGAATAAAAGAATGAATAAAATGAAAATATAAACATAAAATGTAATGCTGAGAAAAAAAATGCTAAAACCAAATTGTATCTCAAACTCACATCATAAAAGTAAAATCCTGGTTGCAAGTGCCACTTGTAAAATTAGAAATTCATTACAAAATACTTTAGAAGGATATTTTCATGAAATTCTTAAAAACATTAAACCTGGGTTGAAATCTGTAAACATTTGGTGGGTTTTAATATGTGATAAGCAGTAGATTTTAAATTCTCTGGGGAATATGTAAGCTCAAATATACTCTGCTGTTTAACTCCCAGAACTGAAATACTCCACAAATGCATTGGAATCTCTGTAATTTACTTGAATGAACGCACCCACTGCTGAAATGCAGACCTCCCCTCCCAGGTGCCCCGCCCTGTGAAGAGGCATGCAGTAGTTGTTCCGTGCAGCAACTCAGTGAAGAGTGGGAAAAAACTGTAGGGTTACTTCAACAGATAGTAACCAGGCTGGATTTTCTTTTCTTTTTTTTTCCTTTTAACCTTGGCAAAGACACAAAGGTAATACCCTACCTTTAAGAATAGTGCTGTAAATATTTTCACCATTCAGATGAGGACAAGGCCTTGATTTTGTACTTCATTCAAGTGGTACGAGCAGCTAGCGTGCTATAACGTTGCTGAGACAGTATGTAAGATAATACGTGGCACAGAGAAACTGCTACAAGCTGACATGCTAATGTGGTAGCAACAGCAGCAACACTTTTTCCAAGCTATAACATACAACTATTGAACCTACCAGAATAATTTGAGACGTGTTTATTAGGTTTAGATTACAGACTAATATAGGATTTGGTTAGTTGTCCTGGTTTCAGTCTCATAATCTGAATGTCGACATTGTCCTGGTTTCAGCTGGGATGGAGTTGTTCTGTTTTTTTTTTACTAGTAGCTGGTATAGTGCTGTGTTTTGATTTAGGATAATAATAATGTTGATAACACACTGATGTTTTAGCTGTTGCTGAGCAGTGCTTACACTAATCAAGGACTTTTCAGCTTCCCATGCCCTGCCAGTGAGAAGCTGGGAGGGGGCACAGCCAGGACAACTGACCCAGACTGGCCAAAGGGCTGTTCCATACTGTATGGCATCATGCCCAGTATATAAACTGGGGGATTTGGCTGGGGGGCAGCGATTGCTATGCAGGGACAGGCTGGACATCGGTCAGTGGGTGGTAAGCAATTGCATTGTGCATTACTTGTTTTGTATATTCTTTTATTATTGTTATTGTTATTTTCCCTTCCTTTTCTGTCCTATTAAACTGTCTTTATCTCAACCCATGAATTTTACTTTTTTTTTCCTTTTTTTTTTTCCTTTTTTTTCCAGTTCTCTCTCCATCCTGCTGGGTGCGAGGGGAGTCAGTGAACGGCTGCATGGTGTTGAGCTGCCTGCTGGGTTAAACCACAACAGTCCTTTTTGGCACCCAACGTGGGGCTTGAAGGTTGAGATAATGACAGATCTGACCAGAATGTGTTAAGGCAAATTTGTTATAAGCATTCATTATATTGGTTTAATAGTTGCTGGGCACAATATTGATTTATTTGCTCTCAAAGTTGTTGTGCTTGCTCTCAAAGTTGTGGTATGTAACACCTTACTTGCCGTATGCACTCCCTGTGTTTATCACCTCTGGGAGTTGGATTAAAGCTATTGCTTTGCTGTACTGTGTAACACTGGCTTATGGTATGATAAAATCCTTGGTTGTGAGATTGTAGTCAGCACTACTGTCATTTCTGTAGTTTGGGAGCCATCTCTCAGAAATTGTTAATGATTACACTTTTTACCTCTTCTCCTCAGAGAACCAATCTATGGGGAAGAATGGGAGGGCACACTTTCCCCTACTCCTTCACCTTCCCCTTCTCCTCCAGGCTAGTTACAACAGCTCTTGAGAATTTTTAATATCCTTGGGTTGTTCAAACCAGCATGGTCCTATTGCTATGTCTTCTGAATCTGGTTAAGGTCTTGTTTAGGGTTAAACAACTATTTAAGAATACCACCCAGAGATCTACCCCCACAACAGGCACTGCGGCTGAATCAGAGAACCAGTCCGTGCTGGTATCAGTCACCCTTATACACAAGAAACACACAAGAAAATCAGCCTGTTTTATAAGGGATGAAGATGAACTAGGGCCATCACGAGAACAGGAGGAAGAGGCAGAACTCATAAACGAGGCGGTAACCACCCGATCCCTATCTCTGAGTCAGCTGTGAGATATGTGACAAGATTTCAGTCGTCATCCTGGTGAGCACATTGTCACCTGGCTGCTCCAGTGCTGGGCAGTAGCCTGGAATTGAGGGTAGGGAAGCCAAGCAGCTGGGATCCCTTTCTAGGGAAGGAAGCATTGACAAAGCGATTGGAAAAGGGGCAGAAGCCCTCAGCCTCTGGAGGCGACTCCTGTCAGGCGTGAAGGAAAAGTATCCCTTCAAGGAAGATGTTATATGTCACCCAGGCAAGTGGGCCACCATGGAGACAGGTATCCAGTACTTGAGGGAATTAGCCGTGCTGGAGGTGATTTATGATGACCTGGACAATGGGCAGTTATTCAAAGAGCTAGAGGAAGTCAAGTGCACACAACCCATGTGGTGGAAGTTTGTACGGAGTGCACCATCGTCATATGCCAACTCATTGGCAGTAATGACCTGGAAAGATGGAGAAGAACAGACAGTGAATGAATTGGCTGGCCAACTCCGGCAATATGAAGTAAGTCTCTCTTCCTCCCTACAGGCCTGTGTCTCAGCTGTGGAGAAACTGTCCAAAAAACTGTCCCGGCAGTTCCAGCAACTCCAAGAGGATACGCTCTACTCCCCACCTGTACGGACCAGTGTCTTAGCCATTAGGAGTAAGTGTTCCTCTGCTTGAGAGAGGATATAGTGGGTACACACCACGGGCTACCCTGTGGTTTTACCTGAATGGCCATGGAGAGGACATGAGGAAGTGGGATGGAAAATCTGCCTCGATCCTAGAGGCACGGATATGTGAGTTGCAAGGAGAAACAATCACAAGACGGGGTTCTTCCAGGACAATTGATGCTCTCGTTTCCAGTGGGCGGTTCCCCAGACAGAGTAGAAGGGCTGATACTACTTCCGATCTTAATAAAGAGACTTCTGATTCGCATTTACAAGAAGTAACAAATACTATCACCAGGACTAGAGGGGCCCTGCCTCCAGCCGGGTGGAGGAAAGGGACAACCAGGTTTATTGGACTCTGTGGATTCGATGGCCTGGCACATCAGACCCACAGGAGTATAAGGCTTTAGCAGACACCAGTGCACAGTGTACCCTAATGCCATCAAGCTATGAAGGGGCAGAACCCATCTGTATTTCTGGAGTGACAGGGGGATCGCAACAGCTGACTGTATTGGAGGCTGAAGTAAGCTTAACCGGAAGGAGTGGCAGAAGCACCCTATTGTGACTGGCCCAGAGGCTCCATGTATCCTTGGCATAGGTTACCTCAGGAGAGGGTATTTCAAGGACCCAAAAGGGTACCGGTGGGCTTTTGGTATAGCTGCCTTGGAGACGGAGGAAATTAAACAGCTGTCTACCCTGCCTGGTCTCTCAGAGGACCCTTCTGTTGTGGGGTTGCTGAGGATCGAAGAACAACAGATGCTGATTGTCACACAACAGTGCACCAGTGGCAATAGTGCACCGAGACTCCCTGATTCCCATCCATAAGCTGATTTGTCAACTGGAGAGCCAAGGAGTGACCAGTAAGACTCACTCACCCTTTAACAGTCCATATGGCCAGTGTGAAAGTCTAAGAGAGTGGAGACTAACAGTAGACTATTGTGGCCTGAATGAAGTCACACCACTGCTCAGTGTTGCCGTACTGGACATGCTAGAACTTCAGTACAAACTGGAGTCAAAGGCAGCTAAGGGATACGCCACAATTGATATCGCTAATGTGTTTTTCTCAATCTCTTTGGCAGCAGAGTGCAGGTCACAGTTTGCTTTCACTTGGAGGGGGGTCCAGTACACCTGGAATCGACTGCCCCAGGGATGGAAACACAGCCCCACCATTTGCTGTGGACTGATCCAGACTGCAGTGGAACAGGGTGAGGCTCCAGAACACCTGCAATACATTGATGACATTATCTTGTGGGGCAACAGAGCAGAAGAAGTTTTTGAGAAAGGAAGAAAATAGTCCAAGTCCTTCTGAAGGCTGGTTTTGCCATAAAACAAAGTAAGGTCAAAGGACCTGCGCAGGAGATCCATTTTTTAGGAGTAAAATGGCAAGATGGACATTGTCAGATCCCCATGGATGTGATCAACAAAATAACAGCCATGTCTCCACCAACTAGCAAAATGGAAACACAAGCTTTCTTGGATGTTGTGGGTTTTTGGAGAATGCATATTCCAAATTACAGTCTGATCATAAGCCCTCTCTATCGAGTGAGCCAGAAGAAGAACAATTTCAAATGGGTCCCCAAGTAACGACAGGCCTTTGAACAAATTAAACAAGAGGCAGTTCATGCAGTAGCCCTTGGTCCAGTCTGGGCAGGAGATGTAAGAAATGCTCTCTAAACTGCAGCCAGGGAGAACGGCTCTACCTGGAGCCTCTGGCAGAAAGCACCAGGGGAGACTTGAGGTCGACCCCTAGGGTTTTGGAGTCGAGGAGACAGAGGATCTGATGCCTGCTGTACTCCAACTGAAAAAGTGATATTGGCACCATATGAAGGGGTTCGAGCTGCTTAGGACGTGGCTGGTACTGAAGCACAGCTCCTCCTGGCACCCTGACTGTCAGTGATGGGCTGGATGTTCAAAGGGAGGGTCCATTCTACACGTCATTCTACACGTAACTGATGCTACATGGAGTAAGTGGGTCTCACTGATCACACAATGGGCTTGAACATGAAACCCCAGTTGCCCAAGAATTTTGGAGGTGATCATGGACTGGTCAGAAGGCGAAGATTTCAGAATATTGCCAGAGGAGGAGTTGATGCATGCTGAAGAGGCTCCACATTGGGCACAAAAGAGGACTGTTGTTTTAACCCAGCAGGCAGCTCAACACCACACAGCCGTTCACTGACTCCCCTTGCACCCAGCAGGATGGAGAGAGAATTGGAAAAAAAAGGAAAAAAAAAAAAAAAGTAAAATTCATGGGTTGAGATAAAGACAGTTTAATAGGACAGAAAAGGAAGGGAAAATAATAATAATAAAAGAATATACAAAAAAAGTGATGCACAATGCAATTGCTTACCACCCACCAACCGACACCCAGCCAGTTCCCGAGCAGCGGTTGCCACCCACACAGCCAACTCCCCCTGGTTTATATGCTGAGCATGATGTCATACGGTATGGAATAGCCCTTTGGCCAATCTGGGTCAGCTGTCCTGACTGTGCCCCCTTCCAGCTTCTCGCTGGCAGGGCATGAGTAGCTGAAAGGTACTTAACTAGTGTAAGCACTGCTCAGCAACAACTAAAACATCAGTGTGTTATCAACATTATTCTCATCCTAAATCCAAAACACAGCACTACAACAGCTACTAGGAAGAAAATCAACTCCATCTCAGCTGAAACCAGGACATTAGTCTATGTAACACCTACAGCATTTTCTCCAATGAAAAAGGGTTGAGCAGCTGCAAGGTGACACTTTAAACTGTGTCACTGGAAAATCAGCGTTAGGCTTGAAAAAAGTTATTAATCATTCTTGCTGCTACTCTACTTTGAAAGCAAGAAGAATTAAACATCATTATTTATAAACCCTGACAAATGTAAACAGAGTTTTCAAGATTCTTGATTATTTGTTTTTAGAAATTTGATACTGTCATGTGACAGAGGCTTGGCAGAGCTCTACTTTGTGCACAGGCATTCTTTTGCTGGTATCGAGAGCTGAATTAAGTTGTAAACGCCAATCTATGATTCTTTCCCATATATGTAAAGTGTATTGTGTGTAAATATAAATGAGGAAAAAAGCCTGGAACAGGGATACAGTGATTCAACCTGCTACGACTGCAAGAAACATTGACTTTATGAGTATTTAATTTTAAAGGTCATATCCATATATCATATCTTTACATCCTATGTCAAGAATTGTACCCTTTGTCAGCCTGTTCTACAAATTTGGGAAAAAAGGTTAGATTGTCAATCTGGCAGATATACGTATACATATTTGTATTTTGACAGTGTTGCCACTTTTCCTGTTCTGTGTTCCTTACTTTCACTCTGAAAACCTTAAAGGTAACTCAGCTAGTGTTTGGATTACTTGCTAATAATTTATGTGTCTAAGTTATGTGGAAAATATTTCTGTCTTTATCATCTAGAGCAATACATATTTATGTGGCACTTCCCATTGGAGGAGAACTAAGTGCTTTTCAAAGATTTATGAGCTGAGGTGAGGAAGACTTTTCACTTTTATTTTGTTAAAGAATAAGGCACAGAAAGACTGTTATTTTCAAAACTTTCTCAAATAGCTGTGAATGGTTCATTTTTCAGAAAACTCACTTGCAATGTTTATAGTGAGAACGTGATGCTGAGCCTCTATCTCATTGCTTTGTTTGAGTGGTAACTGTAGATGCTCAGTCCTTTTGAAAATCAAAGAAACAGCTCTCTCAAATGAGCTATAAAAATGGTGAACACTTTTGAAAATTTTGAGCTACATAGTATCTCAAAAAATACACAGGAGTTCTGTGAAATATTCAGGATCAGAACATAACTCTTCTGAGTATGATTCCAGCCCCAGAATTCTCTTATACTGCCTGTTTATTGCTCTTAAAGAGCTGTTAAAATTGCTCTGTAGTGGTCAGCAAAAGGTGCCATGCACTTGACATATGCAGCTTTAGCAGAAGGAGTCACTCCTTTCCATTATGACTTTGTCATTTTACTGCTGCACAGATTGAGTGAAGGGCCTTTTCATGAAAAGCAATTTAGTTTAAGGAGTTAAACAAAAGAACAGAAAGTATATTTTTCTGAATCTATAAATGCACTTTTGAAGTTCTAGTTCTTACCAGTCATTTACTAAAGGATAATCTTTCACATCTCCTTTTTCAAGCCCAGCAATAAAGCCCAGTCTATGAATATGGTAATTTTAATAGTGCGTTTGGAAATGGTCTGAAATAACTTTAGCAGGAAAGCACCTGGCTCCCGTTCATGTTAGTGAAACCCATATGCATGCCCCAAGTGATTTATATGGTTGGGGTTGGTCCATACCTCATAGAATGAAATAAAAAGATTCTCATTGAGTAAGAGAATTTTACAATGAAAAATTTACTCGCTAGTTTACACAACGAACACTGGTAGATTTCAGTGGGAACCATGCATTCATTCACACATGGAAGAGCGAGAAATAGAGAAGAAAGCCCAGAAACATGAACACTGACTCTATCTGTCTCTGTCTATTTAAGTATAAAGAATTATATTAGATACTGGTCATGTAAATAGAACACCAGAGTGATAAATAACTTTATATAATTGCAAAACACATGAGAAATAAATAAAATTAAGACTGCAGACATGAAATCTAAGTTTATTAGGGTCTTGTTGGATCCTAAGCTATATACTTATTTGTATTATAGCTATAGATTCTATTTCAGAAAAAAATAAACTGCTTATAGACATGCAAGAATGTTACAGTTTAAAAGCTATGAAATACTCAGTTTCTCCTATTTAAAAGCCTGTACCTCAGTACTAGAACTCTGAAATACTGTAGGGGTGTTTTTACGCAGGGGGAACAACTCGAGAAGATTCATTCAAAAAAGTCCATTAAAATTCTGGGTTACACAGCTGTAGGGGCTAAAAATGCCACAGATATCTAGACCCTTCTGTATCTGGGTGTTTTTTTGATTATTCTGTTTAAATGGCTGCAACTCAAGCAAACCATCTTTATTTAACAAAAATTTAAATTTTTAATTTTAGTTAGACGACATATTAAAAATGTTTGCTGTCATGAGATTTAACTTCTGTTCATTGTAAGTCCAGAGATCCCCAAAATGTTTGCAATGTAACTCAGATAAATACAGTTTACAAGGAAACAAGAAGGGAGCTAAGCTCTCTAGAAATCTCTATTTCAGTCCTGCCCATTCACTACCCTATCTATACATCTAACTTTTTACTCAGTTTAGCACCGAAGTTCTCTTTCCAGCACTGTAAATGTACACCCCCTGTTACTCTCTATTTACTGAAGTCATAATTTTAAAAGGGGAATGCCTCATTTCCATAATTCTTCCCTCCGTGTAAACACTATTTGTGATAGGTTATTTGCTAAGCTGAAACTTGTTATTGTGTTTACACAGCAAAAACAGTCTTTGTGACCTAAAATAAATAAAGCCACCTATGCTAGAGAATGTAAAGAAATGCTAAGAAATAATCAACCCCAAGTCTTTTCTCCTCCCCTCACTATGGTTTCCTCACCTGTAAAATGAGTAAAAGATACTGAGTTACTTTGTGAAACACTTTCAAATCTGCAGATGGGAAGCACTACATGAGAACTAGGTACTATTTTTTATTATAACTAATGTTAGTAATATTGAGTAAAATCTAAATTTTGGGAGACTAGCTTATACACAGAAGTTTTCCTAATTTAGACACCCTAAGACATGCAGGTAAATGTAAAGATACATTTTCTTTAATGTCTTGTCTCACATCGTAACCTGTCCAAGCACCTTTACAATAAGTGAGTATTTGACAAACTGAGCTTACAGCAGCATTCTTTCAAACTCTAATATGAGACAGGATTCCAGACGTGTGATGAAAGACATTAGACAGTCTGAAAAGACATGCCTGAAAATTTGAAACCTTAGGAAAATGTTTACAATAATCTGGATAATACATGCAATACACATATATTTTTTTACTGTACACGTGTGCCCTGACATCACTCTTCGCCTTAAGAATTGGAAATGAAGGCATAACAAAAGTTTCCAGATTTCCATAGATCATGCTACCTTCCAGTAGACATGGGTTTAACTGTACTTTCAACATTCCAGAAAAACTCTTTTTATGCCTTTTTCCTTTGTTTAGACATCAAAAGTCTTTATTTAGTCCAACCTACCTTTCACCAGAAGAAATTTGTGTTTTCATGACTGACCTGCAGAATAAAATACTATGTGCTATAGCAGTGAAACGAGTAATACTGACCTCTACAGCAGAATATAAAACAAAAGTGTAGTATCTATTCATATTAATGTTAATTTATGAATATTAATTAATTTTAAAAGATTGTCATTCTGCAAGTTGTGAACACTTTCCATAATACATTTTCTTAGGGGTTTTGTTTTTTTGCTTTGATGTCTTGCTTTTACATATTTGGACAAAAGAAATGTAGTAATCACTTGTATCATAAGTAATTTGCAGTCTTTTGCCTAATTCTTTCCACCAGGATGACACTAATCCATAGAGAGTGCACATGAAAATGTAGCCTATCAAGTTAGTGAATAAAACAGAAACCAATCCATACCCTTTACTGGAATTGGAAGCTATAAATTCTGTGAAGACTCAACTATGACTTTGTTACAAGTTTCAAGTAGTTGGCTACTGTGGAAGTATACTGCCTCAGGATCACATCTGAAACCAAAATATAAATCAAAATACTGTAATTCGATCACTAGGTTTCCTCCATTCCATCTCTTTAAAGATGTCAAAACCACTACCCTTGCCTTAAGCATTTTTTGTACCATTCTATAAATTTGCTGAACATACTTTTGTCTTAATGCACATAAACTGTTCTAAATTAAATAAGAAACTATAAATAACATACACCTCATTCCAGATTCAGATTTAATTGCAGATTCAGGTTGCAACTACGTTTAGATTTATTTCCTGAAATGCTTTTGATTAACGTAACAGTTTGTGCTTTGTTCTAGATCAGGAAGATTTTTTTCCATTTGAGAAGACAGTATTTCTGACTAGCTGGGTGAAGAACCTACAGCAAAAACCACAATGCAATTCCAACATTTCCTGCTAAGAATTATCTGTGAATGATAAGATATTAACAGATTTGTTTGATTCGATTTCATTGTTGTTTCTGATATTAACTGCTGGGTTATTCATAAAATTACAGATTTCAAACTGATTGTCCACATGCTTCTAGTATTTCCTCACTAGAACAATTTTTATCATTGGCTGGTAAACAAACTCACGTTGTATCATTTCTGGATGGATATCTATTCTACAGAAATGCTATTGGCAAGCTTCATTAATATTCTGGGACATATACTGGGGAAAAGTTAAACTGATACGAATCTTCTCATTACTGTCCTTTTTTTCAGAAATTTTCTCATGAACAAAGCGAAAATGTATTTCATGTGCCTGTCCAAGTAATCAGTACTTCATGACAGACAGCAAAAACTGCCTTCTGTATATTATCTGCAGCATACTTTGTGATACTTGCTTCACACTAGGCTTCATAGAAATGTAGCACTTCCCTGCCATCTAGTTTGCTAGTAGACTGTGCTAGTAAAGGGTAGAAACAAACCTAAACAAAGCACAGCGACATACTGTCTGAAGCTCCCCTATGGCAGACCAACACATATTATAAAAAATTACTGCAGGAATTCAGCCAATGAAGCTGGGTTGCCTGCAGCTTCTAAACGTGACTGAAAAATCATAAAAGGTAGGCAGAATTAAAGAGGAAAATGAGATAGGTATGTAACTTCCTTATGTGCTCTGAAGTACAGCAAATACCAACAGAAGGGTGGGGATGTCTTCTAGTAAACTTTGCTGCACTAACATTTTCGTAAATGAACAATAGTGAGAAGTATTAGCAGAATTCCTGTCCTCCATCAATACAAAATCAGTAATTTACACCTACTGGCTATTAGGTATCTAAGTAGTCACAGGTTACATATGTATGCATTATATTAAGTGTAAGTCACACATGTAGGTTTTGGGTACCTCTCTGATGGAAAAGTTTTACAGAATTTTACGTTCTTGTAAGAGACCTTGAAACCATGGATATAAATGTATGCAAAAATGGGCAAGCAAGGTATATAGACAGAGGACATTCATCTTTATTAGACCAACTGGTAAAGTTCAAAAAACCAGACAAGTGTTATCCTTTGTTACTTTGTGTTTATTTTTTTGGAATTGTTTTTATAGAACTGTATCTGTTTCACTGTACTGAATTTGGTGATTTTCCCCTTGCAGTTTCTCTTTTAAATAACTGGGCTTTTACTGAGATCCTGGTTTCAAAATTAAATTCATTAAGGTTCTGAAAGTCTCTCAGATACAATAAGACACATGGAAAGTTTTGCCTATGTTTGAATCTTCCAGATTTCTCTTTGTAAAACCATTAGTACTAGCAAGTCAGAGCATGTCTCCCATTTATGTCCTGACTTTTTTAATTGTCATTTCTTGCAGTATTCTGCAAATTTCCCTGCAATGTCAGCCTTATGATTGATTTCTTCAGTAATTTTGTATGTAAGATTTTCATTTCAGCAGCAGGAAAAAAACTGGGACAGAACCAATCTCCATATGTAGCACTAGCACTTGATACTAATATTCAGATTAGTGGAAAAGATAGGGTCAGCTTGCCTTTTTTGATGGACTTCAATTCTGAGAGTGCTAGCTCTTGTTCCTGGCATACTATAATGATTTGCTGTTCCTTTTAAAATAACCTTCCACGCAGACATATTTGTCTGCATTTTGCTGGTAAAGCGAGCACAAGAACCCACAAAGAGGAATTAATGTGCCTGGTTCACACATCTCTTCCATTCCGCAGAGGCTACCCAAACTGAGCAGCTACAGAGCTCACTTCCAGCCCCAGCAAGTCACGAAGCTGAGGGAGGATGCATTGTGTCTGAATGTTTTCAGGTGCAGTTGTGGTCCCTTGTAGTTGATAATTATTTTTTTTTTAGATTCAGCTGAACACTGATTGTTTCACACTGAAGGCTATTATACCACATTACATCTTTGATATAATAGAACCCTGAGCATTAAATTCAGCTAAATTACCAAGAAAATGCTAGACCTTTTTAGTTGTTTTTTGTATTGATAAAAATGGCAACTTCTGAATGTGAACTTCAGAACCCCTACGAAGAGGAAAAAAATGGAAGATTCGTTCATGGAAGCGTATGGGCCTATGCTACCCTGTCACACAGCAGAAATGAAGAGCAGAATCATGAAGCAGGTTCTAATAACTATTATTTTTCTCTGTGCACTGATACATTACAAACAGGCCTGAACAGTAATTTGAGAAAAATGCAATAGCAGAAAGTGTGATTTTTGCATACAATGACTGCAGTTCTGAGCATACTGCAATGAAGTGAGACCCATCACCTGTAACTGAATCCCGTTACTCACAATGCACCAGGGAACCTCTATTCAATTTTTATGTGCCACTTAAGGATAGCGAGCACTCATGTCTTTATAAAAAGTGCTTCCTACTCTCCAGTAGCGACAGGAGCTGCACACAGGGCTGCTGTTTGTGTGCTCTACCACTTCCAACTTTGGGTCACATAATTCATTTGTTTACAATTACTATGGCAACGATGACTGCTATGGCAACTCTTCATAAACTGCGAGAAGAGAAGAGAGAAGAGAAGAGAAGAGAAGAGAAGGGAAGGGAAGGGAAGGGAAGGGAAGGGAAGGGAAGGGAAGGGAAGGGAAGGGAAGGGAAGGGAAGGGAAGGGAAGGGAAGGGAAGGGAAGGGAAGGGAAGGGAAGGGAAGGGAAGGGAAGGGAAGGGAAGGGAAGGGAAGGGAAGGGAAGGGAAGGGAAGGGAAGGGAAGGGAAGGGAAGGGAAGGGAAGGGAAGGGAAGGGAAGGGAAGGGAAGGGAAGGGAAGGGAAGGAAGGGAAGGGAAGGGAAGGGAAGGGAAGGGAAGGGAAGGGAAGGGAAGGGAAGGGAAGGGAAGGGAAGGGAAGGGAAGGGAAGGGAAGGGAAGGGAAGGGAAGGGAAGGAAGGAAGGGAAGGGAAGGGAAGGGAAGGGAAGGGAAGGAAGGGAAGGGAAGGGAAGGGAAGGGAAGGGAAGGGAAGGAAGGGAAGGGAAGGGAAGGGAAGGGAAGGAAGGGAAGGGAAGGGAAGGGAAGGGAAGGAAGGGAAGGGAAGGAAGGGAAGGGAAGGGAAGGGAAGGAAGGGAAGGGAAGGAAGGGAAGGGAAGGGAAGGGAAGGAAGGAAGGGAAGGGAAGGGAAGGGAAGGAAGGGAAGGGAAGGGAAGGGAAGGAAGGGAAGGAAGGAAGGAAGGGAAGGGAAGGGAAGGAAGGGAAGGAAGGAAGGGAAGGAAGGGAAGGGAAGGGAAGGGAAGGGAAGGAAGGAAGGGAAGGGAAGGAAGGAAGGGAAGGGAAGGGAAGGAAGGGAAGGGAAGGAAGGAAGGAAGGGAAGGAAGGAAGGGAAGGGAAGGGAAGGAAGGGAAGGGAAGGGAAGGGAAGGAAGGGAAGGAAGGGAAGGGAAGGAAGGGAAGGAAGGGAAGGGAAGGGAAGGGAAGGAAGGGAAGGAAGGGAAGGAAGGGAAGGGAAGGAAGGGAAGGGAAGGAAGGAAGGGAAGGGAAGGGAAGGGAAGGGAAGGGAAGGAAGGGAAGGGAAGGGAAGGAAGGGAAGGAAGGAAGGAAGGGAAGGAAGGGAAGGAAGGGAAGGGAAGGGAAGGGAAGGAAGGAAGGAAGGAAGGAAGGAAGGGAAGGGAAGGAAGGGAAGGGAAGGAAGGGAAGGAAGGAAGGGAAGGAAGGGAAGGAAGGGAAGGGAAGGGAAGGGAAGGGAAGGAAGGGAAGGAAGGGAAGGAAGGAAGGGAAGGGAAGGAAGGGAAGGGAAGGAAGGGAAGGGAAGGGAAGGAAGGAAGGGAAGGGAAGGG
The DNA here is from genome assembly GCF_047370975.1 of Nipponia nippon. Lineage (NCBI taxonomy): Eukaryota > Metazoa > Chordata > Aves > Pelecaniformes > Threskiornithidae > Nipponia > Nipponia nippon. Next base: position 204,746 of record NW_028262357.1, on the reverse strand, counting down.
AAGGAAGGGAAGGGAAGGGAAGGGAAGGAAGGAAGGGAAGGAAGGAAGGAAGGGAAGGGAAGGGAAGGAAGGGAAGGAAGGGAAGGGAAGGAAGGGAAGGGAAGGGAAGGGAAGGGAAGGGAAGGGAAGGGAAGGGAAGGGAAGGGAAGGGAGAGGAGAGGAGAGGAGAGGAGAGGAGAGGAGAGGAGAGGAGAGGAGAGAAGAGAAGAGAAGAGAAGAAAGAGAAGAGAAGAGAAGAGAAGAGAAGAGAAGAGAAGAGAAGAGAAGAGAAGAGAAGAGAAGACAGAAGAGAAGAGAAGAGAAGACAGAAGAGAAGACAGAAGAGAGAATGGAGAAGAGAGAAGAGGAAAAGGGAAAGAAATCAAAGAAAACACATCTTGCACTAAACTGCAGGAAGATAAGACATTTTTATGTTCAGCTCACTTGCTGCAGGACCAGATTCCATTCCCCTTTCTCACTCAGTGAGTTCAGGCACTGTCATGGAGGTACACTAAAACTAACCTAAACGAAGGACAAGCTCAAACAACTTTATTGCACAAAACAACAAAAACCACACACCAGAAGTGAATGAGAAATGGGGGGTAAGCCGAAATCGGTCAACACTCTGATAACACTTAACACGTAACAAGTCCGAGGCATCAGCCGGGGCACGTCAACACACACGAGAATGACAATCCACAGCGCGCACACACTCACACACACACTCACAAGGGGGGACACCCTCTCTCTCCCTCCCGCGGGTGCCCAGGAGAAGCAGTCGCTGCCCTGGGCTGGGGCCGAGGCCTCACTCGAGGACTCATTCAGAAAGCGCTCACCCGACGGAGGCGAGAGCGCTCAGTCCCGGGGAGCTTCCTCAGGCGGCCTCCCAAGCCCAGGGGAGAGGTTCCCAGCGCAGACCTGCTGCGCTGAGGAGGCCACTCTGAGGGGGTCTCCAGCGGCTGCCCCATTTATACCAGGGTCGGATCTGAGCTGTGGGCACCATTGGTCAGGATCCAGAAGCTTCTCCGAGCCATCGGCTGCAGCCCCGCCTGGCGACCGAGGGGCCCCGCACCTCCTGCTCCCCCTGCCAAGGGGTGCGCGTGGCCGGGGGTGCAGGAGAGCCCAAAAGGCACAAAAATGAGGGGTGAAAAGCCCGTGGTCGCCAGGGCAAAAGCCCCGATCGTCATCGGGGGTGGGTGGGTGGGTGGGGATGTGTGTTTGTGTGCCTGTCACAGGCACAGGACTGATTATGGAGAAAAAAGCTAGCAGAAAGAATCAGACTATCCGAATTTACCCCGTAAGTTTAAATTTCTCACTTCTGCAGAGCCCTTCTCAGCTCTCACTATACTGTTGACTGTGAAAACTTCCTTTAATAGACTTGACTTTAAAATCAGCCATTATCTCTATTTTTACAAGTTACATGGATCATACAAGTTCGTAAGTACCAGACAATTCTTAGTGTATTTAGTTTCTCAAAACTCCTGTACAAACATACCAATGAGCTGGGCAAGGATTTTGTGCAGGGAAGACTGAGACAAAGAAAGAGTAAAGTATCAGACACTTGGCTGAGTGCATACAGTGTAATGAATTGCAGTCAACAGCAAAGGCACAACATCACTTTATGAATGCTGCTAGCCATGGCAAATGTGAATTAAATGCATTACCTTATAGTTCAGAAATGCTGTATGAGAGGCATCATGGTATCTTAAAGCAAAAGTCATGGAACCTAAATCTATTACAGGAATACTTCATCACTACCGTATTCAGTCTCAGAAGGTTTAAAACAAACTATACATGTTACTTTTGTTCATATACTAAACAGTTACCAGCATGGCCATATTTATAGAAGTTCTAAGTTTCAATTTGAAGTTTAAGTTTCAAATTAAACTCCTGCTCACAGGGTGGAAAAGACTATTTTCCACGTTAAAAAAAAAAAATTATATTTCTTAGCAGGCTGTGACAGTTGCTTGGACAGAAGACTCCTCAACCTAAATAAGCCCTGATGGTTTTAGGTTTATTATACATTATGTAGAAGGAGTAAACCCTCCCAAAAAGGGTCAACATCCTTATTAAGTTATGTTCACAGAACTAACTGAAGAAGAGAAGGATGCAGATTAAGTCTGAGTAAGAAGGCAGTTTGCGGACAGGCACCACATTCTTATAAGCTTTGAAAACTGCAAGGCAGGACCCTTCTGAGAGCACTCGGTATCTCAGTGAAAATCTTAAGGATGTCCAAGCATTAACAGGATACTTCAACTGCCTGCATGGGCAAGTCTGGAGGCTGTAATATGTGAAAGGGAGATTTTTAGGTGAGTAGACTAGAGTGTGACAGCAGGGAAAGTACTGAAACGGTCTCTTCTCTCAAGTAACAAACGATAGAACAAGAGGAAATGGCCTCAAGTTGCGCCAGAGAAGGTTTAGATTGGATATTAGGAAAAATTTCTTCACCAAAAGGGTTGTCAAGCACTGGAACAGGCTGCCCAGGGAAGTGGTTGAGTCCCCATCCCTGGAAGTATTTAAGAGAGGTGTAGATGTGGTGCTTAGGGACATGGTTTAGTGGTGGACTTGGCAGTGCTGGGTTAACAGTTGGACTTGATGACGTTAAAGGTCTTTTCTAACCTTTTCCATGTTTCTATGATTCCAAAAGTCTCTCACAGAGTTTGCAATGTCTCGTCTCTCTTGGATACAAACCCAGTGGGGTTTCTAATCTGCTAAACAGAAAAGCAAGAAATGGCAACTTTTTTTCTTCTCATAACCATCTTCAAGAAATCTTTACCTGGCTTGCAGAATAAGCAGCACAGGAATATCACACAAAGCTATTTCTAGAAGTAGTGTATTCAGCTATTAAGAATATCTGTTTCATTAGTGTAGTATTTACTAGGCCTCAGTCATCAGTCTTGGAAAGAATTATAAACTAAAGAAAGAACTCACAGCCACAATTAACAGTAGTTAGCAATGGAATTATAAAATATAAGGAGTCACAGATTTGCTTGTAAATGCAGTACTCTCTGAGTTCCCCAGTATTTCTCCAGGATGTCAAATTGCACTGCCCAAACATCTGTTTTCTTCATGATTTAGTTTATAAGTTCTTTAGTTGATAAGATGCCAAACAGAAGTCTAAAGAGGAGCTTTCTTTCCGCAGCATTTTAAATCTCTGAATATAGATTGTCATTATACATAAATCATGTAAATTAAAACCTGTGTGAACATGAAACAATTTTACTGTAACTAATACCTACCCAATGCTTAAAAGCTAGTGGAATCTAGTTGGACAAGATCAACAGAAGAATAAAAATGTTCATGTGAGAGCTGGGGTGAAATCTACAGCCTAATGTATGTCTAAGTAATGGCTGGATGGTGATATAGGAGAGATTTAAGGAACAGAATTATGAAAGAGAGACACATTATTTTATGGTTGTGAAAGGACATTATAGTGAAAAAGCTTCATGAAAGTAACTTTGCTATGGTCATGGTCTCTTGCAGAAAATATTTGAAAGTAGCTGAAACAAAATACTAAGTAATACACTGCAGGAGACTGAGCTAGATCCTTCCCTCTGCCTGCTCAGTATATATGAGAAAGCAGTAAAAGGGCAGAATAAAGAAAGAGCAATAAATGAAATCCACATCATCTCTTTCCATCCTATAGAGAATTTCAAAAGCTGTAAAAATGGGAGTCCTTTGTGGAGCAGACCTATCAGCCAGAATGACTTCTGCGCCTGTTGTGCTCTCTGGAACTCAAATGGAGGTGTGGGAGCCACAGTCGTGCAATCTCCACTGAGTCTTCTGTCTGTCCTTGGATTCCCCATGTTTGGGAATAGGCACTGTTCTCAGTTTTTCCTACTAGGGAGGATCCCTCCCCTACAGTCCCAACAGAAGGATGATTCACCTACGTGCATCCTTGCTCAGACTCTCCTATTCTGCTACCTTCTTTTGTAAGATCATTTAGGCAAAAAGTCTTTCTCCTGCATCTCATCTTTTAGAGTTATTTCTAGCTGTTCTCCCCAGCTTGCACATTGTACCTCATTCATAGCTGGGTCCTATCAGATTCTTTAAATGCTTTATGTTCATCACTTTCTTAAACAAAAACATACTACTTGCATATACCCTAGCTGCATTAGTAGGATAACCACCACCACTAAACACACACTCCAGCATTCTCGAAGGAAAGCTTGTGTCTTTCCAGCATAATGCCAGGTACTTTCTGCCTTTTAGAATCTCTCATAAAATAAAAGGACATGTTATTAGGTAATACTTGACATTTATCCCAGGAAGACAAGACATCAGAGGGCAAAACAATAACTGAAATTGGGAAAGTACCTGTGGCAGAATTGATTCCAAGACAATGTAAGAGGCAGACAGAGAAGACAGCTGTTACTCTGCACCTTCTGCCTCTGAACAGCTGTTATGGCTGTATCATCTCATATCAATAACTATCAGTGGCAAATACAGTAGCAAATCTTTCATCTTCACATCAAATAGAGATCTTTCCAAGGGGTACTAGTATAAGAGGGAAAATCCAGCTCTTTATAGCCAGGTTTTCAGAATTATTAATTTACATATAATGCAGGTGCAAGTTAATTAATTACATCAAATTAACATTTTTTTCAACACTTTGTGACCGAGAGGATAATTTTTATATTAGCATCTTTGTAAACAGTAGTCTAAACTTAGGATTTATGTATAAGACTAAGGGAAGCCATTTATTCCACATACATTTGTAATACACTGTTAGCAAACAAACAAACAAGCAAGCAAACAAACAAACAAACAAACAAACAAACCCAAACCTAGTTAAGTAATATATTCAGTAAGGAAAATCAGATGATGTTATAGTTTTCATATATTATATATAATACTGTATTATATCAGATGATACCACATACTGGTATCAGTTAGCATTGTTCCAAACCATAGGTTTATTTCAAGAACTATTCTCTGAAAAACATCTTTAAGTGATGTCAGGTCTGAACTGGCATGATACAAATTACCTGAACTTCTTTACAGACAAAAGTAATAACACGGAAATATTCCATTCCTTTTCTCCACCTTCCCTTCCCCAATAAAACTAGTCACTAAAGCTTTCTATACTTTCTATAATCTTTCCTGAGCTGTCCTCTAATCTCATTCATTGGGAGAGATCAAATAAAATCAGTCTGATATTGGGATGCCTAATGCTTCAGTGCCTAAAAGTGAAAATCCTAGGTGCTGATAAATTCCCTATATAGTGACTGGAAGGGAGTTACATACCTAGGCAGCAGCCTGAAGGAGGAGACAATACCTAATCCAGGTGACAGGAAATACTAAGGAAAAAAGTACTCTGGAATGCTGTCCCTTGCCTGTCACAAAGCGGCAGTTGTGAAACTTCAGTTCAGAGCTCAGAGCCCTTGCACACATGTTACCGCAGGCATTTGCCTGGGGAGCTACTTCCAAATCAAGGAGGCTATTGAACTGAAAACTTGCAATTTTGTTATTGATGCCACAAAGTTAATTCTCAGCCAGGTCAGTCCCCAAAAGCAGCCAACTGTTCGGCTTGGCTAGAATTCATTTTGGCAAATAAGACTTTGGGCAGCAGCTTGAGCAAAGGCTTAAAGAAATCAAGAAACTGCAGCTTAAGGACATGGTATAATGGTACAGTTAAGTGCATCTAACAGCTGAATACTGCTAACAGGCAGAAGAGCTCTGCCCTTGGTCCCTGTTGGTATGTTTCTACTCCTTACCTTGCATTAGCAATGGTGCTTCTTTGACACTTCAGTGATCTGGGTCAGGAAGATAAACTGACTTTAACATTATGGGGGGAAAAATGTTGCATTCCCATCAGATCTCACCACTGTCTACTCATCCACTTAGATACTATGCAATACACTGAGGAGTGTGAAGGGGTCAGAGAGGTGAGGTGAGGGCAGGACGCACAGGGAACAAAGTGGGGACAGGCTGGACGAACTGCTAGAGCCATCAGAACTGTTTCATGTAGATGTTCGATCACTTCAGCTGTTAACAGCAAAAAGCGAAGTCATGCCTTTGAGTACTGGCACACAGATCATTGTTTTCTCCCAGCAATGTAAAAGAATGTAAGTAGGGACTGGTAGTTTTACCTTTAACATGGCAGTCTAGTGATTTGAGCATTTTCCTTGTCATTAGAAAATGTTGGTCGTGTTCAGTCTCCCCCGTGAGATTTTCAGTGATTGTGTTGGTTTTTGTTTTTTTTTTTTTATGTTGTTCTTACATCACACATGAAAAACATGTGAAACAAGAGCACATGAAATGTTTATTTTGGAGTATTTTGGTCTTCATAGAGTCAGTAAAGATACCAGAGTAAAGCATTCTGCTGTTCATCAGAAGGTAAATGAGGTAACTACAGAATCATGTGGGAACCAGAAATGAGATTTTTTAAATGTATATGCAGTTAATTCTGTAAAGATCAAAGCTCCCTCTATAAAATTAATTCACTTTGCATTGTGCTTTCTGTAATGTTTTAATATTTGTTCTGTCTAGAATCACAGTCTGTCCCAATACAAGAACAGATACATGTAAACAGATTTTTTTTATTATTCTGTCCTCTCCATGAAGCACAGATATGACCTTATCTTCCTGTTCTTTGAGCTCTTGCTTTAGTTTTGATACACAAAACCCTGAATAGCAAGTACAAAATAACATCTCTTTTTTCACTTTCCCTCAGTTTTGCAACTTAATATGCAACATTAGTTAGCCCTAAAAACGTTTCTCCAGGTTTTAAGGCATTCAGCCCATTGCCTACTTATTGTTAGGAGTCTTTATAGACATCCAAGTGCTAAGAAATGCAAAATAAAAGAACCTGTTTTTCATGTTGCCAGAGGAAAACTTTAGACCAAAGCAAAAGCAGGAAAAGAAATATTTGTTCAAGATTCTCTAAACTTCATTGAGGACGTGAGTTCAAGTAATTGAGTTCTAGTAATGACATTTCCTGCATTTTCACACACATCCCTCAACCGAAACAATTTATGTGTAAGTAAAATTATTGTGTGTAGTCATTACTAATGCTTTCATAGAATCATAGAATGGTTTGGGTTGGAAGGGACCTTTGAAAGCCATCTAGTCCATCCCCCCTGCAATGTGCAGGGACATCTTCAACTACATCAGGTTGCTCAGAGCCCCATCCAGCCTGTCCTTGAATGTTTCCAAGGATGGGGCATCTACCACCTCTCTGGGCAACCTGTTCCAGTGTTTTACCACCCTCATTTTAAAAAATTTCTTCCTTATATCTAGTCTGAATCTACCCTCTTTTAGTTTAAAACCATTACCCCTTGTCCTGTCGCAACAGGCTTTAATCATGTTATGCAGATACCAAAGTCATAGCTTCTACGATTTTTCATTTTACCCCTTCAGAAGAAGAAGCAGAGTAGGAATACGTTTCAACATTAATCAAATAAGCCTGGTTTTCTTTTTTTCATCTCTCATTACTCTAATTGTGGTTGCAGGAAAAGAATTTTACCCTTAACAATGTTGGGGAGGGCTAGTAAAACATATTTAAACCTCTTCCCTTCTTAGTTCCTATCTTTGGCAAAATCAAAAGTAGAATTTAGGCACTCAAAGTGTAATTTGTGCAGAATTTAAAAGCTTATGTTTGTGACAAGCAACATCTGCAGTATCAAACATTTTAAGCCAAAACTTTTTACCTGTCTAAACTTGATATACTCTGCATTCCAGATGCACTGTCAGCTATCCAGCTCTCACCTGAGGCCACCTGGAACCCACAACAAGACATCCCTGTGTCTATGTCCTCAGAAAGAAAAAAAAAAAAAAAAGAAAAAAATTGTGCTCTGCAGTAGAGAGAATAAAGCTAATATTTGCCCTGAGATGGAAATTCTGAGTGAAGGAAAGAATTTGTCCTGAGGGTTTATGCAGCACAGAAGTAGGTGTAAATTATCTCATTCTTATCTTCTCCAAATTTGCCCCAGTAATTTGAATTCCTTCTAGACCACTGAATTAGGATATCTTCACACTAAATTTTTCCTGTAGCTGGCATAACGAGTCTCCTAGCCTTTTTTATTCACAAGATCAGACTTTTCCTAAGTTGTTCAATGATAAAATATAAGTTTACAAAAATCCAAAGGCAGAATAGAACACTCTCTCTAATTCTGTCTCCTGAAGACTAATATCCTCCAGGAACCTTAAAGGAAATACAATGGCAAAAGTTTTCTAATTAAATCCTGTTGAAACTTGACTTGTTCAGAGCATCAATTTTGTATATATTTAGATCTGGCTCTGTAAAAATTTTTAACTTTGATTTTTATAAATTATGCAAACCCGAGTCTGATGTTTATGATTTACATATACTGCTCCAAACCTTCATGCACAAATGGCTGAAAAGGACCCAGCCACCTAACATGGTGAAAGAAGTTACCAACCAACCAACCAACCAAGTTGTTAACATTTAATAGTTATGATCTGACAGATGTGTCTAACATGGAAGAACAGAGCAAAGAACGAAAATGTTTGTATGTATTGTGTTTGCGTGGCAAGGTTTTGGTAGCAGGCCAGGCTATAGGGGTGGCTTCTGTGAGAAGCTTCTAGAAGCTTCCCCCGTGTCCGAGAGAGCCAATGCCAGCTGGCTGCAAGACGGACCTGCTAGTGGCCAAGGCCGAGCCCATCAGCTATGGTGGTGTCGCCTCTGGGATAACATAGCTAAGAAGCGGGGGCGGGGAGAGGTGGAGAACTGCTGCGCAACAGCAGCCAGAGAGGAGTGAGAATACGTGAGAGGCACAGCCCTGCAGACACCAAGGCCAGTGAAGAAGGAGGGGGAGGAGGTGCTCCAGGCACCGAAGCAGAGATTCCCCTGCAGCCCCTGGTGAAGACCATGGTGAGGCAGGCTGTCCCCCTGCAACCCATGGAGGTCCACGCTGGAGCAGAGATCCACCTGCAGCCCCTGGAGAACCCCACGCTGGAGCAGGTGTATGCCTGAAGGAGGCTGTGACCCTATGGGAAGCCCGCACTGGAGCAGGCTCCTGGCAGGACCTGTGGACCCGTGGAGAGAGGAGCCCAGGCTGGAGCAGGTTTGCTGGCAGGACTTGTGACACCACAGGGCACCCATGCTGGAGCAGTCTGCTCCTGAAGGACTGCAGCCTGTGGAAGGAACCCACGCTGGAGCAGTTCATAAAGAACTGCAGCCCTGGGAAGGACTCACAATGGAGGAGTTCGGGGAGGACTGTCTGCCGTGGGAGGGACCCCACGCTGGAGCAGGGGCAGAGTGTGAGGAGTCCTCCCCTGAGGAGGAAGGAGCGGCAGAGACAACGTGTGATGAACTGACCCCAACCCCCATTCCCGTCCCCCTGTGCTGCTCGGGGGGAGGAGGTCGAGAAATCAGGAGTGAAGTTAAGCCCAGGAAGAAGGGAGGGGTCGGGGGAAGGTATTTTAAGATGTAGTTTTTATTTTCTCATTACCCTACTCCGGTTTGATTGGTAATAAATTAAACTAATTTCCCCAAGTAGAGTCTGTTTTGCCCCTGATGGTAATTGGTGAATGATCTCTCCCTGTCCTTATCCTGACCCACAAGCCTTTCGTTATATTTTCCCTCCCCTGTCCAGCTGAGGAGGGGAGTGATAGAGCAGCTTTGGTGGGCACCTGGCCTCCAGCCAGGGTCAACCCACCACAGCATAGTAGCTTTAAAAACTGAGATCTAAGAGTTTGAGAACAAAAGGGACATTGCCATCTGAAAAAAAAGAAAATTTTTAGAGTGCCTTACCAGTTGACAATGAAAGAAAATATGCACAAATAACACAGAAAACACTATAAGAAGTCTGAAGCAAGGGGTGAAGTCTTTGTGAATATTAAACACTGAATGGGCATTTTCCCAAATCCCAAAAGTGGTAAGGAAACACAGACACAAAACCATATATAGATATTTCACATATTATAGTTTCCTCTGTCTTTCACAAGGCAGCTGATCCCCGCCCCCCCCCCCCCCCCCCCCAGTTCTAATTCATTGTTAGAATATAACAACGGCTGTACTGCGTTGGATTGAAGATCTCTTTAGCACAATATTTTGTTTCCACTAGTGGCCAAAAAGAGGATCCTTGGGGAAAAGTATAAGAACAGAACAAACATCAAAGAACAGAGAAAGCAGACAGTGACTTCCCCATATACTCACCCAGTGTTACTGCCTTATGCTTGCTCCAAGTATATCTTAGAGGAATATACTAAAACCAGAATACCCTAAGGCTGCACCATGAGCAGGGTTTGTTTTTTAAGTAAGCCAGGGAATTTTCAGGGTGTTCAACTCTACATGGCGAATATTAGTGGTGAAAGGTAGGACTCTCAGGGAGGTGTCATACAGAGAATCTGTGCTTAGATTATGAGACTAGTCACCAAAAAAGCCCTTCCAGTCCTCTGGTCATTCAGACCACGAAATTATGTGCATTTCACCCCAAAAGCAGCAATCAGCCCATGTTTAGTAGGAGCCAGATGAATCTGGTGATTTTCCTTGAGCTTTCCAAGTCCTAGGCTTAGTCACAGACTTGCCTTAGGGGGAGGAAATCTTACAGGGGTGCTTGTCCAAAGTTGTTATCTACAGCTTGAAACAGAACAGGTAACCTGTTGAATATGGATTTTGTGAAATAACACCTAGCTGCACAGTTTCGTATAACTCATGAAAAGATGGGAGAGTATAGATTTTATACCTGTACAGGACTTATTAGTGTACAGACAGCTAGCAGAAGTCCATAGCAAATTCTGTAGGAAGAAAGTAGCAAGCACACCGCCTCATTCCAGGCTCTGCAAAAGTCTTGCATAAACTGCCAAGAGAATAGAGATAAAGAGACAAAATCTAATTTGCTGCATAGTGGCAGACCCAGTAAAGGCCAAAGTTATCTAACTGCCGTCTCCATTGACTCACTACTTTGACCAGTGCAGTTTTTCATTACCATCCTAAAATTTTACCCTAATTTTATTTTATTTTTCCAGAGCTTATGATAATGGAAAAAGCTGTGAAAGACTGCATGAAACCTGGGGAAGATGAAGAAGGGGAAAATATGGCATAAAGGCTATGTAGTGCCACAACACAACTCTCATCTACATGACTAAATGTCCATGCCTTCTGAAACAGGGCAATATAACAGTCCCTGGCAAGTTTTGCATTCTGACCTGTGCCCAGCCACAATGTATGGAAAAGCATTAGCTGGTCCGCAGCCAAAACAACACCAGGTAGCAAGTTTCAATTAAGCAGAACGAACAGCTACAGATCAGTGCTGCAACTCGTACCATGTCCCTGCTCCATTTATTAATACAGATGTTTGTGATACCAATTCAGTAATTTATATTATTAAGTTCTAGGCAAAAATAGAAATGCAAATTTGGGGGAGATATTCCTAGCACTTAAAGACTGTATTCATGTTGTATTGACTTAGTGTAACAATGATGAAAACTTGTTACTGCATCATTTATGGAGGCAAATTTAAGCAGCCACTGTTGCACTACGACACTAAACATATAAAGATGCAGAAGACCATTTTAATTCTTTCCTTTGAGAAAAAACCAGAAATTTATGAAATAATTTCTAGTGTCATTCGTGATGGTATCACAACCAGTACTGGAGAAATTTTCTTGCACATGTGATGCTCCCCTAATATTCTTTACAAGTAAGTAGAGAGAAATCTCTATAAGTACCCATTTCAACTCTCACCTTGTACTTCATTTCCATTTTGTACAAGCTTTCATTGAAAAAGCCTTTCCAGGTCCATTTGCATCTGTACAACTGGGATGATCACTAAAGACAGGTTTCAATGGATATATTGTATCTCCGCTATTAAATCTTTTTTGTTATTTCAGAACGAAACCGACTCACTTTTCTTGTCATATACTTGCATTGGTTTAAGTTTACTAGCACTGTGAATAGATACTGTTATAGTGACTGAGATACAGTTATACTGATGGAGAAATGAACATCTGGAATGCAAGAAGCAAAACACCAGTGCCTTGCAAGATCTGAGTATTTTTTCTCTGTGTGTTAATAATGAAGGCTTTTCTTTGTGTGTTTCTTGTATGTCACTCTTTACATTTTCCAAAAGGACTGTGTGGCAGTGTGAGAAATTCACTTCCAGCACAAATGCATCCCCTGTGGGCTACACGCAGTCTGCCCTGCTGGAATTCAAGAGCAGGGGAATGGAAGGAGACTGACTCTGTTTTATGGCAATGCACATCTCAGGCCAAGTTTAAATAACATTACATTCACTTCAGCAAAATTTAAATAAATTCAGTAGCTCAAGACAGTTTTGATCCTTGTTACTTTTCTGAGCTGGCTTATGGCCTTTATCTGTAGTATGCTGCTGCCCAAATTACATGTTACTATGTCTGTCAGGTAATGCACTCAAGACACAACAACACTGTGCAAGGTCAACAGTATATCACCAGAGTGACAGATTTGTGTGATTTAAGGCCCTGTTGCTCAGGGTCTTGTCCAGTCTGGTTTTGAATATCTCCACTGATGGAGGGTCCACAACTTCTCCGGTCCCCTGTTCCCAAGTCTGTCACCTTTGTGGTAAAAAAAATACTCTCATGTGAAGTCAGAATTTCCCTTGTTCCAACTTGTGACCATTGCCCTCTTGTCCTTGCACTGTGCACCTCTGAGAACAGTCTGCATATATCTTCTCTACACCCTCCCATGTTTGAAATATTTGAAAACAGCAGTAAGATTTGCCCCCTTTTTTCCTCTCTTTTAAAGGCAGAACTATCCCAGTTCTCTCCTCATATGTTGTATGCTTCAACCCCATGCCCAGCTTCATAGCTCTCTGCTGGACTCGCTCCAGCGTCTCAGTGTCTTTCTTGTACTGACATGGTGCAGTAGTCTGAGTGAGGTATCACTACTGCCAAGTAGAGGGGAAAAATAAGTTTCCTTGACCTACCGGTTACACTCCAGAAGCCATCTTGTTAATGTGGTTGGCATTCTGCAAGGGCACACTAACATATCTGTGAAAATATGTTATTACTAACAGAGGTGAAGAAACATATGCACTGACATTGAGTTACAAGGCAAGGAAAAACAAAGGTTCTGTTTTGATTGTACACTTAAATGTATCACCAGGCCTTTCTTATTCAAATTTCAAACAAAACAATTATGTAACTCTTATACTTTACTGTCCAGCTTAGGAGACATTCTCCATTCAAGATGGCAACTTACTTCTTAGCCCCTAAGGGAAAAAGAATATAAACAGTATTTGATCCCAATGACTAAAGACTGCAATAGGAAGAAATGGTTCAAGGAGAGAGATGTAATGAAAAGGAGCAAGAAAGAGTAATGGCATGGGAAGAAAGGAAGAGGGACTAATGAAAGGGCAAAATGAGAAAAGGTAGGGGCAAGAGAATTATTGTAGGGGTGAAAGGTAGGAAAAAGTAGTCTTTAGTCTTTATAAGCATCTAGAAAGTCTGGCAACACTAGCCAAGGCCTCTTCTCAAGCTCTACAGCCTACTGCAAAAACAGACCCTGCTGACCTCCTCTTTCAAACCTTTTTAAAGTTCTAAACGCTATGAAATCTATCCTAGTGTTTCAAATAAACTCAGTGACTGCTTGCAGTGCGTGAATCCTTGATCAGTCTTTTGGCTCTGCATAATCAACTTTCCACAGTACACTGAGACTCTGGCATTGCTTCTCAGTGGCCAGTGCCAGCAGCAACCTGAGTTTCAACCATTTTAAATTTGGAAGGATTAAGAATTTAAATCTAAATCCAGTGACTTGTTTGGCCTAAAGGGACATTTTATGCTTCGATTTTATTTTTTAACAAAAATACTCAATGAGTCCAGCAGTTGTCCCTAAACCAGTTGATTTTCTGTTAATTTCACTTTTCAGCTTTCAAATTTTGTGTTCAAACTACCCCTCCTATTTTTTAGCCATTTGCCCCAACAGGATCAAATGGGGCATTTTTGTCTAATGAACTCGTTTCTCCATGACCACAGCTTTCACTGTGGACAGCAAGAATGTTGCAAATAAGGCTTTATTTATTTATTGTATTTGTTATATAACACCCATCCCCATGTATCTGGCTGCCCTACAAAAGTTAAAGACAAGAATAAATAAAATAAGGCTATACCCAGTGGCCAGAGAGAAGCAGCTGTTCTGCCAAGTGAAAAGCCAAGAAAAAACAACTCAGAGAAAAAGAGCTGTTGAGGAAATCAAGATAAAATGATCAAAGATGGACTGTCCAGAAAGGTCAGCAGAGTTTATTATCAAGGCTTTTGCATGCTCTCTCTGCTTGATTGCCATATATAAGCATTTTACAGTCAGCCCTGGAGACTAATGCAGGTGGAGATGCTGTGCAAACCTATCAATGGAACCAAAAAATGCTCTGCAGCTGTTCAAAGGTCACAGAAGTGTGAAAAAAGAAAGAATCGTGACACTCAACTGTAACTGCTTAATAAAGATGAGGATGGTTTACATTCATTTGTTAGAGTCACTGCCATAAAGAGTCATGTAAAAATTACTCTGATTACGTAGCAGGAACCAAACAAAAGGAAATTAAATTATCCTTATTACTAAAAAGAAAAGTCAATATCAAAAGTACTGTAGAAAAGTAAGTTTTTCATAGCAGAAAAAAGACATCTAAATTCCAGAAAATTAAAAAAAAAATTATCAGCACTCATTTACCTCCAACCCTGCTGAGTCTCTTATATAGCCATTATTAAACTGTATTTGAAATATGTCACTCCACAAAACAGTGGTGGGTGTTAGTTATTCAATTTGTTTAACACAGCAGAATGCAGAAAATGGATTAATTTTGAACCCACCCGTACAGCCACATGATCTTAAATTCTCAGACAGTACAAATGCCACCCGGATTCTCCCAGCTTTTTAGTCAGTATGACTATATGAAGGTGTTGAACCCTGCCTGGAAGACATACAGACAGGATCAGTTTACAGCTGAGCTGAATTACGTCATTTGTACTACTGGGCGGGCAATGAGACTATTCCGCTCTTTTGCTGTTGCTCTTTCCTCACATTACCTGCTGACCTGGCACATTCCACTGGAGATACCTACTTGTACAGCAGCAGAATATGAGCATTTTAGGGCACACATAGGGTATGCGTCCTTTCTGGCTGCAGCTGTGCCAAGCTACAGCTACAACTCCTATTCATCCCTGGCTACTCACTGGTGCACCCCTTGCAGTGTTTACCACACTTTCTGTCCTGCCAGCAGGACTTCTCTGCAAGCACCTCCTAAAACATTTCAGTCAAACTGAGTCAAATTCACAATATTCAGTGGGAATCTGACATGTATGTATAGTTCCTAAATAAATCCCAACAGTTCAAAGCAGCGTGGGTCCAGCCTAATTTATAGTAAAAAATATATAGTCATGACACAAAGTCATGACACCATAAATATCACCTGCTTTTATAAGAACCTTACAACCTTACTTTCTTTTCTTTTTCCCTTTCATCACCAAAATCCTAAGCACAATTAGAATTCCTTCTGTGATGATATTGTGCTTTGGAAAACCTTCCTCTTAAAATTCCAGTAAATAATTGGAAGTTACTTTATTTCCACCAAATCCCTCCATAAGGCCTCAAGCTCCTGGCAAATTTCCAGCTAAAAAGATTTTGTGGATGTTTCCCATTCCTGTATTCCTTTTAATGCTCCTTCCTTCCCAATCTCCAGACTCAGAAGTAAAACAAAAGAAACAGAGTGTATTCCCTACAACTCTGACAGCAGGGCCAATTCCAAACAAACTGATTTGCTTCGTACAACCTACCCTTATTCTATGTCTTCAGACAGAAAGCCCTTCAGGGCACAGTCTGTCTCTTTTCTGTGCTTAAAGAACACAAAAGGCCCAACCCTCTCTGGGAACCTGGACGCTATATGCGTTCTAACAGATGCTTTGATCTCCCTCTGGTATTAGGCCAGCCCTACAAGATGTTGGGCTCAGACTGCAGAGGCTCTTCTACATTTGTCATCAGACATTAAATCCATATACAAATGAACATAAATTTCTTCTTCTTCTTTTAAGAAGACTTCTTGTCCTTATTCTCCCTGTATGTCGGCCTAAGCACAATGAATCCATCCCTTACAGTCTCTGAATCTGTGCTCACAATTTACTGCATACGGGACCCTGCAGTTGCATGCAGCCTAGTATGAGCTGGCCCAATAGTCAGAAACCAAACCTCCCAATACACACATGCAAATATGGATTTTTGAACATGCAAAAATTGCGGATACAATAGTCATAGTGGTGAGTACGTGGAATACAAATCCCTGTAAGCGTTTTGACTCCATTGTTCATATGGAGTTATGAAATCACCATGCAAATATAAAAGGTGTTTTCTAAACTGCTTATCACGCTAGGCCCAAACCAAACAAGCACAGAGACTGAATTACCTCTTGTCCATGAAGAAAATATTGCTTTTGATCGCAGGGTTGAGGTTTTTGGCAGGGTACCAGGGAGCTCCCAGTGTGGCTGCCTGTATCACACAGAACGGTATATGGCTAGAGGGCAAACATAAGATTCCCACTGTGCCAACACATCAACCTTTGTAAACAAAAATATGGAATGAAAAATAAGAAGCGACAAGACTATATCATGCCAGTGGTACATGCTGTATTTATTATTCTAGTGCATATGCTCTGAATAAAAAGGTCTTTGTGGGGTTCCACTGCTATTCTCCTTCAAGATTAGGCATTTCTAAATGCACAACAGATGATGAGAATACTTTTCAAGTTGAAAAAGATCAGACATGGAGAAATGTAGTTTGAAAATGTCTATTTAATGTCTATTTAATGTAATCTATGTAATTTATTTTTCTTATAGCCTTTTCAGTTTTTATTTTCTCACTATGTTGTATCTCAAATCACTGTCAGTCAATGAATTTTATCCAAAGGGCACACTTGCAATGCAGTGCTTGAGGGCAACAGCTTTCCCAGCCTCTTCAGTCACCAGCTTCCTGCTGTTGAGCGGGTTATGGAGAAGGTGCATACTGTAGGAATAGAATTTTACATAAACCATCTGTGACAAAAGAAATTTTAATAATTTGAATTGTCCCTTTTCACTGTTATAATTTAATTAGAACCTTCATTTGAAACAGATCTGAGGAAAAGAAATAGTTTTCCAAAGTTGTTTTGATTGTTCCATTTTTAAATTTTGATAGAAGGTATCATAATCATGGGAAATAATGAGATAACCATTTCAATCCAGTTTCACTCTTTCAGTTAACTTACATCTAAGTTTTATATGAAATTTCTTCACAGTAGCCCTGGGAAGGAATTCATAGCTGTTACTGTAAGCTATGAGAAATGTCATTTTTTTCCTCTGAGTCTGCCCAGAGACTGCACGTTTTTCTGAAAACAGACCAGCAAATTTCTATACTTCATCTGAATCACAACTCCTACATTCTCATATGCTTGGAGACTCTACTTTCTACTCTTCATTCACAAAGAATCCACAGGTGCCACTGGAACGAGAGCTGTGCCAGGGGTAAGGCAGCTTCAAGATCAAAGTGCAGATTTATCAAGAAAACAATGAAGAACAGGAAAACAAAACCACTTTAACTATACAAAGTCATTGTACATTCATACCAAGAAGATTTCACTCATTACCAGATTTGTGAACAAAAGGGAAAGGCAGGCATAAAAAGGAAAGGCAGAATGACGTTAATGAGGTTGCAAAAATGCAGCTGAAGGATTCATCCCTCAAGTTTGATATGTGTGAAATATGCAAGAGGTTTGGAAGCTTTTCTGAACCCAGAAGAATGTCTGCTTTAAAAGCAGTGCTGTAGCTATTTGGAACAGTCTTCCCAAAATTTCCTGAGAGTACCTATGGCAAAAATATTACAATATTAAACTTTTCTAATAACATTCTTGTTTTAATCTTGGTAGAATTTACAATGAGAAAATGCGGGAGTACCTACAGGAAGAATGAAGTTAATGTTTTCCTGTCTGCAAGACTCTTGTTCAAATATATTGCAGAACACTATACTGATGGCCCCAAAATACTGTAAAAAACATTTTCCCAATTACATGATCAAGTCAGTTTAATAGAATAAGCTACAGTGGCAGTAAAACTAGACAAGTAGTATATAAAGGTGGTCCTAATGCATTCATTCTTCGAGTATCCCTTTTAAGACTTTTCTGTCCCAAATCTATCGGTCCAGAAGTTTTCTACTTGCATATTTGCTGATCAGTTGTGTGGTTTGCACAGAACTCCTGTGATTCAAAAGTCAGTGCATATACTGACTTTCACATGTATGAGTACAGAAAAAAGCCAGGGAACTATCTTACATATATTGTTAGAAAAGGAGAAAGCATTATTGGTAAGGAGGAAGCTCTTTTTGCTTTTTTGTTTAGGAAAATCCAGGCTGTTTGTGATCAAATTCAGCAAGAGCAGGGTATTATTAGTATAGCAAGGTAGGAAGGATGTAAACTACTCAGGTCTGTCTGCTCTCATTAATTGCTAGTAAAACTGTGTCTTCTTTCTCTACCCTGTGGTAGAACTAACATTCCTGTCCAGAGAGTGAAAGACTTCAAAGATCTTAGCATGAGAAGAATAGTTTGTGTATTAACACATATAGCTTATTTAAATATTAAAGCCTATGTTTAGAATCCCAACATTTGTACTCACTCTATGACAGCATCCAGATTTCACTGAGTAATTTTCTCACTCCAGAGCTATTTGATCTGTTGATAATGGTAAAGAGGAGCAAGTAAAGGTGTGGAACCCTCATCATTTAGCCAGTTTCAGGAGCAGAAGCAGATTGTTGACTAGAAAGATGATAGCCAGGTACCTCTTTATTTTCAAAAATGTGCACAAGATCCTGTTTCACTAAGTATTAAGCATATGAGCTAATAGGTCATTTCCAAGTTCAGAAAAGTATACGTTTCTAGTAACAACCATTTTCCAAAGAAGCTCTGACTCTCAGCTGCCTAATAGGATTGTGCTCACCACTGCTGTTTGTGCTTTCTCTTGCTCTCTGCTTCTGGCAAACACACACATCAACTACAGCCTGTCAATCCTGCAGCCTTGGGTTTGTAACACGCCAGCCCATTCAACATAGCTTCTCATTGGTTCTTCCACCACAGCTATCGCTTTGGGCCGCAGTTTCTGTTGGTTCATAAAGGAGAATCTGACTGTTCCTTCATTTACCATCTTTTTTAAAACCAAAATCTATGATATTAAAATTTTCTATTATTATCATAGCAAACACAGACCTTATCTTGTCTATGACAAAAAAACCCCAGCACTTGGCATTTACAAACATAGTAGTTTCAGCCCAAATGATAAAAACCTGTACTAACTAAGGATATTAAATAATGAATGGACTTACACATATCATCAACTGTTTCCAGTTTTCTGAAAGATACCTTGAATTTGCTTTATGCACAACTCCAAAGCTGTTTTTGAACAACTCCAAAGCATTTTTGAAATGAAGTTCATCCAAAGGCATTTCAAAAATTACATGAATGACATTTGAGAACTGTTAAGACTAAGTCTGTGACATGAAAGCAGTTAGTATTGTAGTCAAGGACTGATACACAAATAAACAATGAATAAACAATGGAAAAACAGTGCTGTGAGTGTCAGTAAACACAAGGTATGCTTAAACATGCTCCTTTGCTTCCCTGGCAATATTTGCATATGCAATGCCAGTTAATTTCATAAGATGAGTGAGACCACCAAAGACCACAGCTCTTCCAAAGGTTCCTCTTCCCTCAACTCTGCCCACCTTTCTACTCCCAGCTGCACTCTTCTGTCTTTTATTCTTACCTGGCTCAGATGCTTCTTGGATGGATCCTTTTGTGATTTGGTTAAAGTTACAAAGCAACAAGGAGTTTTGAAATAGGAAGTTCATAAACAATTCGTAGATGACTTTGTAGCCCAGGTTATATTCCAGTAATCTCACTTGTTGGTCAAGGATTCATTCAAAAGCCACATATAGCTCTTAATACAAAATTGCAAAAAAAACATGTAAGGGTTGAATAATATACATAATATACATTCAAATAGTTTAAATATTTTCAATAGTTAGCCCCCCCTGGTTGAATATGTCTCGTGTCTTCTTGTTCAGAAACTTGTCAAAATAGTGGTGTACATGGATAACTTATTTGACTTTTCAGACTGAGCATGATTATTCAGACAGAATTACACCTGTGTGGTTGGTTCATACAACATTTTCCATGTAAAGAGCAAAAGTTGCATCATATCTAGAATATCATTGCCAATATACCACAGTAAGTTGAGATTTCATCTTGCTGTTTGATTTTAATCAGGTTATGCAGAAATTTTGTACTTGTTTTCTTCTTTAGTAATTACTCTAAAAGTCATTTTTTGTTAAACTCAAAATGCTGCAACCTGCTACATGTTTTAAGGTTCAAATCTGAAAAAACAAAACACCAAGAAACACACACTTCACTATAATTTTAATAGTACTTTCACAGTTCTATTTCACAAAATATCAACAAAAACAAAACCCATTTTCCCATGTTGGTCTCCTTTTGTGGCAATTGTATTTACTTGTATATATTCTGAGACCTGAACATACTGAATGTTACTCTGTCTTCAGGAATACTCTACTATGCCAAAATGTACCTGACTGTTTAATAGACAACTTTACTATGGATAGCTGTGAAAGGTAGATGCTGTTTTGCTAAGAGTGGAAGATTCCAAAGTGCCATAAATGGCTATTTCATTTTTTTAAATTTAAAAACAACTTAGTAAAATAATATTATTATTGCTTATAATGTCTGTAGCAAATAAAAATAAAAAATCTTGAAAAAATAACTGAAAATTTATGTTCATTTTGGCGTACTCTGTTGTACCATAATATACAATAGCATTTATAGCCTGTTACAAATCGTATTTTCAAAATGACTGCTGGGGTTCTAATTTACACATATACTACACACATTTGTAGTCTTACTTACAAACAAGTTTTATGTATGTGTATATGTTTGTTTTCAGGGAGCATGAGCATGTCAAGGAAACCAAGGAAGTACAACATGCTCTTAAACCAGTTTTCTTTATAGAGCTGTTCTGCCGAATAAGAACTGAAGTGTGCAATTTGAAAAAAAGGAAGGAAAAAAAAAAAGAAAAAAAGCGAGAGAGATGGATTGTAACAGAAATTATCTTGCTGCTTGAAGATTGCTGTCCATCTTGGGTGCTGAGACCTCAGCTGGAAGTGATGTATGAGGACTCTGAAAATCCTCTGTGCTGTGTTAAGAGCACCAGAATGAAAAGAATAGTTCTGAGAGCTTGAGACTGGTACAGGCTATTATCAGGTACTGATGCCCCACTGTGGGAACTGAGTATATCCCTTCTCCAGGGCTCTTATCTGAGGCACTCAGAAAATGAATAGAACTGTGTTCTAACAGTGCTTAGAAGTCCAGAGCTGAAACCTCCCTCTGGAAAACAGTTTAGTAATAATTTTTTAAAAAAATTAAAAAACCAAGAGGAAGCTAAAAGATCTCTTGTAAACCTCTTCAACCAGCTTTCTTATAGTAATCTACATAATCACAATGAAAAAAAGAAAATCATTTAAAAGTTAGAACATACTGATAACTTACGGAAAGAGATGTGATAGGTCCTTTCACATTTAGCAATGTGATTTCAGAGGAAAACAGTTCAGGAAACAGTCTGACACAGAAGACAAAAAAAATGGCGTTTATATTTACCTTTCAAGATTGTATGGAAATTTGGGTTTTTATGGAGATTATTTTGGGATGTTTATTGGAAGAACCTTGAGGAACCCAGTATGTGGGATGAGAAGGCGGCCTGTGATTACCCTGTATCAACCACAATAGCCAACATTGTAATCTGGTAGGGAAAGGTTACCTCTGTAGAAAAAAAGCACCTCAAAAAGCCATTAAAAGTAAGTAAAAACCCTATAAGGAAAAGAACCATCAGTAGAGAGCTTTTTCTTGAAGGATGAGAAGTGTTGGAATATTCTGTATGGATGCTATGTCAAAAAATGATTTTATACAGGAGGATGATAGGATGCTTAGTGGGGAAAAGGAAAGAACCCAGAATCCCAATGAAAGCAAACCCCTGATTGTTTACTGGCAATGGAAATCTGATACCTAGCTGATCTCCATCCCAGAATACTGGGCGAAATGCCTTTCCAGGATTATCTAAAGATTCCTGTTTAATAAATTCTCCACTAATACATTCATCTGATATACAATGTGCTTCATGACTCCTACACTATGCTGTCATTTTTGAGGCTTTGAGGGGCTTCTACTAAACATCTAGCTTTTTAATGTAATCTAAGGGAACTACTGTGGTAGTCAGAGAGCTGCACTTTCTGGATCACTGCTCCCACATCTTACAGAGCAGTGAGTTATCTGTGGAAGATGGGACTCATTCTTACAGATGGTTCCTGGAGTTTCTGGTAATGCAAATGAAATATATTAAGGGTTATCTTTCATGCCTATTTAAAGTATAATTTTGTAGTACATTGTGAATGTGTAAAAAACAGCCTACACAACCTACGCAAGCATTCACATCAGTGGAATAAGTGGGAAGTGAAATTAGTAGTATTTTACACTTCTTTTGCATTACATTTAGAGAACCTTTAGGTACCAGAGGAAAAAAAAGAATGAAGCTGTTCACACATCACTAATAAAGCTGGGGAAATACAAAATAAAAAAATTTAATCTGAGGCAAAACGTATTTGATTTTCATGGTATTCACAGAAGTCCATCAAAGTAAAATATTATTCCTTCTGTTCAAACAAGATTCCAACTGTTCTAACTACATTTTATGTGCAAACAGGAATTCTGAGTTTCATTTGTTACTGAACCATTGTGGACTTTAATAGCTTGTGATTATACAAAGTTCGCATATCTTGTTTTAAGCTGTTTGAATACAGCATGACAACAGCAGCCAAATGTGATCATCTCATTTCATTCACCTCTTATTTTATCCTCCTATTTTGAGTTATTGAATCACTGGAATTCTCCCTTCAATAACTTATCAGGAACCTGATCAAAGAATTAAATGCTTTCATATTCCTGGGCTTAGAGGAAGTCAAGAATAGCAAATACTTTTCAAGAAGTGTTCAGATCTCAGAGAAAATCCTGCTTTAGGTATACTTTTCCCAAGATGACACATTCTTATAGGTGATGTGTTTTTAATGCCTAGGCTAAACCAAAATTCCTGGCTAATTCTACAAAGAATTTGATGGTGATTTTACAGAATTAATGAATCATCAGGAAATTAATATCAAAGCACAGCTGACTGGGTTCCTATTCAGCACTTCTGAATCACTGCTCATTGAGCAAAGCAGTCACTGGACAATGGAGGTTTTGCCTGAGCAAAATGTGAGTCAGGAGACCTGAACTCCCATTGTCTTCACTGGGAGTTTTGCCTGCATATGGAGTGAGCTGGGACTTCTGGTGAATGGGAGCCATTCACAGAGTAGCTAAATAAAGCACCCAATACATCACCATTTTGAAGTTAACACTAGGTGGTAGACATAACTGGAAGAAATACAGGCATTTTTGGAGCCATGTGAAAGACTTGAATAAAGCAGCACTTCAAATGTATTGTCCCTTATTTCCCCCTATTTTGCCCTAAAAGTTTTTGTTTTGAAAGGTATCTGGCTGTTTGCTCGGACATTCCCTTTGGTTTAACAAATTAATTAAAATAATTTCCTTTTTGCATGGAGTCTATAGGCGGAAGAGACATCCCTGTTTGGAGGGGAAGAGCTGACATCCTTGCAGCTGAAAACGGAAATCTATTCCACTGTCCATACCCTTTATTGTTGTTTAGTTGGAGGGGGGAGAGATTTCTAACAAACTAGTTCTCAGCATGCTGCTACGTAAGTGCATACCCACTGATCTATAGAGACACTCCCAGCTCTACATTTGTGATACAAACTCCTCCATGAACACATGTCAGTATGAGTGAGACCTTCAATCCCATTTCCCAACCCAAATGAGAGTTGGTATAAGCAGAGCACAGGGAAAAGGTAATGGTGAAAAAGAAGATAGAGTGAAGTAAAGAAAAAGAACAAAATAGCAGGAAAAGAAACCTGCAGGAAAAGAAAGCCCGCAGGAAAAGAGAGCCTACAGGAAAAGAGAACATGAGAAAACAAAGAGAAAAGGAGTATTACAGATTACACACAGAAGAGCATAAAATAAAGGATGATTTGGAATAGGTGTCTAAGAACCAAATAGGGCCAAGATCTAAGCTTCCCTCAAAACTTGTATTCACTGATGCAAATGAAAACAAGACCTGTCCTTAATAATTTTTCTCTGACTCAAAGGAAGGTAGTGGTGGACTAAGGAGTAAAAAGGGAGATAGGCTTAATGGACGTAAAGGGAGAAGGAGAGCAATGAACCTGCAAAAACATGGGGAGTAGTTGCTCTAGCAAGGAAAAGAAGACAAAGAGGGAAGGTAGTGTACTCTTGGGGCAGAAGTTCAGAAAGGAGCAGAAGGGATGAAGTGACTGCATGAAAAAGCAAACCTTATATGTATTATATAGTGAATCTGTAAATGAAGGATAGGATACTATACCATGGCTGAAATATTTGATCTGCATTTCTCTTTTAACAATTTCTGGTCTGAATGAAAAGACTCCTTTTTGTGTTCTTTCTACAGATGTATTTATAATCTGTGTCAGAAGAGCTTTCATTTTATACCACATAAATCTAAATAAAAGCAATGTACAGTGTATCAACCCTTTTTGTTGTTACAGAAAAGACAGTTTTAAAATGTGGACTCAACACATTTTTACTTCTTGATTTTTCTTAATTTTTAATTACAATTTTCTGAATTTCTTTTGTACAACAGTAATATTCATATCCTCTCAGACACTGAGTGAAGAACCTAGTCCTTCTGAACAGAACAAATTGAGCTAATATATCACACCAGTGTTATGTCATCTTTCCTTTGAAACATACTTGTTCATCCTGCTATCTAACGCTTAACTTTTCTGTAGATCTGATGACAAGCATTTGATCGCATTTCAAGAAGAACAATGAGTAATAAATATTAAAGGACTGTGCTTATTTTCTTTTAAGTAGATCACTGATTACCAATGAGTTCTGTGGGCCCTGGATCCCAACAGAGAATGGAATTTCAAAAAAAAACACAGCAAGAAAATAAATGCTGACCACCACACAGCATGAGTGTCTGAATGCCAAGGATGCTATGAAACAGAGCTATTTTGAGATCTTCCATGGTATATTAAACAGGGATCATCCAGAATACCCAAACAACTTTAAATCATCTCAACCTATGTGGACTGGAAAGATAGAAGCAAAGAAGACTTTCTGCCATTGTTTTCCAAACCTGATGCTGCTTTTTCCCTTGCTGAAAATTTGCATGTTTTCTCAGAGCCTGTTTCTTTCTCACAATAAACAATGCAAAGCCTTCCTGCCAAAAAAATGTCCAAATGCTAAACAGTTGCTATTATAGTCATTATTATAACAGCAACTTTGAGCTGTGTGCTTTTAAATTATAATTATTTTTACAAAAGATTTTATGTGTCTTGATTGCAGTAATTATGATTCCATAGTAGCAAATGTGTATTTAAAAAGTCACGTTAGCTTACTGCTCAAAATAAATGGCTTTCCTTAAATGAACTTCATACAAATGAGTGGTTTTCTTTGTGTTAATTTTACTTGCTATGCTAACAACACACTAGTATGTATTAAACACCTGATAAACCATTGTTTCAGTATAAAAATAACTATGGACAAAGATGTCAAATGAGAAGCAATGTTTTATATGGAATGTGTTTCACACAGATAATACCAGATTCTAATTCAGAAATGCACATTTCTTTATAGTCTTGTTTCTCACCTATCTGCCCTTGCTTTGTTTAAGGAGATCATGTCAAGAAAATAAAGTGATGAAAAAGGAAAAAGGAATCTGAGACCATGTCTGTTGTACAGGCTAGCATATGTACTAGTGATAAGCCTGTACCCTGTGTAAAGAACATCCAGTATAAAAAGCATCACAAGATCCAAGAAATGGGCTTCTTCCACAACCAGTCTGATAGGGAATAAAGACAGAAAACAGTGCAGCCAGTGGGACACCCACCAACAGTGCTATTATCCCAAAATACGACCCATGTGGGATCATTGCTCTGTTGCTACCGTGACCAGCAGGGATTGGAGGTCACAATTTAGAGTGCCCATGACAATGCGTACTTCCAGCCAGAGCTTCCCCATGGGACTCTCAGTAGCTCAATCGATTCACAGGCTACTGAAGTTTACAGCTGATCAGAGAAAAAGTTTTAAAAAAAAGAAATCAGGAAGAGGAAGCAGAGAGGGACCTGAGAGAAAGGGGGTAGCAAATTTCTGGCTCCAATGCCATGCTCTTTTGTAACCAGCTACAATGCTGTATTAACTTTTCAAATGAACCTGTCTGTCCCGCAGTGCCCATTTAAGTGGTTGCCGCTAGCTGTGGGAAAGCCAGTGAAGCCATACTGTACAGCAGTTTGGATCTGAAACGCTATCAGCTATCGACGCAATCCCATTAGATTTCTTACAATGACATAATCCCATCCTATCTCCCATCCTTCCCAGACAACCTTGCCTGTTCTTTGGTGAGAATTGCTCCATTGTACATACAGACATTCACATTCTTGATAAGACAGCCAGGGGAAAATTTCATTAGCCACATCCTCTGCTGGTATAACTTCATTTCCCTGCCCCCTTCTCCCAGGAGTGAGTGGGTGATCTGACTCCCTGTGTTGAAAGGAAACAAGGTTGTCTATTCAGCTGCATTCAGACATACAGTATGTGTTAAGGCCCAGACAGGCCCTGATGCTGAATGGAGATACTAGAGGTTCGTGTTTCTTTGCTGGGAATTTTCACAGAGCAGAAAGGGAATGCTGCGTTTTTGTTGTACGACTTCCGACTGACAACTGACAGAGCTTGAAAGCATAAAATCACAATTATTCTCATGGCACAAGACCTCAAAATGTAGGAAAAAAAAAAAGACCAAAAGGATTTGTTGGCTGGTTTGAGTCAGCAATGTTAAGACTGTAATGGGAGACTAAATAGAAATGTAGAAATAGATCACTGAAAATCTGAGTCCTACTGATTAGATTGGCCGTTACTACTAATCATTCTGCCTAATCTCAGGCAAAACACTTTGCTTTTGAAATGTTCTTTTGATAGAATAGTAGCATTTTATAATAATCATTCAATCTTTACCATCAACAGAACATTTTACAACACAATTTTTATTGATAACTGAGCTTGACCAATGATTTGCAATGCATCAAAGATAAACTCAAGTTCAGCTTAACGAGCAGAGGAAGTTTCCCACTAAAAGTGACCGACAGCAACATGCTTTGATTCACATCATGGAGTGGTCTTAGAAGGTGTGAACCTGATTCCTTTAGGAGAAACAAAACCAGATCGTACAGTCCAAGCACTAATGGGTGTTTGGGCCACAAAACAAGGTTAGAACTAATCCAAAGTAACACTCCTGCAGTGAGTACACTGCAAATGTCAAGTCCTCCATACCATCTATGGATCTACAGATCTTTTCCAGCAGCTCTTCATATTTGCTAACAGAACAAAGCCTGTGTCTTTTTTGATGTGTGTAGAGCACGTGCAAATATATAAACTACAGCACACTATCTCTTTCCGCTGTCTTCAATAAAGCAATGCATTAATTTTCATTGCATCAGATCTTAATAAAAAATGAAGTATGTTTTTCACATTTGGCTGGCCAAAACTGACGTATTTGTCAAATCCCGCTGTGATAAACAGATATGAAAAGAAGCAAACACGAAACCTCAATTTCTCATACTCATTTTAGCATGCTCAAAAAAGCAAGAGCCAACCAAGTATCTCAGGATACTATACCATGGTCCTGCGGAAATATTCAGGAGCCTAAGGTTGTATCTCAGCTCTGCCAACTATTTGCTAACTTGTACGGATTAAATTCGACCTTCTAGAGACTCAGTTTCTTCATTGGTACAACAGGGTATAATGGCAATTAAGAGTTCTAAGCTGGATTGGAGCTTGCAAGGGAGACATATATATTCTTATTTTGTCCAACTTAATTGAAGACTGGGGACATACCAACATACCATTTACCATGAATAAACATATTAATCCACAGGAATTTTATTCCATTGTTGCCATTGTGGTTTCAACAATACTTCACTGAGCTTCTACCTAAAACTCCAAAACTTCAAAGATTCAGCCAGTATTAATTTATAGTGCTGATTTATTAATGTGAAGACTGGGTTACTTTGAAAGTTAAAAAGCTTATTTCAGCTGGAATCCATATACTCTCATACTAGATTTATTACTATCTGGGAAATGAAATGGTTGTACAATTTGTTGCTTCATTTCCACTTCTTGCATTTGCTACAACTGACTTCCCTGGGTTTTTGTTTGATAGCTCTAGTCAGCTGAAAATAACAATACTTTATGTTTGAACAGCAGCTTCCACTCTAATACCTTTACTTATTTTACAAAGGCACTCAGATACTTTGCCGACATGCAACGTACATTTACTGACTGATTTTGTTACCCACAACGAAACAGGGCTTGACTTTACCATGACATGTGATTTCAGCTGGCTGAATCCATACTGCCTGTGAGGACGAGGTTCAAGTTAAAGCCAGTCCTTACTCTATACTTGGGTTTCGCTGCTTTCCAAGCCACCTGGTGCATTGTCAAAGAAGGGCTGAAACTGAAATCCAAAGCACAAATTAGAGTGCTGAGCTAAGATGACAACACAGACAGGCTCATCAAGGCCTTAGGTCATTCGTTGTTGATTTTTATGAAAAAAAAAAAACAAAAACCTGAAGCATGTAGAAACTATTTTGTCAATGTAAAATAGGTGGTAACACCAATGAATGCTGCTCTGTGTTACTCTGCAAAACATACCAATGCTTTTGTATATTCTTAGTGTTGGCTGATCCAATCTGAAGTCTACAATTTTTCTAGTAACTTTCGTGTTTTAAGTTGCTCTTCCTAGAAACTAATAATACTGATGAAAATTACAGATAGAAGCACTTAACCAGTAACATTTTAAATTCATCCTGGTCCTAGCATTAAACACTGTATACTAAATCTGTTAAATCTATTGCACATGTAAAAGGAAATTCCAGTGCATTGTAATTTCATGTATTGCAGGGTGACACTATACTATGAACTGTGACTCATTTATTTCTATCCAGGGATACATATTTATTGTAATATAAAGGATAATACTCTTTATATAGTACAGTTTCCTTTTCACCATCAAAGTTAAAATCAGTAAAAGAAATGGATGTCAGGAAAGGAAGGAGAGAGGAAAAAAGACAGAAAGAAAATTTTGAACAAGAACATGTTGCCAAAAAGCTCTTAATATTCTGTTTTTCTAACCACTGTGTAATAATGTCTGTTGCTCACTGAGAGTTAATAAAAGTATCACTGCTGAAGTTAAGCTACGCTGTACGACTGCTTATTGTCTGTTTTCATTTTGCCTCACTGAATAGCTAATTCTCTCACAGGATTATCCTCATTTCTCATAGACTCCATTATTAATGAAAGCATTAAATGATGACATACTTTTGGATCATCTCATTTGGGGCCTGACTTCTGTCCCATTAAGGCAACTGGAACATGAGTATTCATATGAACAGAGGACAGAATAAAGTCCTTATCTGGGAGGTTTCACAGAAAGCATGCCATACTCCAAAAAGGAAGACCAAACAAGCAGATCACTAAAGGCCAAAGGTCAGTTAAGAGGTCAGTTCCCATCTCCAGGAAAAATGGTGAAAGTATTTAAAAACTGCACCGCGAAAAAAAAGAATGAGACAGACATTTAAGCTGCCAGGTATAAGAAAATACAGCATGTGTTTCTATCTTTGCAACACAACCTGTCAACATTTTTTCTTGCTTTTTAAAGTCAATTAATAACTTAATTTAGATGCTTACTTTCTTTCTTAAGTTAGATACCTAAGATCAAGATTCCACGGTACACAGTTCAATCTCAAACCTACATTAATCATGAGCAAGTTTGCATTATATTGTAAGATTATTTTCCTCTACATTATACATCATTATTTGAAGCACATTTAAATTAGAAAACACTTTAGCAAAACCATTATGTTACTGTCTGCAAGTAACACTGCTCTTAACTTTCTTTTGTACTTAACTATTATTTGTGTGTCTAGTACATAAGATTATTTCTGTACACTTAAAATGACTTTCCAGGAAAGAAACATTAAAAGCCATATCATCTATAGACAAACTTCTTAAATTGTATGTTTAGCATAAATTTATATAAATTTCCATTTGCAGTATTTGTTCATCTTATAAGACAATAAAGTTTAAAATCTCATGAAAGATGCACTGAAATATAATTACTGAATATTTTAAACTGACTTTACCAACATTTGAAACGAAAGTGTTCCTCTAAAAAGTGAAAGTGTTTGGGAATTCCCCTGACTCTCCTCTACAAATATCTTTGCAATAGTACAAACTTTTAAATGTTAAAAAAACTGAAGGCCACTTATTTCTCAAAAGTAGATGTTTTATGCTTTTCCCTTCATCATTCATTCCATGCTATTGAAACAGGCTGAATGGGGCTTAGTACCAGTGAGTTTGAATTGCTAAACAAGAGGCAAGTCTCATCGTGTGTTTTGAATATCTACAAGAAAGATAACAAAGAATTATAGCCGATTATGTTTTTCTCTATTCTTGATAATGCTCCAGTTGCTTCTGAATGATATGTCTGGTTCCCCACCCTGGGAAGAGTAGATCATGAATAATTGTCTTTAAGAATTAGAAAATATGTGATAGCCTCACACCATGTCTCTTTTTAGAACAAACTAACATGCTCACATATTTTACCGTTTGTTTCAAAAAGCACAGGAATAGTGTTATATAATTATGTTCAGGCTTTTCAGATTTCCAGTCTGGAATATCTAATGAAGACGCGCTCCAGCCTCCCCACTCTATGTGTGTGTGTGTGTGTGTGTGTGTGCGCGCACACCATCCTTCAATTCTTCCGGGGTTCTGATTTTGCATTTCTAACGAAGCTGAACTGACAAAGCGTGAAAGTGGTCTAAAAGGAAAAACAAAGAAAGTGACCCTGCTTTCACTGTGCCAAGACTAATCAATATTCCAGAAGCTCAGCTTTCCCCTCTCTTCTGATGTGTTTTTATTTTTTTCAGAGTTGGGCTGACAGTCTCCTCCCCTTTCCTTAAGTTACAGTCATAGTAAGTTGCTGTATTCCAGAGCACATGCAGATTGTCAGTTTTCTCTCTCTCCCGCTCGCTCAACTCTGCAGCTCTGTTGTGTTTGCTGGGAAACCCCTACCTTATCTGCCACCACCGTGTTCTTAGAGCACTGAAGATCTGAAAAGGTGAGCCGATCTTTTCATTTGGTAGGTTTTGAGCACAAGGTCTTAATTTTTCACTCTCTGGCTTTGTATGTTACTTAATGTAATGATCCTTTTGGCTGTACCCATGTTGTTTCTTGATCTTAATGTAAGTTGTAAAGGACAGATTAGCTGCATTAATCATCTTGGAAAGAAAAGGCACTGTAAACGAATCTTATTTTTTTACAAAATGCTAAAATTAATTGTTCTCAAAAAAATCCTGCTGGCACACAGTAGCTGTGTCCAGGCTAGAATACTTACTAATTTAAACATCTAGCTCAGTCTCAGAATGTTTCCACTCTCTAAAGAAGCAAAGCATATAGCAATCTGTTAAAATTCAGAGAGGATATTGCACTAAAATGCCAATCTTGAAACATATGGTAGAAGCAGTGATCAAATCCCATCAAAATAAATTTTTACAACATGGTATTTCCTTTAAAACATGCCATTTGAAAACCCTGTATATTTATATTCTAAGTGCTTCCTAAAAAAAGGTATTTAGATACTAGATGTATTATAAATAAGATGTTAGAGTTGGAGTGTGTATAAATGGAGAGAGATTTCAGTGGAAGCAACTCCATTTATTAATTTCTAATTTCTTCATAAAAACATGCCAGTGTATTAACTAAGACTTCAGAAAATGGGATTCTCAGTCTGCAAAATACCTTTGTGCAGGCTCCATTATTAAATAAATTCATACCAAGCAGCCAAAAAAAAAAAAGGCATTTTAAAATTAAAATTAATGTCCTAATGAAGGATTTTTAATACCAAGACATTTTAATATTGATTCAGTTTGTGATTTCTTAAAAATCAGATTATATCCCCATAATTGCTGTCAGGCCAAGTTAAGGCATTACTTTGCAATGTGAACTTGTATTACAGTCTGAAGCAACAAGCTAAGTGGGATATAACTTCTGATGTTCTACAGATGTGCTCTGAATAGTTTATACACTTCAAAGATGAATGTTATCAACATAAAACTGTCAAAGGCCTATCTTCTAAATAGTGGTTGAGGGATAAATAAACTATTCCTGCTGCGTTTTGCCATGTGAAAAGGAGGAATTCAGCCAATTCAACAATTTAAAAACATCTGAAATGCAGAATATTTTAAACATACCAGTTCAAGCAAAATATTTCTCTCCAATGGTTAATGTGAAGGTGAGCTAGAATTTTTTTCAAATAATATGGGCCTGCTAAACAGATGAAAAGCAAGCCTGACAGATAGTTTTAAACATTATAGCACCTTATGATTCTATGAAGTGTAGTAATTTTACATTAGTATATCTCTAGCAACCACAAAAAAAAGTTACTCCTGGGTTTTACAGCATGACAGCAATTCAGATTAATTTCTGAAGACAGAGGACACATATCTGATCAGTCTATATAATCCTTCTTTCAAAGAGTTCTTTAATAGTCATTATGGCTATTTATCAAAAACTGCAATAAACAACTTCGATATTGCAAATAATGTAATTTTACTGAAACATGAAGAATATTTTCTTGCATGTAAACATACAGCTAATCATTCCTCTAAAATCTTATTGCAATATTTTCTTGTCTTGCAGGTTTCTCCAGTACCTCCCACGGAAGAGTCTTCCATTTTTCAGAAGGGATATCGACAGAAGTTAATTGTAAAAGAAATCTTTCTGCAAGATAGATGACTAAAGGTAACGGAGAAGATCCAAAAACTGGAAGTAGGATGGAACGCATTCAACAAGGAGTCCGGAAACGTACACTTTTGGCAAAAAAAAAAGTGCAGAGCATAACAAAGGATGATGTTAAAAGTTATTTATTGAGGAATGCCTTTGTGCTCTTCACGGTTGTTGCTGTGATTCTTGGTGAGTAATTTGTTCAATAGGAATATTCTGTTCTCCAATGCATTTGACAATGACGATTTGCCTGGGTGATTTGCATTACAAATGAGATCCCAAATTCTTCTGCACTGATAAGAATGTTCTGGCTTGGGGAGTTTTGGCTTTGACAGCTGTATATTGAAGTTTAGGGAAGAGCCATTTTAATTATTCTAGTATTCCTAAGGAGAATTTTGGTGAAAAAAATTAGCTGGTTTATGGATTCTTCTCTTAAAGAATCAGATACAATAACTGAATTGAATGTTTTCAATGAAATCTTTTTCTACCAAAGCTGGCTGCAGCAAAATGCTCAGGATGTAACTTTTATTTACCTAATCTATCAAAAAATAGCACCTTGCAATGAGAAACAGAAGTTCTCAATGAATGAAATGAAGTGACATTTCTAAGCAAAGGTATATATTAGATCCTCAATCGTTTCAGTTTTCCCTTGATAAATGCAAAATGGTCAAACCTAAGTACAAGCTTATGCTCTCTTAGTCACTCAGAATCTTACACATGCATCTTTCAGAGGCAGTTGGGGCAACAAATGGCAATTGTATTCAAAGGACTACAAGATAGCACCTGATTAAATGCCTTTTTAGAGTATATGGAAAGGAATCCAGAACATCAAACAGTATTTAGATTTGGAATGCACCAAAACGTAAATTTAAAATATTGCTACACATTTTGAATTTACATTAGAAAGAGAATCTTCTGAGAAAAAGATACAATTTTTTAAACAAATTTTCCTTTGTATAATTACATGATCACTTTTGGTAATTTTCCTTTAACTACAGATTTTTAAAATGACACTATGTTTCATGAAATACAATTCATTATAGTGTGAGCAAGAACATTATGGCTTCACTGTACTAGTTTCATTTATACTTTCTAATTAGTTTAAAATATAAAACTATGAATCTGCTCGTGAAAACCCAAATGTTAGCACTTAAAGATAAGGGTATATATCCTGCACCTATGTAGGCCCTAATGTCTTTGATAATGCTGTTCCGTATAAATCTGCTTGCTATGTTTCTACGGCTTTTTTAGGACTTAAAATTTTAGGGCTTTACCATTATTGTTGCTTGATACCACATCTGCAGGGTTATTTTAAATTAATTTCAGGTTTGGTGGTCTTTTTCCGGGAGACAATTATATTAATTTGCATATTGGTAAAATAAAGTACTTTGTTGCTATAACAGAAATGTCAGTCTCTCATATTTATCAACAGTATTTGATCACAAGTGCTTTTAATTCCTAAATAAGAATTTGTTCAATGCAAAAACCCCATTAATATCGGAGGTAAAAAATTTAGGCATTTTATCTACAATGGTCAGGGAAGGCAGAACAAATTAAGCAGGTTTTGAAACATTGTCCAGCCTCGAAGGAATGCAATTCTTAGATTGTCACCTGTCTATACTGCACAAGACCAATGTGCTCTTGCAATTTTTTCACTGTCATCTAGCTCCAGTGTGACTCTCATAAATTTGGTGATGTGGGAACAGAAATGTAGGCTGGACAAGTGTTTTTACTCTTATTGCATGTTCCAATTAGCTTTAGATGCCTAGTGATAAAAGTCTGCCCACAGCTCCACTACCACCTACAGCAATGGCAGAGTGCCAGTAAGGCTGGAACACAAGTTGGAGAACTAATGAAAATGTGCAGCCTAGGATGAGCCAGCTGCTCAAATTCTGCTCATGAACCTATAGACTTACCTGGTGTAATACGTGGAAAAACGTCTTCCCATTACTATGATGGAATATTCCAGAATTTTCTCACATTTGTTATTTGTGGTGTAATTTTACAGTATATATATTATTGGAACAGTAAGTTCAAACTTGGTAGCTCATAAAAAGGTAAGATTTGGGGTTTTGGAGAGTTTTTTGCTTTTGTGGAAATACTCAGAAGTAGGCAACAGTTGGCTAAAAAGTTTGGAAAACACTCAGTGGTTAAACTCTATCTGTCTACTTTGGCAAGGACTAAATTGTTATCATCCCTCAGTTGTTTGGTGATCTGTGGAAAATCAGATGGTGGGCTTGATCCCTTTCCTAGCAGACAGTAATCAATGTTGTGAAATTAACCCACCAATTAGCACTGGCTGTCTCATCGAGGATGCTTGGATGTGAGTGTAGGTGGAAACCAAACTATACTCAGGCCAGGGTTGAATCATTTACAAGAAATGATGCTTAATGCTCTTTGTAATCTAAACAGACAAATGACATCAGTTTTCAGGGCTGTCAGTCCAGCAATTTTCATAAAGACTAAACTCAGGAAAGGCAAAATTTTCACTTTAAAGAGAGCAGCATTTCTTCAGAAACATTTCTTTCAGGCCCCTCTTGTCAAGGGACTGACATGAAAGAGCTTATTTAATAGAGCATTTCCAGTTTCTTTGCTGAGCAGGACTGATGCTAGTAGAGGTTAAGTGGATAGGATCATATGTCTTAGCCCAGTTTCAGGACTGTAGTTTATAACAGGCACTTGAGTTTGTGTCTGTGGAAACACGCACTTTGTTATGAAGTGGGTAGCTGTGACATGCATTTGTTTGTGTTGCATACTGATATTTCGCAGACAGAGTAGAGATTTTCTGGCATTCACATGATGAGGAGGAATATAGCCATTTACCCTAACTTCTGCTGTTACTCTTATTCTGAACTGAATTCTAAACTGAATTTACTAGCTGCTACAGTACAAAACCAATTAATCTATAAAAACCTAATGATGAAGATGCAAGAAATTATAATTCACGTTGAGAATTACTTAGCACTATTCTCTGTTTCCCAAAAACGTCAAGGAAGGTCCTTCTGACTTCACAGTCCGCATAGGTAGGGTCCGTCTAACACATTGTCATTGTCACCATTGCTGTGATTTTTAGTGAAATTTAAACTGCTTTCAAGTCCTTTGAGAAACTTTGAGAAAAGCATGGTCAATAACTGAGTTATGATGCAGTTCTTCAGATTCCTCTGGTACACCTAGAAATATTGAATTAGTTTTCTGCAGTCGATCTTCACAAGAGCCAGAAACAATAGATGAGAACAGTTATGTGAGGTGAATTTGGGAAGCTGACCACTGGTAAATTCAGAGTGTCATGATGACCAGGAGCAATTTAAGGTAGGCTAGGGATCATGGTGGCTCATAGAAAGTCTGCAGGAAGTCTTACAAACTTTGAAGTACTAGCCAAATTACTGGCAAAACCTCAGGCAGTGCCCTCTCTCCCACGCTACTTAGCTCCATCATCCTGTCCCCAAAATGCCTTCCTTTCTGATACCCTTTCTTCAGCAGACTGTCTTGATTCTCTGCTACTTACCTCCCATTTTCCAAAAATGCGACAGGAGTCAAGACTTTACTCTGGCAGGACTCCTAAATGTCAAAGAATCTCCTGTGGATGCTGAACTTGCACTGAAGGAAAGATCGAGACACACAGAGCTGCTGAGCAGAGATTCTGAGAAACTGTTCACAGAGAAACACTGTTTTAATTGAGAGGCTCAGTGAAGTAGAGGGAGATTGTGGAGCAAGTACTATAAAAAGCAATTTCTGCATAGTTATGAAGCCATTACATCTCCAAATTGTTAGCTAAAATCCTCTTTACACTGCTGCAGCTGTCCACTGGGGACATTCAAGGGGGATGGAAATGGATCCAGTTCTGTTTTCTGGCTACCTGTCCAGTGAATGTCCCTATGTCCCTGAAAAAAGCGAATAGTTAAATAAAGCCTGCAGATGATCCTTCATAATACAGAAGGCAAAAATACCACAAAAACCTTAAAATATCTGAACAGTGAAAAGCTGTGCAGAGTAGCAGATTCTCCTACCTCAACACACTCTTGGTCTGAACAAAGTTTAAAATGAGTCCTAAGAAGTAAAAGTCTGCAATTCACAGGTAGACAGAATCCTGCATAACACTCACGAAAAAGAGTCTCTTGTGTGTTGAAGTGACATCTTTTCTGCTACTGGCAGATCCTCTGTATCCACTGAAGACTGAGGCTGACATACCCGGAGAAGGGTATCTGACCCCATTACACACTGACAAAGAACAGGATAGAGTGCCTAAGGCAGCCTTGGTAAAATTTGCATGAGAACAAAGCAAAGATCCATCACTATAGGCGAAACAGCTGTGGAAGGTGAGTCCTAGGTGAGACAATATTTTAAATCATACAGAGAGAAATGTGATATGATACAAAATATTAAGACATATACAAGAAAATCAAGACAGTTTGGGGACAGCTAAGGAGACAATACTTCTATTTACGCTGAACTCAGAGGCTGTCTCTGCCCCAGTGCTCTCCTAAAGAACCTGCCCAGCACAATTGCTTTCTCACTGAGTGACAAAACCTTCCTAAGTAATACTCCGAAAAAATTGCTAAGCAAAACCTTAATTCTTTTTGAAGTTAAGAAATAGTTGTAATTTCGGGAAAAAAACATAAACGGACACTGTAAGATCCAGAGTAACACTTAAAAATTTAAAGGAGATGATCCTTTTCTAAAAGAAGACGAAGTATAGAAATAAAAAGAACTTTAATTCTGCAATTAAGTAGCCAGTAATAAAAGTCAGACTGCGAAATATGAACAGCATGCTAGTTTAGCAGTTACTTGCAAAATAAAATTATGTTAATTTGTTATCAAAATGTTACTTTCTTATCATACACTCTGTTGTTACTGAAATGAAACAGCACTGGTTGTTGGACTGCCATACGGGGCACAGAGTAACAACAATAATCTTGGCTACTTTTAAAATCACAATTGTGCATTCTGGAGACAGCAGCTGTGCATATACACACAGGAAAGATACAAAATGTGGTAAATATAACCTTACTACCTTCTTATTTGCTCTAAATTGCCAAATAGTGGGCTTGTAAAGTGGTGCTCAAAAGTAGTATGTCTGAGTGGTCATAAAACAATCCAGAGAAACATACATTCACTGCACTCTGTATATAGCTTGTGAAAAGGAAGGTGAAATTCTCAAAACTCTCTCTAGAAATTAAATTTAAATTTATTTATATAATACCACTTCTTACAAAGCAGATTTCAAGGCTATCCTGGGTGGAATGCAGAACAGTAACCGCATGAGACATTTAGGATGTTTACGTGTTTTCTCAGAGATTTTACAAGAAAATTCCCTGAATGCCAGTAGAATATGGCAATCATGCTATCAAAAGATATGTTACAACAGAAACAGTGGTCATCTCAAAGACTGTCAAAAAAAATTTTGTGTTGAGCATCAAAGGGGACTAAAAAGATATTTCAGCATCAAATTAACTTGTATTAGGGCTTGCCAGTCCTTTTCAATAGGCATGCACTGTAGTCACTATGATGACTGCAAAGCCGTACAAAATCATAAGCAAGGTGCCAATGATTTGTATGCTGCGTAAATGTTTAACATTGTTAGATCCTTACTAGCACCCTAGTTATTGTAAAGCTAGATTGAGTTGTCATCTGCACTGGAATGCATTTGAGTTGACCATAATGAAGCTGCAGCTGAAGATGGCATGTTCAGTTGAATGAATCCTTGAAACTTTCATTCATGTGGCTTAAATTTCTCACATAATTTCTTGAAATAACCAGGCATCTAAAAGTTTCCAGGGATTTTATGACACCAAAGAAAACATAGTTTTATAAAATACTGATTTTGTAGGTGAATCAAGATAAAATGCACTTGAAAAACTGTATAAGGAAATCCAATATTAAAGAGACGTAAATAAAGAAATTAGATGTTCTGGCTGTTAATAAGGCTGCTAAAAAAGTAAGATATAAATGCAGGTGATGTGATAATTTGTACTGTAGTATTGACTTCTAGATCAGCAACTGAGTGATATTGAATTTTTTATTTTTTCATGCCTTGTTAAAAAAATCCAATGTTCTGGAACCATCAACTCCATAAAATAACACATGAAGTCCCGTTAGTTGTGTATATACTCTGTCCATCCTCCCAATTATTTTCTTTTACTGTGTATTCCTTTCAGATTTTGTATTTCATTGTTTCAGATTACAACTCAGCTTCTTTGAGATTTAGCATATTTTGTCATATATTTGTTTCTCAGCATATTACAGCTCAGTTCAACGGAGCTTTGGAGCAATAAGGCAATGCAAGTGATAAATAAAAAAAATAGTGGGGAGCTAAGAGATTTTTTTCACTCACACTAATTTCTCCAACTGTGTTGTTCATAGAATATGCTGGCCAAGGAGTTTTAAAGTAGTCATTGATACAATAAAAAAAATAGAGGGTATAGAATAGGGAAGAAACTATGGAAAACAGGGAAAGAACAAATGGAAATTTTTCTAGAGAAATTTTACTGAGAGCTGGATTATTCCATTTATTATGTCAACCAACCAGACTTGAAGCTGTACTGACACTGTACATTTAATCAACAGGATGAAATCACAGGGTGTGTAACTTTTTTAAATCTATACAAAAGAAATTTATTTTGATAATAGATTTTATATGGCATTTTTTAAAAAAAAGAGGAACATAATAGGTCTGGTGAACTGTACAACAGCAAAAAGGAAAACAGTTAAAAGAAGGAAACGAGGCAAAGAAAACCAGAAGGATAACAGAAGAATCAGGAAGATAACCAAGTGTTACTGTTACTTATATTTTGTGATTGTTCTCCCATGTTGTTTCTCTTAGCAGCATTTATATCCACTTTTGAATTCTTGTTCAATTCGGTACATTGAAGAAACGTATTTTCTTGCTTAACATTTGCATGCATTTTCTATTGGCATGGATAGAAGGTCATAAATGGAAATCAGCTTGACAGTTACAAAGTGTGTATTTGTTTTTCACTATCTACTGTAACTTGACATAACTGAAACTTCATTTATTCAAAAAAAGTCTATAAAAGATGGGGCTTAAGTGTTAAACATTATTTACACTGAAACATAAGCTGGTCCGTCAAACTGACTCTAGTAAATGGTCCGGTTTTACTATTCACAAGGACTAAATTAAAAAAAAAAGCATAAAATTGCCTTTGTATGAATATAGCAAGACCATTAATCAGGGAATTCCTTGGAGTACTAACCAAAGCACTTGATAAATAAGGCTACTGCATATATTTTGATGTCTTTTAAAATAATTTTGACTTGGGAATACATACATTAAACAAACATGGATGTACAATCTAGTCCTTCAAAGCCTAAAACATAAGCCAAAGTAGCTGCATATGGAATCCAAATCTCAAAGCTGGGTGACTTTTTGGTGCATGAGCAAGAGTTAGGAGACTCAAAAGGGTAACCCCACAAGTCCACAAGCTAAGCACATAACTGCCTAAAACTTGCCAGGAGGGAAAAAAACCAAACAGAACAAACAAACAGGTTTGCATTTCTACTCCCAGTCCTTTCTGAGTGAGACAAGACCATGCCAGATATTTCACCTGGTCAAGATCCAGAAGCACAAGAGCCCTCACCTTGGGAATGGTGTCAGCAGCACTTAAGAAATTGGCTTACGCTTTTCCTTTCAAAAGGCAAGTTACAAGAAGATGCAATTCCACCATTCCTTTCAAAGTTGTGTCATCAGGCAGAAGGAAATGCAAGACTTCTAAAGGCAAATACATGAGTCAAGAGAGCAAAAGGTGGCATGATGTTTTAACCTAATGGCTAAATCACTCATCTGTAACAGGGAGCCTCAAGTTGTGAAGTAATCTTTCGAGCAAGAACAGGAACCAGGGCATCCCAAATCCAGGTGATCCTCCTCATGCGTGCGTCAGTCATGTTCAGTTTCTAGATTCCTGTGACTTAGCCTGGAACTAGGCAAATAGATGTTTAGGTCATGGCAATTCTGGGAAAAACACAAGCAGAACGGTGAGAACTGAGGGGTCTTCCAAAACAAATGGAGAAGTGCCCATTAACTTTATAGATTTCCAGAACTAAGCTTTTTTATCTAGAGGGACCCTGAAGGTCACAATTTGGACTCAGGTGCTTACTATGTAATTAAGTATCGTTCCAGGTGCCAGTTTCCCTTTGCTGTTTTTGTGACCTTTAAGATAGGGAAATTCTGCCATTCTGAATAACACCTAATAATGAGAAGAGAGGTATCATAACCTATATGGAGGTTACCTCTAATTTAATCCTCTATGCTACAACATATCCTTCAGGTGAGTTAACTCACAAGAAGTTAGGCATAAGACCTCTTTTTAATCAACTGAAATAAAACAATTTTGGAAATTCATGTGTTGAAAGAGGCTGTTGACCAGTAAACTAAATAGATGGAAGGTTTTAGTTATGAATAGCTTCATAGTCATATTGAGGTTTTTAGGGATGAAGTGGCTCAGCTAATAAAATCAAACAGCTAGGGGCTGAAAACACCCTAGCTATATTTTTAAAAAGATGATAACGTGATTCCATGAATTTCAGTCATGAACCTGATTTCCTTATTGAAAGAACTCACTGAATGATAAATCAAACATAAATAAAGGATTCTGGTAATGCTTACACCTGATATGGCAAAAGTCTTGTATTCTACAACAGGAAATGCTCTCAGTCTGTCCAGGTTGTTTGCATGTATCAGCAGAATACTGGATAAAAAAGAGTCTTTAAAATTTTTTAAGAAAGTCTGCCACATGAGTTATGTTCCATGACCCAAACAGTTCTGGCATAGGCAGATCTTGATTCAACAAAATACTTAATCCTCAGTGGCAAACATCACAGTTACAGATTTAGACTATGAGCACTAAGCTAAATTAACTGGTGGTTTTGTAGGAATTAAAAGTTGGGCTAGCTCCATAGAGATATGAATGCATAATTTGAATGTCCCACAAATGATGGTGTAAAACTGCATATCAAGGAAGCCAAGCCTACAATGAACTGTTTTGTAGTGTATGTCTAAGGTGGAAATAAAAAAAACAAATAAAGGCAACTATCAAGGTCTAACCTCAGGCTCCCTGTTAAACTACAGTAGAAGTTCTTCAGAGTACAGCTCTGGTTTTCTGAGCATGTTTGCACAAAGTTCTTGGCACTGAGGGACCTCAGTCTCATTGACTGCAATTCCTCAATGTTACTATACTGCAAAAAAGACAAAACAATACAGATGGGCAGCTGAAACTGTAGTAGAGAAAAACAGAATTTGCTGCTGTTAAGGACTTTGTCAGCTCCCAGTTGAGGAAAAACAGGAAAGAAAGAAATGTAAAGGTAAGAAAGGAAATATGTAAACTTTAAGAGAGCAACTTTCTTATCTGTTGGGAACTATTCTTTATGTGAGTAAAAACATTAACATTAGTCAAGACGGTGAAGCAGCAAAATAAATCCAGGCATGAAAAAAACAGTTATTACAGTAACTTTGTAAAGCACTGAGTAGTACCATAATTCTAAATAATACTTCACAAAATATAATCTGGCATATGTTGTGAATGCTTGGTCTTTTCATATGCATAGTAAGAGAGAATTCCTGAATTTTGATGGAATTATTTGTTATTCTTTGCACCAAAAGTATTTTTTCTATAGCTCAGAGACTAATAACAGTACATAAACTAGGAATAGTTTGTCTTTCAATAAAGCCTTTTATCTGAGGATGAAATCAGGAATAATGTCCCTATTCCATAAAGAGCAGTCTGCTTCAGTGCCAGCAGTGAAAACTCGTCTTCATTCCAAATCCTCTACAAATGCCACACAATTGCTTGTCTTACAAATAACAACAAAAGAGAAACCAAAGATGACAAATAAATACAGAAAGAGTTCAAGGAAAACATGGGGAAAAATTAAGAATAAATTTGAAAACAAACACAAAAGCAGAAGTTGGATAAAAAGAGAACAATCTTCTGGAGATGTTCTCAAAGGAAGAAAATCATCTTCCAATTGGGGAAGAAGGGCAAATGAACCAAATAACTAGAGAGAAAAGGGGAAAAAATGTATGACTGTAATACTGGAGCCAAAAAGTAGCAAAGGACAAATTTCAGTGATTTTTTTAAAAAACTTTTTAACAGCACTTGGATGCTGTTACATCCTCAGATTTGGTGTAAGAAGCATCCTGGTTTAGGCAGTACTTCATAAAACAGTGATTTTACTCATTTCTTAGTTACATCAGTTCTTCCTTACAGCTTCAGACTCCTCATTTTAATTGTATGCCTCTGTCCACAAAATCCAAGGAGGGGCTGCTGTGTCTGCAAGTAAGGACAACACGCCCATGTCCAGCCATAGCTATAAAGGTGTTTCAGGAGTTCAGGCACCTCCAGAGTTAGGCAGTGGCAAGCAGAGGTTTTGAGTGTCTTAATTTTGAGCTGTGAATTAAGTGGCTGTGTATCTGTGTTAACCTAGCTCTAAATGCCCATAAAATACATGCATATTATAAAATGCCTGTGGATCTCTGCAAATTGTAACTGAATAGTGATGTTAGAAGTCTGTTGTGATTTTTTGGCAGGTAATAGCTCCCACTGGATAAAGTAAATCTTCAGGGTCAGGTTCAGGAGGCAGGGGTTCCTGATGCACAGTGACTGCAACACTGCAGCTCTGTCTCTCCTCAGTATAGCTGAGAGCGCCAAGGCACTCTCGTGACCCCTGAGCAAAGGTAACACACTAACTTCCCTTCTGATGCAGGGAACAACTCTTTGACATCAATGTAACTCTTACTTCACTATACATTTGCTTTTCTCTGGACGTGTCTCTTTTTACAGGCTTAGAATTCTGTCCAGGTGGAATTGGAGGCTCTTTTGGCTGATGTTTTTTGATCTTTCACAGCTTAATTGAGGCAGGAGCTTCACCTAAATTGCTTGATGCCTGGAAGCCTCAGAGAGCCTCAGGGTGCATGTGTACATGCGCAGTAGACTCTGTTGCATGTGGGCAATGACTTTAGCACTCCCAGAAAGTGCTACAAATCAGTATGTGCCATCCAGAACTACCACAGGTAGTCCATTTGTGCACAATAAGTATCCTGATTAAAGTAGATATGTGTTTTATATACAGACAGACCAGGTAGTTCATTCTTCCCAGCAGAATTAAGTCAACAAGTTGGAAGGTATCACTTTGCTGCAAGCACCATCACATACCACAATATACCATATCATTGGGATC
Organism: Nipponia nippon; assembly: GCF_047370975.1. Classification (NCBI taxonomy): domain Eukaryota; kingdom Metazoa; phylum Chordata; class Aves; order Pelecaniformes; family Threskiornithidae; genus Nipponia; species Nipponia nippon. The sequence goes on along the minus strand of NW_028262357.1, from coordinate 160,638 downwards.
TTCTGGATCCGAATCATGTCTAGTACATCTAGTACTTCTTCCATGACTCGCCTCATGATGTCTCTCAAGCAAAGGAGAGGTAGCTATTTGTGTCCAAATTAACCCATATTCCACTTCAATATAGCCGCCTATGAGAGCTATTTGGAGCACAGGTCCTTAAGCTCTCTAGTGCACTGGCATCATCCAGTTAAAAGAGAAGGAATGTATCACACAAAAATATATACACCTATACATGCGAGATTCTCTGCTGGGTCTCTGTCAGATGAGAGCTGTAGAGGAATAACAGCTAGTTTATTAAGCCGATTGATACTTGGTCTTCTTCAGGTCTGAAAAAGAGAAGCAAGTTCATGTGGAAAACATTTCCTCTAAATTCAGCCTCAGAAGAAGAGAATTAAAGGAATTTTAAGCTGCCTATTACCTCCAGTTCTGGGTTGCCATAGGAAGAGTAACTGGTTGCTTAAGGGTATGTTTCTGTGATTGATTAAGCCAGTCCTACCTCTGTCTCTGGCTGTGTATTTCCACTCCCAAATGTTTGCTTTCCTCTCTTGCCATCACACCAGCACCACCATCACCTAGCACAGTGGTAAACCTGTCCAGGAAACTAATCTGGCAGAAAATCGACCCAGTAAAAAATAGTTTCTCCCTGGTTTAGCCCCCAAATGAGCTCATCTCAGTATCTAACAAGTACACATGCATTGAAGTAAGGGCTCTGGGCTTGTCTAGTTTAGAGAAAAGGAGGCTGAGGGGCGACCTCATTGCTCTCTGCAGCTTCCTGGGGAGGGGAAGGGGAGAGGGAGGTGCTGATCTCTTCTCCCTGGTATCCAGTGACTGGACGCATGGGAATGGTTCAAAGCTGCACCAGAGCAGGTTTCGACTGGACATTAGGAAGCATTTCTTCACCGAGAGGATGGTCAAACACTGGAACAGGCTTCCTAGAGAGGTGGTTGATGCCCCAAGCCTGTCAGTGTTTAAGGGGCATTTGGACATTGCCCTTAATAACATGCTTTAACTTTTGGTCAGCCCTGAACTGGTCAGGCAGGTGGACTAGGTGATCGTTGTAGGTCCCTTTCAATGGAAAATGTTCTATTCTATTCTATAAAAAAGGTCAGCTTAAACTGTAGTCTCTTCCTTGAATGCCTTCCTTACCTTAGTTATTTGCCTACCACAGGACTTGGACAAAAGAGCCTGTAATTGTCTCTCCTGAACCAAGGGCATTTCTCCTTTTTTGGAATGAAGACTCATAAAGCACTTTTTAGGTTATCCCATCAAATATACTTTGTGTGAAGGACCTTTAAACAGGGTCATAATCTTACACCTTTAAGATCAAAAAGGTCACAGAGGTGTAATAAGGCAGCACCGATGACTGTATAATACAAGAAGTAGTTCTCAAATGCTTAAGAGCAGTAGTAACTCTGCTGCAGTCCTAAATTCAATGAATTGAGTAAAAAAAGTAAGTAGGTAGCTACAAAACAATAATTAGCATAATAAGAGCTAATCTTTAAGATAAAATTAGTAAAAGTAACACAACAATCACAAAAAAAGTCTGCTGCAGTATTTTGGTATTGAATATTTTGTTTAGGTACCCAGTATTTAGGTTCAATAAAAAGGTTTTAAAGGGAACATACCTCCCTATGTACATAAGGAAAACCAGAAAGTAAGGAAGGAGCTAGTGATATACAAGGGGGGTGAGGGTGGGGGGAAGGTTCAATATAAAATTAGGGGAAAAAAAAGATTAAAATCAAAAGCATGCAAGTGAATTGGTGAGTCTGTGGTTCTTGTGGCAAGCAAAGAAAGAGACTAGGAACAGTTGTGATTTTGTCGGCAACTTGAAGTATTTCTTATCACTAAAGAAGTTATTTACCTGTTTGTCTCAAGTAAATACAGTTGCAGCCTTATCTGAAACTGGTTGTTAGAAGAAAAGGTGTCAGAACAAAATGGTAAATTAAGCAGAAACAAATGACCCAAACAACAAAAGCATTCATTCCAGAGCTCTGCAGGAACATAAGAATGAAATGGCTGTGCAGCTAACAAAAATACACAATGTCCCATTAAACTGGCAGGAGCCTGATTCTCTGCCTGGCTCTAGCCCAATTTCTGTTATAGAATAAAATGTTATTTGCTTGCTGGTTACAAGGTTTTCTGGAAGAGCACTATCAACAGCTGTTACTTTAGTGCACCATTCTACCTAGTTTAAGGTATTATTTTCCAATTATTATGAAGTTTTCTGTTTCCTGCTGGAAAAGAAAAAGTAAGTCTGTACCTCATTTAGCAGTGTTTTGAGATTTACTGGTAAAGAGCAGAAGTGTATGTAACTCTTACTGGTGTGCTCTGTTTGAACTGGCAAGCACTAATATGGAAAAGGCAGCTCTTGCACTGTTATGAATATCCCACCTAGTAATTTCCTCTTGAAATATGCTTGAGTGATTTTTGATCAATTAAAAAGTAATACTGCTAGATTTTTTACTTTCTGCATGAAAATACAGTAGAGAGCATGGGCATTTAAAAAATACTAACTCCAAATAATGGTATGGTCTTAATTCCTGTGTGTTTCTGAAACAAGATAGAGACCCGAAGCTCATAAGGATTCATTTGAAAAATTGAGACTTCACTTATTTAACAAAACTGCTGCTATTGTTCACTTAAAAACATCACGCTAATTAGGAGCTTCCTTATTCTCTTAAAATTATGAATTATTTGAAGTAGTGAAAAAAACAATCCTCTCTCTTTATTGAAGTTTTATATCTAATTCTTCTAAGTAGGCCAAGGAGAAGGATAGACTTAAGCTTCCCTAAAGTTCTTGAATGAGCATTTAGATTTGAGTAAAGCCCCATCTCTCATCTTCTAAGAGTTATGGTTGGGGGTTTTTTACTGATGTGGTGTTTTAAACCCATGTGTAGGTGTGCAACCTATTTCTTCTATGCAACACAAAGAATCATGTAAAATAGCTCTCTACCATTGTGAGACCAAGGTATTTTGTAATACAATTAAGAACTTCATTTTCTCCATGGAGAATTTTAAAGTTCATTTTCAAATTCAATTTAGGAAATTATATATAAGTTGATGATACTCTGGTAGATCACAACAACAAATTTTTTGTAAAAAACAAACAAACAAAAAAGAAGAACCATATCCGTAACAAATCTATTCCTAAAAAACTGAGTATTACAAAAGTATTAATTTTTGTCTTGCTGCTTCAGACCTTGAATTTGATGCTCACTTCATCACACTTGGATGTTAATCCATTTAAGAAATTTTATGTAGAAGGCTGTATGTTTCTTGGCAATTATGGGTATCCCCATAGTTTTTAAAGCCTGACATAAAGACTTTATTGTTTCCATTCTGGTATTGTTTCACTTCTAGGTCATTCATCAATGTCTTCCTATCTTACGAATAAGCAATCCCAGATCATATCTGCCATTTTTGTGATTTTCATCCCATTTCCATCACTGTCAGAATTATTTTCACCTTCTGCTCCTTTCAAGTTTTAAATCCTCTCTTCACTGTGTTCATACATATTGAATTTTATTTTTAACATCTACATCAGTATAAGAATGCAGAAAATAGTTTAGTTCAAGGATTGTTGTGATTGTCATCAGGATTACCTGCAAATCAAGTTTTCCATAAATTTGACTATATCACTGACAAGAACAAGAACTGTATAAATTATTCAGTTCTATTATACCACTATACACATGTATCAAATTCAGCTCCTTAACTTAAACAAGCACAATTGATTTTTGTCCAGAAAAAGTCTAACAAATTCTGCCGAGAAATCTACTCTTCCCTGCAGTGCACAAATGGTACACCATTTGCCATTTGAGAAGGCAGGCTCTGATAGCGTTGATTAGTTGTTCTTTTCTGTTACAAAGGGTAGACAGAAACCAGCACAACAGGTTGTGGGAGCTTGTTTCACACAAGGCTTTGTTTCATTACAATTTTGAGAAGTAATCAGAAACTTGAAACTTTTACTGAGAAAGGCCAGCTCCAGTCTTTTATCTTCTCAGTCTTGATTGTGGAGGGTGCTAAGCACTAAAACTCTTACTACACACAGAGACATGGATGGTTGTTGAAATACTGCACATCTTCCAAAGGTTTAGTACCAGGTCTTACTTCCTGATTTTATTTTGATACTTTGTCATTGTGTCTATCTTTAAATCACCATTGTGCTGTGAACACAAGAATTCCCTCTTGTTCACTATGTGAACACAATCTTCAGAAACATCTGTGAAGGAACTATTACTATATCTATTTTACAAGAAGGGAAACTGAGTCTGAGAAAAGTTCTTATGGCTTAGGCATGACTGCACATAAATTAATAGCAGTGCTAAGATTAAGGCTGAAGTATCAGTAACTGTCGCGTGTTGACCCAGTTAACCAGAATACACTACCAGGGCACATTTTTTCCACATCGCAGAGATTCTTTGTGTAAACTACAGTGCTGGGCTACCCTGTAATTATGCACAGAACAATTTAGGACAAAAAAAGCAATAATTTTTGGCTCAACAGGTTTACATGGAGCTTCAGAAACTTACTATCACTACCGATAATATTCATTCAAACAGCCGTCTGCTCAGGCCCTGATTCTCTCTTAGGCCACTTTGTACTGCTTGGACAGTAGTGGACCAGATGATCAAGCCCTTATAGTATAGCATAAGGACTAGTTCTTATAGCAGCCTCAGAAACCCTTACTAACGTCAGTGAGGCTTTGTACTAGTGCAGACATTAATTCATGTGGAACTAATTGCAGGACTGTGGCCTAAGTAAGGAACTGGTCTAGCTCTATTTGCTTGTTATCCAGTTGTCAAAATGTAGCGCTCATTAACTGCAGAAACAAAAGGTCCAGCTGGATTCTTTATATCTGAGAAATGTGTTTCCCATATAAAAAGAGTATAATCAGTAACACTGCAATGGAATTTAAAACCTTATTGAAAAGAAGGGAAACTCTAAAGCAGGTTTTTAATCAAGAATAATTCAGAGGCCCTTCCTCTATGCAGTTTATGATCTACTTTTACCTAAAAAAATCATTTATGCAAAATACACTTTGACTACCTGAGTCTATAGAACATGAAAAAGACTAAAACAAATGCCTTCTAGTCCCACTGCTCTCTTCCATAGTGTGAACACCATGCTTGGTTCCAGTTGTGCTCTAATCACTTTTCTCCTGTCCTGTAACACTGAGATTTTCTGTCCTACACAAGACATTTCTGGACTCCTCTAACTTAACCAGCCTGCTGAAGTCCCTAACAGCATGATCAGACAGACAGGGGTCACTAACATGAGAGTTATAGCTGTTTCCTTACATCAGCAGATGGCAATAAGCTGATGTAGGAGGCATAAGGGCATATTTTAGCTAGTAAAATTTGGCATGAAGATATTATCTTCTGTATGGATGTACCAATCTAAAATCTGATTTAAAAACAAAACCAAACCACAAAGTGATTAAGAATTGGAACTAACAGTTTCCACAAGTGTTCAATGTTACGGCATTTTCAGGATGTACCTAAGTTCCAACACAATCTAGAAGTGAGCTTGAATGCTCTGTTCCCTAACATCACTGAGGATGCAGTTTCATGAAAAGTTTTAGGAAACCTAAGTCTGCCTATCTGCCAAAAAGGGCAGTCCCACTCTCCTCCAAGGCACATTTCGACCTATTCCCTTGTCAAGATACCAACACTTGTGCAGCCACGCAAACAAATTACCTCAAGGAACTGACCTGGCTGAAAATTAACCCAGTAAAATAAATTCTTTTTGCAGCAGGATCAATTCTCTGATCCAGCTTTCTATACAGCCACAATTAGCACAAATGCCAGTATCAGACAGTGGGGAAGAACATGGAGTCAGGAATGGGAAGGAGGGATACCTGAGTTTCACCATCTGTACAGTTAAGGAGTATTCCAGATCCTGGCTGTATACAGAAAACCTACATCAGATAGGTACCAAACCATTTAACATTCAGTAAATTGTAGCTAGTTATGTCAATTAACCAAATAATTAACCAAATAAGCAAATAAAGCAGTTGGTGCCAAGTACAGGACAAAATCTATGAAGTTCTAGCTGAGAAGTTGAGGTTGCCACATGTCAGCCCATCTATGGCTTCCATTTGTAAATATATCTCAGGCACCATTTATCTGTTAGCAGCAAGATAAATGGATCCAGGCATTCCGTTATGCCACTCCCTCAGGCATTGAAACCCACCACTTAATCATCCAGTAAGACCTTGCAACCCCGATCAGCTGTTTCTTTGCAAGTGCCTGTGTTTCTGAAGGTAGGCCTGTGTAAAGCTACTTACCTCCTGACGCTGTTTTGTTGTGTGAAGACATAACCACAAGGGAATTCTCAAATACGTCTGTCCTGGTTATCTCATCCAATCTGAAGCACATCTACAGGATCAGGCCTCACAGAGTAAACAGACGTGGACAAGACTTCCGAAGGTTGGTAGCTAGTGTGTATATGCATTGCATATATGATTATACTCAAAATCCCAGAAGTCAAAGCACTTGGCTGCAGTAGCAGGGACTGTTTCCTTTTCATTAATGCTCAAGATGTACCTTTAATTTAAAAAAAAAAAATTAAAAAAAATAGCAGCACAAATCTGAATGAACTTTTTGAATCTGTCACAGTGAAAAATAATTTAATGACTTCATTAGGACTATTCATAATAATAGCTGATATATGAGAGAGCAAATCAGGAGTGCAATCTAGGGCATAATAAAAACTACATGTTACAATCAGATACATCAAGTAAATACTATACAGATATTCATGTTCAGATGTTACTACTCCTTTAGAAGAGTAAGTCATGATGTCTTTTCCCTCTCTTCAGGTGTAATCCTTGGATTTTCTCTCCGATCATATAAGATGAGCTATCGGGAAGTCAAGTACTTTTCATTTCCAGGAGAACTACTCATGAGAATGCTGCAAATGCTGGTCCTGCCACTAATTGTATCCAGTTTAGTCACAGGTAAAAAAAGAAACAGTTTTTTTTGTTCATTTAAATAATTTGGTAAATATGCCCACACCAAATAATAAAAAATGAACATTCCATGTCCTAGAAGTGTTCCAACCTGCAGAAAGTGATACCTTTGCTATTTCTATTTTAGAGACAATGTTACAAAAGGTTTGAATTAATATACAAAGAAACTAAAAGATGCTTTTCCCCATTCCAGGACAATCTAATTGTACAAGTTACTATGGGCAGCTGCTATGAAGACGACCCTGTACTCCACTTCTCTTACTTTCTGAATAGCTATTTCCTCCACAATGTCCTGTTGTTATCAAAGATAATGTATCTCAGAAAAATAGTTCCAAGACCCACAAAAGTTGAAACTATTTATCATGGGCAATAACCCATGCCTGTAAACCCAGATCTGTAAAACATCTGTCTATCTCCTAATCTCTTAGGAACAGATTAGGAAAAATAGGTGATAGATGGGATGGATTGGATAGTTTGGAAGAAACTTCATTCCATCAGTTCTGGTTTCCTGTCTTCTGGTCAGCAACTCTATCAATCTTCAAGCTCTCTTTACTAAGTTGCTCCTTGAGCTGGATATATAATAATTAATTTCTTGTGATGATATATGCCTTGTCATTCCACCTCAGTTTCATGGAATAGATTTTTTATGAATATTCAGGATGTATCTGTGATGTATTTACCCTATTAATTATCTGAAGAAAAGAAAGCATGGACTTTGTTCTATCAGCAAATCAGTGGTACAGCTTAGACAACTCAATCAAAACTGCCCACTGTGCAATCCTAGGATCTAAACACCTAATACACTACCTTAATTATCAGAGGACCCAGAAACTATAAGCTGTTCTCTATTTCATTGATTTTGAAATATTTTAATATTAAGATCTCCTCTTACAAATGCAAATGAGCATAGACTCCATCTTCATGGACCAAAGATAGTATGTATGTATATAAGCTGTTAATACCACAGCAGAAAACTAAGGTATTCACAGTTACAAAATCATTTGCCTTCACGTATTTCAAGAAGAAATTAAAGCTTGTTTCTATACACACATATTGTATGGATACAGAAAGCTTAATGCACATTGCAACTAGAGAGAAATTTATAAATCTTGTAGGGGAAACAATGACAGGTTTTATTCCCAAACAGTGTATAATTCTGTTACATGTCATATCTCCTTGCTGTCTTCTTGTCCCTTTCACCTGCAGAACTCCCCAGGTTGGCTGGACACTGATAGAAGAACCATTAGAAGTAGAAAAGGAGAGACATTTGCCCTTCTTCAGTGTCAGCTGAAACTGGCACTGCTGCTCCACTTTGTAGGATGAGTTATTGCAGGAGAAATTACCTGCTCAGTTCCTTGTAACTCTGCATCCATATTGGTTCTCTGAGAGAGCTCAAGATAAAACAGGAAATTAGGTAGATCATCCTATACAAGGATTTGAATTCGCTCTCAAAATTCTAAATAGAAACACTTTGTTCAGGTAAAGATCAGCAAATCCACCTGAGAGAGTCACAAGTGTCACAAGGAGCTGGACTTATGATAAAACAAGCTCTTTTGCTGTATCATCAGGTCTCAGCAAAGATTTTCTGAAATACCAAAACAATACGTTTCCAACTAATTTTATTCTGAAAAGAACCTTCCATCCCTGGATTCAATCAATACCCTTCTTTTTGATGCTTTTTTTTTCTTTTAAATTCTTTGGACCCCTTTATCCTTTTTTATGCCCTTTTTTCATAACAATAATTTCCTTTATTATATAAAGGCTTTTGGCAAAGAGAAATCTTATCTAAGATTTGTCTTATTATCATACAAGTGCCTTGCAGTATTAAGTGAATTATTCTTAGAGTTTCCCTTTGAAGTAGAGATGGTAATTTTCAAGGTGAATAACAACATTTTAAACTTCTTTAGTTGGGCAGGGAACAATCAGAGAAAACTCAATGCAATTCATGAATCACATTTCATTCTTTTCAAAAAATCATTGAATACAACAGGACTGTGTCTTTTTTTCATGGGATTAAAAGACTTTTCCCAATTTATTGCTAAAAACTGTGGAAAAACTGTTTTCTACACTGAACAATATCTCATTTAGCCTACAATGTTTTTTTTTTTAAAAAGCTGCTTTTACATATTTGCTGCAGAACTCTCATACTCAAGTAAATATACAGGTATTATTGAATATCTAAATAATGAACTATAACCTTTACAGGTGTACTACTGTGCAATTTTATAGATGTTACTGGTTTCTTTTTTTTACACATCATAGGATAATTCATTGGATAAAAGTCCTAAGCTTCTCAAGTCAGTCTTAACACCACTCTTGGCATCCATGAGCCAAATCTCCTATTTCCTGTATTTTGTTTGGCAAAGCAAAGCAGATGCCTCTTAACTAACCCCAAAAAGATTCCTCCAGGGTCTTGCATGTTGATAATATAATTGCTTCTTCCGATTGTAAATTATCTGAATAAATATTTTTGCTGTTTGCAGGCATGACAGTGTCTCCCAGATATGATGTTCTGGGTTTCCATTTGTATTTATGTAAGTGTGCTCAATATAACTGGTTATGACAATATCAGAACATATGGTCTCTGAGGTATTAGAAATAGACTGGGGATGATTACATTCCTTCACGAATTTTGTGAATGTCAGAGGAATTAGAACAACAAAACCAAAGTACTAATTATAGAAGCTATGGGCTGCTACGTAAGTCAAAAATCAGTTGAGAAACTGAAGACTTCTGCTATACAGGTAAACAGTTCTGATGGTTATTCACAGACTCTTGGGTATATAAACTATAAAAGGTGAAGTCCACCCAGTCACATTTCTCTATAGCCTGTTTTGGTACTTTCATGAAAGAAACAATGCAGAATCACATTCAGAGGTTTTTACTCACATATGCCTTATGACTTACTGTTATTGCATGTGGGTCAAGCAGATATGCGGTTTTTTATGAGATTCTATCTTCTAATGTGTATGATGTTACCAGGCAGGTACTAACACATGCTTGGGAGAAAATAGGGGTTATTTGCATATGTTTCACCATCTTTTACTGTTTATTCTTCATCTTTTGTGGTTTAGATGCAAATCCAACTGCGTAGTCTATGCTGGTCTTTATTCTCTACAGTCTTTCAAATGGGAGAACTCCTAAGTCAGAATTCCCAATCAGTATCTCTTACAAAGTCAAAGGCAAAATTAAAGCACAATATATGAGAAGTAGCATAAATAACCAAAGAAATAGATGAAATTACCATTTGGATTATTTTATGGCCAAATCTGGCCTTGATTCTTATACAAACACAGGGCTGCCAATTTTGCTCCATTTCTGTTTTGAATGTGCTGCAGTTATAGGAGTTCAAAATATTTCATACTTTCTTATTTCATTATAACTTGAAGCATTTGACATAAACAATTTGCTTGACATAATTATTTTTAAATATGCCTTGTCCCTAAAATATATATATTTTATATATATTTTATAAAATAAATATATACACATAAGATAACAATTCAACTTGTCATGAAATAAGCAAAGACTGCGAGATTTGCACCAGCATTAAGAGCACTATGCATTAACATTTTTTGAGCTGTTACAACAAGATCATAATGAAGTTGAAATTCCAGCCCTTTGAAACCGGCCCACAAGTCTCATCTGCATGTTTCAGGTTTTCACTGAATATAAGGGCATCAGAACAACGTACCTTTTCTTAACCAAACTATATATTTTCTGAAATCACATTCACAAAAATGATTCATGACCAGTCTTTATAAAAAGCTTATTTGGACCATAATATTTGTGACAAATATTAAAGCTAAAGAAATTTGGTAAGGGTTATTTGCAAATATTTTGCACAATTCTGGTCATAGGTCAGTCTAATAGACAGGCTGCTTCTCCTTCCCCAAAATTTTGGAAGCTTGGAATTTAGTTGTACAGGGACCACTACTTTTAAACGCGAGTAAGTTAGGATTAAATTCTGTGCATTGCTTTCAAATATCTTTGGTAAAGTATAGCAAAGCATAAAAAGCCCAGTCAAGATCTGAGACTAATTTTTGCTGCATATTGCAGAAACAGTAAGAAAATAGCTTATTTACTAACATAAATCAAGCTGGGGAAAGAGAAAGGGAATGTAGAAACAGTGAACCAGCAAGGTCCACTGGCTTGCCAAAGATTATACAGCAGGTCAGCAATAATAGAAGCAAGCAAAGATCCCAATCATGAATACCAGTACAACGCACTGTGCATTAGATGATAACGCTTGTCCAAACTGTTAATGAGAGTAACACTAATATGGTACAAATGAATCTTAATCACAGACCAGGATTTTGTGTGCAAGATTCTTTACAAACACAATGAAAAAGATTGTGAATCTTCTTACACAAAAGCAGGCTGTATAGTAAAACAGTTTAGAAGACTGAGTATGGAAGGTTTACCTCAAAGAAGAAAAACATCTTAGTATGTATTTTGTAGTATGTCTTTGTTTATATTCACTCCCCTTTCCAATTCAAATAATGACATAACTGTCTTTCATGGATTCTGGAAGATACAGAAACTTCCCTGCCTCTGATGCAACCTTTCAATGACCAGCTGCAACATTGACAACTGCAGGAGACACAAGTGAATTTCCTTTGGGCAGACTCAGAGACACAAGGTTTTGTCCCCAGACTTTTTCAACATGTTTATAGTATTTACCACTAGAAAAAATATAGAAAGGGTTGAGAATGTGCAGAAAGCTGGAATTTCCATTTGTGGATGCCTCTTAACTAACCTCAGATGTACATACGATGCTTTTGATTTCAGCCATCAAAGAAAGGCAATGAATGGTGACAATGTTAAAAACAAGTAGTAAGGAACATGGTCTCTCTCCCTACTGGGATAAAAACAAAGGCACACAAAGTGACGCAAGTAATAAAACAAAACACAAGTAGAGATCACAATTAACAGCAAAGTTGCCGACACAGTTGCTTGAAATCACCCATAATGAAACAAGGATAATATTCAAAGAACCAACTGAACTTGAAATAGTCTCCAAGCCACTCCCTTACATAAGTCAGGAAAAATGCAGCATCTGGATATGAATAGATTCAACTGCTGAAAAGCCAGATTTTGCCCAAAGCAAATTATGGATGTAAAATGTAGAAAATTAATGCTGTGACATGTTGTATAACCTTAGGCAAAACATGTTTCCCTTTTGTATCTCCACTTTCTTTCTCCTTTCAGATGTAGTGCTGGTGAAGTTTTTTTGTAGCTACTAGGCAGAAAAGATGACTATGTATGATGGAAATTTTAATGGAGACATGTAGATTAAGTTGTCACAGCTCAGCAGATTCAAAGTATACAGCTATTTTAGTTATATCACTGTAGAGATAGAAATAAACTTAAGCAAATACTTACAGCAAGAATGGTATATGGGGCCATCACTGAGAGAGCTGCTGTAGAAATACTACACCCAAAGTTACCTAGGGACTGCTTGCGGCTATCTATGATGATATCACCAATAATCAGATATGTATAAATGGACCATGTTTTTTTACTAGATACAACTGTTTAACAGGAATGCGTTAGCCATGAAGTAAAAAAAAATTCTCCTGAAGTTAGCGTATAGTGTGATGGACCTAAACTAAGTTGTATGACAGGGAACTGTGACACAATGGCACAGTCTCCCACATCCAGATAGCAGCTGTACCCAGTCTTCTGTAAAGACATAATTCTAGAAAATAATACAGTCTCATGTTGTTAAACTTAAGAACTTAAGGCCTCATTGAGAGAGCTTTAAACTAGATGCAAAGGGGGAAGGGGATAAAACCAGGCTTGCTAGGGATGAGCCTAGGGGTGGCATGCCTGTGTTGGAGAAGAGATCAATAGCCCAACTGAAGTGCATTTACACCAATGCACGCAGCATGGGCAATAAGCAGGAGGAGCTGGAAGCCATTGCGCGGCAGGAAAACTATGATGTGGTCGCCATCATGGAAACATGGTGGGATGACTCACACAGCTGGAGTGCTGCAATGGATGGCTACAAGCTCTTTACAAAGGACAGGCAAGGAAGGAGAGGTGGTGGGGTAGCCTTGTACGTTAGAGAGTGTTTTGATTGTCTAGAACTCAACGACGGTAATGATAAGGTTGAGTGCTTATGGGTAAAGATCAGGGGGAAGGCTAATAAGGCAGATATCCTGGTGGGAGTCTGTTACAGACCACCCAACCAGGATGAGGAAACAGACAAAGTTTTCTACAAGCGGTTGGCTGAAGTCTCCCAATCTCTAGCCCTTGTTCTCGTGGGAGACTCCAACTTACCAGATGTCTGCTGGAAATACAACACAGCAGAGAGAAAGCAGTCTCGGAGGTTCCTGGAGTGCATGGAAGATAACTTCCTGATGCAGCTGGTAAGCGAGCCAACCAGGGGAGGTGCCCCACTGGACCTGCTGTTTACAAACAGAGAAGGCCTGGTGGACGATGTGATGGTTGGAGGCTGTCTTGGGCTAAGTGATCATGAAATGATAGAGTTTTCGATTCTTGGAGAAGTAAGGAAGGTGGTCAGCAAAACCACTACCCTGAACTTTAGAAGGGCAGACTTTGGATTGTTTAGGAGTCTGGTTGAGAGAGTCCCTTGGGAGGCAGTCCTGAAGGGCAAAGGAGTCCAGGAAGGTTGGATTCAAGAAGGAAATCTCAAAAGGACAGGAGCAGGCCGTCCCCATGTGCCGTAAGATGAGCAGGCAGGAGAAAAGACTGGCCTGGCTGAACAGAGAGCTTTCGCTGGAACTCAGGAAAAAAAGGAGAGCTTACCACTTTTGGAAGAAGGGGCAGGTGACTCAGAAGGACTACAGGGATGTTGTGAGGTTATGCAGGGAGAAGATCAGAAAGGCGAAGGCCCAGCTAGAACTTTAACTGGCCACCACTGTTAAAGATGATAACAAAAAATGTTTTTACAAATATATCAGAGACAAAAGGAGGGCCAGGGAGAATCTCCCTCCTTTGTTGGATGCGGAGGAAAACTTTGCCACGAAGGATGAGGAGAAGGCTGAGGTACTTAATGCCTTCTTTGCCTCAGTCTTTAATAGTCAAGCTAGTCATCCTCAGGGTTTTCAGGCCCCTGAGCTGGGAGACGGAGACAGGACACAGAATGAAGCCCCAGTTGTCAAAGAGGTGGCAGTCACCGACCTGCTCCTCCACCTGGATGCTCACAAGTCCATGGGGTCAGATGGGATCCACCCGAGGATACTGAGGGAGCTGGCAGAGGAGCTGGCCAAGCCACTCTCCATCATTTACCAGCAGTCCTGGTCAACCAGGGAGGTCCTAGATGACTCAAAGTTAGCAAATGTGACACCCATCTACAAAAAGGGTCGGAAGGAGGATCTGGGGAACTACAGGCCTGTCAGCCTGACCTCGGTGCCGGGGAAGGTCATGGAGCAGATCATCTTGAATGCCATTATATGGCACGTGCGGGACAACCAGGGGATCAGGCTCAGCCAACATGGGTTTATGAAAGGGAGGTCCTTCTGCACTAACCTGGTCTCCTTCTATGACAAGGTGACCTGCTTAGTGGATGAGGGGAAGGCTGCGGATGTTGTCTACTTGGACTTTAGTAAGGCCTTTGACACAGTCTGCCGCAGCATTCTCCTGGAGAAGCTGGCTGCTCAGGGCTTGGATAAATGCACTCTGCGCTGGGTTAAAAACTGGCTGGATGGCCGACCCTAGAGAGTGGTGGTTAATGGAGTCAAATCCAGTTGGCGACTGGTCACAAGTGGTGTTCCCCAGGGCTGAGTGTTGGGGCCAGTCCTGTTCAATATCTTCACTGATGATCTGGATGAGGGGATTGAGTGCAGCCTCAGTAAGTTTGCAGATGACATCAAGTTGGGCAGGAGTGTTGATCTGGTGGAGGGTAGGAAGGCCCTACAGAGGGACCTGGACAAGCTGGATCAATGGGCCAGGGCCAACTGTATGAGGTTCAACAAGGTTAAGTGCTGGGTCCTGCACTTGGGTCACAACAACCCCATACAACACTACAGGCTGGGGGAAGAGTGGTTGGAGAGCTACCTGGCAGAAAAGGACCGGGGGGTGTTGGTTGACAGCCGCCTGAACATGAGCCAGCAGTGTGCTCAGGTAGCCAAGAAGGCCAATGGCATCCTGGCTTGTATCAGGAATAGTATGGCCAGCAGGACCAGGGAGGTGATAGTGCCCCTGTATTTGGCACTGGTGAGGCCGCACCTTGAGTACTGTGTTCAGTTTTGGGCCCTTCACTACAAGAAGGGCATTGAGGTGCTGGAGCGTGTCCAGAGGAGGGCAACGAAGCTGGTGAAAGATCTAGAGCACAAGTCTTATGAGGAGCAGCTGAGGGAACTGGGGTTGTTTAACCTGGAGAAGAGGATGCTGAGGGGAGACCTCATTTGTCTCTACAACTCCCTGAAAGGAGGTTGTAGCGAGGTGGGGGTCGGTCTATTCTCCCAAGTAGCAAGCGACAGGACGAGAGGAAATGGCTTCAAGCTGCGCCAGGGGAAGTTTAGGTTGGGTATTAGGAAAAACTTCTTCACTGAAAGGGTAGTCAGGCACTGGAAGAGGCTGCCCAGGGAAGTGGTTGAGTCTTCATCCCTGGAGATATTTAAAAGACGGGCAGACGTGGTGCTCGAGGACGTGGCTTAGTGGTGGACTTGGCAGTGCTAGGTTAATGGTTGGACTTGATCTTAAGGGTCTTTTCCAACCTAAATGATTCTATGATTCTATGATTTCCCTTTCCAATATTTGGAATGAGGCAGTAATGAGCCATCAAGTGTAACTGGATGCAAATGCTAATAAATCTTATCAAAACACCTATGCTCTAGGAAATTGTTAGCATTTTTCATTTTGACAATTCTAATGTCCTTTATTAACATATTAAATTAATAGCAGTAAAGATAAAGGGCCAGAATTTTGCATTTGCTCATCCTAACCCCTCACACAACAGGAAGGTATCATAAAGAGACCTGTGCATCACATCTTCAAAAAAGAGGCTGGGAATCCATCCTGTGTCTAGGTTTGTGGAAGCAAGAGCCATACTGCATGAAGTCTCTATGTAGTTCCAGTGTTATCCTGTCTAATCGCTGACAAGTCTATTGTGGAAAAAAGGCTATCACTTACTACAAGGCTCCAGGTGCTGTCTCATATCGGCCACAAATGTTTATGGTAATTTCAACAGATGGAAAGTCTCTCATTCAGCAAGATTCCAGAGAGAGGAACAAATGGTGTGGAGCCAGCATTATCCTTCTCCCAGGAAAAAAAATGAGGGGCCTAGCAGTAATTCCCCTTAATTCCTTCTGGCAGAACAGACTTTTAACCAGTGCCTGTGCAACATCTTGGATACTCACAGTAAAGCTGGAAGTCAAAAATATTAACAAAAGTCAGTCATACTCTTCTGTGTTTCATTTAAGAAATATAGCATTCCTGATTCTGTTCATACAGTTCATACACAAAAAGCGAGAAACAATTAGGCAGTGTTTGCTCAATTTAGCTGGTCACCAGAGCAATGAACTCATTTTCCAAATTTGAAAAATTGGGAATTTTCTGATTTTCCCAAAATTGTCTGATTTTTGCATGTCCTAAAGAAATTATTTTAGAAGTCAAAGCAATCAAAACCCAACAAATCAATGAAAAGTTTTAACTGATATCAATTGACTCTAATTATAGGCAAAAGAAGAGAAGTGACAGATTCTCTGTGAGTGAAGCACCTTTTGGATTGCCAGTGTGTTTGAGCTGCCTACGTATTTGTACTGGAAGCTTTCTACAGAGGAACCCTGTAGATATCTGTTACAGTAGTAAGCCTGCTATGAGTAACCAATCCATGAACATCCTAGCAGTGTGTTATTTTTTTACTTATGCCTTTCTTTTAACACATAAAGTCTCTCCAAAACCAAGACTGGCTAAAAATGTGGGCATGCAAGTTACTAAGTTTGTAAAGATCCAATCATCTTGTAAATACATTTCCTGTAGGGATAAAGAAACAAATGAAGAAATATTACTAGTGTTGATCCATGTTCTGTAACAATTTCATCTCAAGCTAGCATCTGTATGGTAGATTCCGGCCAACAGCGGCTAAAAATATACAAACATGAAACTTTATACACAAAATTACTTTAAACACCTGCTCTTTAGTACCTGTATTACTGTATAAAACAAGTGTCTATCAAATCTGGCATATAGCCTCTAATAATAATTATTTAGGCAGGCACTCAAGGATGGAAAAACTGGAATCTTCTTATACTGTTAGTCTCCACAGTCTTTAAGGGGATGTGGGCAGGATAAGTTTACTAATTATGTCATGTAATTCTAAAGTATTTTGGACAGAAGCTTTTAAAAGTTAAAAAAAATAAGTTTACGTATGAGGCAGCTACATTTTGGAAAATCAGTAAGAAAAAAAGGTAGATCGGAAACTATTCAGCATCTAGAAACATCAGTTTTCAAGTCAAAACACAGAACTAGCTATGTGCAGATTCAGTTTGTGTTGGCAATAAATTTGACTATGATGTCTTGAATATGTTTCTTGAACAAGTTTTTGCACAGAAAGTGCTCCAGGAGGAAACAAACTATACCCAGTTGGAAGTCAGAAAGCATTGTGCAAGGCATGAATGTTAGAAAATCATAATGAAATGTCATACATATTTATACAATAAATACAGCTTTGGGTAGAGCCTCTTACTCTGATAGTGCTATATATCTTAATCTATGCAAATACTAAAAGCAAGAAGCTACACAAAGGATCATAAAACGAAAATATAACTTACTTCCGAACCATTTCTGAAACAATTTTGCAATGGGAAATACACAGCAATCTATCTTCACAAAAGCCTGAGAGAAAAATTCTAAGTGAACACAGACCCCACTAAAAATTAAAATGCAGTAAAAGCAGAGTTGAAATTCCTGCATATAACGACACTCTATATAAAATAAGATTTTATTATACTTTAAAAAAGAAAACCTAAGCATGATATACAGCGTCCAAAAGCTGTGTAGTATAGCAGCAGTGTAGTTTTTGGTCTTAGCAAGCAATAATGCACAAATAGCAAGGCTGTCCAAGAACAAAGTTTGCAATAATTAAAGACAGCTAAACTAAAAAAAAAACACCTATAAAATCGTTAAAACCCTTCTAAAATCATTCAAGTTTGCTAGAAGCCCTTAATTAAAGGCTCATTTAAATTTCATTGCAAAATGTAACTTTTCTTAGTGGACCACTACGTTTAGTTTTTTCACAAAGTATTGAACAATCTGTGGGTTGCTACACACTTTTATTCAGTTTGCATTCTACTCAGATGCATTGTGAACAGTCCGGGTGACAGGGCTTATTAGTGGAATGGAGTTCTAGTGAAGTGCAAGGAGGGATTAAACAGACTACAACTTTTTGGCTTGAAAAAGATACAACCATGGAAGATTGCCATAAAAGTCCACAGAAATCATGAATCATTTGTAGAAGCTTAGATGGAGTAACAATTTATTATTATCTCTCATAATTATTTTTCATAATAAAAGAAATATGGCATGTCCAATGAAATAACTAGGGAGTACATTTATAATAAAGAAAAGGAAGTAGTTTTTCACACAGCACACAATTAAATTGTGTTGTACAGTGCCACAAGCCAGAAGTTAATAGTTTCAAAATGAAACTACAGAGTTCACAGATACAGCCGTCATTGACTATTCAATTTGGGGAACTAGCACTTTAGGAAAGCCCTAGTCCCTACTGGTGGCTAGATGCAGGGAGGGCAAGCAAGGGCAGTGAACACTATCTTTTTCTGTTTCTCATAGTATTTCAGTAAGAATCTGTTGTCAGGTAGAGCTGAAGATAAAGAAATAGGTTGGCCAACCATCAGACTAACTAATTTCTCATAGGTTTATGTTGTTGTTGCACTCCATAGAATTTTGCATCAGACTAAAGGGGTGTCTCTGTTTTCACCTATTAAGATTTTACCTACCAATTGCTCTAAGGCAATGGCTACTGTCAACAGTTTCGGCTTTCCGACACACATAGCTCTTTCAAGAGCCCGTTCAAAACCAAGGAAAAACTCTTCCAGGATCTGAGAATCATCTCACCTTCAACAAATGTAAATTCACTCAATTGACATGAAATTAGACTTAAAAATAAAAGAGATAAGACAAACTAGATGTCAAGAAAGAAGGGAAGAGCTATGCACAACACTATCACCAGCTCTTAATTATGCCACTCTTGGGAAGTTGACAAATAACAACAGTGTAAGAGCCATATCAATGTATGACAAAAAACAGCCTGAAAACTTGTGAAGAGAAGAGTTACATCCAGAGAAAGTTACATACACAGAGGCTTTGTTCAGGCTTTAACAGCTTTCACTTTCCTAATTCTCTCACCTCTTACCTCTAGCCTGAACGCCGTGATCTGTATCCCCATCTCCTGCATGTGAATGTAGCACAACTCTGTCATATTTGCTTCCTTGTCAGTTTGTGTTTGCTATAACTGCTCATGAAGACCAGCAGAATCTAATCAATACACTTCCTGAAGCTGCAGTTTGGGGACACTAGGGACATTACCAGGAGTACTTGCACACCAGAAGCAGTAACACGTATCATCCTTTCATCAATGCTGTAAAATCTGACAGATGCAAAGTTCTTCCGAATCACTGCAGCAGCTACACAGATCATTGCAGAAGGACGAGCTGCAGACCAAATCACATGCAGAAGGTTGTCATCTTTCAGAAACAGGAGACCATAATACTATCATTAGGTCCTCTACCTTTGTTTTCACCCCTGATTTTTTTTTCCATGTTTTGATAACCGGCAGTTGTTGACCTATAATACATTATTTCCATTTAATTCTCAAAATTAATTGCTGGATCTGCTCTGTGCTGTCCTTCAGCCATGTATTTGGATTATAAACTTCTATAAGGCAGATCCATCATTATCATCATTACTGGAGACAGAGATATTGAATAGCTGTCTCTTGATAACACTGTTGGATGCCCCACCTGAGTTCTGAGCAACAAAGAATGAGGAAAGTCACTGTGCATCACAAGAGCTACAGGACTCAAGCCTTGGGTCTGGTTTCCAGTAAGATATTGGATTGTCTGGAAGAGGAGGAAGGCTGCCCAGCTAATTGTTCATCCTGGTGTCCGGCTGCATCACACAGCTCTCACTAGTGATGGAGGATAAGAAGAAGAAAACAGAGACACTCGGGACAGAAATCTCTAAGGATTTGTTGAGATATGTTCAGATATAACCAAGGATCAGCAATTTCTGGGATTTGAGCTGCATGTTAGAGAGTCACAAAGCAGATCCTGCATCAGCTACAATTCCTTTCATCCAGGCACTCCCGTTAGTGCATATTTTTTCTTTACTTTCTCTTTCAGGCTGCTTCTATATCCTATATATATAGAATATATATCGTCCAGTTCAGACCTTGAGAAATGAATGCAACAAAATATAAACAAAGCTGTTGTATATGGCATGAAGAGCCTCTCTAAAGATATCACTTCAAATATTTAAGAGCTTGACTGGTTGCTAGGAATTGCTTTCCAGTTGTGTCACAGTTCCTTTTCATAGTTGATAACTTTCTGCAGAGATGTGGCTGGCACAGGGTAAAATACCTTTTCCTTATTTCTTTGTTGCGATGCTGTCTCCAGATAAGTGCCCAAGGAAGCCATGAACACAGCAAAATGTTTGCTGAAACCTAGAATCTCCTTACGGAATTGCCAGCCTTTTTTAATTGGGTGGAAAGTCTCTCGATATGAACTTTTTCAGGCTCACACAGTTTGATCTGGTTTTCTTTACACAAGTGATCCCAGGGTGCTGTTATACTACTAAAATTTGATGCAAAACTCTCATAACACACCACCAGTCCCAGAAATTACTGGGTTTTGTGGTGATGGCTTATTCTAGAAAGCATCAGTTTTGGCTAGGTTTGGGCATACTCTGCCACTTCTGTGCACTGCCTCAGATATTTTACTTGGGCCAGCCTGATGACACTTTCCCCATTTACACAAAGCCTTTTTCCTTTGATTCTCTATGGGACTTGATCTTCCCAGGTTTGACTGAATGATGCCATTGATACATACCACAGCAAAGTTAATTCAGTTTATCGAAAATCCTATCTATGTGTCTCTGGAAGGTAGCAAGTGCTAACTGATTTCCAGAAATGGGGAAAAAGAAATTCCTACAGGACCCTACTTGTTCTCAAGGTTGGACTTTCTGGAGTTGCCTGTCTCAGTGTTTCTCAGGTCAACAAAGTTTGTATATTTAGCATTTCTGATCTTGGCCAAGAGTTCATCATTGTAACGCCTGGCATTTCCATCTGAAAGAGGGACATACGCAATCAGTACAAACACAGCTTCCTCAGACATTTGTACACTCAGCAAAACAGGACAGTTTAATACACCACAAACTTTCAGTTCCTGCTGTTGCGAAGACAGTTATATCTAGCAAAACAGCAAGAAAAGCACCTCGGATGGCAACCTTTTAAATTTTGGTTCCTCGGGTCACCAGATACAGAAGTTCCATGTATTCCTTCTATTAATAGTATCCTGAAAGGACCTTTTTCTCTGCAGGTATCTATCAAAACCAGATATACCAATGTTGATCCACAAAGAGAAGTAAAAGCTACTAGGTTACAGAAAGACTTGTACAAAAAAAAGTCTCATTATTTATGCGGCCATATCACATGGGAAGTGAAAAGATAGAATTCTTTACAGTTTCACACAATTGAATAGCAATTCTATTCTAACACTGAGTAAGAAACATGCAAATAAAGAAAACAGTCAAGTGCTCAACTCTCATGGCAACAGAAGCTTTCAGATCTTAATGTTATTCTTAAAGACCCATTCTCTCTGGAAGTCAAGTATCAAAGCAAATTAAATTCCTGACCCCCTGGTTGTGAAGAAAAGCTCAAAAATAGATCCTGACTATATTCTGAAAACTCAGGTCACACAACAAAGAGCACTTATTTGAAAAAATGTTGGGTTTTAGGGTACTCCTGTATGACTGAGCATGACTTGTAATTCCTAAGTAGTTAGAGTTATCAGATCTGGTATTAATCTTTAAGCAGTATTCATCTCTACTTCACTAAAGAGTTTGAAAGGCTTCAAGTGTATCACAAGTTGTGAAGAGTTTTTTGGACTAAGTACATTAACACCAATATTTATTTAGATTCCTCAGTTAAGCACGTTGTCAGGATCAGGCTTTGGTTTGCAATAATTATATACTTCAACAGAACTAACATTTTTTCAGATAATTACACCTTTTCATCCTCAGACAACTATACCACTAGCTCCTTTACAGGTGGTAGATATGAAAAACAAAAGTACAGCATAGTACTAGAAGTACACTATTTGCACTAGAGTTAACCTACTGATGATGATTCTTTCCTCCATAAATAGCTCTCTTATTTTTCCTCTACTTGTATGCAAAGCTAAATACTTACTTTATTCTGACATTTCACCACCCACTTCTAACTTAGATCTGAATATTTAGATAATATCAGAGATTCTCCAGTGAATATAGTTTCTTTTCAGAGCTAGAGAAAAAATAGGTTTTGGTCAAGAGTTCACCTAATGAATGGCTATTTCATTAATGAATACATTCTTGTGTTGAAAATCAGCTTTGTCCAATATTTCCAGTTGCAGTATGTCTTAACTCCCCAAACCCTGAAAACAAAGTTAGCTTACAAAGTTAATTAACATTAGCTTACTAAGCCTGGCTAATATATGTCTCAAGGCTAATGAAGCTGTGCAAAGGGTCCACATCCATAGAGAAAATAAAGCTTTCAAATTCAAGATAGGATGTTTAATAGTTCATTAAAAAGTAAATAGGATTCTTTTCTGTTCTGCAGAACATCACAGTCCAATAACAACAGCGATCTAAAAAATCCCTCTTCTCTTTCATCTGTTTAGTTTAAAATCAGCTGATACTTTCTTTGGTACCTCAGACTTCTCATAGTCTCATAACCTCAATCCTGCCTGCAAGCAGATGATGCCCAGATGGCAACTGTGTAACACTTGAGTTGAGGAAGCCAAAACCTATTTTTCAGCCATACTTAGCACTGCAACATCCTGGAAAAGAGCTAAATAATATTATTAAAAAGCACTGATTGCTACTGTCAGGCATTCCAGAGGAAGTCTTAACTTTTTTCCATTGCCTCCTACAAGTCTGTAAGGTGGAGAAGACAAAGCAAAAATATACAGCTTTGATGTTGCAAGGCTGTAACTGAATCAGTGACTCAAAGTTCAAGAGGTCACTAAAACAAAGGAGAGAAAAGAAGGAAAACAAAAGTCTGTTCACATGAAACTCCAATTCCACACTTTCATAATGAGTTCTCAGAACAGCCTTAACATCATTACTGAATAGTGGGGAAAAAAAAAAAATAAACAAAACCCAAGCAAATTACAACAGCAGTTTAAAATGTAATAGACTAGTTGCAGCTAAAGTAATGACTCCTTAGTATTCATATGGC
Source organism: Nipponia nippon (assembly GCF_047370975.1). Lineage (NCBI taxonomy): Eukaryota > Metazoa > Chordata > Aves > Pelecaniformes > Threskiornithidae > Nipponia > Nipponia nippon. Next base: position 137,239 of record NW_028262357.1, on the reverse strand, counting down.
ATATTTTCAGATGATCTTAAATTCACAAATAGAAAGTGTTTTTTTCCTAAAGTTGATTTGATTGTTACCTATTAAATTCCTGGGGGGTCTGAGAGTGTAATTAAATTCCTATTTACTCCTACAGACCATGAAAAAAATGGAAAAATGCTTATGATGTTATGGATTAGGATGTTCTTATTTATTATTAAGATATTAACTTATGGATTATAAGTAGTGTTTTAAAAGGCTGCGAGTCCATAAATTTAAAAATGTCTATACACACCTTTTCAAATTATGCCTGCATCAGGTTCCGTAGTCTTTAAATAGACTTCGCTATACTTGATAAAGGAAGTCTCAGATTGCTTCTAGATTCTTTGTTAATACAAGATTCATTTTTTGATGCCATATAAAACTTAATATGCAGAATTTTTCTTATCAAATCCAAGTTAATGGGATTCTTTGAAAAATGTGAATCTAAAAGTACTCTATATTGTCAAATTAGTTACTGTTCTGCAATTTCTAATGCAAATAATGACTTAGAGACATGAAAGAGTTCCATGCATTTCCTTTTGAAACGGATAGATAATACTATGTAGTGGTGCATCTTATTTGTACCTGAACTATCAGAGGGACTGAGGCCCCACTATACTAGGTCCTGCACCAAAGTCAATACAGTATTGGCGGTAATGTCTTTCAGGACAAACTTTCTCAGATTGAGAAGATGTTCTGTTGACATTGCTGACTTCACTGACGTAGATAGATAACTGAGCTAATTTTTTATCAATATAAGGAGCAGGATAGCAACAGCAGCATGGAGCTCCATTCAGGTGATTTATATTGTTTCATGTGAATGCAGATAGCACTACAACTTGGTGGAAATTAAAATTATACTTGAGGTGTGAGAGGAGAAAAGTCAGTGAACAAAGTGTGAATCCATCAAGAACAGCCCGTGGAAGCATACATACTGTTGCAAAATAGCACAAACTGAAAAAATGCCTGACACATGGGAAGGAACGTAATAAACTAAAGGGATTACAAGAACATGTAAACACCATCAGGGTGTGTGTAAAGTAAACAAAAAGGAAAGGGACAGCTCCATGAGCAGCTCAGATAAATTCTCTGAAATATCCACTGATAAAACAACACCAGATGAATGAACTGCTGGCTTGAAAGCAAACTGAAAATTTATCACTTTTAAGTTGAACACAGATACACCAATCAGTGTTGTGTCACTGACAAGATTTATAAAAAAAAAAAGAGCAATTATTAGTAAACCTGGTACAAGGATAGATAGTAGGTACTGCAACAACAAAAAATATGCAGGATTCTTTGGTGAGTGGGCTGTTACCAGAGTAACTTCAGATTACTCAAAAAAATCAAGTCTTGTTAAACATACATACCTAAAGGCAATGTCACACTGTTCTTTTCCAAATTACCTTAATATTGCTGAATTAGCAAAGAAAAGATGATCTCAGAGTCCTAAAAATTGTGCTAAAATTAAAATTCCAAGCAGAAATCCAAAGGTCAGGTTATTACCAGATGCGTTAGTAACACACTACTGTTAGTTCAAACCTTAATTGAGTTACATCCAACTGGGCAAAGCTTCTTTCCAAATGGTGGCTGCTGTATGAACTCTATAAAATTAACTTAACTAGTTAATCTTAACTTTGGAAAGGGACCTGGGGGTCCTGGTGGACAGGAAGCTCAACATGAGTGAACAGTGTGCTGCTGCGGCCAAGAAGGCCAATAGGATGCTGGGTTGCATCAACAAGGGCATCACCAGCAGAGATAAAGAAGTCATTACCCCACTCTGCTCAGCGCTTGTCAGGCCACACCTGGAATGCTGTGTACAGTTCTGGTCCCTGTTATACAAAAAAGATGTGGACAGGCTGGAGGGGATGCAGAGAAGGGCCACCAAGATGATCAAGGGTCTGGGAAGCCTGCCGTATGAGGATAGGCTGAGAGACCTGGGTTTGTTCAGCCTTGAGAAAAGGAGGCTTAGAGGTGATCTCATCACCATGTACCAGTACTGAAAGGGGAGCTACAAAGAAGATGGAGACTCCCTTTTTACAAGGAGTCACATGCTGAGGACAAGGGGTCAAGTCACTCCTAGGGGGATTCTGATTGGACACGAGATGAAAATTTTTCACAATGAGCACAGTCAATCATTGGAATAATCTCTCCAAGGAAGTGGTTGACTCCGCTATGCTGAACATGTTTAAGACTCAGCTGGACGTGGTGCTGGGCCATCTTGTCTAGACTGTGCTCTTGCCTCAAAAGGCTGAACCAGATGATCCTTGAGGTCCCTTCCAACCTGGTATTCTATGATTCTATGGTTTAGTGTCCGATCCTAGTGGACAATCATCCAAATAAAAGACACTATCACTGCAATAGAGTCTATTATTAGAAGTTTTAGCGAAGAAGCCAAGAACACCCTGGCCAACAATAGTGGATCACATTTTGAGTGAGAAGGTGATGCCTCCAGCATAGAGCTGTGACAAGTTACAGATCAGTACAATCCCATACCCCAAATCCCATATCATTTTGCACCTAGAGATATGTCTCTATCTTTTTTTAGACAGGCAACCTTAATTTTCTATTCTTTAAATCTTGCACCTCTCTGAATAGAATTATGTTCACTTCATTTTTCTAGCAATTCAACAGAAGTGTCTCTTCAGATGTCTGTTGCATACCAAAGATTTAAAAGCAAATGCATTTTTACATTAGACTGCATTACTATCTACTGTTCCTTTACGGATACCTCTAATCTCACATCTGTATTCTCAAGTGTGTCATATTATTTTTTCAGTAGCAGCTAAAGTAGATCAGGAACGATTTAGCATAGTAAATAGTTTACATCTTCATCACATGGTATACAGCCAGTCAGATAACAAAAGCACTGTACATTTGTGGAATGTTGTTTAATAAGTGCTGCACATACAAAAACATGCCTGTGAAGGACTCCAGGCACAGTCTGCCAAAACTCAGACCAGCATTTTAGCAGATGAAAAGCTTCCACATGTATTTTAAGAAATTGCATTATGGATTTTTATGGAGCACTAAGTAATGTGCTTAACACCATCCAGAAGGCAAAGGTATCTTTATCAGTTGTATCTTGCCAGGATGCGGTGCCTTTCATGTTTAAAGTAGATATTTTTGGCAATATGTTCAGAATAAGTGAAAATTAATATTTTCATCCTTGGGGAATAAGGTAGAAGTCTTACAACTGCTAGCACATTTATTTCAGTCTTGTAACAACATGTCCTGTAGGATTCAAGCTAACTTAATGTGCTTTGGCTTATCAGCTACCACAATTAACTTTTTTTATAATTAAACTGAAATGATTTACCATGTTACATTATGCTTTTTCTTAAGCAAACATGCTCATTTTTTCACTCCTGATACAGAAAATAAGCAGCTTTATGCCCAACATAAGAATCCCATTTCCAGGAAAGTTTAGTCCAAATGTCTGGACATAAAAGTATGTCTTTTTAGAATTGTACTGTGCAGGTAGCAGCAGTGTTTTGTTACCAAAAAAATTGTGAGCTGCTATTTTCTGTGTTCCTGGGTCTCTGATTCTTGGCTTGAGGACAGTCAGTCCTTTGTTCTCTGTTATTACAATGAGGTAACCAAAGAAAGAGAGTCTTGGTTTGAGACTGTCAGCTGTTACTAATCACTGCTCCATGGCTTGCTGTGAATCCCTGCTTGCCTCTCCCTCCTGCTCTGCTTAGCACACATAAAGAAGATAAATTACTCCCTAGTTTCCCTTCAAAAAGCATATTGTTTGGCACATTCCAATACTGTGAGCAAAAGGTGGAATAATGTGAAGAGTTAAATGGGTATCTAAACAGCCCCACAGCAGGGTCCTTCTCAGGCAGATGTGAGTTTCAGGAAATGTACTTTCTGACTGGTTCTCCAAATGTATTCTGTTATATTGCAAACCTGAAAAGTAAATCAACTACACTTTTCAGAATAGTAGAGCATATTCCTGCAAGAGGTTTCCAGTAGTAACGCAAATAACACCGACACTCAATAAATGCAGCATCTAAGTGTACCATATTTATGTATTTTATTTTGCTGGGAGGTGTAATACTTTGGTGTCTATAAGTTATTTAGCAACAACAAGCACAGTCTGGAGAGGTTTATGTAATTCTTCCCTGTCCTCACTGACTGACACTGTCCTGACACAGAGAAGTATTTTAAAGGAAGACTCATAGAATCATAGAATACTTTGGGTCAGAAGGGACCTTTAAAGGCCATCTAGTCCAACCCCCCTGCAGTGAGCAGGGACATCTTCAACTAGATCAGGTTGCTCAGAGCCCCATCCAACCTGACCTTGAATGTTTCCAAGGATGGGGCATCTACCACCTCTCTGGGCAACCTGTGCCAGTGTTTTACCACCCTCACTGTAAAAAATTTTTTCCTTGTATCTAGTATGAATCTACCCTCCTTTAGTTTAAAACCATTACACCTTGTCCTGTCACTACAGGCCCTACTAAAAAGTCTGTCCCCATCTCTCTTATAAGCCCCCTTTAAGTACTGAAAGGCTGCAATAAGGTCTCCCCGCAGCCTTCTCTTCTCCAGGCTGAACAACCCCAGCTCTCTGACTGTCCTCATAGGAGAGATGCTCCAGCCCTCTGATCATTTTTGTGGCCCTCCTCTGGCCCCGCTCCAACAGGTCCATGTCCTCCTGTGCTGCGGACCCCAGAGATGGATGCAGTACTCCAGCTGGGGTTTCACCAGAGCAGAGTAGAGTAGAGGGACAGAATCACCTCCCTCAACCTGCTGGCCACGCTGCTTTGGATGCAGCCTGGGATACGGTTGGCTTTCTGGGCTGTGAGAGCACATTGCCAGCTCATGTTCACCCCCAAGTCCTTCTTGGCAGGGCTGCTCTCAATCCCTTCATCCCCCAGCCTGTATTGATACCGGGGGTTGCCCCAACCCATGTGCAGGACCTTGCACTTGGCCTTGTTGAACCTCGTGAGGTTCACATGGGCCCACTTCTCGAGTTTGTCCAGGTCCCTCTGGATGGCATCCTGTCCCTCAGGCATGTCAACCACACCCCTCAGCTTGCTGTCATCTGTAAACTTGCTGAAGGTGCTCTCGATCCCACTGTCTGTGTCACTGAAGATTAATATCAGTAACGGTAACAGTACTGGTCCCAGTATGGACCCCTGCGGGATGCTACTTGTCACTGATCTCCATCTGGACATTGAGCTGTTGACCAACCAAGTTATTTGTGCATGGAAACAAGAAAAGTAAGAAGTGAGCAAGGCTGTGGAATATCCTACCATGACAATAGTTAGGCTGAAAATAGCAACTGATTTGAACTTCAAGCTCAATAAATGTCTAACCAAGACTGTATAATAGATTTCCCTGCTGTATCACAATGCTATCCCTGATGGCCCAGGAAATACTTTCCAGAATGGATTACTGTCATATTTTTTATAAGATAACTACTAATCATGATGCACTGAAACAAAGTAGAGTTTCATAAAGTGAAGTTCCTCCACTGAAAGAGCAGTATCAGTGATGAATAAAAACAAAATGATCTTTCATTATTCATGGTTAACTGTAAAGCCACTAGAGATTACTTGGGCCTTTACCATTTACACCCGTCAGTGATGTTCTGACATTATCTTACCATAGTTTCACAAACATTTTCCTTGTAATGAATAAACTGTGGCTAGAAGAGCATGTATTTGCAGCCAAGAGGAGAAAGGATGAAAAAACATGGTCAGTTACAAAATATTTTCCCGTAACAAGAGTTAGAAAGGGATGGAGGAAACATATTTGAAGCTAGCATGCATTACACTTATTTGCTAGCATATTTTTACACCGTTTCCAGCAAGAAGCATAGGACCAATAGAAAGAGTACAATATTCAGTTTGCATCACTTTTGCATGTGCAAAAGCTTTCAGAATCACTGAGAGGTATGCAGCATCCACATTCAGGTGTATTTCAAAACAAGTGCTCTATGAATATCAGAAATAAGTAGGTATGGCAAGGTTACGTTAACATTCTCTAGAAAAGGTTTTTTGTCATCACATACAACGTTTCTCCTCACTGTGGTAGTGGAGAATCCACAAAGAAAGGTACATCGCTTTATTTAAGTGTTTCTGTGGACGCTTCTACATGTTGTTAAGTCCCATCTTTCTGCTAAAGACTGTCATTTCTCTAATTCACTCACGCAATGAGATTTTTTCTTATGTGTAACAGAAACGTGTGTGTATCTTTGTAAGTGTATATTTTTATGCTGATTTTTTTGGAAGGTAGTGCTGGTTTGAGTAGCCGTGGCCATCCAGAGCTCTCCTGAGCCCAGGTGCTCTTTCACACACCCTTGTTCTCTCCTTGTCATCAAATGGTGGATGGTGTTTGCTTAGCTACCCGGTGAGAGCAGAACCAGCTTAAAGATAAGCAGGGGGAAGTAAGGAATGCTTAACTTGCTTTAGCAGCACTGCTGCCAAAGAGCAAAGGATGCAGTTTAACAATACAGCCAACTTGAAGTAATGGCAAACTGCTGCCAAAATGCTAGTTTTCTGTCCCCACACGTGGTCTCTTCCTGCTTCTCTTGTGCAAATCCTGGTGTTCATATGACACAATTCTGAGATGATTCAGAATGACAAACTGATAGAAAAACTAACCCTACAAACCCCAAGGTTAATTGTTTTCTGGTGGCAAGGAATGGGGCAGAACTACAGAGCTGTGGGGCAGGTTTGGTCCTTTAGAAGACACTCTTAGCCATTTCATTGTCTCATTGAATTGCATTACTATATCCCAGCCATGGGTTTCATTAGTCAGCTTGGCTTAATCACAGTCATGTAATTTTGGATCAAATACAACTGCTAATTTTGCTGTGAGATATTTGCCCAATGTTCTTAATGGATCTGGAAAAATTAATAAAATACTTAATGTCATTATTTAAATTTCCATATTTAAATAAGGAAAAGTCAAACTGAGATTTGGGGGCACTTTGTCCCATCAGTTCATGCAAAAAGGCATACAGAGCTATATTTCGGACATGTATCTGGCTTCAGGAAGTCATTAGCTGTATTGATTTAATATTAATTAACTTCACCAATGCATATAGTTCTTTGAAAATGTTACTTAGCTTTTTTCTTTGCAATTTTATTCTTTTACTGCTACTGCTATTAAAAATTATAATCTAGAGTCTGGACTAATTTTGGACCTGATCTTGTGAAGGGCTCAGTTGTCAAAGCTTTAAATATTATTTAACTTTTGCTTTCTGGGAATGCTCAGCACCTCTCAGGATATGATCAGCAGCCATCAGAATAAAGCTCTAGAGCTTAATCATGTTAATTAAACTCAGGCAATACTTCCACTGTCTTAACCTAACTATTGCTTTTCCTTACAATTTTACTGTCAGCATATTTTACCGTGACCTTGCACAGTGTTACTCATTTCCACAAATCCTCGTCAACATACACAAAAGGGATTGTTCTCATGGTCTCACACTGAGAGTTTACTCATCACACAGTGCTTAGTGGACACAGGGGGTCGGGAGTAGCCCATTTAAGACTGCTTCATTAGGAGAGTGAAAGACAACCTTAAAGAAACAAAATTAGGGCAACACTCCTGAGTCAACAGTTGCCATTACTGCTGTTCCACCATAGGAGTCCTTAACAAACAACTGCAATTTCCTAATAAAGAGACTGTAAAAAATAATCAGGAAAATAATTAGCAATAAAAAGATACTCTGTTCATAATGTTTTGTTTTTAAAGACTGAGTCCGAAACATCTAAAGGAAATTTATATAAAAAACTACATTAGCAAGGAAGTGCCATCAGTTCAGTTCTAATATGTTGAGTAAGGAAAGAATTCATCATCATCATAGAAGTTGCCTCTTTTTTATTTCCAGTAGTCAATATGTATGAGGACCAGAATGCACAGTTTGTTCTACACACTCATTTAGAATGGGTTCATCATTTTATATATTTGCAACAACATATCATTATGACTCAGCAGGATTCAGACTTAGAGGTGTTCAGTCATGTGCCCGCAGGTGGTAGCCTCATGCCATTGGCTGCTCACCCAAGTCCTCGCACCAGGGCTCTGAACCTGCAGTTCCACTTGTACTGAGCAGGATTACTACTATCCTATGAGGAGCAGTTGAGGACTCTGGGCTTGCCTAGTTTAGAGAAAAGGAGTCTGAGGGGCGACCTCATTGCTCTCTGCAGCTTCCTGAGGAGGGGAAGGGGAGAGGGAGGTGCTGATCTCTTCTCCCTGGTATCCAGTGACTGGACGCATGGGAATGGTTCAAAGCTGCACCAGAGCAGGTTTCGACTGGACATTAGGAAGCATTTCTTCACCGAGAGGATGGTCAAACACTGGAACAGGCTTCCTAGAGAGGTGGTTGATGCCCCAAGCCTGTCAGTGTTTAAGGGGCATTTGGACAATGCCCTTAATAACATGCTTTAACTTTTGGTCAGCCCTGAACTGGTCAGGCAGGTGGACTAGGTGATTGTTGTAGATCCCTTCCAACTGAACTAGACTATTCTATATTTTAAAATTTCATTGTTATGCATCAAAAGGAACTTTAAAGAAACCAAAAGTTAAAAATACTGTGGGCAAAATGTTAGATTCTCTTGTTACAAACACAAGAATTTTAGTATAAGAAAACAAACACATAAACTTTTTATTTTTTCCAAAAGTTTTTAAAGGGCAGCAAAAAGATTTCAGAAACAGAGACTTTCAAGATGAAAAGCAATAGCTGAGAATTTTAACTGTTTTCAAACTGAAATTGTACACATGCATATGTACCTACACTCACATGCACACTCCCTCCCCCCAGTGACAGAGTCTTGCTTACTCTGGCAAATTATAAAATCACTGAAGGTACTAGGATTAATCCTAAGTAGTGACTGGGTTTTTTTTTATGGAAAAGCACAAGAAAATTAATTTTGCTACTTGCCCTGTTCTTCAGTGGCATACTACTTACTGTTGAGCGTAAAGAAAAAGATCCCATTTAAAAAACTGCTAGTTATGGGCACTGATTCAGCAAACCACGTTAGTTAGTTATTAACGTTAAAGACAAATACAAGTCTAAGAATGCTTTGCTGACTAGGAGCTTACACACAGAAATAGGGCCTCAGCCATACCAGCTGCCAACTAGTTATCATTGTGGTAAATATGCATATTCCATCTAATTGTGTAAATATATATAGTTCTTTCTAAAAAAAACTCACAAGCAGAAACTTTTAGGTACTGTAACAGGAAAATTAGGTATATGATTAAACTCAAATCTCAGACTGAAACAGCTCATAACTTATGACTTGAGGACATTGGACTCTTCTGCAAAAATTCAGGTGATGCAGTTGTGCTAATTAAAGGGAGAAAGTGTTCTGAAGTTGTAGGACTTTTTAGCATAGGCTCTGCTTTTTGGCTTTTAAAATAATTCCTTGGAATTTCTTTTTGAACAAGCAGATCCAAAGCTATTATTAGCTTAAATGTTATCTAAAGAAAATCGACTCAGTATATTTTACCTTTGATCTTACTGAGGAGTACAGTACCATCCCTCTGCATTAGTGTGCCCTAGTATAATCCAAGATTACACATAGATTATGGACAGCATGCTTTCAATGTCAAGAAAATTAAAAACAATAGAAGCAACTCTGGATTTGTAAATTCTAGAATTCTGTATAATCTAGAATCATAAGTACAATATAAAAAAATATAATTGACAAAAAACCAGTCATAGTATAGTAGCTATTCAGGAATGTTTCTGCAGCATTAGTTCATGCTAATTTGCAGAACCATGATCAAGTCAGGTGAACAATCAGAACTATCAGATGGACAATTCCGAATGTTTAACAAGTTGCCCTAACTACATTTTTTCTCCTTTTCCCTGCATCCTTTCTCTCTCTTCCTCCTTCTCTTGCAATTACATACTTATTTGCTTGATGCCTTTCCTACACCCTAAAATATTTTCATTTCTTCTCCAACACCTTTCTTAAAGAACAACGTAGTGCTTTGCTTTTTGACCTGACACTCTGGAGCACTCCTTGTCATGTCTTTATTTCACCCACAGTGTGACTGATTTCTCACTTCTCAAGAAAGGGAAAGAGTAGGTGAAGGGAGAGGACAGGGGTAAGGGTTTGGGTTTGTTTGCAGTTTTACAGACTTATGCCTGCCCCCTTCTTTCTTCTCTCCCCTTCCTCTCTCTCTGCCTCCCTCCCTCCCCATCGATACTTAAAAAATCATTCCCATTCATGTTGTGTGCACGCACACGCTGGGAGAAATTACAGGCGCTCTGCTCCAGGTTGCCTTGACAACTTCAAAGCATCCCTGTGCATGGGGACCGGTGGCACAGCAAAGTTTCCCAGGCCCCCTGGGGAAGGGGAGGGGAGAGGATGAGAGGAGGCAGAGGTGCTGGAGCCAGCAGCCATGTGGAAGAGAGGAGGCAGAGGTGCTGGAGACAGCAGCCGTGTGGAGGAGAGTGCAGCAAGCAGTATGAAAGGGGCATATACATCTCCTGCAGGACAATACAGATTTTGCTGGCTGGCTGTGAAAGGACACACTGAGGATACAATAGTCTGTGACACATGAAAGCTTTGGAGTGAACTTTATTGCTTCTCCATTAAGGACCCTTCCAGAGTCCCATTCAGCTCTAAGAAATCTTGTCAACATCTTAAAACGTAAAGAAAACAAACCCCTTCATTTTCTCATGTTTTCAAAACAGATTTAGAATATTTTTTTAGATAATTCTTCTTGTTGGTATGCTGGAAGCTTTTGCAGTTTCAGCCCTGGATAGTACTGAGTGTCCCTCTTGTGAGTTCCCTGAGTTCCCATTAATTCCAGTGGGAGGGGAGGCTGCCCAGCAGCTCCCCAGTAAGGGCTCTCTGAGGTGAGAACTTGCTTCCTCCTCATATAGTTTTTGTTCATACTTTGGCCTGTCATCCCTCTGCTTTGAATGTCACGAGTGGTTAGAGCTCAAGAATAGAGGAATTGCTGTTCCCTACTTTCAAGCTGAGAAGTCATTTATATGATAAGTAAGAGCAGGAATGACCCTGAGCAACCTAAAATAAGGGGCCATGTCATCACAGCCAGAGTGCATAATAGGAAACCAAGCTGGAAAGCAGCTTATAAAGAAAAGAGCATTGCTCTTGCTCCCTGACATATCACTTGCACATGGTTCACCACTCAATCCCAGAATCAGTCCAAGAAATAAATAGGATCACAAGCTCTAATCCTTCAACACAGCAGTCTTTAGTGGTAAGATATGCCCTGCACTGACTCCTTGTGATTTTTGGAATATAGGAGACACAATCTAGTATCAAATGTGGAGTGCAAAGAAAGATCAGGCTTGGTTAAAGCAGTAAGCACATATGCCTGCGAATCCTCACTGACAGTGTTCAGCATCTGGTCCTGAATCTATTACCTGGCAAGGGCAGGATACTGGGAACCAACTGATTTGACATCTGTGCATTTCCCAGCCTTCCCACCAAACTATATAGGTTAACCTTTTCATGCTTAGGATGTAAACCAAGTTTAAAGTTGATCTTAGCTAAAATGAAAAAGTACACAGCCCATTCCTTCTACTTTAGAAACAGCAAGTAAGAACATAAAACTGCAATTAAAATACACAAAGATAAAGTTGATTGGACTAGTATGCATGCATTCTTTTTTTCACTTTTTAAATTACATTTAATTTTAAGTTACATACGGATACTTTAAAAAAAAATTGTAACAAATGCTGTCTGATATAAACATTGTGCAACTCACTAGCAGATCTGAAATTCTCCAAAAATTATTAACTTTATTTTTATGCATTGGTTAGTTATATTTGCATTATTTTGCATTTGCATTATTTTGAGGACTCTCAAAAAATAACTGATCCTCATCCACTGACAAGAGGGCTACAGGACTTACTTCCTGTTTGTAAAGATAAGAAAACTATTTATTACTTGATAGTATTTACCATTGTCCTCACGGAATTTCAAAACAAACTTAAACTTACCACAAGCATTATCATCCAGTTTTACAGATGGAAAAGCTGAGCAGAGAAATGAAGGATCAAGTGCTTCAAATGTTGGATTTCCATTTTCAGTTTCTTACTATGCCAGTAACACTTTGCACTCCCACTACAATGGCACATGTAAATCAAGCAATTCTAGTGATTTCCCTTTGCAATTCACTTTGTGGGTACAAATCTTACTGGCTCTAATGGCTTCTGACAAAAGGACAGGCAAACACTAGCTGAAATGAAAGGGTAAGTATGAAGCATGTGATTGGTTTTACACTTTGAAGATTTGATCAGAGCCTGGAACACAGCCTTGATCTCAGTAACATCAGTGACTAGAGTACGTTCACTGTAACTCCGGTAGCACATATTTCCTCCTTTAGAAGAGAGACAGAAGTATGATATATCTACAATGATTTGAGAAAACATTTACTTTTGCCAGGTCATGATTCTAGTTTTATGTTTCCATATTATTTATATTCATGTAGTCCTGTTGCCTTATTTTAAATGCTTTCTCCTCTGAAACAGGTACCCAGAGCAGAACGTGGTCAACTTTCATTGTATTTTATATGTTCAAAGACGACATCTAGATAAACATGTGGGAAGTCCACAGAAGTCTGGATAAGATGGTGCCATATAGGGGTGCATAGGAGGAGATAATAAAGCAAAGAGATCCTTTCTTGACCTCTCTTTTCATTCTGCACTTTGAAAGCTTGATTCCAACAGGAAGCATCAACACTGTTTTGAGACAGATGGTGTAGCCCTCCAGATGAAGTATGGGGAAATTATTGACTACTTGAAATTGTAAGGAGAAGGAGCAAGGGGGCATTTTAAGGACAAGAACACTAACTGCACCTTCTGGGAAAGAGAAAGAGCATTTCCATTTCTGACAGTCTTCATGAGACACTCCTTCTCAGAGATTCAGAGCTCTTTCCCTGGCAGAACTGCACCTTCATTTAAAAAACACAGTGCAGCCCTGTTGGTGCAATCTGACGAACAAAAACTTTAGCAGGTGCCATAGTGAGCACCCTAGTATTCACATTAGATCAGATGCATTAAGACGAGCCAAGAATTAGGATTAATGCCGCAGGTTTTGCAAAGCTTATAAAAGATTCTAAATGCTTATTCATACAGTAGTAAGGATTTTCTGAAACAAGCTAACAGCATTTTATCTGTTTTAAACTCCCATGGCTTGGGACAGAGGTAAACTGAGGTCATTCCACTAAGGACTGAAGAAAACTCTTCATACACATTAATTGTAGCAAACATTACCAACATTACTTGACAGTACTCTGTTTCCTTTCTTACTATTACAAATCAGGTGCAGCACATTTCTAAGGCACATTTTTCAGACTATGGTAACTATGCTAATGAAAAACAATTAATTGGCTCACTGGAATACAGGGAGTGCCACACTGCATCAAACCTATAATCTTTGCTTTCAACAGTGTTAACAAAGCACAGAAAGCTGTAACTCTCGTAATAGAAAATTATGTCATAACAAGCATTAGGGGTGGGATGGGAAGACAGTGGCACTATGAGTTGCAAAAGAGGGCCAGTTTACCTCAGGTAGCTTCAAATGTACTGGTCATCAAAACTCTTTCCACAAAACCATTTTCATCACGCTGAGTTCATACTCTTTACTCACATCTGTTTGAGGTGAATGTCCTTGTGCTTAAATTTACTAGGAATTGCTGCCCTGGATAGTAAAGCATCAGGGAAGATGGGAGTCCGAGCAGTAGTCTACTACATGAGCACTACAATCATTGCTGTACTGATCGGTATAATCATTGTGGTCATCATCCACCCTGGGAAAGGTACTAAAGAAAACATGCACAGAGAAGGCAAAATTGTGCAAGTGACAGCAGCAGATGCCTTTCTTGATTTAATCAGGTATGGCTATGATATTGCACATTTTCTCTACCAGTAGTAACAACAGTAATATTTTGATTCACATGAGAACAAAAGTAGAGAATTTTAGACAGTGACTGCATAAACTAGTCAAATTTCTTTCAACTGTGTGACACCAATACCTGTAACCCCTACAACGCTACAAAAGAACACATGGATTTATTTTCAAATCAAGCTGTTGCAAGGGAAGAAACTGCTTTTAATATTCAAAGAAAGATTCTTGCTTTCATGCACAAAAGAAAGACTTCCGTTCTGCTATCTGCATGGGTCTTTTCCCCTCCTTCCATAGCACAATCCTTACTACCAAATTCCTCTGCTTTCCTTTACTTCCAACTTCCAACAGTCTTCTCACTTCACTTGAATCCCTGATTCAGCTATTCATCTTAATTCTGAATTGTAGCTGCCAATCTGGGTGCATCTACCCAACTTGTTAAATTGTATGGATGGGAAATAAGTTCCAGGAACAGGCAGGTAAAATGCTTGAAATAGAGGGGCACAGATATAAAATCTTGTTTTCTCCTTGCTCAGAGATTCTGCAATGCCTCTTTTATAGAGCTGTTATGTCACAGATGTATTCCAGGGAGTAGGGAAGCTGAGGTTTTGAACTCGGGAGCTTTTCCACAGGTAAAGCCACCAAAATTTTGTGTTCCACTAACCCATTTGGAGAAGCCAGAGACATGGAGAAAGGCCTCCAAGAGTCATGCTGCCAGGAAGGGGGACTTCAGAAAGACCCATGAAGAGGTTTGCACTCAGATTCCTCAAGATTTATTCAGTTAGGCTGCTTCTAATTCCTTCAAAAATGTCACCATTCTGGAAAGCAAAGAAACAAACTCCCATATGTAACAAGTATACACACACATAAATAATTATATGTGTACATGTTATTATTAAAGAATACTCAAACTTCAGAAATATTTATTTCTTAATCATGACAAGACTTTAAATCGAGTGATAAATGTCATGATGTACTAGGCTACGTGACTACAAAAAAATGTTTGAGAAGTAGAAATGCATTCAATATTAATAACTTCTTTACTAATCCAGACACAGAAAACATTAATAAGTACAAAATTAAAAGTCAGCACTGACCCACAGAGCTTTGTTCATTTGGTAATTTAGCTAATATTCTGCTCCATAACCAGACCTGCTATACAATATTGGGTACAGTGGTTGCAATTGCCAGGATCTATCCAACCCTGCTACATTTTGTCCTGATAAAGCTAACCAGGCCAATGATATATGCAAAGCTCTACTCACTGTATACATAATTACATATTTGTCTTGGGATTCCTTTGAAAATTAGCTGGTCAATTCTTTTATTAGCTGTGCCCCTACTTAAGATATTACTAGAGTCTTATTACTTCTCATGTTATTTTCTTTCTTTTTCACAGAAATATGTTCCCTCCAAATCTGGTGGAAGCTTGCTTTAAACAGGTAAAAATGTTTCGTTATTTCCGACTAAAACATAACAAAGTAAGAAATTGAAATGTAATAGCATTTTCTTTTGGAATATCACAAAGTTGTACTTAGAGCAGAAACAAATCTTACGTATGCCAGCTGTCAAAAAGACCCAAACCAAACCAACAAAATCTGTGGTTTGTTTTCAATAATATTGTCTCAGTATTTACTGTGATGAAATGAAGAAAACACACCTTGCATAGCAAATCAAAAAATAAGTTTTTTCAAAATGTCATATTCTTAAGTCTACAACAAGCTTCATTAAAGCCAATACAGAGTTTACTTTTCAAAAACAGAGTTATGTCAAATTGGAGATACTGAGATACGCACCATCTGTACAAAGACTGGAAGATGTTCAAGAATGTCTTGTGAGAAATGTTCACAGCTTTGAAACAGAGGCAACAATTTGGTGGACATCAATAACAAAGTCAAACTAGGGGACTTCCTGTCACCTGTGATAAGACTGCATAGGAATGCTCTTTCTATGTTACTTCCCAAATTCCTCTATCACTAGCCTGGTCTTAACCTTAACTCTTCTACAGAGAAAATAATAGTAACTAGTTACATTCCTTTTTTAAAAGGAGGACATTATAGACTCAGTGAAACCTATAATGTGTATTTCTATAATCTAATTGCTTCATATTGACTGCACAGACAATCCTGAACTGATTTTATTTACCAGTTATTGCTGTAGCAATAAAAAAAAGGTGAAATGTGGAGGACAAGAAGCAAGAGGACAAAGTAGAAACTTTCCAAAGTCCAGCTGAGTTACATCTTGCAGAAGAATTGAAAAGAAACAGTAACATTTTCTTTAGTTATATAAACAGAGACCAATAAAAAGCAATGAGTTTCTAGATTAAAGATTTGGTCAAGATTAAAGATAAACTAGACCCAGGTCCAAAACCAACAAACGCTCTGCCTCTGTTTTCAGTAAGGATGATGATGAACTCAGGACAGTAATGCAGAAGAGCAGCATGGAAATACAGAAGTCTGTATCTAAACTAGAAACAAAATTCAAAGAATTTAATGTAATAAAGTCAGGGAAAGATATCATCTTTATATCAAAATAATGAAAGAAATAGGACATAAAGTTACAGATCTAGCAGCAAGTATTTTTAATAAATCTCTCAAGTTGGGAAGTTATTATTGATAACTGGTGAGAGCAATCATAGTGCCTTTCAAATGGCAATTTCAGAAAGATTTGGGAATTGATTTAAGCAGTTAGTAACCCATTAGCTTGATCACAGTTGTACTGAAAGATATAAGGACCTTGAAGGAAAAAGTAAAGATTTTGTAATAAATGAAAATGAAAAATACATGCAAAAAAAAAAAAAAAAGTTAAAGAATAATACAGGTTTCTGAAACATAGATTGTACCAGAATAACCCTCCGCCTTTCTTCCACAAGATGGCTCATTTTCTTCTTTCTTTTTTTCTTTTTTGGGCCACAGAAGTGCAATGAATCTGATCTCTTTGGACTTCTCTAAACCAGAGTTTTTAATAGGAGGGCAGTGAAATAGTTGAGCAGGGAATAAGATTATTGTAAGAATTGTAAAATTGGTGGAGATAGCAATGAAAGTTGCTGAAGGACTGGGCATGCTTCAATTGATATTTTTGTGAATGACATTGCCATAAGATGCAGACAATGAAATTTACAGATAACGAGAAAGTCTAAGCACTTTATATTGAGGTACCTAACAAATGCCAAAGAAGGTGGTATATCCCTGGCACACTGTAATACTATAAAGTCACAACAACAAAGTGAATTGGCTTTTGCAGACATTGGCTTGTTTGGTTACCTCTTTGTAGCCCGTCATCACATGTGAAATAAACATTTAGAAATTAACAGTAATTTCTGCTTTGAGATGGGAAGTCATCATCAGAAAGAAAAAAAAAAAATAAACCCCCTCTAATTCAGCTCTGGGATATATTAGATGACATAACTCCAAGAGAGGAAATAAAGCCAGAGGAATGTGACTATCTGGAATACGGAGTATATTCGGGTCATTACATTCATTGGAAGATTCATGCAAAATGAGCTCAATGGAGAGAGGGGTTGCTGGGATTATCAGAAGAACACAGTGTATAAAGCAAAAAGAAGCTTGATTTAAAAATATTCAGGTACAAAAACCAAAGTGGGAACAGAGCTATATAAGGTAAAGAAAAATGTTTATACAAGAAGAAATGGAAATCACTGTGACTGAATTTAAAGTGGGAATTAGTAAGGTTTTTAACCTTCATTACCTAAAAGGTGAGGTCCTGGAAAAATCTTCAATTAGGAGTCATGGGAACAAACTACCTCACCAGTTTTAAGATACTGCTTGAAAAATTCTTTTGATAAAGTATCCTACAGCAACAGGAAACTCGACTCAGTGACTAGCAGTCCTAAATCTATGTTCTTAATTAAAGCTCTCCTGTAGATTCTGTTTACATTAAGTATATTGTATTTCTCGTGTGTTTTATAGCTTGAAGGGATTTCCAAAAAATAGTTCAAAAAACAGGAAATGTTTAATGAAAGTTTTTTCTGACTTTTGGTAGCAGCTATGCTTACTGAAGCACCAGGATTTTAAATCTGTCATACTGATACTATTACCTAGATTTTTAGGCATAAATTATTTTGTTGCAGCAGGTTTGTTAAGCTAAAAACATTTTACAGGAGAAACAAGTATATGTAAGATTCATAGGTATCGAGATGACTTTGTACATGTGACTCCATAACTTTCTTTTCAAAAGTTTACATCAGGTTTTTCATATGTTTGTCAGAAGATTCATGAAGAAGGATGATACATCTGGCACTAGTCTGGTTCTGTAACATTGTGTTTGCTGGCCCAAACACAAAACAGACTGCTACTCATAGTTGTCCACACTCAAAGGCATAATACTGATTCACAGCTTTGCACACCTGGAAACCATCACTGACATATGCACTCCACATTCAAATCACACCTTTTGATATATTAGGTGCTCACATTCTGTCTTATGGCATCCTTAGGCAGGTTTTCCTGACAGAGATCTGTATTGGAACCCACTGGAAGGTTTTTCTTTCTTTCTCACCATGGCCAGCAGACAGGTCCTCTAATGACTGTGTTAGCACTCACAGCAAGTTTTGAACCTGTTACTTTTCCTGTCAACAGCAAGCACTTCCCAAAGCAGGTCCACTAACACACAGGACCAACTATCATTTCCAAGTTTTTAACCTCAAAAGATCAACTCTTAGTCCAAAATTTTGTAACACCAAGACGTGGAAAATTGATCTTCCTAAATTTTCTACTGTTTCTCATTCAGTCTTCTAGTACTTTGGATTCCCTTTTCCGTTCTTCTTTCCCAGCAAGTCTGTGAGGCAAACAAAGCTGCCTCCTCTTGCTTCTTTTTCTCCTCCTGCTTTGTACATTTTCTTCCCCAGAAACAGGAAGACTGGTGGAACAAAATGCCCCTTCCTCTCCAAAAAGGACCCCCCATTTTAGATCCCAGAAGCCAGGAGGAGTCCCTGTAGGAGAGAAAGAGAGCCCATGGAAAAGATAAGGAAATCCTTTCATTCAAACCTTTCAGCTGAGAATCAGCAGAACCATTTCAGGCTTAGCTGGCGGCATTCAGCCCCATGCCCCAGGGAAGTCTACAGGGACAAAGGGCCACCCTTGCCTAGCACGTCAATTTAAGAAGGATAATCTAGAAAATGCTGGACTTTAGTTTCACTCTTTTCTTTACTAGTGACTCCCTCTGTCCCCATGAAAGACCAAATTTCTGTTGCCGCCCTGTCTCTATCAGGACCTCCTCCAGTTAAATCAGTAGCAGATAGGGATCACTGGAAACAGCAGATTGTTAATCCAAACAGCACACTTTCTGGTGCTGGTTATTTCCATACGACATACATTGCTGCCTTCACTGTGCACTGATCATTTGGGGGCTTTTGTGATTTTTATCACTAACAGGAGAATCTGAAAAGACTGACTGCAGATAAATATTCCACACTTACCTAAAGCTAGATTACCTTGTTCAGAATTTTCTCTATACCACTATATTCACCTCCAGTTTAGGAATATCTAAAGAAATCTTTGGATTTATCTTTCAGCTCTGGCCATTATCTCTTAATTTCTTTTTCTTTGCTAAATTCAAAAATACTATCTAGCCTGGGGCTAAGCAGTCGTAAACTGTCTGCTTGTTAAGCAGATACTGCTTTTTAACTGTTTGTTCTTCATGCTGTCCTCTGGGGATATATCAAAAGGCAAAAGAAACACAAGTGAACTTGGGACATCAAGAGAAACAGAATCAGTCTAATAATTTGGGAGGGTCATTCTGTTGTGAATAGGTGGAATCTGATGCCAGCTGAAGCTTAAAGATCTGGAAATGTGTATCTGATAACTGCATTTCTTCTGAGCTTCTGAGCTTTTAATTAAATATTCTTTCCTGAACTCATCCTTATCAAGGGGATCGGCAGTATTAATCACACATCCAGACATGAATGCTAACGAATATATGCCATCTATTCCTCATGATAATTTTGGCTAGTTAAAATGTATTTTAACCTGTGTCATCAACTCTTCTGTAGACAATTTAGAATGCTTTCACACATGTCCATATAGAAAGGAAAGAAAAAATTAATTAGGAAGATGGGATATCACTGCCTTATTTTAATTTCTTTTGATTTTCTAGGCTTGCATTTAAGCAAACTTGTTGCTTTCAATATTATCTTTCACTAAAAACTACATCATCATACAGACTTAGCACAAACTGTGCTAATTATACTATCTCAGAGTACTGACAGTAAATCATGAGTTTTCAGAGCAGTTACACATGCAATTACCTTGTCTGCAAGTTAACCACTGGAATGTGCCACGTTACAACTGCCACGTTATAATGTTACTTCTTAAAAAGTCATGCAATGTATTCAAGTCAAATGACTGTGCGTATCTTCAACCACTAATGAAAACAAAATAATAATAAAAGTGTAAACACCCAATACACTGTATTATGCAATAAAGCAATTCTATTGTCTATTTCATAATGAGATAACTTAGATAAAATTGATTTTTAAAGTTGTTCATTAGCACCATGTCTTGTAAGAAAGTCCAGAAATGCCATTATTTTTATATTTTACTTGCAGATAAGGTTGTTCATAGAAAGCTATTAGTATTAATATGTTCCAAATAATATTTACCTTGCTTCTAATTTGTTCTTAATAAATGAACTTAAGGAAAAATTATGAGTATTTTTCATCTAAAATCTTACCAGGCAAAAATAACTGCTGGAGACAAAATGCACCAAACCTCCTCAGAAATGACCGGACTTCAGTGATGTTGTCTAGCCCATCACAAATTATCAGTGTAGGTGTGTGGATTTCTAGTAAAACTTTATCAGCTCTTCTGAGACACTTAAGCCTTCAATCTGTTATATGAGCAGTTTTTCTTTGTCTAATTTCTTCCATTACTGAGTGTTGCAAAAGAATGAGGATCTGCAGAATCACAGTGTGATATTGAAATGTCAGTTTGAGCTCCATGAGCAGCTGATAACTCTGATTGCCACCAAGACAGAGACCTGCCTGAAAGCAGGAATCTCATAAAAGCTCACCAGTTTCTCTGCAGAGCAGTAATAGTCAACTCTGCTATTACTTCATCTATTTCAAAACCTTTGACATTTTCTGTCATCTTGAAGGTGGTCTTTCATCCTGTCACTTCCTCTAAACAGTTGGCTTTTTCACTGTTCCACACACAGGAGATTTGTTTTGTGGTGGTCAAGCTATCTTGCATTTTGCCTTTAGTGTCATCCGCAAAAGCACTAACAAGAATAAAGCTCAACCTACATTTTTTCCTTAGTAGATACCTCCTTTGTATTTCCCATATTTGGTTTTCCTTAATTTCTTTTGCTTCACCAGGAACCTTCTCATGACTTTTGATAGACAGGTTTGGGCATAAGAAGACAGACACATCTACAGAGTTATGCTTAACCTCATTTAGCAATAATGAAAGAAAGGCTAGTTCAAGTGACTGTCCCAGAGCAAGTAAAGTTGCTCGGATTCCTGTTGCTCAGATTCCCATTTTGAATCTCACTGTAAATAAACTGTTTCTCCACTGCTCTGGAAGGGGTTCTAGAAAGACTGTTCTCCCTAGCAACATTTCTGAATACTTAAGTCTGACAAAAAGAATGAGTCAACAGATAAGATTTACACCTCTGTGTACCAGTCTAGTAGTTGAAATGGAAACAGACTTTGCTAGGTGAGGTCCTGAAATCCATATTATATCCCTAAAGAGACTTAACTAATAAAGAATTAAAGGCATCTTCCCGCTAGGACAGAATTCCAGAATCAGCACAAAAAAGAAGGAACATGTTTATTACAACCTAAAATGATTTCTAACTGGGGTTTTTAAAGGTAAGAAACTTCATGTGATTGTGCTTTCTCTCCTGTAACTGCCCACCTTCTTCCCAGTCCCCTGTCATAATTTTTGAGCCCAATGTCCAATTCCAACCTAATTTGACATGAGTGGGACAATTCTCAGACAAATCAAGACTGTGCTGCCACTGAAAGAAAAGCGGTTTATGACTTAGCTCATGGCCTGTTCCAACAGGCAACAGCCAACCAGCCAGGCAACACACATCTAACACTGTCTAACAGTTGTATTACGTGTTGCTTTTGACCTAGTCCAATAGGTAGGAATGAGAGAAGGATCTGAGGGTAATGGAAGAGAATTAGGACAAAGTCAGTTATGATGGGTCTAGGGAAAGCAGGAAATGAATAGGAAATTCAGTAGGAAAATCTACTTCAATTCCAGTCCTCATTAAGCGGCTTGCTTTTTTATGTTTGTCTAATCTGTATGCCCACGAGTCCAGATAATTGCACCCTTCAGATACTTCCATTAAGTAATTTTTACCTAAGTTTTATTTTCTACTGAAAAACAGTAATAAAAATATACATACAAGACAACTATCATATCTGTAACCATTAAAAAAAAAAAAAAAAAAAAAGAATGAGAAGTGTTGAGGTACAGTGTTAGGCAGTATTTTAACATTCCTGTCAGGACTGAATTAAAAACTCTGTAGTGAGAACTTCTAGAAAATTTCCTTTTCCACTCCAATACCTCTCTGTCACTTAAAGAGGCAATCCCATCCCCCCTTCCCCAGCTGTGTAGTTCCAGTCTCAGTGTTTTGCCTTCTCGGACATTCATCAGTCAGTGAGCTGATTCACCTCCATAGCATTTACCCAAAAATGGCCACTTTTTTTGCTTGGTAAGTTTTCTGCCAACTTAAAAAGTAGAATTGGCTCACTGAGAGATCAAACTAGAAGTGACACAGAGGAGAAATTATCACAGGTTGGATATAAGTGGGTGAGGGAGTGGAACTGGGCTTTTCTGTGTCAGCCAGCTGTTGGAACAGCTCAGCTGCCTCCTCTAACCACAGCCCAAATCTTAAAACATTTTAGAAAATTCCATTTAAAACTCAAGAATATCTGACCTCCATGGAGATTTGTTCTGCTCCATCTTAGTCAGAAACTTTCCACAAATCTCCTGTAAGAAAGTTTTATTTGAAATTCTGAAAGACTTAAAGCCTTCAGGGGGATATAGCAAATATGTGAAAGGAGTACATAAAACTATTCAGGTGTGGAAAATAACAGAAAATTAGGTCAGTGTTGATAGATGCTGATATTCAGGTTTCACATCTTAGTCATAAGTACTATATTTCACTCAAAATCTTTTGCAGTGCGCAACAGTCTCCAAATATTACTAATAATACTACAGCTCCTAGACTTAATATTTGTCTTTTGTGGCAAGCCCAAAGCAATAAAAATCCAAAGTTGCTGAATAACCTTGACACAAGCATCACAATGCTTTAATACGGTATTTAGCATCCTGAGATATATTAGAAACATTTAACTAGTGATATTTAGTATTTGTGTTCAACAGAATTTAATCAGGACAGGGCTCCAGGGCTTTTTGAGCCCAGACAGAAATATTCAGGATGCGCATTTCTCTTTGGAAAAGCGTTAGGTGGTGAAAGGCTGGTTCTCGATGTAGACGTTTAGGAGCATATTGAGATTTAGAAATTGATTTGCCTATTCCATAATGAACCATTTAAGGTAGAACCCTTCTCTTAATCAAGAAAAGTGGTGACTTTTTACTGCAAAGCATAGAAAACTAATGGCTTTGCCATAGCAAAGGAAAAAAGAGGCATGTTATATTTAAGTTACTTTCAGTCTAATTTTTTTTAATTCAAAAAGATGAAAAAGGAAACTCCAGAGCATATGAAAATATTTTCACTAGCCAAAAAAAGACCTGTTTATCATAGAATCATAGAATCTTTAAGGTTGGAAAAGACCCTTAAGATCATTGAGTCCAACTGTTAACCTAGCACTGCCAAGTCCACCACTAAGCCACGTCCTCGAGCACCACGTCTGCCCGTCTTTTAAATATCTCCAGGGATGAAGACTCAACCACTTCCCTGGGCAGCCTCTTCCAGTGCCTGACTACCCTTTCAGTGAAGAAGTTTTTCCTAATACCCAACCTAAACTTCCCCTGGCGCAGCTTGAAGCCATTTCCTCTCCTCCTATCGCTTGCTACTTGGGAGAATAGACCAACCCCCACCTCGCTACAACCTCCTTTCAGGGAGTTGTAGAGACAAATAAGGTCTCCCCTCAGCATCCTCTTCTCCAGGTTAAACAACCCCAGTTCCCTCAGCTGCTCCTCATAAGACTTGTGCTCTAGATCTTTCACCAGCTTCGTTGCCCTCCTCTGGACACGCTCCAGCACCTCAATGCCCTTCTTGTAGTGAAGGGCCCAAAACTGAACACAGTACTCAAGGTGCGGCCTCACCAGTGCCAAATACAGGGGCACTATCACCTCCCTGGTCCTGCTGGCCATACTATTCCTGATACAAGCCAGGATGCCATTGGCCTTCTTGGCTACCTGAGCACACTGTTGGCTCATGTTCAGGAGGCTGTCAACCAACACCCCCCGGTCCTTTTCTGCCAGGCAGCTCTCCAACCACTCTTCCCCCAGCCTGTAGTGTTGTATGGGGTTGTTGTGACCCAAGTGCAGGACCCAGCACTTAACCTTGTTGAACCTCATACAATTGGCCCTGGCCCATTGATCCAGCCTGTCCAGGTCCCTCTGTAGGGCCTTCCTACCCTCCACCAGATCAACACTCCTGCCCAACTTGGTGTCATCTGCAAACTTACTGAGGCTGCACTCAATCCCCTCATCCAGATCATTGATAAAGACATCGAACAGGACCAGCCCCAATACTGAGCCCTGGGGATTACCACTCACGACCAGCCGCCAACTGGATTTGACTCCATTAATCGCCACTCTCTGGGGTCAGCCATCCAGCCAGTTTTTAACCCAGTGCAGAGTGCACTTATCCAAGCCATTTAACAGCTGGAAATATGTTGTTGGGAAAAATAAGAATTTATAAAAATGCAAACTAAGAATCAATAGTTTTGTCACAAAACTCATGAGCATGACAAATTTGCATCTTTGATTTTGACATATTTATGAGAAAATGAGTTCTGGAAGCTAAAGGTGAAGATTTAACTCTTGAAGTTAATATGGATTTTTGTTGCTTTCAGGAAAGCCAGGCTTGCATCACAGTACATTTTACCAACAAATATTACACAAAGAATACAAATGTCCTACAATAGAAACTAATAATTTAATGTGTGATTTTTAGCTTTGATTGCTATAATTTACAGAATTCCTATCTTTCTTTTATTTTTGTTTTAACAGTTCAAAACTAACTATGAAAAGAGAATGTTTAAAGTAGATATTCCATCCAATGACACATCCACAGTGGCTTCCATAATAAACAATGTGTCAGAAGCAATGGAAACCCTCACCCGAATGAAAGAGGAAATAGTTCCTGTTCCAGGGTCTGTAAATGGAGTGAATGCCCTTGGCTTGGTGGTTTTCTCAATAAGCTTTGGCCTGGTGATTGGAAGCATGAAGGAGCAAGGTCAGGCATTAAAAGACTTCTTTGATAGTCTTAATGAGGCTATCATGAGATTGGTAGCTCTAATCATGTGGTAAGTACCTTTTTGATAAATTCCATTTTAAGTTACTAACTATTTTTTCACCACAGTCAGGCATTGTATAGCAAGAGTCTGTTTGGCAGGAAGTCAGACAGTAAGATCTTAATAACCTTGTAGCTTTTGTCATAAATGAATCATAGAATCATAGAATCATAGAATCATAGAGTGGTTTGGGTTGGAAGGGACCTTAAAGATCATCTAGTTCCAACCCCCCTGCCATGGGCAGAGACACCTTCCACTAGACCAAGTTGCTCAAGGCACCATCCAGCCTGGCCTTGAACACTTCCAGGGATAGGACATCCACAGCTTCTCTGGGCAACCTGTTCCAGTGCCTCACCACCCTCATAGTGAAGAATTTCTTCCTTATATCTGACCTAAATCTACCCTCTTTCGGTTTATAGCCATTACTCCTTGTCCTATCACTACATGCCCTTGTAAAAAGTCCCTCTCCAGCTTTCTTGTAGGCCTCCTTCAGGTATTGGAAGGCTGCAATAAGGTGTCCCTGGAGCCTTGTCTTCTGCAGGCTGAATAACCCCAACTCTCTCAGCCTGTCCTCATAGGAGAGGTACTTCAGCCCTCTGATCATCTTTGTGTCCCCCCTCTGGATCTCACTCCAGAAGGTCCATGTCCTTCTTAAGCTGGGGGCCCCAGAGCTGAACGCAGTACTCCAGGTGGGGTCTCACCAGAGCAGAGTAGAGGGGGAGAATCTCCTCCCTCGACCTGCTGGCCACGCTGCTTTTGATGCAGCCCAGGATACAGTTGGTTTTCCGGGCTGGAAGCGCACATTGCTGGGTCATGTTGAGCTTCTCAGCAACCAACACCCTTCTCCTCACAGCTGCTCTCAATCCATTCTCTGCCCAGCCTGTATTTGTGCTTGGGATTGCCCCGAATCCATGTGCAGGACTTTGCTCTTGGCCTTATTGAACTTCATGAGATTCACACCTCTCAAGCCTGTCAACGTCCCTCTGGATGGCATCCCTCCCCTCCAGCATGTTGACTGCACCACTCAGCTTGGTGTCGTCAACAAACTTGCTGAGGGTGCCCTCAATCCCGCTGTCCATGTCGCCAACAAAGATGTTAAACAGCACCAATCCCTATACCGACCCCTGAGTAATGCCACTCATCACTGGTCTCCACTTGGACACAGAACCGTTGACTGCAACTCGTTGAGTGCAACCATCCTGCCAATTCCTTATCCGCCAGTGGTCCATCTATCGAATCCATGTCTCTCCAATTTAGAGACAAGGATGTTGTGCGGGACAGTGCCAAATGCTTTTCACAAGTCCAGGTAGATGATGTCAGTTGCTCTTCCCTTACCCACCAGCGCTGTAACCCCATCATAGAAGGCCACCAAATTTGTCAGACACGATTTGCCCTTAGTGAAGCCATGTTAGCTGTCACCGATCACCTCCTTATTTTCAATGTGCCTTAGCTTAGTTTCCAGGAGGATCTCCTGCATGATCTTGCCGGGCATAGAGGTGAGACTGACTGGCCTGTAGTTCCCTGGGTCTTGAACTCAAGAACTGTAATTCTGTATGGCAATAATTTGCCCAAACATACGTACTCTTCTGGTGTGTTTAACTTTTGACATGAGAAAAATCAGGGTCTATGGCAGAACTTGCTAAGCTTATACAGAGACATTCTATGTCTTCATAAAGATAGAGATCACAACAGTATGCTATAAAAGTTTCCTTATATCCTAATCTGTCTTCACTGAAGGAAACCGACAAACTTCTTCCATAACCTTATTTCTACACAGCAAGACCTCATTGTCATTAGTTTCCAAAATAACTGGCTCCTGCAGCTGTGTAGCATATACATATGTCCTTGCATTTTAGCTGCACTGCTTGCACATACACATAATTTTCCTACTTTATCGTGTTGAGTAGGTAAATAAAACCAATACCTTCTCCCTCAGACATTAGCCATGAAGTCTTTTCAACAGTGAAGATTCATTATTTGTCAGATAGAAGGTTAATTATGAAAAGAAATTATGTCTTGTTGCCTTCTTTACTACAGAAAACAAACAAATCAACTCCGAAAGCCTACCCAAGAGCACACACACATATGTTGCAGCACTAGATACAAAACTAAAAATAAGCATTTTTCCAGTAACTAAAATTCTATTCTGCCAGGAAATATCTTACGAAGCAAAAATCTTTTCTCCTCCTTTACAAGCATCCTTAAGATGATAAAGCAGTGGATGAGAATTGTTGCTTCTGAGAAATTTCTACATGGATTTGACAGCTTATAGTGCAATTGAGATACACTGGATAAATTTTGTTCTGTGGTAACTTACTGTGAAAAGACAAGTGGACATTTATAGAAATAAGGCTCTACCAAAAGTCCAGCTGCAGCAGAATTATGTTAGAGTTTTATGCTCAACACTAGCTCTTTCTTCATCTATAGCTGTGCTTACCAATAGGAAAAAGCAGATCATACCACCTTTGTTGCTGCCCCACAATGCAGCTAACCTCTGTCATACAGATGGCTTCATGCTGAAGTATTTATCCGGTGCTCCACTGGATAAAATGGGGCATGGCCAGAAGCAGCTTGAAATCATCAAAAGTTATCAGCCTTCTGTATGGGTTCCTTCCCTCAACAGCATAGGAAACAGCACTGGTGAGATACCAGAATTGCACACTTGGTATAGTCTACAGGTATGTTGGCAGAGCCTTCATTCATGTAGGCAGAATTATAATAGAATTGGCTAAACTAGCTTTTAAATGACACTTGAATTCCAAAGAGAGCTCATCTCCCTACATGTCTGAAAGGTATGCCATACATCTTGAAATCCTTACCAGATCCTAAATCCAATGGAGCCTATCAGAAACACTCACTGCTGACGTTTAATCCAGGCTGAACTGTTAAGAGTCAAAGAGTTAAACTTTTAAACTGCTTCTGAATAATTGCAGTCATCCTAACAGTGAAATCTTACATTCATGCATACATATAAACACAAAAGGTGTGGATGAGAGAGTGAATTTCTACTTTGTTCAGTACAATACTGATTTGATTTCTTGTTTGCAGGTATGCTCCACTTGGAATCCTCTTCTTGATTGCTGGAAAAATTGTTGAGATGGAAGATATGGGCGTGATTGGTGGTCAGCTTGCCATGTATACTGTGACAGTTATCATCGGTTTGCTAATTCATGCTGTCATTGTCCTACCTCTTCTCTACTTCCTGATCACTCGTAAGAACCCTTGGGTATTTATTGGAGGCTTAATCCAGGCATTAGTCACAGCTTTGGGAACATCTTCCAGGTATAATACAATATTTTAAGGCCATATTGTTTTTTATAATATTACTGGTTTGAGAAAAAAATTTGCCTAATGTAATTGGTTAACTCTGTATTCAAGTATTCACTTGGGCACTTCATTTCAGTTCTGCTGCTCTCCAATAAAGACAATGGATAATCATTATGATTTTATTGACCTGAACTTTGTTTTCTATAAGAATCCCTGAAGAGAGATGTAATGAGTCTGTTTGGTGATGCAGACTCTATGGCCGGAACCCTTGTGACTTTGATTAGTCTTGGTGCTTGAGATTTTGAAGTAGTTTGTAACAGCTTCCTGGAAAAGGATGCAACTGGCAAAGGATGTGCATGGCAAAATGGAGCAGCAAATAGGAAAGTTCAGAGGGGATTCTGAGAGACCTTGAGAGCCCTTATCGGCAGCTGACATTCTGTGCTCAAAATCCTGGTAGCCAGTGATGGATATACAACCTGCAACAGAAATGCCACTTTTGCTCTTTGTTGATGAAATCATAGGTGCATCACATGAATAAAAAACCTGTTTGCATTTATGATGAAAGGAAACATTATTGTAATCAAATATACATTTCTATACTATATGACCTTTCATAAAACACCTTTCATTTGAATAGATTTTAAAAGTGCCTCCTAAAGACAGATGTTTTAAGTCAGATATTCTGTATTACCAAATTCAAATCCCTGGTGTTTGGGATTATTTTGAAGATCTGGATGAGAAGCTATTGTAACCATTAATGTAGAATCTGATTAAGTTTTGTATAACCAAAAAAGCTTTTGAGGACTAAAAAAAATTATGACAGTATATTAATGGGTAGAGAGGGACAATTAATTTCACATTTGACATTTTGACATCAATCCTTGCAAATTTGTGAAATGCCTAAAAGGGAATTGGAGTAATAATGATTTTTAAAAGAAGATAATAAAACTAATGCCAGTCAACATAGTTTTAGAGAGAATAAAACAAAACTACAGACTTGGTGAGTAACAGTAATAGTGTTAAGAGGATATGTTCCAGCTTCTGTAAGACATTCCACTAGGCGCTGCTCAAGATTCTGTGTAAGAGCCTAGATTAATGCAAGAGAGCATACTATGTTGTGAGTGGATTTAAAAGCTGTTTAAAATTTAACTGTAAGTTGACTGTCATCAAAGAGATTTTCTAGCACAATCTTCCACAGCCCTTCTTTACTTTACATTTTATCAGTATTTTATTTTATCAATATTGATAAAGTTTCAAAGACATGAAAGTCCGTTAAGTAGTTGGCAATGACTGAGATGGAGTAATCTAAATTGCTGGGTCTTGAAAAACCTCTTTACTTCGATGTGATCAGATCTAGAGATACATCATGATGAACAAAGAGCCCAGCCAGCTCTTATAAAATGGCCACTTTATCCTTCCTTCTGAGGCAGTGCCTCTGAAAAGGAACTTGGCATCATGTGGGCTGAATGGACACTCTTGTAGCATATGAAGCCAAAGTGTTCAGTTGGGTTGGTCTTTATATGAAATTATCATGTATATCATATTTGGATGTAGCAGCAGGGGAGCAAGATTAAGTGGTGTAATGGGGCCTGGGTGGGACAGAGTTAACTTTCTTCATAGCAGCTTGTATGGTGCCGTGTTTTAGATTTGTGACCAAAACAACACTGATCACACACTGATGTTCTAGTTATTGACGAACAATATTTGCACAGTGTCAAGGCCTTCTCTGTTTCTCACTCTGCCCTCACAGTGAGTAGACTGAGGGGTGTGGAACGGGTTGGGAGGGCACACAACCAGGCAGATAACCAAATTACCCAAAGAGATATTTCCTGCCATATAACATCATGCTCAGCAATAAAAAGGGAAAAGAGGGGATTTTAGGGAGGCTAGCCACATTTTACTTGGGAACTGGCTGGGCATTGGTCTACCTGTGGGAGGTGATAAGTGATTACCTTCATGTCACTTGTTTTGTTTTGGGTTTTTTTTAAATCTCAACCCCTGTGTTTTCTTGCTTTTACTGTTCCTTTCTTCTTTGCCTGCCTCACTCAGGGTATGGGGGCAAGTAAGCTGTGTGGTGCTTAGCTGCCTACTGGTGTTAACCCACAAGTGGTAAAGTAATGTCATCATCCATCAAAATGTCCTTTCCAGGGGAGCCAACAACTAAATAAAACATGCTGTTTACAGAAGGCTTGAATAGCTCAATTTGTATAACTTCCGGAAAACAATGCTTAGGGATGATTCAATCATAACTCCATGACACAAAAAATGAGAAGTGGGAATTGTGACAAAATACTGAAGTTAGACACATTCAGACTAGGGACTACATAGACAGTGACAGTAATTAACCATTGGAAAACCTTTCCAAGAGCATTAGGAGAACCTCTATCATTTTAATAATGTTTAAACTCAGCATTTTCTAAAAAAATGTTCTGGTAGATCACATAAAAATTATGACAGAACAATCTCTCTTGTCACAATGGGTGATGCTCTTTTCATTCCCTCTTTGTAGAATTTGTATCATATATTACCTTCTTTTCTTTTTATTTCAGTTCTGCAACACTACCTGTTACGTTTAAGTGTCTAGAAGAAATAAATGGAGTGGACAAACGAGTTACAAGATTTGTACTCCCAGTTGGTGCTACAATTAATATGGACGGAACTGCTTTATATGAGGCTTTGGCTGCAATTTTCATTGCACAGGTTAACAACTTTGATCTGAACTTTGGGCAGATTATCACAATCAGGTACAGAAGCCATTATTACCTACATATAATAAAAGCACCTTTGTGATGACTCCTTCTTGCTGTTATATGCGGGATTAAACAAAAGCATCTAGAGCTAAAACCAGGAACTGCTACAGTAGCTGACTAACTATAATGATTTGCATCTTCTGCATAGAAGAGGCCCCCCAGCCCATATTCTCCATTAGGTAAACCTTTAAAAAACTGTAACTTGACACACCTATCACTGCACTTAGCAGAGTCAACAGGAACAGTTTTTAATGACTTTTAAATTTTCTTTCTTAAGAATTCATGCAGCTGTTGGGAGATGTAGACTTACAATCAGTACCAGGTTGTTTATAATGCATGTACAAAGCAGTAGCATAAAAGCATCACAGTGCTAATGCTAGGAGAGGTAGTGTTTTCCTGGTCCTGATGGGCTCAGGATACAAGTAGAGCAAGCTGTGTAAAGAGCAGTAATACCTTTTATTACACCAGCTGATAGAGGTGGAGAAGATAGGTATGTTTTCAAGCACACAAGCCTTCATGTTTGAAATAGAACAGCAAACAACCCACTAAGTAGCACTCGATGATAACTGATCTGAATTAATTTCATTATCTTACTCAAACAGCTTAAGAGAAAAGGGTGATGGGTACACGTGCAGAAGAAAGAAATGTCAGCAAGAGGAGAGGGGGACACTGTAGGACAGAGAGACACGTATTTATCACACAGGAACACTGAAAGTTCAGATATGGTGAACTGGGAATGTAGAAGATTTTCAAGTAGTAGTGCTTCTCTCCATAAAACCCACCAGCTTAATTCAATATTCATCAACAGAAGGCAAAACTCTGCCTTCACGCTCTGAGGCAATAGTTCCACATTCATTGGTACTAGAGCTGCTCCCTGCCAAATCACCCGACAAAACAAATTCTTCCTAAACCAGGTGTGAATAAGCATATTTCTATCAAGTTACTAGACTGTATGATTCAGGGTTTCTGGCAGCTTTCTTTTTCCTGATGGCAGAATGCCAGCTGCTGGAGGACAGATACTTCACCTGGCATGAAGTTATAGTGAGATGGACATAGAATAAAAGCTCTTGCATTAGATCTGCCAGGACAAAATTACTCAGCTTTCATTTTAACATGTTTGAGTTTGCGGAGTTTGCTCAATGGGTGGGGGCGTGTAGCTTGTAATGTTTTTGTCTGGCCCTTAGCATCTAGTAGGGGATTTACCACCTAACAAAATCATGTTTCAAGGGTTCTGGATAAAGGTTTAGTGTAAACATTTTGGATTAAGATCCACACTCTCCTGCAGCTTTGCAGTGTCCAGATAAGGGACAGGGCTCATCTTTTTATTTACTAGTGAACAAATGCCTTCTTGTTTCATATCAGTCTTTAATGTTTCCCAGATGATAAGGAGAGTTTATTATGGAAGTCAATTAATTGCTCTTTCCATCTCTTTGCACAGCATCACAGCTACAGCTGCCAGTATTGGGGCTGCAGGCATTCCTCAAGCCGGATTGGTCACCATGGTCATTGTGCTTACTTCAGTAGGTTTGCCTACGGATGATATCACTCTTATCATTGCAGTGGACTGGTTCTTGTAAGTATTTTTATGGAGTTGCTAAGGGCTTAAACCATATTTAGAAGTGCCATAGCCAGGGAAAT
The DNA here is from genome assembly GCF_047370975.1 of Nipponia nippon. Classification (NCBI taxonomy): domain Eukaryota; kingdom Metazoa; phylum Chordata; class Aves; order Pelecaniformes; family Threskiornithidae; genus Nipponia; species Nipponia nippon. Next base: position 104,264 of record NW_028262357.1, on the reverse strand, counting down.
TCTGGCAATACTGCAGTCAGTGGTGTACTTCTTTTGCTGTGGAAAGCAGTTGAAAAGAAAAGTTAAAAAGAACCACAATTTCTTGTGATTAATGTATTTTCTTAAAGCAGATGGTGAGGGGTGTTACTTAACAATGGTTCGTCTTGTATGCAAAAGGGTTACTTAGAAACCTGGATCCTTAGGATACTAAGAAAACTTTCAGACACACTGTAATTAAATTAGCAAGGAATTGCTTTAGTCTTCTATTTTTTGTAGGATGGCAATGAAAACCTTTCCATCAATCAGGCTCAGAGCTGGTTCAGATCCGACTGAGTTCATTGCAGCCCTGCTGGCTATCTAATCTAGGAAAGATTCATATGTCTACCCCATGGACACAGAAATGAAAAACAGTTGTGTAACTCTCTTATCCAGCCACCACAATGTATTGCCCCTCAGTTTTTACATTCCTCTGTCTGCAGAAGACTGACATCTGTAGGTATATGGGGAAATCCCTTAGGTTCAGGAACTAAATCAAAGCCAGAAGGTTCCCTCTGACCTCTATTTCGTCTTATCCCTATTAGTTATAGTTTCCAGAGGCTTTTACCCTTCAGTCTTCTCAAGTGATCCCTGTAAGAAGTTGCCCGTATTATTATCAGAACATAATGTCTTCAAATGATTATCTAACCACATGCCCGCAGACTTATGAAGGTGCACACTTATCAAGTAACAGCGCCATCATCAAGCTGCCTCCTACATCAGGACAGAGCCCTCTAAGAGGGCTGAATTGTTGTAGTTTAATTTGAATTATTTCAGCACAATTCCACCCTAAATTACTGACTGTAGCTTATGGTCAGGAGGGAAATGACCCTAACAAGGTAGATTCTCATTGGCTTACATGTTCAGAGGCTATAAACCCAAACCACCAGAGTATAGGAATGCCACGGAGAAGCACCTGCCATATGCTTCCTTTGTCATCCTCATCACACAGCTGTTTCTTGCTGTGAAGTTGCCATGAGTATTAATACATTTTGTGACTCCAAATCCTACTATATTTGTTAATTTCTGTAGAAGAAATCATAGCATTAACAGTTCAGATAAATGAATATACATAAAATGGCCAAATCATCTAGTAGCTATTCAAAGGCCATTTTAACAGCTAGTCTGCATGCTTCCCTGAACAAGGTGTGAAATCAAGGGTAACTTACTATTTCTCCTTAGGGATCGTCTCCGTACTACTACCAATGTCCTGGGAGACTCCATCGGAGCAGGAATTGTTGAACATTTATCACGGCACGAGCTGAAGAACAGGGATGCTGAAATGGGTAATTCTGTGATAGAGGAAAATGAAATGAAGAAACCATACCAATTGATCTCACAAGAAAATGAGAGTGAGAAACCATTAGATAGTGAAACCAAGATGTAGGGTGAAGAAAGCATGAGTCCAACACTACAAGTGTGGAAAACACATGTTTTTTCCAGCCATTTATATCTTGAATTCACCAAGTTCACTTATTCCTTGTTTTCTCCCTTTATGCTAGTACTGAAAAGAATTAATGAAAATATATTCCAAATTAGCAGGATCACAGTATATGTTGGCTTCCCACTTAAAAAAAATTAACAGGCAACAGCACTGGTCCTGCTAGACATGTGCTAACTGAGGATAAAAAAAGAGAGATTATCAGTTAAATAAAAACAAAAATCAGTGTCTATGTTACTCTGTCCTGTGAACCTTTTTTTTTTTTATATATATATGAACTGGAAAGTAAAAACAGATAACAGAGCCTGAAAATGGTTTTATTTTTTTAAATACCTGTTGCAAAATTCCTAACATCTATAAACACACAATCAATACTTCTAACTTGATAACTGCATCCAGCTAAGTAAATTAACAGGATTTTTGCTTTTTTATCTGATTTTTTTTCTAGTGTTATATTGTTCGAATACTAGCAGGACAATAAAAAGAAGGACATTAATTGAAAGGATAAAAAGGGGGAAGATATATAAATAAAGAAAAAAATACCCAGGATCACCACTTTTATCAGCTGAGTTGAAATATTTCTGAGAAAGTTATTTTATCTAGACACAGTTTTTCACATTACCTTCAGCTGATCAGGACAAAAACTTAGCCTAGTCAGCTCCCACTGACTTGCAAACATTTATGTATGTACCTCCAATCTGGATTTACCCCCTTAATTTCAACATCACAACTCAGCTGAACAATATATGTGTGTGTTTGTAGGAGCAAGGCCCTAGGCTGAGACAGAAAATGTGTCCTCATCTCTGTTTGGAAAAAAAACATAGCATGCTCTGGGTACGCCAATTATCTACTTAATAAGCAATAATAAGAATAGAAAGCAGTGCCAGCCTTCTGCAGAAGCTGCAGAAGGGTGAGATGCTCAGATCCTGAAGGGACCGGATTCTAAATCTGAATCCCTGAGACCAACAGGAGGTTTTCTGATTGGAAACCTCCCAAATGCTTGGTCAACCCACTGATAAGTTATAGAGCTATTAGCTGGATTTACACTTTTCCATCTGGAGATGAAGGCTCCCTATCTCAATGTGAAATTTCAAAATCTTTTTGTGTTTATCAGTAGCATCTCAAAAAGAAAAAATAATCCTTTAGAAAATAAAACTAATGGGTGCTTTTTTACTTTTTACTAGGAAAAATATATAAACTGCAAAATAGTAAATACTATAATAAATGTTGAAATTTTAATTAGGAAGGATTTTAAAGCGCAATATTGTAGGTTTCTTTCAGGGAATGCAAAAGGAAAAAGGGAGACAATGCACTTGTTATCCTGTGGGGATTTTTGTTCATTTCAATATTATTCCCTGATGAAGCCCTTTTCTAGAAATATAAATTATGTATTTTTTTCTTTTTGCCTTGTATTATTATAGAGGTTAAACTGGAAAGTTTTATAATACAGTTACAGTTGGGGGAATGAAAAAATATTAATCAACAGGCACAATAGTGTTGAGTGATCTTTTTTACTAAAATGTTTGGTTGTCTTCTTTCTCCCTCCCCCTATCAAAATATTCTGATGATGGAAATGAAGGATTCCCTTGCAATGTCCCAGTTGCCACTAAAAAAAACATTCAATATGTTGCTTCTGTCACTAAAAGAACACAAATAAGGTGTACAAGTAACTGTAGTGAAAATGTCAGCATACTGGTTGAAGGCAAATCTTTTCCCAGGCAAGACTGCTTTTTTTAGGACTGAAAACTCCTGCCCATCTTCTCCAGTTGAGTAGCCCAGACAATACAAGCAGGAACTCTCCAGTGAATGCAGTGAGCAGGGATTAATACAGAGTATTGAGCAGTCAAACCAACAGAGCTCTAAATGAATCTCTGACCGAAAGAAAACAAGTATGGGGGGGTGATTTTTGCTAAAGAGAATGCAAATCTAGGATACAGACAGGCATTTTCTGATATGTAATTAGAGATATTTTTATATAGATACTGTATTCAGAATGTGTGTATAAACATTAACTGTAGAATTTATGGCATAACAATTTAATTTTTTGTTAAGATTTTGTTTGGAAATACATTGCAAAGACAATGTAAATGGCTGTCTTTCTATGACATCAGCTGAGAAAAATGAATTGTGTCACAAAGAATGTGATCTTTTTTTATACTAACTTTGTTTCTTATGGAAATCAGGTATTATAGAAAGATTCCCTTCCCCATCCCTCATTGGTTCTGCATTGGTATGCACCAGAGTGGACTGAGAAACATTACTTTGTAGATGTATTTTCAATAAAAATAGTTTTACATTACTGCTTTTTTGTGATTTAGAATTTCGTTCAAAGGCTCTGTAATAGAAGCTTCACACAAACTCAGAGGTGACAAACTCATACTATGGGATTTCAGGAATTCCAGGCCATTTTGGACAGCAAGGCTTTGATATAGCAGGGCTTTCTCACTTCAAATACTTGCTTACAGTTTCATGATCAAAAGTAAATAAGTAAAGGGGGGGAGGGAGGAACTTTAAAAATTAAAAGAACCAATGTCCATCCTACTGAAGTTCATTCACATTCAAGTATATAAATTCATATTGATATCTGCAAAATAAAAAAAAAAAAAAAAAGCATTTACATTTTCTTTGATTCAGCTACTGCAAAGCTGCCAGTTCATTTTGGATGTATAATTAGAAGATCCAAAACCCCCATCTACTGGGGTATTTCAGCGTCGTAACATTACAGCCATCTGAGACAATCCACTGTTTTTCTCACAGAAGTGATTTGTGATGGTGTCAGTGTTCATTCAGCAACAACTTCAGCTAGCAGTTACCATCTAATGGAAATGAATGTCTTGTCAGAAGGACCTGGAAGGTATAAAAGACAGGAGCTGAATCACTTGCACCTGGAAAGTTGTGTTGGTTGGAACAGATGGAGGCAGCAGGGAGAAGTCTTGCCTTCCTGAACATATACCAACAAACCACTGGACAATGACCTCTATGAGTTTGTCTGTGGTATTTTGAGTGAAAACAATATATAATGCAATCAGTTTTGTAAAATAAATTTCAGAGAAGACATGGTGTTCTAAAATGCATGAGCATAACTTCTCCCAATTTTTTTCTAGTTATCTACACATTCATTCACTCCATCCAGGTAACTATCTTTGTGTTTCTAGAATTACTGTCATGATAGGTAGAGCTAAAGAAAGAGGGTTAGTGTATCACTTGGAGATATTACTGGCACAGTGGCCTTGCCTACTCTTCTGTGCCCCCATGCAGAACAAAGATCTCTGGTATTCCATAATTTTTCAGCAGTGTTTTCATTTGGACGTTGGGGTACGAAACAGCCGTGTCCTTCTTAGGCAAGAATTTATGTCCCTGTAACAGTGTGTGGCCAGTATAAAGCAAAGTGATCATTCATGTGGAAAATCAACTACTGGCACAGGAAAGCATTTCTGTTTTCCCTTCTGAAGGACTGAAATCGTACAAGTGACATTTGTGTTCCAACGCAGGCACAACTGATAAGAAATTTAGGGCATTTTTTTTCAACTAACCCTGTAAGACGTCCTCCGTTTCACAAAGTTACAATGGAAATAGTACAGAGGAGTATATCTTGCTTCCAGTGTGATCAACAGTGTGCTAGTTGTGCTAGTTGTGATGAACAATATATGATCAACTTGCTTCTAGTGTGATCAACCATTTCCCAGAACAGGATAAAAAACCTGAGATGAACTGATATATCACTCCCTGTCTGGATTTCTGTGTCATCTTTTTAAAGAGATTGGCCTACTCTGGAAGCACGGAGTAAGATGGAGAAAGACTTGTACACCTCCATGGCAAACTGAAAACCCAGACTTGCAATATCAGTGAGGCAGCAAGATCCCTTCTGATAACAGAGAGAGCTGTAGTCAGATGATATAATCCTGCATGGTGAGCCCTTTCCTTTCTCCTCTTCCCCCACCTGGCTCCTCAGATGACTCTAAGATACCCAGAAGTATCTAAAATTCCAAAATTTTAGTACAGGAGCACTTGCATCTCTAACCAAAGTTTTTTTTCAACATGCCTCATTACACAACTAGGGCTGCACAAATAATTGATTTTTCACTTCAGTGAGAGAACTGAAAAACTGGGGAGAATAATTCTTCCAGGGCATCATGAAACAATTCTTTTATTGTGTAAAAAAGAACAGTCTCTTTCAGGTATAATGAAATGTTTCATTCTCCACTTAGTTATATTAATGCTTTTTCTTTGCTCTTTACAACTTCCTTTCTCCAGACATTGCACATTTTTCTGCTCTCTTGACTGCTTTGATTTTTTCTTCACTGTACTACTGGGTATTTAAAATTCCTGATATTTGATAAGCATTATAAAAAGAAACTATTTCCTGATATTTCTCCAATATTGATACTATTACTCTTGCTCCTAAACTTGTGTTAGTTTCCTGCATCCTGTTTTTTGTAATGCCTCAAACGGTTTCCCATTTTCTGCAGTACCATATTCCTCTCTCCATCTATCCCACTTTCTCTCTTGGCTTTACTCTTCATTTTTACAGTTTGCCCTCCAAGAACTCCCCTGCAGCAGGTCTTCATAAACCCAGATTCTGGTCTCAATGGTATTCTTACTCTCCCTCATAAACCTAGACACGACTCAGGCTTTCTGTGTTTTGGTTGCTGACCAATAAAATGGGGACAATAGCATTGCCCTAGAACCAAGGCTGTTTCCAGAGAAATCAAGATTGTGGAGATCCCGTACAATGAGGCTGGGTCATTGAGCCCGTACAATGAGGCTGGTACAAGGACACACACAAGGACACACACCTGGGTCACATCTCGTGCACCATCCAGACCCTGAGAATTTGCCCCTAGTGCATAGGACCTTTGTACTATTCTCTCCTACGCTGTACACACTTAAGGTGTATTTAAGAATTTATACTACCTTCTCTTCAAAACAAAACTTAAATGAATTTGTTCATTGGAATAGTAAATAAAAACCGGGCAAATCCTGTGGTGCTTGCTGGCTCCTTTCACTGGCAAAACTCCCATGAGTAGCAATAGGGAGAAGGATAAAATAAAGATCTGACTTGGACTTCACTAACAGGGAATAAACTGCCATGCAAATATATTTAGAATAAAATTAGTACTGATGACACATGGTGACTGTCCTTTGGTCTGAGCAGGTGCTACACAAACCTTCCTTCACAGATCTGCCAGTTCACCTTGCTCGTGACCTGCAGTCCATCTCCTATTCGAATCCCGCTTCTCTCCCAGGCAGCCGCTCCTGGCCATGCCAAATTGCCTGGTGGTTTTGTGATATGCACAAATGGGGACTGGGATGAGACCACCCAACTTGCTTTCATTTACAGGCTAAGCCAGGATGTAAGGCTGAGTCTCCAGAAGGAAAAGCCTACGGTACTAATCCACTGTGCCACTTAGCCTCCACAGTGCAAAAGAGCTATTCAGATGCTGCCAACGCTTCATTTTCAGATGTACTGTGGTTCTTTAACAATCAGCCTCCTAAAAACTGCAAAATGTTTCCCAGCAATGACAGCCAAAATTTTTGTCTCGTTGGATTATGCTGCCATCGTGTGGCAAGTGTTTTTTACAAGTAACATTTTCCCTCCAATTAAAAAAATTAAGTCCTCTGATAAACAGTTGAGCACAACACTTAACTTGCTTCCGCTGCAGAATGTTATTATTATTGTAATCCAATTTATTCACGTAAAGAATATACTCGTTCATCTTGTCCTCTGTTCAGCACAGCCTTAAAGAGGTTCAGCTGTGAATACCTTCATCCTTATAACGATTCTTTCATATTTGTTTTCATTTGTCTGTGCTTTGTCTGAGCATCTCTCAGGCAAGATGAAGACGTCTTGGGGAAAATGTGTGGCACAATTCCTGCAGCATTCTTTCAGATATTGGGGGAATGGTGGTGTATGGGCTAATTTGCTAACACGAATTGCAAACACAATGGAGTTTCACAGAGTTATTAATCTCTCTTCCAGTCTCAATTGTTTCTCTTTGAAGGGGCTTTCTCTTGGTAATCTGATGTCTCCCAAGGTGCTATGAAAATGCTAGACTTCCACACTTGGAATTTGTACCTGCCAAACCTTGTCCTTATTGATGCATATAGACAGTACATTGACATAATGCTCTTTAAAGGGACTTGAGAGTCAGGCCAAATTTAGTCTTTCTACAGGAACCCTTGATTAACACCTAACTGAAAAATATCATCCAGGCTGTCAGCTGTGGCCAAAGAGCATTTGGTATATCTGATGAAGAGAAGAACATAAAAAACTTCTTAAGTTTCCTTTCTCCTAAGACAGAGTCTGGCCCAGGCCAGTTCCCCAACTGAACTACTCTAACCAGCCAACAAGTTACAGAGCCCCTTAGAGTACAAACAAAGAATGAGCACTGCACTTTTCTTCCTTGTGTTTCTTCCTGGTGGGCTGATGACTTGCCTCAAAATCTCTGAACTACTTCAGAATTCAGGTGAGTCAGATGAGATCTTCCAGGGCCACATCCATCAGCTATGCAGCTGCTCTCTGCTTTCATGAAGCAAATGCTATGTGGCATCTGGCCATGGCCTGAGCTTTTCCTTTGTAAACCAGCAGTGCTGCCAACTCTTATTGTACTAAGTATTGTATTGCAAACTCCTAGAGTCAGAATTTGGAGAATTTTGTTTACACTGTCTTAAAATACATTTCCAGCCCTCCTCACTTTCTAAAAACATGAAGGGACATAAAGGACTGGGAAGCAAAGAAAAAGTGCTCCAAATTATTATATTTAAGTCAGTCTTAAAAGGGCTCAACTCATGATTTTGAACATGTGACGTCTGTAATACTGAATCCTACATTTGTAATACTGAATCCTACTAAAATAACATCCCTCAAAAGCTACTCCAGCAAATATTGACCTTCCTGTCAACTACTGTCTTTGTCAAACTGCACTAGGACTTTCACAGTTTAGCAACAGCCAAACCACCCTGAAACTCCACCACTATCAAAAAGTGCATAATTTGCTAAAAATATAGAGAAGAGTTTTAAAATTGTGAAAATAATTCCAGAGGCATGGGAACGACTTTGTTTACTGCCAACCCAAAGCAGCTCTTCTATTTCAGAGCCATAATCAATAAACTACAGAGTCAAGCTTTGCTTTTGTTTCCTTTCAATTCCTGACTTTTCACAGAATGCTTTAGTCTGGTGGGTAAAGCACTCTCCAGATATAAGCTCAGCTGTGAACACAAGAGAGACAATATTGGAAGCGTAAAAGGTGCTGGGGGAGATACCTGGAACTACAGAGCAGCAATTCTGACTTCCTGCCATGGTAAGATAATAGCATAAACCCACTCAGCACATGGACAAACACAGACTATTGCAAAGGAGATGACATGTTTCTGCAAGGGGAAAACCTGCCTCATGGACCTGCTGGACCTCTGTAAGTGCTGTAGCAAGGAAACCAGCATATGCAATGTACTGAATTTTCAAAAAGCCATTGAAAATATCGTACACCAAAGCTTAATACAGAAAATAAGTTGCCATGGACTGAAGGGTAGGTTCTTTATGCATTTAAAGCTTGTTAAAAGATAAGAAACAAATGGTAGGCCTTAACTAACATTTCACAGGGTGAAGAAGCATGCAAATTGAGTCCTCCCAGAAATTAATGCTGGGACTAGTTTTACTGAACACCTTTATCAATCCCCCGGAGAAGGAAGTTTGCAGTGAAATCTCTTTTAAGTGTGCAGATGGCAATATGCTCTTTCAAGTAGCTAAATTCCTTGCCAATGCCACCAAATTCCAGAAGGAGCTCACAAAAATGAATGGGTGAAAAGCTGCCAGGTAAGCTTCCCTTTAGGCAAATATAATGTAGTGCACCTACACAAAAAAAAAACCCTAACCCATGTCTGCATGATGCTGAACTCAAAACTGGCAGTTACGAGCCAAGAAAAGGATCTTAGAGTTGTCACTGACAGTTTTCTGAAATCATTGGATCAATGCACTGGCCAAAAAAGGCAGGAAGATGCTGGGTGTCATCAGCAAAGATAGTCAGAACAAGAAGAACAGAGGACGTAATTTTGCTGCTATGTAAAGGCTTTGGTGCAGCCACACCTCAAGTCCTGCAGACGGTCCAGGTCTATGTATTTCAAGGAGGATGTACAGGAATTAAGAGAGGTACAGAAAAATGAGCATGGAAATAAAACAGCTGCCTTATGAGGTGATACAAAAAGGCTGGGGCTTCTTACTTGGAGAGGTTGTGTGATAAAGAATAATAAAATCAAGAAGGCAATGGATAAGGTACATATGTAGAACTGCTATTCACCATACCCAACACCACTAGACACAGGGGGAGCCTGATGATACCACTGGATGAGTATTTTAAAATACAGAGTTCAAACTAGTTAAAAGAGAGTACAGCTTTGGATAGTGAACTTTGAACTTGATTGTCACAGGAGGTGCAAGCAGACAGTATTACAGTGGAGGCAACAGTATCAGCAGGTTCAAAATGTGAATATATACATTCATGAACAGGCCTAAAAACAGATACCAAAAAGAATAAGGAAGGACAAATCCTCCAGCATCCTTACTACAACTTTGGAAAGTTAAGCAGGTCACCCACAGAAGTGGCCAGCTCACATGTTTTCACTAAGTAGTGTCTCCACTGCAGGGCAGTGAGAAAATACTAGGTTTAACAGAATAGTGGCCTGACCTAGCAGGACACTTCTAATGTATTTACTTTTTTCCTCCTGTGCCACAACAGCAAGCATTTGGGCAACACAACATTGCCCATTCTGTTATCTGCTGATAAGTATCCTATGGCACCAGTAATTCCTTCTGTGACTTTCCACTTCACTGATTCATGCCTTGAAGTTCTGCATCTTGCTTAAAGTAGTCACCCTGGAGCTGCAAATTTATGGTTAATATCTTTCAGGAAGAACTATTTTCTGCTTTCACACTTGTAATGCTGTGTGTGCTCATGTGTATGATCTTCCTTTGCAGCATGTTATGAAGTTCCCTTGTTAAAGCTTTTACAAAACTGACATGACTTCTCTAGGCACAGACCTCTCTTCTAGACCTGGAACAGCAAGACCTGCTTCCTAGATCTTCCAATAAGTGCCATTCTGCAGTTTCGGCAATGCATGAAAGGCCAGGTGAAATAGTGAACAAAATGTCACATCTTCTCATCTCTTGTTTTCCTATTCCTTAATCAGTTTCAGCAAATCCAACTTGCTTTTGGAGCAGCCTGGTAAGTGTCAATAAAAAGCTGTACAGCTGCACTCTGCTGCTTTCCAACCAATCCACTCATGCAGAGAAATCTCAAAGTCCAAAGCACAGAGATTTCAGCTCATCTACATGCATTTTCCTGAAATACTGCTTTTGTTATTCTGATGTTTCTGCCACTTTATGTAATATTCTCTTAAAGAACTTGGGGAATTATTGGGACCATGAAAACAAAAACTCCAGAAAACAGACTTTTTTCCAGATCATCCCACTCTTTTGATTGGAGAGAGTAACAATAGATAAAAAGAAAGACAGCAACTTGGTACTGTAATTCATCATCTGTTAATGAAAGTGCTGTCAGTACCAATCACTGAAGAGCTCAGTTTACAATTTCTTTAAGACAAAGCAAATTAATTATCATTAATTTGTTTGCTTTGTTAATACAAATTACTATTATTTTAATAAATTAAATTATTATGAAATTGTTAATACAAATTATTATTAAAAATGTTCTTGTGCAAATGTTTTATGGATTTTCATCTTTGGTTAGCAAATCTATGAAAGCATGTCACTTAGAAAGCCCAGCATAAGGATATTTAGAAATGGCGTACTATGAAGTTGCTAAATTTTCTCACTCTCTTGCAAGGTACTGAGCATTTTTATTTTTTAAGTTTTAATAATAACAACAAGTTTTTATTGTGTTGAGAAGCAGTTCCAAAAAAAAAAAAGTACACAGAACATTTGTACCATATGGCAAATCAGACTTGATTTTGAACCCCTCTAATGCATTTATTTGGGAGAATTCATGATAGACACAAATATCATTAGTAGCAAAATCCTGGGGGCTCCAGATATAATGTGATGTCTCTATTTTAACTAGCATGCCAAGTGTGAGGGAATATGAGACTCATGATTTCCTCCCCTTAACAGGTCAAGGTTAAGCAGTTATAGCCCAATCATGGGGTCATCATTCATTGGCCTGATTAGCTACTTTTGCCAAGATTAAACATTCCTTCAGCTGACATCACAGAATGAAGCACACATTTATAGCAAACTGTAAAGGATAGCAGCTCTGTTCATTTAACTTTCAACTCTTTTCATCTCTCTCCTCCTTTACTCAGTTTTCCCTCCTGCCTCTTGCTCTCCAGAGCTAGAATTGGCATTTTTTGTACATTAAAGTACATTGCCTGATAAGCAAGAGGGCTCCTTGAAGTCTCTCTCAGAGACTGGGCAGTGGCCATCTGTCCTCATGGCATGAAATTGGTTGAGACAAGAAGCAGCACAGAATTTGTTAGCTCCCACACGCTAGAAATTTTGCATTTAAAAGCTGCACTAAATTGGTGAGGTTTAAAGCCCTTTCAGCAGAGTGCTTTTGTCCAGAAGATGCACTGTTCCCACAGTATCTAATGTCAACCTTTGTAAGGGCAGAGCTCACCATACAGAGAAGTGCAGAGAAAGCCTGAGCGATAGATGTGGCATACAGTCCTGCAGAGAAAGCCAGTCCAAGGGCTGTGAGCTTGTTTCCTCCTCCCTTCCTCAAGTGGATTCATAGGCTTTGCAGTAATCCCTTACATCAGGATGAAATTCACCCCAAGTCAGGCAGTGTGAATTCTTTGTTCTGCCTGACATCTAGTGGTCCTAAACAGAAACATTTTCAGCAGTTGAATGGCTTTTCCCTCAAGCTTCCCATTTGGATAGTACACACTCAGCCTGAACATCATGTGAAACTTTACTGTCTCAGATGGAGGGCCTGTGGCCTTTTCTAGCATTTTCCCCTGAAAATGATTAAAATCAGCATTTTGATCTGAATTCTGCATACCTTTCAAGTGAAGCAAAAAACTTAAACAAAAATACAGAGAGGTCAATCAATATTCAAGAGAATCACCTGCTATGGGTCTTTTCCACGTGCACAAAAATGCTGTGGAAGAACAGCTCTGACACATGACTAGTAAAATAACTGTACTATGCTACACAATCATCCTGTTTTTTAAAAATAATCAAAATAGAGATTTTCTGGAATAACCATGTTACCTTTAGACATGGCACTCAGTATAAGCGATATGTGGAAATTAATCTTGGATTTTATGTACCTTACTCATCACTCTTCATTATTCTGATTTAGGATTTAATATCTCTTTCAACTACAATTTTCAAAAAGACACTCAAGAACTACCAGTATCAAATGCAGTATCAAAAAGTCTATACCCAGAAAGGATGGATAAAAGCAGAAAATAGTGGTATTTTTTCCAGTGGACTAAATAGCAACTCCTCACTGTTGATCTTTGGCCATATCCTTTCAAAAACTACACAACAGCAAAAGGGCATTCCAAGAAATGCAAGAGAAATTATATTGTAGGAATGGAAAACCCTCCAGCTGAAAGGAGCATAGAAGGAATAGAACTAGTTGGAGTGCTACTAAAGAAGACATTAAGTGGCCAAGATCTCCATTAAGTGGAAAAAAGATGTGCCATTTATGCTCTCTTCTAACGAAGAAGAAAAGTGGCAGTCCATGAAATGAGAAGCTGAAAACTCACACAATACAGTTAGTTAGTTCAGATTATATTGAGGTGAAGATTTCAGCAGAATCCAGAAGAGATTCCATGTTTATAAAGACAATGAGAACATCCATGCTCACATCAGATAAATTCATATACAAACTTTTTAAAAGTACAGAAATTCTCATGCCTCAGGACACTGCCTGTCTCTGTGCACTGAGTAGGAGGAAAAACCCTCAGCAGCATGCTAGATCACATGCCTTCTTTAGCAGTTTTGCACTTTCTCTGAAGCTTTGGCTTGCTGTTGTTGCCAAAATCAAATTATCAAATGAAATGAACTGGAGGTCTGATCCAGGATGGCAGTTCTCATGTCCCCAGTTACCACAGCAGCGTGTGAAAGCAAAAGACATGTATGTTTATTACTGGAGGATGAGAAGGCAAGAAAGCAAGAGCTTGGGAGGCAGATGCCCTCTTATCATTCATACCAAGTCATACATCTTCTGTCATGAATTTACCAAGCTCCATTTTAAAAGCAACTAGGATTTGGCCTTTTTACCTCTATCATTATAATTGGGAAGCTGTTTATTAACCTATCCAATGGTTAGGAATTTCCTCTTAATTTCCTATTTTATAAAACTATTTTATAGCCATTTGTTCTTATTCCAGATACTTTGTAGCACGTAAGTAGCTCTTCTCACTCCCCATGTTGAGTTACAGTATTCTCTCTCAGCCGCCTTTTAGCTGGACTGAGTAAATTTTTTCAGGTCTGCTCCTATGGCTCTCTGCTCCCCTGATTGTGCTAGTAGTCTCTTTCTACACTTAAGCCTTTACCCTTCTTGCATATAAGCAACCAGAATTGCTAATGGTATTTCGGAGGAAGTTAGGGATGCACAGTAACATTAATTCTTCCTAAAAGCTACCAAATACTTCACTGACACATCCCAAGATCTCATTTACTGCTTTACTACCATCTCATTCTCCCTACATGCAGTCATCCTTTAAACATTTTCAACTAATTATCTCCCAGTTTATAGCAAAAATTCTTGTTATTAGTCCCTTAGTGCAATGACTTTGCACTTTGCACAAATGAATTTCATTGCATTCAATCAGTACTTTACTTCTTTTTATATCAAAGTCATTAATAGAATTATTAAGACTGTCTCAAGTGGGGAACTTAACTAGTAACCACCCTTTCAATGTTACTCTTTTCCTCTTTTAACCAGTGTCTCAGACTCCTGAGCAGTTCTATACAAACCAATCTTCTTCAATTCAATTAATAATTTTCTTCAAGACATCATACCAAACACTATGTTGAATACCAAATAAATAAGATCTAGTAAATTGTATTTGTCAAGATTAGTTATATTTAGAAAGAAAATGATACAGCAAGTTTGGCTTGATCTACGTCTCGTGAATCCACACTGTGTTTTATCCAGTTTCATTTAGTCCCCACATCTCACTTCCTTCTGATTGTTGCCAAGTCTTTACATTCTTCTAAGCTCAGACTAGACTGCTATCACAGCAATGGGGGCTTCAGAGAGATCTGTACAGTCTAAGTGCCTGTGCAGAGGCATGATCAGGTACAAACAATATTACGTTTGACAGACGTTTGTCCAATCTGCTCTCAAAAACTAACATGGCTGTGAAAATCTTCAATTAACCACATGCAGTTAGAAGTATCTCCTACTGTTCACTTCAAGCCCTCTCTGCAACAAAAGGTGATGTTTTTTTCATGTTCTTTTCTCACCCAGAACAGAAAACTATTGATCACCTTTTTATAATAGTCTTGCTATATGGGTAGACTGTGGCTGTTTAGCAGTCATCTTTGTTGCAGTTTAAACTAACCCCATTCTCTCAGCCTCTCTTACTAGCATGTTTTATGAAAATTTTACATTTCTTCACGTTCTCTCTGGGACTTTCACCAGTTTATTTAATCATATTTAAACTATTATAAATTCTAACCTATTCATTATAATTTACAGTATAATTTCCCTGCAGTCTTGTAAATCCTGTTTCAAGCACGCATGAAACTTGGTAACCAGTACAGCGAGTATTTGTTGTGCAACATGTACACAGGGTCACATGTGCCCATACAAACAAATACACACAAGATCTGCCTGAGCCTGGTAACCAGTGAAGCAAATGTTTCACTGTATATCGTCAAATAGATGCACCTGCTGCCTATGTAAAGTATTTTATCTTTTTTTCTCCTTTTATCTGAAGCCCGGATCCTACAGACTTAAAAACTTAAGTCACTTCAATGACTCTACACAGTTGATGCCCACTGTTTTTGATTACTACTTCAAAAGAATTATTAACACATACATAATTTACATTTTGTAAATAGTACCTAAGACCGCTAACAGATTACATCTATGAACAGCACAAATTTTCTACCAATTTCTACAGTATTCAAAACTATTCAAAGAATATTCAAATGAAATTTCCATCAATGTGACTTTCCACTTCCAGTCTTCCTGCAAGAACTCATCACAGGGTAATCCAGCAGTGACTGCCTGCCTGGTCACAAAGTACCCTGCTCTCTCTGGTAGAGACAGATCTTTGTAAATGGCTGCTGCTGCTGCTCTGCCACACTCATTTTGTCAGCAAAAGGGTGCTGCTCTCCCCTTAACTGATTCTTGCTTAAAGCAGAATGAAAGTCCCTTTCATTACACAGTTGCAGACAGTGCACCTGTCCCAGAGGTAAGAACTAGCCCTGTAAAGAGCTCTCAGGATGGTGGCAGATGGGGACAGTATGGTCTCTTTCTTTGCTTGAAGCTGTATCACCACATGGAAAAGAATTTAAGATGCTGAGCTAGAAATATCATCATTCTGTTGTTTGGTGATTCAGATATGCAGCTATGTTCTGACCTCTATTCCAATGCACACTTAGATATTTATGTTAAACAGTCAATTAATACAAACACATAAACGCAGCTTAAAGTAGGAACTGCAATCTAGAGATTTGCTCCCTTAAGTAGATGAACTGCCATGTAACATTGCCTGCCCACAAACTCATCAAATTCCATTTAAAAGAATGTAGGTATGTTGATCCAGCAGGTCGAGGGAAGTGATTCTGCCCCTCTGCTCTGCTCTGGTGAGACCCCCCCTGGAGTGCTGCGTCCAGCTCTGGGGCCCTCAGCACAGGAAGGACATGGACCTGTTGGAGTGGGGCCAGAGGAGGCCACAAAAATGCTCAGAGGGATGGAGCACTTCTGCTATGAGGAAAGGCTGAGAGAGCTGAGGTTGTTCAGCCTGGAGAAGAAAAGGCTGCGGGGAGACCTTATTGCAGCCTTTCAATACTTAAAGGAGGCTTATAAGAAAGATGGGGACAGACTTTTTATCAGGGCCTATTGTGATAGGATAAGGGGTAATGGTTTTAAACTGAAAGAGGGTAGATTCAGACTAGATATAAGGAAGAACTTTTTTACAATGAGGGTGGTGAAACACTGGCACAGGTTGCCCAGAGAGGTGGTAGATGCCCCATCCTTGGAAACATTTAAGGACAGGCTGGATGGGGCTCTGAGCAACCTGACCTAGTTGAAGATGTCCTTGCCAATTGCGGGGGGGGTTGGACTAGATGGCCTTTAAAGGTCCCTTCCATCCCAAAGCATTCTATGATTCTATGATGCTATGATCCCATGATTACATATGCAATCGTTAAAAGAGATGTTCAGGAGATAGAACGTGTAAATGCAGACATACAAAATCATTACAACACAGATTCTTGGAGACTTATCTTGGAAACCTGAACCTTGCCATGCTCCAAGATCTCCCATGCTGTGCTGCAAGGGACTTCTAAGGCTTTTCCCATGGAGTCTTTCCCGATGTAGAAGCCTTAGTAAAGTACTAGTACTTTCTAGATTCTATCTTTTTTTTTAAAGATCAATTTATCATTTTGACAGCAGATATAATTTCATCTATCTCACACATGTTTTCTGCAACACTGATTTATTTTGGAGGTCCTCCTTTGTATTGTAATTCAGAGCTTAAACTGTATGTTTAGGAGTTTTTCTTTCACTCTTTTCCATCACAGAGGTAACTTATCCTTTGCTGTCAGCTCTGTAAGCACTGTTGCAGCAGTTTACAGGCTTGAATTCCAGTCTTGCTGTCAGAATAACAATGACGAAAGTGCCTGAATATCTGATGCAAGAGCACAGTCCCCAAGTGGCAGCTGTACCTTTTTAACCACATCTTAACATGAACCCCGCTGTTTTTCTGTCTCAGAGAATGCCGCAATCCCCAACCCTAGTCTCCTCTGCTCCTCTGCTGATCACTGTGCTTATTTTGGCAGTAGGTCTTTCAGTGACCTGCTTTCATTCATCTTCTGCTGCCCTGTGCTTAAATGAAATGAGCTGGAAAGGATGTTGTACTGCAGCAATCACAGGTTTTATAATAAGAGTGTGTTCCAGTCCCAGGTAGCTTTCCAACTTTCTGGCTTCCTGATGCTCTATCAGTGACAGGATGTCTCAAGGGATTATAGAAGCCTGGGCTTGCACAGCAACACAGAGGGAAAACTTCTGTCTTCTGCAGCTTAAAAGGCTATGGAAGCTCTGTCTTTGTTACTTGAGATGATTTCAGAATCAGTCCTACTTGAAAGTATCTTCTTGCAAAAAAGTCAACAGAGCTTTCATCTCCTTTTATCCACTCATTTTCTGAGTACGATTGCTGGGTTTGATGTCACTATGGGTTACACTCTGCCCTTACCTCCTTACACAACCATTCATTTCAGGTGTAATGAAAAGCTCAGTGTGGAACTTAATCAGACATTCTTTTTTACCTCTCTCCCCTCCCCTCCCCTCCCCTCCCCTCCCCTCCCCTCCCCTCCCTTCCCCTCCCCTCCCCTCCCCTCCCCTCCCCTCCCCTCCCCTCCCCTTCCCTTCCCTTCCCTTCCCTTCCCTTCCCTTCCCTTCCCTTCCCTTCCCTTCCCTTCCCTTCCCTTCCCTTCCCTTCCCTTCCCTTCCCTTCCCTTCCCTTCCCGGGAGGAACAGGAGAAGTGGATGCAGGTCAGAAAGGTGCCCTGGGTGGGAGGAAGTCGTACTATAGAAGCGAGGTCTAGTCTTTCCCTTACTGCACCGACCATAGAAACTGCAGCATATTTTCCTCTTGGAGCCTTGTACTCTGATTTCCCAGTGATCATGCTAGAAAATCCTCTCTCTTTGGAAAGGAAAATAAGAAAATAGACCTGAAATGCCCTTTGAGTATATCTCCTCAGGAAAGAAGATGATCCTCTCCCAGATAAAAACATTGCATTGGTAGCGGTCAGTTGAGTTACTTCATTTTTTGCTACCTAAATATAAGGCACATAACATTTAGCATAATCATTCCACTATCTGCCTTTCCTGTGGGTCCTTCACTAAGCATCTCCATATTTATTCTTCTTTATTCTTCACTCAGACAGTAAGCTTGATGTCTTCCCTTCCGGGAAGGAAGCAGTTAAAATTCAATTTGAAGTAACAGTTCCCAGAAGTTTCATTTACCTCAGTAATTACTGCTTAGGGAGAGAGAAAAAAAAACAAGTCCCTAAATCCCTATAGTTTGCTGGTAGTTCCTCTTTGCATCTGACATTGTATTTACTGATATATTTTAATTCAAGCATGAAAAATTAGTCAAATACCGATAACTTGGTTATCCAGAGCGTTGACAAAGGAAATAATGGAGCAATTAAAAGACACATTGGAACAGGCTCATTAAACAAATATAGCCACCGTTTTACTGGCAGCAGCATCTTCATTAAAACCGGGTTTAGTGTCAGGCAGAGGGAGAGGAAGAAAAGGGATGGGGGCTGGGAAAGTGAGAAAGGGAATGCTATAATATTTTGCAGGACATTTTCCAGCATGGGAAAGAAGAAGGTACGAAATTATGTTTGTTTATCTTCTGTCAGAGTCAGCGCCAGCAGTGGACTACGTTGAATTCCCCTCACATGATCAAGGACCTTCTCCGTTCACATTTGAGCAACTTTATAAGGGAAATAAATCATCCTGATTCAGCAACAGAGTAACTAACTCCTGCAAAGTGCTGAGTGGGCAATAGGATATTGTACTCCAACCTACGCAGGATTATAGGTGTTCCTGCAGGATCTACCTGTAAGTCTCCAAAAGCCACGGGAACTAGTCAACTGCTCACAGTCAGGCATTTGCCTAAGCACATCGGCAAACTGGGAAGGAATGTGGCCAGACACAGAACCTGTGCCAGATGCACCAGCATCCTTTCTTGAGCTAGCACAGCGAGATCAGTTTTCTGCATGGGTCCTAGATTTCCAATGAAGTATTTACTGTCATCTTGAGCAGTAGCTAAGCTATTGAACAGGTTCTTTGCTCATTTCACAGCTCTTCTGTTTTCCTGCTTGAAGTAAGTGGCATTTATAACAGGAGAGATCAGGTGGAGAAGAGTCCTCTAGGCTAAGAATATCCCCTGTCTGAATCTGCAAGCAGATGTCTTGAAATTACTAGATTCTTCTGGGGAATCTATTTCTGCCAGAAACGGCAAATCTGCCTCAGTCTGAGCCTTTTGAGCTCACTCAAATAAATACCTCACTGTCTTCACAGGTTATTGTGCCCAAGTTATATTTGCAGCCACAGTTCCCCCACACTGAAGATCTTCCACTGCACCTCTAGCCGGTCTGTGAAAATCCAGTTCCTGGCACCTACTTGTTTATTAGTTTCATGTCATCTGATGTGGGAACCGAATGCCACAAAGCAACCCCACCCCTCCCTTTCCAATCTACACAGGATTCATGCATGCAATATTTAATGTTAATTTGAAGTAAAAAGTCTCTGCCATACATAGGTTGGAACCATTTTAATCACAGAGAGTAATTATTCAGCCGACATAAAAATGCATGAGTCAGACGTAAAAAGGGATGGCTCAGTACGCAGGCCCAGCAGGGCAGCAGCACTCTGCACTGCCACCTGGGACAGCAGAGTGCTGGTGGGAGTGCCCTCAGAACAGGCAGGTGCTAATTATGATATGCATGAGGTGGAAGATGCATTTTTACAACGGCAATAGCAGTCATGTGTTGGCATCTTTGAAATGCTTTCTGAACATTAAGAATTCATTCCAGCCTTCCTGTTCCCTTCCTTTGTGAAACCTCAAACTCTGCAAAGCAAAATGCAAATAGGGCAACAAAACCAAAGCATGAGGCAGAGACATGGAGTTACTGCAGTGTAACCCTCCTCGTCACCACAAACATGCCTCTGGCATTACCTCGGCACATTCAGGGCCAGCAGGATATATGGAGGTCTTATGAGCAATGGGAGCAGCCGCATAACTTTGGCATAGTTCCCTGCAGCCCTGGAGAGGTCTGTAGTTCCAGCAGCACTTCCTTTCACCCTAGGGGGACAGGAAACCTATTACTGGCTTCAGAATTAAATGCTAAGAAACTATAAATGATGCATCCATGGGAATCAGCCTCACCCCAAGCATTCAACTGTTTTGCATCCCACAGATCTCTAGCTGGGAGATCCTATCAATCCCCTGTAGTCAAAATTGTGCCCAAAGCCTGATACAACTCTGCTGGTACCTCTGAAATTCACCAAGGTGCAGAGCAAAAGAGGTTTTTTAGGGCAAGTGGAAATACAAGACCATGGCAGGTTGACACAACCACCTCTACTTGGAGCCAACAGAGTAGCTGCTGTGGCAAAGGGTGGAGATGGCCATAGGACAAAAGTGCTGTAACAGATGGTGATATCCAAACTATCTCTTAGGATCATTATCAGCTGGGTGGAGCCGTCCCCCATTTAGACCCAGAAACAAGTCGTGGAAGCAGAGTAAAAGCAGCCCTCATTTATGTGGCTCGGTGGAAGGTTAAACAGCAGGGAGGTGGTAATGCTTATGGCTGGAAATGTGGGGAGCAGCAACGGCTTAAGAACAAAGATAAAGAGGATTGGGTGAGAGTGTGTGAACAATTAATTTCATAAGAGAGCAAGGAGACAAATGAGTGGACGAAAGGAGGGTGGATCAGAAGGACTAAGGTTGGTTTGTGATCTATCAGTACAAAGATAGAATCTGAAGACACAGCATCAACTGAGATCATCAAAAAGTGAAGTGATGAAGTTAAGAACATCTTGTTAATTAAGCGATTAGAATACTGCAAACATAAAGTACCAAGTTCATCTAAAGTCTAGCTCATTTCCAGCCTCTATTGATTTTTGTGGGATTACAGTACATATTCTGGCCTGAGAGGTGTTTGGTCAGCTCTTTTGTTCAAATAATGATTTCAGCATTATTCTCTCCCTACTTGTCAACCTCTGCACAGGATTAATCCTGTAGGCTGCTTCACATGAGAGAGAATCTTGGGGATGCAAACTACTCAGACTATCAATCATCAAAAACATGAACAACAAAAGTAAAATCCATGCTGGACCCAGAATGAATCTGTAGTTATTGCTGTGCAGCTCTATGCCTAGCTTTTCAGTTGCATGTCTGACCTCCCAGAAAGATCCTTGGCCCAGACTTTGTGCAGGAAAACAGAATTCATACTTTGCATCTAGATCAATGTTACAGTAACATCACTCCTGTGGGCAAAGGCAAACAGGTTTTTGCACACTAGGTGAGCTCCAGGAAACTACTGTCAGAGTGCTCTGGGTGTATAGCAATTGTAAGGCAATTAGCCTAACTTTCTTTCACTGCAGGCTGAGCTTAGACAGGTGTTATAAAGTTCATATATTGGAAAAGCAAGGTTTATGAGGTTCACAAATAACACAACATGAACTAGCATAAAAGAGGACTCCTAAACCCCTGCTACTACAAAGACATACCCATAAAACCAAAGAAAGGTTTTAAAAAACTGGTCTCTCGTTACACAACGGAGTAGTGTCTCCCTGAAGTGACTAAGAGAAGATGCTGCCTCTTGCAATCCTGGTTCAACACAGCAGACAATAAGGTGTTTGGCAGCAGCTAGAAATGGCAAAGCTGAAATTTATTTCACACAAATTGGCAAACTCCAGAATAACTCCAGCTTCTCTGTATGGGTCACTGTACACGTTTTTTTCCAAAACAAAGCCTTTTTAGAGGATGAAGAATTACATTGGGAATGGTTCAAAGCTGCCCCAGGGCAGGTTTAGACTGGACATTCGGAAGCATTTCTTTACAGAGAGGGTGTTCAAACCCTGGAACAGGCTTCCTAGAGAGGTGGTCAATGCCCCAAGCCTGTCAGTGTTTAAGGGGCATTTGGACAGTGCCCTTAATAACATGCTTTAACTTTTGGTCGGCCCTGAATTGGTGAGGCAGGTGGACTACGTGATGTTGTAGGTCCCTTCCAACTGAACAATTCTATTGTATTCTATTCTGTTCTGTTCTGTTCTGTTCTATTCTATTCTATTCTACTCTACATCATTGATTTCACAACAACAGACACAACAAAAAGCACTGTTGCTTGGTGGTTTAAAAAAAAGGATGTAAAATCCCTTTGGTGTACAACGTACTCTTTCTGCAGATTTCTTTCCAATTCCTCTTATCCTTCCCAGGAAAAATACACCAAAGAGAAGTCCATGGAAGTAGGAGGAATGCTACAGAGAGGCTGTTTTCTAATGGGCAGAGACAGATATTTGTGAAATGTTTGAGCACAATGTCGTCCAACACAATGCATTCCAGACTCATAACTGTGAGTTTTAGTGTCTCCACTAGAGATAAATAATAGCCACGCAACATACTCAGAGAAAAGATATGTGTATAAGTTACAGTATAATCAAAACACCAGGTTCTTGCCTATAACCATTTGTACTACCCGATCAGATTGAGCCTACCTGTGTGCTTCAGATCAGATGAAAGGATTCATACATGTCATGTCTTATTCCTTCTGCTGTTGTGTCATTCTCTTCTAACTCAACCCTGGGAACTTTAGCCCCACAGAGTAAAGGCTGCTTGCATTGCATAGTAGATTGTCCACTGAGGTTGGGGCTCTCTTTATTTCCGGGAGGAAGCTCAGGGCACTAGGCATGCATGGTTCATACAGTGTAAGGAGGACAAATGGGCAAGCATCACTCCCAGTGTGTGCAACTCACTGCATTAATGGTGTCTTTTGTGGAAAAGCCCACATGGTTCTTTCCTTGTGCATCTGCTGAAGAAAATAAACGCACTTCCTTGGTGCCAAAATGTGGTAGTTGGACTGCATGTCAGCAGATGAAGCTCTCCTTGCCCAAATCCAATGCAAGCACCACACAAATAACCAAGAGTATAGAAAAATCAGCAATGCAGATCTTGTTTTATTGGTCTTCCCAGTCAAAGGGTCCTGCCAGTCATCACTATAACTACAGCCCATCTGCGCACAGGCAAGACTTATCTCATGCTGTGGTAAATCCTGGGTCACTTGGGCTGGAACAAGACACAGGGTAATATGTTCATGCTACAGGGGTCAGAAGGAGGTCAGCTGGCATTAGCAGCTTTTTAGGAACTGCTGTCTCTCAGGCTAGAGCTGGGTCAGGCTCCACTGCTCAGCAGTTAGTGAAGCTTTTAGCATTCAGCAGGCCAAGCAAAGCTCATTAAAAATAAGGAAGAGTAGGGGGAGGAGAGCATAGAGACGAGAAGGCAAGTGAGAAGAACATAGCTGATTGTGGTACAATGGAAATTTCCTTCTGGCTTTAAGCCCAATGGCAGCCATGGTCCTAGTGTTCAGGAGAGGAAACAGAGGACAGAGGTAGCAGGACATGAATATTA
This sequence comes from Nipponia nippon, assembly GCF_047370975.1. Taxonomy (NCBI): domain Eukaryota; kingdom Metazoa; phylum Chordata; class Aves; order Pelecaniformes; family Threskiornithidae; genus Nipponia; species Nipponia nippon. Next base: position 80,464 of record NW_028262357.1, on the reverse strand, counting down.
AGAAAAAGGAATGGCTGTCACTGAGAGAATTGTTTATTTTGGTCTACTTGTTGCACTTATTCCTTCAAATAAATCATCTTTATTTGAGCTTTTTGTGTAATGATGTTACTCAGTTGTTGGGCTCTTTCCAATAAGAGCTTAAATGCTTCCTGCTTGTAAGGTGCTGGAGGATCAAAGACAGATCTTCAGATTTCATCCAAATGAATCCAATAATCTTAAGACAGACTCCCAAAAAGACTTTATGCTTTATGGCAAATACTAGGATAACTTTTTTTCCAGTTACATCTGATGCAACATTGCTCGGTTCCTCTGCCTACCTCAGGTATACTCTGGAACTACATCTATCGGTGTAACAGAAACGAAATTACTTTGCAAGACTGAAGCAATTACAAGGAATGTAAACAGACTTGCCTTTGTCTCTCCCAAAAATGTATGGCAACTTTATGGCTATTTCCATTACCTTCAGAGTTTCAACCTTTAAAGACACTTGGAAGTAGTCTTGGAAGCACAGTGACCTCTACTGACTTCGCATGTTACAGTCCCTGTGCCTGGTCATTGCGAAGGGGAGCCAAGAGCCAGCCAGAAGCCCTTGCACTGGTGCTCATGTCCTCCGTCAGTGCATGGAAGCATTTTGCTCCTCCACCCGCCACAAGGCTTCACTGACAGTATCTCCACTGCAAAGGTTTGTGATGACTGGACTGGTGGCTAGAGAGACCCAAGAAGAGGGAAAAACCCCAAAATATCACTTAAGTCCACTCTTCTCCATCTTCCCAGTCTGACTGCAGGCACAAGCATCCTGTGAGCTTCACCCTCTTCTCTCTAATTTAAAAGTCAAATGGAAATCTTTTCATAAATGCCAGTGAAAGAAAAAAATCACTAAAAAAGCCTCAAAAATAATGCTTTGTGTTACAGCACACTTTACCATTTTTAAGAGAAATTATAAATAAACCTGTGTGATTTCTGCTACGTGACACATTAATTTTCATTTCACATTTAGGAAAAACAAACTAGCTTGCTGGGTTCTGTACACAATATCTGAAGTATGTACAAAACAGTGGCGGCATCTTTTTGATCAGAGCTAAGATCACTGTCAACCTTGTTTGGCTGCCTTGACAATTTCACTTTCATTCTCAGGTGGACTTTTGGGGGATAATTTTAGGAGCCAGATGTTTAGAAACTGTTCCATGCTCAGATACATTTAAACCCCACCATTTGTGGTTCTTCTTTCCAGAGGAAAAGAATAAACCACTGTCTGGAGCAAATGAGTATCTTAAAATGCTCAAGAAATGCCAAGAGCAATAAGAAAGACCGGCAACATATTGCTTGATGTTTTAATATAATACATTTCTAAAAAAAAATATCAGTTGAGGATGTGACTTAGTTGGCATATATGCAAACTTTCAGTTCCCTGTGACGTAAGACTGCATGTCAAGAACAATCTTAAGGCTAATTTTAGTTATTCCTGCCTACGACTTGTCTTCTAAAGTCCACTTTTACCTAGCTGGTACAGCCAGTGGTCAAGTTACGTTTCTTCTCTATTGGTCACACGTTGCTTGTAGCAAGAACACATGGATATCTTGTAGAATGCAATGCTGGCATCCAAAGCTCACAAACCAGGCCACAGGATGTCATGTCATGGATGCAGCTTTGCCTAATCTCCATCAAGCTGCAGGGGTATGGTGGAAGAGGAGCAAGCAAGCGTACTACCTGCACACTGCCTGCTGCCTGTGAAGAACCCCTGTGTTAGGCACAGCAGGTCCACGGCTCACAGCCCTGCCAAAAGCAAGAGAGGAGGGAAGAGCAGTTCAGCATTGTAACTGCGTGAAAGGCAGTGAACACAGCAGGAGGAGAAGAGGTGGGAGCCACTGAATTGCATCTCTACATCCAAAGCAGGAGCTTGACAGGCTCATCTGCCTCTCCTGAGAGAATCTCTGCACAGTGGCTGATGAAAACTTTCTCCTTTTATAGCATAATAAGGCTAATAGCATCCTGGCTTATATCAGAAATAGTGAGGCCAGCAGGAGTTAGGGAAGTGATCATCCCCTTGTACTTGGCACTGGTGAGGCCGCACTTGAAATACTGTGTTCAGTTTTGGGTCCCTCACTACAAGAAGGACATTGAGGTGCTGGAGCTTGTCCAGAGGAGGGCAACGAAGCTGGTGAAGGTTCTGGAGCACAAGTCTTACGAGGAGCGGCTGAGGGACCTGGGGTTGTTTAGCCTGGAGAAGAGGATGCTGAGGGGAGACCTTATTTGTCTCTACAACTCCCTGAAAGGAGGTTGTAGCTAGGTGGGGGGTCGGTCTCTTCTCACAAGTAACAAGCGATAGGATGAGAGGCAACAGCCTCAAGTTGCACCAGGGGAGGTTTAGGTTGGGTATTAGGAAAAATTTCTTCACTGAAAGGGTTGTCAGGCACTGGAAGAGGCTGCCCAGGGAAATGGTTGAGTCCTCATCCCTGGAGGTATTTAAAAGAGGTGTAGATGTGGTGCTTAAGGACCTGGTTTAGTGGTGGACTTGGCAGTGCTAGGTTAACAGTTGGACTTGATGATTTTAAAGGTCTTTTCCAACCTAAATGATTCTATGATTCTATGATAAGCAAGAAAGAAACTACATGTGTCAAAATATAGCCTATTACTGCTTAGTATCTGTACCCATTAAAAACCTAGATTACCCCAGTCACACATAATCATGGTCTGTGTATGGGAGCTGTTAATTACCCTAACACATGATGAGAAAGCATGACTTACACTGGACGCTTTGTCTGTATGCCATGAAATCTCTTCTTCTTTTGGGGAGAGAGCAAGTGGAGGAGTGGGAGGAGGGAGAGAGGAGCAGAGATTATTACTTCAGCTACAGGTTGTGGGCATGCTATGCCAGAGAAGAAAATGGCACAAATTTTTTTTTTCCCCCCCTTTTTTTTTTTTTAATAAAGTAGGGAACCAGCTGAAAGCAGTGTAGTGATGCAGATACAGAACCAGTAACACTGAGAGTAAACTCATGCCAAATAATTTGAACACAACTACAAGATAAAATTTTACAGATTGAATAATTAGCAGAAAATTCCACTTTTTCTCACAGAAAGTAATGTAGGTAATCTGCTTAAGGCAGGGATGCATGTTCCTAGACATTTGTGCAGAAGCTAGTGTATTTGGGGAGCCTCATCACATGATAAGAAACTGCCATTTGGTGAGGAATGCAGCACATTATTTTTGGTTTTTCATTATTTATTTCTGTTTATGCATTCTAGAAAGGCACACATGGGCAAAAAGGGTTCTGGGTAAAATAAAACAACCTAAGATAATGGCCTTGTAGTCATAATCTATAGTGAGTTCTGAATGAGAATGGAAATCTGTCTGGAGCAGACAGATTAACGCAGTTTCTAGCTCTTTGTACAAATAGCACAAAACTCCTGTCATTTTATCTATTCCCGTTTTATTGCAGGCATGTTGTTTGTGCTTATCAGAAAAGATGACTATTCTTGTTATCTTGGTCTTTAAAATTAAATTCTCTCTTGTAAAGCATCATATTGGAAAACTAGGACAAATGATCAAATTGGAAGTTTTTAGGACGGTAAAATGACTACAGTTTATTTCAAACTTATTTTTGCAATTTTCCCAGCCAAACTAATTTCTATCACTTGAATGATGGTGTATCCAACCAGAGCAGCAAATGCTGTTTAATTTCACATTGATATTGAGCTGTAATATCATTGCTGCATTAACTGCATTTTCTCTATTTAATTACTCAAAGCAATGTTTTTCTCACGATGTAAAACGTATTTTAAACTACCAATTCATACCACCAGAGGGCAATGTAATAAGGTTGATTTTACAGAGTATATGAGGAAGAAACAGTGGGCTCTAAATGAAACTCCCTTGCATATTAAAAACCCTTTTACAAAACTCAAAATACATTATCTCATTTATTCAACATTTTCATCATTCTAATTTTCATAGAAAACAAGAAACTGTATTGCACAACAATATACCAAAGGAAAAATACCAAGGAGCAGCCAGGATATGTGAAAGAAGGCATTCTGGAGAAAATAACAAAAAGAAAACAGAGCATCAGCAACAATTCCTGTTGTTCCAACTGAATTTGTACTCTGAGGTGGCATGGAATGCTGGGAGTCTGGAAGGAGAAAGAACTATGATCTTTCAGTACATTTTCAGGCAGAGAAAGGTGTTTAACAGTAATTAAGGGCAAACTTCAGTTAGTTTTGAACATCTGTTGATATGCAATGATCAGGTATAAGAGCGCATGATGTCTTTACTACTGCTGGCAAGAAATTTATATACAGAATCTCTTCCAATCGTGTATATGCAAATACTGCCTTGCAGAAAAAACTCAAAACTGTGTTTATTGTAGAGATGACTATTCAGTCAAACCTAAGGAAGCTGATATGTAACTGACTAAATTAATGAACAAAATGGGGTGGGGGGGAGAACTACAGGGAAACTGATAGCTAAAAAAGAGTAGACAATTTCAGAGATTATCTTTATTCCTACAAAATTGAGACCGGACTCTTCATTTCATGCCATTTGCCTGTAGAGTAATTTGCTTTCCACTTCAGCTTTTAAAAAAAACTCAGACTTGAGTTACAAAGAAATGCCATTTGGAGGCATGCTTGTAAGAGGATGCTTTAAGAAGGACAGAATTATCATAATCCAGAAAATAGGATTTTATGCAGAACCAGTATTTAGATAGTCTTGATGTCCATTTAAGATCATCCACGTCAAATGAGGATAGGAAGACATTTACTTCAAGACCCATAACAGCAGGATGTTCTAGGCTTCTTACATTGAAACTACAGGGGTATAGGCTTATGAACAAAAGCCCCACTTAGAGTTCTTCAAAGTTTGAGACTGTTTAGTTCTAAAAGGAACTGACTACTTTCCCACATATGAAAACTATCACAGAAATGAAACTCTCCCTGGTTTCAGTATGGTAACATTTATACTAATATAATTAAGAAGGCCCAAAGACCCGGCTGGGATTCCTCGCTGAAGCTTAAGAAACTGTAACTTGTGAGTATGCAGTATAAAATGAACAATATAAGATACGGGAATAGTACGTCATCAATGAGGATGGAAGGCACATTCCATTCACGGGTTTGCAGAGTTCCCAAAGCCTGCTAAAATCAGCTACATGTTATAAACATCAGATATAGTAAGTTCTTATTTTGTACAGACAGACAGGAGTTTCTAGAAAATGGCTTGTCAATCAAAAGAAAGACAATCATAACGGAAATGACTGCAAGCTTTGTGCAGTGGAATTATGCTCACCAGAGAGAATCAGAAGAGAAATACCTCAGAAGGCAACAGAATTGCAACAGTGCTGATGCTTTGCTTTTAGATGCTGTCTTCCACCTAAAGAAAGCACTTTCCAACAGGTGGAAAAACATCTGACAAAATAGAGGGGTAGGATCTGATTTAGCCAAGGTCACACCATGAATCAAAAATTTAGGAATAGAAATCCACATCTGCAATCACCTCATCTGCTCCCTAGATAATGTTCACTACTTGTCTTGTTAAAAGCACTGTTTTTACATGACTCTTATTTTCCTGTCACTGAGAGAGGTTAATTCTAGTCAAACCAGAGCCTACTGGGCTCTAAGCTACACTGAGAGGTGAGCATTTTGCATGCTGCTGTGTTATGTTTAATGTGTTGCACTCTGTTATCTGAAACTGTCTTTTGCACAAGCTAAATTCACAGCCATCAGGAGGTTCTGCTTAGCCATTAGTTGTAATATGTGCCCACTCTATGTTCCAGTCATTTGTGGGGGCAGCACAGGTGCATTCAGCTTCTAGAGGCATCATCCGACACTCAGAATCTGCCTAGGCTTCAGCAGATTTGTACAAAGCTTGCACACACTAATCCCATGTTCAAGCAAAGCTTGCAAGTAGTCTGCAGTGCCATGTCTGGAGAACACATCTGCCACTGAATAGCTAAGCCCAGCACAGCAAACAAAACTTGCTGCAACTCAAAGGAGAGTCTGACCTATATTCTGGGCTCCAGGCTTCTTTTGGATTTCAGTTCAATTCAGCAGAATTCGATCGCCATGAAAGAGTACGTGATGAGGAGGGGAGAAAAGAGGACAGTGATTTAGAAACATGTGGTCTAGCTGGAATTCCACCACTATTTGATGTTTGAGTACTCAGGCCAGGGTCAAAATAGAGCCAAGGTGCATCTTGGGGACACACTGCAATGAGAAACTGTTGACACATCCAACTATTTTCTCACTTTTAATCATCAGGCACCAACTAGTGATGGTTTCACTAGCAGTGCAGTGGCACTTGCAGGAACTAAGTCCTTTGTGCTGGTCAAAGCACACTACTTATAGTAGTTCTCAAATGCAAAACCAAGATATTCAGTGGCAATACACAGTGGCCTAAAACGACCACTGAAGGCCAAAGGGACACTGAAGCATTATGCTTTGTTTTCTTTCATGTTAGAAAGTTGGCAATGCTCTTTTACCTCTGGGGTGCAGTATTGGACAATTAAAGTAGATTGGAATCCTCTTATAACACAATAGAGCACAATAGATGCCCCTTCCAAGTGTTGTAGATTTTGCATTAGTCAAGTTTGACAGGAGCTGGTTTTTATTATTTTTTAAGTCTGTTTGGAGGAGGAAACTGTAATACTATTCACAGTCTCTTAACCTGAAGCACTCAATTTTCCTGAAGTGTATGTTAGGTTTCCTATAGCCTGGACACCTAGGGCTAAGTAAAGATACACACAGTAGACCATTAATTCATAAAAGGGGTCTGGACCTTACATCATTGTCTGTTCTTTCCATATAAACAGTCCCTCACCTGAATGGAAAACTTAATCAGAAAGGTACAGGACACGATTCCGTCACATGGACGAACAGTTCTTCCCAAAAGTCAGCCTTGCAGTAGTTAAAGAGTTCGAGTCACATCACCAGTATGACTAGAGGAGAGTGCCACCAAGACGGATTACATATTAGTAACAGAAAGATTGTGGGGACAGCAGGAAGGGAAAATTAGCCAACACTTAAAGCCATATACAAACATTGTCTATTTATGGCTCCAAGTTTAGAAATTTCTAAGGCACTGAATCAACTGTCATCTAAACGGTGCTGACCTGAGGTGAGCTATGCATGTCCCGCAGCAATTAGTACAACTGCTCAGCTAGCTCAAGCTTGAGTTTATGTACCAGTCCAGTACCTCTCTGGACTACACTTCAAACCACAGAACAATTCAGAAAAATGACAACAAATGAACCAGGAGTACAAACAGCAGGACCAGGAATATACAAGATCTCAGCTGCTTTTTCACTTAGGAACTTAATTCTTAAAAAGACTTATGTCTAATTTTGAAATCCTGTTTTTATAATAAATAAATCAACCCTAAACTAGGAGCCCTCCCAGGCTTCTTCTCTTGAAAACTAGCATTTTAAATCTACAAAAATGCTCTACCTGCAGCCCTAAGGATGAGTTAATTCAGATTTGAACTCCTTTGCTTGAAGTACCAGTTGGTGTTTAAGTCCCTTAGTACTGCTTACCCCTCCTAGTCTCCTCTTGTAATCTTGGCAGAATGGCCACATCTCTCAGGGGACTGATCCTAAAGGCTATTTGAGTAAGAGTTTTAGAACTGCACTTTTAAGGCTCTCCCATGCTGTCAATTTAGCTTAATTAAACTTGGACAACCTGACTGTACCTATTCCTTCTTCTCAAATCTCTTTCCCAGTCCTAGCCTTAGAACTTCATGATGCAGAGTTGTGTTGTTGTAATCATGAATGATTTGACTGAAAAGGGAACTGGAAAGAGATGATACCCAATGACAAAGCCATCTTTGGGTGGAATCTGTCACATAGGCCTGCTCTATAGACGTCTCTGTTCAGAACTTTACATAAAGAAAAGAGTGGAGGAATAGCAAAATGATCCAGCTCACCACTTCTTCTAAAACTACACATTTTCTAGATGGAAACTAGGACCTGTCTGACATAATAGCTTTCAGATCTGCAGTGTAATAGCGTATCTGTTTGTTACTTCTCATTAGCATACAACAGCAGCAAGCCTCAGCACGTGGTATTTCAGGTAGCATTGTTCTCTACATGCCTGCAAGCTCAGGAGCTTTTCTTATAAATGTTTCCAGGACATTTACATTGCTGCAATAAAGTACAAACAATCAGATTCCCCCTCTCCAAACTAGTTTTGCAAACATTTCATTATTTAATATTTTTAATGAGAAAATACTGAGCTAAATGGAATCCCAGATTATGGGTTTTATAAAACTTAATATCACAAAATCTAGCAGAGTGTTTCAAAGATATTTTTTATTCCAGATGAAATAACAGTATGTTAAAGAAGACAAACAATCCCTCCAGGGTTTGCAACCAATGCACTAGATTTTTTTAAGTATATAGTTTCTGAGGAGTTAAGCTGTATCCAAAACAAAACAAGTAAGATATAAAAACTTCTTTCAGTTTTCATTTTCTAAGTAACATAGTTAAAGGAATGTTTTACACCTTCCAGTTTTAAAATTTCATCTGTGCCTAAAATAACTCTAAACAGTCAATCAGTGGCAATAAAGTTGAAAACTAGATGTGACCAATGTAACAGATCCTTTTGGTGGTCTGAAATAAGGCAGACAAGAAATGTGGGGCTCCTATTTACGATTCATGCTTCATTCTCTTTCTGTTATCCCAGTGTTTTCTCATTTTAGCCCTTAATCAGTCCTTAGACAAACTCATCTTGAATACGGCCCTCAGGCTGTGACACAGATGTAAACACAGTAATGAGCTTTTTGGTTAACCTCTCTACAGGGGGAGCAAGGCTCTTCAGCTTCCTCGCATGGACAGGTAATAGAAAATCTTCTTTGGTGCTACAGCAAAGATTTGTGATTTGACAACTGAATTCTGAATATCTGAATTCTGCCCTCAAGCTATATGAGCTTCTAGGCTACCTGAGCAGAAAACTAGACCACCACCTTGGAGAACTGCTGGTATCTTGCTACAAAACTGCTTTCACTGCTGAGCATTGTAGAATAATCCGTTAGTATCAAGGAACTATTTAATTTCTTTTCCTTATCATTGAAAATGCACACTCTAGCAGCCCCTTTAAGGTTTAAACATTCAGGTCAGCATCCTAAGAACCACTGGAAAAACTTCCTAGCAACACCTTCTGTCACTATGGTAATGTGGTGCAGGAACGCTGAATGGAGACCTGCTACTATATAACAGGACAGCGTTTTTTTGTAGTTGCAAGGGATTTCCTCTTTATAGCATAAAGGAAATATGTACCTGTAACTAGAAAAAAGACTTCTGTAAAACATAATGGAAAAGGATATATAGTGTGTATGAGAGTGAGAGAGAGGGAGAAAGCATGGAAGAGATTTGCCTGAGGTCCCAGAATTTCTAAGGTCAATGCTGCTTGAAGACTCAGGTGATGTGTGGTAGCCCATGGCTGTTTTTTTAATAGATTTTGGATTTAGAACCCAGAAGAAAGAGATGTTGAGCTTTAATCAGGTTCAGCCACGTGGCCAAGCCTGCTTATAGCATATGCTAATTTAAATGCTTGGATTTCACACAGATAGTTTCTCATTCAGAGTAATGAGATTTTGAAGCTATTACAAAGATGTTGCAAATGCTCCACCTGCCCAACCAGCATGTATTTTCCCAGTTTTTGTATGGTACACTTATGAACATTTTAATGATTATTTTTCTACAGTGCCAGCAAGAGCCATATGCCTTTTCTAGTTGTAAATGACAGTCTTAATTTTCACCTGTGCTTGTTCAAATCCCACAGTGAAGAGGAAAGGATGGAGGGAGAATGGAAATATTTCTTCTAGAGATGCTACGTAAAAAAAATTAACAATTAGATGTAGATTACAGTTACCACTCAGACATCTTGACAACATCCACTGCACAAACAAAAGTATGTGCTGGACTCCACAAGTTAACAGAGCTGAGAAGCAACCTAAAGAGCATGAATTTGCATTTAAAGTTCAAAGTGTAGCCATGCTGGGAATGTGTATTAAGGAAAGACTCTTACTAGGCAAAGAAAGGCAGATAAATTCCACCAATTTTACCTTATTCTTGCCAGCAGGTAAGCCTGAGAGATGTTGTATAGGAGAGCTCAGTCCTTCCTTGTTGGGTTTTTGTTCGTCATGCACAGATGGATCCCACTTAATGAACATGATGTCTAGTACTCTGAACAGCAATATTATATTAAAATCCTGCAGTGTTAAACACACCTAGTAGAGGTACATTTGCATTATTGCTCCCCATCAATGTCATCCTGGGATGTCCTGTCTTACCACAACTTGTTTGTGCCATTTTTCAACCATTAGTAATGGAAATAATTCTGCTTTTCTAGTACACTGGAAACTAACTATGATCTTATGCACATTTAAATAGGTTATTTTAGACACTGTGAGTTCACATTCATCTTAGTATGTTTTAAGATACACGGCAAGTCTTACAAAAGCCCAGATACTGAACTTATAAACATCACAATGAATGATGCATTAGATTCACTCTCATGGCACTGGAGTCCCTGTTCACATGACCAAAGCAGAAATTTCTCTACCGTTGGAAATATATCAAGCCTGGGTTTCCAAAAGTTCTGGCAGAGAAGCACTCCACAAGCTGCAGTGCACAGATCCTCTAGGTACTAACCAACTTCTACCCTTTCCCTACCCAGGCACAGCTTTTGGCTATGCAATGTGGTTCGAACTACCCAGCCTTCACTGTTTAAATGGCACCTCTTCCTTAGCGAAGGACCTTCTCTCACTGAGGTATTCTTCCTGACTGAAAAGACCCTGGTTACCCAGATTCCCTAATCCACTTTGATCCTGGCAGGTCTACTAGCTTCCCCTCCTTCTCTGTGGCTGACTTGCAGTCTTGCTTTTCTTCCCTCCCAAGTCTTAAGATGATAAGGCTGCAATGATACTCATCTATGCTGGTGACCCAGCACAGCTACTAGAGGAATGTTACTCTGTTTCATCGAGTGCAAGCCAACTAAGAAAAGGCAGCGGCTAGAAAAATAAGAGCTTGTTATAAAAACACACTATCAAAGCAAAAAAAAAAAAAAACAAAAAAAAAACCAAAATCAACAGAAGAAACCTTATTTAGAGGAATGTAAAAGGTAGTTCTCCAAGGCATAGATGTGAATTCAGTTCGCTGGACTAGTATTTTAAACTAATTATCAAGTTATTTAGCAATATTGAAGCATTGTAAGAGCAAGACCTTCAGAAGGAGATTAGAACTAATGGAAAAGAAACCTCAGGAAAAAATCGAAGTGCCCTACATTTCCTCTTCCTACGGAAGAACTGTCAGAAACTGATGGCTTAGTATATTTTTGACTGGCCTTAGAGAGAAATCAGTAGCTTTAGTTCTCTTATGAATATATTGTTCACTTTTGTTCTCATCTCAAATTGTCCTTGCTGCTCTTACGACCATTTACAGTAACTATAAAAATATTCTTCACAGCACGTGCAGATGTAACTGTATAACAGCTGTGGTACTTGCAGGTACAAATACAGACAGTGACAACACAAATGCTTTTGCATAAAGGATAGGGATTCATTTTCCAGATACTGCCTAGCCAGCAAGATCACTTTCCCTTGTTTCTAATGTTCTCTCATTGGTTATGGTGTACATGTCCTCCCTTTAGTCTTTTGCTTTCATTGCTAAGTTAAATAATAAAAATCATAAATCTCAGTCTGAACTTGACTATACTTCAGGTTTGACAGGACAGCTTCATTTCTGACCTTTCTGCCTACGCCTTAGGGACAGTCTATCCATTATGCTTCTGAGACAGTCTGACTTCTGCACTGAGTCAGCAGAATGGCTATTTTATCAATCAAGTACCTCCAAAGAGCCAATTCCCTGTATGGCAGCTTGTGGATCATCTCTGGTTGTTAACGGTCTGCAACAGACCAAAGTGCAGTGGTCATGCTGCAAGCCAAGTAAAATACAGACCCTTTACTCTGTTCAGAAAGCATAGAGACTGGCCGTAATTAGCCAGCTGAAAATATCTGTGCTAAGCATGACTGAATGAGGAGGCACAACAGGGATGAAGTACAGGCCAAACAAGATTATAGCGATGCCATTAGTTTGCAGAAGAATATCCTACATTTGACAGGCACAGCTTTCTGCTCCCATTAATGATTGTTTGAGCTGCAATATGCTCTTAGATGTAAGTCGTTTCTCAAATCACAAGTAGCATTAATTGTTTCCACATCTCTTGGCATTTGTTGTAGGCTTCTCCTCTCATTACAGAGTTCCCACAGTTCCCTATGCCTCTGACATTTGGGCTGAATCACTTCACATGATCCTGCACTGAATGCATTTTAAGACACTAAAGAGAGAAATCCACAAAGGAGATGACTGAATGTTTACTAGGTGACGGTTTATAAGGAGCAGAAGTTACACCAATTTTTCAGCCGGTTGTGCCTGCTACAATGATTTCTGCTTTGCTTCCACATTGAAGTTCTGGTCTATACAGTCTTGGAGACAGTCTAAAGAGATCACCTGTCTGTCACTGACCTACATGACAATTAAGGTCAGACAGTACCTTAAAATACTTAATTTCCCATTCAGACAAAAAAGGATGATGTTATTTATTTACCCTCCACAAAAGACCTCCTCTTACAATATAAGCTTCTTCTAAATTGACTAACAGGTTTTGTTGATATCTAAACTCAGTGAAAAACATCTTTTGTTCCTCAGGAGATCATCTTTTGCAGATACTGGGGCAGGAACTGCCTTGGGGAAGACTGGTCTTTTCTTTTGACCTTAGAAAAGGGAAACTGTATGTGTGATTTATTTAAATTTCTGTATCCTTTCCTGAAACAAAGAAAAATAATGCATTTTATAAAATTATGAAGCAAAGTTATTTTCAAATTAGAGGTTGATAACATTTTTTTACTGTAGTGGAAATTACTTGAATTTCATATCCTTTAGGATCTCTTGGAGCAACTAAGTTTCAGTGTGCAGTGTTCCAGCAGACTTCCTTTTGCTTTTATTACTCCGCATGACATTCTTTTGCAGACTATTCTGCTATTATCTGTTCTAGGTACCTACTGTTTAATTAAAAAAAATACTAATAATTAACTAAAAAAAAGATTCCTGTGCATTTTCAGTACTGAGCAGAAAGACGAAGAGGAAAAGAGAGACATCTACACACATAAAACCACCTGTCACCCTGACCATATCTGACAATCTGAAGTTTGGTACCTCATTCTTCATACCAGGAGCACCTGGGAAACCCAAACTATCCCCTTTAGTCATCAAGCATCTTGAATTAGTTTTGAGTGATGCCTGCTAGCTGTCAAACTGAGCAGCATGGATCTCCTCAGTCAAAAATGAGCAAAGTAACGGAAAGAGAACCCTAATGGGGAGCACTTGCATGCAAATGACTGTCTGGAGCACAGGGTAACACCAGGACTTATATTCAAAAGTGTGCACTATTTAGTCTGTGTAATATGCATGTATATGGACAATAGCAAAATCATGATTCAGCTGTCTGTCATTGACTGGATAGCTTGTTACAGTTCAGAGGACTTTATAAAGTCAGTGATGCAATCATCTTTGGCACAACAGATAAAAACATCTCCTGCCTAACTATTATATCCTGTCAGTAAACAACACTTCTATTGATCCACTGCCTGCAATGGATTCTAAGTAGTTACAGTCTTCCAAGTTATTGACCTGCCAACTAAATGTTGTCAAAGTGGACTTTGACACAATTGACTGTAGCAAGGGCTGGTTATCAACTTCAGAGTTATTAGTTCGTTAAGTAGAAGAAGATATTCTGGGTTTGCCTATGTCACTCAGAGGCCCTAATTGTGCCATTAACTTTTGTTAGAGTAGTTGATTTGTGTTTAAATTAGTCAAGGGCTTGAGAGGGTGTTCAATGTAGCAACAGGAGACATGTCATCTCTGCTTTGCTTTACTGCATCTCATTCTGCTGACTCATTTCCATCCTCTGTACCTTCATTTGTAAACTAAGTACAAACATCCCAAGATTTTTAAGGCCAAAGAGACCGTTACAGTAAGCCCAGTGATTTGTGTTTGACTAAGCATATCTTCTATATAATTCATTATATAAGATAATTTTATTCATCATCCTCTAAGATCTATGAGTGAAAAATGCTATATAAGAGCTATTGTAATAATAGAAAAATTCTGTTAAATCAAGAAAGGAAGAATTAAACTGAAAGTTCTTGCTGATGTCATCTCTCTTAACTCATTAACATTTTATTTTAATTCCTCCAGAGTTAAATGTCTTTTTGAATATAGAGGTATATAGGATTTGGGTACAGAATGAGGTCTATAGTCAACACAGTAAAGCAAATATTAAAGAACTATGTTTATAATAATTTGAATTATTACAAACTGAATAGCAGATAGTACTTTTTCAGATATTCTCATCCTGTTCCATCAGATTCTCCAGAAAATTTGAAGAATTTTTTTTCAAATATTCAGTTTACTGTTAATCTAGTATTAGTAAACAACAAAACATTTATTTTCATAGTTTCTTAGTCTTATATCTTTAACGAAAAAATGGTCCCTATTTTCTTCTTGAAGGTCTAAAGGTCAGTTTGACATCCAATTATATCACCAAGTGTATGAAAACAGGGCCATTTCCAAGCGCTGTTTCTGAAACGTTCTCCTGTGTGATTCATTTTACAGCAGTTTACAGCAATAAATGTTCCATATATATAATCCTAGTGAATTAGTTGCTGCATATTTTCTCTTATTTACCTCCCTTGAAAAATGTTGATGGAATAGTCATGCTCTAATAGGTGGTTTAGAATCTGTATAATATCTTTAATTCATTTTATTATGTCTTTTGTTTGAAACTAGCTAAGATCCAGATTCTGACATCCTTCATCATGTATGCCATTGGAGTCATATATCCTAATAAAATAATGTTTGGTTGGGAGCTAACTAGAGGACCAGGAAGTTCATTCAAAATTTTTTCAGCTTGTGCTGTAACTTCAGAAGTTTTTAACTGAGATGCCTGCATTTCTATAGCAAGTTCTTTCGACCTTTTTATCTGCAGGGGAGAGACAGGGGAGAAGGAAAGAGAAAAACAAAATATTGAATTTATAGTTATGCATGCCTTCTATCTCCTTATTTGTTATACTTCAGAGGTAATAAGCAAACTTACAGTTTGGCAGGATTTAAAGCATCAGTATCAGCTTGTAATATTTTATGAGGATGTCTTAGTACCCTATCATAGGTGATAAATTTTCTTAGTGCTATTTAAAATTAGCAGTTTTAGATCTAGTCAAGTTACAGAGTGATTTAGCAAACTCAGATAGAATACAACAGCACCTAAAAATTAATCCTACTAAGTAAGTTGATGAATATTTATTATAGATTACATTACTATTAGTGTAACTTAGGAAATAGAAAGAAACAAAAAAAATGCAAGAAAAGCTATTGAAATATACAAATAAAAGCTGATAGGCTTAAAGCACTCCTCAGAGCTTAATTATCTCAAGTTGAGACTGATGAAAGAGGATCTGAGAAATTCCAAAAAGCAGCTCAAGCAATAAACACTGTGGAACACTTTGTAAATGATTCAAACAATCGCTTTAGTCAGGTCCTGACTCCCAGTCCTGATCTCTCACTGCCTGTGCCTTCAGGGCCTGGATGGGATGTGTAGGTTCACTGTTTACCACCTAGGAGGAGGTGAGGGGAGGGGGGAAATGTTGTATATCACTCATCAAAAGCTAACAACTTCAAACAACCAAGCAACACTGCCAGACTCTTTGGCATTATCTATATACAGGAGGCAAGGTTTTTGTACAGTGTCATTGATTTCAGTGGAACCAAGCCAATTTGCATTAACTGAGGCTGATATGGCTTTTATAAAGCTAGTGAAGAAAAACTGAAAAGTTTCCAATAGCCAGCTCCAAATTATCTTCCCTGATCACTATGGAAGAGAGGAATATACATTTCTTTCCATGCTGCCTTTGCAACTGCATTGTCAAACAAGCTGTAGAGGATGCAAATGATGCCATAATCCTTGCATTTTGGTAAAATAACCTCGCTCTAGCTATGATGAAAGAGACAACACTGGTAGGAAAACCTACCAATAAGCTGTTGTCTCTGGTCAAGTTTGAGAGTGTTTAGTTTGCACTGCAGCCCAGTGTGCCAAGGGTGTGTATTATCAGAAATTGCTCATATGGTGTCTATTCCCACCTGTGAACATCTGGTGGGACTTCCTGATCACAACATTGTCTTCGTTTACTATGAGATCTTCAGCACCAATGATTCAGAGTGTTGTTTTCAGTAAATAATCATCACAACCTGAGCTTACTCCTACCCTTTGTATCTGTGTCCATTTTCCCTAAGGGTGTCAGATCTCTTATGCACCAAAAGTCTCCACTCTTAGTACTGAAACAAGCTTGTAAAGCTAGCAGGCTTCGCAGCTTCTTCATCGCTGATGAGATATTGTTATCCTAAGTCAAGTGTTGGGAATGAGTCATTTCACAATGAAATAAAATTTTTACATATCTCCTTAACTATATTGTTTTCATTTATGCTATGCCTGCTGCTTTGTTTCAGTCTTTAGAATCATAGAATCATTGAGGTTGGAAAAGACCTTTAAAATCATCAAGTCCAACCGTTAACCTAGCACTGCCAAGTCCACCACTAAACCAGGTCCCTAAGCACCTCATCTACACCTCTTTTAAATACCTCCAGGGATGGAGACTCAACCACATCCCTGGGCAGCCTCTTCCAGTGCCTGACAACCCTTTCAGTGAAGAAATTTTTCCTAATACCCAACCTAAACCTCCCCCAGTGCAACTTGAGGCTGTTGCCTCTCATCCTATCGCTTGTTATTTGGGAGAAGAGATCGACCCCCACCTAGCTACAACCTCCTTTCAGGTAGTTGTAGAGAGCGATAGGGTCTCTCCTCAGCCTCCTCTTCTCCAGGCTAAACAACCCCAGGTCCCTCAGCCGCTCCTCGTAAGACTTGTGCTCCAGAACCTTCACCAGCTTCGTTGCCCTCCTCTGGACACGCTCCAGCACCTCGATGTCCTTCTTGTAGTGAGGGGCCCAAAACTGAACACAGTATTTGAGGTGCGGCCTCACCAGTTCTGACATGCAAAACTGCACTTCACTGTAGGCTGAAAGAACCATTTTTAAATTCACTCATAAAGTCTTCAGTTTTAAGCTTTGCCAAGGTGATCAAAATGCAGGGAACTGCACAACTGGGCAGAACATCTTTCTTTCCTGTCAAGGCAGATGGCATTATGGTAAGCATACCACACTGCCTGAACATGCATTGGTCATCTAGGACATCCTAGAGCAGAAGAGAAGGGGCAGAGGAAATATATTAAATGAAGCATTATGCTTAATTTAAATACAAATTTCTAAAATTCCTGTTTTGATCACTTTGCAATTGGTCAGACCCTAACAATACAATCCAACTCTAAGCTAGGGAAATGAGGAGGTTGCTATTTCCCACCAGGAGGATGAAGCTACAAGCCTGCTGTGCTGGCATGACTTTTACTTGAAGATATTAATAATATGTCAGATGATAGGATGTGCTGAATTCTAAATACTCATTTCTTCTCTATGAATGTGCGATATCCTTGTTTAGTAAAGCACAAACCTGCTACTGCACTGAATCCTCCTGTAAAAACACCAAACAGACACTGTCTTCAGACCTCAACTCAGAAATTAAAAATACATAGTGGAAGCAGCTGAATCAATTTATTTTGTACTACAGGTCAAGGTAACTTATTTGCATTCATTTTTCAGTATTACTGAAGCTTTGCTCACTCCTCTTTTAGGAGCTTTCTTTGTCTCACTTCCCATGTGGAAAGATTCTCCCCCTCTCTCAAAATACATGTTAAATCTCACCTCTCTTTTCCCCCAGTGTGACAGGAAAAGAGCCATTTCTATTCTGGTTTGCAAAAGGCAATTAGCTTTTAGGAGAGAAGAGACTGCCATCTCCACACAAACCTGACTCCCTGTTCTTAGTTTCACACCTTGCAGTTGGAAGGAGTCACAGTAAGGATATTAGAATTGGTGAAAATATTTCTTTGCTGCCCTATGTATTTCTCAATAACGTGTAAGACTTTCTCTGCATAGCCTGTGAAAGTGCAGGGTAGCTGCAACCACAGAGACAAACACATGCACTCTTTGAAGCTCTGCAGTTTCTATTACTGTTCTCTTCATCCAGGTACACCTCTTTGCTTCAAGCCTGCGGGAAACATAATACTTAACCTCATGGAAGGATTCTGTATTGCATCTCCTGTTTCGAAGTGGAAGGCTATAGTGGCTCTTTAGTTTCAGGACCCACAGCTAGTTTCCCTCAGGCAGGCTGACAGCATTCTTTCCATCTGGAACCTTCAGAGCTTTCTGAATCTCACATTCATTTCCAATATGCCTATCCATATCTCAATACATATTTTTTACTCCTTCTGTTTACAATAAAAATGCACATAAAGCTTCAGTAAATATATTAACAAGAGGGTATGTGGAGCACATTATGCCATAAAATCACAGCAATCACAGATTAGAAAATAATTTTATGTTCAATAGGAAGAAAAAGAAGAAGGAAAGCATGAAGGAGCTTAGAGGGGAAGAAAATAAGAGGAAGAGGAGGAGAAAATGCTTCAGTTACGAATGCAAGACAAAAGCAGTAAAGTCTGTAATTAAATTATTCTTCCATTAACTTGTCATCTATACAGTGTTTTCTCATATAAAGTAGTTTCACTTAATGTTGTGATATCTTCTTCCAAGCTTTCTTCTGATTTTCAGTGCCTTAATATTTTCCACTCATAATGCTTATAGCTTTCCATGCTGGCTATTGACATGACATCAATTACACCTGTTGTAAACTCAAAACAACCTCCCCCTTTTCTTCCAGAGCTCTCACTTCATTCTTCACATTCTTGCTGCAGCAATCTGTTACTCTTCTATCTGACAACCTAAGACTCTTCAAAGACTCTCCTTTCTGACTGCTCTGTTTGTAACACAGGCCTTAATCCAGCAAAGTAAAAATTAATACAGTCTATCATGAATAAGTTGAAGCACATGGAGTCAAATATGTACATGGGTTTCCACTGAATCAGCCGTTGCAGTATTGTGTCAATAACCAAGACATTGTTGCACAGATATTTGTATTCTTCTCCAAAATCCAAATGCACAAATTGCACGACTGTTCTTCTGAAAACCTGACCCTAATCTCAAGGGTATATTTCAAAGTTCAATTTATCACATTTCTGTAACAGAATGTCGTACTTACTACTGGTAACATCATTCTGCAAGTATTTTTATTCTCATGAATCTCTAGTTCTCAATTTTGCACTGAGGTATTTAAAAGAGATGAGTTAAAATGTAAAAATTACTTTCATTATTAGGACTCAAAAAAACTAGCAGATTGAAACAACTAAGAGATTTTTCCTGTTGCTCCTAAAATATTTTGTTTTATCTTTATTATGCTAGTAAGGAATAAAGAATTGTACTTAAAAACAATGTCAGTTCTACATATTTACTAATTCTTTATTAGCACAGATGAAATATTGAGATGGTCCCAAGATAACACTGAGAGTTAATCTGTTAAACATAGTTTACAATGCAGTGAAGATCTGTATCATTCCACTGGAAATAGCAGGAATGCAAAATAGCCTTTTCCACCCCCAACTACAAAAAGGCTGCAATTCTACTGGTCATTTTCATGAGCCACGAAAAGCAGGGAGAACTCCTGAGCCATTCTTTCCGCTGCTCATGTGTAAAAAAGAACCTAGCTCCAAAGCAAGCACCTGAAGATTTGGTTCCCTAAGAAAGGTACTTTAACTTCATTACAACCAGTAGAAAGAAACAACTTCCAGTCATCTTTTGACTCTCAAGAAAATCATTAACTTGGTCAACTTTTAAAAGAATATCAATTGTGTCTTTGAAATGAAATAACAAATAAAATAAAATGTTGTTAGATATTCCTTTAAAAAATCCTATTTTTTCCTAAAAGCATATGTGGTTTTGCTCTGAAAATCAGAGGGGGGAAAAAAAAAAAGATATCATCTGCAAAAAAGCAAGTCACCTAAGACTCAAGAGATGTTTGTAATTGTACAGAGGAAGCTTTGTCTATGAATACTGAGTATTAATCTTAGATCTAATCCTATAGAACGGCCTATTAGTATCAAGCAGGACGTTTAAATACCTTCCAATTTCCCTCTTAACAGGATTATCTATCAAGATTACATATTATCTCTTTCATTATTCACTCTGGTGATGAAACTGCCTTCCTTTCCTATCACAAATGACCTGCAAATATCCGGGCTGGTCAGTGGTGATCAACAGTATGTCATTTCATTGTGTGCAGATGGCAGCAGTGTCTGGAAGCAGAAATTTCACTGCAAACTCTCCTGAGAATAGCATATTAAAATGTTGCCTTTGTGGAGGGCTGATGCGGATGTGGTAGGCCACTTACCGTGTAAATAAACATTGACATTCTTAAAGGTTTTAAATACATCAACATTTAATTTACAAAATGACAGCGGAGTGTGTGATATGTATACGCTGGTACTATAACACACCATGGCTGTGAAAAAGAAAAAGCAGCAGTTGACGCCCAATCTGTAAAAACAATATGTTATTTCTGTAGCTGGTCCTTGTGCATTATGCTATTTTGCTAAACACCTTAAGCATAAAAATCTGCAGGATGCACTTAATATATTCAAAACACAGAAATGCTTCTCCACCCTGCTTGTCATAGTGTCATGGCATCCAGAGGGAAGGCATCAGGCAAAGAATAACCTTTTTCAAGGACATTAGCATTTTCTAATAAACAATTAAAAAATAAGCAGGAAAATGAAGTTGACACTTCCGAAGTGCAAACATGACGAAAGGGAGAGGTGCCATATTCAAACATTACTGTTGCAAGAAAAAGTGTGTACAAATATTTGCAGTGAGTACCTTATAGCCCAGAATAGTCTTTATGTTCTTTCACTGAATTTTCTTCACTACAGTGTAGATCGTATTTAAATAAATGGAAAATGGTATTTTCATCTTTAAAAACTAAAAGACAAACAAGAGTCATTACTAATGACAATAGATCTTGCTGGCTACCATGTATCTCAGTAGGGTCAGATATATCTGTAGATAAAACACTTACTGTAAGTAAAAGCAAAATTGAGTACTACAAGGATGACTTTGGTGTTCACAAAATCCTCTGAACAAGACCCTGACAATAAAAATGACCTTCCTGTTTGTAAGGAAGCGCTCACTGCTGTAGATGTATTCTAGTGGTAATTCTAAAAGCACATTTCTAACACAGAAACTTGCAAGTCAGGCTGATTTCCTGAATCCTTCACAAGAGATTAGGTGTGTCTGTTCAGAAGAGTGTAAATATAAATTGTAATAAATAATTATCAGCACACCTTGAGAACAGAAAATCCTCTTTTCCAGTGATACAATAGTTTTCCAAGTCTTATTGTCAGGAGGGATAAGAATCCATTAGAGAAACCAAACCAATAAACCCAAACCTTTCACTGTTACAGAAAATTTCTGACTTGTCTGTCTAAATCTGATGGAAATGAAGTTGTTTGTGAGTGTAACATAGCCTTACAACCATTTCCTGGGAATCATGAAATATGAACACTACTTTGTACAGAATGCCATTGTAGGGAGCAATTTCATCTCAATAACCCCAGTACATTTCTTCCAGATGCTTCCAGATGCTTGGAAATTTTTCTGTTGAGCAACTATCTACAATTCCTCCCTTAAGATCTTCAGATTGGATCATTAAGTGTTTTTCCTTTAAGATTTTCAAATTTTGCTCTAAAAACTTGGAGGTCTTCATTCCCTTCAGAATCCTGTTCAAGCACTTCCTTGCTTTCATACTTGTAGTTAGTGGAAAATATGCCTCAGAAGTTGCTGTCTGTGCTTGCTTTTCACATTTAACAATCAATTATGTAATGGCATTATCATTTTCTGAAATGTAGATGGTGCCTTACACAAATGTAATGGAACTCCCAATGACCACAGATCCAAGAAGTCACTTGAAAACCTAACAATTGTCAGTTTTCCTGTTTCAGCCATTTTTTCCCATTTTACTCAGTGCTGTGCAAACACAAACAATTAGACAATGTTACAAAAAGAACTTTCATTCTGCATGTGCTTACACTGATTAAAATTACAGGATTAATTTTGAAATAGATTCAGAATACACTGCTGTTGTTAATTTTTAAAACAGTATTTCTACTGTTTCTCTTCCTCACCTCATACACCTCGCTCTGTGCAGCTAGTCCAAGGAATTTTGAGGGAAACATTTAGTTTTAGCAAATAAAGGGTGAATTAACTGAAATAAGTTAATAGGTATGATGAAGCTTTTATAATCTCTCATTTTCTACATGTACAATACAGTTCACCTTTCTCCTGTGCCTTTGTTACTAAGTATGTCTGAAATTAATCTCATTCATTCCAGTCTGGCATTTGCTGCTCTTCATTGACAAGTTCTTTTCTTTCATACCTAGCAGAGCATTACACAGCCCACCATTGTCATCATGTTCATCATATATGAAGAACCCACTGATATTTATTTTCACCTTGAAAGACCCAGGTCAGCATGCCTTGCTACTCTGGCAATACTAAAAGAAAGTCACACAAATAGAAACACAGCAAAGAGAAGTGTGGTCTTTTTGTGTTTGTTTTGTTTTTTTTTTTTTAATATAACTGATGTTGCCAAAACTTTTTGCTTGCATGCATAGCTGAAAATCTCTCCCTGAGCAATTTTCATGATGTAATGCTCATATTTAGGAACCTCACTCTGGCCTATAATAATTCTTAGCTTATCTGGTTTTATCATAATGATTGTCCAGTAACCTAGCAGCATATTTGTTTAATAGCAATCTCACTATCTTGGCAAATACAAAGGTGTTTTCATTTCTTGCTGCCACATGAAAATCATGTAATTCATTTCTTGGTTTTATGTAAAAGTCATGTAAATCATAATTCTTTTTATATCCTATTGGAATCCTTGTCGATAGGAGATACCATCTGTAATGTATCCTGGTTTATTAAAGTCATCCAGTCCTTAAAGCTTATTTTTTGCATCCTGTACAGGCCAAATACGCTAAGTTCTAGGTCTGTTGGATAATACTGGGATAATACTGTATGCTTCCACTTACTGTCCCAGCCTTTCCACTCAAAAGTGTGGGATTTCACCGTTGAAGTCATGTCAAATCTCTTTGAGAGGCAGGTGTCTTTGTGTTACTGTATAAAACAACCCTTTTCATCCTGGGCAATTGTAATCTCCCCATCTCTGCTTATTTTTTGTAGTTGGGTGCCTGTCTGGAAATGCAGGCTTTACATATGTCCTGAGCCAAATAAGTCAGCAATGCTGTCAAACAAGCAGTCTTACCTTCTCATTGTTCCCACTTCTGCAAAATTTTCTTTGTCCTGGAGCAAGTGCTTTCCCAGCCACAACACAAAGCACCTGGCAAAACTAGCACAGGCAAAAAGTGATGTTTGTTCACTGGCTAATGGGGGTCAGCAACTGCATGAACACTGGTGCTACGGTGGACAAGAAGCTGATAGCAGCAGTGAATTAGGAGAGGAGGACAACTTTGTTTTGGCAATGTTAGCTTATGCTGACTTAAACGTTCTACCTCAGTTTCAGTTTGTTTATTTCTGGAGTCACAAACCACTCTGCACTCAAACTTTGTATACCTATCAAGAAATCCAGCCAAGTTTTCATTGCTGCAGGCTTATCAGAACTTTGTCTTATTGCTCAGTAACAATGATTCTGCAATTCCTGGAAAACTGTGGAGAAAAGTAGGTAGTTTTATGCATTTGTTCCTTTTATTAAAAAGAGGACACAACAACCCTATTGCCTGACACCACTGATTTCTGTTGTGATCTCTTTATCTCTTAATGAAAAATGTTTGTCCTTGTATCCAATCATCTTTCTTTCATGTTCTATTTTAATTAGATGAACTCCTCATTTTTTATAGCTCACAGAATTTTTTTTGTGAAATAGAATTTTTACTATTCTTGGAAGTACTTGCTATTTCCAAATTCACTTTTAACTTTTACATTAACTTTTACATGAATACTTAAGTCTTACAGGAAACTTCACTCAAAACAATTTGTAAGATTTCATCCTCTTCAGCATTTCAGAAAGCCAGTTTTCAGTTCATTCTGCCCGTACACATTTCGATATTGAGAAATCATTTTCTTTCAAGAATCTTAAGGGTTTTAAAATACCATGTAATTAAATTACTGTGAGATATCATGGCAAGAGAGGTCAACAGCTACCTTCTTTCTGAGGCTCTTGCTACTCATGTTTGCTTATACCATTTGGCTGGGAATCATGAGCAGCTAGCATCCCTGAGTACATGGAAGCTTGCCTCTACTCTAGTACATCACACATGAGGGTACCTTAGACATGTCCAGGTTTGATAATCCATATTGTTGATTTCAACAGCCATTATACTCTTCTCTACACTGGTGTGTCAGCTACATGCATTTAGCTCTAAGACTTCCAGGAACAGACATGAAGCTCTCTGTGCTTCACCAGCTAGAGCTGGTTCTCAATATACTGTTGGAAAACTTGTCTCTTCTTTCTGTAACTCTTAACAGAAGTGATTTCAGCTCATCTGCACATTTAGCCAAAAACCAATAGCTTCTAACTCCCTGTGTGAGACAGCACACTGGCTGGTCCTTGCTGCATCTTTACAGCTTACCTATGAATGTTGAACAGACTGAGAACTTTCTGCTACTTCAGATGCTCTTCTGGAAAATATATTTGGTAGTTGAGACCGGTGGATTGTGGCAGGTAATTGGACATAAAATCCCTAATTAGACTGGACTTAGAGTGGTGTGCTCTAATCTCCTTGGACTGTCCTGACTGGCCTAGAGTTACCTGTTGCATAAGATGGTTGCCAGGATCCGCTCTCTTGAATAGGATTGCATTTGGGATGCCATAAGTGAAGTTTAAGAAAACGCATTAAATCTAGGCTCTGGCAGACCAGAGACATGCTCTAGATCAGCCAATCCCTCTGACAGTGAAAAAGAGAACAATATGGATTCTGGTGGTTTGGCAACAAGTGTCCTTCCCTTATGTCCTTGGTTTCCTTGGTGTCAGCTACCTATGACACCTTGTCACAAAAGCACAGGGCTTTGGACTGTCAGAAGTGGGGTGCTGGTTGACAGCCGCCTGAACATGAGCCAGCAAGTGTGCTCAGGTGGCCAAGAAGGCCAATGGCATCCTGGCTTGTATCAGGAATAGTGTGGCCAGCAGGACCAGGGAGGTGATAGTGCCCCTGTACTCGGCACTGGTGAGGCCGCACCTTGAATACTGTGTTCAGTTTTGGGCCCTTCACTACAAGAAGGACATTGAGGTGCTGGAGTGTGTCCAAAGAAGGGCAACGAAGCTGGTGAAGGATCTAGAGTGCAAGTCTTATGAGGAGCGGCTGAGGGACCTGGGGTCGTTTAGTCTGGAGAAGAGGAGGCTGAGGGGAGACCTTATTGCTACCTGATAGGAGGCTGTGGTGAGGGGGGGGTTGGTCTCTTCTCCCTAGTAACAAGTGATAGGACGAGAGGAAACGGCCTCAAGCTGCGTCAGGGGAAGTTTAGGTTGGATATTAGGAAAAACTTCTTCACGGAAAGGGTAGTCAGGCATTGGACCAGGCTGCCCAGGGAAGTGGTTGAGTCTCCATCCCTGGAGGTATTTAAAAGAAGGGTAGACGTGGTGCTCGAGGACATGGTTTAGTGGTGGACTTGGCAGTGCCAGGTTAACTGTTGGACTCAATGATCTTAAGGGTCTTTTTCAACCTTAATGATTCTATGATTCTATAATTCTAAGTTCAAATTCAGCTCCTTGCTGAATATCTAATACAACTTATCATAGATTTGACAGGTAAAGGAAACTCTTGTCTTCTTTGTAGACACAATACAGCCTTGAGTTTCCTGAACTTGATATTTGTCAGTTTATGTGAAGATGCCCAGCTTCAACGCAGTATCTTCATATTATTGCCTGGGAGCTTTCCCAACAGCAGAGACCTGTATCTAGGCACAGTCCAGACAAACATTAATCACACATTGAGTCTCATAGGTTGTACTACTTTGAGCCAGCACTATAGCTCCTCACAGATGCAGGTTATAAATAACTGCTTTGTGGACTGCTAGGCACAGCCTTTTACAGAGCCCTCTGGGAGATGTGGCCTGCAGATATGGAGAAGTGGTAAGAACATGAGGACTTGGACCTTTAGCAGCTGACAAGGCCTGCAGAGTTACTCTTGGAGGACTACATTAGGCAAGGAGTCAAATTTGCTGAGGACCACATGAATCATGAGCAGAGCAACAGAAAACAAGCATGTGCTATCTTCTTGTCCCCATCTAGGTTTCTCCAGCCAAGGACTCATTTAATTCCCCTCAGAATAGTGTACTTAGGACCTTTATAAGGAACTCTCACAAGTATTACAGATGTCAACCTGAGTGACACTCTCAAGGCCTTGTAGGAAATTATCAGCAGATACAGGAAGAGTCCTCCAAACCAGGATCAGTTCTTTACTTAGATACCCATTCATCTTTTCTTTGTGGCCTACTTAACTAGCAGAATGCCTTCCAGTCACTTGGTGAGTGAGGAAACTCTGTCATACCTCCTTCCACCTCACTGCCAGCTCCTGCTCTGATAGTACAAGTGTCAATAAATGTCATATCAACTAAAACTTTGTAGATTGTCTACACTACAGTGTAACTAAATCAGAGGTTATACATCTGTAAATCTTAGTCTAAAAGCCAAGTACAGATATCTTTATTAGGATTTCTGTAGGAGCACAATAAAATTAATTTTTTTAGTAATATCTTGTCTGAAATTAAGCGTAGTACCTGACTGCAAAAGGGGAAGGAGAAGGGAGAAATGAAATGCCTTGTATATAGCACATGCAGAATGATGAAAAATGTATAAATGTAACAATAAATGACAAAGAGTACAATTACCTAACAGATATCTTCATTCATCTCTAATATTGGTGAACTAGTTCCAAATACAGAAAAATGAGTCATTCATGGGAAAACACCTATCCATGTAAACCAGCTGAGAATGCCAAGAAGTTTCCTGTGTTCCCTTAGTAAGCTGTGTTTTCGAAGAGAATGATAATAGTCTATATCTTGTAAGTAATTTTATAAGCTCTCAAATAACTTAAGAGTATACTACTTAAACGTAGATTGCCTTTTTACAGTGTGACTTCTGAACAAAGAAAAATTATTGGCCTTTTGATATCATAGGAATTCACTAAAGGGATGATCCTATCAAAGCAGGTTGTCATTATTTTATGAGCTGCTTCTCCCCCCAACTTAAATGCCATTCTTTAAAAGAAACAGTGACATAACATAAAGTATATTTTAATCACGCCATCTAATTACAAGGAAGAGTAAATCACTTAAAAACCACATGCAAAATGTCTTCGCTACCATGTAACAAAAAAGATTAATTAGCAGTAAAATAGCATAGTGCCATTTTGACAGACTAATGGAGTACATGGGACTCATGGAATTCTTCTCTCATTGGAATGCATGACAAAGGCAGAATCTTTCAAAGTTATTACAGCGAAATTCAAAGATAATTTGGTTAGTTATTTAAATTTGTCATATTACAACTTTGAAACTGCCTTTGTCCCCAGTTCAGATGTATTCTTTGAAAGAGATTTCTTTTGTACTTGTACAAGTCTCAGAGATGCATACGTGCAGGGATTCCTGTTCAGTTCTACCAATTTACATCAATAACTGCTTAAGAAGAATAAAGCTTCAGCACTGAAAATGGCTGGGTATATCTCAGGGACATCTACAGAAAAATGACACCTTTACAGAGACCACAGCCACAGTCCAGGCATTAAAGAAATGGTGATGCCCTTTTAAAAGTATGAGTTCAAATTCAGTATTAATATATATTCTCTCATAAATTTACCAAGCTCCACCTTCGAAAGAGACAGGTTGCTCACTACTACTTCTGCTATTAGAAAGCTGCCATGAAACTTAATTTCCTTACTGGTTAGAAACCTCTGAATTTTCTCCTATTTAATTCATTTTCATTAAATATGGGAGGCCAGTCTTGCTTAGAGTGGCCTAGATTAAGGCTCATAAGTGTCTTTTATTTGTATAGTAATTATTCCCTCTCGCTATAGGGAATGCCTTATCTGACCCATGGCAGGCTAACTACTGTCTTTTTCATGGGTGTAACACATAGTCATCTTGTAACCAACTTTTACATGCCTCTTTTTTATCACCTCAAACCAGTGAATCTTAAAAGTTTGCCAATCATTTTTGTTGCCAAACTTTGTAAGCAAGTTCTATCAGCACTCTTGGACTTTTTGTAACACTATCACACATGGAAATATTAAACAAGAACAATCCAAGAAAACAAAAAAAGCAAGAACACGCATCATTTGAGAACTTCACCCTTTAATTGTCTATTTGCCCCAAACAATATTCTTCAGTCCCTAAATACCATGGTGGTAGTGTTAACTTTATATTGTTTTTGAAAGTCACCTCTGACGTACTCTCATCCATGAGCAACGTGATATGCTGCAGATGAGCTTTTTGGAAAGTTTCAGATTAATTGGTCAGGGATTTAAAAAAAAAATGTAGAAAGTGAAAAGTTTTTCACCTCTCCTAAAGCCTTACTTCTAAAGCAAGTCATCTACACGTACTAAAGCTATCCCATTTTATTCGTCTATATTCTTTCGGGAAAAAAGTGCTTTTGTCCAGGCAATTAATTCTGGAAATATTTGCTATAGTTTCTTCAATGTCTTAAAAACATGTAAGCTATCTATCGAGTCTCGAGTATTTGCTGCCTCTGATGACAAGATATGTCTTCTTGTTCAATGGCAAGAAATCTACAAGGATCATCAACAGAGTTTATAAAAACAGAAGTGATGTTGAACAAATTCCTTAAGTCTGAAATATGGGCATACTACAGAGCAATAAACAACAGAGTGCATTTACACTACAGAGCCAAATCAGACTGACCAACTGCATTTAAAAATACTATGCATAGAAACACAAGAAGGAAATACTAGTCATGTTTTAGAATGGTGAAAGATAAGGTACTTCTAATGAATGCAAAGCTCTTTTCAGGATACGGGCAGGTGGATCTTCCTTACAACTTTATCACCTACACATCAATTTTATAATAGTTAAAGCTTATTACAGGTTTCTTACTGAATGTTACATATCAGGTATTTTTTCCTGGAAATGTCTTTGGAAGAATTAAATAAATGCTGTGAGAAACCTGAGAAGGAACTCATTTAGAAATTAGTAGCTGAAGAATCTACAAACACCTTCAATTTAGATCCTCTACTCAGAGGCTCCCTCAGGTTTTATTGCACAGGGCCTCTGCTTTTCAAATGAGTAGTCCAGGATGTTCCACATCATCCCAAATATTACTAAGCACGTTTAGATGCAATTTCCCTTGATCTTTGGAACTGAGCACATCCTACAAATTTTGTTAAATAGTATTTCAGGAGGTTAATGTTTATACCCATAGCTTGAAAATATTAATGAATATTTTTTTTTCTCTTAGAACACCCAAAGCATTTATTTTTAATCACAACAGAAGAGACCGTAAGAGGCTCCTACAAAAGATTCATTCCTCCTTGTGCAAGTCAATCATTTTCCTACAAACTCGCTTAAAGGTATCATCCAAGACATTTTGCAGATGTAAAAAGAGATCTGGCAAAATCCCAGCATTAGGTCTCACGAGACTGAATGCATGCGTACACATATGTTGGATGCTCTTTGTATGTATGCACATGTAGACTGAATAGCAATGAATAACAATTTATGAGAGAAATGTATCTTGAATCTTCAAAGCAAATGGTGAAGGTCCAGGCTCTAGAAGCTTGACAAGCTCTGTTCTCATATGTAACCCTGCTTCATCATACCAGAATCCATCTATCACATTTCCACTGCAAACCACAAGCTCTGAATAAGCACTCTGAAAACACAATTACACACACTGGCTTTACAAAGCCACATCCTGATTCCTGACTGGACAGCCACGTATCAGTTCTCAACCCTGCTCAGCTGGGACATAATAACAAATCACACAGCAATGAAAGATGCATGCAAACACTGTCTGAAGTAGCAGCTGCAGGAAAGGGGAAACACAGGGCAGAGAAAAGAAAAAGGTAATACAACACCATCTAAGAACTGGGATGAGAAGAATTATGGACAGAAAACCAAAATGACAGTTTCAAAATACTCCATATGCAGAGAAGCTTCTTCGGCAGTAGTTTTTGGCCCCCTCAAACGTTTTGCTTTGCTGTTTTGGAAGAAACAAGTTAGCTTGGAACTTCTCAGTAGCTATGGAATAAAAGGCCTGTATCGATTTCATTGCAACAACTGCTGCTCCAAAGGACTGTATTTGGCAAACAGCAAACACAAATGGTAAATATTTTAAAAAAGGGAAGTTGACTGTTACTTACAGACTTTCCATGTTCATTTTCTTTCTCCCAAATTAAAGGATGATTCACTATGATAGCTATAAGCCATTTCAACATGTCCAATAGTCAGATATTTGATGTAATTCTCTGGTGGACGAAGGCAAAAAGCAATCTTATTTTCACAGTTTATTGATATAATCCTAGTAATTAACTCCTCCTTATCACATATAGATGTCAAACACAAATGTAAACTGACATTCCCTTATGTGGTGTAAATAACTAACATCATTCCACATAAATATCACAATTTAGGATACATAGCACAGCTAGCCTAACCTGATTAAAATAAGCAAATTGAACCTCTCAAAGGCTCTCGAGTTTTAACAGTCTGCCTCTCTTCAATGTGTCAAATGGTCCCACTCCTAAGTACAAGGTATCGTCTACCCCAGCAGATCCTACAGAAACAAATAAGCAAACAAATCTAAGTAAGCAAACAAATCTAAGCAAGGAAAGCACAGAAGTTTGTTATCACAGAAGTTGGTTATCATTCCAACCGTAGACCATCAAAATTATGCAGTGAATCTCAAGGTTGACTTTTTTTCAGAACCAGGGAGGAGGAGATCAGCATAATTTGCATCACATCTAATTTTTCCAACCTATTTCTTGCTGCTGGTGTAGGTTTTCTGCTGTTTATGAAATGTTCAATATTTGCCTCTTTATGAATGAAGATGAAAGAGACGTTACTGAGATGATGTCTGAGGAGAAGTGGAATGGAGGTGTTCTGTACCCACAGAAGAGTGCTTAGAAAAACAGTCTGCTGTTGTTCAAATTAGTAGGATTTAGCTTGGGAATATAATTGGTAATAATGCAATTATAATGAAGGAAAGAATACTGAAAGGGTGTTGTTCTGTGGCCAGAATAAATCAAAAGAAAGGAAATAATAAGTGACACTAATTTTGCAAATATGCTTGTATAAATAAGTCATGTTGGGTAGAAGTAACAGAATCTGTTTAATTTTGCATCTGATTAATTTTGGGTCTCCTTTTGCTTGACTGCATATCTTATCTGTAGGATTTGTGTTGTAAACACACCCAGAAGTCCCCTGTCTTTCCACTGCTTCAGTTTAAAACATGGCATTTACCAGATTTTTTCTTCTATCTGCTGCTACATGGTGAATCACCTTACTTACTTATTAAATGCAAAAGCTAGTAAGGTAAACATATAATTCTTCAGCAACCAATCATGAAGTGTATGTTTTAGTTTTCTCATCCAGCTTGCCTACTAATTTGTAAAACTGCTTAGATTAAACCAACTGGTTTCTCTCCTCTGCAGCAAAAAGTAAAAACACAAAGCATTTCAGCCATTCCCCCAAAGAACACTGTGTTCCCTCCCAACATCACAATACTTCATCATCCCAATTCTTTTCCAAAAGAATAACTGATATTGAGAAGTTACAGTATTCTTTTCATCACTAAGACTGATACCAGGTTACTCTTCTGCCGCTTTAGTTTAGTACTATTGTAACCTGCACTGGTATTTTTCCTCTGCCTAGAAATTACAAGATGTACACTGAATATAAAGTACGTTCTTCCTTTGAACTTTGAACGAAAGCTGTTATACTTTTTTAATGCAGAACATCAGAAAATGACTAAAACATTTTTATTTTGTTTCACATTTCTTTGACCCTTTTTCTTGATCAAAGATAACTTTTTACTGGTCCGTCACACTTCCCATAAGTTTAATTTCTTTGTAAATGCATGTACCAGAAATACATATAAAAAATATTTTTAACAAGTTTAGCTGTTCACAAATTATTGACTCAGTTCTGCTTCTATTGGTATCAGCAACTATTTTGCCATTGATTTGAGAATACATATAATTATATTCTGTGCAATTACATAGATATGCCACCTTCTCTTTAAATCTCTTCAGCAATTTCCACTCCAGGCAGATTACATGACTTTCTTGGCCATAATCAGGAGCTTCAACACTGAACTCTACCTAATAATGATTTCCTTCACTGAATTACAGGCTCAGCTACACAATCCTCAGAAACACCATTATTTGCTAAGGAGATTTTGATAATTGTAAATATAAACAGAAAGGTAATCCATTTCTCAACACTATTTCAAAGGACTAAGGTATTCAGAAGATACTAATTTTGCCTGTAAAAATCTTTTAATAATTTAATTTTCCTAGCTTACAGAATAAAGATAGTGAACACAATGCAATATGTAGTAAGATTTATATTAAAATTGTATCAGGTTAAAACTTCCTATCCTACTTGTCTTAGAAGAACTTCTAAGAGAAACATCCTACCACATTAGAACAGCTGTCACTCAAAATATGTGATGATCTGTAACATTCTACTTGACTAAATATCCCATTAATAAGAGTATCTTCTGTGGAGCTAAACACAAAGCTATATTCATAATTAGCAAGTACATTGGTATCCTAAATGTGTTCTTAGGGCCCTAACTTACATCACTGAAGTTCATGGAGTTTTAGTCATTCTGGTTAGCACAAGCAGGATCAGAAGCTGTCACGGAGTTTTAGCTCAAACACAGTGGTCTGTCATGATATTTACCTGAAGTTCGTTAAATCCTTTGAAATTTTTGACACAAGTATGTTACCAGTGGAAAAGTTGGGTAATCAGGGAACACATCTAAACTTCCAGATTGAAAACTGACTTACTAATTTTAGTGAGGCAAAACCAAATTCATATGAAGATAAAAATGATTATTATTTTTCTTATTCAGGAACAATTTTTGCTTTTCCCAGCCCCTACCTGAAAGTGCTTCTCACGTGCATTATTCTTAATTACCTCAGTCTCCCTAGTTGCCCTGCTGTAAGAATGGAGATCATTGTTTTGTTATGGTATAGCATTTCCAGTGTGGGAGGGTAGGAAGGAATGGGACCGACCTGCAACAAAATCAGTAAGCAGTAAGTCTACAGAAAACTTCAAACTGTTATGTAGAGGTGAAGTGTTGCAGGTGATGTTACTTCACCCTTACTTTTGGGTCATCCCCCAGATAAGTGATTAAGAGAAGAACGGGATTCTGCTTTTTGCTTATATTTGAAAGATCATACTTTCTTGAATAAAATGTTATTGTCTTTAAAAATAAAAAGTCCATTTCTCTTTTCAGAATATGGACCTGAAGAAATCAATTTTTCAGAAAAAGGTGGTAGAAAAAAAAATAAATCCTTTCAAACACCAAAAATTCAAAATTTCTTTGCAGTAACCTCCTTATAAAATATAATAAAACAACTACAGTAAAATTACATTATTGGTAAAGAAAAACACAGGAGACAACGGAAATATCAGAGCTTCATTAGCCAAGGCATTAACATCAGACATTATCAGTGCTGGCAGTGGATGTGCGATAAAAAAGAACGTGATTTTTTGAACAGATAATGTAATCGTTCTATGTGTCCAAGCATTGAATTTCTATTCATAATGCAATACAGTCTTCATCCACTCCCTGCTGTTTTGTAATATTCATAGGATGTATAATGTTCTGAAACAATAAGGAAAGGCCAAAGACAAAGGCTTAAAGTGAGATCCAAAAATTTATTTTCCTGGGGGACAAAGCACTGTCACTAGTGACATCTCTTCTCTCACAGGTGCAGGAATCATTGAGAGGATAATAAGATCAGAGCAGCTGAGGGAGTAAAAATAAGAGATGGATAAAAAAATTGGGCCAGGGCAGGGGATTGTTATATAGATTCCAAAAAATTACTACTCTACAAAAATATAAGAGAATTAAATAAACTAATACACTCAGTTTCCCCAAGTAGTTGGTTTCCCAAAATTTAGGAAGGACTTTTTTTGAGGATTGTTTTAGAGGAACAACTGCAAGGTTGACAATAGGAAATAGTCATGGAATGAATAAGGACTGCAGCAGAAGTGGAAACAATATGAACCCACATATTTAAGTTGTAGTCTAGAGGATAAATAAACAAATGGGCACAATGGAGATGCTGAATGACAGAACTTTTGGGGGACTTAATATTTCAAAAGTATCATTAATGTATGGTCACAGACGAGTGAGCATAGGGGTAAGAGAGATAAGAAGCTTAATTTCTGAAGTACTTATTAGCAAAAACCTTCACAATATAGCAACCAGAAAAGCAACAGGGATTAAACAATAAACTGTACTTAACCGGAATTGTTATGTACAAAGAACACATATTTAGATCTCTCTTATGAAATATGGAGGTGTCAAGTGAATCGCCCATCAGTGCAAGCAAAAATTTACATATTTTTTATAAATTAGTGGGAATAAAAAGACATTTTCACTCTCACGCTTTTAACTTTATTGCAAGATTACATGAGAAGCTACATTAGGTCAAGCTGGCCAGCCTTTGAATTGGAGAACTGTCACGAATATATCTGCTGCAGATAATGTTTAAATTTTCTTTGACATCCCTGTTTCATTTCCACTTAAAGCAAACCCTGTCATTAAGAACAGAGTGACACCTTCTTTTTGTGATTTCATCAAATTGTATCCTGAGTAGTAAAATCACTTCTACCAAAATTCTTCCTGCAGTTTTTGATGCATGCGACAACCATCTTTATTCTCGTATTAAAGATACCTAAGAAGCATTACTTCATTTGGCCAAATTTCACCCCAAAGGTGATCACAATCGTGGCCACTGACCTTATCTATTGGTAAAAAGAAAAACACTTTCTGGTTTAGAGGTGTTAAATAAAAGTTATATATTATTATAAATGCACCTCTCAACTGCCATAGACTGACAGATTTAATGACTGGGAAGAGAATCACAGAGCAAATTGTTACTGTAATAATGCATGGAATGCTCCTGCAATTAAGGGTGGGTTGACTTTCTATTTTAAAGCCCACTATGCAGTCTGTAATATTCCAACACTCTAAAATAGCCTGGGGCTTTATGAATAATATGCTATTAACAAAGATAGAATATTTCTTTTTTCCTTTTCTAAAAATAGTGTATAGATTTCTGCTTCTTCCTACTGCGTTGAAAATAATCTTCTCCTGTTTTGAACTTACATCTAAGAAGTAACATATTCAAGCAGCTAATAGATGAAGCCATTTCACTATATTAAAAAATGATAGTATTTGTACATTTGGAAAACCATTATTGAGCATGCAGAGTAATTACTTTTCATAACCTCATTTGTCATGACATTGATTCCACCATTTGTCTTCAAGGGATCTTGTTTCCCACCCCACAATCCCAATGATGTCAGTGAAGGTGTACTGGCATGACACCACAGCAACAGAAAGAAAGCAGGCCATCGTCATTTCCATAGTACCTTTCATTGCAAAATCACTTCAAAGCACTGTAAAAAATACAGTCATCAAAACCAGAAATTTGTTTCCTACATTAAGATACAGCATTTAAAATGGTTGTCCTTTGGCTTCATATGTATTGGTGGAATTAATATTTTAAATGTGATGAAGTGATGAAAGTGATGATGGTGAAAATTAATTTATCTTGCATGAGCTACAAACTTATAACTACATACCTATGGAATACAAAGAATTTGGGAACTCAAATAATTTCCTCCTCTCAGCTCACAGCCTTCCAGTCTTCTCTTTGCCTGTCACACCTTTTTTCTCAAAGTAGCCAGAATTATTGCAAAGATGAACAAGAAAATGTTGGAATAATACTTTCAAACAAAGTATAACATCAGTTAAGCATCACTAAATGAATTTTGACAGCATTAGGGAAAAAAAAAAAAAAGAAGATTAAATACCACAACTTCTGATTCAGGCATTTTCTAAAGTACAGATTTCCTTTTGTCTCTCATTACAAGAGACCACAATTTTTCATAAACTACTATGACAGTTGCTTCCATCTAACAGCAATAATTCTCCATTGAATCATAGAATCATAGAATCATTAAGGTTGGAAAGAACCTCTGAGATCATCGAGCCCAACCATTAGCCTAACTGCCAGGTCCACCTCTAAACCATGTCCCTAAGAACCACATCTACATGTTTTTTGAATGCTTCCAGGGACTGTGATTGCACCACTTCCCTGGGCAGTCTGTTCCAATGCCTAACCACTCTCTCTGTGAAGAAATTTTTCCTAATATCAAATACAAAGACTTCAAAGAATGAAACAAGTGCTGTCTGTCTTAGCAAGGAGCACAGGACAATAGGAGTCAATTTGCGCAGTGAAATCATAGGTGCTGAGCACCAATGTCCCTTCTGTCTGTGTTGCAGGCCTTGGTTGCCATCAGTGGTTAGACTGCATTAGGTGCACTGGCGTGCACATCCTGGTTCAGCATTCTCTGAGGCTGTGTTGCAATGCAGACCAAAGCTAAGTGAGATAGTTGCTTTAAAACTAAAAAACTAAGGTGCACCTTTAATTAATTTGATGATGCTAAGTGACTATTGAACCAATACCATGGCCTAATGATAGAATAGTGTTGCAGAAAGCAATTTTTTAAAGACACACCACCTTAAAGGAAAGGCATTGTGGACATTGAGAAAATCAGGAGATGGTGAGGGGAAATAAAACCTGAAAAGGTTTACCAAGGTTTACTTTTAAATGTGTGTCATTTTTCTGCAGAGAAACGAGTTCTTTTTATATGCAAGTTTAGGGCTTACATACGAATTTGAATCAAATTTAACTAAGTGCTAGTGCACCCAAACTTGCTAACTTTATCCCTAGAAAAACACTGAAGATGCCCCAAAAGGAACATGATTAGGTAAATTCTCAGACCAGATATTCAAATCATGAAAGGCATGATTTGAAGTCCTACTGAAACCAACAAGGTATTTCTTCTCTTGTTTACTATTGTTATCTGTTTTATCTACCACCCAACAGTCTTGATAATGGTCCTAAATAATGAGCAAAAATAAAGACATTACCTGTTTTGAAATCATTACAGTATCATCTTCAAATTAAATTGATAAGGTGGGTGCAAGGAAAGGGACAATAAAGTAGCAGCTAAACAAGAAAGTTATACAAAATTATATATATAAAAAACTGTTGCTATAAGTGAGCACAGTATAGTCATTATAAGCACCATGGGAAAAGATTTGGAAAATTGTGAAACATATGACTTCCTTGTTTTTGTCACAAGAGTTTTTCCCAATCACAGGGACCAGAGGAGAGGAAGCACAATGGATGCTGCTTGAAAGGAATAGATGCTTGTTGGGCAGAAGAGACTGTGAATGTTGCTGGGGTGAAGACTGAAATCAGCCTTCCTATACGTCGATAATACAGTGGAGCAGGACAGGCGCTAGTAATAAAACCTCTAGAGGACAGGTAGTGGTTGTTTTTACTGCAATAATTAAAAACTGATTGAATATGACATGAGAACAGTGTTCATTTTTTTCACTTTGGAAAATGCAATGGAACGGAGTAGCTACATAATTCTCTAGAAAATGTTTCTTCCTGTACTTCTTCAAGATGCATCCTCTACATTTCTTAAAAGTAAAATACAAAATAAGTTAAATATAGCTACTTAGTCATGTGCTTCAACTGGTCACCGTAGGCATAAAAGACCTGTACCAAATATACAAAGAAATAAAATCAGATTAGTCTGGATTTCCTTTTATGATTACCTTTCCTTGGAAAATGTTAAACAGCAGAAATAAAAATCATGCATGTGCAAAAAGTGAAGTGAATTTCCATTCTGGAGATGACCACTATGCTCTTTGTCTTTCCTAATATCACAAGCATAAAAAGGCTGTGTTATGAAACGTAAGAGCAAAATTGTAATAGCTTGTTGGAATAAAAGCTGCTCATTAAAGCCATGATAACTTCTTCAGAGCCTAGCTCTATTTCCTTTTAAGTGCATAGGAAATTCTTACTGACAGTATTGGATTTTAGGTCCGGCTCCTTATCATCCCTGAATGATTCACCAAGCAAATGCATGAAATACACAGAGTAAAACTATATCACAACCATAATACATACCTTAACTAAAATACAGGAGACACCGGAAGGTGTTATTTGAAATAGAATCCACCCAACACACACACGAAAAGAAAGCAGACTAACCAGTGGCAGCTACTTCCAATGCTCACACAGGAAAATAATCATCACCACTGGATTTAAAATCTACAACCCCTGATTACTTTGGACAATTTCAGCTTTGCTTATATCCTTAAACCATCACAGCTATCACATCACTCTTATAATACCTGAAATGTAGCTCATGAATAATAAAGTAGATACAATAACAAAGCAGAAAGTACCAAAAGCAAATCAATTAATCAGAAGTAATTTTTGATAGCAAACCCCTTTTACTGTTTTCAACTTGAGAAAGACTTGTATCATCTATCAGTTGCTGCAGTCTGTGGGAAAAACAAACAAACAAACAAACAATAAACAGTTAAAAGGCAATATAATTTATTATTCTCTAATGTGTGTAGCGTTAATGGACAAAGAGCTTCTTGACTGCAGCTCCATATTTTAAATTTATTTTAAATGTAGTACCACAGTCAAGACCACCCTCAAGACAGCCACTGCAGTAGCTAGGGATCAGACCTGCAAGTGACAGTCTGCAAGCACTGCCTAATGCAGATTCATTAGAAATAAATCATTTCACGATAGGTATAATCTGAAGGACTTTAAATCAGAAGACTAGATCAAATCAGTCCTCCTTGAGAAAGAATTTTGGCTTTACCTTCCTTATATTACTGTGGATTTACAGGAAATACATTCAATACAAATCCCATTAGCTCCAGAATACGATGAATTATTACAAAAAACCCACATTCATCATCAGAGAGATGAAATTTGTTTAAATTCTTTTCCGCAAACTTACATTCCAGCTGGAACCTAAAAATGCAGGTTTTCTGCTTTTAAAATCACAATGCAAATCTACCTGCATTAATAGAGGACAATCATTCAGATAAAAACTGTGTTTATTTACCTTGCTACTACTCTGTACCTTCTTCTCACAGCTGACTTCATTCTGTAAAGTAGATATAAAAATCTAAGAATCACAAAGAATTGAAAGGAAACTCATTTAGTCCATTCTCTTGCCCAAAGACAAGATCTACACTATTCACAGCACCTGTCCTTAACCCTTCAGTGACAAAGATTCTACAATCTGTCCAGGCCATCTACTTCAGTATTTAACTACATGAGTGTGAAAACATTGTTTTTTTTTTTTTTCTCTAATGCTTAACATAAATCTTCCTTCCTGCAAACTGAGCTGTTATTTCTTGTCCCATGCAGAGCAAACACCGGTCTTCCACTTGCCGTTTTCAGATACACTTTGCATATTTGAACACAGGTTTGAGAGCTTCCTCAAGCCTTCCTTCCTTTGGCTGAACAGCCTGAATTCATTCAAAGTTGTTAGGTGGGTAATGTTTTCCAGCAGGTTATTCTTCTTAATCCTTTGTATCTTTTCTCCAGTTGTCCAAAATTTTCTTGAAATATAGTGATCAAAACTGAACGAAATACTCCAGTTTAGGCTTTACTAGTTTCAACTACAATGCAGATATTACTTCATATATTGTACTGACGATACTCTTATTTAAGCATGTAAATACTGTGCTTGATTATTGGACAGTAGCACAACAGTGCTAATAGATATTCAGGGCAGATACTAGTACTCCCTGATCTTTCTTTACAAATCTGTCATTCTCCACCCTGCATTTTGCGTTTGATTATTCCAACCTCCTTCACTTTGAAATAGTTCTCATTTATGCCCTTAATATTTTTTTCTAAGTATCTGCTGGCATTCTTGAGCTCTTTTTTTCCATTAGAATCCTTTCCTATGGGATTTTGTTTACTAATGGTATTTTTATTCTGTTCCCAGGAATCATGAATTCTATAATTTCACTACCACTATAATCAGTGTTGCTTTTCATCTTCAAATTCTCAAACAACTCTCTACCCACGATTTCAATGTCAGATGCACATCACCATTTTCCTTCTTACTGTCGCAATAAAAAATTTGGCCAATATGTTCCAAGACCTTGTTCACGCTTTGCATCCTGCTACATAGTGTACTTCTACCAAAGTTCAGCCTAGTCTGAAATTATTTCATCTGTGCCATCACCTTGGACTGATGTTTTATATTTGACTAACCATGAAAGCACTTTTGTTATTTTTCTCTTTTATCGCCGTTATAGACTTTAAACAGGTTTACCCCCTGACACATTCTGCCTCTCAGAGCAAGCATGTATGCCTCAATATGCACAGTACTATCTTATTCCTCTTCTTCTGTCTGTCCTTCCTAATAAGGTTTAACATTCTATATTCATATTTCAATCATGAGACATATCCTATGAAGTTACTGTTAGGCCAAACAGATCATAATCTTGATAAGGTAATAAGATTTCCAGCTCTTTATTTTGATACTTTCTGCGTAAGTATACCACACTAGAAGAAATGACAATGTGGTAGTTTGTAAATAAAATATAAACTCAGTCCTATTCATACTAAACTGAATTTAATTAATCTTGGACAGTTAGTTTTTTATCTGCTTAATTTGGTTTTGTTCTCACTGCACTAATGGGTGCTTTATTGACTAGGTTTCCAAACAATGTAAAATGTTAGCATGTTTTTTAAACCTGGCAAACTCATTACACTAAAACAAATAATCCACATTAAAAAAATACTAACATTAAGGCTAATAGAACTTTTTCAAAATGAGAAAATGTCTGATGCAAATCTTAGATGCACAATTTTTCAACAGCTCAATAATGCCAGGAAGATGTCAAGCTACAGTAATGTCATTATTAGCCTATCACCAAATACCTATCCCAGCATCAAAATATATTTATATTATTATGATGGTATTACCTTAGGAAAAAAAAATATTTTTAAGTTGGTTTATAGACCTGTAAGTCTAAAATATATCAGCAACAATGAATAGACTGGCTGGTACAATTTCAAAAGTTTCATTTCCCTTAAGATCATTTACAGCCAAACAAGAAAACCTTCTAAGCCAATTGTTTCTTTTTGAGGGTTCCTTTAATTACTGTTTTAGTAAGATATTTAACTAATATAATTTAGAATGCATCTTCTGTGGAAAGTGCAACTTAATTTGAATATTAATGTATTGTTCATTTTAATGTATTTATTTTTATGTCTTGTTCAATGAATCATTTATGAACATTCTTGAAGGTAAATAATATGATTTGGTAATAACAACATAGTACATCTGTTATGTTTGAAGCCATAGTTACTCAGAGTCCTAGGGAAACTTAGGAAAATGAAATGGTTGCAGAATTGTGGGCAAGAAATTTCTCTGAAAATCCACATTTCAATCTATAAGATTCCCTAACAGGATAGGGACTTAGCCAGTGAAAAAGAAATTAAAGCACTGTGTTAGCATTTAACAAGTTCTTTTGTTGATCAGACTAGAGAGGAATCACACTGTCCATAGTAGCTACTAAAATGTAACAATACAATTTCCAAATAAGCTTTTTCATGGGTAAAAGACACATCACATTGCTCTTCCAAATTCTGAGGGCTGTTCATCACTGCAGGCATGCAGTATGCAAATTAAACATCTTCGCTCCAGCTGAGGCTGTACTATGCCCATTAAGTGATTCATCTTTGCAGGAGAGCGGGCAGTATTTGCACCATTAGCCTTCCCTGAGATTTTACTAGGGGACAGTTCTTCATCATTTTGATGTGATTACATAAGAGTGTTGGTATGGAAACCATCCTAAATAAACACACCTTCGGATATGTCCTGGCCATGGACCTATTATCTGTAGTTTTATCCATTTG
This sequence comes from Nipponia nippon, assembly GCF_047370975.1. Classification (NCBI taxonomy): domain Eukaryota; kingdom Metazoa; phylum Chordata; class Aves; order Pelecaniformes; family Threskiornithidae; genus Nipponia; species Nipponia nippon. Next base: position 38,383 of record NW_028262357.1, on the reverse strand, counting down.
GGGCATAGCACAGACTCTAAATGATGCTTTAAGACAATTGTAAACTGTTTTTGCCCGTTCCTGTGACACTTTCTGTTATTAGAATGCGTCTGCCCTATATTAGTAGAAACTGACACACTTTAGGAGTGTACGTGAATTCTAAAAAAGTTTTTTCGAAAGACTATGTTTCTCTGAAAAAATGGAAATCTCATAGTGAAGACTAAAGTAACTGTTGCTCCACTCCCAAGTTTGAATACTATAATAGTCTGTAGAAATAAGATTTTTCAGGGGTACTAACACCTATAGATTAGTCCTCCAAAATCAAAAGAATAACCTGCTAAATACATTTGATTTTCTTTTGCTACACAAATCTTTTAAAATCTCTACTAGAAAAAAAAGAGGATTTTTTTCCTCTTTAATATCCTTATGTGGGCCTTAAAGGCCCACAGATGTCAGATCCCCTCACAATCAAACGTTCACAAACTAGTAAGAGAAAACAAAATACTCTGCATTTTTAAACTTCTAAGAAAAAAAAAAAAGGAAAATTAGGAAACAAACAAGATAAGGATTGAACTGCACTGCCCCGTTGTTCTACTTTCTTGCTCTTTCTCATTCAGTCCTTCTTCCCTTGGCTGTCTACACTGTAAACTATTTTGGGTGAGGGGGATGTTTTCTGACTCTCATATTTGTCAGTAAAGATTGCTGGCATTTTGTACCAACAAGTAACTACTATAAACAACAGCATGTATATTCTCTTTCATACAAACTCATTAGATTATTTAAGAGTCAAGAATGAGGACGAGAAAACAGATTCCATGCTCCAGCCTAGAAAGCTGGAAATTAGCTGAGATGAAATGGATAAGTGTTCCAGATGCCAGGAGTTAAGGAAGAGAAGTTGATAGTGCCAACAGCAGCAAGAACCATTGAAAGGACAGAGGGGAGGCTTGTGTTAAAGGTCTGGAAGGCACATAAAGGGTTGAAAATCAGACACAAGTGAATCACTATGACATGAATATGGCTCTCATTCACAAAGCTGAATGTTTCTAACTAGAAATCTGATATTGTGTAGCTCCCAGATAGTTGAAATTGCCCAAGCCAAAATGCTGTTGGAAAGAAAATTCCAAGCTTCACAGTAACACTGTACAACAGACAACAGTGACTGGGTCTGAAACAAGGGATGTCCTTTCTCCAGTGCCCAGTTCAGCAGTATCACAGACAGGCTACAACACAGTTATTTTACAGACACCTCTATAAGCAGTGTAATCCATTTCTTCTTTTTTAATGGAAAAATGTAATATGTCAAGGCTACCCCAAAAGTACTAGTAAATAAGTGATTTGGTTGAAAATGGAAATAAAGAATATGTGTGTGTCTATCACTGAAGACACTGTATAATCAATAGATTATCATCAGATTCTATGAATTGATTTAAAATTGCCAGCCTTAAAAATCAGGACTTCAATCACATTGCAGAAGAGCATAAACTACTTTTTAGTCCTGAGTGGCAGTATTCCTATCTGTTATAATAAATAACCTCAATTTTAAATATCATGTTGATTAGTAAGTTGGCCACTAAATACCAATGACTAAGGCTTGGTTCTCAGTGCATTTCTGTAAAATTTTGTGTAAAGCCATTATCTTCATCATTGTAATTGAAATTATGTTACCTGCTTTATTTCAAGAAAAAATTCTAAATAATATTTCTTTTTTCACCTTGTAAAACTCCCATAATTCCCATATCACAACATAATAATCATTAAATGAAATTATTGTTATTAACAATTTACCCAATATACCCAGAACTACAGCCTAGAAAGTCTGACGTTCACTGCAAGGAAATTGGTAGAAACACTAAAACGTAGAAATAATGGACACATGGAAAAATTCTGGTAGAGAGGAAGGCGTGAACTTGGCTTTTAGACGCAAATCATGTTTCACAAATGTTTTGGACCACTCTAGGTATGTCTCAGCTCTTATTTTTTCTATCAATCACATGTGATCTTCCCAGATCCACCTCTGCCTCTCTCTTAATATAAAGAATGCTCCTATACCCATTCTTACATTATACTAAACATGCTTTCAAATGTCAGCTAGTTCCTGGAAAAAGTCCAAATCTGGCAGCAGGTGACATGTATAATTAGAAGATGGAAAGATCACTTCTTTGCCCAACACTGACTACTTTTGTAATGCTGTTGCTTTACCACTTCGTTAACCTACCTGCTATATACTTTAGTTTTCCACTTTTTTATTGCTACGTTAAATCTGTCTGTTTCAAATTTGGAAATCTGATGTCTAAAACTGTGGTTCCAAAAACCATTTACTTCAGTGATGAGGCTGTGGAATGTTAATTTTACCTGCATTTTTTTAATGGAGGGTATCTAGCTGTGTCTTGAAATGCTCTTTCTCAAATGCAAGATTACAGTAGGTTGTAAAAATGAAGACAGCAACTTTGGATTAGAAGCAGGAATGACTGTGGGAACTAAGTAGGGCATTAGAAAAAATGTGTGAAAATGTATGTGTTCCTAGAGTAAGAAGGTGGACAGGATCATCCTGCAGTAGCTGATGTCTGACCACTTGTACCAGTATAGGTAAGAAGGGAAATGAAATTGTATGTAGAAATTCCAGCAAATACAAGCCACAATCTTAAAGAACTGTCTGTATGGGATTTTTGTTTGTTTGTTGGTTTGTTTTCCATCCACTAATGCAACTCTGTTCGTGTTTCTAACAGTGGAAGCTACACTGTAGGCAGGGTGGAGGCGTTATCACCATGTCATCTGGTCCTACTCAGGACAATACTAGTAGAGAAAAATGCTTATAGATTTCTCTAGAAAAAGATATTTTACTGCCTGTAAAGATGCAATAATAATTATCAATGTTGTGAAGAGAACATTTGAACAATCACAATAGATACAGTAGGACGGGATGAAGTGTAACATCAAGGTGCCTCTCAAGGAAGTCAAAAGGAAGGTCTGGACTGGTAAGGTTCAGACAGGATGTGTTGGTATCTGATGTTAATAATCATACTGATAACAAAACAATCCATACTGGGAAATCTCTTATTTCCTAAAATGTCTCACTTCCTGCCTATTTCTAATAGCAGCAACTTGAACCAGGATGTTTTCAACAATTATTAGTATTTCAGAAAATAAAACTGGATGCTGAAAAGGAAAACTGCAAAGCCTAATATAAATTTTTCAGTGTAGGGAGTGAAGCTATTGTTTGATTAGTTTAACCACTCTGAGCCATTTAGAATGGTTAAATTCATTTAGCCTCTCTGTAAAAACTTCTTACTACTGATTAAGGAACTTTTAAAAATCTGGTTTAGAGTCACAGATCAAGTGTTATCTATAGAGAACATTAATTAAAATAGCAGTAATTTTGTGTGTATACCTAATTCTGGAATGATAAACCCACTGATTTTCAGATAGCAGTATGCTGAAAGTGTAAAACTTTCTGTGAAAGCTTTTCAGATGTTTTTAATTTTTCTGTAGGCAAGATAATGAAAGCGAAGACATTACAAAGTCTGTTCTATCTAAACAAAAGTCTTTCAGACAACCTAATTGTGAGGGATTATAATAGCACAAAAATACTAACTTTGTGGCATATATTTAATTCTAGTTTTCTCTCTGCTGTTAATTTTTTGAAGTTGTACAGCATGTTGAATTCATAGTTACCTATTGTTTATTAAAATATTCAGTTCAGGCTTGAACTAGTTTACAAATTTAGTATATACTTGTCACAAACAGTATTATAAACTTAAATATTACATAAATACAGCTGTAACAGCATAAATATTAGCTATTCATGAAGCCTTATGGAATAGGAAGGGAAATCAATGTCTTCATCACTTTGCTGACAGGATTCAGATTTCTTTTCAATCAGAGCAAGTCAAAGTAGGAATAAAACCTGACTCCCTGTTTTAGAGACACTGAACTACAGCAGCATAGCATCTAAAATGTTCTTGCCAGTGGCTTGTAAAATTTCTCAGATTCTTTTTTTTAGAAAATATCATGAATGATACCCTTGTCTCAGAGACAACAATGGTGACAGTGCCCTCTGACTATAAGTTCTCAATGTCAGCCTGTAGTTAGGGATTTCTCTTCTACTTAGCTGACTGACTTAGATGCAAAATTGTCTTTCTGGCCCCAAACCCAAGCTTTCCAAACTAACTTTATTATTCAATGTTCCTATGTACCATATCTCAGATAACTCACACCCTTTTAGAAGTACAAGGCCTTGAGAATAAGCACTTAGATAACATGTAGAGGATCAGAGGAAGAAGTAGGAAAACTACTAGGGAGTAAGAGCTGTGGAGTAAATCTTGTGTAAGCAGCCCACACTTACAAAATTGCTCAAGTGAAGAGGATTTTTGCCTGTTTATTTTAAAGAAACTGAAGTTCCACATTGGAGAAAGAAGTGTGACACCTTGAGTTGTTACCAGTTACTTTCCATATGTACCACTACTTTCCCACATCTCTGTAACATCCAGTTGCTTAATGTTTATATCATGTATTTTTTGATACAAGTACCTGTCTTTCTAAATATATTCATAGCTCCAGCTTCTGCTGCTGTCTTTACATACCAAGTCCCTATAAGAAAAGCAGTTCCACACACTGCTCTCTTTGATGGATAATTAAGGCCTTCCATGGAATCATTTATGCCGTATGGATTGATAGATTGCTACGTGCTGAATTAAGACGTTCTTTTTGAGTTAGGCAAAAGATTATGACTGGTGCCATTTGGAATGTCAGATTTCTAAAGTGTAACTTCCTCCCAAGTGTCCTAATAAGTTTTGCACATACTTACACATTAATTATTCAGACTCAAATACCCCCTCTCCCTTGATAAAGTTCGTCTTTTTTTACAATCTTTTATCACAGACTGCGCTTTCCACAAAACAGGAAAGAAGTTTGTTTGAAAGTACTTTTAATTGTCCGCTTACATCTAAGAGACTCTGCATGCAGAGTGAGAAGGTACTGCTTTCTGTCAGCCGCCCGTCGAAGAGGGCAGCCGGCGCTGTTCCTCTGTCACCATCTAGCGGGGGGAGGCAGGAGGTGCCGCAATACGCTCACTTCCCGTCACTTTCCGCTGGCGTGCACCTAACGTCCGCCTACGTCGTCAGCACGAAAGCAGGTTCTTGACTGAATGCCCTAACTGATGGATTTCACGTTATCTGCTTTACCTGAATCTCTGTGTCCCGAGATCAGTTAACTCTCAGAGAGGAGACTAAACTGACCGTTAGATCAGAGATGTTTAAAAAAACAGCCCAACGGCTCTGGGTACGTCACCTTTTTTAACCTTTTACCATTTTGGACCAAAACAATCGGTGTATTTTTGAACACCATAAATTCCATGCTTGGAGGTTAAAAATTAGAAACAGTTGCCTATCTGTAATTCAGAGTAAACGTTCACTACAAATAATGGGTTTCTTGTAAATTAACGAGCCACAAAACCGGCGTGATTATTTTAGGGAAATAAAACAACTGGACATAATTTGCTCAACCCCTGAAACAAGGCCAAGAGGAAGACACTAATGGAAAAACATGTCCTTGGGGTAAAAATTCAAAGAATAGAGGAAGACTTCTAACACTTCTTTTCCTTTTTGCAACTTTAAAGCAGTAACTCTAACGAATCGGTAAAGGAAAAATAGGGTTCCGGGACAAATTTTATATCCAATAGGGCTAACATTTAAAAGCTATATTGATATTTTCAGGGACATCAGAGGGACACAGTAATTATTCAGAAAATTTTCCTGAGGCCGGGGCATTTTAGCGTGCGTGCTTCCAAACTACATTTCAACTATTAAAGGGTATCATTTCTCTCTTCACATGTCAATACAGAGTTTAGAGTCCTTTTTCTGACCTAGCTACATATTTCCATACCTACATACATTTCTTGTAAATATAATGCTAATGCTGAATTTCTTGACATGAGAACTAGACAGAAGCTGACAGATGCCATGAGGGGCATTCAGTTTACAGCACTGCAAAAAAGCATTGGTATGGACAACTTTAAATATCAACAAAAGGCGGCCAAGATACCTTCTACGAGGAGAGGCTTATGGCTGTTCTGAGACTGAACCCAGAGCAGAAACAAAGGTTTTATATTATCTCCTTGTTTACTTCTGAAGGAAGAAAAACAAGCTGTGGATTTTAACAAAAAAAACCCAACAAACAAACAAAACAAAAAACACCCAAGGAATCATAGCCATCCGTGAGGCTGTAGTGTGACAGTAAAGAGGTCCTTTCTGGAGCCTAACTGGACAGGTGATCAGGAGGTCAAGAGAATCAACCACCACTTCAAAAGTTCCCAGTGCTCCCAACACTGAAAAGGAAAGCTCTAGGTTTGACTGAAGAGAAGCAAACAACAAAATTCACTGAGTGAATACAGTACCCTAGTTTATCCTTTTTTTTAAAACTTGCCCAAATTCTCTAAGCAAAAGCAGACATTTCTCATATGCATTGTATTAAACAAAATCTTGCAATTTATTGTTGTTATTTTGCAAAATGCTTCCCTTCTCTTTTAACTTTTAAGGGTTGTGGTTGCAGTTGTACACCATGTGTGCTTTCTAGATTAGAAAACTAGGCCTAATGTTGAAATATAAACCAAATGTGCAAAACACTTTTCAGGCAAGAAGTTATACAGCTGTAATAAATTTAAATATTCTAATGCCTAGTTTGTTATAGGAAATATGATAGCAAAATTCATGAATTGTCAGACACCAGAACAAGTAACTCACCTTCCTTGGCCTTAAGCCGTCTAGGAGCTGCAGTTCATACATCCATTCACATAATTTAGGAGGCTTCTGGAAAAAACTCTCCCGCAGTAGCACAGGGGACACGAACTTCTTGCGGAAGTTCTACCAGAATTCTTTCCACATGTTCCCTGCTACCAACAAATGCCTAATAACCTGAATAACTCGGAGTAAAAGTAAGAATTTTCTTCTGCATTTATTTGAAGCTATATGTCTCCCTTTCTTCCTAAAAAATGTGAATGGCTCTTACTGTGTAGTTCAGTATGGTTCAGAACATTATCCTGTGTGAATTAGAGAATAAAAGAGAATGGAAAGAAAAAGAGTGGTCCAAAGAAGGAACCCTGATCTGGAAAAGATGTCAAAGGTGGAAAATACTGAAAGAAAAACATTTAATTGCAGCCACTAAGGTCAGGGAAAACTCCAAAGAGATACAGTGTGTGAACCCAGGAGACAATCTGAGGAAGTGAAATGGGGTTTCTAGTGTTCAATACAGCCAAGAGATTGAAGAGACTAAGAACTGAGAAGAAGTCAATAGGTTTTTTGCATGCTTTTATTTAGGATAAGTGAAGTTTTTTGAGGGATTCAACTGCCACTTGAGGAGAAGCAGGAATAGAGAAATGGTGGAATAGTTGAAGAAACAGAAATTTTATCTAAATGACCCCTCACATTACATTATTTTAAAAAGTAAGTACATTTACTACAATATTCTTTAATTCCCTAGCAATTGGAATTGGGAAAGACTGTATATCAAAGTCCATACGATATTACCATAGGCACTTAAGTGCTTAAATTGAAAATGCAGGTTAGGACCCCAGGTCTCAGGTCAGGACACCTCCATGTCTCCAGCTATTGCTCAAGAGGAAAAAAAAGTTGTTTCTGAAAGGTGACTTGTCTCATCTGAGAAGAGCAACTGCTCTCCACTGACTGAGGGCAACGCGCGATCTCAAGGGGTGAGGAGATGGCTGACCCGGGGCAGCAGGTAAGCACCAGGCAGGGTCTACAAAGTTCTCCGCTGGAAAACTTAAAAAAGAAAGAAAAAAAAAATCAGTTTACCCAATCAGTATTTAAGCATTGTCACATATTTGCACAACATTTACTAAGAAGAAAACATGTTGGATGACTTTACCTGATGGCATTTAAGTCCATCTTGGGAGTCGGTAGTCGTTTTCCCCATTTCACACTGCCTATATGAGACGGTTCTTACCACCCTGACCTGTCTGTGGTGTTTAAGTGTGGCAGAGCTTGAGGCGGGATCCAAGCCTCTGAAAGAAATAACCTTCTACAGGGGGAGGTTGGGATTTGGCAGAAAAGGAGTTAAAAGTTGAGCGTCGGCGCCGAGGAATCCAGCGGACTGTTCCATTGCCCGGGGAGGGGGGAATCTACCTACACATTGTTACTTATTCGCTATAAAATTAATAATAGAATTTCAAAAGGAGAGCTATAAGCAGGTATTATAAAGTACGAGGAGCAGATCTATGAGTGCAAAGAGGTGAACCTGAGGTAAAATCCGGAGGACACCTCTGTGCTTTCCCCTGCGTGGGCAAGTTCCACTCAGCCCGGTTTGAGACAGGAGGCGAGGCGGCACTCCGGTAGCGTGCTTGGGGCTGGCAGGGAGCTTTAGGAGCTTTTAGATCCGCTTTGGTTTCTCTTTCTAGCATCACTAGAGCTTTCCTCCTCACTGACGCAGTGGCTGCTCATAACAGGCCTCGTTTACCTGAACGGGACTGGGAGGAGAGAAGAAAGGGAGGGCACGGGAGCGGTGACGGGAGAAGGGGCTTGGAGTGGCGAAGGCGCGGGAAGCGGCCGCCGCGGGGGCAGCCCGGGGTGCCGCTCAGTCAGGAGTCCGGTGCATTTCTTTAGTGCAGATTATAATAGAATCTGACGTACTGAGGCAAAAGCTGTTCAGTAGAAGAGGTGTAACAAACAGGCTTGGCTAACGGGAGTCCTGAGCATAAACGCAAGTAACTCGACCGGATTTGCTACGAAGTGTTTGAGCAGCGGGGGCTGCGTGGCTGAGAGCCACCGCAGGCAGTTCTCAGGAACGTGCTGGGGCATTGAGGGCTTCTCCAGACACCTGGTTACACCGGTGTTTTGGAGTACCTTAGATATATTGATTGTGTTCTTTAGGATCGATTGAAAACGTCAGTGTACACAAAAAAATACTTTCTGCTATTAACAGATTATACCGTGGTATCTTTGATTTAGACGCCCATAATAAGAATTTCTCAAGAAAGTGAAGAACTGGGTTCTTCGATCTGCATCTAGAGAGAAGGAAACTGAGGGCACTTACAATGTTCATGAAGTAGCTGGTTTAAGAGCAGCTATTAGTAATAAACATAAGAGAGCTCTCCATCATACTAAAAATATTTCTGTAGAATCATAAGTATGTGCAGTGCTTCCCAGGCAACTACAAAATGCCAAGCCCACTTCCTCTGAGAAATTCTGAAACTTGAAAGCAAGCAAAACCCACACGGAATAAACAAATTAGGAGCATAAAGTGAGGTGAATAGGAAGGGTATTGTCTTTGGGAAGCCAAATTTTTTAACGTTGTATTTTCTTTATGATTAATAAGAACATTTCTTGCCTGCCCAATTACTCCTAAGTACCAGCTGAGTAGTATAAGCAGTGATACTGTGGTAACATGGTATATATGGAGAGTCCACATACTCAAGAGAAAGACAGAAGATACTGAACTACATTATAACCTTAACGGTGGTGTCTCGGGCACCCCAGTGAAACAACACCGGGAAGCTTGTAAAGCAAGCTTTTGTTCCTGGGCTGTTTGTTTTTGTGGATAAATAAGGACTTCAGTGCACTAAGCTAGGAATCCAGAACCTTTCTTGAGCTCTACATTAACACATAACCAAACATAGCATTTAATTAAGAAAAAGTTGCAGTATGTTTTTGCAATCAAAGGAAAGTGCGTATGTTGGAGGAAACACATTAGATTAATAGTACCGCAACTTTTTGCTTGGCACATACACAGTTCTAAGAACTTGTCCTTTAAATTTTTACAGATGAAAATGTATTCCTAAGGGCAATAATTAGCTATTATTCTACAGCTACCTAAACATGTAGTTGTATTCTTATAGTCAGATTATTACAGCTCGATAACTTCCCTGAAGTTACATGTGAAATTTTCTATTTCAGGCATTTTGGCATCAGTATATAGCATTTTGAATGAAATTTTGGGGAGCTGGACAAATTATATCTATTACATGTGAAGAACACCAGCCATAAAGACGTCTCATATAGACATCTCTGAACTGCTTTTAGAAGAGGGCAAAACTGGTAGAGGCCTGGTAAGAAAAATCTTCACTTAAATATACATTTGTTTTTATTGTTGGGAGGGAAAATTATTAAAGGATTGAGAAGGAAAAAAACCATGTAGGTAACTGCTAAGGATAATCAGTTTGATAGATATTGAATGTTCAACAGTTACGCAGTTTTATACTGACTTCATAACACAATGAAGGTCATCAGAATGCTGTGTAACACAACATTTGTAATAATGAAACAAAGCCTCACAGACAGGCTATAAAATATGTATGTGACACTCCTTCCCCCATAGGCCATATTACATTTTTGAGTTAATCATCAACAACATACGAATACTAAGCGTTTTTCTCATTTTTCAAGTTCTAGATTTAATGAGAAGATTTAGAAAATAAGGGGATCATAAGAATATAACGACTAACTGTAAAAAAAAACTGACGCTTCCCATTCAAAATTCAAATGGACTAGAAAAAGCTGCATTTAGCTTTATGGATCTAGTTTTTACAAAGCAAAACAAACACCCCAAACTTCTATTAGTACTTGTTTAGATGACCAATTTTTCATGAAACTGCATTCTTAAGGAAAACTCAGATAAGGGTAACATCAAAATACATAGCCTGTACATCGCTACTTAACATGCCCCTAGGCTGGACAGTTAGCTTCAGTACTTGTGAAGATCACAAGGCAACATGCAAGTTTTCATAGTGTGAGCAATATGCGAAGTTATTCACAGACAATCATAAACACAGCACAACATTTACATTTTAAATAAAAAAAAGAAATGAAACATTTGTACTCTATAGTCTAAATGAAGTTTCTGAAACAGGGTGTGAAAAGATTGAAAACAGATATTTTCAAGTCAGCACATATATAACAATTTTTGTGAAACAGTATTTTCATGTAAGTACTTTTTATGCTATACTATGCTTTAAATTTTATAGCATGGGTTTTACAATTAATCTCTTTATAAAGAGATTATCCCTTATTTAACTTTTTTATCCAAACATTATTCAAACACAAATACCTTTTCTATAGTATTAAAATGGCATACCCACCAAAGCAAGTTTTACATTCACCATCTACTCAAAGACCTGGTACATTCTTCTTTTGGCTATATGAGCATTTGACTAGTCTGTAAACATGATGACCAGAAAAAATAAAACCAGTAAGATCATTGCTTATAGAGAGATCATCTTTTAAGCCAGTGGATTCTTTAAGAGAAACAGGTAGAAATTTGTATTTTGGATTATTTTTGCCAATGAAGTCAAAATAGGAAAAGAAGGAAAGTAAGGGCTGTTATATGCTGCCTCTATCATTGGGAGCAATTGAGAGGGAAGCAATCCAAAATATTAGGGAAAACACAGTCTAAGGGCAGAGAAAAGATGAACATCGCCCAAGACAATGCAGGAGAAGCAAGCACTTTGACCAGAAGAGAGTGATCACTAGTGTAGCCTGGAGTAAACACAAGACTGACTGAAGTCTGAAAATGAGGGGAAACAGCAATGGAATCACGACAGTATGAAAGTAACGAGTGAGTTCAGGAAAAAATCTAGTGAATGAAAGTATAAAAAATATTTTATCATGCGTGTGTATGTGTTTTCCTGTCAGGAAAATTCATATTTTGAATGCTGCCAGGTTATTGTAATTTATGGATTTATTTAGAAGGCAACTGTCTTCAAAATTGGAAATGTATTCCTACTGGTTTTGACTTGAATGGCTAGTGCATTGTCTGTATCAGAAAAAATATACGATGGCATCAGATGTTTTGATGCACTCTGTTTATAAAGATTGTGCGTACGTTCTTTTCCTCTGAAACCATGGGAAAATTTCACTCAAAGTCTCAAGTCCATTTTGGTTGATAGTCATTTTGAATCTCTCTTTCTTCAATTTTCTTAGAGCTACATTCACAGTGATTGCTCAGGACTGTGTATGGGTTTCTGTGTCTTCTCTGCATCTGTTTCTATGGCATTTTACATCTTTTTTTCTCACACATGCTTATCCTCAAATATCCAACAAAACATGTGCCACCCACATGTGTATTTGTTTCGGGTGGTGACATGTACCCATGTTCTGGTGGAGGCTGCTCTTCTTCCAGGAAGTTTAACTACTTCTTACAGTGATTTTAAAGAGCACTGTCTATGACAACTAGCTGTAATATGTTCATCTAACAGCAATATTATGGATAACAGGCCACCTTAATGAATTGGACCCTGCATGGAAAACATGTTAGCAAAAGCACAGGTATACATATTGCAGCCTCTCCCAGAGAGTCACTATGTCATCTTTGATATGAATATTTGCATTGGATTGCAGTCTTTATTGGGATACAGTAGAGAAAGTTGGCAAGTCTACAAAATGTTCCATGGTAAATGAAAACTGTAAATTAACATAAATTAACAATGCTGTGCACACTAGTGTTCTTTCATTATAGTCGAGATTTGTAAATAATTTCCACTTGCCTATAAACTTTAAGAAAACTGCTCATGCTTATGCTGTTATTTCACCAAAGATACACCTCTTAGGCTGAGATTTTCTGTGCTGTTTTTCTCTTCAAAGATGAATTATGTTTAGGGAACCTTAGGGAAGTCATGTAGGTATTTTAAAACAATGGGAGGACAAATACAGAAATTTAAACATCAAAAACTAGGATTTAAATACAACATGATACAGAAAAAGACATTTTTCATAAATAGATCATTTTGACTTGATTTTTAAGTTATGGCTGTTTGAGAATTCCATGCTAATCATTCCTAAAAGGTATATTCTTCTTTCAGTCTTTTTTTTTTCCTATTGCAACCGAGTTGCACCACCTAGGTGGAGACATTTATTTTTATTTAATTGCATTGTAAAAGCCCAGGTTGCTTCTCCACGTCAACAATTCAATTTTCTGGAGCACTTATTGTCCCCATCAAAAGTTTAAAAAAAAATAAAAAAGGGCTTTGTGCTTCAGAATGCATGGTGTTGCAAGACTGTGAGAAATTAAATCTGTGAGAAGTTAATACTGCTTTCTGGCTAATTAATGGAGCACCCACACATCTTCTGAAGTGCTGACAAAATAGATGGACTGATGTTTGTCCCTATGGCCACACTGAGATGCAAATTGCCAACACGTGTCCCGTTACAAAATAGATTTTTTTTTTTTTTTGAAAAAAGAAGTTGTAAGAGGAATACTTGGCATTCAGAAAATACCCAGTGATGTTTTATTTATCCTTACTCCTTTTCCATTCTCATCTTAAAATCAATAAATTAGACCCTAGAACTTATTTTCATTGCAAATTGATGTTAACAGCCATAATTTAAAGGAGTGCAAAAGTTACCTATGTTTATTTCATTTTATTGCACAATACGTGTTCCTGTTCTCACTGTAACATCCTTTCATAAGGGCCACAGGATGTCTAAAAGAAAAAGGGACATCTGCTGCAGGCTAGAAGGCTGTTTTAGCCACCGTATAGGACTTCCAAAATGTCTTCACATGAACAAATAGCTAACTTCATAGCCAAATTTCAATCCACTTTCTTTTGTCAGGTTTTTGGATTAAAAATTAGATTATGAATTGCTGCAATAGAGAATTAATTGGAAATATGAATGTGATTTATCCTAGGTGGGGGACCACAGTTCCCTCTTACCTTCCTTTTGGCTAACCATGCCAAGGAGACTGCTTTAGGTGTGTCCATGAAATGCAATGTAAATGAAACCACCACAAAACATTCACGGACATTGGAAGTAATTTTTCTAAAAGTTGTGTATTGAAGTGTTCAAACAGTCCTTGGCACAGGCTAAAAGCATGCCAGCTAGCACTTTTGCAAACAATTCCTGCGCACAGTTTGGAAGTTAGTGTCAGTCAGGAACCATTCCCAATGGGCCGGAGATGCATGCAACTATCCTGTTCTAAAGAATAGAAGAGTTTAATAATATAGGCATGAAACATTATGTGGCTACCAGCCTCAATGCCAGAGAACAGTCCCAGGCATGTTTAACCTGTTAGTTTATATGTAGCCATTGAATCTTTTGGCTGAGATGGTTAATACTTCAGTACCTGAAGAATGGAAAAGTCCTGCTTTCATTCAAAGAAGCAGTTTTCAAAAGCCGAAGCCCAAGAAGCTTTTTTAACATACATGATTTTGACAATCATATCTTTGTCTTAAATCTTCTTTTTTACTGGCAAGTTCATTAAGAACAGAGTGGTGAGGTATTTTAAGCATGATATGATGTGCTTTAATCCATAAAAGTAGGGGTTTCAGCTTGTGCTGAATACAGCAGTCCTTAAGGCCAATTTTTAACTTCTGTCCTTTGCCAGAAGATGAACGTCCACGTTGACTTGCTGGCCCATGAAGCTGCATTTATTTACCTTTACACCTTAAAAAGTGGGGGAATAAAAAATTGCCTGAATGTTTTTATCTTTATCTCTCAAAACAATCCATAATGGCCCTCACAGCTCTTGTATAAAATTCCACAAGATTTATGTGACTGACACGCAGTTCTATATCTCTGTTATAGAACATGACAGTAAGTTGTTTTCCCAGTGCCTATCCAAAACAAGACATTTGATAGTATAGAGTTATATAAGGCTCAAATTAAAAACAAAACAAAACAAAACAAAAAAAAGAAAAAGAAGAAATACGACGAAAAAGAATTTGTGGAAAGTTAAGGAAGTTATAGGAGGAACTGTATGTGCTTCCTTCCTGAAGTTCATTAATGTCGAATCCACAGAAAAGAGCCTAAAGAGCATTGTCAGCCAGATTTCAGATCTCTTTCAATGACAATGTGTAACTGGTCAGTTATCTTCCCTGCAAAAACAACTGTTATTAGGTCTGTTCTTACAGCCCTAATGTAACAATACTGGGACAGTCTACTTATCCAGCAGAGTAATCTGTCACTGACCTCTTTTTCTGTTACATAATATATTTTATTATTATATATGTTTTATAGTCTGTTACATGTTTTACATTATCTGTCTCTTAACTTTGTTCAGAATCCCTAGTGCCTTGCATAATAAGAACGGACTGTAACATTCAAATCAAAGTACTAGAGCTTTGTCTTCCATCATTTTTCCTCCATAGAGAACTGTTTTTCACAAGTATACATTTTAAAAGATATATCTGCCATAAAATTCTTACCGTGTCTTCATACAAACAGAAGCACATTCTTAACATGGTAGAGATAGTGCATGTTTGTCACTTAGAAAAAATTAAGAAGTATTATTTCATTTCATATTAAATTCTTGTTGCTAAATTATTAGAAAAAAATAAATTATTATATTTTTTATATATATATATATATATGTATGCGCTAAATAATTAGAAGAAGGGAAAAAATACTACCTCTATCTGGCTTACCAGAAAAAAAAAAAATCAGTAGTCACCATCAAGTTGTAAGCTTAAAGCAAGTAACTATATGAATACTTTACTCCTCAATCTGCAGGCTTCCTTGTTTTTTTATTTTACCTGTACCACTGAAGGCCTCATCTGATATTTAGGTTGCTTACTTATCACAATGAATATTCCCCAGTGAATTAATTATGTGGTGCTATTATTTGCTTCTGTGAACTAAAATCAATGCAAAGAACATAACTTAATATTCCTTGTCATACGGCATTCATTATTACATTCTTCCTACTCACTGTTGTAGTCCAGCCTTAACACCAGATTCTAAATAATTTGAATACTTAAATTTAGGATGATCGCTAATGATTGCATTACTATATTACATTCAGATAATGAGCTCCCAAAATTTTATAGGGAAGTTCTTTTCAGTTATTGAAAAAATATTAGAAATATACAATAATAATGTTAGTTTTTATTTTACTGACACATCACATTTATTTAAAAAATCTGCCCAGAAATACATACTACCTATAAATTACTAGAAGGTAAAATGCAACAATGTTTGTGCATCCCCTTAACAACTTAAAATGACAGGTACCTGTATGTTATACCAGCCCTTAAAGAGACAAAAATGGAAAAGCACAATAGATTTTTCATTCAGTCTAGAAAAAAATCGAATGACAACAAGCAACCTCTAAGAAAACATTGGTGCCAGGTGTATTTTCACTGTAGTATTACATGCTGTCCATAATTTATGAAGCTGAATAACAACATGTAGCTGTCAGGGAAGTTAACATCAGAATGAAGAGGGTAAAGAGGTCTCTTGACTATTTTCGACAGTGTACACACGCATACTGTCTTTGCATCTAGAAAGCTTATCTCGGTATGCAGTTGTAAACAGCAGCAAGAGAGGTACCTACAACTTACCACATATTTTGTGAAAATTGCTTGAGAAATACATTTTAAAAACAGTGCTGTCTGCATAAAGATCTTTAATTCCTGCCTTTTAAACTTGTATTAAAATACTCTTTGAAGAACAAGAAACGAGTCTCAGAATAACCGACTGTGCAAGTAGCTTAGATTTATGGGCGCCCAGTCATTTGTTTATGGCAAGAGACACATTCTCCCTTGACATCAAAGGGAGCAGGATTAGGTTCTGAAGCTTTACCCTGAAACTTGCAGTTCATTTCCAGGACTACATAGGTGTGGATTTATCAGGGGAATTCAGAGAGCTTTGACCTCCTCCACACTGCCACCAGCTTTGTGCAGCGCTGTATATACGCTCCTTAGTGTGCCACAGTCATGGTTGCATGACTGCATAGCTCCTCCCATACAGATTAGGACCACCTCCACCCCATGACTAAGGCCTGGAACAGAAATAAGGTTTAAAGTATCTTGATATGTTTTCAGGTAATATTCTGAAATACTTGATTTATCCCTTTTTCTGGCCATTTCAGGCATAATGAGATGAACCCCATGCATACTAAAGTATTTTTTAGGAACATAGTGAGCTTCCGTTCTGCAATAAATTGCAGTGAGTGGACCTTTGAAGACAACAGGAATACAAGGAACCACTTACCTGAATGCAATGGAAGAATTTGATCTTTCCTTTTAAAAAGTGAATTACAGTAATATCTAATGGAATTTAAAAAATTTAATTTCCCTTCAGGAAAAAAAAAAAATCCTGATTTGCTTATGTGTGTTACACCACCACCTTCTAAAACAGCTAATGACAGCTAATTAGTTGTTTCCTTGTGCAGGTAGTAACATCGTAGTACTCAGGCAAAACAGACATTTCTACAAATTCTTTTAGTTGATTGGGGTTTTAAAAGCATAAAATGGTCCAGTGACATTCTCACTGAAAAATGCTGACTGAAACAGCAGTCAAATAGGTGTTGTATCTTACCATGATGTTTGTACTGGCTAAACCATATCTGACATTTGAAAAGGAAAATGTCAGTATTTGCATTTTGTTTACACACTAAGTCACCAATTAAGAAAAAAAAATCGTTATATAAATAGATTACTAAAACCACAGAAAGACCCCATCAACATGAATTGGTAGCAATCAGAAGTAGATTGAAGTAGTGTTCCTGGGCCAACTTTGTCATTTTAGAATCACATTTTCCTGTGAATTCATAGGTGTGTATGCCCACATACATACGGGTATGTGAACTCCAAATAGGTAGTCCATTAAATTTTAGTTTATTACCAAGAGAAGGTAAATATTTTCCCCCTTGAGTTACAGAGTTGCACTGTATTACGTTAAACGCAAAGACTTCCGAACACACTTCACTTACTATACCAATTATTTCCCTTTATTTCAAAAAGGTAACTTGAAGTTTTAAATGCATAAACAATTACAGGACTGGGACCTTTTCTATTAACTTAGAACAAAAGTATGTAATACATTTTTTTCAGAGCCCCGTTTACTCTGTCTCCATTAAACTTATATGAGCATGTACCCATTAGATATTAGTATTTCCAGTACTGAATTACCGTCTTTTCCAGTGCCATCTTCATTTCTGTACTTTCAAACAAAAACTCATACAGTTGTAAAATGAACTTTGATTCATCCACCATTACAAATTTAATAGTTGTTTAAGCCTGAGAGAGGCATTATAAACCTGTATTAAAACCAGAGCGTTATTCAGGATATCCTAAGACCTGGAAAGATTCAAGCGCATTGGTGTAAGATATTATCCCTTTGTGCAAAGAATATCCGTCCAGAGCTGAAGGGGTGTGTTTGTATGTCACAGGGTATTTACAGCTGTGTCCAACTGTATGGCCGAATCCTGAAGTCGACGGGCAAACAAGGCTTCCTCTAGAAATCAAGGGGGTTTTGTCCAAGTACTGAGGAGCAAAACGACATAAGTGAGTACAAAAAGACATACTCAATTCATCAGATATAAATGCTTCTTCACTATTATCCTGTGCTGTGATTATTCACAGTTTTACCTGTACAGAGGAACACCAGAAAATCTTTCAGACTAGGACATTCTCTTTCTCCAAACACTCCTTCACAACCCACAATTAAAATATTTCCAGTAAATCTGGTGGCGGTGGGAGCGTCAGCCTCCAGCGAAAGACCCTTCACCTGAACATCAGCATTTTCCCCCGTCCTCGTCCAAAAAGGTTGTTTTTAAAAGCCACTCCAGTTCGGTACGTCCACCTGGAAGTCCCTCGCCCCGGCAACGCTTTCCGCAGCGGGTGTTTCAGTTCCTGCGACAGGGCCGCCGCGCACCCCGCAGACGGACATGAGCGGTAACAGTAACTCCGGCCGCTGTCCCAGGCCTGACACATCCCACCCGCCGCGGCGGGGGGCTGCCGCCTTCGCGGGTTCACGCTAAGGCGCCTTTTTAGGTCTGCCTCCTGCGAGGCGGCATTTTGCGGTCCTCCCCGCCATCCGTAGGGAAGGCAAAAATAAAACCCGAAACGGGTGGGTTTTTTTCAACCGTCCCTTCTTCGCAAATCGCTGGCTGCCTTCCTCTCAGCGCAGGCCTAAGCGTAAACTCCGGTCTCGCTCCGCAACCCAGAGGGGGAAAAAAGGAAAGAGAAACTCGGGCGGCAGCCGAAGGGGAGGGGAAGGGGAGAGGCAGCCAGGCAGCGGAGGCTCAGCTGTGCCCGCCGCCGCCAGGCGAGGCGAGGCGAGGCGAGGCACGGCGCGGCGCGGCGAGGCGGAGGCAGCCGCTCCAGCTGCGGCGGCGCTGGGCGGGGAGCGGCGCGGCGCCGAGCAGCGCAGTGGCGGCGGCGGAAGCGGCGCTGGTGGAGGCAGGGAGCGAGCGGGCGAGGAGGAGGCAGCGGAGGGAAGGGGGAGGCTGTTGGTGTTTGGCGCCGGTGGAGGGAGTCATTCCTGCAGCTGCACTTCCGGTCGGCATTTTGTTCTGAGAGGGAGCGAGAGAGACACACACAGGATCCTTCCCCCTCCTCCTCCTCCTCCTCCTCCCCCCCCACCCCCCCGCTCGGTACCGACTCACCGTGCCCAGGCTGCCCCCTCCCCCGCCCTCCTGCACTCGCACACACAGAGGGAGCGGCGGCGGCGGCGGGCCCTTGGCAGCGCTGCCCCCCCGGCCACCCCCCTGCTCCCCCGCGGCTCGGAGTGTGTCTCGGAACCGGTTCGGCGCCGCCCGGCCTGGCCCGGCCCGTGTTGATGTTGTGAAGCAGGCTCAGGGGGAAGGGATTTGTCTCGGCCGCTCACCCCCCGGCTCTACATGTTCGCTGCACCGAGGAGGAGACGGAAGAGGAGCCAGCCCCCCTCCCGGCCCGGATTATTGTTGTTATATTATCTCCCCTCCTCCTCCTGCTCCGCGGCGGCGGCGGCGGCCCAGCGGCGGCGGCGGCGGCTCCTCTGAGGAGGGAGGGGGGCGGATTTCTCTCCCTCTCTCTCGGATTCTCGTTGGATTCAGACGCCGATTTGCTCAGGTAATCCCCCCTCCTTGTCTCCCCTTCCCCTCCCTGCCCTCTCCAGCAGCGGGCCGGGCCTCCCAGCCCAGGCGGCCCAGCGCTGCCGGGAGCAGAGGGGATTAGCTGTTATCCGGGGTAGAGGGGAGTAAGTGGCAACCGGAGGTGTTTATTTCGCAGCCCCCCTTCCTGCTCGCTCGGGTTTGGCGGAGGAGATTGGTTCCTCCCGGGCTGCCGGGAGGCCCAGGCCCGGTGGAGAGCGCAGGCCCGCCGGCCAGCGCCTTTACTCCAGCTCGGGGATTAGAAAGGCGAAGCGGCTTCTCAGTGACAGGGCCTCAACCCGGAGAGGAGCAGGAGGAGGAGGAAACAATACAATTAGCCGCAAATGTGCACTGATCCTTTGCCATATTTACAACTTCACTAGGGCAAGGTAGGAAGGTCCCACCTCAGACAGCCCTCTGAAGCGGGGAAGGAGTAAGTGGAGGAATAGGGGAAGAGAGACAATGTAAATACCCAGCAACAAAAATATCACCTCTCTTCGCTGTTACCTTCTCCATCTAACCAACTGGGTTCTGAACATTCAAAAGTTCGAGTGCACATGGATTTATAATGTGCAGAGGCTTAATCTCCAAATAATACACCGATTGATCAGTGTATTAATCACTTACTATATTTATAGCATAAAACTAGTGCTTGTGTGATGATTGACACAACACAGACACCTGCAGACCCAGGAAATACAGATGGGCAAGCATATTGTGTCAGGTACTCTACACAATCGCAGTGTCTATGTGCTGTATACATTACAGGAATATGTACTAAATTCAGAAGAAATACTATTTTATGCTTCTAACAAACAGAAAATGGGAGAGGGATCGTGTGTAAAGTGCTGCGTTTGTGACATTTAAGGGACCAAGGTGAAGATGAGATCTTACCCAAAGTACTTGAGAATCAAACATAAATTTAATTAAGTGAAAAGTGAGGAATGCTTAAAAAGTGTCATCTTTTCTTGTCCGGCCATATCACTCTGAGATCCTGAGGTTGTTATTGGCTGTTTGTGTCCATGATGTTTGAATATGTAATTAGGTGTCATTTTAACAGGTCAAATGTGTTTTGTAAATGACTGTTGATTAAGTGTCAGGTCTTTATAAATAAATGGTAGCTAATTTACAGTAAAGTAAATCTCAGACTCAGGTGTGGTAGAGTTGCGAATGTTACTAAAAACTGAGGTGGATTTAAAACAGACACCCTGTGAATTAATAAAAATATTCCTACAGAAATTACATAACTGAGGGAAATTTTAAGGTACAAAGTTTCATCTTTCATAGAGAAAGGAAATTTGTAAATGGCAAACGAGTATCAACATTGCATAATTTGTCTATTTTTCAGCAGGTTTTTTGGTTGTTCAGGCAGATCTGTTGTGGTTAATGTGTTAAAGTGGTTAATGTATCTAATAGGGTAACTTTCTGGTGTATTGTGTTTAGAGTCTTATAATAAAACTGTGCTATCGTGTCTTCAAGTGCCCCGATACATGTTTAAAAGGGTGAAGTTAATATAGCTGTCACGTAGAAGGCGTGTTTTTAATGCTGTAAATCCGTGTAGTAGTCAGTAGCGTGTCCGTGATTTGTATTGGTCAGGGAGCAGTTTGAATTTTAAAAAGCCTGAAGATCCTGCTGAGCCCCAATCCCGGCCTCCCTCCCTCCCACTAATCTCCCATTCCTGTCTTTGTGCTGCCTGGTCCTGTTAGACACTGTTTGCAACAGGGCCTCAGGCCTACGTGCGTGGAGAGGAACCATTTACACTTCGAAAAAGCAGCTTTTTATTTTTAAACTTTGTGAATTGCAGAGGGAGCCACTAGTTGTCTCTAACTGTCCCTGTCTCTGTGTGTAGCAGCAGAATTGCTGTTTTCTTTTGGCCCGTAGCCTGCGTAGAGGCCGAATGTAACTCTGCTTTACAGGAAAGAAAGGACTGTGCAGAAGTAGTTGTAGTTCTTGGGTAGTTTTCATCATCAGGAAGCGACATTAGCTCTAGCGTTTCCTTCGTCGTCTATTTCAAACAGCTCTTGTTTTAACAAAAATGGGTTTGTTAAGCTAACAGTAGTGAACTTCTTTCTCTGACTTACTTTTCATTTAAGGAGGTTTGCTTTAATTATACCAGATATGAGCAGGAAATAAGCTACTGTAGTTATGTAGTTCCTGTCAAGTTTATCTTGCCAGGGTTGTGTTTATGGCTTTCCCCCCCCCCCCCCCCCCCCATCAGAAAGGATGCACTTTTCTGATATGAAAAATAAGTGTATTTACTGAGGGCAATTTAAGATGCTGTCTGTTTGTGATGTGTAATGAGTTTTTTGGTTTTGTTCTTCTGAGCCATATGTGATTAATCCTGAATTAGTTGCTTTATCACAGTTTACATAGTTGTAAATTTCTTTATCTCAGAAAAATATATTTAGCATACAGAAATATTTAATGTGGAAATGTTTATAAGATGACTTATTTTTGGTTTAGATTGTATTTTTTAGCACATTTAAGTGTGTGTGTGAAGCAGGACTGTCACTTTCATACTACTTTTTCCCTAATGTTAGGAGTTGGTACTGGTCCACTGTTTATCACAAGAGCTAGCTGCTTAAGGAGGATGTAGTTATTTTATTTATGTTGTAGAAATACAAAATTAATTATTCTCAAGATGTTAGCTGTAACAATTATTTCAACTGAAATAGAAAAATACTTTCTTCTTGTTATCTTTTATTTTGTACTTTTGTCTACCTTGTACATTTTGAATTTGTTTCCTGTGTGCAGGTTTTATTTCTTTTTTGTCCTCTCAACTTCTTACATGTTCTACCTGAAGTTATTCCAACAAAAAATCTTTCCCTGAAGCCTTTTGCTGTCTTTTAAAGCCGTTTCTGTACTTTTTAAAAATAAAGACATAGAAACAGGTGTACTAGTAAAATAATTTACTTTTTACATTTGAAATGTTTAAATTTTGATTTAGGAGAAACAGAACAGGATCAGAAAAGCAAAATTATATCACTAAAACGCGTTGCAGATCCCTATTCTGCATAAGAGTCCAGGTGCTCTGTGCAACCTTATTGTATGTTTGAGACTCCAAGTACTCTTCTTGCAGAATCAAGGCAATAGATAGTCATTTCCTTGGTATGGAACCACGGGGGGCTTTTTTGTTGTGTTTGTATGATGATTAAGGTAATGTAGCCTTAATCCTAAATATTTCATGTATATATTCCTCTACAATATAAATAAACTACATTTTGAAGGATACTAGATGAAAAATACTCAAAGTGTGAATTGATTTCAGCCAGGGATTGGTATAACAAGTTTCCTATTGCAAATTCCTGTGTGTTCAGTGGCAAGTGTGATACTTCTATGCGTATATTATATTACAAAGTGTTAAAGTCATTATATTGAATTTATATTAACATTTCATAAATATTGCACAAGAAATGTGACGTTAGTGGATAATTGCTGTAACTAGAAAGAAAAAAAAGTACTTCTATTCTGAATAACTAGACCTAGGAAAGAAATTAAGTCTTCAAATTCAGAAATTTATGCTTTCTAGAAGTTATTCTAGAGGAGTGTATAATATTCATGAATGTGTGGACACTTTGACAACAGGCATACTTAATTGGAAAAATCTGAGTAGTGATAGCTTTAGAATTTGGTGTCTGGTAGGTATGAGGTGGGTCATCCAGTGTTAGGGCAACTATTTAGTGTCACAAAATACATCTCTAGAAATATTTAACATTTGAAAAAAATGGCCATTTCAATATGAAATTACTTATTTTCAATCTTTTCATATGCCTTTATTAGAAGTAGTACAGGTTAGGTTAACTTCTGATTTTGACTCAGCAACAGTGACGAACACTCAGTTGCACAGAGATACCTACAAGGAAGTGCTTGAAATTGGTGATACCTCTGTTTTATTGCTAATAACCCGGTACAATAGTGATCCCTTTTAATAATCAAAAAAGGAAGTCCCTTAGAAATTACAGTTGTTAAAGGCTTGTATTCCAAAAAGCTTTAATATAATTCATCTATATTTGTGTTTTTATTTTCTTAGTGTTACAAGCATACTTCTTAGTAGCTGATCCTGACCCCGAAAGTACATGCGAGAGAAGTGCTTTATATTGAGATCTGCTGCACCCCAGGTGTGAGGAAATTGTGTTTGGGGAGGTTGTGCAGGACCTGTAATTTGTGTCTCACTTCCTGTCCCTACTGTTTACTATGGAAAATCTCACTAGCAAAAGGGAGGGGAGAAAGTTTCTACATACAGTGGGGCCAAAATCCTAAAAGGAGTTCCAGTCCTATTGAATGTGTTTGTTGACACTGTACTTGAAGGTGACTACTTGGTTTACACAAATAACTTCTAAAAAAGCCATAAACATTGAAGACCATTTTTCATGTTAAAGTCAGAAAAAATTCTAGAAAAGTTCATTTTTATGGCCTCTTGTATTGGTATCAATTAGTTTTAAGTGGTTTTCCCATCAGAGATCTCAAAATTCTTTATATGGATAGATATTTTAATTTTTCACATTATTGCTGTGGTTTGATTTGAAGCACTTTCATTTTTGTAGCAGTGTGTATATGCAATGCATTTTAGAGGAACAGTGTCAAAAAATGCTAGGCTGTAAGGGGTAGGCTGTAAGGCTGAGTAAGGGACTCAGATAAGGAAAGTGCAGATTACAGAAGAACATAATCCAGCCCCCTTTGCCATATGCTGGGCCTTTAACTGCATTATTGTATTCCCCCTTTCCCTTGCAGCCCCAATTCAGTGCCTTATATAGGGCATGGGAAATGCCAGCTGACTGGTATACTGTTATAACCTCGTTTATGTATTTGTTTTTCTTTGTCATTCACTGTGCAGCCTACTGCCTTATTACCTGCTGGATACATCCAAACCTTTCATGAATGCTGAAGTGTTTTCATCTGTTAATTTCCAGGAATTATCTCAAAATAAATATCTGCGTTTCACAAACATTAGAGAACTTTTTTTTTTTGCACATCTGTAAAATATTATTTCCATTTTACAGGTGGAAGACTGAAACTGAGTCAAAATAGTTTTAGAAGTGCTTATAAATCTTGTGTAATTTGACATGCTTTATTCTTCAGAATTTTAGAGTTACTTTACAGCACTTAGTAAGTTCATGACATTGTTTTCTTTGACTTTATTTGTGGTTGTGAGTGCACTGCATTTCAGCATATCAGGATTGTTGTTTCTCATGCTGGATCCCTAATATGGAACGGGTTTTGCTGATGGCCTTAAACATCTGTTAAGTTTCAACTGTCTGATCATGCCAACAGCTGGAAAAGAATACATTTCTTGTCCTGAAAAATTAAAAATAATCACCCTCCATATTGTGAAGAAATAAAAATCTCTTAAAGTTTATCAGGAAGAACAGAGCCAACAACTAGATCGTAACCCAAATCTCGCAAGTAATTAAATGGCTTGCCTGTAATATTGGTGACAGAGATTCAAAATGTTACTCTGTTAACTTCCAGCAGGAAGTAGCAACCCTGGAGAGTATCCTAAGCATTGGTTATTGGCTGTTAGGGGTAAAACTCTGCCTCTTAAACTGGTAATTGTTGCAGTTGATGTAAACTGGTTGGACACAAACCTCTTCAGCCTGGTGGTCAGACCATTTCATTGCGGACTCAGTCTGTTGTCCAGCTGCTATATGGCTCTGTTAGGAAAGCAAGAGCATTCTGAGGTGTAGTAAGAGCATTCCTAGCCAGAACATTGCTTTTGGGATGTAGGAAGCCCAGGTTCAAATGCCTGATCTGTATCAGGCAGAGAAATTCTTGAGCTTTTTTCTCCCCATACGGCTTTTTATGTCATATGCTCTAGGCATGGCCCAGACGGTGTGAGTATATTATAGAACAGGTAGAGTAAGTGGTGCTTAGTCTTTTCTTTTTTCTTTCTATCTTTACTTGTGATGGAAGTTTTCTGTGAAAATAAGTTTGTTGGGTTGGTTTGGGGTTTTTTTTGTTTTTTTGTTTTTTTGTTTTTTTTAACAAGAGTTGATTTTTATAAATGGCAGTTTCCAGCAAAAGATCTCTTGGGTGGGAAACTGTTTTTAATCAATTGGATTTATTAACTATGTTTTATTCAAATTCCTGAGTAAAAAAGTGTAATGTCCCATAAAAGGCACCTCCTTTTACTCTGTAACTCTGATCTGTTTTGTGATGTATCTGTCATATACCATATATGAGGCAGAGATCCTGTGAATAACAAAACGCAGTATATGATTATTTAATGAATTACTATCATAATGCACAAGGGACTAAATTGAAGGTGTAAGCAACCATAATTCTGACATTTCTTAATACTTTAATGCTTGGTTTTATAGTACTAACCTTTTTTCTCCTTTTCTTTTCTTTTTTTTTTTTTTTTAAATAATGTAATTTATCAAACTCCTTGAACGTAAACACATGTCTGTGGTAGTGCAACCCCTATATCTCATGTTTGAGCTAACAATCTCTCCTCTGTGTTGACCAAGTACTTGGAAAGGATGAGGTTACAAATACTTTGTCTCTGAAATTTTGTTTTCAAGTCTTAGGTTTTAATAGAGACTATCACCCTTTCTTGCATGCTATATTCCATTCAGATATGTTGCTTTCTCTTTTTCTTCAGATATGCTTGCTGGCTAT
Source organism: Nipponia nippon (assembly GCF_047370975.1). NCBI lineage: Eukaryota > Metazoa > Chordata > Aves > Pelecaniformes > Threskiornithidae > Nipponia > Nipponia nippon. Next base: position 11,992 of record NW_028262357.1, on the reverse strand, counting down.
TAAGGATGGGGGGAAAAATTTAGAGAGCCCTCATCAGATGCTATGTACAACAGCCACCTTAGTGCCTGTTGAAAAAATAATCTGGAACCTGCTCTTTGTAATAATGGTAAGACTGTGGTGAGAACTTATGGGGAGTGCTTTGTGCGGATCTACAATTGGTTCCACTTCAATATTTTTATTTTTTTTTTCTGAAGGGAAAATTAAAAATCTGCTTGATGATTTGATTGTTAAATTTCTAGTTCAAACTAAGGAGATAAGGTTGCTTTTTACTATGTGGATGCTAGGCTTTCTTTTTTTTCTTTTTTCTTTTTTAAATAATGGGAAATGGATTTTCTTCTACTAGTGTGCTCAGTGATGATTAGTTCTTCCTGGCAGTTTCCTTAAAAGCTCATGTTGAGGCATAACCTGTAACATAGAAAAACTTCAGTGTATCCTATTAAGATTTGGCAGTTACAAGGAATTGAAACATTGCTTAACAGTTACTAGTCAGCTTTATGAATGCATGTTGCTCACTGCTTGTTTCGTATAGGTAGGACTGGTAGTGACTCTCTCAGTGTCCTGACACTTACTATTTAAAGGCACTGATTTTACTTCTGACTTTGCTAAACTTCAGTCATTTGGGCTGAAATCTTCCATGCTGGGTGACTGCTGTTTATTGACTCATTCTTTTTAATAAAGCTTAATGCCAAAATAGTTCAATGGCTCCTAAGGGTCATGCTAGAGGAAAAAAATGTTTAAAAATTATTTTTGACCTTTGCTTCAAGTAATTCAAACAACACCATTCTTTGGGAAAGGAACTTAAAATTTGAGAGTGAGGTGACTTTTTTGCATTAGGGACATGCATTCTGTTGCCATTTCAAAAACTTGTCCAAAAATTAGGCAAGTTATTAGTGGCTGAAAAATTAGCTGACTTCTCTGATGGTAAGCATTAATGTTGAAAAATTTTGTATGCACAACAGGACTTTCCTAATAACTACAGTTCTAAGCAGTGAGATGTGGTACAGACTCAGTTTTCTGCTGTCCACTCCCTGCTTATCCACAGTGCTGATTTGTTTGAATGTGGAAAAGACAAGAACTGAGGTTGCAGGTGGCTGGAAGGGTGGACACATGGAGGAGAAGAGTGGTGGACTGGAACCAGATTTACACAGATGGGAAGGGAATGGGAGTCTGAAGGGCAGGAATTGGGAGGAGGGTAGGAGCTTGGAGTTCCTAAGGAAGTAATGACTGAAGTGAGGACTGGATAAAGGAGTCTGGTGGGACAGATACAAGTGACCTTAGTGAAGATACAGGAAGAGCTGAGAAACAGCCTTAGCAAGAAACTGAGACAGAAGGGTACTCTGGAATTGGGTGTACAGTCAAGGGAAGCAGTTCAGGGATGGGAATGAGTGGGAAGTATGTATTGAGAGAGGCCAGAGAAGGGAAGAAGAACAAATTGCCTGAGAAGCCAGAAGTACAAAGCAAGGATTGGCTGGGCAAAGAAGCATTATTTCACACACAGGAATTTGTTGTTTGATTTGTATTCTTTTTTTTTTTTTTAATAACTGAGGAAATCACATAGTAAAAAAAAAAAAAAAAAGCTCAGAAATGTGCGATACTTCTTGTAAGAGCAAACAGTAGGGAATTCTGTAGTTCAGATTACCTGTGTAGTCTGCATTTGGCATCTTTGTGAATGTATTGTGGTAAACTTTAAGTCTGTTGTCACTATTTTTTCCTAGAACAGGATGCCTATTTCACTGACTGTGTGGAATGAATGTAGCTTCCTTAACAGAGATTTAAAAAAAAAAAAAAAAAAAAAAACAAACCCAAAAAACCCCAAACCAAAACCACCAAACCACGCCCTCCAATATAAAAAAACAGATTATATTAATATCTCCTAGGATTGGCTTTAGATATTGTTGATTCTGCCTTGGGGAAAAGGATAGACTCTTGAGATTGCTTCCAGTCCTGTCTTTTATGATTAAATATTTTGATTTCTCTTTAGTGTTCAATGTGTAGTCTTTTGCCTTAATCACTTCACATCATTAAACCTTGCTCCAGAGACAGAATTCTTAATTTCCTCATGGGCTTTTCTGTGACGTGTATTGTAATATTGGAATGCTTCACAAATACTTATTTGTTTAATATTTTTGAGGGGACAGTATGTAATCATGCAGGTTGGGAACTGAGATGCAAAAGTTGGTCTTTATAACTTTGGAAGTCCAACTGGAGCAACTGTTACGACCTGAATTTTAAATTAACTTGACTTTTTTTGTATCGTAATGTGTGTGATAATATTAGAACAGATTTTGTTAATTTTGGTTATAAATATGCCTAATCAGTGCTTCTTCAAATAGGGCTTCGGAGCATGCAGGAAGAAAGGAACACAGAAATATTTATCATTAGTAATAGAAATAGAATCAGATTCCCCAGAGTGGCATTTTTCTGTTTCCTGTTATCTGATCTTCAGCCTCTTTCACTTCATACTTCTCTTTCATTTTTACTCGAAGTTGGAGAGTCATGTATACAACAGACCATACAGCCTTATGAATAGCCTCTGATTCACTTCCAGAGCAGATCCTTCCTGTAAGCTGAATGAAGATTGGGCCTGGGGGTGGGAGGGAAATGTTACGCAATCATATAATCCAAAGACTGTGTCAGAATTCTTGAGCGCAAGGGGCGTTTATTAACTTTTGTCTGACTTTGCAAATGTGATCTTTCAGCTGGGGGGCATGGGATTTCCTGGTAGAAGTCTAGAAAGCTTTGAGTTGATACACAGAAAAAGTAATGTTTGAGTATTTGTTGATATCAACTTTTCTGTGTTGAATGTTCTGTTTTAGAGGGCTTTTTAAAAGTCAGATCTTCAGCATCATTTGTAATGATATGAATTTAACATACGGAAATGCATTCAGTGTAATATATCTCTTTAAGTATTGGCTTGTAAACCAGCTGTCACAGTGCAGTAAGTAAAATTTGTAGTCTTGATTTCTGCATCATAAAAAGGAATTGGAGTGAGATCAAAAAGGGATTTTGTTGTTGTGATACTGCTGTTGAACAGATCAGCCCCTGAGTGTCAATCACAAGTTTGAGATGTGTGAGCATGCAAAATGGAACTCTCAACTCCTGTGGTGCTGAGCAAAGGATCCATATTGGCTAGTCAATAGAAAACATCGAAGATATTTCTACCTCCTGAAAGAGAGTTTAAATCAATTTATTTGATAATCGTATTCTCTCAAGATTTTTCCCTGTTCTAATTAATTTTCTTTGCACTGTGATGTAGGACTCCATCAACAAGAGGAGAAGGGAACGCTTGCTACCCCATAAAATCTTAGAGCCAGTCGAAGACTCTAATGGATAGTGACAAATGCATGTTTGAACCTCCTGCTACTGAGGAGGGTACTAGAATCTGGGTGTCTGATATCCTGAGCAAGTGCCCTTCCTCTGTCCTGCTGAGATTTTGAGTGAAGGGATGGAGGCGGTGGCTAGTACGCAGTGTGAAGTACTCAGTTTTGTGTGTTAGGCATGTTCAAAGCATGTGTATGACTGGACTTTCCTACTCTGAGGATCTTGCCCAGGCTTAGGTGTAAAACAGATGTCGAACTGTTTAGTTCTGCAAAAATAGTGGCAGTTCTGGCATACACTGAAGCAAAGCTGTAGGTGAACTTTCCTGGTGATAATTTAGGTGACTAATGGCTTGGAGAGTTGTAGGAACACACTGTGCACTCTAAGGTCACTATTATAAAAGATTATTTAGAGTTACGGCTCTGCATATTTACTCGCTGTAGTAATTCCCCCTGGTTCTATCTAGCATGATGTAAAGTTTAGTCATGTTATTTACAGAAATAGATAATTTATTTTTACCATGGAAAATATATAATTAAAATATTTTAGGAATTGCAATAAAAATGGTATAGTTTAAACAACTGTTTTGTCTGTAATTCTCTAAATATCATTACACAAACAAACTATCATAATACTGCAAGGTAAACATTCTCAGTTTTCACATCACACTGTAATCTTAGCCTGCAACCTGGAGGAAGAATAATGAAAGCTACTTATTTAATTTAGTGACACATTAAATAATTATATTGAATTAGTAGACTTTAGAATAGGAATTCTCTCTCTTTCTGTAAATGTATGTGTTTATTCCTGACAAATCCTTTTTCTAGGCTCAAAGTAGACATATGATGTCATGGGATTAAGCAAATTCTTAATCACACATCTTGATAAATAATTAGCCAGTGAAGTCTTATAAAAAGCTCTGTAGATGGACTTCTGAGGATTCAACATAACTTGTTAAGTCCTGGCAATTTGAAGTTATTGCATGCTCAGCTACAGTGAATGTTCAATTTTATATATGTAGTCTGTGGCAATTGCATATAACTTGATTTAATTTAACCCTGTTTCATTGCTGGCTTAGGAAGCTTGAATTAGTTTGCATTTTTCATGGGCTAAGTGTATATGTGCCAATTATTGAAAGTCAGCTGATGCACAGTAACTTGAGAGTCTGGGCTAATCAACTTGCCCAAATGTGGCTGAGACTTCATGTAACCCTATGTGAATTTTGGGAGAGAACAATATTTGTCTGAATCAAAACTGTTGAAGGTCGTCTACCTGCACCTAATTACTGATACAGGTATAAATTTGAACAAGTGTTTTGGGAAGGACAGTGAAAAATGGATGAAATATCTCATTGTAAAATACACTAATTTTGAAATCCTGTTAGAAGATATCATAAAGCTTGTTATAGATATATGCAGATAACTATTTTAAGCAAGAACAAAAAAACCTCATATGTTTTATGATCATGAAGCTTACATGCTTATGCTATTTTATAATGAAAACCAAAGAAAAACTAGAAGATAGTAGTTTATAGATGTAGTTTAGTTTTAAAAGTGACCCTATAGAAATAGCATCAGTTATCAAAGACATTAAATTTGCTGTAGAGAACTTAGAGGTTTTTATTAGTAAAATGACATTCACCTTGATAGAGAGAATTCAGTTTAGTTTCATGTGCATGGTTATGACAAACAAATATTCTGTAAATCAAGTTGCATACAGGTTCATTAGTGGAGTTGTGTGTCAAATAATGCTTTAAAATTATACTTCTGCAAATGCATTGCCTTCGGTGAGTTTACATAGGTATAATTACTTGAAACTGATATATATCAACATATTTGCTTCCTGAAATAAGTTAGAATTTGAGTTGGACTTTAAACAGGCTAGTCCCTAAATCTTAGGGTATTCAAATATAGTAAAATATTTATTCACTGAACTCAATGATTATAGTAGGAAATAGTCTTGGTGCACACGACTACTTCAGAAGCATTTTTGGTTTTCTTTAATAATATAATAATTTTGTAGATTAGATTTACCCCATTAAGACCAACAGTAGCTTTAATGATTCTGTCATAGTTACTTAGCATTGTTCTTGTGGTTGATTTGGGTTTTGACAAAACCCAAATTATTGTTAAGCATTTTATGAATCTTTGTGAGTTAAAGATGTTTGTATTTTGGGAGGTGGGGTAGGGGTGTGTTGTGGCCTGGAGTGCTAATTGCTAAGATGTAGTGGTAGGCTCCCACTTGTTGTGATTTCTTTGCAATAACTTTCTGAATTCTGAACATAGTTTAATAAATTCAGTACTCATGTAGCTTACTAACATACTCATCAGTGGTTTGTTAATGTAGATGTTAATTAGCTTCAGATAACTTGAGAGAATTTTTTTTATAATCACCTGTGTAAAAGGCTTATATATATGATTGGGTAATAACCTCAGATACTTTTCCACTGAAAAGGACAGAGTCATGTTTGAAAACTTGCCTTAAAATCTTTTAGAAATAAGAAACACCTACTTGACAACCAATGTCTTAGAAGATCTAGAAAAGGATGTTTGCTGTGAGTAAACATTAGGAATAATTAGCAGTGGGGGGAGCTCAAGTTCTTTGTAATACGAACCTGCAAAACACAAATGTAAATTAATATTGCATAATGTGAAATAGCAGTTTAGCACTCTACAGAATACTACTGTCAGTATAAATTTGTGTCTCGGATATAAATATTATCATGTGTGCCAAAGCACGCAGACAGTCATGTCAAACGTGTGGACTGGGAAGGCCACTTGTGGTTCTGCAAGCTCTAATTTATAGTCTCCCATGGCAACTGTTAAAGAGAGAAAAAAGGATTCTGAATTGAGATGTGTCCCTGGATCATGTCCTGTGCGTTTAATGTGAAGAGTTTAAATTTTTTTTTTTTTCATTGAGGAGGTAAACAGCCTGTTGTCACAGGAACAGATCTTTTCCTTGTTGCTACTTCTTAGCTGCTTTCCTCTCAGTTGTATGTTTTTATCACAGAGGTTGGTGGTAAGTTAGATATTATACTACTGGAAAACAGGACAGGAACTCAGTAGTTTGAAAGCCTGGGTGAATAGCTAGCAAAAGATAGTGTCCTTACCCATATAGGTGCCTCGGCATCAAATGAAAAAAGGAAAGACGGAACTGAGAACTAGCTACTCCTTATTGCTACTTGAGTGTATATGTCAGTCTTGATGCAAGTTTAAGGTAGTTGAGGCCTGATCCATTTCAGCTGCTTCTGATCTCTGTTTAAATGGCATGTGAATGAAACTAGCAAGGTATCATGCGTCATTTTTAATGCTTCTGTATTGCCAGAATATTCCCATAAAGATGTGTAGTCTCTGGGTCTCCTTTGTGCTAAAGTAATTTCCAATTTGGAAAAAAAGCAAATTGATTCTATTCCTTCTACAATAGCAAAGCTGCAGAGAACTGAGAATCTTCTCCAAAATGAGCCTGTGACTTATGAAATAATGTTAATGTTTCACACTAGAAAGATTAAGCTACCTCTCTAAAAGGTGGGTGTATATCACCTGCATCCCAGGGAAGACTGCAAAGATCAGCTTTAGTTTTCCCTTGCAAATACTGCTCTACATATATAGCAGTGCTGTGCTTCACATCTTATTTTGTACATACTTGTTTTCATTTGTCAGTGAATGATGGTAAGCAAACAGCTATAACTGTATTTTTCTCATAACAGGATGACCTGAAATAAATAACACTTACTTTAGGATATTTTTAAATGTTTAATTTTTAAGTAATTAAAAGATATAGTGATGATAATCCCATTGGGTTTTTGTTTTTTTTTTCAACATATGTAAAACTCTGTGACACTTCAAATATAATTTATCTGCATTTTAAAATCCATCCCCTTGCTAGAAAAAAGGGATACTTCATTGCAAATTGTTGCAGTTGAACAAATTACGAAAATAAAGTGCTCAGCATGCAACTGTATAAATTCTATTAAAATTAAAAAATTAAGCATGACTGAGTAATCTAGTCTTCAGTTTATTGATTTGATTTGATTTATCTGCATGGTCAATTGTGGCTGTTAATGGGCCACATGGGCTGTAGCATATGGGCCACAGTTCACCTTTGCCTTAGCAACAGCCAGGACAATAGTGCTGTCTGAATTCTGTAGTAGAAAGCTTTGTATTAAAGCCTCAGAGAAATTGAGGTCTGTAATTAGCCCTCTCTTTCACAGTAGTGAGTTTTAGATCCTTAAGAAAAGATGATGGTTGTCATTTGGAGTGAAGTGCCTGGAGAATAAAGTACATAGAAGATAAGCGGAACATCTGTAGGTTGGATACAGGCAGAGATGGAAGGATTCAGTGTAGATTGTCTTGGTGTGATCCAGTGAGGACTGATCTAACTTCATGGAGCAGTTCTTGGGCCTTTTCCATCTGCCCATAACATAGCTTGGCAGTTCAGTCAGTAACTTGGAACTGTGTCCCTGGCCTAAGACTTGCTTCTCTTTTAGCATATCAGTTTAGAATTTAGAGATGTATTTATAGGATGCATGTGGATTTTTATTTAATCAATAAAATTATATCTGTAACTCGTACAAATAAAGAAAATTCACAAATGGGAAAATGCAATTTTTGCTGTTTCAGTCATTAATTGATGACCAACTTTCTCATATTGGAAGGTGTGACTTACTCATATAAATAATGAAAAAATATGTGTGATATATTAATGAATAGCAAAGTAGTAGCAATGCATTTATCTTCTCTGAGACTTTAGCAGTCATTTCTTTGAAGAAGTAATTTTAAGAGCACTTTTTACTTTTTTTTGCCATATTTTTTATTTGTTAACCTCATTATCTTCTTGCTTTTGTAAGTGAGAGCTTGTATATGTGATATAATTTGAATATGCTTTCTGGAAAGTCTACATGAATACTTCAGTAACTGAAGTTGGAAACAGGTTTAACTAAACCAAAATAAGCTGCTCTTACACTGAGACTTAGATTTCTGTATTTCGTTGATGTTGTTTTTAATATTCTACTTAAAAATTTTTTATCCTTTTTCATTAGTAAAGGCTTACTTATCTCTCCCCCTTCCCACCCTCCCCCCAATTTTGAAATTGTCTGTTTAATCACTAAGTCTCATAAGGCAGTGAAGAAGCCACATCATGAAAGACCTCTCTGGGGGGAAAAAAAAATAAAAAAATTCTTGTCCTGTTTTACTTTGAAGCATTGACAGAAGAGGTTGGTTGTCTGGAGTATGAATGAGGCTGTCTTTCTCTGGTTTTTGTGTTATAAGAGATTAGCAAATGAGAGCTTTGCAAGTGTGTGAGGTGAACAAGATGGAAAGGCTTTAGTCCCTTTCTCACCTTGTAAAATATGTACAGACATATTTCAGCTTGGGTGAGTTGGGTAAGTTTGTGGGAGAAAACTTGATTTCTGAGGGTTTTCTGAGGAGGCATGTTTGATTTGCAATAATTTCATCATTTGCTTTACAGTGTTGCATTGTTTGATTAAAAATATTTATAAATGATTTAGGAATACTGACTTTCAAAGTGTGTTACTAAAATAGGTCCTGGGAAATGTTTTGGCTGATTGGAAGATGATAACAACTTACAAATTTTAGTATAATAGAACAGATAGTTCTGCATGGATCTTTTTGTTTCAATACATCTCTTATTTCCTTGGCTTTTGGGGAAGTATGGATTAGCATATATGAATATGTTGTCTTGTTTGCTTACTTGTATTTAGTTTTAGCAGTAATGTGAACTAGTGTGAACCTTCTCTCTGTATGGTATGTTGTACGGTTTTCAATGATATTCTACTCCAAAGCAAAATAAAAACAATGTATGGCATATTTGCTCAAATTTCTAGAAAAGTTATGTTAGTAAAAATATTTAGATTGACATTTGAAAACAACATAGTGATATTTGTGGAAAAAATCAAATCAAAGTGTACCAGACCTTAAATTACAATGTAACTGAAGTGTTTTGTTTTTGAAATATTTTAATGGTATAAAGCTGAAACACCTTCGTTCTGTTATTTAAAAATAAAGTCTGTTTAAATGGAAGCATTTTCTAAGCTATGTCCACTTTGACAAATGACAGTTTTCAGTGAAAGTTTCTAATTTAAAAATTTCTCATTCAGTTTAATGGACAGCTGTCTGGGGGCGAGGATCCACATAAATCTTTTCTTTCTAGCCATTAATGGTGAGGGAAGTGGGATTTTCACCAGTGTCTCTCCCCTGTACTTTATTTTTAGGGGCCTTATATGCTGTAATGTAATCTGAATAATGTTCTTAAACTTCTGGCTATCAAATGATTTCTCTTTTGTACGTGTATAAGATAGTAGCTGTTAGATCTCTTACAGATCTTGCATGTGCTTCTTGCTTTTCCTGTTATTTTCTAGATCCTATCATAGTTCACTTCAGAGAGCCTTAGACAGCTTTGATCTCATGGATTATTTTAAATTTTGCTAAATAAGCAGGTATACTAAGAAGATACAGGAGATGGCTAGGACTTTTGGAGGAGGTTCAGTCGTCTTGGCACTAATGTGGATTTTTTGGATATTCCTTTAGCAAACAAAAATTCTCTGTTTACCAGATATGAATTTAGAGAATGCAAGACACAGAGGGTTAAGATGCCTATAGTTCAGTTTATCACCTCTCATCCATAACCCTACTCAGTGCTTTTTTTTGTCAGGTTCATATGACAGGATGGTGGTCACATGGTTGTACAGCTTCCTGCCTTCAAGACTGCTATATCTAAATTTCTTTAAGCTTAAAAAAATACTATATGTGCAGTGATTATATCAAGGCCAGCTAGGGAAATTATGGCAGTCAATGAAGTATAGCTTTATAGCTGAATTTTCTAATTTCTTGTACTATAAAATTGGCAGTTTAGTTATACAAGTTTGACAGTGTAGTACTTGGAGAGCATAAAAACCATTAATATAAGCTTTTGTGGATAATGTGTGTTGTGGTTTCACTCCAGCCAGCAACTAAGCACCAAATAGCTGCTCACTTACTCCCCCCTGGTGGGATGGGGGACAGAATTGGAAGGGTAAAAGTGAGAAACTCATGGGTTTCATAAGAACAGTTTAATAATTGAAAAGAAAAAATAATTTTTAAAAAAAATAAGGAAAAGGGGGGGGGAGAGGAAAATAAAACCCAAGAAAGAGAAGTGATGCAAACGAAAACAATTGCTCACCACCAACCAACCCATGCCCAGCCAGTCTTGGAGCAGCGGCCCCCCTGCCAACCTCCCCCTAGTTTTATTGCTGAGCATGACGTCATATGGCATGGAATATCCCTTTGGCCTGTCTGGGTCAGCTGTCCTGGCTGTGCTCCCTCCCAATTTCTTGTGCATCCCCAGCCTACTCACTGGTGGGGTGGTGTGAGGAGCAGAAGAGGCCTTGACTCTGTGTAAGCACTGTTCAGCAATAGCTAAAACATCCCTGTATTATCAACACTGTTTCCAGCACAAATCCAAAACATAGCCCAATACTAGCTTCTATGAAGAAAATTAACTCTATCCCAGCCAAAACCAGCACAATGTGAAATTAAGTTAGTATCTGTTTTCAGAGTATAGGGGCTTATTAGGAGTGACCATGCTTAGTCAGTACACACCCTATCCTAAATTATTGAATAGTTAATTTGTTTAGTCAGTTTACCTGAGCAGTAATGCTTTCTCCACAATAGGTAGAGCAGGAGTTTTGAAAGTTATTAAAATTGTATAAATCTAGTTTATTCAAAAGTGTTGAGTTGTAGCGAGAAATAGTTGATATACAGGGCCATGATCTTCTGACTCTCTAGAACTGGAAAAGTAAGGAAAAATGCTTTTATTTAAAATTGATTAATAAAACCTCTCTGTCAAGTTTTATTTACTTTTTGTGGTAAGAACCCTCCTTAACACTGCAGTTTATATCTGTGAAAAGGACAGTCTTTATCACAGATTTTTAATCTACTTTTTAGTGCTGCTGCACGCAATTGTTACATATTGACTGAAGTGTCCATTCTGGATTATCTATTTCTCCCTTCCCTTGTTTTCTGTTTGAGGTGGAAAATATAGGGTTTTATGTTCGTTTGTTTTAAATCATGTCACCAAATAGGTTGTCATATGCAAGAGTTTAACTGAGAAAAGCACTCATGGAATCTGAAATCCTGTAATGATTTTCTAGTTTTGCAATGTTTTTTCTCTTAAACCTCGTTTTGATATTGCTCATCCAGCCACGCCTGTAACTACAGCTTTAATTTGCCTAAACTAAAATAGTTGTTAATTTAGGTACTGTTACTGGGGAGGTGTTACTGGCCAGAAATTTTCTTGATGGACTTGATAGCATTAATCCTGCTTGTGTTATCTGAGTGTGTGTCTACATATAATACAAAAAGAACTAACAAATGTATAATTTGAAAAACAATTTGAGTACCAGGCAGAAAAACAAAAACAAACCAAACAAAAAACAACTGGCAGGGAGTAGAACTGTGTCTCTAGCAAAAAAATGTCCCTTCTGATTCATAAAAAATAGCCTTTCAGAGTATTTGATTATTTTATTATGATGTCAGTTGCCTTTCAGTCTGCTTTCTGAAACTATGGAGGACATGTCTTGGTGCATTGGAAATGACTTTTTTTTTTTTTTTTTCTCATAAGGATTTGTCTATCCGACTGAATGTATTAAATCACTGAGATAATACAAGACCAGACCTTA